>NC_069076.1:14261042-15620747 GCF_025698485.1 Gossypium arboreum | reverse complement strand
GAGAGATAGAAGGGAAAAAAAATGGAGAGCCCGCTGATTTGGGAGTCATTGTTGGCTTATATATGATGGGCTATGATCCCTAGGCACTATGTGTCCTGATATCAATAGTGACTAAGGGGGGACTACAACAGCTAGTTTGTTGTGGCAAGTTTAGGTTTAGGCGTGGCTACTAGGGTGGCGATTGGATAGATTGTCATTTGTGTTAGGTGGAATTAAATTCTGGTGGCTAGTGTTAGAAGTAGAGGTTTAGTGAGGCCCTTGTCTAGCTCATGTGTGGGTGTATTTAGATCGAGGAGTTCTCACATCGCTTTCTTGAGAAGTGTTGGGCGAGGAGTATGTATCTTTGGTGCTCCGAAAGGTGATATGCGAGGGGTTCTCTTAAGGTGTGACACTTTTTCTAAGGTGTTTTTTTAATTATATTCAATTTTGTTAATATTACTATATATGAAATATCAAATTTAAATAATTTTTTAATATATAAATCATATTTTAAAGGCAAATAACCTTTTTTAGCCCTCAACTTCACAAAATATCATTTTAGCCCTCCATTTAATTTTTTTATCTCTTTAGCCCTTAAACTTACATTGTTTGTCAAATAGCTCTGAAATGGATGAAAAAGTTAATGTTTGTTAACTTTGCTGATGTGACAATCAACAATTAATTAATTTTATTTTTTAAAAAATATATAATTTTTATATCTTTTAAGAGTTTTAAATTTTAAAATAATTTTATAATTTTTAAATTTTTAAAATTTTGAAAGTTTATTAATTATTGGCATGACATCCATGTGGTAAATCATGTGTATGCTATATCACTAAAGTTAACAAAAGTTAACTTTTTCATCCATTTTAGGTAATTTAACAAAAAACTCAAGTTTAAGGGCTAAAAAGATAAAAAAAAATAAATGGATGGGTAAAATAATTTTTAGTAAAGTTGGAAGGTCAAATAAGTCATTATACCTATGTTAAATATTAAAAATCTCATACAGTATCTATACTATGTTTAAGGGTTTATTGAGTTAGTGTTATTCTTCAATCATGTCTCAACTCAATTGAGTAATTACCAAAACTCTTTCCTTTCATAAAATAATAAACATATATTATTGTCATTTCAAATAATGTGAAATCTAGAAAATATAATTGATAGGATTCAAACTTAAAACACAATAAATTTTAACATCTTCACCACTTCAATTAAAGTTTCATTTGATCTTTAAATTAATTTTTGTAGATATATTTATTACATAATTCTTTCACTAACATCGTAGATGTGCCATAATTTAATAACTTTTATAAATTAATTAAAATTTCCACCTAAAAATGTATTTAAAAAGAAATAAAATTTGTCGACCGGGTACTACCTCGATTAGCATCAACATTGTTGTCAGAACAGGAGGATGTAAATCCAAGTGCATTAAAACGCATTTATCATCATATTTAAGGATGAGAAGGAATTATGGATAGTTCTAAAATATCATATAAAATTAAAATTATGTTATAGAAAAATTAATAAAACAATAAATAAAAGAGGATGAAAATATGAGAGAATTTCATTATTTTATTTTCACTTACAATGTGCTATTTATAAGTTCATTTACATTCAATTAATAAAGGTATTACATTTAATGAATTAAAGTTTCTTAATTACTCTATTTAATAATCTCTTGATTATAAATTAAGTAAAGAGTTTTATCTCATTACTTTAATATGCTTAAAGGGGGTTATGACATCCATTTAATTTACAACACTCCCCCTTGGATGTCTTTTAAATAAGAATGTGCCTCATTAAAACCTTTATTAGGAAAAACCCTGTGGGATAAAAAGATCTGCTAATTGTTTCGTAGTCTTTCAAATGTTGAAGTTGGCAATGCCTTGGTAAAAAGATCTGCTAAATTATCATTAGAACGAATTTGTTGAACTTCTATGTCACCTTTCTTCTCAAGATCATGAGTGAAGAATAATTTTGGTGAAATATGTTTCGTTCTGTCACCTTTGAGATAACCACCTTTTAATTGAGCTATACATGCTGCATTATCTTTGTATAAGATAGTTGGCATATTTTCCTGTAAAGGCAAATTACATATATTCTGGATATGTTGGGTTAATAACCTTAGCCAAACACACTCTCGGCTTGCCTCATGCATTGCAATTATTTCAGCATGATTTGAAGAGGTAGCAGCTAATGTTTGCTTTGTCGAACGCCATTATATGGCAGTACCTCCACATGTAAATAAATATCCCGTTTGAGATCGACCTTTATGTGGATCCGATAAATATCCAGCATTAGCATAACCAACTAATAGGGATTTTGAATCATTTGAATAAAATAACCCCATATCAATGGTCCCTCTAAGATATCTAAATACATGTTTAATTCCATTCCAATGTCTATGTGTTGGAGAAGAACTAAATCTAGCTAACAAGTTTTTAGCAAAAGCTATATCAGGTCTTGTGTTATTTGCAAGATACATCAATGCTTCTATGGCACTTAGATATGGTACTTCAGGACCAAGAAACTCTTTATCATTCTCACAAGGAAGAAATTGATCTTTATTAACATCTAACGATCATACAACCATCGGGGTACTCAATGGATGTGCTTTATCCATATAAAATTTATTTAAGATCTTTTTTGTATAAGTTGACTGATGGACATGAATTCCATCTTTTAAATGCTCGATCTGCAGGCCAAGACAAAATTTTGTTTTTCCAAGATCTTTCATCTCAAATTCTTTCTTTAAATAATTTACTGCATTTTGAAGCTCTTCAGGAGTTCCAATAATATTTAGATCATCAACATAAATAACAATTATTACAAAGTTTGATTTAGACCTTTTTTATAAAAACACATGGGCAGATTGGATCGTTTTTATAACCTTCTTTTAACAAATATTCACTAAGACGATTGTACCACATATGCCCAGATTGTTTTAATCCATATAAACTTTTCTTTAATCTGATTGAGCAATTTTCCCGGGAAACTCTATATCCTTTAGGGATTTTAAATTCTTCTGGGATTTTCATATAAATTTCACTATCAAGTGTACCATACAATAGGCTATAACAACATCCATTAGACGCATGTCAAGTTTTTCATATACTACTAAACTAATAAGGTATCTAAACGTGATTGCATCCACCACAGGAGAATATGTCTCTTCATAATCAATGCCGGGCCTTTGCAAAAATCCTTGTGCTACAAGTCGTGATTTATATGTTACGACTTCATTTTTCTCATTTCGTTTTCGCACAAATATCCATTTATATCCTACTGGCTTTATATATTTAGGTGTTTGGACTATAAGTCCAAAAACCTCACGTTTAGAAAGTGAATTTAATTCTGCTTGAATTGCGACTTTCCATTTTGGCCAATCTTTTCTATTTCTACATTCCTCAATAGATTTAGGCTCAGGATCCTCATTTTCTTTTGCTATTTCAATAGCAACATTATAAGCAAAATTGTTGTCGGCAACTATATTTTTTCGATTCCATCTTTTTCCTAAAGTAACATAACTTATTGAGATTTCTTCGTTATCACCATTTTCAGGTACCTGAACCTCTTCTGGGGTTTTTTGATTAGTTATATCTTTGGACTCTTCTGGGGCACTTGCCTCCACAATATTACCATCTTGAATAATTGATCCTTTCCTTTTACGAGGATTTTTATCTTTGGAACCGATTGGCCTTCCACGCTTCAGGCGTGGATTACTTTCTTTTGCACTAACAATTTGCCTTATTGGGATATCAATTTGTATTGGAGCATTTTCAGCTGGTATGTGAGATTTTGTAATTCTCTTTAGGTCAGTAAATGAATCTGGCAGTTGATTGGTAATGTTTTGCAAATGTATAATCCTTTGAACTTCTTGTTCACATTGACTTGTACGAGGATCTAATTGAGATAATGATGATCCATTCCATGTAATTTCTTTGACCAGTTGTATTTTCTCTCCCCTTAATGTTGGGAATATAGTCTCATCAAAATGACAATCAATAAATCGTGCAGTAAATAAATCTCCAGTTAATGGTTCAACATATTTAATTATAGAAGGAGATTCATAACCAACATATATTCCCAACCTCCTTTGATGACCTATCTTTGTGCGTTGTGGTGGAACAATTGGAACATATACTGCACATCCAAAAATTCTAAGATGGGAAATATTTGGCTCCTGACCAGAAGCCAAATGTAATGGGGAGTACTTATTATAACCTGTTGGCCTTAAGCGCACAAGTGCTGCTGCATGCAAAATAGCATATCCCCAAGCTGTAACAGGGAGTTTTGTTCTCATAAGCAATGGCCAAGCTATTAGTTGGAGGCGTTTGATAAATGATTCAGCTAAACCATTTTGTGTATGAACATGAGCTACAGGATGTTCAACTTTTATCCCAATTGACATACAATAATCATTAAAAGCTTGGGATGTAAACTCACCAGCATTATCAAGACGAATAGTTTTGATTGCATAATCTGGAAATTGTACTCTTAATCGAATTATTTGAGCAAGTAGTCTCGCAAACGCCAGGTTGTGAGTCGATAATAAGTATACATGTGACTACCTACTAGATACATCTATTAATACCATAAAATATCTGAATGGTCCACATGGTGGATGAATGGGCCAACATATATCACCTTGAATACGTTCCAGAAATGTTGGAGATTCAATACCAACTTTAGCTGGTGATGGTCTAATAATCAATTTTCCTTGAGAACAAGCGACACAAGATAAATCCTTGAATTCAAGAATCTTTTGGTTCTTTAATGGGTGTCTAATTGAATTCTCGATGATTTTTCGCATCATAATAGATCTGGGATGGCCTAATCGATCATGCCAAATAGTAAAAGTATGTGGTTGTACAAACTTCTGGTTTGTAGTAACATATGATTCAATTGCACTAATATGTGCATAATATAAACCTGATGAAAAAGCAGGTAGCCTTTCCAAAATATATTTCTTTCCACATTCAACATTTGTAATATATAGATATTCAACATTTTTCTCATTCATAGTCTCAATATGATATCCATTAAGACGAATATCTTTAAAACTCAATTGATTTCTTTAAGACTTGGTGGAATATAAAGCATCATCAATGATAAATTTTGTACCTTTAGGTAATAATATAATAGCTCTTCCAGAGCCTTCAATAAGTTTTGAACTACCCGATATTGTATTAACATGGGCATTACTCATTGTCAAATGAGAAAAATATTTTTTATCTTTGAGTATCGTATGTGTTGTAGTACTATCTGCAAGACACATGTCTTCATTGATTTTGGGTCTATCGAAATTTTGTTGAATATTCATATTCTTCATAAAAACAAACAAAATATAATATGAGAAACATTACAAATATTTATTAAATATATATATTATTTTTTATGCAAGAAAATAAAATATACTTAAAAAATGTCAAAATAACATCAATTTTTCTAATGATTCTCAAAGAAATCTTCCACATCTAGGTGAGTTATATTATTAAGGTCATTAAATTTATCATCCTCGTAGGCATGGTCAGTTTTATTATTATAGTGAATATCTTTATCTTTTGCCTCTATTTCATCATTTTGGGATATAAAATTTGTCTCCATATGCTTTCCCTTCCTTTTAATGGATGCTTGATAAAGTTTCACTAAATGCTCAGACGTACGACAGGTACGTAACCAATGCCCCTTCATACCACATCGGTAGCATATATTCTCAAAAATCTTTGAAGGATTATTTTGACCACTTCTTTCTTGTCTTTCATTGTTATTCTTTTTCTGGTGGTTAGAAGTATCATTGTTACGACCACCATGATAACGATTACTAATACGTCCTCGACCACGTCCCCCACTACGTCCACGACCACGGCCGCGACTTCTATATTTTCTATTTTCATAATTATTGTGTACTGCTACATTCACTTCAGGGAATGGTGTAGAACCAGTGGGGCGAATTCCATGATTTTTCATCAATAGCTCATTATTTTGTTCAGCCACCAAAAGGCATGAAATCAATTCAGAATACTTTAAAACCTTTTTCACGGTATTGCTGCTGCAGGAGCACATTAGTAGCGTGAAAGGTTGAAAATGTTTTCTCTAACAAGTCCTCATTAGTTATGTTTTCTCCACATAATTTTAGTTGAGAACTAACTTTGAAAAGTTCTGAATTGTATTCACTTACAGTCTTAAAATCTTGCAATCGTAAGTGCATCCAATCATAACGAGCTTTAGGGAGTATCACAGTTTTCTGATGGTCAAATCATTCTTTCAAATTTTCCCACAACTCAAGAGGGTCTTTCACAGTGAGATATTCTACTTTTAATCCTTCATGCAGATGATGACGGATGAAAATCATTGCTTTTGCCTTGTCTTGATTAGATGCTTCTTTATCTGCTAATATAGTATTTCCTAGACCTTTAGCATCTAGGTGAATTTCAGCATCTAACACCCATGACAAATAGTTCTTGCCTGAAATGTCTAAGGCCGCAAATTCAAGTTTGGCAAGATTTGACATTATAATCACTTGAATCAAAATAAAAAAAATATTAGTAAATTAATAAGTATTCTCAATCGTAAAATAATTCAATTATATATACCAAATTTGCTAAATAATAATATGTATGTCAAATATTGGCATAAAGAGGAATAGTCATGATAATAACTTAACACAAATTAAATTAATTGAAATTTCTTTTAATAAAAAAAAACATGTATATATAATTATCATTATTAGATTTTAGTTGTAAAAATAAATGTGCAAATGTTACCCAAAGCAAATATTTCATCTAGAAAATAAAATAAAAGAATTATGAAAATACGTATACCGTATATAGTTTAACGGGAGTTATACGGGTAAATTATATAAAGTCGAAATGACGTGAACTTCACTATGAACTCGTAGAAGCTCGTACGATAACGTGTTATAGAAAAATTAATAAAACAATAAATAAAAGAGGATGAAAATACGAGAGAATTTTATTATTTTATTTTCACTTACAATGTACTATTTATAAGTTCATTTACAATTCAATTAATAAATGTATTACATTTAATGAATTAAAGTTTCTTAATTACTCAATTTAATAATCTCTTGATTATAAATTAAGTAAAGAGTTTTATCTCATTACTTTAATATGCTTAAAAAGGTTATGACATCTATTTAATTTACAACAAATTAAAATTAATTTTTTATCAAAAATACTCAATTCGCCAATAATATTCCATAAAAAGACCGATCGAAAATGGAGTATTTCTTGATAAAATATTTTTCATAAATTTATTTTTTAAAACGCTACTTTTTTCTGAGTCAATAATACATTATCCTTAATAAAATATATAACAATACATCTTTCTTTTAATAAAATCCAAAAACCAATGTTTCTTTTCCCATCAGATACGACTAGGAGATGTTGATTGGCAATGTTTTTTTGGTTT
Source organism: Gossypium arboreum (assembly GCF_025698485.1). Taxonomy (NCBI): domain Eukaryota; kingdom Viridiplantae; phylum Streptophyta; class Magnoliopsida; order Malvales; family Malvaceae; genus Gossypium; species Gossypium arboreum. Next base: position 15,613,328 of record NC_069076.1, on the reverse strand, counting down.
TACTCTCTACCATATATGAAAAAAGTCGTAATCTCCTTTTATTTTAGGGTATTTCATGGAGTACCAATAAAATTATTGAAGTCTCCTATAGTCGAGGTAAGCATTATGTTCTTTTTAATTATAAGGCAATAAAGGAGGCCTCACAAATACCACCATCACTTATGTCCCTAGACAGCAATTGGGTTTGCTTAAGTTAAGATGGCGTAGTCAAAGGAGGTATTGATTTTGCTGTAGTTGGGGCAGTATTGTGGGACCAGAAAGAAAGATTGATCTTAGGGTTCAACAGGTACTTGGGATTTTGTTCTTTTACGGGGTTGAATTATGAGGCATCCTGAACATATTAATGTTTTTTTTTAAGAGGAGTTATGATTTTGTGATAATTAAATTGATAGCATAAAAATAATTTAAGTTATTCAAGATCGGATTTGCAAGGACTTAGACTCAATTTTGATTAAGAGAATTTACAAATTTTTATCTAGAATTGAATATTAAGATATTTGCCACGTTCCGAAGGAAGATAACAAAAAAGCTGATAGAATCACTAAACTAATTCAAGAAAGGAGAGAGTCTCAAGTATTTAAAGTGCCCCATTCTGGAGTTAATTTCATTTTATTGTAATCTTTTCAGGATTTGTCTTTTCAAAAAATAAAAAATCCAAAAACCAAAGATAAGTGAACTAAAGACAGGGCAACGACTCTTTGGAAAAAAAAAATAAGTGAAGAGACATAAAATTATGAAGCATAAATGGTATCAAATCAGTCCACCTTAATTTCTCAACACTAGACAAGCACTGTTTTCCTAGAAATTAAATGATAATTTTTAATTCAAAAAGAAGGCTTATAAAAAATTACTATTTTACACAAGAATACTTAATGATGAATAGTATTATGGTATTTTACCAAATAATAAAACTCTATAAAATTGTCTTAAGTTAGTAAATATACAGTACAAACTAGGCTGACTGTTTCTTCTTTTTTTCCTTTTTGGAGAGAACAAACTAGGTTGCCTATTGAATATGCTTCCCCGAGTTCAGTAATAAAAATAATCGATAGTGGTAGCATGTGAACTTTGGAAATTTGGCACTTTCTTAAGCAAAAGACAAATTAGTAGGTAATTATTGAAAACAAAGGAGAGCTATACCGTGACATAGATGAGCTATAAACAATGTGGGTCTGCGTCAAGTAATAGACGAGCTATACCCTGACTAAGAGGGTATTCACTTTCAGGATGTGGTCATCACAGATCAATTAATACTTACAACGGGATATTGGGACTCTGTTGAGGTATTGCTTGGAAAAGAGGAAACATACAGTGGACGGGATCCCCATAGAAACACGGGCTCTTTTTTTCTTTATATAAGAACAGGTCCTAATCCATTTTACCCTGATAAAACTAATACCGGTTAAGTCGTGATGTTTAGATAAAATCTTTCCAATGGTAAGATTTGAACCAGCTTTTTTTATGCAAGAGTTAGTGCTAGTAGGAAAAATACTTTAATTATTGGTATAAAAATGACTTAGTGAATCTAAAAGAGGGACTGGAAATAAAATCTGAAAGAGGGAGGCCGAACAGTGAGATGGAGGTGCCATTGCTTGGTAGGGATAAGATCAGTTTGGTTCAATTTTTTGGTATTTTTGAACTGAAATAAGGTATTTGATTTTTCTATTTTCTGAACTGAAATTAAATTGGAGGACATAAAGAATTGTATTAAATTGGATGGATTTGGGTTTTGAGTTTTCATATTTTTTGGGTTTTGAGCATTCAAACTTTATTTAGACAAAATATTTTTGATTTAAACTTTTTAACTTTAATCAAATAAAACTATCTTTGTTTTATGTTTCTTTGACTCTACTTAACAAATTTAAATTTCTTTTTCAATTATATATATTTATCTAAAAAGTAATTTGTAAAATTTATAATTATAAATATTTATTAAAATTCAATTAAACTTTGATTTAATCACTTTTAATCTTCAATTAACATAATCAAATGTTAGATTATTTGTATTTTATAACTATTAATGTGTAATAATAGCAAAAAGCACTCAACTTGAAAATGTTAATAATGATAACAAAAATTTTAAAAATTTTAACAACAAATAATAATAAAAAAAGAACATAGTATGTATGAAGTAAAAGGAGATGGATATTTGAATTCTTGAAAGCTTTAACAATAATAATAAATAAACAATGAATTTGTAAGAGGCTAACATTGAAATTAGATTTAAGGTTTATTTTTCATTTTTATTTAATTATAAAATATCTGAAATCACAATAAAACTTATATTTAGAATTTAGAAGCAATGAATTTTGTTTTGGGTTCTAATGAGTTTATATGTTCAAAAATATTATGTTATTTTTTGAAAAATTTAAACGATTTTTTGGACTTATCCATGTCCAATGAAAAAAATTAAAACCAAACCAAATTGATGTGATTCAATGGTGATATCTAACTGAAACCGAATTGAGTTATAAAAAAACTAGAACAAAATCAAATTGAAATGTCGATTCGACTCGGTTTCTCGATTTAGTGGATTTTTTTCTCATCCTATTGCTTGGAGAAGAGTAATGGAACGGTGAGGGAGGGTGAGCAGTGCGAAATGAACGGCATTGGACGACCAGTGAGGGACTAACAACAATGGAGGTGGTGTCGTGGCTTGTGAAGAACAAGAAAAAGAAAAGGAGAATGATGAAATTGCATTGAGGTAACCCAACTTTAGTCAAAATTCTATTTTGGTACTTAACTATAAAAAGTTTTAAATTGGTCACCTAATTTATCGGGTTCGTTTTTTTGTCAATTTTTGTTATGCCTTGTTATGTCTGTGACAGATTGATGACGTGACAGATTTTAAATTAATATAATAACATATTAAGCCTTTTACATGTTTTATCAATTTGGTCATGATTATAAAAGAATTAATCCTCAATATTTATAAATTATCTCAATTTAATCTTAATTCTAATAAAATTATAAAATTCTCATAAAATTTTAAAATATAAATAAATGCATTTATATCTAAACAAACATTTTTTCTCAAAATTAAGGTATGATATAAAAAATTAAAACAAAGGATTAATTCTAGTTCAAAGTTTAGTTGAATCTTTAATGTTGTATTTAATTCAACCTCTAAAAATATTTTTACAAAACCTACATATATTATCAAAAGTATTATTTAAATAATATAATTCAACATATTTATATAAAAATTTATAGTTAATAATCTAACCTGATTGTTGAATTTGAATGTGTGACGTCAAATTACGTCGTTGAAGCAACTCATATCAAACAAGCTCAAAATCCATATAATTGAATCACATAAATACATATGAATCATAATCTAATCAATTAGAGTTTAAGTGGAGTCTAATACGAAAATAAGATTCAAATCCAAATTCTTTTCATCAAATTTTAGCTTGATATCTCAAGACATGGAACCCCATGTCATGTCTCGAGATAGGGCATAATTTATTTTTGGTATTTTTGTTTTGATAAATGGATACTTGGATCAATCTACCAAGAGACCAATATACATACCGAAATTCTAATCAGGCATAAATGCACCGCTAACCACATAAGAATATGCTTATACCCTCAGGGAATTTGAGCTAGTGATATGTTCTCGACCCCTAGGGTATTAGAGAACTATCATAATATATATGTGCATAGCGTTTAATCTCTCACGTATCAAAGTGTACCTACATGCCAAATATACTCGTAACTCTATCTGACAACGTTAATAGGACATATCCATTTATCAATAATCGTAGTGTATGTTTAAAATAAAATAACAATAGAATATCACATATCAAGCATACACATATTCAACTAACATGCCAAATAATCACATATCACATAGTAAGGTATAAGTACCTTTTGAACATATTCAACATCGATAGTTTTCTATTTTCATTCAGTTATTGAATTAAGAATATATAAATATTTAATGAAAACAAATTATGAAACCACAAACCGAAAGCAATTATTCGTCAATAGCTTTAGATTTTCCTTTGTCCCGTGAAGGTTGTACATCGTATTTAGCTACAAAAATTAAATATGAACATAGAAAACTCTTTAATCATGCAATTCAAACATAGATTATAGCAATATAAACATGCATGTAATTAATTCAATTTTTTCATTCAATACCCTAATATCTGAAATGCCCGTATCTAACAATTTACCTGATCAAATCTAAATCTAACTTCATTTGTATAGTACAAGGACTTCATGTTACCATTATTTACTATTAAACATCAATGTTTTTATCCCTTATAGTTTGGTCCCAATATTGGATCTAGTTCCTTAAGTGTAGTATATTTATCTTTGTATAGTTGTATTTTTCGAAAAAATTGAATTAATAAAATATCAATTGCTTACTTTAATATTTCTTGTATTATGTTGTCGGATCGTAATATAGAAAGACAACTTGTATTAGTTGATAAACTTAAACACACGTCTAATCATAAATGAGCAAACTAATTGAATGACTAATATGACATCAATCAAGTTCAATTTGGGAGATTCTTTGTCTTGGGCATTGTAGCGGATGACACCTAAAGGATAAAGATATAGATGTGACTGACTAGATTGATAGTACATTGGAAAAAACCCAAGTAGAATATATCCTAGATTTGTTTATGAATTTATTCACTTATGACGTTCATAGTGTGGCATTCTTTAGTCTTGAATGGATGATGGATTATGTATGCATGACTCGCATACTTTGATTTAAGTAAAAGTCTGAGTTCAAATAGATAAGGAATTAAAAGTTGGTACATATGGTATACAACTTCTGCAGTATGCAGTATAATTTGCAATAGAGAATTCATAGTCCAACTAAAGGGTAAATGATATCCTCTTATTGGCATTACATGATAGGGGGAAAGTAAACATGGTTACGAGTTGTTTGTCTTTGTGATAAATGACTTGATTACAATTTAACAGTAATTGAATTTTCATGAAGGAAGATGTAATGGTTATCATGAGATAAAATAGGATCATATTGGGATAACAAATTTATCCCAAGGAGATTAATGATATCTTACGAGGGTAACACACTTATGACAAGGTCATTGGATGAGCACTTATTAAGTAGCTTTCATAATGGTATGTAATTTGATAGAGCACTATCAAAATACTATAGTGGAATGACTTCGTGACTAAATAAGTTTATAAATTAATATGTGAAAAGCTGAAACTTAATTGTAAATTATTTGAGCCCTAATTATATATGTTCAATTGGTTCTTTTGCTAGCTCGTTGAAACCATAAATGAATTACATGTAAAACCAAATGAACATAAATGAGTGGAAATGATAAAGTTAGAGACATGAGTTGCATTCACAAATGAATGTATTTTCTCACTAAATACAAAAATGACTTGAGAATTAATTTAAATTTTTGAATTATTATTTAAATTAATTATAATTAAATAACTGAAGTTTGAAAATAAAACTAAATTAATTAGTCATTATGAATATGTTAAATAAGGAAATTAAATATATTTTTCATAAATTATTTTAAGGTAAAATTGTCATGACTTTAACGGAATTAGAAAATTGGATTAAGAAAATTATTTAATGGGAAATTAATTTAGTTAATTAAATTAATTAATTAATATTTATTTTGGAAAATAGAAAATAAATATTAGATTAGATTATATTATAAAATGTTATGTTAAAAGTCCAGAAAACACATATAATTGGACACAATACATGAGAGACCCAAAACCCTCATACTATAAGAAAGGGGCGGCAACCCTATTATTATTAACTAGAGTGTGTCGCCCACCCCTACTCTACTTTGCGTAGGAGTGTGTTTTGTATTTAAATAATATTATTTTACAAGGACTTATTCAACTAGAATTCTTCTATCTCTCCCTATAAATAGATGACATTGGTTGACCTAAAAAAAACAAACTTCTTTATTATTGAGTTATCGTTATTCTTCCAAAAAATAGTGGTAATTTATTTACTTAAGAATAAGTTATATTTTCTATGAATTACAATCTTTACCAATTTCTATTTAAAGAATTACTTCCATACTAGAAGTAATAATATCATTTCTTGTTTTGTGTTTGGTTTGTGTTACTCGAGCCCACGCGGGATGCAATTTGTGGTATGAGGATAGTTGAGAAGTCATTTGGTTGAAAGCCATGATCGACCTGAATCTGTCTCACACAAAGCACTAGTACTTTTCAGTAAAAGTTTATTATTATAAATATCTCCAGGTGGCTTGGTTTTGAAATTTTTAAATTTTTCGTTGTAACTGTAAAATCGTTTTCTTGATCAAAATTTTTCAACAATTGGTATCAAAATCAAGTTGTGCTATGTTTATAGTAAAAGCCAATATTAAATTTTCTCTCTTCTTTATGTTCGATTAATTTTCATAATATGCGACATTCTTTTAATTATTTGCATGTGTTGGATTATGTATGTGAATAAATGTATTTAATTGTTTAATTATAATATGATAATGTAATTTCGCCAAAGTTTTGATTCTTATAAATTAAATTGGGTGTAATTTTAGTATTTAATAATTTTTGAGATATGTAATTTGTAACACCGCTAACCCATTTTCATTGACGGATTGGGGTTACGAGACATTATGACAGTTAACAAATCTGATAATATCTCAAATCAGTTCAATAATCAATTAAATATCAATAATCAATATCTAATCATTATTCATAGCATATATGTGAAAACGAATTTTAAATTAGCCTTACGGAACCTAACAATCAATTCGGAAACAAATAGGGATCAATCTAAAACAAAATAGAAAAATGTGGAAAAATGTAAACAGGGGTTCAATTTAGTCTCGAATTACTTCTAAACTATTTTTTTAGGACCTTGAAGGCTCGATTTAGGGACAATATGCATATGATTGATATGATTTTGATTGAGGTTAATCTATTTGATGATATGATGTTAAATGATTTTCGATTGATCAGTAATGCTTCATAACCCTGATCTAGCGACAGAGACGGGTTAAGAGTATTATATCATGTATGTTTTGGTGATGTCTTTTTTATTTTTCAGACAAGTTAATTACTTGTTTATATGTAATGAAATGTTTCAGCAATTAGTGATGGATCTTTCAACATTCTTTCTTTTTTTGGTTCTTGTTTGCTTCTCTCATGGTACAATCCCCACCTTCCTCCAGTATATCACTGGCAGTCCCTCGTGAGTGCGGCACGCACCTTTTTGTTTGTTTCGGAGCCGTTTTGTTTTGGCGGGGCGTACTAAACCCACTACGTACCACACCACCGGGCGGCTCGCCTGAATGCCGAGTCTTTCTCCGCCGCCAACTCGACGTCGTCGTCACCTGCAAGATAAGGCCAAAAACTTGACTTTACTAAACAAGCGAGAAAAGAAAGCCCTTTCTATGTTATTAGTAAAGCGCGCTAGCAGCAATCAAACTAAAGCGCACACTAGAAAGGGCTTTCGAAAGGCGCCGGCTCCTTTCTTACTGACAGCACAGCTACGTGCTGGCACTCAATTAGTAGCGCTGGCACGTCACTCGGCTCCTCGGCTCACTTCGGTTGCAAGCTCAAGACTCTGCTGTGATTTCATAATCTGTTTCTTAACTCCTACAAATGGAATGAAAACAAGGTCCAACTCCTCATTCTCTTTTACATTCAAGCAGAGTTCTCTATAAAATGATGTAACCCTCATTGAATCAGCCTCAACTGAAGCACTGAAATTTTTTAGTAGAGTGGAAGGGCCAGCTCTGACAGAGAAAAAGGCATTGGATCTCTCAAATTCATTATTGGAAGCGGAATGAAAGCAGAAGCGAATGAATTTCTGGCCAGAACTAATAGAAAAAAGAGTCCTTGAAGTCAGAACTAGAGACTCGGGTGGTCATATGAGGCACTCTCTCGACGGTGAATCCTCGACCATCAGCTTCTTGGGCTTTTGATTTGTTGTGAGATGATTCAAAAGGTCCGAATATTGAGCTTTTGTCTACTACCTAAAATCTGGAATCAAAATCATTAGCATCGGATGAAACTCCACAATTCAGGGTGATATACTCTATTGGAACGTATGTAGACTGCTCACTTGCTACAAAAATGGAAATTTGAAGAAAGTTTATGAAATTATGGTGGAAAAGTTATCCGTGGAAGCAACTAAAAGCCGACTTTTTTCTCTACTCAAATATATGATATTGGAATGGGAACATATTATCTCTACATCTGCAAATCCAACCGCTTTTGCTTCAAATACAGCTTCAAGTCAAAGGTAAAGTTGCACAACACACTGTGCTCAAAAAAAAAAAAATAAAGAAAGAAAAAGAAAGCAATATGAACAATTTGATTTGGTCAGAAATCATTGATAAGTAATTAATTCAAAGGAACGGAGCCCCGGTAAAATGTTGAGGTTAAATATAAATATTAATAAAATATAATATATATTAAAATAATTTTAAATACTTACCCATCCAAAAAGGCATAATGAGATTAAAATTTTAAATAAATAATTTAAAAAACTTAAATAATATCCCCATAAATTAATATACCACCACTCATACTCGTTTCCCACTTAATGGATCCAATTTTATTTGGACCGGTAATATAGATATTTAATAGGGATAGAAAAATTAAGCATTTATAATGATTTGGGTTTCAATTTCACTATCTTCACTATCATTTCGCTTCTCCAAAATTTTCTCTATTTACTGTTGCTACTACCTTTCAAGTATAATGTATTGCATTTACTATCCTTATCATTTCAAGAACTTTTAGATAGGAATTTTCCCCTTTATATTTTTTAATGGTAAAGATATAACAACTCTAATTTTTAAGGATTAATTAGCTATCTTTCTACCTTTTAAGACTAAATTAGAAACCACTCTTTTTACAAAGATGGATTTTATATAAACAAACAAACATCTCTAAAGTGGTGTATTTACAAAGAGTAAAGTCACTAACTATTTGCATGGATACTCTCTAAAAGGTATGTACTAAGAGAAAGATAAAAGAAAATGAATAACTAAAATATTGATTATGTCTCTTGCTTCTTGGAATGTTTTTGAGGTACATGAAATGTGACCATTAGAAGAGTATCGATCCCTTGAGAAGGAGGGTTGGTCCCTCTAAAAGATTTACCGACTAACTTTTGGGAGAGATCTATCATTTTCCTTATGTACTTATAAATATATTTTTATCTTGAAATCATTTTAAAATGTATTCAAAGTTTTTCAATTAAACTCAATATATGAGTAAAATCAATTTAAACAAGTGTCGTTTTGAACTTGAAAATATTTCTAAAAGTATTTGTTTTGTTTTCTAATACAATTGACTTAAAAGGATAATATGAAAAATTATTTTAAATATTGTTATATATAAGAAAGTTATAGTTAAAAAGCTGACAACAATAACTAAAAAATATTAAAAGAAAAAATATTGTTCTCTAACCTCTGTCAAAATTGAAATCACATTTTGTCCTTGTCTTCTTATGTCTCTACATCAAATATTTGTAAAACTTAAAGCTATGTTTGATAAATTAAAAAAATTAACTGTTGAAAATTAAGGGTTAAAAAATAAATACTAAAATTTAAGTATATAATATATTTAATATATTAGTTAAAATTAAATTCCTAATATAATTAGATTATTTGATAAAAATAATATAATTTTAAATGAAATAATTAAAATTAAAAATAATAATTCAATGTATTATCTATTAAGTGATAATTAAATCACCATCTTCTTATTATTTTGTACACTTTTTTTGAAAAAAAATTGTCTAATAGTTTTATTGTAATTTATAAAAAGTGTTTAAAAAATTAACATACAAAATTATTAATATTCAATCAATTAATTTTTTTTCAACACTCTATTAAACAAGCCTAGTATTTGTTTCTGATTAGAAATTTGTTTTTTAACGTTAATTTGAAAGAGTTTGAAACACTTAAGAGTTTTTATTTTTTCAAGTGTGGAACTTTAAAAATGGATGAGAGCTACATGCTGTTTGAAGTTTCTAAAATAAAGTTGTCGTAACCATTTTTTAGGAAAATCGGGAATCGACTTGGATTTTAAAAATGAAAGAATGAGAGTCGCCACCGATCCTTTTTGACGAGGTGTGATCGGGTCACCTTGTAAAAGTGGTTGTTTTTAATAAATAGCTTGATTTATTTAAACAACAATTTTGGTCTACGCAAATCAAGAAAACAGGTTCGGGAGTCGGTTACGCACGAGGAAGGATTAGCATCCTCGATACGCCCAAAATTGGTACCTAGTTGATTAATTAGTGTCTTAGTGTCAAAAATTGAAAACTTGGAAGGCTTTTGAAATACGATCCCTCTTTGTAAAGAAAATGCTCAAATATTAAAGACCTTCCCGTCTCAAAATATGAAATGTCACATCCAGTGAGTTAGGACACAACATCTTGCATTTTCGAGAGCGAGCTTGCCTTTTATAAAATCTGTGTATCTTATTAAAAGGGTATTCGATTATTTAGAATAAACGAGAGAAGTCGAAACCCAGTAAGTTAGGGCACATTTTCTCGAATTCTCAAATACCGAATATTGCCTTTATTTCGAAACAAAATTCTTATTTCGAGATGACAAAATGTCATACCCGGTAAGTTAGGACACAACACTTCGCATCTTCGAGAATAAGCATTTTTCAAAACTCGTATAGTGATTTAAAAGAGTATTCCGTTATTTAGGTTAAATGAGAAAAATCGAGATCCAGTAAGTTAGGGCACGATGGTCTCGAATTACCAAATGCGGAATATCACTTTTATGAAGGAATTATTTTAAGGTATCGAATAAAACGCATGATGCGATATAAAAGCAAACCATGAGGCGAATGCGTAAAAATAAGCGTGACAGTGTCAAACATAATAATACGAGCAATTACGATAGGTAAAATAATGACTAGGCTAATAAATAAATGCATGAGGAAAAGGAAACGATCGAATACATAAGTAAATTAATAAATAAAGATGACGAAATAAAATGACAATGATAACGAAAGTGATGATAATGATATAAATAATAATATTTGAGTAAAATAATAAGTAAAATAAAATAATATTACTATATATAAAGGATATATATACATGTATAAAATATAATAGGGTGAAAATAGGTATAACAATAATATGATATAAAAGTATATATATATAATACGATATTAAAAGACGATATATATTAGGAATAACAACAATAATAAAATAATACTATATAGATATAGTAATGTATAATACATTTATTAAAAATATATACATAATATATAGAAGAACACAACATTAAAAGGATATGCATATGATATATATATATTAAAAATGATAATAACGTTAGAAAATGACTATTAAAGATATTGCATAAATATACATACCAATACATGATAATATTTAAAAGTATGTACATAATATATGTGACAACCCTAAATTGACCCTAGTCGGAAAGTGGTTTTGGGACCACAAAACCAAGTCATAAAAATAATTAATTGTTATATTCTATGCTTATTGTGTGTGTACATGCACATGTGGAAGTTTCATTCTCTAATTTTACCAATTGTATGAGAAATTATTAAATAGGGATCAATGTGAGACATGGTGAAATATGATAAGCTAATTTTAAATGGCCTATTAATACATGTGGAAAAGTGTTTGTCCTTGCATGTCAAATTAGCCAAATTTGAGCATGATGGCCGGCCATGCTATGGGTGGAAACATGTCTTCAACATGTTAGGCTAGTGATGCATGTAGGAAACAATAAAATAAGGAAGTTAGTATTAAAGAAATGGAAAAAGAAAATGATGATAACAAAAAATAAAATAAAATGTGTGGATGCCCCCTTTTTGCCGTGACAAAAACAAAGAAAGAAAGAAAAAAAAAAGTGGTTGTTCATCCTTTGGTTGTCTTGGCCGAATAGAAGAAAGGGAAGAAGGGGGAAGAACTTGAGAAAAATCGGCTATGGTGGTTGCTAGACTAAGGTATGTTTGATGATATTCCATGAGATGCATGCATACTTTAGTTGTTAGTTTAAGTTCTACCTAGCCCATGGTTTGCACTTTTGCTATTTGATGGAGATGAAATTCGGCCATGGATGTTGTCTTTCTTGGTTGGTGTTTTGATGTTGTTGTAATGAAGCATGAAGAGGAGTGAGCTCGAATGTTTAATAAAAGGAGATTTTTAGGTCATTGAGTTCTTGTTGTTGTGTGTGTATGTGTATGAGTATTCGGCCATGCTATAGAATTCATGTTGCAAAATGATAAATGCTTGGTACATTCGACTATAATGGGCATCAAGATGGTGAAGTTTGAATTAGTTAAATGTTCATATAGGTTGTCTTGATGAAAAGAGAAAGAGAAGAATTAGATATCATATTTGATGCTAGTGTGGTATATAAGGGTGTTGAACTTAAATAAGTAATATTCGCTAGCATGATAAGTATGAAATATTAAGTGGATGAGATAATTGATGGTGAAGTGGCTAATAGGACTTTTAATGAAATCTATGCTAAGGCCGAATGTATCAAATGCTAAATGTGCTTATATGTATATTCGGCCACCTAATTAAGCACATAGGTGGTGTTGAATTTAATCTTGCACATTCGGCCATATGGGTGTACACACTTGTGATACTATGCTTGATTAGGATAGTTGGCAATAGGGTGATAGCCTAAGGTTGTGAACCAAATAGTTTAAAAGCATGGGGTAGAAGGATAAGAATTTGTCGTGTGTATCCTATGAAATGAAATTTTAATGTATGATACAAATATTTTACAAAGTAGTTGAATGGGCTAATTTAATTGTTTAAGCTCAATATCCTAAAGGAGAGGCGTCCAACAAGGGGAAATCGAAGGTCATCGAGTAGCCGACTTGGAATTTATTTACCCAACACAAGGTAAGTCATTAAGCATATATTTGGTATTGATTTAAATGATCATAATACCTATGCAATTGTGTTTAATGAGATGATATGTATATAAAATGTATGTGTATGGAATGATGACATTGTTGAATGTATAAAGGTAGTAAAATGCGTAGAGTGTTTGGTCTCGGCACTAAGTGTGCGGGCAATAAATGGGCACGGTGACAAGATTGGCACTAAGTGTGCAAGCTTGAAAAGTATGGCACTAAGTGTGCGAATTTAAATTATATGGCACTATGTGTGCGAGCTTAAATCACATGGCACTAAGTGTGCGTGATCGATTATTAAGCACTACGTGTGCGAATTTAATATATATGTTCAATCGGTTACTCACATGGAGGGTGTGACCTTATCGAGTTGATCATGGACAGCGGAAAGAGTAAGTACCTTGAGCTCATGGCGAATAGGCGCTATGTTCATGCTCGGGGTTGAGCTTGGTAAGCTTTAAATTTATGTGATGATTAAACTTGCAGTCACGTAAATAAGGTATCATGGGATAGATGAAAGTTTGTTTGTTTGCATGATTGTGGTGAAAATGAGTTGATATATGGAAATTGCCTCAAATATCTTATTGAATAGAATATGAAATGTGAATGTATGACTTGGTATGAGATTGAACCGAAAGGTCTAAGGAACTATGGTATAGTTCGATATGGATGGAACAATTAGCCTCGTTTCATTGTTTCACTTTGTGATAAATTTTGCTAATGGATAATTGTGGAGTGCTTATGACTTACTGAGTTATAAACTCACTCGGTGTTTTCTTGTCACCCATTTTAGGTCTCTTGGACTCGTCTCTTTTTGTGTGCTCGGAACCGTCAACGAAGTCATCACACCGGCGAGCAATCTTTTGGTATTGTCTTCTTAGTCGATCTAGGAGAACATTTGGCATGTATAAGCTCTTTGTTTTGTGAAATTTTGGGTTGTAAACTTTAAGCCATGCGAATATGGCCTATGTGGTCGGTTGAGTGGGGTTTTAAAACTTATAGTCGCGAGACCTAGAAATCTTAATTTTGATAAGGTGGTCACAATTTGTGTTATGTATGATGGATTATTAGTAAGGCCAAGGAAAAATTCATGAAATAGGCATAGTCTATTGCAGTAACTGTTGCGGACAGCAGCAGTGATGTGAGATCGAAAAATCACTAAAAATAGTAGAAGTGGAATTAAAAGCTAAAAAAATTATGTAATCGAAGCTTGATGGGTCTATTTTCATGTGGATGAAATGAAACGACCATATGAGCTGTAATTTTAAGAGATATTCAAGTTTTCGCGAAATAGGGCCAGAACGGTTTCTGGATCCCCTGTTCCGACTTTGAAAATCCATTATAAATTAACCAGAGAGAATTAGAAGTCATGCCCTATATGTGTAGATTCCTTTTTGAGTCTAGTTTCTTTAGAAACAAACGACATGAGTGTTGGAGCCCTGTACAGGAAGATATCCAAGTTGTAACGCGAAAAGGTCAGTGTAGTCAAACCCTGAAACAGGGGAGATTTTAACTAATAAACTGTACTAATTGGCTGGACCAAAAATTCTAGATAAAAATTTGTAAATGAAATTTTGAGTCTAGTTTCAGGAAACATTTACGGAACTGGTTTTCGAGTTCTGGAACTCAAGATATGATTTTTAAGGTGACAGTGACGCAGTTAGCTACCCTGCCTGGAACAGCAAAACAAAAAAAGATTATAAAGGGGGAAATAAGTGAAGTAAGTTCGGTAACACCTCGTGTTCAACTCCGGTGACGGTCACGGATTTGGGGTGTTACACTTTGATTGGTATCAGAGCTATGGTTTAGTCGGTTCTAGGACTACCATAGCGCGTGTGAGTTTAGCTATACATGCCAAATTGTTAGTGCTTAATAATGTGATGACTTCTGACGGTTGAAATTTTGTTTTGATTAGCAAATGGAACCCGGGGTAGAGAGACCCTTAGCGGATGACGTTGAAAGTGTAGTGGCTGCTCCTGCGCAAGGGACACCGCCTGTTGAGCCTCAGTCATCTGCGAATAATCAAGATGAAGGGGCGAAACAAGCCTTCTTCACCATGATGAATGAGTGGGTCGCGCAATATGCTCGAACCAATCCGGCTGTCCAACAATTCCCGAATCTGAATAATCCACCCCAAGAGCCCATAATGCCATCAGTTACTGATCCTGTGAGGCTGAGTAAGCCACCTGTAGACTTGATTAGGAAGCGCGGGCTGAGGAGTTCAGGCCATAGTTCTTGATGATGCCGAAAGGGCCGAAGTTCGCTTGATAACACCATTCGGTGTTTGATGAACTATCATGCACACCGATGAATGTCTAAAGTGTGCTATATCCTTGTTGCGGGACTCAGCCTACTATTGGTGGAGGACCTTGATTTCCATAGTCCCAAACAAACGAATTACTTGGGATTTCTTTCAAACGGAATTTCGAAAGAAGTATATTAGTCAACGGTTCATCGATCAAAAATGTAAGGAGTTCTTGGAACTCAAGCAAGGCCGTATGACAGTATCTGAATACGAACATGAGTTCGTAAGACTTAGTCGGTATGCTCGGGAGTGTGTGGCTGATGAGGTTGCTATGTGCAAAAGATTTGAAGAAGGATTGAATGAAGATTTAAAGCTGCTGGTGGGTATTTTGGAGATAAAAGAATTTGTAACACTAGTTGAACGAGCCTGCAAGGCGGAAGAACTTGGAAGAGAGAAGAAGAAGGCTGAATTTGAAGCTAAAGACTGTCGTAAGAGATCGACGGGTAGAGCTCCATTTTCAGCTGTAAAGAAATTCAGGGAGGACACAAATAAGTCAAGGACGACTGCGGGGATTTCCATTAGAGCACGACCATCGATGGACTCACGAGCTACTTCGGTTGCTAGTGTGGGCAATAATCGTCAAGAAAAGCCTGAATGCCCCCAATGTGAAAGATGACACATAGGTGAATGTTGGGGTAAGTCTGCTAACAGGGCCTGTTACGGATGTGGTTCGAAGGACCACTTCATTAGAGATTGCACGGAGCTAGATGAGAAAAAAAAGATGCAAGGTGCGAGACCTAGTAGAACGACGGCTAGAGGTAGACCCCCGAGAATTTCAGGAGGTAGGGGTGGTAATCAGAGAGGGGCTTCTGATACGGTGGTTCGATCCGAGACCCGTGCTCCTGCTAGAGCATATGCCATCCGCGCACGAGAGGAGGCATCCTCCCCTGACGTTATCACTGGTACTTTTACTCTCTTTGATACTAGTGTGATTGCATTGATTGACCCTGGCTCAACTCATTCATATGTATGTGAAACCTTAGCATTCAGTAAGACTCTACCTGTTGAGTCTACTGAGTTCGTAATTCGAGTTTCAAACCCTTTGGGTCAATACGTACTCGTTGATAAAGTGTGCAAGAGATGCCCCCTAATAATTCGAGAATCTTGTTTTCCGGCCGATCTGATGCTTTTGCCGTTTGACGAATTTGATGTTATTCTTGGTATGGATTGGCTGACCGTACATGAGGCAGTGGTGAACTGCAAAAAGAAAACCATTGATTTGAGGAGTGCAAATAATGAGATAGTCCGAGTTGAGTCTACCGATTTAAAGGGAGCGTCAGCGATAATATCTTCAATGACTGCTCAGAAACATGTGAAAAAGGGGTGTGAAACATACCTTGCGTATGAGCTTGATAGCAAAGAGACGGAAAGGAAACTTGAATCGGTACCAGTGGTCTGTGAGTATTCAGATGTTTTTCCTGAGGAGTTACCAGGATTGCCACCGGTTCGAGAAGTGGAATTCGGCATCGAAGTTGTACCTGGTACTACGCCAATCTCAATAGCCCCGTATCGTATGGCATTAACAGAATTAAAAGAATTGAAAGTTCAATTGCAAGAATTGACGGATAGAGGTTTCGCTCGACCGAGCTTTTCTCCATGGGGCGCACCAGTGTTGTTTGTGAAAAAGAAGGATGGAACCATGAGATTGTGCATCGACTATCGTCAGTTGAATAAAGTGACGATAAAGAATAAATATCCGTTGCCACGTATTGACGATTTGTTTGATCAATTAAAAGGAGCCTCAGTGTTTTCAAAGATAGATTTGAGATCGGGTTACTATCAGTTGAGGGTTCGAGACTCGGACATACCCAAAACTGCTTTTAGAACGAGGTACGGTCACTACGAATTCTTAGTGATGCCGTTTGGGCTCACTAATGCCCCTGCGGTATTTATGGATTTAATGAATCGAATTCTCAGGCCATACTTGGATCGGTTCGTAGTTGTGTTTATCGATAACATCTTGGTCTATTCGAGAGATGAAACTGAACATGCTGAACACCTGAGGCTAGTGTTGCAAATTTTACGAGATAAGCAGTTATACGCAAAGTTCAGTAAATGTGAATTTTGGTTGAGAGAGGTTAGCTTTTTGGGGCACGTGGTGTCCGCATCGGGTGTCAGAGTGGACCCGAACAAAATTTCAGCCATAGTCGATTGGAAACCTCCAAGGAATGTTATCGAAGTTAGGAGCTTTTTGGGGCTTGCCGGATACTATCGACGATTTGTGAAAGGTTTTTCGATGATAGCTGCACCGATGACGAAACTACTCCAAAAAGATGTTAAGTTCGAGTGGTCGGAACGCTGTCAAGAAAGTTTCGATCGATTAAAAACCTGTTTAACCGAGGCCCCAGTGCTAGTACAGCCGGAGTCCAGTAAAGAGTTTGTCATTTACAGTGACGCATCCTTACTTGGGCTAGGTTGTGTGTTGATGCAAGAAGGTCAAGTTGGGGCTTACGCGTCGAGACAATTAAAGCCGCATGAGAGAAACTATCCGACCCATGACCTTGAATTAGCAGCCATAGTGTTTGCCTTAAAAATATGGCGACATTACTTGTTTGGAGAAAGGTGTCATATTTATTCGGACCACAAGAGTCTTAAATATTTGATGACTCAAAGAGATCTAAATCTGCGACAAAGACGTTGGCTTGAGTTGTTGAAAGACTATGAACTTGTCAGTGATTATCACCCGGGAAAGGCCAACGTGGTGGCCGATGCTTTAAGTCGTAAAGTGCTGTTTGCTTTGAGAGTGATGGATGCTCACCTATCCATTTCACCCGAGGAGGTGCTAGTAGTTGAATTAGAGGCCAAACCGTTATTGATTCATCAAATACTTGAATCTCAGAAGGTCGATGCTGAATTGGTCGCTAAACAAGCTGAATGTGTTCCGAATGAGGAATCAGAATTTCAGATTGACGACAATAATTGCTTGACGTTCAAGGGTCGATTATGTATTCCAAGGAATTCGAAACTTGTTCCGATGATTTTGAACGAGGCTCATAGTAGTCGAATGTCTGTCCACCCGGGTAGTACTAAAATGTACAATGACCTGAAACGCCAATTTTAGTGGCCCGGTATGAAACAAGACATCTCAGAATTTGTTTCAAAGTGTTTGATATGTCAACAAGTGAAAGCTGAACATCAAGTGCCATCGGGATTACTTCAGCCAATCATGATACCTGAATGGAAATGGGATCGAGTGACGATGGATTTTGTATCTGGGTTGCCAGTGTCGGTAAGTAAGAAGGATGCGATTTGGGTTGTTGTTGATAGACTGACTAAGTCGGCTCACTTTATCCCCGTACGCACGGATTTTTCATTGGATAAACTGGCCGAATTGTATGTTTCTCAGATTGTGAGATTGCACGGGGTACTGATCTCTATTGTGTCGGATAGAGACCCAAGATTTACATCGCGATTTTGGAAGAAATTGCAAGAGGCTTTGGGTACCAAGCTGCATTTTAGCACTGCTTTTCATCCCCAAACCGATGGTCAATCCGAACGGATAATTCAAATACTCGAGGATATGTTGAGATGTTGCATCCTTGAGTTTAGTGGTTCATGGGAACGGTATTTACCTTTGATTGAATTCGCTTATAATAATAGTTTTCAATCAAGTATTAAGATGGCGCCTTACGAGGCTTTATACGGTCGTAAATGCCGTACCCCATTATTCTGGACTGAACTTAGTGAAAGTAAAATCTTCGGGGTTGATTTGATTAAGGATGCCGAGCAGAAAGTTTACGTAATTCGTAAGAGTTTGAAAGCTGCTTCGGATCGCCAAAAGTCGTATGCGGATTTGAAAAGAAAAGACATTAAATATCAAGTTGGAGACAAAGTATTTCTCAAAGTTTCACCCTGAAAGACTGTGCTTAGATTTGGCCGTAAGGGCAAATTGAGTCCAAGGTTCATCGGTCCGTATGAAGTATCCAAACGAGTTGGACCAGTCGCATACCGATTAATTCTGCCCCCTGAGCTCGAAAAGATTCACAACGTTTTTCATGTCTCGATGCTTCGACGATATAGGTCTGACCCGTCGCACGTAATCGCTCCATCTGAGATTGAGATTCAGCCTAATTTGAGTTATGAAGAAGAGCCGGTTCGCATTCTGATGCGTGAAGTAAAAGAGTTGCGAAATAAGAAAATCCCATTAGTGAAGGTGTTGTGGCATAAGCACGGAATTGAATAAGCCACTTGGGAACTTGAGGACTCTATGAAAGAGCGATACCCGAGCCTATTTACCGGTAAGATTTTTGGGGATGAAAATTTCTTAAGTGGGGGAGAGTTGTGACAACTCTAAATTGACCCTAGTCGGAAAGTGGTTTCGGGACCACAAAACCGAGTCATAAAAATAATTAATTGTTATATTCTATGCTTATTGTGTGTGTACATGCACATGTGGAAGTTTCATTCTCTAATTTTACCAATTGTATGAGAAATTATTAAATAGGGATCAATGTGAGACATGGTGAAATATGATAGGCTAATTTTAAATGGCCTATTAATACATGTGGAAAAGTGTTTGTCCTTGCATGTCAAATTAGCCAAATTTGAGCATGATGGCCAGCCATGCTATGGGTGGAAACATGTCTTCAACATGTTAGGCTAGTGATGCATGTAGGAAACAATAAAATAAGGAAGTTAGTATTAAAGAAATGGAAAAAGAAAATGATGATAACAAAAAATAAAATAAAATGTGTGGATGCCCCCTTTTTGCCGTGACAAAAACAAAGAAAGAAAGAAAAAAAAAGTGGTTGTTCATCCTTTGGTTGTCTTGGCCGAATAGAAGAAAGGGAAGAAGGGGGAAGAACTTGAGAAAAATCGGCTATGGTGGTTGCTAGACTAAGGTATGTTTGATGATATTCCATGAGATGCATGCATGCTTTAGTTGTTAGTTTAAGTTCTACCTAGCCCATGGTTTGCATTTTTGCTATTTGATGGAGATGAAATTCGGCCATGGATGTTGTCTTTCTTGGTTGGTGTTTTGATGTTGTTGTAATGAAGCATGAAGAGGAGTGAGCTCGAATGTTTAATAAAAGGAGATTTTTAGGTCATTGAGTTCTTGTTGTTGTGTGTGTATGTGTATGAGTATTCGGCCATGCTATAGAATTCATGTTGCAAAATGATAAATGCTTGGTACATTCGGCTATAATGGGCATCAAGATGGTGAAGTTTGAATTAGTTAAATGTTCATATAGGTTGTCTTGATGAAAAGAGAAAGAGAAGAATTAGATATCATATTTGATGCTAGTGTGGTATATAAGGGTGTTGAACTTAAATAAGTAATATTCGGCTAGCATGATAAGTATGAAATATTAAGTGGATGAGATAATTGATGGTGAAGTGGCTAATAGGGACTTTTAATGAAATCTATGCTAAGGCCGAATGTATCAAATGCTAAATGTGCTTATATGTATATTCGGCCACCTAATTAAGCACATAGGTGGTGTTGAATTTAATCTTGCACATTCGCCATATGGGTGTACACACTTGTGATCTTGTCCTTGATTAGGATAGTTGGCAATAGGGTGATAGCCTAAGGTTGTGAACCAAATAGTTCAAAAGCATGGGGTAGAAGGATAAGAATTTGTCGTGTGTATCCTATGAAATGAAATTTTAATGTATGATACAAATATTTTACAAAGTGGTTGAATGGGCTAATTTAATTGTTTAAGCTCAAGATCCTAAAGGAGAGGCGTCCAACAAGGGGAAATCGAAGGTCATCGAGTAGCCGACTTGGAATTTATTTACCCAACACAAGGTAAGTCATTAAGCATATATTTGGTATTGATTTAAATGATCATAATACCTATGCAATTGTGTTTAATGAGATGATATGTATATAAAATGTATGTGTATGGAATGATGACATTGTTGAATGTATAAAGGTAGTAAAATGCATAGAGTGTTTGGTCTCGGCACTAAGTGTGCGGGCAATAAATGGGCACGGTGACAAGATTGGCACTAAGTGTGCAAGCTTGAAAAGTATGGCACTAAGTGTGCGAATTTAAATTATATGGCACTATGTGTGCGAGCTTAAATCACATGGCACTAAGTGTGCGTGATCGATTATTAAGCACTACGTGTGCGAATTTAATATATATGTTCGATCGGTTACTCACATGGAGGGTGTGACCTTATCGAGTTGATCATGGACAGCGGAAAGAGTAAGTACCTTGAGCTCATGGCGAATAGGCACTATGTTCATGCTCGGGGTTGAGCTTGGTAAGCTTTAAATCTATGTGATGATTAAACTTGCAGTCACGTAAATAAGGTATCATGGGATAGATGAAAGTTTGTTTGTTTGCATGATTGTGGTGAAAATGAGTTGATATATGGAAATTGCCTCAAATATCTTATTGAATAGAATATGAAATGTGAATGTATGACTTGGTATGAGATTGAACCGAAAGGTCTAAGGAACTATGGTATAGTTCGATATGGATGGAACAATTAGCCTCGTTTCATTGTTTCACTTTGTGATAAATTTTGCTAATGGATAATTGTGGAGTGCTTATGACTTACTGAGTTATAAACTCACTCGGTGTTTTCTTGTCACCCATTTTAGGTCTCTTGGACTCGTCTCTTTTTGTGTGCTCGAACAATCAACGAAGTCATCACACCGTGAGCAATCTTTTGGTATTGTCTTCTTAGTCGATCTAGGAGAACATTTGGCATGTATAAGCTCTTTGTTTTGTGAAATTTTGGGTTGTAAACTTTAAGCCATGCGAATATGGCCTATGTGGTCGGTTGAGTGGGGTTTTAAAACTTATAGTCGCGAGTCCTAGAAATCTTAATTTTGATAAGGTGGTCACAATTTGTGTTATGTATGATGGATTATTAGTAAGGCCAAGGAAAAATTCATGAAATAGGCATAGTCTATTGCAGAATGCTATGGACAGCAGCAGTGATGTGAGATCAAAAATCACTAAAAATAGTAGAAGTAGAATTAAATGCTAAAAAAATTACGTAATCGAAGCTTGATGGGTCTATTTTCATGTGGATGAAACGAAACGACCATATGAGCTGTAACTTTAAGAGAAATTCAAGTTTTCGTGAAACAGGGCCAGAACGGTTTCTGGATCCCCTATTCCGAATTTGAAAATCCATTATAAATTAACCAGAGAGAATTAGAAGTCATGCCCTATATATGTAGATTCCTTTGTGAGTCTATTTTCTTTAGAAACAAACGGCATGGGTGTTGGAGCCCTGTACAGGAAGATATCCAAGTCGTAACGCGCAAAGGTCAGTGTAGTCGAACCCTGAAACAGGGGAGACTTTAACTAATAAACTGTACTAATTGGCTAGACCAAAAATTCTAGAAAAAAATGTGTAAATGGAATTATGAGTCTAGTTTAGGAAAAATGTACAGAACTGGTTTTCGAGTTCTGGAACTCGAGATATGATTTTTAAAGTGACAAAGGACGCAGTTAGCTAGCCCGCCGAACAAAGAAAAAAAAAAAAGATTATAAAGGGGAAATAAGTGAAGTAAGTTCGGTAACACCTCGTGTTCAACTCTGGTGACGGTCACGGATTTGAGGTCTTACAATATATATATATATATATATATATATATATTAGAAAATGTACACATAATATGTAAAAAAATATATATGCATATATAGTATTTAGAAAAGGAAAAATATACATAATATAATATTGATATACATACATGCGTAGCATGGGGTATAATAAAAAGTATATATATATGTGACATAAATATATTAACAAAAGTAATAATATTAAAGGCTATTAATAATACTATAATATATATATATTTATATAAGTATTAAGTAAAAATAAATAAAAATAAATGATGAAATGATAGATAAAAAAATAAAAATAATAATAGTGATAAAAATAAAAGATAATAGTAATGATAGTGGTAATAATAATAAATCAATGAATTAATAATAAACAATAAATAAATAAACACAAAAATAAAATATAATTACAATATTGAAGATAACAACAAAAAAGGGACTGGATTGAACTTAAAGTAAAAGTTCAAGGTCAATTTTAAAATAAATATGAAAGAGGGGACCCTTTTGAATGTGCGCGCGACTGCGAAGGATCAAAAGGGTAATTTACCCGAACCCTTAAAACGACGTCGCTGGGGGAGGATTCAATCACAAAACGTGATGAATTTTGAGGCTAATTTGAAAGAAATGAAAAGCTAATTGCAAAACATGTGAAAAGCGGAAGGACTTCGAAAGCAATTAGACCATGCTTGCAAAAAGACGCGGATCCTAGGTCAGTCGAGTCGGGTCCCTCGGGTCTGGCGTGAAACGGCGTCGTTTTGGCGCTGTGAGTTGAGGCCCAAAACGGCTCAGTATCATGTCTTTATATAAACCTAAATTTTTTTAAAATCATTCATTTTTTCTTGCTGTTTCAGAAAAAAAGGGGAGAGTTCTCCCTTCTTTTCTAGGACAAACCCAGTGTCCGGCCAGGAGAGCCTCCACGCACCACCGTCGTCTTCGGCGCCGGCCACCGCGCACGGTGGCTGGAAGAGTTAAAGTTCGTCTCTTTTTTAGTTTTTTTTATATACTATCTACGTTATATATATGTCTATAATATGTATATATGCATTAGTGTCTGTCAATATATTCGAAAAAAATAAAGTAAAAAAAAAAAGAAAATAATAACAACGATCACCTTAGGTTATTAACCTTTGTTCCTCGGTTTGGACTGTTTATGATTTCTGATATTGCTAGGATTCCTATTCTTGCTTTGGATTTTTAAGATCCAATATTGTTTTTCATTCCAAAAAAAAATACCGACCCCTTATGGTTTTTTGGGTTCGACTCTTTTTATAGCTTTTTACATTTCTTTTTCTTTTAATATCTGTCTATTCTTCTGTTGTTGCTGCAGGCAAACGGTGGTGGAGCAGAGGCCACTTGCAGGCGTCGGTGGTGGATGGGGTGGGGAGCATATGCTGACGGCTAGGGTTTCCTTAGCTTTTTCTTTTGTTGTGTGTGTGGGCATGGGTAGGTTTAGGGTTATTGGCTTAGTGGGTTTAGGGGTTTTGGGCCCAAAATTGGGCTTGTACAGCTGCCTCTCTTTGTTTGTTGTCGTGTAACAAAAACAGAGCAAAGACTTAAGAAAGACCAATTTTTCCCGGTCTCACTGTGTCTGGACTTGTTTAGCGCTCCTTTTCTCCAGGTAGCTTTATTCCAATCTTGTTGCTTCGCTTCGCTTCACTGCTCTACTGCAACTTCAAGAAGGTAAGGTTTGTTTTGATCTGCTCCACTGCAACTCCATGGAGATAAAACACGTGACTTCAATCAATTCCACTGAAACTTCAAGGAGATCTGCTGTAGCTTCGCTTAATCCACTGAAACTTCAAGGAGATCTGCTGTGGCTTTGATCAATTCCACTGAAACTTCAAGGAGATCTGCTGTGGCTTTTATCAATTCCACTGGAACTTCAAGGAGATCTGCTGTGGCTTTTAGCTGCTCCAACGCCATTTCAGGGAGAAGATATTTGATTTTCAACCTGTTACCCTACTGCTTAGGGAGTTAAGGCTTGTCATCATTGATCTGTTTCCCTACTGCTTAGGGGTTTAGATCTGTAAACTCAACCTGTTACCCTACTGCTTAGGGGTTTAAGGTTTGAAAATTTGGCTTGTTACCCTATTGCTTAGGGCAATAATATCTATAAACTTCAGCTTGTTACCCTACTGCTTAGGGGGTTAAAGCTTGGTGGTTTGAATCTGCTTCACTGCATTCGATGAGGCAAAATTCGATGTATTTGATCTGTTCCACTGCAACTTCAGGGAGGTGAGAACTGTGATTTTCAGCCTATTACCCTACTGCTTAGGGGGTTAAGGCCCATCTTCTTTGATCTGTTTCCCTACTGCTTAGGGTGATAAGATCTGCAAATTCGGCTTGTTACCCTACTGCTTAGGGGGGTTAAAGCCCTTTGAATTCAATCTATTACCCTACTGCTTAGGGGTTTAAGGTCTGTACATTTAGTCTGCTCTACTGCGACTTCAAGGAGATGAGACTTGTAACTTCAGTCTGCTCCACTGAGACTTCAGGAAGACAGGATTCGCTGGATTTGATCTATTCCACTGCAACTGTTACCCTACTGCTTAGGGGTTTAAGGCTTGGTAAATTCACTGATTCTAGGGACATGACCTGTAGAATCAGTTCCATGTATTTATGCTTATGCCAAAGAATTAGGATGCTATGATCAAAGTGAATCAAATGCTCCTAATTGGATGCATTACAAATGATGTATGAATGTATGAGTGCAACATATGGTGAGCGTGAGTCCCTTTTAATGTTTAGGTTGCTATTGCTCTTTGTTCATCAAGGTTCTTTCTCTGAAAAGGTACTCTGTCTTCTTGTTCAGCTCACATTTTTAACAGAAAACCCGAAGAGGTGGTCCCAATTTATACTCTTTCTTCTCAGATGCTTCGAATCTTTGTTAGTTCTAAATATTAGCCCTGTTTCAGGTTCCTATACTATTTAGAAACTTTCATAGTAATGTGCAGAACTCTTTTTTCAAAAATGGTTTTAGTCCATTAATCATCAATGCAAAATGCTTGAAAAAGATCATAACAATGACAAAACTGAAATTTATCAGAAACAACATTTGAAGGGAATATATTAATCACAGTCAACAAACATTGCTGGAATACAAAATGAATGAAAGGGAATAGGTGCCCCAGATATCGCAGCGTGAGCTTCTCTGTACTGACTTCTTGAGGACTCCCCTTTTTTTGCCAAATATGTGTTTAGGGGATCTAGAGTACTCTTGCAGATGTCCCAAGATATAACATCTCTCCTCCTTGTTAATTTAGGTACCCTAAGACCATCGCATGCCCCACCTTCGATCAAAATTTGAATCGCCCTTTACGGGTTTTCAATTCAAAATCCCTTTGGTCTCAAGGTGCTCTTTGCGATTTTTCACCCTGGCCTCTCCCTTTTTTTTTTTTTAGGCGAAGTATTTCTTAACTGAATCCGAATTCACGGGATTGGATAAGGTCTTGCCATCCATTTCAGCCAATATTAATGCTCCGCTAGAAAAGGCTTTCTTCACCACATAAGGCCCTTCCCAATTCGACATCCATTTTCCTCTGAAGTCTTTTTGTATAGGCAGGATCTTTTTCAGTACTAGGTCTCCCTCGTGGAACTCTCTGGGACGAACCTTTTTGTTGTAAGCTCGCATCATTCGCTTTTGGTACATCTGACCATGGCGAATAGCCCGTAGCCTCTTTTCTTCAATCAAATTCAGCTGATCGTATCGGGACTGGATCCATTCTGCTTCATCCAACTTTACTTCTGACAAAACTCTGAGGGAAGGAATCTCGACCTCGATAGGTAAAACTGCCTCCATTCCATAGACTAATGAGAAAGGCGTTGCCCTAGTAGAAGTTCTGATAGACGTTCGATAAGCATAGAGGGCGAATGGTAGCTTCTCATGCCAATCTTTATAAGTTTCTGTCATCTTTCCTACAATCTTCTTGATGTTCTTATTGGCTGCTTTGACTACACCATTCATCTTCGGACGATACGATGACGAGTTGTGGTGTCTGATCTTGAACTGACTGTAGACATCCGCTATCGTGCTGTTGTTCAAATTCAATGCGTTATCAGATATGATCCTTTCCGGCATTCCATATCGAAAGATGATTTCTTTTTTCAGGAACTTGCTAACTACTGATTTAGTGACATTGGCATATGAAGCGGCCTCTACCCATTTGGTGAAATAATCGATGACCACAAAGATGAAACGATGACCATTTGAAGCTTTTGGTGAAATTGGCCCAATCACATCCATGCCCCACATTGAGAAAGGCCATGGCGAAGTCATGACATGCAGAGGTGAGGGAGGTACATTAATCTTGTCTCCATAGATTTGGCACTTATGACATCTTTTGGCGTAGTTAATGCAGTCTCCTTCCATGGTGGACCAATAATAACCAAACCTCATAATTTGCCTGGCCATTGTAAAACCATTAGCATGTGTCCCGCAGACGCCCTCATGGACTTCCTCTAAGATTTTCTTAGCCTCAATAGCGTCTACACATCTTAACAGTACCTGATCCTTTCTTCTTTTGTATAGGATCTCCTCGTCTAAGACATAGTCATTAGCCAATCTTCTCAACATTCTTTTGTCGTTCTCAGTAGCTTGGTCTAGGTACTCATGATTCTTCACATATCGTAGGATATCGTGGTACCAAGGGTAATCATCATTTTCCTCTTCTTCTTCGAGGTTGTAACAATGAGCCGGGGCCTCGTAAATGCTCATTTGGATTGGTTTCACATCCTCTGGTTGGTTCACCTTAATCATAGAAGCTAAAGTTGCTAGGGCGTCAGCCATCTGATTTTCTTCTCGTGGGAGGTAGTAGAAGACAATATCATCAAACTCTTTAATTAACTCAAGGATCAACCTCCGGTAATTGATCAATTTGGGGTCTCTTGTCTCTTATTCACCTTTGAGTTGATAAATCACTAGGGCAGAATCTTCATATACCTCTAACACCTTGATTTTACGTTTTATGGCCGCACGTATTCCCATGATGCATGCTTCGTATTCTGCCATATTGTTCGTGTAGTCAAAATCCAATTTACTAGTGAATGGATAATGATCTCCGTCGGGGACACGAAGCGCTACGATTCCGTTACCTGAGATTTGATGCTTTGTCAAAGTTTAGCTTCAAGGGTGACTTTCTTGAGGGTCTTCTTCCGCGGTTGCTATGCACATTAGATCTTCATTTGGGAAATCAAAGTTCAGAGGCTCGTAGTCCTCTAGGGCTCTGCTGGCTAGGAAATCTGCTATCGCACTTCCTTTTACAGCCCTCTGGTTCACATAGACTATATCAAATTCAGAAAGTAGAATTTTCTATCGGGCCATTCTCCCGTTCAAGGCAGTCGACTCCATCAAGTATTTCAGAGGATCCATTTTAGAGATCAGCCAAGTTGTATGGTACAACATGTATTGTCTCAGTCTTCGGGTTGTCCAGATCAAAGCACAGCACAACTTTTCAATGAACGAGTATCTCGTCTCACACTCAGTAAACTTTTTACTGGGGTAATATATCGCTTTTTCTTTCCTTTCCGATTTATCGTGTTGGCCAAGCACGCATCCCATAGAATTTTCAAATATCGTCAAATACAGTATCAGTGGCTTATCTGGATTAGGTGGTGTCAACACTGGGGCATTAGACAAATATTGCTTAACTTTGTTGAAAGTCTTCTGGCATTCCTTGTCCCAACCACCAGGGTTGTGTTTCTTAAGGAGACGGAATATGGGGTCACATTTCTCAGTTAGTTGTGAAATAAACCGAGCGATGTAATTTAGTCTTCCTAGGAATCCTCAAACTTCTTTCTGAGTTCGTGGTGAAGGTAACTCTTGTATGGCTTTGACTTTATCTGGGTCAATCTCAATTCCTTTTCCACTGACTACGAATTCTAGCAGTTTTCCTGACCTGGCTCCGAAGGTACATTTTGCGGGATTATGTTTCAACTGGAATTTTCTCAACCTCAAAAATAATTTCCTCAAGACTTGCACATGCTCTTCTTCAGTCCGAGATTTGGTGATCATGTCGTCGACATAGACTTCAATTTCTTTATGCATCATATCATGAAATAGGGTTACCATGGCTCTCTGATATGTTGCTCCCGCATTTTTCAATCCGAACGGCATTACTTTATAGTAAAAGGTTCCTCACATGGTCACAAATGTGGTTTTATTCATGTCTTCAGAATGCATCTTGATCTGATTGTACCCCGAGAAACCATCCATGAAAGAGAAGAGTGAGTAACCTGCCATGTTGTCCACTAAGGTGTCGATATGAGGCAACGGGAAATTATCTTTCGGGCTGGCCTTGTTTAAGTCTCTGTAGTCAACACACATCCGTACCTTTCCATATTTTTTAGGGACGGGGACGATGTTGGCTACCCATTCTGAGTACTTAACTACTTGTAAGAAACCAACATCAAATTGCTTCTTGACTTCCTCTTTTATCTTCAACAGAACATCGGGCCGCATCCTTCAAAGCTTTTGCTGAACTGGCTTGCATTCTTCTTTGATGGGGAGCCTGTGTACCACAATGTCAGTACTTAGCCCAGACATATCCTGATATGACCATGCAAAGACATTCTTGATCTCTTGGAGTAACTCAATAAGGTCCCACTTTGTCTCTGTGGTGATGCAAGTTCCGATCTTTACTTCTCTCCTTTCTAGTTCATCTCCCAAGTTCACGACTTCTACGATCTCTTTGTGGGGTAGAATCTGTTTCTCCTTGTGTTCTACCATCCTTAACAAATCAGGGGATAAGTTACAGACTCCGTCATCCTTAAAGTCTTGGGATCCCTCTAGACACATATCTCGCTCAAAAGGAGATTCTGAATTAGTAGCAACGTCACTCGCATCATTGATATCTGGAGACCTGTTGTAGGTGTGAAGGAAGATGCAAAGAACAAGAGAATCTAAGAATAATGATATGTTTGGTATGATCATGAATAAAGGAATAAAAGAATATTTGCACGGAATAAGTCAAAAGGATGCATTTCATTGAAATAACGATTTCGAACATAAGCCTATTTCACAAAATGACACTTGTTACTCCTAGGCCTAGAGCAATAAGTGTGTTTTGGACATTACTTTGAGTTAGTTATAAAGACTACAGGAATCTCTTCCCCAGCCCAATTATTCAGAACACTTCCCGGCTCATAGGGGCGAATGCCTGCCAAATTCTCTACCCCCGTTTCTTCTCCATATGTGGCATTGATGTCCAAACTCTCCATCATTCCTTCCAAGATTTCCTTTCCCGATGTCTTCCGCTAGGAGTGAATGACCCCTCCAGACACAAAAGTCTTCGATATATGGGGGAAGATCATTGGTTCCCATTCGATTTCTCCCCCGTTCAATCGCGCTCTCCTTCTTTCTTGCTTCTTCTCAAGTTCCTTCTTTCTTTGTTTCATGTCCGGCTTAAACCCTAACCCAAAACGATCTTGTTTGTCCTTCATCATTGGTACATTAATCCTTCCCTGGAGGTATCTCCCGAGTCCTCTTCCGGGTAGAGCCCCCTTTCCAATAGTTAGCCGTAGTCCCATTCTTGTAGTCTCAGATAACTTGGGCATTGGAATCTTATTTCCTTCGATGATGAACGTCGCGTTCACAAACTCCAAAGATCGAAAAGAGCACTCGATTTCTTCATCATTTGCCTCCAGATATGGGGCATCATTGGTTATTGCCGCGATGATGTCCTCTTCAACATTGATTGTTACTAACCGACCTTCGGTCACTAATTTCAACTTTTGATGCAGCGATGAAGGGACTGCCCCCGCTGAGTGTATCATGGCCTCCCCAATAGGTAATTATACGAAGGCTTAATGTCCATGACCAAGAAATCTACCTCGTATGTGCTCGGCCCGATTAAGAGGGGTACTTCAATTCTCCCCATTACCCTCCTTTCCGTGCCATCAAATGCTCTCACTACACTTTGGCATGTTTTTATATGGGAACTATCCACTGGCAACCTACTCAGCGTAGATAGGGGTAGGATATTCAGTGCAGACCCATTGTCAATCAATACCCCGATAACGTGTACCCTTTCTGGTGAGTCGTGATGTGTAAAGCTTTAGTTGATCCCGGCCCTGGCGGTACCTCATCGTCATTGAAGAATATGAAGTTGTCGGCACTTATATTGTTGACTAAGCGGTCTAGTTTGTTTACAGAGATATCGTTAGCAACATAAGTTTCATTCAGCACCTTCATCAATGCGCTGCGATGGGTTTCGGAACTTAAAAGTAAGTCCAGTACCGATATACGCACTAGCTATTTGTGCAACTGTTCTACGACACTATATTCGCTGTGCTTTAGGAATTTTAAAATTCCTTGGCTTTTTTCATCAACGATTCATTAACAGTTGGTTCATGCCCCGACGGCTTTTCTTTCTTTTGCTCAATTGCTAATGATTTTTCTTTAACCTGCTCGACTTTTGTATTTGGGGTATAACGTCTTCCACTGTGCGTATAAAAACCTTCATCTTGAACTTTCTCTGATGCATTAATCAGGGTCTCCTCTCCCGGGAATGTCACATTGCAGCTATAATTCCACGGTACCCTTTTGCTATCTTTATAAGGAAAAGCAACGGGCTTTTGGATCAGGACCTTTGGCGCAACTCGTGCCCCAGCTTCATTCATTCTTGGACGTGATATGATAACCACTGGGTGGTTGACTTTGTAAACATCCTTCGTTGACCCCTCTTTGGAGGCACACACATCTGCTTCTTCTAGGCTCCCGACATATTCGAAGAATTCCAGCTCCTTATTATCCATCAATCCTTGTACTAAAGCCCTGAATTGGCTGCATTTCTGAATCTCATGATCCTCTTGATCGTGGAACTCATAATAATTCTTCGCTTCTCGAGGTCTGACCCTTGAATTCTGTACTATCAACCCTCTTTCCACCATTTTCTTCCAAACTTCCTCCAACGGGGTATTCACTTTTGCGATACTCATCTTAATTTCTTTCCCCGAACTCTTGACTAACGCATTTATTCCCTTATCCCTATGGTTAGGTAATGGGTTCTCTGTATTGGATGCATCATCAATTTTCACAATCCCCATGTTGATGAGTCTTTCAACCAATTTCTTAAAAGTGGTGCGATTTTTTATCGAGTGTCTCTGTGGCTCTGCATGGTATTCGTGATTGGGCATTTGCGTCATACCATTTGGGGTATGGAGGTTGCACGGCTTTAGATAGAAGGGAGACACGACATGTCGTCAAATAAACTCCGTATAACTCCTTGTACGTCATTGGAATGGGCGTAAATTGAAGTTTCTCCTATTTTGTTTTGTGTTGGGCTCTTGTCCTGGTGGGCCTCTTGTCCGAAGAGTTGTCGACCTTGGTTGGCTTACGGTAATCGATTTCGAATACGAGCTCATATTGTTCACCTCGTGCTCTTTCTTTCTCGACGCTGACCTCTTAGCGTTTTCCCCAGCCTCTATTTTCCTACATCTTATGGCATTTTCTATCATTTCTCCAGACATTACTATGTTCGAAAAACTCTTGGTTGCGCTACCCAGCATGTGGTTAATAAAAGGTGCCTTCAGGGTATTGATGAAGAGCATAGTGGTTTCCTTTTCCAACAGAGAGGGTTGGACCTGTGTGGCCACTTCTCTCCATCGCTGGGCGTATTGCCTAAAGCTCTCATTATGCTTCTTCTCCATATTCTGTAAAGTGATTCTATCAGGGGCTATGTCTACTACATGACTGTACTGCTTCATGAAGGCTTGTGCTAAATCTTTCCATGAACTAATCTGGGCGCGACTCAGCTGGTTGTACCATCTAGAAGCGGCCCCAACCAGACTTTCTTGGAAGCAGTGAATTAATAGCTGGTCATTGTTGACATGGCCTGCCATTCGTCTGCAGAACATAGTGATGTGAGCTTCGGGACAGCTAGTCCCGTTGTATTTCTCAAATTCCGAAGTTTTGAACTTGGGAGAGAGTACCAGGTCTGGAACCAAACTTAATTCCTTAGCGTCGATTCCACCTCGATAGTCAGTGCTTTCCATTTCTTTAAATTTTTCTTCCAACCATCTACACCTTTCTTCAAGCTCTCTCGAGAGTTCTACCCTTGTCTTTTCTGCTTTTATTACTTCATCGAGATTGAGGACCACAGGGTTGGTTGGATTGTCCCCCGGATTAGAACTCAAGCCGGCCTGATAATTCATCGATGTCGAAGCACCGGCCTGAAATGGTTGGGGCCTAATTGTGACCAATGGCCTTCTTGGGTACATGTCAGGTTGTGTCTGAACGTCTGCTAGGGCAAAACCAAGAGGGTAGGTAGGATCTTCATTATCTTCTTCCGCATTGATCAAAGGGCTTTTCCCTTTTTCTAATCCGCCAGCCAATAGACGAGTTAATTGGTCCATCATGCTTTTCTAGGATTCCAACATATGGTCCCTCATATCTTGCTGGATTTTGGCAAGCTGTTCTTGCATATGTGTTTGTAATTAATCCTGCATCTCTTTTTGCATTTGTTCTAATCTCTCTAACCTTTGGTCCATTGCTCTTGTTTTTCCCCTTGTACCGTAACGATGTTCCAGGGTAACTGCCATGATTTTTAGGGTTCCTTGTGAGTTTTAGTGCGTATGATGCAATGCTGATGCATGAATGCAATGAATGCGATGAATGCAAAAAGGCGTTGATTCCAATTCGATTTCATTAGAGTAACTTTTCTAGAAAACAAGTTTCTTTACATAAAATAGATTACATATAAGGCTTGGCCCTGATGCTTAAGGTCTTGACCTGCCTAAGAAACCAAGCTAGCTTTTGCCCTTGGTCCGATTCTGACTCGTATTTTAAACTCAGCACATCAGCTTGTACTGCTAATGTTTGCAAGTGATCAGCCACTTCTCACACTTGAGTCAAAGCTTTGCTCATGACGTAGTCCCTGCTTCTGACTTGGTCTTGAGATTGATGAAATTGCTCCTTCCATCGCTCGTTATTTACCTCGAGGAGTTCTATCTGAAGTTCACAATTTTGCAGCGCTGTTTTGAGTTCTTCTATATTCTCTTTTAATTCTTTGATTCTGTTCTGACTAGCTTTCAACTCGATTGCAAAGTTACGCGAGCGATACTGATACAATGACCTTTCTAACTCTGATACCCGGATCTTTAACCCTTCTTTCTCATTCTGGCTTTCTACCAAACTTCTCTTCAGAGCACCTTCTCGAGCTTGAGCACCGCGAAATTTTTCCTCCCACTGGTTGGCTTTGCTTTGTTCTTCTTTAACTTCATGTCGCCATTGTTCGGATGTTTTTCCTAACCCATGGTTCTCATTGATCTGCTGTGACTTCTTATAGTCTGTTTTCAAACTGTCTAAGTCCTCTTCAGCCTTGTTTTTCCCTTTTCTGAGTTTTTCAGCTTCTAGTTTCTGGACATCGACATCTAACCCTAACTGCATCTTTTCTTCTTCCAACTGCTCGATCTTTTTTTCTAGCTCCAGACTCTTTCTCTCGAAATCTTGCCTGATGATTTCTAGCTCAGATGGGATTACTTTCAAGTGCTCTTCTATCGACTGAGGATTCCCTTGATCTGATGTAAGGATGTTGTCGTTAATCCTCTGATTCCACCATCGGTCGTCCTCAGGAGTAGTCATGGGATTGGCAACAAACTTCTTCATTCTATGAGTCTGGTTCCAGGCATTTGATATCTCGCGAACTTTCTTTTTGTAATTATTCCCTGTGAACACGAACTCGCACTGGGCTAACCAGTATGTTGGTGGTGTAAACTGTCTGGATCTGTATTGTCGCAATGCAAGCAGAGGAGCATACCCGATGGCCCCCCATACTCCTAACAAGGAAACCCAATCGAAGTCTCCGCATCTGTATAATATTTCATCGGGAACCATCCATGGGGCTCTCCATTCAACATCTTCTTCTTGCAGATTTTGGAGAACCGTGATCCAATTTTCTTCTGTCACATCATCTCGCCTCGGTGTAGCCACTAACTCTTTCAGCGGAGAGTAATTTTCAGAGAAGATACAATACGAGACCTTTTTCACTTTCCAAAAATGGCTGTGGAACCAGGATAGAAAGAGCTGTGCACATCCAATAAATCTCCCTTCACCCGCTCTTCGACAAGCATTTAATGATCTGAAAGTTTTAGCCAAGATTACAGGTACAGGTGTAGTTCCTTTACCAAGCCTGTCAAAAAGGTCAGCAACAGCCTCGTCTACATGCCCCAAAGCTTTGGGGAAGATGACCAGTCCATAAATGCTCAAGGCGAAGACATCTACCCTTTTCTTCATGTCGGGATGTGCTAAGACTAGATCCCTCAGGTTCCTCCAAGGAATGCATTTACAATCTCCTTTTTGTTTGATCCGGGTTGTCACCCACTTTTCGCTCATCCCTGTGATGTTCATCAGCTTTTTCGAAAATGCTGGGACGTTAGCAGGTCTGGCATAAATTCTGTCAACCTGAATCTTTGGGCAATGGAGTAAGGTCGTGTATTCTTCTATAGTAGGTATCAAATCTACTTTCCCAAAAGTGAAGCAACTGTAAGCAGAATTCCAATATTGGGCAAGGGCTCGAAACAGGTGTTCATCTACCTTGACATCGAACAGATAAGGTAAATCACCGTAATGACAATAGAATAGCTGTTTGACCTCATCATCCCACTGACCCCAAATTTCTTTCATCTCTTGGAGATTATTCTGAGTTACGCTGATTCGAGTAAAATTCCATAACTCTGACACGTACCCCTCGGTAAGACTGTCGCCTTTCTCTTGTTATGTTGTCTCGGCCCATATCCGGATAGCCGCGTTGTCTTCTACTTTATCAAAAAACCCCTTTTCCATGATAAGCTATCTATTTAGGAATCGAATGCGAATCAACACCTTTTACAATGAAAATGCCATGCAAATATAATCAAAGTGAAATAAAGCAAGTCAGTAATTTATACGCAGTTCAAAGCAAACAATGAATAATAAATATAGCACCTGCTCAAGTAACTACTAGCGTTTTGGAGTAGCTCTACCTAGGGTGAGTTCCTAAGGCTCGCTATATGGGGTTTGGTTCTAGAGTAAGGGTACCTGAACCAGCAGATTCCTCGATCTTCACCCATTATAGGTTCATACAGGCTGAGTTCAGTTTAGGGGGATACATTTCCCTATGGCTGCACGAAGATGAAAATCTCACGAAGACATAGGTACAGATGTATCCCGAAAGCGATCCACTATCCTGCACAGAGGTGAAAACCTCACGAATGAGTATTTTCTCACTCCCACTTAAAGGGGTGTGACCACAGCAGTCATGCAATGCAATACGCAAAACTATTTAAAGACTCGAACCAACACAACAGGTATTGTACCACAAAAATAGCTGATGAAATGCAATGAAAGGATCGTATTTCAAAACGAAATTTTCAATTTTAGATAAAAAGACAAGAGTTAATCAACTTGTGGCTTGACTCT
Organism: Gossypium arboreum; assembly: GCF_025698485.1. Taxonomy (NCBI): domain Eukaryota; kingdom Viridiplantae; phylum Streptophyta; class Magnoliopsida; order Malvales; family Malvaceae; genus Gossypium; species Gossypium arboreum. The sequence goes on along the minus strand of NC_069076.1, from coordinate 15,577,222 downwards.
CTCATTCGTGTCCCCAGTGGAGTCGTCAAGCTGTCGTAACCATTTTTTAGGAAAATCGGGAATCGACTTGGATTTTAAAAATGAAAGAACGGGAGTCGCCACCGATCCTTTTTGACGAGGTGTGATCGGGTCACCTCGTAAAAGTGGTTGTTTTTAATAAATAGCTTGATTTATTTAAACAACAATTTTGGTCTACGCAAATCAAGAAAACAGGTTCGGGAGTCGGTTACGTACGAGGAAGGATTAGCATCCTCGATACGCCCAAAATTGGTACCTAGTTGATTAATTAGTGTCTTAGTGTCGAAAATTGAAATGGAAGGCTTTTGAAATACGATCCCTCTTTGTAAAGAAAATGCTCAAATATTAAAGACCTTCCCGTCTCAAAATATGAAATGTCACATCCAGTGAGTTAGGACACAACATCTTGCATTTTCGAGAGCGAGCTTGCCTTTTATAAAATCTGTGTATCTTATTAAAAGGGTATTCGATTATTTAGAATAAACGAGAGAAGTCGAAACCCAGTAAGTTAGGGCACATTTTCTCAAATTCTCAAACACCGAATATTGCCTTTATTTCGAAACAAAATTCTTATTTCGAGATGACAAAATGTCATACCCGGTAAGTTAGGACACAACACTTCGAATCTTCGAGAATAAGCATTTTTCAAAACTCGTATAGTGATTTAAAAGAGTATTCCGTTATTTAGGTTAAATGAGAAAAATCGACATCTAGTAAGTTAGGGCACGATGGTCTCGAATTACCAAATACGGAATATCACTTTTATGAAGGAATTATTTTAAGGTATCGAATAAAAAGCATGATGTGATATAAAAGCAAACCATGAGGCGAATGCGTAAAAATAAGCGTGACAGTGTCAAACATAATAATACGAGCAATTACGATAGGTAAAATAATGACTAGGCTAATAAATAAATGCATGAGGAAAAGGAAACGATCGAATACATAAGTAAATTAATAAATAAAGATGACGAAATAAAATGACAATGATAACGAAAGTGATGATAATGATATAAATAATAATATTTGAGTAAAATAATAAGTAAAATAAAATAATATTACTATATATAAAGGATATATATACATGTATAAAATATAATAGGGTGAAAATAGGTATAACAATAATATGATATAAAAGTATATATATATAATACGATATTAAAAGACGATATATATTAGGAATAACAACAATAATAAAATAATACTATATAGATATAGTAATGTATAATACATTTATTAAAAATATATACATAACATATAGAAGAACACAACATTAAAAGGATATGCATATGGTATATATATTAAAAATGATAATAACGTTAGAAAATGACTATTAAAGATATTGCATAAATATACATACCAATACATGATAATATTTAAAAGTATGTACATAATATATATATATATATATATATTAGAAAATGTACACATAATATGTAAAAAATATATATGCATATATAGTATTTAGAAAAGGAAAAATATACATAATATAATATTGATATACATACATGCGTAGCATGGGTATAATAAAAAGTATATATATATATGTGACATAAATATATTAACAAAAGTAATAATATTAAAGTTATTATTAATAATACTATATAATATATATATATATATATATTTATATAAGTATTAAGTAAAAAAATAAAAATAAATAAAAATAAATGATGAAACGCTGATAGATAAAAAACATAAAAATAATAATAGTGATAACAAATAAAAGATAATAGTAATGATAGTGGTAATAATAATAAATCAATGAATTAATAATAAACAATAAATAAATAAACACAAAAATAAAATATAATTATATTAGTAAAATAATAATAATAATAATAATGACATATTAAATTAATTAATTTAATTACAATATTGAAGATAACAACAAAAAAGGGATTGGATTGAACTTAAAGTAAAAGTTCGGGGTCAATTTTAAAATAAATATGAAAGAGGGGACCCCTTTGAATGCGCGCGCTACTGCGGAGGATCAAAAGGGTAATTTACCCGAACCCTTAAAACGACGTCGCTGGGGGAGGATTCAATCACAAAATGTGATGAATTTTGAGGCTAATTTGAAAGAAATGAAAAGCTAATTACAAAACATGTGAAAAGCGGAAGGACTTCGAAAGCAATTAGACCATGCTTGCAAAAAGACGCGGATCCTCAGTTAGTCGGGTCAGGTCGCTCGGGTCTGGCGTGAAACGGCGTCGTTTTGGCGCTGTGAGTTGAGACCCAAAACGGCGCCGTATCATGTCTTTATATAAACCTAAATTTTTTTAAAATCATTCATTTTTTCTTGCTGTTTCAGAAAAAAAGGGGAGAGTTCTCCCTTCTTCTTTGGGACAAACCCAGTGTCCGGCCAGGAGAGCCTCCACGCGCCACCGTCGTCTTCGGCGCCGGCCACCGCGCACGGTGGCCGGAAGAGGTAAAGTTCGTCTCTTTTTTAGTTTTTTTTTATATATTATTTACGTTATATATATGTCTATAATATGTATATGCATTAGTGTCTGTCAATATATTTGAAAAAAATAAAGTAAAAAAAACGAAAATAATAACAACGATCACCTTAGGTTATTAACCTTTGTTCCTCGGTTTGGACTGTTTATGCTTTCTGATATTGCTAGGATTCCTATTCTTGCTTTGGATTTTTAAGATCCAATATTGTTTTTCATTCCAAAAAAAATACCGACCCCCTATGGTTTTTTGGGTTCGACTCTTTTTATAGCCTTTTACATTTCTTTTTCTTTTAATATCTGTCTATTCTTCTGTTGTTGCTGCAGGCAAACGGTGGTGGAGCAGAGGCCACTTGCAGGCGTCGGTGGTGGATGGGGTGGGGAGCATATGCTGACGGCTAGGGTTTCCTTAGCTTTTTCTTTTGTTGTGTGTGTGGTGGGCATGGGTAGGTTTGGGGTTATTGGCTTAGTGGGTTTAGGGGTTTTGGGCCCAAAATTGAGCTTGTACAAAAGTCAACAAATATTTCTTTGTCCAAAGAAATATAAACTAAAAACTAAATTAAAAAACAAACAAACAAACAAACAAAGTAAGCAATTGAGCTTTGCTCTAATTTGGTCTAAGATATACATTGTGTTTTAATTGGAGTTGAATCCCATTCAATCCAAACTTAAAATTGATTTAAACCTAAAATGTGTTGGAAAAATTACATTTTATGAGAACTTTGAGGCATATTCTTAATAGGTAAAAGTAGAGAGTTGAATCATAAAATTATAGTTTCATATTCTATTCTATGAGAGACCTTTTTTATGCTCAAAATGGTTGAGTAATGATTGAGAAATTGATGCTCAAAATAAGTTACTTGACAATATTTGTTGAGAAAAAGTAAAGGTTTAGATCCCACATTGGTTAAATACCAAGTTTGAGTTGTGTATATATGGGAACCCTCTTGAAAAGTGATTGAATGGCTAAGTTTTAAACCGTGCCACATGCATAGGGAGGGTGTAGGTGCAAACTTGATGGGGTTGGGGCCTACTTGCATGATGTGGGTGACGTGAAATGTTGAGCCCAAAATGGGCTTATCTTGTGAATATTTTAGCCCAACACAAAATTATTTGATTATTTGTTGGCTCCTTTAATAACAAATTTTGTGGATACTTCTAAATTTCCACCATACTAAATGCTTATAAAATGTTATGTATTCTATCATTGCAGAAGAGACATTCACCAACGCTTTCTAAGTATCGTAGAAAAATTCATAATAATAAATATATTTATAAAATTAATATAAATAAAAATAATATTTTTATTGAATAATAAAATACAAATATTCAAAACTACAAGAATTCTAATTTACTAAAGCAAATTATACAAAAAACACTTTAATAATTTACTTAAAAGCATATTTTACTAAAATGTAACTATTTATTTATCTGGGAAAAATATATGAAATTATTTATTTGGAACTATTTTATTTACTAAAATTACTTTTAATCATTACCACCTTTGATTCGTTCTAATCTAATAATAATAATAAATTAAAAATATTTTGAACTCATTAAAAATGTTTTGGACCAAGTTATGTAGATGGATTTTTAGCTTAAACCATCAAAAATACTTTAGCGCTTACTTTTTAAAGCCCAGTCCGATTCTTTACCATATTTTATTTGCCTCCTTTCTTTCTTTTTGCCATAGCTCCTGCCACCACTTCTTCTTCTGATATAAGTAATATTTCACCACAACAAAACAATCCTAATATGATACTTTTTAAGTGTCGGGATAGATTTACCAACATATGTTTTGACCAACTCTCTCAACTATATAAAAGCATTGCTATATGAAAAGCCTAAGACGACTCTTTTTGGACTATGCCGACCCTTTTTTGGGTTGTAAATTTGTATCTTTAAGTAGGTTTTAATTTTTTCAAGTCGAATCGAATTTTACTCACCCTTTAAGCAGTTTGTGTGAGTGTTGGCAAAATATAATCATATCCTGACTTTTTAAAAAGAGTTGGGAAAATATTAACCTATCCAAACTTTTATTTTTCGTTGGTAAATATTTTATTTAACCCAACTTTTTTTGTATTGCCTTTATCTTCTCATGATTTATCCCAACTTCTTTTTTTTAACAAATATTTGGCTTAACCCAACCTTTTTTAAGTTGCCTTTGCTCTTGATTTATACCAATTTTTTTTTGTCGACAAATAGTTGATCTAACCTAACCTTTTTTTTATTGTCTTTGTCTGCTCATGAACTACTATTATTGAATGAAAATAATTTAAATAATTAACAACTTTGCCAATAAAACATTGACTAAATTACAGATTTGAGTCTCATGTTATATAAATTTTATATTCTCCATATTAAAAATATAATTTAAAAATTAGTTATAGTATAAAAGTGTAGGGTTAAATTATATTAAATTAAAATATAAGATTAAATTCTAAATTTGATCATGATAAATCAAAAATGAAATTTGACCATTCTTTAAACCAACTCCAAAATTTAAAACCCTAACGCCACGTTTGGTTGGGGTCATTCCCTTCCCAACTTGTTCTTGGATGAATAGTAATGCTTTTGTTTGGTTCACCGTTTCTTCATTCTACCGAATTACTTAAAGCATTTCTATTCCCTCAAATGCGTAATGGGATTCAGTGCTGAAAGCTTTGAATTACTATTCCGACCATCGCCGAATAGAAATGAAGAAAATTCTTCCCAAAATCTCCTTCACACTTTCCCTGCAAATGCATTCAAAGTTGCTTCTTTTATCACAACGATACACTTTTTGGTTAACAGATTTTTCTTTTCAAGTTTAACTTCGTTTGGTTTCTGTTCCTGTAATAATCAAATTTTGTTTTAGAAGGGTTTTTGGTAATGGGTTTTCTTTAAATTTTCTAGAAAATTAGCTACAACTCAACTCCCAAATCTTTGTCTTTTGGGGGAGATGATATTTCGTTTTCTCTTATGGGAAACCTACGGACTAGAATTGAATTGCAGAGAGTCAATCGTAATCACCATATCGATTTCTATCTCTTAATCCTTGTTTTATTTTTTGGATTTTGCCGCTGGAGACGGAAAAAAATAAATTAATTAATGGAGGCGATAACTCAAAATTTGATGAATTTATATTGTTTGTAATACTTATGCATATCCCTTTTGCAATATTTGTCGTTCTTTTTAATCAGAGTTTTATTCCCAAATTTCTTATTGATAATCACTTAGTTTTCATTATTGTATTTTACAGTATTTCAGATTTGTTTTAGGTTTGGAGATATGGTGCAACAGACGAAAAAGTATTAAATATACGTTATAGTGCTTTGGAGTAGATACAAATTGATGTCCAGATACTAGAGGGTCAAATGGAAACAAAAGTTCCGCTAGCGAGCAGTATAGATGGCTCCTTGAGGTATAAATGGAGTTGGAAATAGATTATCTGCATCCTCTTCCAAGTACAAGATGCCTCCGATTTCCTATTTTTGTACTATAAATTCCACTACTTTAGGTGGATCTACAATTTATTAACATGGGGCATTAGCTGTTGGCATTTCTTTGCGTTTATCACATTTATTGGTGTCAAAATACAATATGCTGAAGTGTGTCATCTGTTACTCTGTTTTGAGTAATGACCTCTAATTTGAAATGGCTGTGTTAGTTCTTCCGGAGCTCATGCATCAGGGTTGGGTGACCTAAACATGCCATACTTCTTGCAACTTGCTGTCAAGCGTGATAAAAATTAGGTCTCCTTTTCAATTTTGTTGCGACATTGGAACCTCTGCATATCTTGCTCATCTTTTCATCCTGCCAATAATCTGGTGTTCTTTTTGGCATTACCATCTAACATTACATATCCCTTCCTATTGTTGTATTGGAGCTTTTACATGCTGTAACGCATGGTGCATTCTCCTACTACTGCAACATACATGCGGATGCACTTGTTCTTTGTCACTTCCATTTTTCCGTTCACTGTCTGTTACATTGTATTTCTAAGCATTTGTCTCGTCGATTTGTTATTTTCTATTGGCTACTATTGTGACATATGTTTAGCTTCTTTCGATGGCATTGCTAAGGAACTTATATATCATGCATTTTCTTTGAAACCTTCTATTAGTGTTGTGGTACATGAAAATTTTGGATACAGTTTAGCTATAGTTTTTGAAGTTTGGTTTTCTTGCAGTCTCTTAAAGGTTGGAAGTGAACGCCATTTTGACGATGGGATCACACGCATTCCAGATCATGTTTGGCCTTCCACCAAAGCGGATGTGGAGAGTGATGAAACACCTCCGTATGTCTCGAGGTCTGCAGCTGCTACACTTCATATGCCGTCAAGAATATCTTCTATAAGATTGTTTGAAAAGCAATCTTTTTCTACAAACAATGATGATTCCAAGTTTCAATGCTCACTGTATCCTTCAGTGATCACTTATCTTGACAAGTTCTTAAATATAATGAAGACATTAATTTCTGAAATCTTCATCTTCTCTGTGATTTGGATAGCCTATAGTTATGTGGTTTATGGGGCATGGAATCTCAATTTGCCTAATGGATGTGCTATCTAATTCATGGTTTATATGATTTAATATGCTTAATTCTTCGCTCCTGCCATAAATTCCTTAGATTTTCTTATTTATTATGTTTACGTGCCAATTTGGCCTGACAAAATGTGTTTTGACTTGTGTTCCCGAAACAATATCCATACCACTTTTGGCATCTTGGAGGGACTGAAGCATGGTGACCAAAGCTTTAGAAATGAGACATTTTGTTGTTGTAATGATCACCTTTGAGAAAAGTGCCTTGAGTTGGGATGTCCAATATCCTAAGGTTCGGATGTGGATACTTAAATAGTCATCTCCAAGAGCTGAAGTGATGGAGAAGGGATGCCTGAGAATCAGAATCACTAATGTGTCATTAGTACTGTCATTAGATCATTGAACTCAGGGAATTACATGATTATTGGTTACTATTTCTTTTCCATTTAACCGGGGAGACATCAGCACTGTTCGCAAAGATATGTTGGCCACTATTATACTTAAATCCTTGAATCTTAGACATATGCAAGGAAAATACATTTCCAGGGTAGACAGCAACCTGAGTTATAAGCAGAACTGGATGCTATATGTATATGGTACCTGCGTGTCTGTATGAATGTGTATGTGATTTCTAACTTTTGATCCCAAGTTGAAAAGGGATTGTATAATTGTGTAATTGGATGCTAATGAGATCATGTAACTTTTTGTTAATGAATGAATATTATGTTTAGATATAAAATATGATTTTCAATCTACTTATTACATTTATCTTTTATTTTTAGTTTAGAAGATAATTAAATTATTTGTTTCGCTAATGATATTTTAACATATTAAAATACATTACGATTTAAAAAATAATAAAGTAGGTTATATATTATTTTTATAATATTATATGTTATGATTTTTATTAATTTATATTTTAATAATAATTATGTTAAGAATGTTATTAAATTATATGTTATTTTATTAAATTGTATTTAATTAATAATTATGTTAAAATATGATTAAATTATTTATTTTATTAAATTATATTTAATAATAATTTTATTAAAATTTAATAACAATATTAATAATTATCTACTTACTTAAGTCTTTTTTCTTATGTTATTACAACATTTATTTTATTCAACCAAATACAATAATACTATTACAACTCTATTTTCCACACGACTGAATTACTGATTATAACTTTATTCTGTTATAGCCTTATTCAATTACCTCCAACCAAAAGTGGCTTAATTTATTATAAACACTCAAACTTCACTTCTTGTAAGTAGCTTACGCCGTAAGGAAAATAATAATGGAAGTAGCGAGAACTGTAAAGGACGTTTCTCCCCATGAGTTCGTGAAGGCCTATGCCGCCCATCTCAAACGCTCCGGCAAGGTTTTCTTTTAGAAACTTTTAAAAGAAATGGAGGCTTGCTTGTAGATTTGAATGTTTTTTAAACTATTTTTAGGGTTTTAGGCCTAGTTTGGAAAGTAGGGTAAGAGGTGAGGGAGAGACCAAGAGAAGCAGCGACTGGTGAGAGAGATGGCAAGAGTGTTTTGGGGAACAAGAGTGATGGAGATAGTGAAGAAGCACGACTCTGGTGATCTCGTTTGGAAGAGAATTAAGCTCACTTCCACCCGCAAAGCTAATGCCAAGAAGTGTCTCCATTGTGTTTGGCAGGTCCTTACACCCTTCTCTCTCTCTCTTTCTCTTTTTTTTTTAATGCCAAAACGTTTCTTCTTCTTGGGTTTTTGCCTTGCTACTTGTTGCTTTATGCTCTCAATTGATTCACTTAGTTGTTGGGAAGCAATTAGAATTATAGGGAAAATATGAAGTGTGGAAGAAGGTTGTGAACAAGTTCAAGTTAACATTGATAGTTTATTACATTTAGAGCTTAGTTGCAGATTTCGTATCCACAATTAATTGCACAATCAATCATACATGCTCAAGATAGCTTAGAGATTTTAACTTTATTTGGTATAATCTCTTGTTAGTTTAGATTTCGTCTTAGGATTATTTACTATTCATGAAAAATGTTTTCCTCTTTGCTTTGTATGTGTGCCCCTTTCCTGTAGCTCTTAGAAAACAGTTCTTCCATTTTATGGCTAGTGGCATGTGTCTATTGAAGTTCGATTGTGTTGTTTTTAAAGGGGTTTTAGTGGTAGGCTCGCATTATATTGTGTCTAATCAGTGAACTCGAGTTCGGTGGTTTAGAACTATGCATATGTTATCTGGATTCTAGGTTGGTGTTAGATTCGGGTATGTGCAACTTCAAATATTTTTCTATCTATTTGGAATATCATACTATCACATTTAAAAAATTAGGTTTAATATCATAAAAATTAAAATAGGATGAAATGATTAACTAAATAATATCATAAAAATTAAAATAGGATGAAATGATTAACGAAATAATAATGATAATAATAAAATATTAAAATAATTATTGAGTCTAAAATTGGGTGGTGAAAATTTGGATTAGGTAGTTTATTATTAAATGACTTAAAATGGATTTTAAAAATAAAACAGGGTTTGAAAATAATTGAGAAATATGTGTTTTAATTAAACTAAAGATTGAGTTTGAAAAACAAGAGAAAACTAGGAGTTTTTAAAATACAACTTTCCCTTAATTTAAAAAAAAAAATTGCTCATATTCTTCCTCTTTAAAAACCCCGGATGTTCCATTCCCTCCCATTTAGTTTCACATTAATTTTTTTTCCAAATTTAAATATGATATTTTCTCTCAAATTAACTCATCCTTAGTGATTTCTTAGTTATTCAAACAGCTCAACATCTTCCAATTTTAAAGAAACATCATTACGTCCTCGTCAAATTCGTCATTATTCTTGTCATATTCAACTTCGAATTAGATCAAAAACATGTTTTTTTCAAATTGAGGTAATGTCTTGACTTATTATGATTAGATTAAGGCTATTGTTTTCCTATTTTTTTTCCTATTTTGGAATTTAATCGACTGTGTTGAAAGTTTTTAAGATTTTAAACTTTTTAATTAAATTTTGGTTCAACAATGGTGAAATCTGAAATAATGAGTAAACCTACTATTTTTTATTGGAATCTAATCTATTTTAACTAAATAGAATGTATTTGAACTCAATTTGATAGATCGATAATGAATTTTAATGAATTTCGAATTTTCCCCTTTTGTGTGTTAATATAAGCTTGATTGTTCCGAAAACTTTAAATTCGTGAGATTAGGTAGATTTAAAGGTTTAAAAGTGAAATTAGATGATATTTAGGAATATTAGAATCGAAATTAAGGTTTAAAGATAAAGTTTGAGTGGTTAAACACCTATTTCGGTAAAACTAGTTAAATTTTCGGTATGAGAAAAGTGAGCTTAGAGTGGTGATTTTGCTACTTTTTTTTTTTTGAGTTTAAGGCTATTAATAATGATTTTATATTGTATTTAATGTGTATGCAAAGTTTTGGATTTATCAGGAGGTTTCACGAGCAATGCGAAAGGGAAAAATATGCTTGTTTGATATTGTTGTGCAAGAGGTATTGAATAAGGTGAGTGATTGGAATTGCGATTCTTAGGCACGATTCCTAAGGTTGAATAGGAGTTTAGGTTAGTCTAATCACCTAATCTAAGCTTTGAGAGTAAGTATTCTTTCTTGATTGATGTACTATAAAATTCAATACTTGTTTATCGTGATATGTGAATCATGTGAAATATTAAGCATGTGTTCTGTGTAAATGACAATGATTGATAAGCGCTTGCTGGTTTTACGAGCACCTAAATAATTTAATATGATTATGGCTCTTTTGAGCAATTGTGATAGCATTTGAGAGTGCATTAAAAGTGTTGAGAAAGTGGTGTTCACAAGTGAAAGTTTGTATAAAATAGTGAGTTAATATGTGTATAAGTGGATATGTTGGCATTGTGATTATCTGGAACCATTGGATATCATTGGTATTTCATAGGATTGAGTACTCACCATCTTCATTATGTGTTAGGACATTGTGACCCGAAGATAGCGTTGGATGGTGTTGCGCGGAAGCGTGTGAAAGAGTAAAATTATTATACTAAAAAATCACACTAAGTTCAATTCCCAGGAAAGAGAGGTGGATCACGAGGATCATTTAAGTACCAAGTCTTTCCTAGCCAGAATATCCCTTTATCGTAATTTAATAGCACAATAAATCACTACAATCACATTCACAAAATATGAACAATAAATAGTAAAGAACACCAGAATTTTAACGAGGTTCGACAAATCTTGCCTACGTCCTCGGGCACTACCAAATATATTTCACTCCAAAATACAAGTGAAACTTTACAAATAGGGAGAGAGAACAATGCCTTAAGTAGAGAATGGCAAATGTGGGGTGATTAGAATGAGCAAAGGTTAGTCCTATTTATAGTTGAAGTTCAAGGGCCACCTTGCAAAGTCCCTATTCACTTAGGGACCAAAAATTGCTATTATTCCATGCCCAACACTAAATAAATATTTGGTGCCCATAACTTTGACCTTTCCAAGGGATGGGTAGGTATGGGAAATGTATGGGCAAGGTATGGGCAAGGGATAGGTATATTCTAATAATCTCCACCTTGAAGATTTGATTAGGATAATCTTATCTTCACACAATTCTTTCTGCCTTTGACAACAATACTTAATAGTGCCTTCTTCAACTGTTAAACTTGCAGGATATTGATCAAGTTCAAACAATGTTCGAACTTGGTTGCTGTTACCACCTTGGTCATCATATCTGCGGGGTTATCTGCAGTCTTGATCTTCTGAAGACAAATTTTCCCTTCTTCAATAATTTCCCGCACAAAATGGAATTGTACGTCGATATGCTTTGTACGTGCATGATAGACTTGATTATTTGCTAAATGAATAGCACTTTGACTATCACAATACACGTTAATATGCTCCTGAACCAACCCCAAGGTTTTAGCCATACCTTGTAACCAAATAGCCTCCTTTACAGCCTCTGTTACAGCCATGTACTCGGCTTCTGTGGTTGACAACGCAACTGTAGACTGTAATGTAGACTTCCAACTTATTGGTCCTCCAGCAAGTGTAAACACATAACGGTGGTTGATCTTCGCTTGTCCAAATCACCGCATAATCGAATCAACGTATCCAATAACACCTTTACCAAGTGTATTATCCCGCTTGAACAAGAATCCAACATCCACGGTCTTCGAATATACCGTAGAATCCATTTCACACTTGCCAATGTCCTTTTCTAGGATTATGCATATACCGCCACTATACTAATCGCCTGTGAAATGTCGGGTCTTGTACACACCATTGCATACATCAAGCTACCCATCAGATTAGAATACGGAACTTGCAACATGTATTCTCGTTCCGTATTCGTCAAGGAGATAGTTGTGCGTAAAGCTTGAAATGAGAAGCCAACGGGTACTTACAGTTTTGTCCGCTTCGCTCATGCCAAACCGCTGTAGTACCTTCTTCAAAATCGCTTCGAGACAAGCTAACTCTATCATGAGCTCTATCTCTCCATATTTTCATGCCGAGAATCTTTTAGCTTCTCCTAGATCTTTCATCTCAAACTCGAGATTGAGTTGAGTCTTCAATCTTTCAATCTCAACTCTGCTCATCATCAACATATAAGAGCAAGTATATGAAAGTTCCATCTTGTAGCTTCAAAATACACACAATGATCAAATTTGCTTCTTGTGTACCTCGCCTTTCATGAACTGATCAAATCGCTTGTACCATCGCTTCGGAGATTGCTTCAATCCATAAAGCGACTTTGTCGTTTGCAAACCCAATTTTCTTTTCCAGCAACCTTGAATCCATCCGGTGAGTCATATAGATTTCCTCTTCCAAATCACCGTGTAAAAACGCGGTCTTCACATCAAGCTGAACTAGTTCAAGATCATATTGCGCAACCAAGGCTAGCAAAATCTGAATAGACGAATGCTTCACAACTGGAGAAAACACTTCATTGTAGTCTATTCCTTCTTTTTGAGCGTAACCCTTTGCTACCAATCTAGCCTTGTATCGAATTTCAATTTTACTAGGAAATCCTTCCTTCTTTGCATATACCCATTTGCATCCAATTGCCTTCTTTCCCTTGGGCAGTGTCACTAACTCCCAAGTCCTATTTTTATGAAGAGACTGCATTTCTTCATTCATTGCTTGCTTCCACTTTACACCATCAGGGTTACTTATTGCTTCTGTGTAAGTAGAAGGAACATCATCATCTGCAATTGGAAGTGCATAGGCCACTATATCATCAAAGCGAGCAGGCTTACGAATCTCTCTTCTTGGCCTCCTATATGCAATTGAATCTTGTTCCTGTAGAGGTTCTTGGGTAGGAACCTCTTCATCATTTTTCTCTCCAATATTAGTTGGATCATTATTAACCTTTTTAAGCTCCACCTACTGCAAAGTACTACTGGTTTTGTCATCCTTTTGTGAATCCTTGTACTTCAACATGGTTGATTCATCAAAAGTCACATCTCTACTGAAAACAATCTTCCTTGTATCAGGACACTAGAGACGGTATCCTTTTACTCCATCAGTTATACCCAAGAATAATGCTTTCTTTGCTCTTGGGTCTAACTTAGATTCTTTACATGATAATATGCAAGTGGAACCAAATACATGTAAAGAATCATAATCGAGTGATTTACGGTCCAAATCTCCATAGGAGTTTTTCCATTTATTGCAGCTGATGGCAAACGGTTAATTAGATGGCATGCATATGTAACTGCCACAGCCCAAAATTCTTTGCCCAATCCAGCATTGGACAACATACATCGAAATTTCTCCAGTATAGTTCGATTCATGCGTTCTGCCACCCCATTCTGCTGTGGTGTATCCCGAACGGTGAAGTGTCGCACAATGCCCTCATCTTGGCATACTTGTAGAAATGGATCGTTTTTGTACTCAGTACCATTATCTGATCGAAGTCGTTTGACCTTTCGACTAGTCAGAGTCTCCACCATCTTCTTCCATTTCAGAAATGCATCTAAAACTTCACTTTTTCTTTTCATTAGATACACCTATACTTTTCTTGAATAATCATCAACAAAAGTAACAAAATAGTGCATACCTCCCAAAGAAGCCACTTTGGTAGGTCCTCACACATCACTGTGAACGTAGTCTAGAATTCCTTTCAGATTGTGAATTCTTGGACCAAATTTTACCCTCTTCGCTTGCCTGAACACAATGTTCATGTAATTCCATTTTGTAAGAATTTGCACCTTTCAACAAGCCTTGCTTCGCCAATGTCTGCAAAGCTTTTTCACCAGCATGTCACAATCGCATATGCCATAATCTGGTAGCCTCTGAATCTACATCTTTTGTAGAAACTGTTGATGTTGATCCAATAACTGTACTTCCATTTAAAAAGTACAAGTTATTTCTTCTTGTGCCTTTTATCACCGTCAATTGCCCAGCTACTACCTTTAGTAATCCATCTTTCAAAGTGATTGTGAGCCCTTTAGATTCTAGAGCCCCTAATGAGATGAGATTTTTCTTCAAGTTAGGTACGTAGCGAACATCTGTCAAGACTTGGATTGAGCCGTCATGATTCTTCAATTGGACTGTACCCACTCCTATTGTCTTACAAGCACTATCATTGCCCATAAGAACAATTCCACCTTCTAGCTCTTTAAGACTAGAAAACCAGTCCTTATTAGGACACATATGGTAAGTACATCCTGAATCCAAAATCCACTCATCCGTTTGACATGCCATTGCCATGCCAACCAAACTAAAGTCTGACTCCTCATCATGCTCCGCTACATATGCATTAGAAATAGCCTTGCCCTTTTGTAGCTTAGGACAATTCTTTTTCCAATGCCTTTTTTTACGGAAAAAGGCACATTCATCTTTGGCGGGTCTTCCTTTGGACTTTCCCCTTCTACCAGATTTGCTGCTGTGTGAACGACCTCTTACTGTTAAGACTTCTACAGTTGTATCTCTATGATCTCTTTTATCTTTCTTTCGAGTCTCAGATCTATACAACGCACTACAGACTGCATCAATTGTGATCGTGTCCTTCCCATGAAGCAATATGGTGGTAAGATGATCATATTCATCAGGAAGGGAATTCAACAACAATAATGCCTTGTCTTCATCTTCAAATTTCTCATCCAAATTTAGCAAGTCTGCTAAAATTTTATTGAATGAGTTCACATGGTCATTCATCGACATACCGGTGCATACGTGAATCGATAAAGTTTCTTTTTCATATAAAGCCTATTTTAAGACTTTTCATTAGAAACTTTTCTTCCAAAGTGTATCCCATAACTTCTTCACGATATCTCCCTCATGCAGTACTTCGCTCTTTGGCCAAACATAGGCGGATTGTACCACACACGCTCTATTGATCTTGGCCCACTCCTTGTCATCCATCTTGTCGTTTTTCTTCAAGGGCTATATCTAGCTCTTTGCGACATAAGACATCCAGATCTCACATTGCCACATACCAAAATTATTGGTACCGTCAAATTTCTCTACTTCAAATTTTGCATTTGTCACAGAGTCCTTGTCGATGACGATGTTGCCGCCATTTTTCTCCTCAATCCCAACTCATCAGATATCGTGAACGAAGACCGTATATGTGAATAGTGCCATATACGTGAATAGTATCGTATACGTGAATAGTACTGTAAACGATCGTATTCTCTAAGTACGAATCTGGCTCTGATACCAATTGTTGCGCGGAAGCGTGTGAAAGAGTAAAATTATTGTACTAAAAAATCACACTAAGTTCAATTCCTAGGAAAGAGAGGTGGATCACGAGGATCACTTAAGTACCAAGTCTTTCCTAGCCAGAATATCCCTTTATCGTAATTTAATAGCACAATAAATCACTACAATCACATTCACAAAATATGAACAATAAATAGTAAAGAACACCAGAATTTTAACGAGGTTCGGCAAATCTTGCCTACGTCCTCGGGCACTACCAAATATATTTCACTCCAAAATACAAGTGAAACTTTACAAATAGGGAGAGAGAACAATGCCTTAAGTAGAGAATGGCAAATATGGGATGATTAGAATCAGCAAAGGTTAGGCCTATTTATAGTTGAGGTTCAAGGATCTCACATTGCCACATACCAAAATTATTGGTACCGTCAAATTTCTTTACTTCAAATTTTGCATTTGTCACAGTAGTCCTTGCTGATGACGATGCTGTTGCCATTTTTCTCCTCAATCCCAACTACTGTATACGTGAACAGTACCGTATATGTGAATAGTGCCATATAAGTGAATAGTACTGTAAACGGTCGTATTCTCCAAGTACGAATCTGACTCTGATACCAATTGTTGCGCGAAAGCGTGTGAAAGAGTAAAATTATTGTACTAAAAAATCACACTAAGTTTAATTCCTAAGAAAGAGAGGTGGATCACGAGGATCACTTAAGTACCAAGTCTTTCCTAGCCAGAATATCCCTTTATCGTAATTTAATAGCACAATAAATCACTACAATCACATTCACAAAATATGAACAATAAATAGTAAAGAACACCAGAATTTTAACGAGGTTCGGCAAATCTTGCCTACGTCCTCGGGCACTACCAAATATATTTCACTCCAAAATACAAGTGAAATTTTACAAATAGGGAGAGAGAACAATGCCTTAAGTAGAGAATGGCAAATGTGGGATGATTAGAATGAGCAAAGGTTAGGCCTATTTATAGTTGAGGTTCAAGGGCCACCTTGCAAAGTCCCTATTCACTTAGGGACCAAAAATTGCTATTATTCCATGCCCAACACTAAATAAATATTTGGTGCCCATAACTTTGACCTTTCTAAGGGATGGGTAGGTATGAGAAATGTATGGGCAAGGTATGGGCAAGGGATAGGTATATTCTAATAGATGGATAAGAGAATATCGAGTATAGCTCCATTCACCGTAGATAGCATGGTGTGTTTGAATTTGTTTAAAATTGAAAATTTGTGCTTATTAGTAAAGATATTGATGTATCAATTAATACATTATGAATAAATATTTGCATTTTGTAAAACACAAGAATGTCATGGAATTAGGTTATATTTAATATATGTTTACTTTTATACACTCTCATATATTGAGATCAAAAGTTCTGAAATTTTATAGAAAAGTTCAATCTATTATTTCTTGTGTCAATGATATTTTATTAAGTGTAGATGGTTTAACCTAATGTTTGTAGTTAATTTCACATAATGTAAGTAGATCCATCCTTATAAAAAATTGCATTATTTAATTAAAATACTTACAATTATGTGATATTATTCGAAAATGCATGCATGGCTTTCTTTTTCTTTTCCAAAAGCAGAAGGCAACCAATGGCTCTTTCTTATCGTCTATGGTTAAGTGATTTGGACTTGAACAAGGTTAAAGAGACAAACAAAAGCAAATTACATTTAGTCTTCCTGCATTGAAACAAACACCAATTTACACATTGCTAATACATCGAAACAAACCCTTAATAGAGATCCCGAAGACTAAAGCATGAAACTAGTTCAACAAACCTAATTTACTAATTATCAAAAAGAAAAGAGATTAAGGGATCTAGCCTTTTGGCTGCGTGAAGTCTCCAATTTTGATTTTCTAATTTCCTATGCTTTTTATGTTGTTGGTGGTGCTGGAAAAGGTGTCCACTGATGTGCTTGGATCAATAGTAGGATAACTCAGTCCAGTAGTATCTGAATCTAATAACCCTACTCTGCAAACATTTGAATCCAACTCCGAATCCACTTCTGATTCATCGTCGAATTCCACGTCGGGAGCAACTGGGAACACTATATCCGGGTATCTACATTCACTTGCGGGATCCATCTTCGACATCTCGGCATCAGCAGCCTTTTGCAACTCTATAGCAAACCCCAACCTTTCCATCACATCATTCATTGATGGCCTATCGGTTCCCACCTCTGCTATGCAACTTTCTGCAATTTCGACAAAAACCTTAAAGCACTCTGGAGCTATCTTTCCAATCAAATATGGATCAATAATCTTGTACAGTGTCCCATCTGCAATGCATTGTTTGGCCCAATGTGCCAGGCTCATTTGAGCTTCAGGCAATTTCGTATTCACAGCTTTTCTTGCACATAGGACTTCAAATAACACAACACCAAATGCATATACATCTGATTTTTCGGTTAATTTATGACCCCGAGCATACTCCGGGTCCATGTAGCCGCGGGTGCCCTTTATTCCAGTTATTATCACCTTGTCTTTGGGGTCTTCTTTCGACAACCCAAAATCCGAAACCTTGGCAATAAACTTATCATCTAGGAGAATGTTGCTTGTCTTCACATCACGGTGGATAACAGTATGCCTCACTTCTGTATGAAGATAATTCAATCCAGTTGCAGCTCCCTTGCAAATCTCAAGCCTTTGCTTCCATGTGAGAGGATCATAGGCAAAGCTAGTACCGTAAAGATGATCCGAGAGAGTCCCATTACTCATAAAATCATACACCAGAATCATCTCTCGTTTCTCATTGCAGTATCCGATTAAGGACACCAAATGAACATGGCGGAGCTGAGACAACATCTCAATCTCTGTCAAGAACTCTCGAATACCTTGACTGGATTCTGGATTTAGGCGCTTGATTGCAACTATCATTTCACCTTCATCCATGAAACCTTTGAATACTTTCCCAAACCCACCTTTCCCAACAACTAAATCATCATGGAAATTGTTGGTAGCAGCTTTGACCTCATCCAGTGAAAAATGGCGGCATAGTTCATCTGGTAACAGTGAGGTCCTTGTGGATTTCCCTTCGTTTTGATTTACCCACCAGCAAAGCCAACTTGTGCCCTTTCTCTGCCGCCGAACAACCATGCAAACCAATAAAGAAATTATGGCAATCAAACCAGCCGCACATCCAATACAAACAATTAGCAAGCTTCTCTTCTTGGATTTTGCACCTGCAGAATTGGACGAATCCGAAGGTGGTGGTGGAGCCACCCGTAGTTCAGGGTTTGGTTCGCCCAAATTGCCATCAGAGTTGCTTAATTTGAACACTTCAATCCCATTTAAGATAACATCATAGTACTTAAGATGATGAATAGGATGCAAATCTATGGTGATGTACTCCTTTGATACAAACATGACATAATCCTTAAAAACGGGAACTCTGGCATGCCCGGTCCACATAATCACATCAGCGTTTTCCTCAGCCGTCTGACTGTTTATAAAGACCTTAAACGTCCGGTCTCCCGGAGAGTTTATCAGATCTTGGGGTTCACAGAAATGAAGCCTCACCATATACTTGAATCCCGAACCCACGGGCAATCTCCATGATAAGTTATGCTTCTCGTTGTACGCAAGACTAGGCCCCATTGTCCGTGCAGTCCGATAAACCATCTCCGGTGCCGTATATCTCGGAATCATTGTGTAGTTGATTGGCACGGAGGTGTTGACAGTGACATAGCTATTTTTTGTCATGTAAAAAAAGTCATCGGACCAAAGCCTGAAAAGGCCAGTATCATCGATGGGCGAAAGGGATTGGCCCCCAACATTCAATCGATACGCCATCTCAAGTGCGGTGACATTCTCAACAGGGAATGGATAACTCTGACCGACGAAAGGGACATACCGTGAGTCAGGCGGTGTGTAGTAAAGATTGGTAGGCATCGACACGATCTCGATTCCATTGATGAAAGCGTAAGTATCGTTTGAAGCACTACGAGATGGAGTGAAAACAAGGTCCAACACCTCATTATCTTCCACGTTCAAACAGAATTCTCTGGGAAACGAATTTCTCCCCTTTGAATCTGCAACAAGGGAAGCACTGAAATTTTTTAGCAAAGTGAAAGAACCAGCTTTGACAGAGAAAAAGGCCTTGGATCTGTCGTATTCTTTATAGGACGCTGGATGGAAGTAGAGACGAACGAATTTCTGGCCTGGAGTAACAGGGAAAGTGTACTTGAATTTGGAACGGGAAACTCGGGCCGTCATATAAGGCACGGTTTCGGAACCGTCTTGAGTATCAGCTTCGTAGGCTTGCGATTTGTTGTGGGATGATTCGAAAGGTCCAAATTTTGAGTTCTTGTCTGCTGCCCAAGATCTGCCATCATTAGCTAATAAGTCGGTTGTAGCTCCACAATTCAGGGTGATATTATCCGTTGGAACGTATGCAGGCTGCTCTGATGCAACAAAAATGGCTGACTGAAGGATGGTTATGAGAATTATTACCGAGTACTTCTCCATGGAAACAAGTGAAAACTGACTATGAGTATATTTGTCTATGTAAATATCTGTTGATGGAATGGGAACATGTTTTATCACTATATTTGCAAATTCAGCTTTTTCTTTACACGTTAAGAGTCTTTTTTTTTTTCTCTTTTTTTAATTTTTATATATATTGCTTCAAATTAAAGCTAGATGATTGGAAAGTTATATAGAAAAGGTAGTCGCGAAGCTCGTTTGAATTAAAGATATTTTCACAAATAAGATTTGACCGAAGGTCAACCACTTAACTAATTGATTTAAAATAGGACAACTTACTATTTGGTATCTGTACTTTTATAAAATATATAATGTGATATATGTATTTTGAAAATGTTTAATTTGGTACCAACTATTATTATGTGTTATTATGATATTAGTTTTAACAACCTTAATGAATCGTTAAATTAACCAATGAAAATTCGACATGCAGACTTTTTTTTTAAATTATCAAGTCTACATGAATAATATAATGTTATGTGAAAAATCAAATAAAAATTAAATTAAATTAAAAATAAATAAGCATGTGATTAATAAAAAAAAGTGAATACTAAACTTACATGAAAGTACTTTTACTTTTTATGTATAATAAAATATTATTTAAATATAAATTAAAAATACTATTTCAAATGAAAAACCCTTTGAAGAAGATGACCATATACTTAAATGGAGAAGATGAAGTTTTACTTATGTAAATTTAGTATTTACTTTTTTTATTAATCATATGTTTAGATTTGTTTTGAATTTAATTTATTACTTTTTAATTATTCACATAATGTTATATTATTCATGTGGACTTAATGATTTGGAGGAAAAATTTTACATGTCAAATTTTTTGATGGTTTAGCAATTCACTAACGATGTTAACATCAAGTACCATAATAAAACACATATTGATAGTTCATGTACCACATTGGACATTTTATGAAAGTACAGTATCATAATAAAATATATATTAATAGTTCAAATACTACATTAGATATTTTCAAAGTACAAGTACTACATTGAACATTTATGAAAGTACATGTACTAAATGTGATATTATCTTGATCAAAATTAAATGTACGGTTCAAAAGTTAAAATCAACTTAAATTTAAAAGAATTATCAAACTTTTTAAAAATTTTATCTAAACTGCAATGAGGCCTTGGTGTGGTTGGTCAAGGTGGAGGTTTTTAGTATTTGAGAAAGTCCAAGTCTTATTATGTGTAATTATGATGTGTGGGTATTTTGTCACATTATGTGTGTA
Source organism: Gossypium arboreum (assembly GCF_025698485.1). Lineage (NCBI taxonomy): Eukaryota > Viridiplantae > Streptophyta > Magnoliopsida > Malvales > Malvaceae > Gossypium > Gossypium arboreum. Next base: position 15,555,805 of record NC_069076.1, on the reverse strand, counting down.
TGCCATGTATGAGTTTTGGCTGATTCTTTTCAATTCTTTACCCATGGTGTTTTATACTATTTTGATTCTAAGAGTTATAATTACTCGAACTATTATTTATATTTATATTATTGTTGTGAATATATTATATTTGTACTTTAAACTTTCAAAAACTATTATGTACTTAAACGAAGCCAGCAACTTGATCTATTAAATGATGCATTTGATCATTTTAACTAGGTTTAATTTATTAACAAGCCTTCAAATTATACCATTTATTTTGGTTAAGTAATTAATTTTTCTTTATCGAACTAGATACTTAGATTATAATTTTATTGTAATGATTCGATTTTAGACGGTGTCAAAAAATGTAGTTTCAGAATTTAATTCCTAAACCGAGTCAATAAAAATATAAATAGAAGGATTTACAATGTTAGTAAAAATATATTAAATAACAGTTCAAAAATTAACTCGAAAAAATTGTTAATTAAGCTTTAAGGACTAATTTGTAAAAGTCTCGTCGTTATAAAATTTTAATTTTGAAAATACTTGATGGCCTAATTGGCAATCAACCAAAGGATTTAATGATTATTTAACCATTAAATTTTTATGAGAAAGTGGATCAGCGCAATCATTTCCATCCATTTTTAAGCATGTTAATTAATGATTATTATCAAATGTTAGATAATTAAGTAAGCTTAATTATCTTTAATTGCGAGTAAAAAAACAAAACAAGTGGGAAAGAGAATAAGATCTTATTCTTTAGAATTGTGTTGTCCATACCTAGAGAAGAAGAAGAAAAACCTTTCAAGCTTTTTAACAAAAATTGATTTAAATTAGCTAAGATAAGAGAGGTTTTCCTAGATGATTTTTATAGAATTTTAATCATCTAAGCCTATTAAGTCATGCCCAAGCATTTGATTATTCAATCTACAAGTTTAGTTGCCATTAGTTAATAATGATGAAATTAGACTTGAAATTGATAGAAATTTAGTTGTTAAACTTAGATTTTACTAATACTGTATAAGAATATAGTGGAATTAGCTTAGAATTCAAGGTTTAGTTAACTTTGACATTAGGGACTAAATTGAATAAATTGAAAGTTGTTAAGAAATTATGCTATAGATTAGAAGTATAAAGTCCCTAATGAAAGACTATGAAATTAGATTATGATTCTATATTAAATATTGAAAAATATGAACATTTCAGATACAAGGGCTAAAATAAATAAAATGAATAAAATGTAAAATATGTTTGATTATATATTTTTGTGTTTGGGTGAAAACTAATATCATTTTCATAATTGAATTATCGAATGTAGCTAAAGACACCATCAATCCGTCTCGAGATAAATGAAAGACGAAATTTGTAGATGTAACACTCCTAACCCGTATCCGTCACCAGAATAGGATTATAGAGCATTACTGGATTTTACATTTCAAAACAAACAAAAATTTTTAAACATTTTAATTCATATCATTATTCATAGCAAAGCCAATTAATAGCATGCATATCGTCCCTTATACGAGCCTTTGAGGCCCTAAAAACACATTAGAAACAAGTTGGGACTAAATCGAAAACATATCAAATTTTTCAAAAAAGGATGAAAATTTTTAAAATTGACCCCATGGCCGTGTGACTCACACGGCTGAGACACACGCCCATGTCTCAAGCCATGTGAGCATTCAAAATGGGGACACCGGTCGTGTCCCAACCCGTGTAACTCTCTGAATTGGGTCACACGGCCAATCTACATACCCGTATGTCTGGCCATGTACCCTTCGAAATGGCCTCACACACTCGTGTGCCAGGCCGTGTAACTACTTGACTTGCAACCCTTTGAAAGCTATAGGGGACACACGACTGTGTTTCCTGGCCGTGTGTCACACACGGCTGACACACACGCCTGTGTCTCTGGCCGTGTGGACTAAAAGTAGGCTACCTCCAAGCCAATTGTCTCACCCAAACATGCACATGCCTATAGCCAATTTGGTATATATAATCAAGCATCCCAAAGTGCATTAAATCATGCAACATCAAGCTATCCAAATAAGATACATATGCATACAACCAATATGCCTAAAATGACACCTTAATCATAACAATTAAACTTGTATAACCATATGCATAGTTTAGCCAAAAGTTCAACCAACTTATCACTAAGTTTATGCCAAAACATACCACTTTATTTATCAATCCAATTCATACCAAAAGTGCCAAATTTACTATTTAACATTTAGCACCTTAAGCCATATATATCAACTACATTACCTATATACGCATACCATAGGAAATACTCTTGAGCCAAAAATAGGCCCTTATCAGGAAACTCATCCTTTATAGGAGTGTCCTCACAATGTGTTTTAACTTACTCAAGTGGTCAACCACCAAATTTTCACATCCCTTATTATCTCGAATCTTGATGTCGAATTCTTGGAGTAGTAAAATCCACCTAATGAGCCTTAGTTTCGCTTCCTTTTTTGCGATCAAATACTTGAGAGTTGTATGGTAAAAAAAATATCCATTTTAGATCCTAATAGATAAGACCGAAATTTATCCAAAGCAAATACAATAGCTAAAAGTTCTTTTTCTATGGTAGTGTAATTGATTTGTGCAACATCTAAGGTTTTTGAGGCATAACAAATAACGTGGAGCTCTCTATCTATCTTTTTCCCCAACATGGCACCCACACTTTGGTCACTTGCATTGCACATGATTTCAATGAGATAATTTCAATTTGACACTTGTACTATAGGAGCGGAGACCAACTTCTATTTGAGTGTGTCAAAAGCCTCCTTGCATTTGAGGCTGAACTCAAATTACGATCCTTTTTCAATAATTCCCATAGTGGTTCAACTACTTTTGAGAAGTTCTTTATAAAGCGTTTGTAAAATCTTGCATGGCCAAGGAAAGAACAAATTTCCCTTACAGTTAAGGGATATGGCAAATAATTTATAATATCAGTTTTGGCCTTATTGACCTCAATCCCTTTACCTGAAACTATATGTCCTAGAATTAAACCTTTGTCTACCATAAAATGACATTTCTCGTAATTCAAGACAAGATTAATTTTTTTGTATCTATTTAATATTTTTGTGAGGTTTTTAAGGCATTCATCAAAAGAGTCCCCATGTACAGTAAAATCATCCATAAAAAATTCAATAATGTTTTCTACTTATTTAGAAAATATACTCATCATGCATCTTTTGAAGGTTGTCAATGCGTTACAAAGTCCAACTGGCATCCTAGTATACACAAATATGCTGAATGGGCATGTGAAAGTGGTCCTTTCTTGGTCCTCGAGTGCGACTAGGATTTGAAAAAAACCTGAATATCCATCAAGATAGCAATAATTAGTTTTTCCAGCTAAATGTTCAAATATATGGTTTATAAAAGGAAGAGAGAAATGGTCTTTTCTAGTATAAGAATTTAACTTCTTCTAATCAATGCAGACACGTCACCCATTCTGCACTTATTTGGGTACTAGATCACCCTTAGCTGTAACAGCCCAAAATTGACCCTAGTCGGAATGTGGTTTCGGGACCACAAAACCGAGGCATAAAAATAATTAAAAATTTATTTTGATGCCTATAATATGTGTGTGCTCATGTATGACATTTTATGATGATTGATTTAGTGTTATAAAGGTGAATTTCACTAGAAAGGACTTGTGTGAGAAAATTTAGAATTGAGATAGGCAAATGTGGAAGTGGTCTATTGATGCACACTAGGAAATGTTGTCCTTGCATGTCAAATTCCCCAAATTTGACTATAGTGGCCGCCAAGGTGGGCATGATGGGCAAGGAAAACATGTTTCCAACATGTTTGGCTAGTGAGTTATGTAGGAAGTATTATAATAAAAATAAGCATAAAAAATGAAAAAAAAAGAGAAAGATGAGCTTGGATGCCCTTGTTGCCGTGAGTGTGGAGAAAGAAAGAAGAATTTTGTTCATCATTTTCATTTCCTTTGGGCTGAAAATTCTAAGGAGGAAGGAAGGAATTCTTGTTTCATGTTGGTTTGGAAGAGGTTTAGGAGGAGGTTTGGCCATACTTGTACCTAGATTAAGGTAAGTTTGATGTTTTGCCATGAGATTCATGTATATTTTAGTTGCTAGCTTGATGTTCTTGTTAGCCCATGGTTCAAATCTTTGTTATGTCATGGGAATGAAATTCGCCAAAGTGAATATGGTGTTAATGCCATTGCATGCTAAATATCAAGCTTGATAATGATTCATGTGATGGTAGATTGAGGATTCTTAGATTTTCTTTTAGCATTTTGAATGAGATACTAAGTTCTTTGTTTAACCATGACCAAATTGAAACGGTATGGTGTTGTGGTATTCGCCATGTTGTATCCATAAGTATGATTCATGCATGTTGCATGGTAAGTAAGATTTAAGCTTTGGATATGTGTATATTTGGATATAAGCCACTTGAGAATTCGCCATTGCACCTACATGAATATATGTTTGCACATGATGAATTGGTATGACATGTATACTATTTTAAGGTGTCTATTTGCTTGTGATGTTGTTTGGTTATGAAATAAATGAGAGATGTGTATAGAACTACAATATGTAATCGTTAATTAGGAAAATGTATGCTGTTTTTTTGTGTAGTATTAAGTGTAAAATTAGCCTCCACATAGACATGCATATTCGGCCAAAGGAAGTAGATTGGTGTGCATGTATTCGGTTAGAGGCAACCATATTGAAGCCTTATCTTGGCTTAGATTGTTGACCAAATGGGTAATAAGTGAGGATGGTTGCGAATATACAAACATACATATGCATGTGTAATTGAATTATGAATGTTTAGCAAGAGGGTTAAACTAGTTGATTTATTGATTAAGCTCAAGGAGTTAAAGAAGGAGAATCAAGCAAGGGAAAGACGAAGGTCATCGAGTAGCCGACTTGGACTGTTTTACCCAACACAAGGTAAGTCATTAAGCGTATATTTGGTGTTGATTTAAATGATCAATATATATATATATATATATGCAAATGTGTTTAAATGAGTTGGTGTGTAAATGGAAATGTATGTGTATGGAATGATGCCATTGTTGAATGTATAAAGGCAGCAAAATACATAAGGTATTGGTCTCGGCACTAAGTGTGCGGGTATAAATGGACACGGTGACAAGATTGGCACTAAGTGTGCGGGTTTAAATTGTACAGCACTAAGTGTGCGAGTTTGATTATATAGCACTAAGTGTGCGAGTTGAATACATATAGCACTAAGTGTGCGGATTCACTATATGTTCTTGCATTACAATTGGCACTGAGTGTGCGACATTATCGAGCTAATCCGGACAGCGGATCGGGTAAGTACCTCGAGCTCTTGACGAATAGAAAATATGTTCATGCTCGGGGTTGAATTTGGTAAGCCTTAAATCTATGTGATGATTGAAATTGTATGGTTGTGCTGGAAATTGAGTTAATGTGTAAAAATGCTTGATTATCTTGTTGTGTAGAATATGAAATGTGGATGTATGAATTGGTGCAGATTGGACCGAAAGGTCCGAGGTATTATGGTATAGATTCGATATGGACGAGTACCTAGCCTCATTTGTTGTACATGTAGTAGTAACTTTATCGATGGATTGACGAATGCTTATGACTTACTGAGTTGTAAACTCACTCGGTGTTTTCTTGTCACCCATTTTAGGTCTCTTGGACACGTATTGTTGCGTGCTCGGAACCGTCGTTGAAGTCATCACACCGGCTGAAATCTTGTGGTATTGTTTTTTTGTTGTTGAAGAACATTTGGCATGTATAGACTATTATATTTTGTCGAATTGTGGGTTGTAAACTTTAAGCCATGTGAAAATGGCCTATGTGGTCGTCGAGTGGGATGCTAGAACCTATAGCCACGAGTCTTAGAAACTCAAATTTTGTTAAGGTGGCCATAATTTGTGTCATGTATGATGGATGATTAAGGCCAAGGAAAAATTCATGAAATTGGCATAGTCTACTACAGTAACTGTTGCGGACAGCAGCAGTGAGATGAGATTGAAAAATCACTAAAAATAGTAGAAGTAGAATTAAATAGTGAGTAAATTATGGAACTGAACCTTGATGAATCTATTTTTATATGGACGAAACGAAACGACCATATGAGCAGTATACTGGGAAATATTAAAGTTCTCGTGAGACAGGGCCAGAACGATTTCTGGGTCCCCTGTCGCGACTTTGAAAATTTACCATAAATTATCCAGAAAGAATTAGGAGTCATGCCTTATATGTACAGATTCCATTTTGAGTCTAGTTTCATTAGAAACAAACGGCACCAGTATTAAAGCCCTGTACAGAAAGATATTCAAGTTGTAACGCGCGGAGGTCAGAGCAGTCGATCCCTGTAACATGGGTGACTTTAACTAATAAACTGTACCAATTGGCCCAACCAAAATTCTAAAAATAAATCCATGGATGGGTATATGAGTCTAAATTCAGGGAAAATTTACGAAACCAGTTTCTGAGTTTTGGAACTCGAGATATGATTTTTAAGGCGACGGTGACGCAGTTTTCCAGCCTGTCCAGAAATGCCAAATTGGTCGGTACTTTAAGAGGATTTGTCTCGTTAACCCCTCGTGTCCGACACCGGCGTCGGTCACGAGTTAGGGGTGTTACATTAGCATTTTTCTTTATTGTCATGTTTGTTTTCTTGGGCACGACATGCACTGGACTTACTCAACTGCTATCAGAAATGGGGTAAATTACGTCAGCATCTAGCAGCTTAATTATCACCTTTTTTACCACAGCCATCATATTTAGGTCCAACCGTCTTTGCACCTCTTGCTTTAGTTTCATATTTTCCTCCAAGAAAATCTTGTGCATATGTCCAAGGGCTTATCCCTTTTAGGTCGACAATGGTCCAGCCAGTTACCTCCTTATAGTCTTTTAGTACTTGCAACAAACTTTCCTCTTCGAACATGGAAAGCTTATTTCAAACTATAATCGGTAAGGTCTTATCTTTCCTTAAAAATGCGTACTTAAGATGCTTGGGAAGTGGTTTTAATTCCAAATCTAGTGCCTGCACAATAGAAGGTAGAAGTTTAGTGTTCATATGAGACAATAATTTAGTAACAAATTTACAAATAGGTCTTGAATTGAAATTATCATCAAACAATGTTTCGAGTTCACTTTCATGAAGTGACTCAAAAGTTTCTTCTACTAAGGAGTCAATTATGTTGACACGGTTTACATTCAAAATTTTACTAGAGTGATTAATAACATCGTAAATGTTAAACTTCATGCTCTCCCCGTCAAACTCCATCATGAAGGTTCCACTATGCATGTCAATCTTAGTACTTGCGATACTAAGGAAAGGTCAACCTAACAAGATGTCTGAAGACCTAGGATCATTATTTTCTTCCATTTTCACCACATAAAAGTCCGTAGGAAAGATAAGTTTATTGACTTTTACCAATACGTCCTTAAAAACTTCCTCAGGATGCACAATAGACCTGTCCACCAATTCAATGATAACACATGTTTTCTTCACAAAAACCCACGTTAAGTGATTCATAAATGGAAAAAATGCATTACATTTATAGAGGCCCCGAAATCACACATAGGTTTTTTAATTCTTAAGTGGCCTATTTTGCATGGTATTGCAAACATGCCCCTATCTTTACATTTTACTGGCATCCTCCGTTGCAATATCGCATATACATTTTCACCAACACTTACTCTTTCATTCCTAGCCAATTTTCGCTTGTTAGTGCAAAGCTTCTTAAGGAACTTGGCATATCGCAGAATTAGTTTTATGGCATCTAACAATGGTATGTTGATCTCGATGTTTTTAAATGTTTCAAGAATCTCTTTTTCCTCTTTACCTCTTCGATGTTGGTTTAATCGCCCTAGAAATGAAGGTTGAATTTTTGGTAATGAAGGTTTTGTTCGGACCTGTTCATTGTTTTCATGCTTTTCTTAGGCGAAATCTTGATCAAAATTTCTACCAGGATTTGGTTCCAGTTCTTTTCCATTTCACAACATCGCTGCTTTTATGTTTTGTCTTAGGTTAGGTTCCGTTTGTGATGAAAACTTTCATGTGAGTTTATTTTCTCAATTGACGTTGTCAACTCTTTTATGGATGTCTTAATTTTTATTTGAAAATCAACAGTTTGCTATTGCATTTGCTGTTGGAAATCAAGCACATTAGCTGCTAATTTATTTACTATGGTTTCTAAAGAGGCACCTGAATCTTACATTTGTCATGGAAACCGATTTTGGTATGGCTGGTTATGCCGCAGGTTTTCCCCATAACTCAAGTTAGGATGTTCTTTCCATCATGGGTTATATGTATTAGCGTAAGGGTTATATCACCTTTGGGGTAGTCTAGGAAAGTTCCCCACAACATCCAAATGGGTCATAGTATCGTCACACAAACTAGGGTATGTATCAATTGTATGTTTGGGTGCTATACAAAATTCGCATAGTCGAGCTAGTCCTACTTTGCTGCAAAAAAAGAGTTCACGATATTAGTAAGCCTATCAACTTTATCTTCTAAAATTGAATTACTTAGCTACTGAACCCTTCTAGTGGGTTTAGGATTGGCTCGAAATTGTTGAGTATTCGTAACCATCATCGATATTAAGTCCCCTGCCTGTTGGGGGGTCATGTTGACCATGCCTTCCACTGGCAACATTTATCATACTCATTTCTATGGGCTTCAAGCCGTCACAGAAGTATTAGGGAAGAGATTGTTCTGTTATCCCATGTTGTGGGCAACTTGCACACAACTTCTTAAATCACTCCTAATAGTCGTAAAGAGACTCCACATCCTTTTGCCTTATCCCAACAATCTCTTTCCTTAGTTCAGCTACGCACGATGCTGGGAAAAATCTGTTGAGAAACAAACGAGAAAGATAAACCCAGGTTGTGATAGTTCCAGGAGCTAGATAAAATAACCATTCCCCAACAGATTCTGCTAGGGAAAATGGGAAAGCACGTAATTTGATTTGATCCTCAGTTACGCCCTGAGGTTTCATAATAAGACAAACCATATGAAACTCTTTTAGATGTTTGTATGGATTTTTATTTTGCAATCCACGAAAAGTTAGTAGCAACTGGATTAATATTGACTTAAGTACAAAATTCATATCCATAGTAAGATACGCAATGCATAATGGCTGTTGATATGCAAAGCTTCAGCCATTTGCCAAATCATTTGAGCCATAGGTTGTTGTGTCAGATTCGGGTTTACGTTAACCCTAGCGTTAGGTACTTCTTCCGATGGATCAACTCCTATTCTTTCATTCTCCAGTATTTGAGTAGGTTTTCGTTAACCCTAGACATAACTTCGTCGCTTGCTTTTATATCAGGTGATGGATTACTCTTAGTTCCTACTACCTCTAATTGTCTTTTTCATTGCTTCATTTCTTTGCGATTAGATCTCACAGTCTTTTCAATTTTTGAATCAAACGCAAGATTTCCTATAGCAGATCTAGTCATAAAAAAAAAAGATTTGTACGTTGCCAGTCCCTAGCAACGGTGCGAAAATTTGGTGTGTAGTTAAAAGCAAAAAATATATCCTATCCCTAAATAACGAAAAGAAATAGTATAAGAGGAGTAGGGTCAAATTCTCAAAGACCGGAGATCATCATTTCTCAATGGTGAATGCCACGCCATTTTGTCTCTTGGGCTCGACAACCTCTGACGAAATAAGTCTGCGAATTGACTCTACAACATTCCAAAAACATACAAAGCGATCGCATTTGCACAATATGAAAATATTACTTTTGGAAGGACATTGAAGGAAGCGTCAATCTTGTAATGCAGAGAAATGATGAATACTCGTTGAGAATGGTTAAGTGCGGGTTTTAAGCCTCATGAACTCTTTGTGAGGAATCTTGATAATCTTTGGCTAGACGAGTTTAATTACTCATGCTTTTTGGAAAAAAAAAACACAAGTTTAATGAAATAAAATTATATTGGAAAGGAAAAGAAACAAAAAGGCTAAGAGCCTTAGGGGGATGGAGGTTTTTTTTTATAGAAGTGATGAGTGAGTATTCATGTCACTCCATCCCCTATTTATAGTACATGAAATATCCTAATTGATTCCTATTTAAAGTCTAGATAATAACATTTAAAATATATAATTTGAAATTAAATCTAAACAATATAATAATCCAAACAATAATCCTAAAAATAAATTCAAATTTAAATAAAGTTTTAAGTCCATAAATCTCTTCTTTGAAATTTTGTCCCAAGTCTTCCACAATTTGTATTTTTGGCACCACTTATTCTCTATTTCGTATGCTGACTTGTCTTGTCTTTAAATTCACGATTTTTGCCCTCGAATTTCTTTTTGCCTTCAATTTAGTCCACACAAGATAAAAAAGCATAAACAGCCAAAATTAGTAAGATCCTACTCAAAATGTATATGTAATTAACACATAAAAGTATGTCATTTTAGAGTATTATTATAATATCTATTAAATAATTATGCTTGTTGCTAAAGATATGACTATCCATTTGAGTAGTTATGTCTCTATAAAGAGACCTCTTACAAATAGGAGTAAATTTTCATTTGTATGACACACCAAAAAAACAAATTGAGAATTTATTTCTATTCTACCACCATCTTTTATATTCCTAGATTGTTTTATAAAGAATTACCGTAGAAATTGTTTATAGAAATTGATATTCTTGCTATGCTCCGTTCAGTGCTTAGTGGATTGCTTACGTTAGTGCAAAACGTAAACAGTCATTGGGCTTTATTGTATTCTCTAGGTTCATTTACCAATAACCTTTTTACACACAATAATATAGGTAAGGGCGAATAAAACCTTAAAGAAAGTAGCATTGCTACACACCTTGAAGCTTTCGTTAATTTCTTATTAATTAATTTTTATGCCCACACACCAATGTAACAGGCTTATTTTGCCTGGGGCCCAAATAATAAATAAAACCCAAAACCAAATAAGTAAAACCAAAACATAAAAAGTCCAAGTCCAAATTATTATAAACGCAAATTAAAAACCCTAGTGGCCCAACAAGCCCAAATCCTAAAAATTTTTCAAAAAAAAAAAAGAGAGAAAACCCTAGGTGTGCCGCACCTAGGTCTATTGCCGCCCTGCTGCCACTGCCATTGTCATGTCCACTGCCCTCCACTTGCACTGCCACCTGCAAAAGACCAAAAGCAGAAGTGATAGCATAAAAAATAGAATAAAGCCATGTAAAATGGCTATATAAGCCAAGTTAAACCGAATGTAATAGAGGATTTTTTTTGGGAATACAAAAAAACAGACACAATCGAATCAAAAAACAAAAAATATACAAACACACGGATTTGAAATATCCAAGTAGAAACAATCAGCATATTAAATGTTTCATTTTTATTCTGTTTTTATTTTTTTTACTTTTTTTTCGTTTGATTTTGCTTCTAGTCTTTTTTTTAAAAAAAGAACGAAAATACGAAAGGGCTGAAAAACTAACCTGACTTTTTGAATCTCGTCGCCGTAGGTGGCCAAGGTTCGTCGTTTCCTATGAAAAATGAAGCCTTTAGGCTCGGGAAGCTAAAAAAACCCAAAAATAGAACTTTTTGTTTTTCGGCCATCGTGGACGGCACGGCGGCCGATAGCCGGAGCCATAGCTGGAGAAGAGATAGACAGAGAGAGAGAGAGAGAGAGAGAGAGAGAGAGAGAGAGAGAGAGAGAGAGAGAGAGAGAGAGAGCATTTTTCTGATTTTTTTTAAGAGGAGGTGAAAATGTTTTTTTTTAAATTTTTCTGACTTATATAGGTCGTTTTGGGACTAGCCTCAAACACCCAAAACAACATTGTTTTGGCCAACCCAATCCTTCGGACCCGGCCCGACCGACAGGATCCGCGTGTTTCTAAAAAATGGTCTTATTGTGCTTTTGGCCCTTCCGCTTTTTCATAATGTTTCAGTTTCCCCCTAATTTCACTATTTTCTAGTTTTAGAAATTTCACCACTTAATTTTGCGTCGTTTTTAGCTTAGTCATCGGCTTGTTGGAAGGACGCGTGTCCCAAAGATTGGAATATTTTCTCATTCAGTCCTCGCATGTTTTTGTGCTTGTCATTTTAGTCCTTATTTGTTTTTTTATTTTAATTTATTACGATTTTTGCCTCTAATTTTACTCTGATTTCAATATAATCCTTTGCCTAATTCATTTTATTACTTATCCGTTAATTTGTCCATTATTCTTCATTTTTAATTACCTAAGTTTTTATTTTTATATCCATTTTTTAATACCTAAATTTTATTTTTACTAATTTATTTATTTTTATTCTTTTACTTTTAGAATGCTTAACTTTAGTATTATGTATATGTGTTTTATTTATCTACTTATTTATTATTATTATTATTATTATTATTATTATTATTATTATTATTATCATTTTTAATTGTTTTATTTAATATTTCTTTATTCTTTTCTTTATTTGCTTATTTTCAAATTTTTTATTTTTTGTTTTTATTTGTTTATTTACTTATTTTTATAATTTGTTATTTTATTTTTATTTTATTTCTTTTATTATTTATCTTATTTTTAATTTTTTGCTCTTGTTATTGTTATTTATATTATCGCATTCATTATTATTACATTATGCATATTAATACCGTTTTTATCAAGCATATTATGCCATTATCACTACAAATTCGTGTTACATTAATCTTTACTCGATACATAAATTGTGATTTTAAAATAAGTGATACTTTGTACTTTGAGATTCAAAAGGTTGTACCCTAACTTATGGGGTTTCGATTCTCTCGATAAATCTGAATAAATGAACATTTTAAAAAATCCTGAATTTTAAATAATCTCAGGAGTCAAGAAAAAATCGTGTTCCAACTTACGAAATATGATTTCTTTCTAAAATCGAGATAATTTAATATCTTTTAAAATAAGTAAATTTTTTGACGTTTATTCTCGTATTGTGAATTTAAGACATTGTGTCCTAACTTACGGGACGTAATTCTCTTTCTCGATTAACGTGAAATATGCCCATTTCTCGAAAATTTTTCAATATTTTAACAAAGATTCGTATTTTAAATCTCTTCAAGATTTTCAATTCTTGGCACTAAAACACGAAGTAATCAACTAGGTACCAATTTTGGGCATTACGAAGGTGCTAATCCTTCCTCGTGCGTAACCAACTCCTGAACCCATCTTTCTGAATTTCATAGACCAAAATTGTTGTTTCAATAAATCAAACCGTTTATTAAAAATAACCACTTTTCGAGGTGATCTGATCCCATCTCATCAAAAAAGATTGGTGGCGACTCTCATGTTTGTTTTTATTTTCAAAATCAAAGTCGACCCCTTTTACAAAAAATGGTTTCGACAACATGGTGACTCCGCTGGGGACAAAATAAGAGAGTTAAGCCTCAAATTGATTATTTTTTGTCTTTTTTTCAAAAACTGATAATTCGGTTTAAATTTATGATCCTTTTGTTGCATTTCATTTTTATGGTCTGCATCATTTTCTTATATTTGCTTTATTAGTCTAAGTATTTGGATGATTTCGCATATTGCATTTCATAACCAGTCGGTTATACCCTTTTAAGTAGGAGTGAGAAACTATTCCTTCATAGGTCTTCACCTCCATATAGGATATCGGATCGCTTTCAGGATACATTTGTACTTATGTCTTTGTGAGATGTTCATCTCAATATGACCATAAGGAAATGTATTCCCCTGAATTGAACTCGGTCTGTATGAGCCTATAATGGGTGAGGATTGAGGAATCTACCGATTCAGGTACCCTTACTTTAGAACCAAACCGCATATAGCGAGCCTTAAGAGCCCACCTTATGTAGAGTCATACCAAACCCTAGTGGTTACCCGAATAGGTGCTTTACTTATTATTCTTCACTTGTTTTAAACTGTGTATGAAGTATTGATTTATTTTGTTTTACTTTTATTGTAATTGTATGGCATTTCATCACAAAAAAGGTTTTGATTCACATTTGGTTGCTAAATAGATAACTTGTCATGGAAAAGGGGTTTCTTGATAAAGTGGTGGATAATGCGGCCGTCCGGATATGGGCTGAGACAACGCAGCAAGAGAAGGGTGATAGTCTTATAGATGGGTACGTGTCAGAGTTGTAAGATTGTACTTATATTAACGTAACGCAAAATAATCTTCAAGAGATGAAAGAAATATGGGATCAATGGGATGGCGAGATCAAACAACTATTCTACTGTAGTTATGGTGATTTGCCCTATCTACTCGATGTCAAAGTGGACAAGCACTTATTCCGAGCTCTTGTCCAGTATTGGAACCCTGCTTATAGTTGTTTTACTTTTAGAAAGGTGGATTTGGTACCTACTGTGGAAGAGTACACGGCCTTGCTCCGTTGCTTGAAGATTTAAATTAACAAGGTTTATTCCAGAGCTGCCAATGCCCCAACGTTCTTAAAAAAGCTGATGAACATCATGGGAATGAGCGAACAGTGGGTTGCAGCCCGAATCAAGCAGAAAGGTGATAGTAAGTGCATTCCTTGGAGAAATTTGAGAGATTTGATCCTAGCACATCTTAATGTGAAGAAAAGGGTTGATGTCTTCGCGTTAAGCATTTACGGATTGGTTATCTTCCCTAGAGCTTTAGGGCATATAGACGAGACGATTTCTAATTTATTTGGCCGACTTGATAAAAGGGTCACACTTGTTCCTGCAATTTTGGCCGAAACTTTCAGATCCTTGAATGCATGTTGAAGAGCAGGCGAAGGGAGATTCATTGGATGCGCACAACTCTTACTATCATGGTTCCACAGCCATTTCTGGAAAGTGGAAAAGGTCTCATATTAAATCTTCTCCGAAAACTATTCTCCGCTGAAAGAGTTAGTGGCTACGCTGAGACGAGATGATATCACAGAGGAGAAATGGATGATGATTCTCTAAAATCTGTGAGACGAAGACGTCGAATGGAGAGCCTTTTGGATAGTCCTTGGCGAGATTTTATATCTGTGTGGAGATTTTGATTGGGTTCCCTTACTTGGAATATGGGGGGCTATTGGGTATACTCCTCTACTCGTGTTAAGACAATACAGGTCAAGATAGTTTACACCAGCAACACAAAGGTTTAGCTTAGTGCTACTTTGTATACAAGGGAGATAATTACAAAGAAGAAAGTTCATGAAATATAAAACGCTTGGAACCGAACTCGCAGAATGAAAAGATTTGCTATCAACCCGATGACTACCCCTGAGTATAACTAGTGGTGGGGTCAGAGAATCAATGACAACATCTCTACGTCAAACTAAGAAAACACCAGTTCAATAGAAGAACACTTGCAAGTGATCCCGTCTGAGCTAGAGATCATCAAATAGGATTTTAAGAGAAAGACTTTGGAACTAGAAAAAAGGATAGAGCAATTGAAGGATGAGAAAATGAAGCTGGGACTAGATGTCGACGTCCAGAAACTAGAAGCTGATAAGTTGAGAAAGGGGAAGAATAAAGCTTAAGAGGATTTGGACAGTTTAAAAATGGACTACAAGAAGTTGCGGTTGTCAATAAGAACTGTCGGTCTGGGAAAAAGTCAGAACAATGGTGACAAAAAATTAAAGAGGAAAAGAGTAGAGCCAGTCAATAGGAAAGGAAATTCTGAGATGCTCAAACACGAGAAGATGTTCTACAAGAAAGTTTGGTCGAAAGTCAATATGAGAAGGTGGGGTTAAAAACTAGGGTGTCATAGTTAGAAAGATCTCTACATCAGTATCGTAGTTGTAACTATATGATAGAGTTGAAGGCTAGCTGGAACAAAATTGAAGAGCTAAAAGGAAAGATAGAAGAAATCGAAATCGTGCTACAAAATTGTGAACTTCGAGTTGAACTCCTTGAAACAAATAATGAGCAGTGACAAGAGCAGCTTCATCGATCTCAAGATTAGGTTTGGGATAGGGATTACGTTATGAGTGTAGCTTTGACTCAAGTACGAGAGGTGGCTGATCATTTACAAACCTTAGCAGTCTAGGCTGATGTACTGAGTTTGAAATACGAGTCAGAGTCAGATCAAGGCCGAGAGTTAGCTTGGCTTCTTAGGTAGGTCAAGGCCTTAAGTATTAAGGGAAGACCTTATATGTAATCCGTTTTATGTGAAAAAATTTATTTTCTAGAAAAGTTACTCTAATGAAATTGAATCAGAATCAGTTCCTTTTTTGCATGCATTTCATGCATTAGCATTACATTGCATCATGTGCCTTAAATCTCACAAAGAGACCCTAAAATCATGGTAATTACCCTGGAATATCATTACGGTACACGAGGGAAAACTAAAGCAATGGACCAAAGATTGGAAAGATTAGAGCAAATGAAAAAAAAATACAAGATCAGCTGCAAATACAGATGCAAGAACAACTGGCCAAAATTTAACAAGACATGAGGGATCAGGTCTTAGAATCCCAAAAGAATATGATGAGCCAATTAACCCAATTACTAACTGAAGGGTTAGAAAAAAGAAAGAGCCCTATGGTCAATTCTGGGGATGATAACGAGGACCCTGCTGATCCTCTAAGATTTACCCAACAAACACCTAAACACAACCAAATGCTTATCCACAAAGGGTGTCCGTTAACAGCAGGCCCCAATATCAGACAAGTACCTCAGCACCAATAAGCTTCCCAACAGGTTCAGGCTCCAACCTAGGAGACAATCTAGCAAATCCCGTTCTTGATGATATAGCAGAAATAAAAAAGGCGATAGTGGAGCTCCCAAAGCAACTTGAAGACCGATGCAGATGGCTAGAAGAGAAATTCAAGGCATTAGAAATCACTGATTACCATTGTGGAATTGATGCTAAAGACTTGAGGCTAGTTCCAAATCTAGTGCTCCCGCCCAAGTTTAAGACCTCAGAGTTTGAGAAGTATAATGGGACCAGCTGCCCCGAAGCTCACAGTACGATGTTCTGTTAGAGGATGATAGGATATGTCAATAATGATCAGTTGTTAATTCATTGTTCCCAAGATAGCCTGACCGGGGCTACGGCTAAATGATATAATCAGCTAAGTCGTGCCCAAATTAATTCATGGAAGGACTTGGCACAGGCCTTTATGAAACAATATGGCCACGTAATAGATATGGTACCCGACAGAATCACATTGTAAAATATGGAGAAAAAGTCAAACAAGAGCTTCAAGCAACATGCTCAAAGGTGGAGGAAAGTCACCAAACAAGTCCGACCACCTCTGCTAGAAAAGGAAACGACAATGCTCTTTAATAATACCCTGAAGGCTCCATTCATTAATCACATGCTGGGAAACACACATAAGAGTTTCTTAGGCATAATAATGTCCGGTGAGATGATAGAAAATATAATAAAGTGTGGAAAAATAAAAGCTGGGGAAAATGCCAAGAGAACAACCCCGAGAAAGAAAGAAAATGAGGTAAATAATGGGAGTATGTATGACAAGGGTTATTCCAAGCCGATTACTATAAGCCAGCCAAGGGCAATGGCTACTAGCTAGTAAGGCCCCCTAAGGCAAGAATCCAACATAAGGTAAAATACGGAAAAACTCCAGTTTACGCCCATCCCGATGACGTATAGGGAGTTGTACCAAAATTTGTTTGATGTATGTGTAGTATCCCCTTTCTACCTAAAACCTATGCAACCTCCATTCCCTAAATGGTACGACGCGAATACCCAATACGAATACCATGCGGGAATCACGGGACACTCGATCGAGAATCGCACCTCTTTCAAAAATTAATCGAAAGACTCATTAAAACGGGCATTGTAAGATGCGATGATCCATCTAGTACAGAGAATCCGTTACCCAACCATTCTGAAAAAGGGGTAAATGCGATAATCGAGAATGTGGGGAAGAGAATCAAGATGAATAAAGCAGAAGTGAAAACCCCATTGAGAGAGGTTTGGAAGGAAATGGTAGAAAGTAAATTAATTACACAGGATTTAGGGGAGAAATCCTGAGAAGCAAGGAACTACTGTGAGTTCCATAATGAAGAAGGTCATGACATTCAAAGGTGCAGTGAATTTAGGGACCTAGCACAAGTTCTGATGGACAATAAGGAGCTAGAATTCCTTAAGTATACTGAAGGCCCAGAAGGAGTAGATTTGTGCACCTCATCGATAGGAAAGGTCTATAGGGCTAATCACTCGGTGGTAATCATCTCAATACCAAGAATCAATGAAGCCAGAGCACAAATTGCACCAAGGCTCATAATCCAGAAAACCGTAGTTTTTCCCTACAAGGACAGTAAGAGGGTTCCTTGGAATTATGATTGCAATGTGAAGATCCCAGGAAAGGAAAATCTCATTGGCGCTTCAAGGGAAGACCAGGATATGGGTTTCTATACGCGCAGTGGGAGGCGCTATGACCCATCAAATGCAAAAGCTGAGCCCGCGAAAAGAAAAACCTTGGCAGTTGAACAAAAGAAAGAAAAGACGGCCAGACTTGAATCGCCTATTAACGAGCTGGCAACTGAAGATGTGGTTAAAGAGTTTTTGAAATTCTTAAAGCATAGTGAGTATAGCGTTGTGGAGTAACTGCATAAACAATCAGCTCGCATATCAATGCTAGCTTTACCCTTAAACTCGGAGGTACATCGTAGTGCATTGATGAAAGTATTAAGTGAAACTTATGTCGCTAATGAGTTCTCTATCAACAAACTAGACCGTCTGGTCAGTAGCATAAGCATCGATAATTTTAAATTTTTTAATGATGATGAAGTACCGCCAAGGGGCATGAGATCGACGAAGGCTTTGTACATCACCACCCGCTGTAAGGGGTATAAATTGCCAAGGGTGTTAATTGATAATGGATCGACACTGAATGTCTTTCCCTTATCCATACTAAACAGATTACCAGTGGATAGCTCTCATATGAAGACGTGTCAGAACATAGTGAGAGCATTCAATGGTACTGAAAGAAAGGTGATGGGAAGGATTGAGATACCTCTTTTATTTAATGGTACCGAAAGAAAGGTGATGGGAAGGATTGAGATACCTTTTTTGCTTGGTCCAAACACGTATGAAGTAGATTTTCTGGTGATGGACATTAAGCCTTCTTATAATTGCTTGTTGAGGAGGCCTTAGATTCACTCAGCTGGGACAGTACCTTCATCACTACATCAAAAGCTAAAGTTGATAATTGAGGGTCGACTGGCAATGATAAATGTGAAAGAAGACATTATTGCATCCGTAACTAGTGACACGCCATACATAGGGGCAGATGATGAAACGATATAATGTTCTTTTTGATCGCTGGAATTTGTAAATGCCACCTTCATCGTTGAAGAGAACAATATCCCTATGCCCAGAATATCCAAAACTACGAAGATGGGCCTACGGCTGACAGTCGAAAGGGAGTCATGTCGGGAAAAAGACTCAGGAAATATCTCCAAGAGAAATTTGGGTACCAATTCTGATGGATAAACGAAGAGTTGGAAAAGAAGTAGAAAAGGAGAAGAGCACGATTAAGTGAAGTAAAAGAAGAAAGAGTTGGAGAAAAAGCAGAAAAGGAGAAGAGTACGATTAAGCGAAGAAGAAGTCAAATAGGAACCGATGACTTTTCCCTATATATCCAAAACATTTGTGTCAGGAGGAACTATTCCCCCTAAACGATAGATGTCAAGAAAAGAAATCGCAGAAGAAATTTCAGGAAATTTGAACGTCAACGCCATATTCGAAGAAAGAATTGGGGGAGGAAATTTATCAGGCATCTGCCTCTATGTACCTGGAAGTGTTCTGAACAACTGGACTGCGAAAGAGATTCTTGTAGTTTTTAGAGCTAATTTAGAGTAATGTTCAGAACACATGCTTATTGCTCTAAGCCTAGGAGCAATAAGAGTCTTTTTTGTGAAATAGGCCTTTGTCTAACATCTTTATTTCAATAAAATGCATCTTTCTGTTTGAGCAAATATTCTTCTATTCTTTTATTTTATTCATACTCATACCCCATAAATAATTATTCCTAGATTCATTTGTTCTGTGGGTATTCCTTCATTTCTATAACAGGTCTCCAGATATCAATGATATGAGCGACGCTGCTACTAACTCAGAATCTCCATTTGAGCGAGATATGTGTTTAGAGGAACCTCAGGACTTTGAACATGACAGAGATTGTAACTTATCTCTTGATTTGTTAAGGATGGTAGAACAAGAAGAGAAACAGACTCAAACTCACAAAGAGTCAGCAGAGATTGTGGTCTTGAAAGAAGGAAAAGAAGTGAAAATTGGAGCTTGCATTGCCACAGAGACAAAGCGAGACCTCATTGCGTTACTTTAAGAATTCAAAGATGTTTTCACATGGTCGTATCAAAATATACCTGAACTAAGTACTGTTATCGTGGTATACCGTCTCCCTATAAAGGAAGAGTGCAAGCCAGTTCAACAGAAGCTCTGAAGGATGAGACCCGATGTCTTACTAAAAATAAAAGAAGAGGTCAAAAAACAATTCGATGCTAGTTTCTAACAAGTGGTCAAATACTCAGAATAGGTAACCAATATTGTCCCTATCCCTAAAAAAGATGGGAAAGTACGAATATGCATAGATTACAGAGGCCTGAACAAAGCCAGCCTGAAAGATAATTTCCCATTGCCTCGTATCGACACTTTAGTGGATAACACAGCAAGTTACTTACTGTTCTCCTTCATGGATAGTTTTTTGGAATATAACCAGATAAAGATGCATCCTAAAGACATGGAGAATACCATATTCGTAACCATGTGAGGAACATTTTGCTATAAGGTGATGCCATTTGGACTGAAAAATACAAGAGCAGCATATCAGAGAGCCATGGTAACCCTGTTCCATGATATGATGCAGAAAGAAATTAAAGTTTATGTAGACGATATGATCGTCAAATCCCGAACAGAAAATGAGCATGTGCAAGTCTTGAGGAAATTATTCTTGAGGTTGAGAAAATTCCAACTAAAGCTCAATCCAACAAAATGTACATTCGGGGCCAGAACAGGAAAACTGCTAGGATTCGTATTTAGCAAAAAGGGGATTGAGATTGACCTAGATAAAGTCAAGGCTATACAGAAGTTGCTCCCGCTGCGCACTCAAAAAGAAGTTCGAGGATTCTTAGGGAGACTAAATTATATCGCCCAATTCATTTTACAACTAACTGAGAAATGCGACCCCATGTTCCATCTCTTTAAGAAACATAGTCCAGGTGTTTGGGATGAGGAGTGCCAGAAGACTTTCGACAAGGTCAAACAATACCTGTCCAATGCCTCAGTGCTGATGCCACCTAGTCCAGATAAGCCACTGATACTGTATTTGGCAATATTCGAGAATTCTATGGGATGTTTGCTTGGCCAACACGATGAGTCAGTAAGGAAAGAAAGGGCGATATACTACTTTAGCAACAAGTTTATTGAGTGTGAGATGAGATACTCGCCAATTGAGAAGTTGTGTTGCACCTTAATCTGGGCAACCCGAAGATTAAGACAATACATGTTGTACCATACAAATTGACTCATCTCAAAACTAGACCCTCTAAAGTACATGATGGAGTCAACTCTTTGAATGGAAGGATAGCCCGATGGCAAATTCTGCTTTTCGAATTTGATATAGTCTATGTGAATCAGAAAGCTGTAAAAGAGAGTGTAATAGTAGATTTTCTAGCCAGTAGAGCTCCAGAGGATTACCAGCCCTTGAACTTTGATTTCCCAAACGAAGATCTAATGTATGTTGCCACCACTAAAGAAGACTTTCAAGAAGGCTATCCTTGGAAGCTAAATTTCGACGGAGTCTCAAACGCTATGGGTAACAGAATCGGGGTAGTCCTGGTATCCCTAAATAGAGATCATTATCCCTTTACTAGTAAATTGGATTTTGATTGCATGAATAATATGGCAGAATACGAAGCATGCATCATGGGTATCCGTGCAGCCATAGAACATAAAATCAAAGTGCTAGAAGTATATAGCGATTCTGCATTGGTGATCTATTAACTCAAAGGTGAATGGGAGAAAAGAGACCCCAAGTTGATCAATTATCGAAGGCTAGTTCTGAAGCTAATTGAAGAGTTTGATGACATCACCTTTTGCTACCTTCCACGAGATGAAAATCAGATGACTGATACCTTGGCTACTTTGGCTTCCATGATCAAAGTGAACAAACAAGAGGAAGTAAAACCAATCCAGATGAGTATTTATAAGGCTCTGACTCATTGTTACAACATTGAAGAAGAAGAAAAGGATTATCATTATTAGTCTCACGATATACTACAATATATGAAGAGTCGTGAATACCATGACCAAGCTACTGAGAATGATAAAAGGACGTTGAGGAGACTGGCCAGTGACTATGTCTTGGATGGGGAGATCCTATATAAAAGAAGGAAGGATCAAGTGCTACTAAGATGCATGGACGCCGTTGAGGATAAGAAAATCTTGGAAGAAGTCTATGAGGGCGTCTGCGAAACAAATGCCAATGGTTTCATAATGGCCAGGCAAACCATGAGATTCGAGTATTATTGGTCCACTATGGAAGGAGACTGCATCAATTATGTCAAGAAATGTCATAAGTGCCAAATTTATAGAGATAAAATTCATGTACCTCCTTCGCGTCTGCATGTTATGACTTCTCTATGACCTTTCTTTATATGGGGCATGAATGTCATTGGGCCGATTTCACCAAAAGCTTCAAATGATCATCAATTCATCTTTGTGGTCATCGACTACTTCACCAAGTGGGTAGAAGCTGCTTCATATGCTAATGTTACAAAGTTAACAGTTAACAAATTCTTGAAGAAGGAAATCATATGTCGATATGGAATGCCAGAAAGGATCGTATCTGACAATGCATTTAATATGAACAACAGCATAATATCGGAAGTCTGTAGTCAGTTCAAGATCAGACACCACAACTCGTCACCGTATCACCCAAAAATGAACAGTGCAGTCAAGGCAGCCAATAAAAACATTAAGAAGATCGTGGGGAAAATGACTGAGACTTACAAAGATTGGCATGAGAAGTTACCATTTGCCCTCTATGTTTATCGAACGTTTGTCAGAACCTCCACCGGGACAATGCCTTACTCATTAGTTTATGGAATAGAGGTAGTTTTGCCCATTGAAGTCGAGATTTCTTCTCTCTGGGTTTTGTCAGAATTGAAGTTGGATGAAGCAGAATGGATCCAATCCCGATATGATCAGCTAAACTTGATTGAAGATAAAAGTTTGAAAGCCATTCGTCATGGTCAGATGTACAAAAAGTGAATGATGCCAGCTTACAACAAAAAGGTTTGTCCCATAGAATTCCATGAGGGAGACTTAGTATTGAAAAAGATCCTGCCCATGTAAAAGGATTTCAGAGGGAAATGGATGCCAAATTGGGAAGGACCTTATGTGGTAAAGAAGGCCTTTTTTGGAGAGGCGTTGATTTTAACTGAGATTGATGGAAAAAGCTTACCTAATCTTGTGAATTCAGATTTAGTCAAAAAGTACTTTACCTAAAAAAAGGGAAAAAGGAGAGGCCAAGGCTAAAACTCGTAAAGGGCGCCTTGAGACCAAAAGGGTTTTGAGTTGAAAACCTAGAAAAGGGCAACTTAAATTTTGATCGAATATGGGGCATATGGCAGTCTTGTCCTCTCAGAAATAACAATGAAGAGAAACTTTAAATTTTGAGGCATCGACAAAGTAATCTAGATCCCCTAAACACATAATTGAACTCAAAATGGTCCTCGAGAAGTTTTGTACAGAGAAGCTCACACTGCGATATCTGGGGCATCGACTTTCATCTTATCTACTTTGTACTTTAGTAAAATTTGTTATTTTGATTAATCCTATTCATTTTGAACTTTGCTTCTAATAAATTTCAGTCTTGTCAATGACGATTAATGGACTAATAATATTCACGTAAAAGGAGTTTTGCATATTGCTTTGAAAATCTTCTAAATAGTATAGGGACCTGAAATAGAACCAATAGTTAGAACTAACCAAACCTAAGAATTGGAAACATTTGAGAAAGAATAGTCTAAATCATGACTATTTCTTCGGATTTTCTTCCAAATATACCAGCTGAACAAGAATGCATGGTAACAAATCGGTGACAGAACCTCGATGAGCAACAAGCGATGACAACCTAAGCACTACAAAGAGATCATTCTCAAAAAATGACATTCTTCATTCATTCAAATATCATTCATACACATCTAGTTAGGAGTATTTGATTCATTTTGATCATGACATCCTAATCACTTGGCATAAATAGGTCCATGAAATGGATTCTAAAGGTCATGTTCCCCAGAAAATGGTTGACAGATTAGACGAATCACAAATCTTATACCCTTGAAGTTGCAGTGGGGTGGATTGAAGTTATTATGGCGAATCTTATCTCCCTAAAGTTGCAGTGGAGCAAATTGAAGCCACTAATCTTATCTTCCTAAAGTTGCAGTGGAGTAGATTGAAGATACGAATCTTATTTCCTTGAAGTTGCAGTGGAATAGATTAAAGCTACAAGGCACAAATCCTATACCTTTGGAGTTGCAGTAGGTTGGATCAAATCTAACATGGCGAATCTTATCTCCCTGAAGTTGCAGTGGAGTAGACTAAAACCATAAACCTTATCTCCCTGAAGTTATAGTGGAGCAGGTTGAAACGACAAGTCTTATCTCCCTGAAGTTGCAATGGAGCAGACTGAAGATAGCGAATCTTATTTCCCTGAAGTTACAGTAGAACAGATTAAAGCTAAAAATTACGAATCTTATCTCCCTGAAGTTGCAGTGGAGTAGACTAAAACCATAAACCTTATCTCCCTGAAGTTATAGTGGAGCAGTTTGAAACGACAAGTCTTATCTCCCTGAAGTTGCAATGGAGCAGACTGAAGATAGCGAATCTTATTTCCCTGAAGTTACAGTAGAACAGATTAAAGCTACAAATTACAAATCTTATCTCCCTGAAGTTACAGTGGAGCAGGTTGAAATTATAGATCTTATCTCCCTGAAGGTGCAGTGGAGTAGATCGAATATAGCAAATCTTATCTCTCTAAAGTTGAGGTATGTGACAGCCCAAAATTGACTCTAGACGGGATGTGGTTTCGGGACCACAAAACCGAGGCATAAAAATAATTTAATATTTATTTTATTGCCTATAATATGTGTTAACTCATGTGTGACATTTTTGATGTTTTGATTTAGAGTTATAAATGTGAATTTCACTAGAAAGGACCTAGTAGAAAACTTTGGAAGTATGACGGGGGAATGTGTAATGACTAATTAAAGCATGCATGCAAAACAATGGCCTTGCATGTCAAATATCCCTCTTTTATAAGAGGTGGCCGCCATGACAATGAGGGATGGGCAAAACATGTCATAGACATGTTTTGTTGGTGCATTAGGAGAAAAGAAATAAACAAATAAGCATGGGTAATAAAGAATGAAAAAAATGTGTGTGAATGAACCCCTATTGCTGTGTATTGAAGAAAAGAAAAGAAAAAAATTGATCATCCTTTCATTCTCTCTTGACCGAAAATCCTAAGGAAGAAGAGGAATTTTGCTTCATTTTCTTTGTTTAGAAGAGATCTAGAAGGAGATTTGGCTAAACTTGCATCAAGATTAAGGTATGTATGAGGTTGTGTCATGAGATTCATGCATGTTTTAGTTGCTAACTTGATGTTCATGTTAGCCATGGTTCAAATCCTTGTTATGCCATGGAAATGGTGTTTGGCCAAGGTGGATTTTGTGTTAATGCCATTGCATGTTAAATATGAAGCTTGTAAATGGTATATGTGATGGGGGATTGATGGCTCTTGGACTTTCTTTTTAGTATTTTTGAGTAAGACATTAAGTTCTTTGCTTAATTATGACCAAAATGATGGTGTTGTGATGTATTCGGTCATGGTATATCCACAAGTATGATTCATGCATGTTGCATGGTAGGTAAGATTTGAGCTTTGGATATGTGTTTATATTTGGATATAAACAACTTAAGATTGACCCTTGCACCTACATGAATATGTGTTTGCACATGATGAATTGGTATGACATATATACTATTTCAAGGTGTATATTTGCTTGTGATGATGTTTTCGGTTATGTAGTACATGAGAGATGTGTATTGAGCTACAATATGTAATCGTTAGTTAGTAAAATGCATGCTGTTTTTGTGTGGTATTAAGTGCATAATTGGCCTCAACATGGACATGCATATTCGGCCACATGAGGGGAAATTGGTGTGCATGCATTCGGTTAGAGGCAAGCATATTGATGCCTATTCTTGGCTTAGAAAATTCGGCTAAGAGGAATATTAACTAAGGTGTTGAGTTCGATTCATGATTTTGTACATATGCGACTTTGATGCCTAATGAGTAGATATATATATATATATTGGCTAGGCATCTTGAATTCCTCTTTCGATGCTCAAATGATAAAACCAATTTATTTGTTAAATTAAGCTCAAGAGCAAAGGGGAACTAAATCGGACAAAGGAAAGGAGAAAGCAAACGAGTAGCCGAATTGGAACCGTTCTACCCAAAACAAGGTAAGTCATTAAGCACATATGTTTGATATTGCTTAAATGATTGTAAAATCTATGCAATTGTGTTTAATGGGATGCTATATATATATAAATGAAATTGAATGTGTATGGAGTGATGACAATTGTTGAATGTAAAAGAAATAGTGAAATGTGTAGAAAGTTTGCTTTCGGCACTAAGTGTCTTGAGCAATACGTGTGTACGGTGACGAGATTGGCATTAAGTGTCCGTGCTGGAAATATATGGCACTAAGTGTGCATGCTGGAAATATATGGCACTAAGTGTGCATGCTGGAAATATCTGACCTTTGGGTGTGCGAGCTCGAAGGGTATGGCACTATGTGTGCGGGCTTAAATCGCATGGCACTAAGTGTGCGAAATCGAGTATTAAGCCTCGTGTGTGCGTACTCTATATATATGGAGGGTGTGTCTCCATCGAGTTGAGTATGGACAGCGGATCGGGTAAGTACCTTGAGCTCGTGACGAATAGGCAATATGTTCATGCTCGGGGTTGAGCTTGGTAAGCTTTAAATCTATGTGATGATTGAAATTGTATGATTGTGGTGGAAATGAGTTAGTGTGTGAAAATGCCTCAAATATCTTGTTGTGTAGAATATGAAATGTGGATGTATGACTTGGTATGAGATTGAACCGAAAGGTCCGAGGAATTATGGTATAGATTCGATATGGATGAGTACCTAGCCTCGTTTATTGTTTCATGTTGTAGTAACTTTATCAGTGGATTGATGAATGCTTATGACTTCTGAGTTATAAACTCACTCGGTGTTTTCTTGTCACCCATTTTAGGTCTCTCGGACTCGTATTGTTTGCATGATCGGAACCGTCGTTGAAGTCATCACACCGGCTGAAATCTTTTGGTATTGTCTTCGTTGTTGAAGAACATTTGGCATGTATAGGCTATTATGTTTTGTTGAACTGTGGGTTGTAAACTTTAAGCCATGTGAAAATGGCCTATGTGGTCGTCGAGTGGGATGCTAGAACCTATAGCCACGAGTCTTAGAAACTTTAATTTTGATAAGGTGGCCATAATTTGTGTCAGGTATGATGGATGATTAAGGCCAAGGAAAGATTCATGAAATTGGCATAGTCTACTGCAGTAACTGTTGCGGACAACAACAGTGAGATGAGATTGAAAAATCACTAAAAATAGGATAAGTAGAATTAAATAGTGAATAAATTATGAAATTTAACCTTGATGAATCTATTTTATATGGACGAAACGAAACGACCATATGAGCAGTATACTGAGAGATATTAAAGTTCTCGTGAGACAGGGCCAGAACGGTTTTTGGGTCCCCTGTCGCAACTTTGAAAATTTACTATAAATTATCCAGAAAGAATTAGAAGTCATGCCTTATATGTGCAGATTCCATTTTGAGTCTAGTTTCATTAGAAACAATCGGCACCAGTATTAAAGCCCTGTACAGAGAGATATTCAAGTTGTAACGCACGAAGGTCAGTGTAGTCGACCCCTGTAACATGGGTGACTTTAACTAATAAACTGTACCAATTGGCCAGACCAAAAATTCTAGAAATAAATCCATGGATGGATATATGGGTCTAAATTTAGGGAAAATTTACAGAATCAGTTTCCGAGTTTTGGAACTCGAGATATGATTTTTAAGGCGACAGTGACGCAGTTTTCCAGCCTGTCTGGAAATGCCAAATTGGTTGGTACTACGAGAGTATTTGGCCCGTTAACCCCTCGTGTCCGACACCGGCGACGGTCACGGGTTCGGGGTGTTACAATTTTATTGGTATCAGAGCTATGGTTTAGTCGGTTCTAGGACTACCATAGAGCGTGTGAGTCTAGCTATGCATGCCAAATTGTTAGTGCTTAATAATGTGATGACTTGACGGTTGAATTTTTTTGTTTGTTTTGATTAGCAATGGAACCCGGGATAGAGAGACCCTTGGCGGATGACGTCGAAAGTATAGCGGCTGCTCCCACGCAAGGGACACCGCCTGTTAAGCCTCAGTCATCCGCGAATAATCAAAATGAAGGGCGAAACAAGGCTTCTTCACCATGATGAATGAGTGGGTCGCATAATATGCCCGAACCAACCCTATTGTCCAACCATTCCGAATTTAAATACTCCGCCCCAAGAGTCCGCAATGCCTCGGTTACGGATCCTGTAAGGCTAAGCAAACCACCAGTAGACTTGATTAGGAAGCGGGCTGAGGAGTTCAAGGCCATAGTCATTGATGATCTTTGAAAGAGCCGAATTCGCTCGATAACACCATTCGAGTGTTAGATGGTATCATGCACACCCAATGAATGTCTTATGTGTGCTATATCCTTGTTATGAGACTCGACTTACTATTGGTGGAGGACTTTAATTTCCATAGTCCCAAATGAGCGAGTTACTTGGGATTTCTTTCAATCCAATTTGAAAGAAATACATTAGTCAACAGTTCATCGATCGAAGCGTAAGGAGTTCTTGGAACTCAAGCAAGGCCAGTATGATCAGATATCGAATCTGAACATGAGTTCGTAAGACTTAGTCGGTATGCTCGAGAGTGTGTGGCTGATGAGGTTGCTATGTGCAAAAGATTTGAAGAAGGATTGAATGAAGATTTGAAGTCGCTAGTGGGTATTTTGGAGATAAAAGAGTTTGTAACACTAGTCGAACGAGCACGCAAGGCGGAAGAACTTGGAAAGGAAAAGAAGAAGGCTGAATTTGAAGCAAGAGATTATCGTAAAAGATCGTGAGTAAAGCTCCATTCTCGGTAAAGAAGTTCGGGGAGGACACTAATAAGTCGAGGCATGCGGGAATTTCCATCGAGCCGACCATTGACGGACTCCGAGCTACATCGGTAGCTAGTGTGGGCAATAATCGTCAAGAGAGACCTGAATGCCCCAATGTGGAAGGCGACACCTAGGTGAATGTTGGGGTAAGTCATAAGCAAGACTTTATTACGGATGTGGTTGAAGGACCACTTCATTAGAGATTGCATGGAGCTAGATGAGAAGAATAAGATGCAAGGTGCAAGATCTAGTGGGGCGACGACTAGAGGTAGACCCCGAGGATTTCAGGAGGTAGGGGTGGTAATCGAGAGGAGCCACCGACACGGCTGTTCGATCCGAGACCCGTGCTCTGCTAGAGCATATGCCATCCGCGACGAGAGGAGGCATCCTCCCCGACGTTATCCTTGGTACTTTTACTCTCTTTGATACTAGTGTGATTGCATTGATTGACCCCGCTCTACTCATTCATATGTATGTGAAACATTAGCATCCAAGAAGACTCTACTGTTGAGTCTCTGAGTTCGTAATTCGAGTGTCAAACCCTTTGGGTCAATACGTACTCGTTGATAAAGTGTGCAAGAGATGCCCCTAATAATTCGAGAATCTGTTTTACGCCGATCGATGCTTCTACCATTTGATGAATTCGATGTTATTCTTGGTATGGATTGGTGACCGTACATGATGCGATGGTGGATCGCAAAAGGAAAACCATTGATTTGAGGAGTGCAAATAATGAGGTAGTCCGAGTCGAGTCTCATCGATTTAAAAGGAGTGCCGTGATAATATCTTCTATGACCGCTCGGAGATATGTGAAAAAGGGTGTGAAACATACCTTGCGTATGTGTTTGAAAGTAAAGAGACGGAAAAGAAACTCGAATCGGTACCGATGGTTTGTGAGTATTCGGATGTTTTTCGGAGGAGTTACGGGATTGCCACCGGTTCGAGAAGTGGAATTCGCATCGAAGTTGTACCGGTACTACGCCGATCTCAATAGCTCCGTGTCGTATGGCATTAACGGAGTTAAAGGAATTGAAGGTTCAATTGCAAGAATTGACGGATAGAGGTTTCGCTCGACCGAGTTTTTCTCCATGGGGCGCACCAGTATTGTTTGTGAAGAAGAAGGACGGAAGCATGAGGTTGTGCATCGACTATCGTCAACTCAATAAAGTGACGATAAAGAATAAATATCTGTTGCCACGAATTGATGATTTGTTTGATCAATTAAAGGGAGCCTCGGTGTTTTCAAAGATAGATTTGAGGTCGGGGTACTATCAGTTGAGGGTCCGAGAATCGGACATACCCAAAACCGCTTTTAGAACGAGGTACGGTCACTACGAATTCTTGGTGATGCCGTTTGGGCTCACTAATGCCCCTGCGGTGTTTATGGATTTAATGAATAGAATTTTCAGGCCATACTTGGATCGGTTCGTAGTTGTATTTATCGATGACATTTTGGTCTATTCGAGAGATGAAACCGAACATCTTTGAACACCGAGGCTAGTGTTGCAAATCTTACGAGATAAGCAGTTATCGCAAAGTTCAAGAATGTGAATTTTGGTTGAAAGAGGTTAGCTTTTGGGGCACGTGGTGTCCGTGATCGGTGTCGTGGTGGACCGAACAAAATTTCGACCATAGTCGATTGGAAACCACCAAGGAATGTTACCGAAGTTAGGAGCTTTTGGGGCTTGCGGATACTATCGACGATTTGTGAAAGGTTTTTCGATGATAGCTGCTGCCGATGACAAAACTACTTCAAAAGATGTTAAGTTCGAGTGGTCGAACTATTTGTCAAGAAAGTTTCGATCGACTAAAAACCTGTTTAACCGAGGCCCCGGTACTAGTACTGACAGAGTCGGTAAAGAGTTTGTCATATCTGATGGCGCATTCTTGCTTGGGTTAGGTTGTGTGTTGATGCAAGAAGGTCGAGTTGTGGCTTACGCGTCGAGACAACTAAAGCCGCATGAGAGAAACTATCCGACCCATGACCTTGAACTAGCGACCATAGTGTTCGCCTTGAAGATATGGCGGCATTACTTGTTTGGAGAAAGGTGTCACATTTATTCGGACCACAAGAGTCTAAAATATTTGATGACTCGAGAGATTTAAACTGCGACAAAGACGTTGGCTTGAGTTGTTGAAAGACTATGAACTCATCATTGATTATCACCCGGGAAAGGCCAACGTGGTGGCCGATGCTTTAAGTCTCAAGGCACTATTTGCTTTGAGAGCGATGGATGCTCATCTATCCGTTTCACCCGATGAGGTGCTAGTAGTCGAATTAGAGACCAAACCGTTATTGATTCATCAAGTACTTGAATCTCAGAAGGTCGACGCCGAATTGGTTGCTAAGTGAGCCGAATGTGTTTCGAAGGAGGAATCGGAATTTCAGATTGACGACCATGATTGCTTGACATTCAAGGGTCGATTATGTATTCCAGGGAATTCGGAACTTGTTTCGATGATTTTGAACGAGGCTCACATGAGTCGAATGTCAATCCACCCGGTAGTACTAAAATGTACAATGACACAAGCGTCGGTTTTGGTGGCATGGTATGAAACGAGACATCTCGACTTTGTTTGAGATGTTTAATATGTCAACAAGTGAAAGCGAGCATCAAGTGCCATCGGGATTACTTGACCGATCACGATACCCGAGTGGAAATGGGATCGAGTCACCATGGACTTTGTATCCGGACCGCCATTGTCGCGAGTAAGAAGGATGCGATCTGGGTCATTGTTGATAGACTCACCAAGTCTACTCATTTTATTCCTGTCCGCACGGATTTTTCGCTGATAAATTGGCGAATTATCGTCTCCCAAATTATTCGATTGCATGGGGTGCCTATTTCTATCGTGTCGGATAGAGACCCAAGATTTACATCGCGATTTTGGAAGAAATTGCAAGAGGCTTTGGGTACCAAGCTGCATTTTAGCACTGGTTTTCACCCCCAAACCGATGGTCAATCCGAACGGATAATTCAAATACTCGAGGATATGTTGAGATGTTGTATCCTTGAGTTTAGTGGTTCATGGAAGCGGTATTTACCTTTGGTTGAATTCGCACAACAATAGCTTTCAATCAAGTATCAAGATGGCGCCTTACGAGGCCTTATACGATCGTAAATGCCGTACCCCATTATTCGGATGAACTTAGTGAAGGAAAAATCTTGAGGTTGATTTGGTTAAGGATGCCGAGCAAAAGTTTGAGTAATTCGTGAAAGTTTGAAGGTCGCCGGATCGCCAAAAGTCGTATCTGATTTGAAAAGGAAAGACATTGAATATCGGGTTGGAGACAAGGTATTTCTCAAGGTTTCACCTTGGAAAAAGATACTCAGATTCGGTAGTAAGGGCAAGTTGAGCCCGAGGTTCATTGGGCCATATGAGATATCCGAAGCGAGTTGGTCCGATGGCATATCGTCGATTTTGCCCCGAACTCGAAAAGATTCACGATGTCTTTCATGTTTCGATGCTTGACGCTATAGATCGATCCATCGCACGTGATTAGTCCATCGAGGTTGAAATCAAGCCAATATGAGTTATGAGGAAGAACCGATTCGTATCCCGCACGTGAAGTGAAAGAGTTGCGAAACAAGCGGGTTCCGCTAGTGAAAGTGTTATGGCTCAAACACGGGATAGAAGAAGCTACTTGGGAAACCGAGAACTCTATGAAAGAGCGATAACCAACCCTATTTACGGTAAGATTTTGGGGACGAAAATTTCTTAAGTGGGGAGAGTTGTGATGACCTAAAATTGACTCTAGACGGGATGTGGTTTGGGACCACAAAACCGAGGCATAAAAATAATTTAATATTTATTTTATTGCCTATAATATGTGTTAACTCATGTGTGACATTTTGATGTTTTGATTTAGAGTTATAAATGTGAATTTCACTAGAAAGGACCTAGTAGAAAAATTTGGAAGTATGACGGGGAATGTGTAATGACTAATTAAAGCATGCATGCAAAACAATGGCCTTGCATGTCAAATATCCCTCTTTTTATAAGAGGTGGCCGGCCATGACAATGAGGGATGGGCAAAACATGTCATAGACATGTTTTGTTGGTGCATTAGGGAGAAAAGAAATAAACAAATAAGCATGGGTAATAAAGAATGAAAAAAATGTGTGTGAATGAACCCCCCCTATTGCCGTGTATTGAAGAAAAGAAAAGAAAAAAAAATTGATCATCCTTTCATTGTCTCTTGACCGAAAATCCTAAGGAAGAAGAGGGAATTTTTGCTTCATTTTCTTTGTTTAGAAGAGATCTAGAAGGAGATTTGGCTAAACTTGCATCAAGATTAAGGTATGTATGAGGTTGTGTCATGAGA
The DNA here is from genome assembly GCF_025698485.1 of Gossypium arboreum. Lineage (NCBI taxonomy): Eukaryota > Viridiplantae > Streptophyta > Magnoliopsida > Malvales > Malvaceae > Gossypium > Gossypium arboreum. Next base: position 15,522,317 of record NC_069076.1, on the reverse strand, counting down.
TTCATGCATGTTTTAGTTGCTAACTGATGTTCATGTTAGCCATGGTTCAAATCCTTGTTATGCCATGGAAATGGTGTTTGGCCAAGGTGGATTTTATGTTAATGCCATTGCATGTTAAATATGAAGCTTGTAAATGGTATATGTGATGGGGGATTGATGGCTCTTGGACTTTCTTTTTAGTATTTTTGAGTAAGACATTAAGTTCTTTGCTTAATCATGACCAAAATGATGGTGTTGTGATGTATTCGGTCATGGTATATCCACAAGTATGATTCATGCATGTTGCATGGTAGGTAAGATTTGAGCTTTGGATATGTGTTTATATTTGGATATAAACAACTTAAGATTCGGCCCTTGCACCTACATGAATATGTGTTTGCACATGATGAATTGGTATGACATATATACTATTTCAAGGTGTATATTTGCTTGTGATGATGTTTTCGGTTATGTAGTACATGAGAGATGTGTATTGAGCTACAATATGTAATGTGTTAGTTAGTAAAATGCATGCTGTTTTTGTGTGGTATTAAGTGCATAATTGGCCTCAACATGGACATGCATATTCGGCCACATGAGGGGAAATTGGTGTGCATGCATTCGGTTAGAGGCAAGCATATTGATGCCTATTCTTGGCTTAGAAAATTCGGCTAAGAGGAATATTAACTAAGGTGTTGAGTTCGATTCATGATTTTGTACATATACGACTTTGATGCCTAATGAGTAGATATATATATATATATTGGCTAGGCATCTTGAATTCCTCTTTCGATGCTCAAATGATAAAACCAATTTATTTGTTAAATTAAGCTCAAGAGCAAAGGGGAACTAAATCGGACAAAGGAAAGGAGAAAGCAAACGAGTAGCCGAATTGGAACCGTTCTACCCAAAACAAGGTAAGTCATTAAGCACATATGTTTGATATTGCTTAAATGATTGTAAAATCTATGCAATTGTGTTTAATGGGATGCTATATATATATAAATGAAATTGTATGTGTATGGAGTGATGACAATTGTTGAATGTAAAAGAAATAGTGAAATGTGTAGAAAGTTTGCTTTCGGCACTAAGTGTCTTGAGCAATACGTGTGTACGGTGATGAGATTGGCACTAAGTGTGCGTGCTGGAAATATATGGCACTAAGTGTGCATGCTGGAAATATATGGCACTAAGTGTGCATGCTGGAAATATCTGACCTTTGGGTGTGCGAGCTCGAAGGGTATGGCACTATGTGTGCGGGCTTAAATCGCATGGCACTAAGTGTGCGAAATCGAGTATTAAGCACTGTGTGTGCGTACTCTATATATATGGAGGGTGTGTCTCCATCGAGTTGAGTATGGACAGCGGATCGGGTAAGTACCTTGAGCTCGTGACGAATAGGCAATATGTTCATGCTCGGGGTTGAGCTTGGTAAGCTTTAAATCTATGTGATGATTGAAATTGTATGATTGTGGTGGAAATGAGTTAGTGTGTGAAAATGCCTCAAATATCTTGTTGTGTAGAATATGAAATGTGGATGTATGACTTGGTATGAGATTGAACCGAAAGGTCCGAGGAATTATGGTATAGATTCGATATGGATGAGTACCTAGCCTCGTTTATTGTTTCATGTTGTAGTAACTTTATCAGTGGATTGATGAATGCTTATGACTTACTGAGTTATAAACTCACTCGGTGTTTTCTTGTCACCCATTTTAGGTCTCTCGGACTCGTATTGTTTGCGTGATCGGAACCGTCGTTGAAGTCATCACACCGGCTGAAATCTTTTGGTATTGTCTTCGTTGTTGAAGAACATTTGGCATGTATAGGCTATTATGTTTTGTTGAACTGTGGGTTGTAAACTTTAAGCCATGTGAAAATGGCCTATGTGGTCGTCGAGTGGGATGCTAGAACCTATAGCCACGAGTCTTAGAAACTTTAATTTTGATAAGGTGGCCATAATTTGTGTCATGTATGATGGATGATTAAGGCCAAGGAAAGATTCATGAAATTGGCATAGTCTACTGCAGTAACTGTTGCGGACAGCAGCAGTGAGATGAGATTGAAAAATCACTAAAAATAGGAAAAGTAGAATTAAATAGTGAATAAATTATGAAATTTAACCTTGATGAATCTATTTTTATATGGACGAAACGAAACGACCATATGAGCAGTATACTGAGAGATATTAAAGTTCTCGTGAGACAGGGCCAGAACGGTTTCTGGGTCCCCTGTCGCGACTTTGAAAATTTACTATAAATTATCCAGAAAGAATTAGAAGTCATGCCTTATATGTGCAGATTCCATTTTGAGTCTAGTTTCATTAGAAACAATCGGCACCAGTATTAAAGCCCTGTACAGAGAGATATTCAAGTTGTAACACACGAAGGTCAGTGTAGTCGACCCCTGTAACATGGGTGACTTTAACTAATAAACTGTACCAATTGGCCTGACCAAAAATTCTAGAAATAAATCCATGGATGGATATATGGGTCTAAATTTAGGGAAAATTTACAGAATCAGTTTCCGAGTTTTGGAACTCGAGATATGATTTTTAAGGCGACAGTGATGCAGTTTTCCAGCCTGTCTGGAAATGCCAAATTGGTTGGTACTACGAGAGGATTTGGCCCGTTAACCCCTCGTGTCTGACACCGGCGACGGTCACGGGTTCGGGGTGTTACAAGGTAGATCAGATAAAAGCTATAAACCTTATCTCCCTGAAGTTGCAGTGGAGTAGGTTAAAGTTACAAGTCTTATCTCCCGGAAGTTGCAGTGGAGTAGATCGAAGCGACAATTTCTATACCTCTGAAGATGTAGTGGGTTGAAATGAGGCTACTTAAGAAGATGAGCACGAAAGAAGTCGAGATTCAACCAGTCAAGGCAAAATTGACCCTTTTTAAGGTCTTTGCTCCATTCCCATTACACGATAATGAGTAAAGACAGGCAGCTGTTACGAGCCTATTTTGCCCGTGGCCCAAATAATAAATAAAACCCAAAACCAAATAAGTAAAACCAAAAAAATAAAAAGTCCAAGTCCAAATTATTACAAGCCAAAAATAAAAATCCTAGTGGCCCAATAAGCCCAAATCCTAAAAACTTTTCAGAAAAAAAAAGAGAGAAAACCCTAGGTGCACCGCACCTAGGTCTACTGTCGCCCTACTGCCATTGCCATTGTCATGTCAACCGCCCTCCACTTGCACCGCCACCTACAAAAGACCAAAAGCAAAAGTGACAGCATAAACAACAGAATAAAGCCATGTAAAATGGCTATATAAGCCATGTTAAACCGAATGTAATAGAAGATTCTTTTTTTGGGAATACAAAAAAACAGAAGCAATTGAATCAAAAAATAAAAAAAATTACAAACACACGGATTTGAAATATCCAAGCAGAAACAATTAACATATTAAAAGTTGCATTTTTATTTTGTTTTTATTTTTATTTTTTACTTTTTTTTCGTTTGATTTTGCTTCTAGTCTTTTTTTAAAAAAAATGAAAATACGAAAGGGTTGAAAAACTAACCTGACTTTTCGAATCTCGTCACCATGGGTGGCTGAGGTTCATCGTTTTCGATGAAAAACAACTCCTTTAGGCTCGGGAAGCCAAAAAAACCCAAAAAATAGAACTTTTTTCTTTCCAGCCACTATGGACGACGACACCATCGCCGGTGACCGGCAGCCAATGGCCGGAGCCATGGCCAGAGAAGAGGTTGAAAGTGAGAGAGAGAGAGAGAGGAGAGAGCATTTTTCTGTTTTTTTAAGTGGATGTGAAAATGATTTTTAAAAAATTTTCTGACTTATATAGGCCCCCAAAACGACGTCGTCTTGGGACTAGCCTCAAACACCCAAAATGACGTCGTTTTGGCCTACCCGATTCGTTCGACCCAACCCGCCCGGCAAGATCCGCATGTTTTTGAAAAATGGTCTTATTGCGCTTGTAGTACCCCTACCCGTATTCATTGTCGGAATAGGGTATGAAGTAAAACCGGAGTTTACGAATTAAATTTTTTTTTAACTCAATAAAACCCTTTTATAGATATCTAACCTTTCCTGAAATTTTAAACCAAAAACAATCCACATCAACCAATCCAATTCAACATATTTTCAAGATAAATTCATACATATTTATAAAATAACGTCATCACATACCCAAAACCAGGTTTGTTAACCATACTAATGGCTAACTCTACATTCATTTTACAGAATCAATTACTTTATTAGCTTATACATGCCATTGATTTCCAAAATAAAGTTTCTTTATATACTGAAATCCTGAAGTTGATAGTGTGATGTGTCTCCGACCAAATTCGACCTCCGAGCTCTTAACACTACAAAATAGGGAAAAAGGAAACGGGGTAAGCACTTTGTGCTTAGTAAGCTCATGTAACAAGAATTATACTTACCTAATATTTTCAATACAATACAATACAACAAACATTCATATATCCATTCAATGCATTATTACCTAATATGCACAAACTCAACATTTAAGTTAGTACAAAAATTTCCATATACCAATAATATATACCATGATTGATGAGCTCATCAATACCATGATTTCCATTTCCTTGTTATTTTTCCATATTTATCCCGTTGAATTTATCGGAATTTCGATGGATTTTCAGAGGTACACTTTTAGTGTACATTTCGTCCGTCAATTCTTATTCATGTGCAAGACATTTCCATTTCAGATAGCACACTCCGCTGAATCTTAACCTTGCAATGGATTACGGTCCAAGCTAAATCCTCGCAATATAAACTCATAGAGTATTGTCGGGATCACCACCCGAGCTAAATCCCTTCAACGACAACTACTCTAATGAGCTTGGATCGACTTACCTCTAGGCTAAATTCAGACCCTAATTCGGATTACCGTCCGGCTAAATCCATTTTCCACATATTCTTGGGAGGGCTATATCGAATAGGATCACCCGTCAGGGCTAGATCCTTTTACCGTCAATTCCTTTTCGAGAGATCCATCGAATTTTCCTTTCATTCAACCGGATTTCTTCCCTTTATAAATTTCCATATAATGAACATTCAAATCATATTCATATAAAAACATGCATTTCAAGCATTTAAGAATATAAGTCAAGTTACATGAACTTACCTTGATACTTGTTTGTAAACAAAAAATCTACTAATCCGGAACTTTTTCCTTTCCTCGATCTAGGTTCGTTTTGAATCTTACGGATCTAAATAAATAAATTTAATTATCAATTTAATACATTTCATGTTCATATGCAACATTCTCTATAATTCAACTATTTATACTTACCTAATATTTTCAATACAATACAATACAACAAACATTCATATATCCATTCAATGCATTATTACCTAATATGCACAAACTCAACATTTAAGTTAGTACAAAAATTTCCATATACCAATAATATATACCATGATTGATGAGCTCATCAATACCATGATTTCCATTTCCTTGTTATTTTTCCATATTTATCCCGTTGAATTTATCGGAATTTCGATGGATTTTCAGAGGTACACTTTTAGTGTACATTTCCGGGTCCGTCAATTCTTATTCATGTGCGCACATTTCCATTTCAGATAGCACACTCCCGCGAATCTTAACCTTGCAGCGGGATTACCAGTCCAAGCTAAATCCCCTGCAATATAAACTCATAGAGTATTGTCGGGATCACCAGTCCAGGCTAAATCCCCTTCAACGACAACTACTCTAATGAGCTTGGATCTGACTTACCAGTCTAGGCTAAATTCAGACCCTAATTCGGATTACCTGTCCGGGCTAAATCCATTTTCCACATATTCTTCGGGAGGGCTATATCGAATAGGATCACCCGTCCGAAGCTAGATCCTTTTACCGTCAATTCCTTTTCGAGATCCATCGAATTTTCCTTTCATTCAACCGGGATTTCTTCCCCTTTTATCAAATATATCAATGTTTCATAAATTTCCATATAATGAACATTCAAATCATATTCATATAAAAAACATGCATTTCAAGCATTTAAGAATATAAGTCAAGTTACATGAACTTACCTTGATACTTGTTTGTAAACAAAAAAAATCTACTAATCCGGAACTTTTTCCTTTCCTCGATCTAGGTTCGTTTTTGAATCTTCTGGATCTAAATAAATAAATTTAATTATCAATTTAATACATTTCATGTTCATATGCAACATTCTCTATAATTCAACTATTTATACTTACCTAATATTTTCAATACAATACAATACAATAAACATTCATATATCCATTCGGTGCATTATTACCCTAATATGCACAAACTCAACATTCAAGTTAGTACAAAAATTTCCATGTACCAATAATATATATCATGATTGATGAGCTCATCAATACCATGATTTCCATTTCCTAGTTATTTTTCCATATTTCTCCCGTTGAATTTATCGGAATTTCGGTGGATTTTCAGAGGTACACTTTTAGTGTACATTTCCGGGTCCGTCAATTCTTATTCATGTGCGTACATTTCCATTTCAGAGAGCACACTCCGGCAAACCTCAACCTTACAGCGGGATTACCAGTCCAGGCTAAATCCCCTGCAATATAAACTCATAGAGTATTGTCGGGATTACCAGTCCAGGCTAAATCCCCTGCAACAACAATTACTCTAATGAGCTTGGATCTGACTTACCAGTTCAGGCTAAATTCAGACCCTAATTCGGATAACCCGTCTGGGCTAAATCCATTTTTGACATATTCTTTGGGAGGGCTATATCAGAATAGGATCACTCGTCCGAGCTAGATCCTTTTTACCGTCAATTCCTTTTCAGAGATCCATCGAATTTTCCTTTCATTTAACCGGGATTTCTTCCCCTTTTAACAAATATATCAATGTTTCATAAATTTCCATATAATGAACATTCAAATCATATTCATATCAAAAACATGCATTTCAAGCATTTAAGAATATAATTCAAGTTACATGAACTTACCTTGATACTTGTTTGTAAACAAAAAAAATCTACTAATCCTGAACTTTTTCATTTCCTCGATCTAGCTTCTTATTTGAATCTTCTGGATCTAAATAAATAAATTTAATTATCAATTTAATACATTTCATGTTCATATTCAACATTCTCTATAATTCAACTATTTATACTTACCTAATATTTTCAATACAATACAATACAATAAACATTTATATATCCATTCAGTGCATTATTACCCTAATATGCACAAACTCAACATTCAAGTTAGTACAAAAATTTCCATGTACCAATAATATATACCATGATTGATGAGCTCATCAATACCATGATTTCCATTTCCTTGTTATTTTTCCATTTTTATCCCGTTGAATTTATCGGAATTTTGATGGATTTCAGAGGTACACTTTTAGTGTACATTTCCGGGTCCGTCAATTCTTATTCATGTGCGCACATTTTCATTTCAAAGAGCACACTCCCGCGAACCTCAACCTTGCAGCGGGATTACCAGTCCAGGCTAAATCCCCTGCAATATAAACTCATAAAGTATTGTCGGGATTACCAGTCTAGGCTAAATCCCCTGCAACGACAATTACTCTAATGAGCTTGGATCTGACTTACCAGTTCAGGCTAAATTCAGACCCTAATTCGAATTACCCGTCCGAGCTAAATCCATTTTCCACATATTCTTCGGGAGGGCTATATCAGGATAGGATCACCCATCCGGGCTAGATCCTTTTTACCGTCAATTCCTTTTCAGAGATCCATCGAATTTTCCTTTTATTCAACCGGGATTTCTTCCCCTTTTATCAAATATATCAATGTTTCATAAATTTCCATATAATGAACATTCAAATCATATTCATATAAAAAACATGCATTTCAAGCATTTAAGAATATAATTCAAGTTACATGAACTTACCTTGATACTTGTTTGTAAACAAAAAAAATCTACTAATCCTGAACTTTTTCCTTTCCTCGATCTAGTTTCGTATTTGAATCTTCTGGATCTAAATAAATAAATTTAATTATCAATTTAATACATTTCATGTTCATATGCAACAGTCTCTATAATTCAACTATTTATACTTACCTAATATTTTCAATACAATACAATACAATACAATAAACATTCATATATCCATTCAATGCATTATTACCCTAATATGCACAAACTCAACATTCAAGTTAGTACAAAATTTCCATGTACCAATAATATATACCATGATTGATGAGCTCATCAATACCATGATTTCCATTTCCTTGTTATTTTTCCATATTTATCCGTTAAATTTATCGAATTTCGATGGAAATTCAGAGGTACACTTTAGTGTACATTTCGTCCGTCAATTCTTATTCATGTGCGCACATTTCCATTTCAGAGAGCACACTCCGCTGAACCTCAACCTTGCAAATGGGATTACCATCCGAGCTAAATCCCTGAAGATAAACTCATAGAGTATTTGTCGTGATTACCAGTCAAAGCTAAATCCTCGCAACGACAATTACTCTAATGAGCTTGATCGACTTACCACCGAGGCTAAATTCAGATCCTAATTCAGATTACCCGTCAAAGCTAAATCCATTTTCCACATATTCTTCGGGAGGGCTATATAAGGATAGGATCACCCGTCCGGGCTAGATCCTTTTTACCGTCAATTCCTTTTCAAAGTTCCATCGAATTTTCCTTTCAATTAACCGGGATTTCTTCCCCTTTTATCAAATATATCAATGTTTCATAAATTTCTATAAAATGAACATTCAAATCATATTCATATCAAAAACATGCATTTCAAGCATTTAAGAATATAATTCGAGTTACATGAACTTACCTTGATACTTGTTTGTAAACAAAAAAAATCTACTAATCCTGAATTTTTTCCTTTCCTCGATCTAGCTTCGTATTTGAATCTTCTGGATCTAAATAAATAAATTTAATTATCAATTTAATACATTTCATGTTCATATGCAATATTCTCTATAATTCAACTATTATTATTTATAGTTTATTCAAAGCTGTCTATTTGAGTCATAGTCACTAAATTATTTATAACTCGAACTACAGAACTCCAAATTAATATCCATTAATTTTCCCTGAAGCTAGAGTTATATATCTTCTCACCATAAAATTTTCAGAATTTTTGGTTTAGCCAATAAGTACAGTTTATTCTTTAAATTCACCCCTGTTCTGCTGTTTGACAGTTCTGACCCTTCTTCACTAAAAATTTATTATCTCTTCATACAGGATTCAAATGATGTTATCATTTATTTTTCTTAAAAATAGACTCATTCAGAATTCTATACATATAAATTTAAGCCCACAATTATTTTTATTCAATTTTTTATGATTTTTCAAATTCAGAACAGGGGAACTCGAATTCATTCTGACCTTATCTCAAAAATTTATTATATCTCAAAATTTAAAATTCATTTCTTACACTATTTCTTCTATGAGAAATTAGACTTAATAATATTTAATTCCATATTTTTTTCATCTTCTAATTCAATTTCTACAATTTATGGTGATTTTTCAAAGATAGTTTACAGCTGCTGTCCAAACTGTTTTTGTGCAAGCTGTTTATTACCATTTTTCCCCCTAAGCTTTTAATAACTGATAATTTCATCCCTACTCAATTAGCCTCTCAATTGAGCTGATTTTTCTCAATTAACATTTTATTCTATCACCTTAAACTAGTTTACAAACTTTAGGAATCATAATTTCAGCAATAGACTTTAATTCCAAGCATTTTCACAATTAGGTCCTAAAAATCAATTTCTATTGAAATTACCTAATAAAATCATCTCATAAACAAATTAAATATTTAATTTCATTCTATTTCATCATAAAATTACAGCACTCAACCATGGTGACTTTCAATTTCATCCATGAAATCAAAAACTAATGAATTTAATAGTAGGACTTAGTTGTAAAAGTCTTAGAAACACAAAAATTACAAGAAAAAGGCAAGGATTAACTCACTTGGTGCAAAAATTATGAAATAACAGCTTCTAGAACCCTCCTATGGCATTTTTAGCTGCTGCAATTGAAGAGAAATGAAGAGAAATCTAGATATTTCCTATTTAGTCCTAGCTTTATTTAGTTAATTTTGCAATATTCCAATTGTTCCCTTAATTTATCAATTTTCGTGCTGATTTCATGCCCTTGCCGTCCAGCCATAATAAATTTTGGGTCTAATTTTCTTTTAAATCCTTTATCATTAGACTCTTAAGCTATTTAATCATTCTAGCAACTTTTACACCTATTACAATTTAGTCTTTTTCATTTAATTGACTACTCAAATATTAAAATTTCCTAACGAAATTTTAATACCACATTACTAACATTTTATAAATATTTATAAAATTATTTTCAACTCGGTTTTATGAGATAGAGGTCCCGATACCTTATTTTTACCCAATTTCTTCAATAATTTCTTTTTCTAACTAACCAATAAATCGGTAAAATTTTTCTATCAATATTTTCATACTTTTTTCCTATCATATCAATTTTCATGCAAAAATATTAAAATAAATTTCTCTTTAAATCTAATTTTTAGTTACGAAACTACTATTCCGATAACTTTGAATTTAGGCCATTATAGCGCTTTTGCCCCTTTCACTTTTTCATAATGTTTCAATTTCCCCCTAATTTCACTATTTTCTATTTTTAGAAATTTCGCCCCTTAATTTTTCTCCGTTCTCAGTTTAGTCCTCGGCTTGCTGGAAGGACGCGTTCCCAAAGATTGAGATATTTTCTCATTCAGTCCTCATATGTTTTCGCGAATGTCATTTTAGTTCTTATTCGTTTTTTTATTTTAATTTATTACAAATTTTGCCTCTAATTTTACTCGATTTCAATATAATCCTTTGATTAATTCATTTTATTACTTATTCATTAATTTGTCCATTATTCTTAATTTTAATTACCTAATTTTTATTTTTATATCCATTTTTTAATGCCTAAATTTTATTTTTACTAATTTATTTATTTTTCATTCTTTTACTTTTAGAATACTTAACTTTAGTATTATGTATATGTGTTTTATTTCTCTACTTATTTATTATTATTATTACTATTATTATTATTATTATTATCATTTTAATGGTTTTATTTAATATTTCTTTATTCTTTTATTTATTTGTTTATTTTCAATTTGTTTATTTTTTGTTTATTTACTTATTTTTTATAATTGGTTGTTTTATTTTTATTTTATTTCTTTTATTATTTATCTTATTTTTATTTATTATTTTTGCTCTTATTATTGTTATTTATATTATCACATTCATTATTATTCATTATGCATATTAATACTGCTTTTTTTTCAAGCATATTGTGCCATTATCACTACAAATTCGTGTCACATTAATCTTTACTCGATACATAAATTATGATTTTAAAATAAGTGATACTTCGTATTTTGAGATTTGAAAGGTCGTACCCTAACTTACGCGGTTTTGATTCTCTCGATAAATCTGAATAAACGATTAAAAAAAAAACTAAATTTTAAATAATCTCGGGAGTCAAGAAAAAATCATGTTCCAACTTACGGAATATGATTTCTTTCTAAAATCAAGATAATCAAATATCTTTCAAAATAAGTAAATTTTTCGGCATTTATTCTCGTATCGGGAATTTAAGACATTGTGTCTTAACATATAGGACGTAATTCTCTTTTTCGATTAACGTGAAAAATACCTCTTTCTCGAAAATTTTTTAAAATTTTAACAAAGGATCGTATTTTAAATCTATTAAAGATTTTCAATTCTCGGCACTAAAACATGAAGTAATCAACTAGGTACCAATTTTGGGCGTTACAAGGGTGCTAATCATTCCTCGTGCATAACCGACTCCCGAACCCATCTTTTTGAATTTCGTAGACCAAAATTGTTGTTTTAATAAATCAAACAGTTTGTTAAAAACAACCACTTTTCGAGGTGACGCAATCCCACCTCATCAAAAAGGATTGGTGGCGACTCCCATGTTCGTTTTCGTTTTTAAAATCAAAGTCGACCCCTTTTACAAAAAATAGTTTTGACAACCAAGATCTAGTTCCATTTAAAAAGAAAATTATAGTGTATATTTATATTTCTAACAATCAAATTTTTTTTAAAATATATATAAAAATAGGAGCCATCAACTTACATTAAAAAAATTACTTAATTTTACACTATTTTATAACCATTATATCATATGCATCATATTAAGTTAAAACTTTTTTATTTTAGGTTACAACATTTCATTTTGACTTCTCCATTTAGTTTCCAATGTAAGTGTTTTTTTTTTACCGTAACTTTTTGTACTATCAATCTTTTCTTTTCCCAATTTTCTGAAAAAGAATTAATGAAATATAAGTTAGATATTGTAGTTGGCACCTATTATATACCATAAACAGAGACATAGCTAGGGGTTGGCATAGGCTTGACTCCCTAAAATAAAAAATAATTATTTAAGTTTTTAAAAATTTAAAAATTTTAAATTAATAAATATAAAATTGTACTTTGACCTTCCCTAAAATTATAAAAGTTTGATTTAATTCTTTAAAAATTATAAAAATATAGACTATCAAAAGTAAAATTTCATTGGATCCTTTAAAAACTTGTTCGACTTCACTTATAACCATGAAATAAAGATTAGAGATTGTAGTTGGCAAAAAGACTTTCTCAAGATTATACTTTTTTCTTCAAGTGGATTTAAATTGTAGGAAAGAAAACTTTAATGAAAGATTGAAAAAAAATCTTCATAAAAATAAATTTAGATTACAATTATTTCTTAAAATTTGGAAAGTAATAAAATGAAAAATGAAAGATACCAATGAAAGAACAAAAAGCAAAGATGAGAAGAAAGGTTTACCCTTTGATTGATCAAAGAGAAAGATAGCATAAAAAAATTAATTTATGATGGAGAGTAGACAAGGAAGTCAAAAGGAAACCAATGGCTAAGTGATTTGTACTTGAACAAGGTAAGAGAGACCAAAATAAAAGCAAATTATATTTATGGTCTTCATGCGTTGAAACAACCACCAATTTTAAACATTACTAATACATCAAATGCAAACCCTTAATAGAGATGACTAAGACTAAAGCATGAAACTAGTTCAACAAACCTAATTTACTAATTAGCAAAAAGAAACGAAATTAAGAGATATAGCCTTTTGGCTGCATGAAGTCTCCAAATTTGATTTTCTAATTTCCTATGCTTTTTGTGTTGTTGGTGGTGCTGGTGAAGGTGTACATTGATGTGCTTGAATCAATACTAGGATAAGTCAGTCCAGTAGTATCTGAATCTAATAACCCTACTCCTCCGCATACATTCGAATCCAACTCCGAATACACCTCTGATTCATCGTCGAAGTCCATGTCCCGAGCAACTGGGAACACTATATCCGGGTAGCTACACTCACTTGCCGGGTCCATCTTCGACATCTCGGCATCAGCAGCCTTTTGCAACTCTATAGCAAACCCCAATCTTTCCATCACATCATTCATTGACGGCCTATCGGTTCCTACATCTGCTATGCAACTTTCTGCAATTTCGACAAACACCTTAAAACACTCTGGAGCTATCTTTCCAATCAAATATGGATCAATAACCTTGTACAGTGTCCCATCAGCAATGCATTGCTTGGCCCAATGTGCCAGGCTCATTTGAGCTTCGGGCAATTTCGTATTCAGAGCTTTTCTTGCACATAACACTTCAAATAACACAACACCAAATGCATAGACATCTGATTTTTCGGTTAATTTATGACCCCGAGCATACTCCGGGTCCATGTAGCCGCGGGTGCCCTTTATCCCGGTTATGAGCAACTCGTCTTTGGGGTCTTCTTTCGACAACCCAAAATCCGAAACCTTGGCAGTAAACTTATCATCTAGGAGAATGTTGTTTGTCTTCACATCACGGTGGATAACAGTATGCCTCACTTCTGTATGAAGATAGTTCAATCCAGTTGCAGCTCCCTTGCAAATCTCAAGCCTTTGCTTCCATGTGAGAGGATCATAGGCAAAGCTAGTACCGTAAAGATGATCCGAGAGAGTCCCATTACTCATAAAATCATACACCAGAATCATCTCTCGTTTCTCATTGCAGTATCCGATTAAGGACACCAAATGAACATGGCGGAGCTGAGACAACATCTCAATCTCTGTTAAGAACTCTCGAATACCTTGACTGGATTCTGGATTCAGGCGCTTGATTGCAACTATCTTTTCACCTTCATCCATGAAACCTTTGTATACTTTCCCAAACCCACCTTTCCCAACAACTAAATCATCATGGAAATTGTTGGTAGCAGCTTTGATCTCATCCAGTGAAAAATGGCGGCATAGTTCATCTGGTAACAGTGAGGTCCTTGTGGATTTCCCTTCGTTTTGATTTATCCACCAGCAAAGCAAACTTGTTCCCTTTCTTTGCCGCCGAACAGCCATGTAAACCAGTAAAGAAATTATGGCAATCAAACCAGCCGCACATCCGACACCAGCAATTAGCAAGCTTCTCTTCTTGGATTTTGCACCTGCAGAATTGGACGAATCCGAAGGTGGTGGTGGAGCCACCCGTAGTTCTGGGTTTGGTTCGCCCAAATTGCCATCTGAGTTGCTTAATTTGAACACTTCAATCCCATTTAAGATAACATCATAGAACTTTGCAAGAATAGGATGCAAATCTATGGTGATGTACTCCTTTGATACTAACACGACATAATCCTTAAATATCGAAATTCTGCCTTGCCCAGTCCACATAATCACATCAGCGTTTTGTTCAGCCGTCTGACTGTTTATAAAGACCTGAAACTTCCGATCTCCCGGAGAGTTTATCAGATCTTGGGGTTCACAGAAATGAAGCCTCACCATATACCTGAATCCCGAACCCACGGGCAATCTCCATGATAAGTTATGCTTCTTGTTGTACGCAAGACTAGGCCCCATTGTCCGTGCAGTCCGATAAACTATCTCCGGTGCCGTATATCTCGGAATCATTGTATAGGTGATTGGCACGGAGGCGTTGACAGTGACATAGCTATTTTTTGTCATGTAAAAAAAGTCATCGGACCAAAGCCTGAAAAGGCCAGTATCATCGTTGGGCGAAATGGATTGGCCCCCAACATTCAATCGATACGCCATCTCAAGTGCGGTGTCATTCTCAACGGGGAATGGATAATTCTGACCAACGAAAGGGACATCCAATGAGTCAGGCGGCGTGTAGTAAAGACTGGTAGGCATCGACACGATCTCGATTCCATTGATGAAAGCGTAAGTATCGTTTGAAGCACTACGAGATGGAGTGAAAACAAGGTCCAACACCTTATTATCTTCCACGTTCAAACAGAATTCTCTGGAAAACGAATTTTTCCCCTTTGAATCTGCAACAAGGAAAGCACTGAAATTTTTTAGCAAAGTGAAAGAACCAGCTTTGACAGAGAAAAAGGCCTTGGATCTGTCGTATTCTTTATAGGACGCTGGATGGAAGTAGAGACGAACGAATTTCTGGCCTGGAGTAACAGGGAAAGTGTACTTGAATTCGGAACGGGAAACTCGGGCCGTCATATAAGGCACGGTTTCGGAACCGTCTTGAGTATCAGCTTCGTAGGCTTGCGATTTGTTGTGGGATGATTCGAAAGGTCCAAATTTTGAGTTCTTGTCTGCTGCCCAAGATCTGCCATCATTAGCTAATAAGTCGGTTGTAGCTCCACAATTCAGGGTGATATTATCCGTTGGAACGTATGCAGGCTGCTCTGATGCAACAAAAATGGCTGACTGAAGGATGGTTATGAGAATTATTACCGAGTACTTCTCCATGGAAACAAGTGAAAACTGACTATGAGTATATTTGTCTATGTAAATATATGTTGATGGAATGGGAACATGTTTTATCACTATATTTGCAAATTCATACAGCTTTTTGTTTATAGGTTACGAGTCTTTCTTTTCTTTTTTCTTTTTTCTTTTTTATATATTGCTTCAAATTAAAGCTAGATGATTGGAAAGTTAAATAGAAAAGGTAATCGCGAAACTCGTTTGAATTAAATATATTTTCACAAATAAGATTGACCGAAGGTCAACTACTTAACTAATTGATTTAAAATGGGATAATATCACGTTTGGTATCTATACTTTTATAAAATATTTAATATGATACTTAAATTATCAATATGTGTTATCATGTTACCTAGAGTTAACAACCTTAGTGAGTTATTAAATTAACCAATGGAAATTGATATGTAGAACTTTTTTCAAATCATTAAATCCACATGAATAATATAATGTTATGTGAAAAATTAAATAAAACAAAAAATTAAATTGGAAAAAAAACAAATAGCTAAACATATGGTTAATAAAAAAGAAGTGAATACTAAACTAACATGAAAATACTTGTATTTTTTATGTATAATAAAATATTATTCAAACATAAATTAAAAATATTATTTCAAATGAAAAATTCTTCAAGAAGATGATCATATGCTTAAATGGAGAAGATGAAGTTTTAGCTTAGTTATTTGTTTTTAAATTGTTCACATAATGTTGTATTATTCATGTGGACTTAATGATTTGGAGGAAAAATCTACGTATTGAATTTTTTGATGGTTTAGCAATTCACTAACGTTGTTAACACGGTACTATTATAAAACACATATTGATAGTTAGGTACCACATTAGACATTTTATAAAAGTATATGTATCATAATAAAATACATATTAATAGTTCAAATACCACATTGGACATTTTCAAAGTACATTTACAATATTGAACATTTATAAAAGTATATTTACTAAATGTGACATTATCTCGATTAAAATTAACTGTATGATTCAAAAGTTGAAATCAGTTTGAAATTAAAAAATTATCAAAACTTTTTAAAAAATTTATCTAAATTGCAATGAGGCCTTGGTGCTGTCTGTCAAGGTGGAGGTTTTTGGTATTTGAGAGACCAAATCCAAGTTTTATTATATGTAATTAGGATGTGTGGATATTTAGTTACATTATGTACGCACGTCATGTATGAATTTTGTCTGATTCTTTTTAGTTCTTTGCATTGTGTTTTATATTATTTTGATCTAAGAAGTATAATTACTCAAACTATTATTTGTATTTATATTGTTGTTGTGAATGTATTATATTTATAATATTAAGACTTTCAAAAGTATTATCTAAATTGAACCCAAATAATTTTGGACTTAAACGAGGCCACCAACTTTATCTATAAAATGATGCATTTGATCATTTTAACTCGTTTTAATTTAATAACAAGCGTTCAAATCATACCATTTATTTTAGTTAGGTAATTAAAATTTCTTTATCGAACTAGATACTTAAATTTAAATATAGTTTTAAAATTTAATTCGTAAATCGAGTCAAGAAAAATATAAATAGAAGGATTTACGATATTAGTATCAAATATATTAAAAAAAGTTAAGAAATTAACTCAAAAAATTATTAATTAATGTTTAGAGACTAAATTATAAAAATATAATCGCTATGAAATTTTAATTTGAAAAATACTTAATAACCTAATTAGCAATTAACGAAAAGATGTAATAATTATTTACCCATTAAATTAGTATGAGATAGTGGATGAGTACAATCATTTCCAACCATTTTCATTAAGCATGTTAATTATTTATTATTATCAAAAGTTATATAATTAAGAAGCTTAATTAACTTTAATTGCAAGTATAAAAACAAAACAAGTGGGAAAGAGAATAAGACCAACATCTTATTATTTAGAATTGTGCCGTCCATGCCCTACGAAGAAGAAGAAAGACCTTCCAAGCTTTTTAACAAAAATTAGTTTTAATTAGTTAAGGTAAGAGAGGTTTTCCTAGATGATTTTTATAGAACTTAAATCATTTGAGCCTATTAAGTCATGCCCAAGCATTTGATTATCCAATTTGTTAGTTTAGCTACCGTTAGTTAATAATGATGAAATTAAACTTGAATTTGATTAAAAAATAGTTTTTCAACTTAGATTTTACTAAGATTGTATTAGAATATCATGGAACTAGCTTAGAATTAAAGGTTCAGTTAACTTTAATATTAGGAACTAAATTGAATAAATTGAAATTTATTGAGAAATTATGCTATAGATTAGAAGTATAAGGTCCTTAATGAAAGAATATAAAATTAGATTATGATTCTATATTAAATACCAAAAATATGAACATTTCCAATATAAGGCCTAAAATGAATAAAATGCAACATATGTTTGATTATATGTTTTTGTGTGTTTGGGTGGAAACTAATATCATTTTTATTATTGAATTATCGAATGTAGCTGAAGACAACATCATGTCGTCTCGAAATAAAGGAAAGATGAAAGTTGTAGATGAGTAACTAATATGGTTTGTACTTTTATGATTTGAATTCAATATATATGTCTTATTACAAACTAGCTTGTTTAAGGTATGAATCCTAATTTTCTCATTATTTGGTTTGTATATGATGATATGAAATGTTATGATTTAAATTGAGATGACCATGGCATAAATGAGTATTATATGAAACTATGATTTGTGATAATGTAAATATATATGTGTTTAAACATTCTTTACCTTCTTAATGGTCTAGTGTCATCGACCGTGTATCAAAGTTCGTGACCATTGCACACAGAACATCTTATGGAGGTCAACTAATTAAATGGGGCTCTTTTGACCCACTTAAACTAGCCTGATTCGTGGAACACATGGAGAATGTAACACTCCAAACTTGATCCTCAAGTAAGATCCAAGAATGTCGTGTCACTATTTTAAAACCATTATCTTTAAAGTTATTTCTGGCACAAACTAATTAAACTATAGTGTAAGTTGTTATGAAATATAAACCATTTGTCGTACAGGACTACATGAAATAGTACATTTCAAAAGAAAGAAAACATAAATACTTCACTGTAATTTCAGTAAAATCATACTTTCATGAACATAAGTTTAAATACGAGATTCATTCTTCAAAATTAAACATCTTGACATTACCCTCATGTCATGCATAATACAAAACAATAGAAATCTCACAACAGCAATTGTCCTCTAGCGTAGTCCTCAGAAATTCCTTTACTTCAACAACAAGCCTAATAATGAAAGGTAACTAAGTAAGTTTAAAGAACTTAGTGAGTTCCCGTAGAAATCATATCAAATATTTACTATTACCCCAAATGGGTCAATTCAAAGAGTTAAACAATCACACAATATGCCAGATGACGAGTACCATACATAAACAATCTATACACCTGTTACCTTTCCTTGGACGTATTCAGTACGCCTATAACACCAACCAGACAAACTTTCTTCATGTTAACCAGGTACTCAAATCCTTTAGTAAGAGTCATATCATTCATTTCCTTTGTTGTGATTTGTCAATCTGGTTTACAACATGTAATTGCCCTACCAGAGGCTACACAATCATTTTTATGTATCGCGATCTACCAGTCAATGTGTATTGAAGGCAATTCCATGAATATATTTTCCTTAATCATCATTTTCATGATTTCGTTCATATCATTCTTGCTAGAATAGAAGGTAGTGTCTTAAACATGAAGAATAGTTCATACTCTTTATCACAGACAAACCAAAACCAAACTAACTACTCCAAACAATCATCCTTCATGTACAGACATCTTGTCTTTATAGAGTATGAATACTTACCTTAACCAAAGTATAAACAAAGACAAAACATACATGAAAGCAAGAAGGAACTCACCAAGAAAAACACCAAGTCTAAACAGCAGGACCTTTGCCTTTATCATGAGGACCTTCAAGATTTTCTTGAGCTATAATATAGATAGTTAAACTTATCATATTGCTATACCAGAAATTAAACATGCTTGTAAGAAACATTAGCATAAAACCTAGAATCAAGAAGTTTCCTTCCTTACATACACATCTGACACTAAAGCATGTAGCTCTAAAATCACTTAAATAACCAAGAAAATAACCTAGAGTTCATCGATAGTTACCAAGGTGCTAAAACGAACGAAGTAGATGGCTGAATACAGCGAACCCAACTTCAAGTAGATTTGTAGTCTTAAGTTTCAGAGAGAGTGAGAGTAAAGAAAATTTGGAAGGAAAATAGATGCAAAGAAGACGTAATACTTATCTAAGAAGTCACTACTAACTTTACACAACTAATCATGAAAGTAAGGTTTAGTGGAAAAGTCAAATTATCCCACTAACCCTCCATCGATACCTGTGACTAAGTACTCTCATAATAATTTTAGTCTTATTAACTACAGTAACTTAGTTCCATTTTAACCAGTCCTCATTAGACTAACTAAATCGTCCCATCAAAAAATAATAAGTAATTCTATCAATTAAAAACTTAACTTCAACACCTAAACAACTGGGATGGCATATACTCCACAGGAGAGTTCGCCAAACCACCAAGCTCGCCAAACACAACATTTGCCCAATTAGCGCATTCACAAAATCTTATACTTAGTCAAAACTAATACTTTACTCATTCAAAATTCATTTTAAATATCATATCTCATTAAACAGTAACTGGATACTAGGACTTCGTTGGGCGGGCTGTTATAGAGAAACCTATCTACTTGAAGCCTTGGTGGCCCAGTGAAACTAGTAAAACTAGAGTTACTGGGGTAATTAATATAAATCCTAAGGGATAAATATGTATAGAGTTTAAAACCTTTAGGACACTAGATAGGCATTAATCTTAGTGGTTGATGTAATTCAATCTATAACATTGGATTTGGGGGAGCTCAACTACAAATAAAGGTCTTGACCCTCATTTGTAATGGTCCCATTGTATTTCATTCTTGAGATAAAGAATATATTGAGAGTGTTTACTCAAACACATGGTGTGCATTACTTTCTTATGGCTTTTTCAATTTTCTCGTTGCTCTTTTACTTTTGAGTTTGCTTCAACTTTATTTTTGGTGCCTTAGAGAATTTTCGGGAGAATTCTAACTTTTTGAGTGTTAGGTTGACTTAGGCAAATTTGAAGCAAATAAATCGTCCAAGGCCATGCGGTTTGCCAGATTTAAGTTCTAGCAAAGAAGGTCATTTGGTTAAAAGCCAAGAACAATGATGATCTGTCTATCCAAAAGCCCAGGTGTGTTTTCGGTAAAGGGTTTATTGCTATAAATATCACAAACTGGCTTGATTTTTAAAATTTTAATTTTTCGTTGTGCGAGAAAACTATTTTCAAACCTATTTTTTTTTCCAATAGGTGGAGATGTTGGTCTTGTAAATTTTCAAGACACAAATAATTATAAAGTTTCACCCTGTGGCATAGATAATTAATATAGCTATGTTGAAAATTTAAAAATTAGGGATGAGGTACAAGTCTATAGTATTTGAGTTACTCATTATGGAAACTCAACTCAACACTTTATATAACATCAAGTCTCGAGTTCAATGAGACAATATACATCATCAGTATGTGACTGCTAGCACTATAAAATAATATATAATATATTATTGTGAGAAAAAATAAAATAAAAATAAAAATAAAAACACACACAAATTTTACATAGAAACCCTTTCGGGAAAAAACTACGGGCAGAGTAGAAGAAAATTCACTATGTCGAAAATTTGAATCAATACAAGAGGAATAGACTATGTCTATTTATAGGCTTGTAAAGCTATATTCTAGTAGGATTGAAACACCTTATCCTAATCAATATAAAATAGATAGAGTTTAATAAGGTTTAAAAATCTTATTCTAAAATAAAATAAAAGAAGTCTAGTTCTATATGGATTTTACTTTTATTTTATTTTTATCGTATTTTATTTAAATAAGAATTTGGGTCACTTAATTCTAACATATTGCAAAGTACAAAATGTTAGGTACTGTAACCATTGCCGGATCAAAGAGAATGATAGCATTAAAAAATAATTATATATTTTAACCTAAAATAAAAAGGTTTTAATTTAATCAAAGCCATTTATATATTTTGGTCTAATAGTTATAAAATAATTAATTTTACATCATACATATTATTAAGTGATATTTTTCGAAAATGCATGCATCTATTACTTTTTCTTTCCAAACTCAAAAGACAACCAATGGCTCTCTCTTATCGTCTATGGTAAGGTGATTTCCACTTCAACAAGGTTACAGAGATAAAAATAAAAGCAAATTACATTTATAGTCTTCGTGCATTTAATACATCAAATACAAACCCTTAATAGAGATCACGAAGACTAAAGCATGAAACTAGTTCAACACACCTAATTTACTAATTAGCAAAAAGAAAAGAATTTAAGGGATGGCTGCATGAAGTCTCCAACATTTATTTTCTAATTTCCTATGCTTTTTGTGTTGTTGGTGCTGCAGAAGGTGTCCACTGATGTGCTTGAATCAATAGTAGGATAAGTCAGTCCAGTAGTATCTGAATCTAATAACCCTACTCTGCATACATTTGAATCCAACTCCGAATCCACCTTTGATTCATCGACGAAGTCCATGTCCCGAGCAACAGGGAACACTATATCCGGGTAGCTACACTCACTTGCTGGCTCCATCTTCGACATCTCGGCATCAGTAGCCTTTTGCAACTCTATAGCAAACCCTAACCTTTCCATCACATCATTCATTGATGGCCTATCGGTTCCAACATCAGCTATGCAACTTTCTGCAATTTCGACAAACACCTTAAAACACTCTGAAGCTATCTTTCCAATCAAATATGGATCAATAACCTTGTACAGTGTCCCATCTGCAATGCATTGCTTGGCCCAATGTGCCAGGCTCATTTGAGCTTCGGGCAATTTCGTATTCACAGCTTTTCTTGCACATAACATTTCAAATAACACAACACCAAATGCATATACATCTGATTTTTCGGTTAATTTATGACCCCGAGCATACTCCGGGTCCATGTATCCGCGGGTTCCCTTTATTCCTATTATGAGCACCTTTGCTTTGGGGTCTTCTTTCGATAACCCAAAATCCGAAACCTTGGCAATAAACTTATCATCTAGAAGAATGTTGCTTGTCTTCACATCACGGTGGATAACAGTATGCCTCACTTCTGTATGAAGATAGTTCAATCCTGTTGCAGCTCCCTTGCAAATTTCAAGCCTTTGCTTCCATGTGAGAGGATCATAGGCAAAGCTAGTACCGTAAAGATGATCCGAGAAAGTGCCATTACTCATAAAATCATACACCAGAACCATCTCTCGTTTTTCATTGCAGTATCCAATTAAGGACACCAAATGAACATGGCAGAGCTGAGACAAAATCTCAATCTCTGTTAAGAACTCTCGAATACCTTGACTGGATTCTGGATTCAAGCGCTTGATTGCAACTAGCTTTTCACCTTCATCCATGAAACCTTTGTATACTTTCCCAAACCCACCTTTCCCAACAACTAAATCATCATGGAAATTGTTGGTAGTCGCTTTGATCTCATCCGGTGAAAAATGGCGGCATAGTTCATCTGGTAACAGTAAGGTCCTTGTGGATTTCCCTTCGTTTTGATTTATCCACCAGTAAAGCCAACTTGTTCCCTTTCTTTGCCGCCGAACAACCATGCAAACCAATAAAGAAATTATGGCGATCAAACTAGCCGCACACCCGACACCACCAATAAGCAAGCTTCTCTTCCTGGATTTTGCACCTGCAGAATTGGACGAATCTGAAGGTGTTGGTTCGCCCAAATATTCGTCATAGTTGCTCAACTTGAACACTTCAATCCCATTTAAGATAACATCATAGTACTTTGCATGAATAGGATGCAAATCTATGGTGATGTACTCCTTTGATACTAACACGACATAATCATTACGGATCGGAACACCGGCATGCCTAGTCCACGTAATCACATCAGTATTTTCTCTAGCCGTCTGACTGTTTATAAAGACCTTAAACGTCTGGTCTCCCGGAGAGTTTATCAGATCTTGTGATTCACAGAAATGAAGCATCACCATATACTTGAATCCCGAACCCACGGGCAATCTCCATGATAAGTTATGCTTCTTGTTGTATGCAAGACTAGGGCCCATTGTCTGTGCAGTCTGATAAACCATCTCCGGTGCCGTATATCTTTGAATCATTGTGTAGTTGATTGGCATGGAGGTGTTCACAGTGTAGCTATTTTTCTGTCATGTAAAAAAAGTCATCGGACCAAAGCCTGAAAAGGCCAGTATCATCGTTGGGCGAAATGGATTGGCTTCCAACATTCAATCGATACACCATCTCAAGTGCGGTGTCATTCCCAACAGGGAATGGATAACTGTGACCAACAAAAGGGACATCCAAAGAGTCAGGCGGTGTGTAGTAAAGATTGGTAGGCATCGACACGATCTCAATTCCAGTGATGAAAGCGTAAGTATCATATGAAGCACTACGAGATGGAGTGAAAACAAGGTCCAACACCTCATTATCTTCCACGTTCAAACAGAATTCTCTGGGAAACCAATTTCTCCCCTTTGAATTTGCAACAAGGGAAGCACTGAAATTTTTTAGCAAAGTGAAAGAACCAGCTTTGACAGGGAAAAAGGCCTTGGATCTGTCGTATTCTTTATAGGACACTACATGGAAGTAGAGAAGAACGAATTTCTGGCCTGGAGTAACAGGGAAAGTGTACTTGAATTCGGAACGAGAAATTGTTGAAGCTGATCTCCATGCAGTTGGTATGAAGCAAGTGCAGCTGGAAGCTGGCTATGCAAGCTCGTGACAAGCATGCAGCAACCTTGGTTTTGTGTTGCTGTTGGATTTGAACTAATATTTTGCTCAGTCTAGTTTATTATAAGCCTTTTGATTGATGTAATTTGATGTTGATAGAGCTGTTAACCAGCTTTGTGTTAATGTACAAGTTAAGTTTTTGTTATTTGAAAAGCTTAGTGGAAGTAGGTATATGTTTAGGTAGAAATTTGACTTGTAAGTTTTTTTATTTTGATATATGTAATGGCAACGTGCTAATGAGGTAGAATGAATGAAATACACTTCATTTCCATCAATACTCTCAACTGATTCCATTACTTCTTCATCTGTTTTCTTCCTTCTTCTTTTCTTTTGCTCGATTCCTTCTTGCTTGTTCAGCAAGCATCGTAAGTTGCTGCTTAAGCCAAGCTAGATCAGCTGCTCGCTTGCTCGTTAACACCAACAATTGGTATCTAGAGCTCTTGTCTTTGAGGACCTGTTCTGCTTGATTCAAAAACTTGAATGGCTTCTGCTAGCTTCTCTCCAACAGCACCTCCAGTCTTCACTGGTGAAGGTTTTCACATCTGGGTGGTCAAGATGAGGACCTACCTCCAAGCTTTCGACTTGTGGGAAGTTGTCAACATAGACATTGAGCCAGCTCCATTGAGGGCTAACCCCACTGTGGCTCAGATTCGTCAGCATGCGGATGAGAGGACCAAGAGGCACAAGGCCATGTCCTGTATTCAGAACTGTGTTTCTGATGTGATCTTCACTGGATCATGACATGTGAGGCCCTGTAGCAGGCTTGGGACAAGTTGTTGGAGGAATTCCAAGGCACTGAGAGGACTAGGCAGCAGCAGCTTCTAAATTTGAGAAGGGATTTCGAGAATTTGAAAATGAAAGAAGAGGAAACTGTCAAGCAATACTCTGACAGGATAATGGCTATTGTAAATAGTATAAGGCTCCTTGGTGAGTAGTTTGATGAAGTAAGGATAGTTGAGAAGGTTTTCTCTACTTTACCAGAGAGATATGAAGCAAAGATATCCTCCTTAGA
Organism: Gossypium arboreum; assembly: GCF_025698485.1. Lineage (NCBI taxonomy): Eukaryota > Viridiplantae > Streptophyta > Magnoliopsida > Malvales > Malvaceae > Gossypium > Gossypium arboreum. Next base: position 15,496,760 of record NC_069076.1, on the reverse strand, counting down.
GGACTTGAGGGACTTGACAAGGATCTCCCTGACTGAGCTTATCAATGCTCTCTATGCTCAAGAGCAAAGAAGAGCCAGCAGGATAGAGGAGCATCAGGAGGGTGCATTTCAGGCCAAAGTCAAGCCTAACTCGAGTAATGTTGCCTACAAAGGAAAGAAAAATTGGAGGGATAGGTCTAAAACAGATGCTCCTAGAAAATGGGATAGACCGTGTAGGCATTGCAAGAAGCCTGGTCATCCAGAAGCAAAATGCTGGTTCAAGCCAGATGCTATATGTCAATATTGCAAGAAAAGAGGCCATGTTGAAAAGGTGTGTAAAGAAAAAGACAGACCTGGTCAGAATCAACCACAACACAAGGCTGCTGAGGCTCGGGTGGCTGAACAAGGTAGTGACAGTGAAGAACAAGTGTTTGCAGTCTCATGCTTAGCTGAAAAAGGGAACGTTACAAAAGGGTGGCTCCTTGATAGTGGCTGCACCAACCACATGTCACCAGATGCATCTATCTTCAAATCTCTAGACAAAAGCTGTAAGACTAGAGTTAAAATTGGAAATGGACAATGTATTCAGGCAGAGGGCAAAGGTAATGTGATGATATCCACTCCTTCAGGTAACAAACTCATCTCAGATGTATTTCTTGTACCTGAAATCGATAGAAATTTGCTGAGCATAGCTCAACTGCTTGAGAGAGGATATACAGTGCTCTTTAAAGGGAATGAGTGCTAGATTAGTGACCAAAAAGGGTCCATACTCATGACAGTAGCCATGACTGATAAGATTTTTATTGTGGACTGGAACAAGGGGCTAGATAGTGTCTATGCTGCTTCCATAGAAGAATCCAAGCTTTGGCATCAAAGGCTTGGTCATGCCAACTTTAAATCAATGGCTCGAATGATCAGCAAGGATATGGCTGAAAATTTCATCAAATCAGTCCAAAATGAAGATGTCTGTGAAGTTTGTCAAATTGGAAAGCAAGCTAGGCTTCCATTTCCTACAAACACATCCTGGAGAGCTACAACTAAGCTGGAATTGGTGCACTCAGATGTCTGTGGCCCTATGAGGACAGAATCCTTGAATGGAAGTAAGTATTTCATTCTCTTTATTGATGATTATACTAGATTCTGTTGGATTTTCTTTTTGAAACACAAGTCAGAAGTAGCTCAAGTATTTGTGAAGTTCAAGGCTGCAATTGAAACAGAAAGAAGACAATCAGGACTGATAATGGAATAGAGTACACCTCTGCTTAGTTCCAAGCATTATGCAATAAAGCTAGTGTTAAACATCAGTTAACTAATGTCTATACACCTCAACAGAATGGGGTCAGTGAAAGAAAAAATAGAAGTCTATTGGATATGGCCAGATGTCTCTTGTTTGAGAAGAAATTGCCTAAAAATTTGTGGGCTGACGCAGTTAATACTGCAGTCTACTTACAAAACAGGCTTCCAATTAAAGCCTTAGAACAAAAGACTCCATTTGAAGCCTGGTTCGGATTCAAACCCTCTGTAGAGCACCTTAGGGTGTTTGGCTGACTATACTATGCTCACATACCAGCTGTGAAAAGAGATAAACTATCAGAAAGGGCTCAACTTGGGATTCTAATGGGTTATAGTGCTGTTAAGAAAGGCTATAGGATCTTGGATCCTTTGACCAACAAAATCCAAGTGAGTAGAGATGTATTCTTTGATGAACATGCTTGCTGGAACTGGGATAAGGGTAAACCTGAGGCTACTTCTGAGAATCTGATAGTGGACCAGATTGTAGATGCTGAAAATGGTCCTGATATGGACCTGGATGATGAACCTGTCAGAGGAACAAGAACTCTTGCTGAGATTTATGAAAGAGCTCAAATGACTCAAGTTGAACCAAGCAGTTTTGAAGAAGCTAATGCCGATGAGGGGTGGAGACAGGCAATGGCAGATGAGATTGCCATGATCGAAAAGAACCAGACTTGGAAGCTAGTTGACAGACCTGCTAACAGAAAGGTCATTGGAGTAAAATGGATTTACGAGGCCAAACAGAATGTTGATGGAAGTTTGAATAAACTGAAGGCTAGACTTGTGGTGGAAGGTTTCAATCAAAAATATGGTCTGGATTATTTTGAAACATATGCACCGTTTGCTAGATTAGACACAATAAGGCTGATTGTTGCTTTTGCAGCTCAAATGCAGTGGAATTTCTATCAATTAGATGTAAAATCAACCTTTCTAAATGGATTTCTTGAGGAGGAAATTTATGTCGAGCAACCACAGGGGTTTGAGGTATCTGGCATGGAAGACATGGTGTGTAAACTAAGAAAGGCCTTGTATGGCCTAAAGCAAGCTCCTAGAGCTTGGTATGCTCGAATTGACACTTACTTGCTCAGTTTGAATTTCCAAAGATGTGCCAGTGAACCAATATTGTACATCAAGAAAAATTATTCTGAAACTCAGCTTGTGGTGTCATTATATGTCGATGATTTACTAGTCACAGGAGGTGATGAATCTGTTTTAATAGATTTCAAGACAAAGATGAGGAAAATGTTCGAGATGACTGACCTGGGGCTGATGACATACTTCCTAGGAATGGAAGTAAGCCAGAAACAAGGAAGAATCTTCTTGAATCAGAAATCATTTGCCTTGAAAGTGTTGACAAAGTTTTCAATGCTGAATTGTAAGCCAACTCCTACACCTGTTGTAGTTGGGATGAAATTATCGAGCCATGAGGGTCATGAAGAAGTTTGTGAAACCACTTATAGAAGCTTGATTGGTTGTCTCTTATACTTAACTGCAACGAGGCCAGACATCATGTTTGCAGTAAGTTTACTGTAACACCCCAAACCCGTGACCGTCACCGGATTTGACCACGAGGTGTTACCGGGCTTACTTTACTTATTTCTCTCTTGGAAATTTTTTTTTTCCTTTTTCTATTCCAGGCAGGCTAGTTAACTGCGTCACTGCCACCTTAAAAATCATATCTCGAGTTCCAGAACTCGAAAACCAAATCCGTAAATTTTCCCTGAATTTAGACTCATATATCCATCCATGGATTTATTTCTAGAATTTTTGGTCTGGCCAATTGGTACAGTTTATTAGTTAAAGTCTCCCCTGTTTCAGGGTTCGACTACACTGACCTTTGTGCACTACGACTTGGATATCTTTCTGTACAGGGCTCCAAAACTTATGCCGTTTGTTTCTAGAGAAACTAGACTCACAAGGGAATCTGTAAATATAAAGAATGACTTCTAATTCTCTCTGGTTAATTTATAGTGAATTTTCAAAGTTGGAGCAGGGGATCCAGAAACCGTTCTGGTTCTGTCTCACGAAATCTTGAATATTTCTCAAAGTACAGCTCATATGGTCGTTTCGTTTCATTCATATGAAAATAGACCCATCAAGATTCGAGTACATAATTTTCTTAGCAATTAATTCCACTTCTACTATTTTTGGTGATTTTTCGATCTCATATCACTGCTGCTGTCCGCAACAGTTACTGCAGTAGACTATGCCAATTTCATGAATCTTTCATTGGCCTTACTAATCATTCATCATACATGGCACAACTATGGCCACCTTATCAAAATTTAGGTTTCTAAGACCCGTGGCTATAGGTTCTAGCATCCCACTCAAACGACCACATAGGCCATTTTCACATGGCTTAAAGTTTACAACCCAAATTTAACAAAACAAAATAGCCCATACATGCCAAATGTTCTCCTAGGTCGACTAAGAAGACAATACCAAAAATTGCTCGCCGGTGTGATGACTTCGTTGACGGCTCTGAGCACACAAAATAGAAGAGTCCAAGAGACCTAAAATGGGTGACAAGAAAAACACCGAGTGAGTTTATAACTCAGTAAGTCATTAGCATTCGACAACCGTCCATTAATAAAATTATCACAACATGAAACAACAAAACGAGGTTAGGTACTCCATCCATGTCGAGACCATACCATAATTCCTCGGACCTTTCGGTTCAATCTCATACCAAGTCATACATCCACATTTCATATTCTATTCAATAAGATATTTGAGGCATTTTTACACACCAACTCATTTTCACCACAATCATACAATTACAATCATCACATAGATTTAAAGCTTACCAAGCTCATCCCCGAACATGAACATAGTGCCTATTCGCCATGAGCTCAAGGAACTTACCCAATCCGCTGTCCGTGATCAACTCGATAATATCGCACACTCAGTGCCAATAGTGATGCAAAAGCATATAGTGAGTCCGCACACTTAGTGCTATATAATCAGCTCGCACACATAGTGCTATATAATCAAATTCGCACACTTAGTGCTGTACAAATTTTAAACCCGCACACTTAGTGCCAATCTTGTAACCGTGTCCATTTATACCCGCACACTTAGTGCCGAGACCAATACTTTATGCAATTTACTACCTTTATACATTCAACGATGGCATCATTCCATACACATACATTTCCATTTACACATCAATTCATTAAACACAATTGCATATATATTATGATCATTTAAATCAATACCAAATATATGCTTAATGACTTACCTTGTGTTGGGTAAAATAGTTCCAAGTCGGCTACTCGATGACCTTCGCCTTTTCCCTTGCTTGATTCTCATCCTTTAACTCCTTGAGCTTGATTAATAAATCAACTAGTTTAATCATTTTGCTAAACATTTACAATTCAATTACACATGCATATGTATGTTTGTATATTCGGCAACTATTCTTACTAATCACCCATTTGGTCGATTATACACATAACCGAATATGCACCAAAAACTTGATTCAACATCACCTACATACTCCCTTTAATGGCCGAATATATACAACATCTTAGGTACTCATTCATGGGCCGATTATGCATGTTGATGTTGAGGCCAACTACATGGTTAATACCACTCATGAATGGCACACATTTTACTAGCTAATGCTTTACATATTGTAGCTCAATACACATCTATCATTTACTTCATAACCAAAACAACATCACAAGAAAATACATACTTTGAGATAATATATATATCATACCAATACATCATGTGCAAACATATATACACATATAGGTGCATGGTCAATCTCAAGGGTTCATACCCATCCAAACACAAATTTTTTTTACCAAATCAAGTAACAAGCATAAATCATGCTCATGAATGCACCATGGCCGAATACATCACAACCATACCCTTTCAACTTCGGTCATGGTTAAACAAAGAATTCAATGTCTTACTCAAGAATGCTAAAAGAAATTTCAAGAGTAGTCAATCCATCATTGCATGCATCATCAACAAGCTTCACATTTAGCATGCAATGGCTTTAACACAATAACAACCTTGGCCAAATACCATTTCCATGGCATAACAAGGACTTGAACCATGGGCTAAGATGAACATCACGTTAGCAACTCAAACATGCATGACTCTCATGGCACAACCTCAAACATACCTTAATCTTGTTGCAAGTATAGCCAAATCTCCTTCTAGTTCTCTTCTAAACCAAGCATGGAACAAAAATTTCTTCTTCCTCTTTAGAAATTTCGGCCAAAGAAAGAAGGGAAAGGATGAACAAATTTTTTGTTTTTTCTTTCTTACCTACACGGCAATGGGGAGGGGAGAAGCCTTCACACACACACATTTTTTTTTCATACTCCTTATTTTATTCATTCAAACATAACCCACTCACAAAACATGTTTCATGACATGTTTAGCCCATACTCCCTTGTCATGGCCGGCCACTTCCTATGGTTTGGCTAAATTGACATGCAAATCCCTCATGTCATTTCTTCATGCATTATTTGACCACTTAAAATTTCACCTATCACATTTTCAAGTCTTATCACATGGGTCCTTTCTTATAAATTAGCACCTAATTAATAAAAATCAAGGCACGAAATATTTACACATACAAATTCCACATACAATAAGCACAGAATATAACACCTAATTATTTTTGTGACTCGGTTTTGTGGTCCCGAAACCACTTTCCGACTAGGGTCAATTTTGGGCTGTCACATTTACTCTGTAGATTCATGCACTGCTGCAATGTGCTGCATCTTCAAGCTGCGAAAAGAGTGTTAAGATACATTAAAGGTACTCTAAATCATGGTCTGTTATTTAGCAAGGTTGAAAAACTAAAGTTGACAGGTTACACAGTAGTGATTGGGCTGGTTCTAAAGACGATATGAAAAGCACATCAGGATATGCTTTCATATTGGGGTCAATAATGGTTTTTTGGAGTTCCAAAAAACAGTCTTTAGTAGCTCAATCAACAACTGAGGCCGAGTATGTAGCTGCTGCTAGTGCAGTAAATCAAGACATTTGGCTAAGGAAAATCCTAGCGGAACCTTTCTCAAAAAGAAGCAACAGAGATACTTTGTGACAACAAGTCTGCTGTTGCAATTGTAAAGAATCCTGTCTTCCATGGTAGAATTAAGCACTTTGACATAAAGTTGCATGTGATAAGGGAGATGGAGCAAGCTTGTGAAATAAAGCTGGTTCATTGCAATTCGGAGGCTCAAATAGCTGACATTTTGACCAAAGGTCTAAGTACATCAACGTTCAACAAGCTAAGAAAACTTATGGGAGTTTGCAGCCGCTACACTTTCAACGTCATCCGCCAAGGGTCTCTCTACTCCGGGTTCCATTTGCTAATCAAAACAAAAATTTCAGCCGTCAGAAGTCATCACATTATTAAGCACTAACAATTTGGCATGTATAGCTAGACTCACACGCGCTATGGTAGTCCTAGAACCGACTAAACCATAGCTCTGATACCAAATAAATGTAACACCCCAAACCCGTGACCGTCACCGGATTTGACCACGAGGTGTTACCGGGCTTACTTTACTTATTTCTCTCTTGGAAATTTTTTTTTTCCTTTTTCTGTTCCAGGCAGGCTAGTTAACTGCGTCACTGCCACCTTAAAAATCATATCTCGAGTTCCAGAACTCGAAAACTAAATCCGTAAATTTTACCCGAATTTAGACTCATATATCCATCCATGGATTTATTTATAGAATTTTTTGTTGGGCCAATTGATACAGTTTATTAGTTAAAGTCTCCTCTGTTTCAGGGTTCGACTACACTGACCTTTGTTCACTACGACTTGGATATCTTTCTGTACAGGGCTCCAACACTTATGCAGTTTGTTTCTAGAGAAACTAGACTCACAAGGGAATCTGTACATATAAAGCATGACTTCTAATTATCTCTGGTTAATTTATAGTGAATTTGCAAAGTCGGAGCAGGGGATCCAGAAACCGTTCTGGCCCTGTCTCACGAAATCTTGAATATTTCTCAAAGTACGGCTCATATGGTCGTTTCGTTTCGTCCATATGAAAATAGACCCATCAAGCTTCGAGTACATAATTTTCTTAGCAATTAATTCCACTTCTACTATTTTTGGTGATTTTTCGATCTCATATCACTGCTGCTGTCCGCAACAGTTACTGCAGTAGACTATGCCAATTTCATGAATCTTTCCTTGGCCTTACTAATCATTCATCATACATGGCACAACTATGGCCACCTTATCAAAATTTAGGTTTCTAAGACCCGTGGCTATAGGTTCTAGCATCCCACTCAAACGACCACATAGGCCATTTTCACATGGCTTAAAGTTTACAACCCAAATTTAACAAAACAAAATAGCCCATACATGCCAAATGTTCTCCTAGGTCGACTAAGAAGACAATACCAAAAATTGCTCGCCGGTGTGATGACTTCGTTGACGGCTCCGAGCACAAAAAATAGACGAGTCCAAGAGACCTAAAATGGGTGACAAGAAAAACACCGAGTGAGTTTATAACTCAGTAAGTCATAAGCATTCGAAAACCGTCCATTAATAAAATTATCACAACATGAAACAACGAAACGAGGTTAGGTACTCCATCCATGTCGAGACTATACCATAATTCCTCGGACCTTTCGGTTCAATCTCATACCAAGTTATACATCCACATTTCATATTCTATTCAATAAGATATTTGAGGCATTTTTACACACCAACTCATTTTCACCACAATCATACAATTGCAATCATCACATAGATTTAAAGCTTACCAAGCTCATCCCCGAACATGAACATAGTGCCTATTCGCCATGAGCTCAAGGTACTTACCCAATCCGCTGTCCGTGATCAACTCGATAATATCGCACACTCAGTGCCAATAGTGATGCAAAAGCATATAGTGAGTCCGCACACTTAGTGCTATATAATCAGCTCGCACACATAGTGCTATATAATCAAATTCGCACACTTAGTGCTGTACAAATTTTAAACCCGCACACTTAGTGCCAATCTTGTCACCGTGTCCATTTATACCCGCACACTTAGTGCCGAGACCAATACTTTATGCAATTTACTACCTTTATACATTCAACGATGGCATCATTCCATACACATACATTTCCATTTACACATCAATTCATTAAACACAATTGCATATATATTATGATCATTTAAATCAATACCAAATATATGCTTAATGACTTACCTTGTGTTGGGTAAAATAGTTCCAAGTCAGCTACTCGATGACCTTCGCCTTTCCCTTACTTGATTCTCCTCCTTTAACTCCTTGAGCTTGATTAATAAATCAACTAGTTTAATCATTTTGCTAAACATTTACAATTCAATTACACATGCATATGTATGTTTGTATATTCGGCAACTATTCTTACTAATCACCCATTTGGTCGATTATACACATAACCGAGTATGCACCAAAAACTTGATTCAACATCACCTACATACTCCCTTTAATGGCCGAATATATACAACATCTTAGGTACTCATTCATGGGCCGATTATGCATGTTGATGTTGAGGCCAACTACATGGTTAATACCACTCATGAATGGCACACATTTTACTAGCTAATGCTTTACATATTGTAGCTCAATACACATCTATCATTTACTTCATAACCAAAACAACATCACAAGAAAATACATACTTTGAGATAATATATATATCATACCAATACATCATGTGCAAACATATATACACATATAGGTGCATGGCCGAATCTCAAGGGGTTCATACCCATCCAAACACAAATTTTTTTTACCAAATCAAGTAACAAGCATAAATCATGCTCATGAATGCACCATGGCCGAATACATCAAAACCATACCCTTTCAACTTCGGTCATGGTTAAACAAAGAATTCAATGTCTTACTCAAGAATGCTAAAAGAAATTTCAAGAGTAGTCAATCCATCATTGCATGCATCATCAACAAGCTTCACATTTAGCATGCAATGGCTTTAACACAATAACAACCTTGGCCAAATACCATTTCCATGGCATAACAAGGACTTGAACCATGGGCTAAGATGAACATCAAGTTAGCAACTCAAACATGCATGAATCTCATGGCACAACCTCAAACATACCTTAATCTTGTTGCAAGTATAGCCAAATCTCCTTCTAGTTCTCTTCTAAACCAAGCATGGAACAAAAATTTCTTCTTCCTCTTTAGAAATTTCGCCAAAGAAAGAAGGAAAGGATGAACAAATTTTTGTTTTTCTTTCTTACCTATACTGACAATGGGGAGGGGAGAAGCCTTCACACACACACATTTTTTTTCATACTCCTTATTTTATTCATTCAAACATAACCCACTCACAAAACATGTTTCATGACATGTTTAGCCCATACTCCCTTGTCATGGCCGGCCACTTCCTATGGTTTGGCTAAATTGACATGCAAATCCCTCATGTCATTTCTTCATGCATTATTTGACCACTTAAAATTTCACCTATCACATTTTCAAGTCTTATCACATGGGTCCTTTCTTATAAATTAGCACCTAATTAATAAAAATCAAGGCACGAAATATTTACACATACAAATTCCACATACAATAAGCACAGAATATAACACCTAATTATTTTTGTGACTCGGTTTTGTGGTCCCGAAACCACTTTCCGACTAGGGTCAATTTTGGGCTGTCACAACTCTCCCCCACTTAAGAAATTTTTGTACCCGAAAATCTTACCGGTAAATAGGTTTGGGTATCGCTCTTTCATAGAGTTCTCGGGTTCCCAAGTAGCTTCTTCTATCCCGTGTTTGAACCATAACACTTTCACTAGCGGAACCCGCTTGTTTCGCAACTCTTTCACTTCATGTGCTAGGATACGAATCGGTTCTTCCTCATAACTCATATTGGCTTGAATTTCAACCTCTGATGGACTAATCACGTGCGACGGATCAGATCTATAACGTCGAAGCATTGAAACATGAAAGACGTCGTGAATCCTTTCGAGTTCAGGGGGAAAAATCAAACGATACGCAACTGGGCCAACTCGTTCGGAGATTTCATACGGCCCAATGAATCTCGGGCTCAACTTGCCCTTACGGCCGAATCTGAGTATCTTTTTCCAAGGTGTAACTTTAAGAAACACTTTATCTCCCACCTGATACTCGATGTCTTTTCGTTTCAGATCCGCGTACGACTTCTGACGATCGGAGGCTATCTTCGACTTTCACGGATTACTTTCACTTTCATTCAGCATCTTTAATCAAATCCACCGAAAATTTTGCTTTCACCGAGCTCCGTCCAACACAATGGTGTACGGCATTTACGCCCGTACAAGGCCTCGTAAGGTGCCATCATAATACTTGATTGAAAACTATTGTTGTGGCGAATTCAATCAAAGGCAAATACCGTTCCCATGAACCATCGAACTCGAGGATGCAACATCTCAACATATCCTCAAGTATTTGAATTATCCGCTCGGATTGACCATCGGTTTGGGGGTGAAAGGCGGTGCTGAAATGCATCTTGGTACCCAAAGCTTCTTGCAACTTCTTCCAAAATCGCGAGGTAAATCTCGGATCTCTATTCGATACGATGGAAATAGGCACCCCGTGTAATCTCACAATCTGAGAAACATACAATTCGACTAGTTTGTCCATTGAAAAATCTGTACGTATGGGGACAAAGTGAGCCGACTTAGTCAATCTATCTACAACGACCCAAATCGCATCCTTCTTAGTCGCTGACAATTGCAGTCCGGATACAAAGTCCATTGTGACTCGATCCCATTTCCACTCAGGTATTGTGATCGGCTGAAGTAATCCTGAAGGCACTTGATGTTCCGCTTTCACTTGTTGACATATTAAACATCTCGAAACAAAGTCGGAGATGTCTCGTTTCATACTATGCCACCAAAACTGACGTTTCAAATCGTTGTACATCTTCGTACTCCCCGGGTGGATTGCCATTCGACTACTATGAGCCTCGCTCAAAATCATCGAAATAAGTTCCGAATTCCTTGGAATACATAATCAACCCTTGAACGTCAAGCAATCATTGTCGTCAATCTGAAATTCTGATTCTTCATTCGAAACACATTCGGCTCGCTTAGCGACTAATTCAGCGTCGACCTTCTGAGACTCAAGTATTTGATGAATCAACAACGGTTTGGCCTCTAATTCGACTACTAGCACCTTCTCGGGTGAAATGGATAGGTGAGCATCCATCGCTCTCAAAGCAAATAGTGCTTTACGACTTAAAGCATCGGCCACCATGTTGGCCTTTCCCGGGTGATACTCAATGATGAGTTCATAGTCTTTCAACAACTCAAGCCAACGTCTTTGTCGCAGGTTTAAATCTCTTTGAGTCATCAAATATTTGAGACTCTTGTGGTCCGAATAAATATGACACCTTTCTCCAAACAAGTAATGCCGCCATATTTTCAAGGTGAACACTATGGCTGCTAGTTCAAGGTCATGGGTCGGATAGTTTCTCTCATGCGGCTTTAGTTGTCTCGACGCGTAAGCCACAACTCGACCTTCTTGCATCAACACACAACCTAACCCAAGCAAGGATGCGTCATCAGATATGACAAACTCTTTCTGGGACTCATTTGTACTAGTCTGGGGCCTCGGTTAAACAGTTTTTAGTCGATCGAAACTTTCTTGACAGCGTTCGACCACTCGAACTTAACATCATTTTAGAGTAGTTTCGTCATCGGTAGCAGACTATCATCGAAAAACCTTTCACAAATCGTCGATAGTATCCGCAAGCCCCAAAAGCTCCTAATTTGGTAATATTCCTTGGAGGTTTCCAATCAACTATGGCTGAAATTTTGTTCGGTCCACTCGACACCCGATGCGACACCACGTGCCCCAAAAAGCTAACCTCTCTCACCAAAATTCACATTTCTTGAACTTTGCGTATAATCGCTTATCTCGTAAGATTTGCAACACTAGCCTCGGTGTTCAAGATGTTGATTTCATCTCGAATAGACCAAAATGTCATCGATAAATACAACTACGAACCGATCCAAGTATGGCTGAAAATTCTATTCATTAAATCCATAAATACCATGAGGGCATTAGTGAGCCCAAACGGCATCACTAAGAATTCAGAGTGACCGTACCTCGTTCTAAAAGCGGTCTTGGGTATGTCCGATTCTCGGACCTCAACTGATAGTACCCGACCTCAAATCTATCTTTGAAAACACCGAGGCTCCTTTAATTGATCAAACAAATCGTCAATTCATGGCAACGGATATTTGTTCTTTATCGTCACCTTATTCAAGCGGCGATAGTCGATGCACAATCTCATAGTTCCATCCTTCTTCTTCACAAACAATCTTGGTGTGCCCCATGGAGAAAAACTCGGTCGAGCAAAACCTCTATCCGTCAATTCTTGCAATTGAACCTTCAATTCCTTTAATTCCGTTAATGCCATACGACACGGGGCTATTGAGATCGGCGTAGTACCGGTACAACCGATGCGAATTCCACTTCTCGAATCGGTGGCAATCCTCAGAACTCCTCGGGAAAAACATCTGAATACTCACAAACCACTGGTACCGATTCGAGTTTCCTTTCCGTCTCTTCTTCATCAAACACATACGCAAGGTATGTTTCACACACCTTTTCACATACCTCCGAAGCGGTCATAGAAGATACTATCGCGGCACTCCTTTTAAATCGAGAGACTCGACTCGGACTACCTCGTTATTTGCACTCCTCAATTCAATGGTTTTCCTTTTGCGTCCACCATTGCATCATGTACTGATCGACCAATCCATACCAAGAATAACATCGAATTCATCAAATGGTAGAAGCATCGGATCGGTAGGAAAACAGATTCTCGAATTATTAGGGGCATTTCTTGCACACTTTATCAACGAGTACGTATTGACCCAAAGGGTTTGACACTCGAATTACGAACTCATGAGACTCAACAGTAGAGTCTTCTTTGGATGCTAAGGTTTCACATACATATGAATGAGTAGAGCCGGGGTCAATCAATGCAATCACACTAGTATCAAAGAGAGTAAAAGTACCGGTGATAACGTCGGGGAGGATGCCTCCTCTCGTGTGCGGATGGCATATGCTCTAGCAGAGCACGGGTCTCGGATCGAACACCGTATCGAGGCTCCTCTCGATTACCACCTCTACCTCCGAAATTCTCGGGGCCTACCTCTAGCCGTCGTTCCACTAGGTCTTGCACCTTGCATCTTATTCTTCTCATCTAGCTCCGTGCAATCTCTAATGAAGTGGTCCTTGAACCGCATCCATAACAGCCCTATTAATGCAGACTTACCCCAACATTCACCTAGGTGTCGTCTTCCACACTGGGGCATTCGGGCTTTTCTTGACGATTATTGCCCACACTAGCAACCAAGTAGCTCGTGAGTCCATCGATGGTCGTGCTCTAATGGAAATCCCCGATGCGCCTCGACTTATTTGCGTCCTCTCTGAACTTCTTTACAGCCGAGAACGGAGCTTTACTCGTCGATCTTTTACGATAATCTCTTGCTTCGAATTTAGCCTTCTTCTTCTCCTTTCCAAGTTCTTCCGCCTTGCAGGCTCGTTCGACTAGTGTTACGAACTCCTTGATCTCCAAAATACCCACTAGTACCTTTAACTCTTCATTCAATCCTTCTTCAAATCTTTTGCACATAGAAACCTCATCAGCCACACACTCCCGGGCATATCGACTGAGTCTTATGAACTCATGTTCGTATTCAGATACTGTCATACGGCCTTGCTTGAGTTCCAAGAATTCCTTACGCTTCTGATCGATGAACGGTTGACTAATGTATTTCTTTCGAAATTCTGATTGAAAGAAATCCCAGGTAACACGTTCGTTTGGGACTATGGAAATTAAAGTCCTCCACCAATAGTAAGCTGAGTCTCGCAACAAGGATATAGCACACTTAAGACATTCATCGGGTGTGCATGACAGTTCATCTAACACTCGAATGGTGTTATCGAGCCAGAACTCGGCCTTTTCGGCATCATCAGTAACTATGGCCTTGAACTCCTCAGCCCCGCGCTTCCTAATCAGGTCTACAGGTGGTTTACTCAACCTCACAGGATCAGTAACTGGAGCCATTGCGGGCTCTTGGGGCGGAGTATTTGAATTCGGGAATGGTTGGACAGCCGGGTTGGTTCGGGCATATTGCGCGACCCACTCATTCATCATGGTGAAGAAGGCTTGTTTCGCCCCTTCATTTTGATTATTCGCGGATGACTGAGGCTCAACAGGCGGTGTCCCTTGCGCGGGAGCAGCCGCTACACTTTTAACGTCATCCGCCAAGGGTCTCTCTACTCCGGGTTCCATTTGCTAATCAAAACAAAAATTTCAACCGTCAGAAGTCATCACATTATTAAGCACTAACAATTTGGCATGTATAGCTAGACTCACACGCGCTATGGTAGTCCTAGAACCGACTAAACCATAGCTCTGATACCAAATAAATGTAACACCCCAAACCCGTGACCGTCACCGGATTTGACCACGAGGTGTTACCGGGCTTACTTTACTTATTTCTCTCTTGGAATTTTTTTTTTCCTTTTTCTGTTCCAGGCAGGCTAGTTAACTGCGTCACTGCCACCTTAAAAATCATATCTCGAGTTACAGAACTCAAAAACCAAATCCGTAAATTTTCCCCGAATTTAGACTCATATATCCATCCATGGATTTATTTCTATAATTTTTGGTCTGGCCAATTGGTACAGTTTATTAGTTAAAGTCTCCCCTGTTTCAGGGTTTGACTACACTGACCTTTGTGAACTACGACTTGGATATCTTTCTTTACAGGGCTCCAACACTAATCCCGTTTGTTTCTAGAGAAACTATACTTACAAGGGAATCTGTACATATAAAGCATGACTTCTAATTCTCTCTGGTTAATTTATAGTGAATTTTCAAAGTCGGAGCAGGGGATCCAGAAACCGTTCTGGCCCTGTCTCATGAAATTTTGAATATTTCTCAAAGTACGGCTCATATGGTCGTTTCGTTTCGTCCATATGAAAATAGACCCATCAAGATTCGAGTACATAATTTTCTTAGCAATTAATTTCACTTATACTATTTTTGGTGATTTTTCGATCTCATATCACTGCTGCTGTCCGCAACAGTTACTGCAGTAGACTATGCCAATTTCATGAATCTTTCCTTGGCCTTACTAATCATTCATCATACATGGCACAACTATGGCCACCTTATCAAAATTTAGGTTTCTAAGACCCGTGGCTATAGGTTCTAGCATCCCACTCAAACGACCACATAGGCCATTTTCACATGGCTTAAAGTTTACAACTCAAATTTAACAAAACAAAATAGCCCATACATGCCAAATGTTCTCCTAGGTCGACTAAGAAGACAATACCAAAAATTGCTCACGGTGTGATGACTTCGTTGACGGCTCGAGCACACAAAATAGACGAGTCCAAGAGACCTAAAATGGGTGACAAGAAAACACCGAGTGAGTTTATAACTCAGTAAGTCATAAGCATTCGACAACCGTCCATTAATAAAATTATCACAACATGAAACAACGAAACGAGGTTAGGTACTCCATCCATGTCGAGACTATACCATAATTCCTCGGACCTTTCGGTTCAATCTCATACCAAGTCATACATCCACATTTCATATTCTATTCTATAAGATATTTGAGGCATTTTTACACACCAACTCATTTTCACCACAATCATACAATTGCAATCATCACATAGATTTAAAGCTTACCAAGCTCATCCCCGAACATGAACATAGTGCTTATTCGCCATGAGCTCAAGGTACTTACCCAATCCGCTGTCCGTGATCAACTCGATAATATCGCACACTCAGTGCCAATAGTGATGCAAAAGCATATAGTGAGTCCGCACACTTAGTGCTATATAATCAGCTCGGACACATAGTGCTATATAATCAAATTCGCACACTTAGTGCTGTACAAATTTTAAACCCGCACACTTAGTGCCAATCTTGTCACCGTGTCCATTTATACCCGCACACTTAGTGCCGAGACCAATACTTTATGCAATTTACTACCTTTATACATTCAACGATGGCATCATTCCACACATATACATTTCCATTTACACATCAATTCATTAAACACAATTGCATATATATTATGATCATTTAAATCAATACCAAATATATGCTTAATGACTTACCTTGTGTTGGGTAAAATAGTTCCAAGTCGGCTACTCGATGACCTTCGCCCTTCCCTTGCTTGATTCTCCTCCTTTAACTCCTTGAGCTTGATTAATAAATCAACTAGTTTAATCATTTTGCTAAACATTTACAATTCAATTACACATGCATATGTATGTTTGTATATTCGGCAACTATTCTTACTAATCACCCATTTGGTCGATTATACACATAACCGAATATGCACCAAAAACTTGATTCAACATCACCTACATACTCCCTTTAATGGCCGAATATATACAACATCTTAGGTACTCATTCATGGGCCGATTATGCATGTTGATGTTGAGGCCAACTACATGGTTAATACCACTCATGAATGGCACACATTTTACTAGCTAATGCTTTACATATTGTAGCTCAATACACATCTATCATTTACTTCATAACGAAACAACATCACAAGAAAATACATACTTTGAGATAATATATATATCATACCAATACATCATGTGCAAACATATATACACATATAGGTGCATGGCCGAATCTCAAGGGGTTCATACCCATCCAAACACAAATTTTTTTTACCAAATCAAGTAACAAGCATAAATCATGCTCATGAATGCACCATGGCCGAATACATCACAACCATACCCTTTCAACTTCGGTCATGGTTAAACAAAGAATTCAATGTCTTACTCAAGAATGCTAAAAGAAATTTCAAGAGTAGTCAATCCATCATTGCATGCATCATCAACAAGCTTCACATTTAGCATGCAATGGCTTTAACACAATAACAACCTTGGCCAAATACCATTTCCATGGCATAACAAGGACTTGAACCATGGGCTAAGATGAACATCAAGTTAGCAACTCAAACATGCATGAATCTCATGGCACAACCTCAAACATACCTTAATCTTGTTGCAAGTATAGCCAAATCTCCTTCTAGTTCTCTTCTAAACCAAGCATGGAACAAAATTTCTTCTTCCTCTTTAGAAATTTCGGCCAAAGAAAGAAGGAAAGGATGAACAATTTTTTGTTTTTCTTTCTTACCTACACGGCAATGGGGAGGGAGAAGCCTTCACACACACATTTTTTTTCATACTCCTTATTTTATTCATTCAAACATAACCCACTCACAAAACATGTTTCATGACATGTTTAGCCCATACTCCTTGTCATGGCTGGCCACTTCCTATGGTTTGGCTAAATTGACATGCAAATCCCTCATGTCATTTCTTCATGCATTATTTGACCACTTAAAATTTCACCTATCACATTTTCAAGTCTTATCACATGGGTCCTTTATTATAAATTAGCACCTAATTAATAAAAATCAAGGCACGAAATATTTACACATACAAATTCCACATACAATAAGCAGAATATAACACCTAATTATTTTTGTGACTCGGTTTTGTGGTCCGAAACCACTTTCCGACTAGGGTCAATTTTGGGTCATCACATTTACTCTCTAGATTCATGCATTCTGCAATGTCTGCATCTTCAAGCTACTGAAAAGAGTGTTAAGATACATTAAAGGTACTCTAAATCATGGTCTGTTATTTAGCAAGGTTGAAAAACTAAAGTTGACAGGTTAAACAGTAGTGATTGGGCTGGTTCTAAAGACGATATGAAAAGCACATCGGATATGCTTTCATATTGGGGTCGATAATGGTTTTGGAGTTCCAAAAACAGTCTTTAATAGCTCAATCAATAAGTGAGGCCGAGTATGTAGCTGCTGCTAGTGCAGTAAATCAAGACATTTGGCTAAGGAAAATCCTAGCAGATTTTAACCTTTCTCAAAAAGAAGCAACAGAGATACTTTGTGACAACAAGTCTGCTGTTGCAATTGTAAAGAATCCTGTCTTCCATGGTAGAATTAAGCACTTTGACATAAAGTTGCATGTGATAAGGGAGATGGAGCAAGCTTGTGAAATAAAGCTGGTTCATTGCAATTCGGAGGCTCAAATAGCTGACATTTTGACCAAAGGTCTAAGTACATCAACGTTCAACAAGCTAAGAAAACTTATGGGAGTTTGCAGCATGGAGCTCAAGGAGGAGTGTTGAAGCTGATCTCCATGCAGTTGGTATGAAGCAAGTGCAGCTGGAAGCTGGCCATGCAAGCTCGTGACAAGCATGCAGCAACCTTGGTTTTGTGTTGCTGTTGGATTTGAACTAATATTTTGTTCATTTTGAAGTCTAGTTTATTATAAGCCTTTTGATTGATGTAATTTGATGTTGATGGAGCTGTTAACCAGCTTTGTGTTAATGTAGAAGTTAAGTTTTTGTTATTTGAAAAGCTTAGTGGAAGTAGGTATATGTTTAGGTAGAAATTTGACTTGTAAGTTTTTTTATTTTGATATATGTAATGGCAACATGCTAATGATGTAGAATGAATGAAATACACTTCATTTCCATCAATACTCTCAACTAATTCCATTACTTCTTCTTCTGTTTTCTTCCTTATTCTTTTCTTTTGCTCGATTCCTTCTTGCTTGTTCAGCAAGCATCATGACTTGCTGCTTAAGCCAAGCTCGATCAGCTGCTCGCTTGCTTGTTAACACCAACAGAAACTCGGGCCATCATATAAGGCACAGTTTCAGAACCGTCTTGAGTATCAGCTTCGTAGGCTTGAGATTTGATGTGGGATGATTCGAAAGGTCCAAATTTTGAGTTCTTGTCTACTGCCCAAGATCTGCCATCATTAGCTAATAAGTCGGTTGTAGCTCCACAATTCAGGGTGATATTATCTGTTAGAACGTATGTAGGCTGCTCTGGTGCAACAAAAATGGCTGACTGAACGATGGTTATGAGAATTATTACCGAGTACTTCTCTAGAGAAACAATTGAAAACTGACTAAGTATATTTGTCTATGTAAATATATGTTGATAGAATGGGAACATGTTTTATCAGTATATTTGCAAATTCATACAGCTTTTTCTTTACAGGTTATGTCTTTTTTTTTTAATTTGTATATATTGCTTCAATTAAAAGCTAGATGATTGGAAAGATTTGTAGAAAAGGTAGTCGTGAAACACGTTTGAATTGAAGATATTTTCACTAATAAGATTGACCGAAGGTCAACCACTTAACCAATTGAATTAAGAGATACTGTAACATTTCATACTTGTACTAATGTGATACATGTACTTTGAAAATATCTAATGTGGTATGTGAATTATTAATATGTGTTATTATGATACTTGGTGTTAATGACCTCAGTGAATTGCTAAATCAACCAATAAAAATTCAACATGTAGAATTTTTTTTAAATAATTGAGTCCACATAAATAATATATGTTATGTGAAAAACCAAGTAAAACAAAAAGTTATATTAAAAATAATTAAGGATATGGTTAATAAAAGAGAAGTGAATACTAAACGTACATGATGAAAGTACTCTTTATGTATAATAAAAATATTATTTAAACATAAATTAAAAATACTATTTCAAATGAAAAACTCTTCGAAGAAGATTGTTGTGGATATACTCGATTAAGCAACAAACAAGTAAAAATAGCTATAGAAATTGAGAAATTGAACACACAAATTCAACATGAAATACCCTTCCAAAGAAGATAAAAAAAAAAGTCACAGGCAAAGATAAATTTTCAATAATGGTAAAACAACGAAGAGTAGAAAAGATGAAGATAAAAACTAAACCTTGAAACCCGGAAATAAAGAATCCTTGAAATGTAAACACAAAATTCTCCAAAAGTGTTATGAGTTCTAATCTTCTTAATGGGTGTGTTTTCTAAGGTTATAAAAGTCTATTGATAGGCTAAATTCGTAGGTCAAATAAATTATGCTAATAAATGTTAAATATATTATACTAATAAATACTAAATCTTCTATAAAGAAAATATATTTTGTTTAACTTGACTTAGAAGTAATATCTTATTTAACAGGAATTTAGGTCACACAACTTTAATAATCTCCATATTGACACGAATTCTCACAACGCCATCTTTGTCAAAGCCATACGAGCCTATCTTGAACTATGCAGGGAATTTAGTAAGTCGAATCTGTTCTTAGAAGTTGGAAGCTTTCTAGCCTTCAACTTGTGCTCTGCCAAATCAAAACTAACTCGAGTTTGATTTTCATGAACACAGTGCCCTAACTTTTCAAAACTTGTGTAATGCCCTGATTAATTTATCCTTGTTTCTGTAAATATCTGACACAACTGTATATCTACTTTAGTAGTTAAGTGTTCTGGGTGTGTGTAAGAGGTCTTGGGTTCAAGTCTCACCCTTGGTAATTTTGTTATTTTTTGATCCAAGCCTTACCCTTGTTGAGTGGGCTTATATAAAATTGCCTGTGAGTCCATATCAGAATGAGCCTGCTGGTTCCTCAAATGATAAGGGGGTCTATTGTGTTGGAGGTCTTGTGTTGAATCCTGCATTAGCGATGATGTTATTTTTGCTTGGTTTTGTATCAGAATTTCGGTGGAGTTAGGATATTAGTGGGATTTTAAGATAGGTTTTATTATATTATATTTTTATTTTTATTTTTTTTCAAAATTTTCCCTCATCTTTTCTGACGTCTTTTTTCTGTGATTGGGGAAAAATTCTTTCTTTTTCTTGTTTCTAAAATTCTGTCAAAATCCTATCGATTAATCTCGATTTTTCGATTCGTCGGTGTTTTTTGTGTGTTTTTGGTAAGTGTGGTAAGTGTGGTAACTATTTTTGGTTAAGGAATCGTTGAATAATAGGGTTTGTTTTGTGTTTAGGAGAAGATTAAGAGGTTGGGGCTTTCAATCGGTGTTGTAGTGGTACGAATCACTGTTGTCAATTCGAAGGTAAGGGTTTTTGTGGTTGAAAGGATTGTCTATTTCATGGTAGTTCGTTTTGGTATCGGTTTAAGCGGCTAATGCGGTGTTGTATCATCAATTATAGGTTCTGGTGGTTTTGGGATTGCATTTATTGCGAAAATGTACTAGGTGTGTACTCGAAACGCAGAAAATTGAACTTTGGCAAAAGCTGAAAAACTGTTCTATCGACACCACACAGGCGTGTGGTCGCCCGTGTGGTTGGCCGTGTACGAGACACGATTGTGTGATTGACGTAAGCATGGCCTTGCGCAAGACACGGCCGTGTGGGCCACACGGGCTAGGCCAAGTTGGGCGTGTGGGTTCACATGGGCATGCCACACGGACGTGTGGGTCACACGAGCAAGGCCAATCTGGCCAAGTCAATAACCCCTCTAAATTTCACACGGCCTGGCACACGGGCGTGTCCTCGACTGTGTGGTGCAAGCCCGTATGTATGCCCTGTTTTCACACGGCTTGTGACACAGGCGTGTCTGGTAGCCGTGCGAGGCACACGGGCGTGTGACCCCGAATGCATGAAAATTTTCTAAGTTTTCAAATGTTATCGGTTTAATTTCAAGCCTCTTCTAAGCATGTTTTAAGGTTACATAAGACTTATAAGGGACAATATGAATGTTAATGAATGTTTATTAAGTTGTAAAATGTTAGTTAAATGTTGTGTTTGATCGGTAATACCTCTTAACCCTAATCTGGCAACGGATACAGGGTTAGGGATGTTACAATACTAACTATAGTATTGTCATAGTATACTAATAATATTTTTCAGATTAGACTTATCAAAGCTTTAGAACACTTACAGGATCGGGCCGGAGACTCGGTGTACCACATACCCAGTCAAATTATTTAAAACCATTTGTAAATCAGTTCTTAGAAACCAAACTTTTTAAAACCCAAAATCCACAGCCGAGTTTTGCAACCTTACTCTGATACCACTAAATGTAACACCCCAAACCCGACCTAGACTTTATGGCCGAATTTGGTAATGTCATATGGAAGGGAATTCAAAAATGAGTTTGTCGAGTTAAAATCGTTCCAGTTAATTAGCTTTTATCATAATTAGAAGTAAAACACATATTTTTCGTTATGTCCAAAATCATATCTTTTTAGCTGAAGCTTTGGAAACGTTTATTTTTGAAAAACTATTGGTGTTGAAAGAGGCCTTTATTTAAAGCAAAATCGAGTTTTTACCGTTTAGCCGTACTAAAACCGTAAAGCATTTAAAAATCCAAAATTTAAAAATAAATGTTTCTAAAGCTTTTGCTAAAAAGATATGATTTTGGACATAACGAAAAACATGTGTTTTACTTCGAATTATGATAAAAGCTAATTAACTGGAATGATATAACTCGACAAACTCATTTTCAAATTCCCTTCTATGTGACATCACTAGATTCGGCCATAACGTCTAGGCTGGGTTTGGGGTGTTACAGTAATTATTACTAACTGTACTAACAGTATATTCCGCTAACATAGTTGTTAATGTAGGTTAAAGACAAGTCTAACAAATACTTGAAGCACTTAGAAGATTAGAAATTTGGGGCAATAGGGTTAATGTTGTGACAAGATTATTTTGTATCGCGACACCATGGTCAATAGCAAAGAGTTGCAAAAATCACATCGAAGTTGCGATATCACTAGCCTACGTCGTGACATAGCGGGCAATCTCCAAGATTTCTAAAACTGTAGGGTGTGTCGCAACATCAAACCCCAATGTTGCGACTTAAGTAGACTGCTAGGGATGTCGTGACATGGAGCCCCTTTGTTGCGACATCGCCTGCAAATTTTTGCAGGTTAACATGACCTAGTTGATACTAACTCAGATATGGATGTCATGAGTCGTGTTGTTGCCCGATCATTTAAATTGGGTAAGATGAACAGTTTGTAAAAAAAAGGCTTAAAAATGGTTGAAGAATAAGCTAAAAGGAAAAGTTTCAAAAAAAGGTTAAGGAAACAATGATTGGTGGTAGGCTAAAGCTTAAGAGTGAACCAACACAATAGATTCGTGTTGACCCGAAATTTAGAAAGCAATTAGGCTAAAAAGGTTGATGGAAAAATGGTAAGGATCGTTTGATAGTAAACCTTCGACCTGTTATCTACAAAGATAGGAACCTTAGTATGGTGAACGCCACACTTGGATACAAGTGATAAGTTCAAAAAATAAACAAAATTGAAGCCACAAGGGTTGCTTGATAAGCCAACTCAGTCTTTGGAAAACAATGGGAGTTGAACACCCACAAAGTAATAAGATATTATCAAATAAAACTGATTTCTCCTATTTATAATGCTAGAATATGTGACAGCCCAAAATTGACCCTAGTCGGAATGTGGTTTCGGGACCACAAAACCGAGGCATAAAAATAATTTAAAATTTATTTTGATGCCTATAATATGTGTATGCTCATGTATGACATTTTTTGATGATTGATTTAGTGTTATAAAGGTGAATTTCACTAGAAAGGACTTAGTAGTGAACTTTGAAAGTACGATAGGAAATGTGTGATGACTAATTAAAGCATGCATGCAAAACAATGGACTTGCATGTCAAATTCCCCTTTTATAGGTGGTGGCGGCCATGACCAAGAAATATGGGCTAAACATGTCATGAAACATGTTTTGTTGGGCATTAGGGAGAAATAATAAACAAATAAGCATGGGTAAGAAAAGAATGAAAAAAAATGTGTGTGTGAGTGTGGTATCTCCCCATTGCCGTGAGTTGTAAAGGAAGAAAGAAAAAATTTGTTCATCCTTTCTTTGAGCCAAAACTAAGGGGAAGAAGAGATTTTTGCTTCATTTTATTTGTTTAGAAGAGATCTAGAAGGAGATTTGGCTAAACTTGCACCAAGATTAAGGTATGTATGAGGTTGTGTCATGAGATTCATGCATGTTTTAGTTGCCAACTTGATGTTCATGTTAGCCATGGTTCAAATCCTTGTTATGCCATGGAAGTGGTATTTGGTCAAAGTTGATATTGTGATAAAGCCATTGCATGCTAAGTGTGAAGCTTGATGATGATGCATGCAATGATGGATTGTCTACTCTTGAAATTTCTTTGTAGCCATCTTGAGTAAGACATTGAGTTTTCTTTTTGTTTAACCATGATTGAAGTTGAAAGGGCATGATTGTGATGTATTCGGCCATGATGCATTCATGAGCATGGTTCATGCTTCTTGCATGTTAGTTAAAATTTGTGTTTTGGATGGCTAGGGACACCTTGAAATTGACCATGCACATATATGTATATATATGTTTGCACATGATGTTTTGGTTATGAAGTAAGTGATGAATATGTTTGTTTAAAGAAGAAAATGTTGAAGAATGCTTGTGAAATTGCAAGTACATTCGGCCTAGTACACATATGATGTGGAAATCTTGGAATTTATTGTTGAATTGGTGCAAGTATGACTAAGTATATTCGGCCTTAGGTAGCCTATTGATGGCCTTAGCTTTTCCTTGATGCTTGAATGAATTGTATTGAATTGCTTGTTGTAGTATAAAATGTGCATGACCATTGTGTATTCAAGCTAAAGGGTGGCCATATGACCATTTAAACTCCTTGTCATATTCGGCCATAAGCTAGCATAATGAGGTTTTAATAAATTGAATTTGTTTGAATTAGCTCAAGAGCTTGAGGGCCACAATTGGACAAGGGGAAGGAAAAAGTGATCGAATAGCTGTAAAAGCCGTTCGACAACATCCGAGGTAAGTCCTCAAGAAGTGACCCTACTTGAATTATGTGAAATGAAATATGGATGTGTAATGATTATCGATTTATGTGTGTATGAGTATTTGAATGATACCGGGCTAAGTCCGAAGGCGATTATGCTAGTGATTACCTTTGTGTTTGAGCCTTAGTAACGAAAATGAAACATGAATGTCTAATGATTATTGATGTATGTGTGCATGAGCAATTGAATGATATCCGGGCTAAGTCCCGAAGACATTTATGCTGGAAATTATATCCGGGTTAAGACCCGAAGGCAATTGTGCTAGTGGCTACATCCGGGCTAAGACCGAAGGCATTCGTATGAGTCGTTCTATCCGGGCTAAGACCGAAGGCATTCGTGCGTGGTTATATCCGGTTGTATTCCGAAGAAGCTTGGGCTGGAGGTGAGTGTTGGCTGCTGTAATAAATTCCATTAGTACGCTCGAAAAGCCCAAAGAATAAGGTATGATTATATGTGCATTGGAAAAGTCGACATGCTTGAGCAACATTCGCTCAATCGACTAACGAATTTCAGCTATTGAATTGGTTGATACCACGTGAAAGTATATAATGATGAAGTGTGAAGTAAGAATGATTATGTGAATGTGTATTAATGAAATGATGCATTTAGCTATGTGAATGTATTGCTTTAATTAAAGCTGATTTTATTCCTTGAGACTTACTAAGCATAAAAATGCTTACCCGTTGCTTTGGCTCTCTGTTTTATAGATTTTGCTCGATAGCAATCGGATTCGGGATCATTAAAGTCGAAGTCATCTACACTATCAAAGCCTCCATTTTGGTATAATTTTGGTTGAACTTTGAAATGGCATGTATAGGACTAGCCCTTGTCGGTTCAATTGTGTTGTGATGTATATGTGTACGGCCATGCGAAAATGGCTCGTAAAAGTGAAATCTGAACTTAGACTATTTGCGGTTTGTATATATATATATATATGGTGTCATGATGTGATTATGGATTGGAAATGGGAGTGTTGGTCACATGATCAGCCATTGGTATGGTTAAAATGATCATATGTGAACCTATGTATGGCAAGACTAGTTGGTTCATGGAGACTACAAAATAGGTAAGACCTACCTTAAAAACAGATGCTGCCAGCTGCAGTGACGTGAATGTGAAAAATCACCAAAATTTGTAGGAATGGTATTAAATAGTGAATAAGCTATGTAAATGAACCTTGATGAGTCTACTTTCATATGGAAGAAACGAAACGGTCATAGGAGTCACATGTTAAGAGATATTAAAGCTTTCGTGAGACAGGGCCAGAACGGTTTCTGGGTCCCCTGTCGCAACTTTAAAAATTTACTATAAATTATCCAGAAAGAATTAGGAGTCATTCCTTATATGTACAGATTCCATTTTGAGTCTAGTTTCATTAGAAACAAATGGAACCAGTATTAAATCCCTGTACAAAGAGATATTCAAGTTGTAACGTGCGGAGGTCAGAGCAGTCGATCCCTGTAACATGGGTGACTTTAAATAATAAACTGTACCAATTGGCCTGACCAAAAATTCTAGAAATAAATCCATGGATGGATATATGAGTCTAAATTCAGGGAAAATTTACGAAACCAGTTTCCAAGTTTTGAAACTCGAGATATGATTTTTAAGGCGACGGTGACGCAGTTTTCCAGCCTGACTGGGAATGTCAATTGGTGGGCAAAATATGTGGATTTGGCTTGTTAACCCCTCGTGTCCGACACCGGCGATGGTCTCGGGTTTGGGGTGTTACAGAATAGGCTAGACAAATAGTCACAAGAATTCATCTTAATGTGCTAATTAAAGACTGAAACAAAGTTCAAGTCTCTTGACATTCTTGAATCAAATAACTCTACTCTTGAATTCTTTTCAATTCAGCTGAATGAATGACCATAAATGCTTGAAAAATGACTCTTGAATTGCCCCTTGGCTAGCCGAATAGACACCAGTTCCTTAAAGGCATTTTGACTGCTTTGAGTTAATTTTTGAAGTAGCAAAAATGGCTGGTAGATTAAGAGGTTGCTGCTGAAATAAAAGGATGATATAATGCTCCTTAAAGCTCCTTAAATGATGTATAAAACCTTATTTGTAACAGCCTCCTTGCTTGCAACCGAAAATGACTTGAAAAGCCACTTTATTAAATGTGTAACAGCCTCGAATTGTAATGGTTATGAGCTGAAGAGTTACTTGCATTTAAACACATTAAATTGAACTTATTAAACATATTTAAGCATTTATTGAACATGCACTCATTAAACACTTAACTTAAATAAATGGGCTAAAACCTATGCAACAATTATTTCAGCAACTAGTTAAATTAATAAAAGCATAATTAATAAAGCTTAAACCATGCATCCATAAATAATCCTAGTAACTAGATTAATTAAGAGCAACACTTATTAAATGAAGTTCAACAAAACTCTATTAATTAAACTAAAATAAACTAAGATGAGTTGAATAAAGTCCAGCAACTCATTTATTAAAATTAGATGAGTTCATTAAAATTCAAGTTCAACTTGCAATAAATTGCAAGTGACGCCAATTGAGCTGTTCCATGCATGGCTATTGGATTCAACTTCATGCTCTCCCCAACCTCGATCTACATAGCTTGCTAAGGCTTCTTGAAATTTCTTAGCTCGTGATAGAGTTATAGGTCCTCGTGGTAACTCAATGGATTTGGTAGTGATTTCAGGAGCTATGGTCGCATCATCCCCCCCTCTTCGAGGCGATTTGTCCCCAAATAATCACCTACATAAAAAAGGGATAAATCAGCAACATTAAAAATCGCACTAACCCCATATTTACCAGGTAGATCCAAATTATATGCGTTATCATTAATTCTTTCCAAGACTTGAAAAGGTCCATCTCCTCATGGAAAAAGCTTGGGTCATCGTTGAACGGGAAATCTCTCTTTATGCATGTGAATCCAAACCCAATCACCAAGTTCAAATATCACTCGTTTATGAACTTTGTTAAATTGATGAGCATATTGTTCCGTTCTTCGCCCGATATTATCTCTAACTCACTGATGCAATTTTTTAACAAAATCTGCCTTTTTCTTTCCATCTACATGCACCAACTTATCAGAAGGTAAAGGTAACAAATCTAATGGAGTTAAGGGATTAAATCCATACACTACCTCAAATGGTGAATACTTAGTAGCTGATTGTACCGATCGATTGTATGCAAATTCCTTATGGGGTAGACATTCGTCCCAATTCTTCAAATTCTTTCGTATAATTGCTCGAAGTAGTGTTAATAAAACTCGATTAACGACCTCCATTTGGCCGTCGGTTTGTGGATAACTAGTTGTTGAAAACAACAACTTAGTTCCAAGTTTTCCCCATAAGGTCCTCCAAAAATGACTTAAAAACTTAGTGTCTCAATCCGAAACGATTGTCCTCGGAAATCCGTGTAAACGCATGATCTCCCTAAAAAACAAATTAGCAACATTGAGAGCATCGTCAGCTTTGTTACATGCAATAAAATGTGCCATTTTAGAAAATCTATCAACTACAACGAAAACAAAATCTTTTCCATTCTTTGTTCTAAGAAGGCCTAAAATAAAATCCATCGAAATATCCATCCATAGTATTTCTGGAATTGGTAATGGTTTATAACACCCATGCGACTAAATTCTTGATTTCGCCTTCTTGCAAGCAATACAACGACTACATACTTTAGCCATATCTTGTTTCATTTTTGGCCAATAGAAATGTTTTTGAAGAATGGATAAAGTTCTAGTTCTACCGAAATGTCCCATTAAACCTCCACTATGTACTTCATGAACTAGCACATTTCTTGTTGATTCTTGGGGTATGCACAATTTATTTTCCCAAAATAGGAATCCATCTTGCCGATAGTACCTATCATACGCACCTTGCACACACAACTTATAAATCTTTCCAAAATCAGAATCGTTAGCATATAGTTCTTTTAAATAAACAAAACCAAGTAATTTAACATCTAAAAATTTAAAAGATCATACGTTCGCGAAAGAGCATCTGCAATGATATTTTCCTTACCTTTTTTGTATTTGATGACATATGGAAAGGATTCTAAGAACTCGACCCATTTTGCGTGACGTTTGTTTAACTTGGTTTGTCCTCTCAAATGCTTCAAAGCCTCGTGATCCGTATGTATTACGAATTCTTTAGGCCAAAGATAATGCTGCCATGTTTCTAATGCACGTATCAACGCGTACATTTCCTTATCATAGGTAGGATAGTTGAGCATAGCTCCATTCAGTTTCTTGCTGAAATAAGCCACGGTTGCCCATCTTGCATTAAGACCGCACCTATACCTATTCCAGACGCATCACATTCCACCTTGAAAATTTTGTTAAAATCTGACAAACATAAAAGCAGAGCGTTAGTTAAACACTCTTTGATTTTAACAAAAGAGGATTCTTGTTCATTAGACCAAAGAAAAGGTGTATTCTTTTTGATAATACCAGTCAATGGGGCAGCAAGTGTGCTAAAGTTTGGCACAAATCTCCTATAGAAACTTAGAAGGCCATGAAAGCTTCAAACTTGGCTGATATTGGTCGGACGTGGCCATTCTCATATTGCCTTGATCTTCTCTTGATCCACTTCAAGACCACTTTCACTTACAACAAAACCTAGAAAAACAACTTTGTTAGTACAAAAGTTACATTTCTTAAGGTTTTCATATAACACTTCTTTTCTTAAAACTTCCAAAATAGATCATAGATGTTCAATATGATTAAATAAAGATTTACTTATAAATCAAAATATCGTCAAAATAAACTATGCAAAACCAACCAATGAAAGACCTCAAAACGTGGTTCATCAACATCATGAAAGTACTCGAGCATTAGTGAGGCCGATTGGCATCACTAGCCACTCATACAAACCATATTTGGTTTTGAACGTGGTCTTCCACTCATCCCCCTCTCGCATGCGAATCTGATAATAGCTATTTTTAAATCTATCTTAGAAAACAATTTTGCTCCACTAAGCTCGTCTAACATATCATCAAGTCTAGGGATCGGATGACGGTATTTGACGGTAATTTTGTTGATAGCTCGACAATCTACGTACATTCTCCATGATCCATCTTTTTTAGGCACCAACAGAACGGGCACCGCGCGTAGACTTAAACTCTCCCGTATGCATCCTTTCTCCATTAAATCAGCAACTTGTTGTTGTAACTCTTTAGTTTTTTCAGGGTTACTACTGTAAGCTGGTCGATTTGGAATTGTAGCAAAGACTCACAAAGTAATAAGATATTATCAAATTTATCAAAACTTCTTTTAACTGATTTCTCCTATTTATAATGCTAGAATAGACTAGACGAATAGTCACAAGAATTCATCTTAATTTGTTAATTAAAGACTGAAATAAAGTTCAAGTCTTTTTGAATTCTCTTCAATTTAGCTAAAAGAATGACCGTAAATTCTTGAAAAATGACTCTTGAATTGTCCCTTGGGTAGCCGAATAGACACCAGCTCCTTAAAGGCATTTTGAATGCTTTGAGTTAATTTTTGAAGTAGCAAAGACGACTGGTATAAGAAGAGGTTGTTGTTGAAATAAAAGGATGATATAATGCTCCTTAAAGCTCCTTAAATGATGTATAAAACCTCATTTGTAACAGCCTCCTCGCTTGTAATCGAAAATGACTTGAAAAGCCACTTTATTGAATGTGTAACAGCCTCGAATTGTAACCGTTATGAGCTGAAGAGTTACCTGCATTTAAACACATTAAATTGAACTTATTAAACACATTTAAGCACTTATTGAACATGCACTCACTAAACACTTAACTTAAATAAATGGAACCTATGCAACAATTATTCTAGCAACTAGTTAAATTAATAGAAGCATAATTAATTAAGCTTAAACCATGCATCCATAAATAATCCTAGTAACTAGATTAATTAAGAGCAACACTTATTAAATGAAGTTCAACAAAAACTTTATTAATTAAACTAAAATAAACTAAGATGAGTTGAATAAAGTCCAGCAACTCATTTATTAAAATTAAATAAGTTCATTAAAATTCAAGTTCAACTTGCAATAAATTGCAAGTGACGCCAATTGAGCTATTCCATGCATAGCTATTGGATTCAGCTTCATGCTCTCCCCAATCTTGATCCACATAGCTTGCTAACGCTTCTTGAAATTTCTTAGCTCGTGATCGAGTTCTAGGTCCTCGTGGCAGCTCAATGGATTCGGTAGTGATTTCCCAAGCTATAGTCGCATCACTAATTGTGCAACACGGTGGAACAACCCTTATTATACTCAATTTTTAACACTAAAAGCACTTTTTAAACATAAAAACACCCTATTAATATAATTTAGCTCTATTCTAACACTCAACCCTTCTAAAATCCCTCCAAAACCTCTCAACTCTAAAGCCTCTCCTCTACCCACAACCCTAAAGCCCTAAATCCTTCATACTCAATTCAAGAAGCTACATTGGAAGGAGTTCTTATCGAATAGGAAGTGTAAACAAGTTTAAAAGTTGAGGCTTAAGTATTCTCAAAACATTTTCTATTGTTTTATTGATTATTGTTCATATTCTTAGAAACATTTTTATAATATGCCTCCTAGAAAGAACAAGAGAACTCATGTTCCGAAACCCCACGTGTTTCTGACCCGCACAATTTCATAATGCCAATATGGAGAAATATTTTCTCAAATCACAATGGAGACCACTAATCCAGGAACGAAGGTTCAAACCCTCAATGATCCATTGCAAAGAAATTTAGACTTTGGTCTGTTATCATCAATAGGAGCAGTTTTGCGTTACTCCCATGAATAATGCAAACATACCTGTGGTTTAGGAATCTTATGCATCCCTTAAGGACCAAATGATTAAGCGGGCTTTAATGCAGTAATAACTGATGTTGAAGTACGAGGGGAAGATGTCCCAATCTCCCCTAATGATAACTGTGAATTTTATAACATCCCATTTTATGAGAAAGATTTTATTAATAATATAGATTTAGAAAAATTTCAAAACATAGACATGGAAGATGTTATAAAATTTCTAACTCAAGGAAAGGGTAGTTAGAACTATAGGCCAGACACTGAGCTTCCCACGAATTTTAATCAAGCTATAATGTTTCTTGTTGCTAAAAGTGGATGCAATTCATTGGCACTAGAATTGCAGCCGCATTGAATGTTTCAAATGTTAATGTATTTTGAGCAGTTTCGTTATATGGTATTCTACAATGTAAACAGGTTTGTGTAGGGTGTTGGATCTTTCAAAAAGTTGGACTTTTCTTCCCCCACCTCATAACAACCCTATGCTACCAGGTAGAAGTGCCAATGAACAAAACGAGCAATTTATGAAACCTACGATGTAACAAACCGTTTTTCACTGGTGTCAGAAACAGTGGTTTCGGGGCCACCAAATTTGACGAGTAAGTTTGTAAATATTATTGTTTAAATTTATGAGTCAAACATGGTTTTAAAAAGGTTTTTGATATTGTGATTTTTGTTATGTAAGCGATTTATTAAGTTCAAGTGGTAAGACCCTAAGGTCAAATGGTTTTAAAAATGAAGTATCGAGACCTCATTTCTATACACCGAGCCATAAATATTTAAAAACATCATTAAGGTGGTATTAAATTTTCATAAAAAAATTTAACGTTTCAATAGTTAATTAATTAAAAAGGACTAAATCGTAAAAGATGTAAAATTTTATCACTATTTGATTGAGTGATTAAATGGTTAATTGAATAAATGAAAAGGGAATTAAATGGTAATTAGACCATTCAAGGAGTTAGTGGACAATTATGGGTATGGATTTGTTTTTTATTTAATTATTAACCAAGGTTAAAATGGTAATTTGGTATATTAAATTAAAATAAAATAAAAACAAAAGGCTAAATTCTTATCATCTTTTTGTTTTTATCTTCAACAACCTGATTGCCCATGGAAAACCTTAAGGTAGTTTCGGCCATGGTGATTTTCTCATGCATGGTAAGCAATTCTTGCCCGTTTTTAATAATTTTTATGTTTTTAAGATCGCTGCAACTAGGTCTAGCTAGCCCGTACCTTCGATTTTGAAAGTGTTAAAGATTTTGAATGTTTTCATTAATTAACCTTGTGATTTTATATGTTAAATGATGAATTTGAGATATTAGTTGTAATATCCTGATTTTGGGCCTAGTCAGAATAGTGGTTTCGTGACCACAAAATTCGAGATAGAAATAATTATTTTATGATTATTTTAAGGTCTATGATATGATTGCATGATTGTGTGAAAAATTCGTGAAGAAATTTTATGCATAAAGTGCTTAAATTGAAATTAGGGACTAAATCGAATAATTTGCAAAACTTGCATTCTAGAAGTTTCTAGTATGAAATTGTTTTGAAATATTAAATAGGAGGCTTAAATAAAAATTTTACCAATTTCTAAGTCTATGGACAAAAATTGGACATGGATGGAATTTTTGGAAAGTTTAGTAGTAAGGGCATTTTGGTCATTTAGGGGTAAAATGAATTAAAATACAAAATTAAAAGCCAATTTTGCTCATCTTCAACCCCATGGCCGAATATAGCAAGGAGAAACCATGGCTAGGGTTTTTCAAGCTTCCAAGCTCGATTGTAAGTCCGTTCTAGTCTCGTTTTTAATGATTTTTACGTTTTTGGAGTCCCGGTAGCTCGATTTAGCTTATGCTAGCAATAATTTAACCTAGGGTTTATATTTGGAAAAATACCCATAGGTGAAATTTGTGTATTTTGGTGTTTTATGATAGAATATGAGGTTTTAAATTATGTTAGACAACTTGTACTACTCGGTTTTAAGCGAAAACGAGCAAAAGGGCTTAATCGGTAAAAATACCTAATAGTCATAAGTACATGTTAGAGTGAGAATTTGATGTTGCCATAGAAGGAAAAAATGATCAGCATGTCATAAAACATAATAAAATAGGCTGAAGTTTAATTTACGAGCTTTGGGTCAAAAGTGTAAATATGTAAAAGTTTAGGGGCAAAACTATAATTTTGCCAAAATATGATTTTGGGTCAATTTGAATAATGTGAGTCCTAATTAGACTATATTTTAAATGATAAAGCAAGGAAAACTGAAATTCGGGCTAAATTGGGGAAAATACCAAGTTGTGGACGAAATGGTAAAAGTAGCCATTTTCGCATACGAGGTAAGTTCATGTGTAAATGTAGTAACATAATTGTTGTTTTAAGGAATTTAATGTTGTTTATATGATATGATGCTTATTATTATCATGAAACGTTATGTTTTGTGGCTATTGTTGAATAATATGTAATTATGTGAATTACTTGGTGAGTATGAACTATCACCGAGTATCGGTTCCAATATTCCGTGGAAGACGGCAAAGATGTGAGATTGAGGAAAAAGCCCGTTTGAACCTTAGGAATAGATTAGGATACAAGTGACATGTCCTTGGGATATTTGGGCATCCGAACTCGTTGAGTTGAGTCCGATTTCACTTATGGATGAGAGCGTCCGAACTCGTTGAGTTGAGTCCGAGTTCGTGAGATGTAACTAGGCATCCGAGCTCGTTGAGTTGAGTCGGAGTTCACTTATGGATGCGAATGCCCGAGCTCGTTGAGTTGAGTCCGAGTTCGCTTATGGGCGGGTTACATGGTTGCTTGGCTACATATGTGGCACTTATGTGCAAACTTTCCATGTATCTGAATTATATTCCGATGTGTTCAACGGGTAAAGTTCTACTGAAATGGAGGAATACTCAAGATGAACGGGACGTATTGGTAAGTGTTGTGAAATGGGTACTTTGAACAGGTATGTACTTAACCCTCGGGTTGAAAAATCGATATAACAACAATATGGTAAGATGATAAATGAAAATGTGATATGAATATCTCGGTGATGATTATGCAAATGATGTTTTATGTTTGCTTATATAGTTGTGTTACTTGCTATTTGCATGTAAACTTACTAAGCATTTATGCTTACTCCCTCCTTTTCATTCCTTGTAGTTTTGACAAGCCAGCTCGGAAATCGGGAACGGTCGGAGGCTCGCTCACACTATCCGTGTATCATCTTGGCATAATGGCTTGTATATTTTGAGCATGGCATGTATAGCATTATAATCATTTTGTGTATATGGTCTTATGATATGGTTATTGAGTGGTATGGAAATGCTTGGTAATGATTAGCCATTGCAATGGCTAATCATGATCATATTTGGTGTTATGTATGTCAAATTACTAGCTAATCCATGGAAACCATGAAATAGGTAAAATTTACCATAAAATAGATTCAGACAGCAGTAGTGACGTGAATTTGAAAAATCACTAAAAATAGTAGAAATGGAATTAAATAATGAATAAGTTATGGAATCGAATCTTGATGAGTCTATTTTCATATGGAAGAAGCAAAACAGGTATATGAGCTATATTTTATGAGATGTTTAAATTTTTGTGAAACAGGGCCAGAGTGATTTCTGGATCCACTGTTCTGACTTTGGAAATTCACCATAAATATTACAAAGATAATTAGAAGGCATGCTTTATATTTACAGATTCATTATTGAGTCTAGTTTTATTAGAGACAAACGGTATAGTCATTGAAGCTCTGTACAGGGAGATATCTGATTCGTAATACACAGAGGTTAGAGTAGTCAAACCCTAAAATAGGGGAGATTTTAACTAATAAACTGTACTAATTGGCCCAACTAAAAATTCTAGAAAAAATATTAATAGATAGATATATGAGTATAGTTTCAGGAAAAATTTACGGAATTGGATTTCGAGTTTCGGAACTTGAGATATGATTTTTAAAGCGACTGTGATGCAGTTAGCCAGCTTGTCTAGAAATTTTAAAATGAATTGTATGAGCTGTTTAAGTAATGAATTAAGTCCTTTAACACCTCATGTTCGACTCCGAAAATAATCTCGGGTACGGGGCGTTACATTTAGTGGTATCAGAGCAGGTTTATTCAGTTCTCGGACTAACCTAGCTTGTGTAAAAGTTTAGCTATACATGCCACTGATATGTGATAGTGTGATGTCTTCCGACGCGTATGAGTACCGTCTTATTTAGACAGGGTACTCTCCAACCGAGCTGCGCCGACCATGTTCAATGTTATGTGAAGGTATTTGAGTAAAATTATGATTATGATAAGTCTCGGTTTAGAAAAGTATGAATAAAGGTTTATGATACATATGTGATAAATATTCATATTTGCTTAATGCTCATATGATGTAGTGTATGTGGCTTACTTGATAAGATGAACGGAATAAATAGAAAGTAGTAGAGGTATGAATAAAGGTCATAATATTATGATACGAGTGAAAATGTCCTTGTCTTGATTTGGACGTCGAATGTTGATAAATGTTAATGATATATAATTTTATGAGATAAAGAATTATAATGAAATGAACTTATCTATGTTAAATTGTTGGATGAATTATATGATTGTAATGATATGTACATGATGATGCACGAAATGAAAGTTGTGATTGTGATGCAAATATCTATGTTTGTTTGGCCTTATATAATGTCATGAGCATGAATTAATTTAATTAAATGAATGGATAAGTAAAGCTGTCTAGAAAACATAGAATGTATGCATAAGTATATTGTCTAAATGGGACAATAGGAAAATTGGTGTAAGCCAACATGAATGAATGGCATGATTTTGATGATGTTACTATGATGATGGAAGTTGTGTCATATGTGTATGTATAAGAAAGTCGAGTCAGAGGTCCTACAACCCTCCCCTTATCAAGTGGTGCTTATAATGGAATTTCATGAGATTTGTATTGAATAAGTTTCGGTTCGAGAACCCAAAGAGTTTAGTGATAGAATAATTATAAGTATGATCGAGATTGAAAATGAGCTGATAAGTAAAGTCGAGCCAAGAAAGTATCGGATTGACGTAAAAATTATTGGAGTTATGCCTTGTCCCGTTAGAAAAGGAATTCTCCTTGGTAAACCTGAATTACTCAGTGCAAGGTCGAGAAAAGTGTAAATCGAAATTTATTCGAATTGGCCTTCTTTAGTGAATGGTTTAATATGAAATTTGTGACGCAGAACTAGTTGGGGAAATGATATTTGAAATGTGAACTATCTGAGTGTGACGATTATATTTGGACAGATTTAGCGATCTCTTTTGAGATGTTCTATGTGTTTACTCGTTCTCGTAAATATTTCTATGGCTATTGATCTTCAAGAAATTCTTGTTATAGGGAATGTCTTCTAATTCGGTGTTGGATGAAAGCATTGGTAGTCTGACTGGTTTATAATTTATATTGCTCTATTTCATCGGGTATTCTATTTCATTTCGTCTGATAAGAATTGATGAGAGAATACGTATGATATTATGATTTTGTTTCTTCTACTTGATGCTTCATCTGATATATATGTATGGGACGATATATTGATCTTGTTATATTTGATTTCAGTGGGATTAAATGATGTTTTCTTCTGGACTTTCTTTCTTTGAAGAATTATCGGGGTATTCCATATTTTCTCTATGAGTTTGGTTTTCGATTCTCCAGCATAGTATCGTATCTTGGGTTTCTTTATCCTGGATCTCTTTATTCTGGATTTCTTTATTCCGGGTTTCTCTATCTTGGATTTCTTTATTCGGTTTTCTTGTTATCTTTGTTCCATAATTTGTCAATTATGACTCATGTTCGAAGTGGGTTCTTCAGCTCGTGATAATCATGTCAAATATGACTATACTTCTAATTTGATCTTGGTAATGTGGTGATTTTAGTATTGGGATTTTTTTTCTAATTTCTGTGTAAGGATTTGACATCAGTAAAGGCATAGGTGACAAAAGCACGAGTTTCAGTCGGTATGGTAAATTATTTATTTGAAAGATTTCATGTGACAATTATGCCAGGATTATTTTTCCCAAGTCTGATAATAGAATTTCATTTTGTACGGATAAAAGAGTAAATAGTCTGAACGAGAAGTGTATATTTATTAGAAAGAGTTTGATATTAGTTAAAGTCACTACGAATGATAAGGTTTTCGTTTTGTGAAAGCTGAAAATTTTGTTACATGTTGACAAAGTTCGGATAGATGAGAATATTGGTAACCGAAGTGTCTGAACTAGACTAGTCTACATTGAGTAAAGACTTCCTGACTTTCAGTAATGTACTGTTGTATGAATTGTGATGTGTTTCAAGACAGTGAGGTAATGTGATAGTTTAGAGCATTTGATGTTACATAAAATCGGACTTGTTAAAGGGGTTAAAGCCGAGCATTGGGATCTATCAAAATTATCCTTGTCAGTGTTGATATTGGGATGGAAATGAGAAGGATTATTCTTGAGGCCATATCAGAATTATTTCCATGACGGAAAGAGGAAAATGTGATGTATCTTATTGTTAAATGTTTGGCGAGATCTATAAATCATATCTATATTGAATGAATTCCTACTTATCAGATTCATGAAATTTCAGGTCTCTTTGATTGTTGGATTTCTTGGAATTCCGGTCTCCATTAATCAAGTTAAGATCCGGGTTTTATGTCATGATATCATGGGAAACTGAGAAGGGTTGAAAATTTAAGAACAGTTGAGAGTTGAGACTGTAAGCTTTTAGATCATATGAGAAATTGAAGAGATGTATTGGAGGTGCAGTCTAAGTGCAAGTTCTTGACACCGAATATGAGAATAAAAGTGAAGACCACTTTTCGGTAAGATTTTAGGGACGAAAATCCCTAAAGGGGGGAGAGTTGTAATATCCTGATTTTGGGCCTAGTCGGAATAGTGGTTTCGTGACCACAAAATCTGAGATAGAAATAATTATTTATGATTATTTTAAGGTCTATGATATGATTGCATGATTGTGTGAAAATTTCGTGAAGAAATTTTATGCATAAAGTGCTTAAATTGAAATTAGGGACTAAATCGAATAATTTGCAAAACTTGCATTCTAGAAGTTTCTAGTATGAAATTGTTTTGAAATATTAATTAGGAGGTCTTAAATAAAAATTTTACCAATTTCTAAGTCTATGGACAAAAATTGGACATGGATGGAATTTTTGGAAAGTTTAGTAGTAAGGGCATTTTGGTCATTTAGGGGTAAAATGAATTAAAATACAAAATTAAAAGCCAATTTTGCTCATCTTCAACCCCATGGCCGAATATAGCAAGGAGAAACCATGGCTAGGGTTTTCAAGCTTCCAAGCTCGATTGTAAGTCCGTTCTAGTCTCGTTTTAATGATTTTTACGTTTTTGGAGTCCGGTAGCTCGATTTAGCTTATGCTAGCAATAATTTAACCTAGGGTTTATATTTGGAAAAATACCCATAGGTGAAATTTGTGTATTTTGGTGTTTTATGATAGAATATGAGGTTTTAAATTATGTTAGACAACTTGTACTACTCGGTTTTAAGCTAAAAACGAGCAAAAGGGCTTAATCGGTAAAAATACCTAATAGTCATAAGTACATGTTAGAGTGAGAATTTGATGTTGCCATAGA
The DNA here is from genome assembly GCF_025698485.1 of Gossypium arboreum. Classification (NCBI taxonomy): domain Eukaryota; kingdom Viridiplantae; phylum Streptophyta; class Magnoliopsida; order Malvales; family Malvaceae; genus Gossypium; species Gossypium arboreum. Next base: position 15,457,423 of record NC_069076.1, on the reverse strand, counting down.
AGGAAAAAATGATCAGCATGTCATAAAACATAATAAAATAGGCTGAAGTTTAATTTACGAGCTTTGGGTCAAAAGTGTAAATATGTAAAAGTTTAGGGCAAAACTATAATTTTGCCAAAATATGATTTTAGGTCAATTTGAATAATGTGAGTCCTAATTAGACTATATTTTAAATGATAAAGCAAGGAAAACTGAAATTCGGGCTAAATTGGGGAAAATACCAAGTTGTGGACGAAATGGTAAAAGTAGCCATTTTCGCATACGAGGTAAGTTCATGTGTAAATGTAGTAACATAATTGTTGTTTTAAGGAATTTAATGTTGTTTATATGATATGATGCTTATTATTATCATGAAACATTATGTTTTGTGGCTATTGTTGAATAATATGTAATTATGTGAATTACTTGGTGAGTATGAACTATCACCGAGTATCGGTTCCAATATTCCGTGGAAGACGGCAAAGATGTGAGATTGAGGAAAAAAGCCCGTTTGAACCTTAGGAATAGATTAGGATACAAGTGACATGTCACTGGGATATTTGGGCATCCGAACTCGTTGAGTTGAGTCCGATTTCACTTATGGATGAGAGCGTCCGAACTCGTTGAGTTGAGTCCGAGTTCGTGAGATGTAACTAGGCATCCGAGCTCGTTGAGTTGAGTACGAGTTCACTTATGGATGCGGACACCCGAGCTCGTTGAGTTGAGTACGAGTTCGCTTATGGGCGGGTTACATGGTAGCTTGGCTTCATATGTCGCACTTATGTGCAAACTTTCCATGTATCTGAATTATATTCCGATGTGTTCAACGGGTAAAGTTCTACTGAAATGGAGGAATACTCAAGATGAAAGGGACGTATTGGTAAGTGTTGTGAAATGGGTACTTTGAACAGGTATGTACTTAACCCTCGGGTTGGAAAATCGATATAACAACAATATGGTAAGATGATAAATGAAAATGTGATATGAATATCTCGGTGATGATTATGCAAATGATTTATGTTTGCTTATATAGTTGTGTTACTTGCTATTTGCATGTAAACTTACTAAGCATTTATGCTTACTCCCTCCTTTTCATTCCTTGTAGTTTTGACAAGCCAGCTCAGAAATCGGAAACGGTCGGAGGCTCGCTCACACTATCCGTGTATCATCTTGGCATAATGGCTTGTATATTTTGAGCATGGCATGTATAGCATTATAATCATTTTGTGTATATGGTCTTATGATATGGTTATTGAGTGGTATGGAAATGCTTGGTAATGATTAGCCATTGGAATGTCTAATCATGATCATATTTGGTGTTATGTATGTCAAATTACTAGCTAATCCATGGAAACCATGAAATAGGTAAAATTTACCATAAAATAGATTCAGACAGCAGTAGTGACGTGAATTTGAAAAATCACTAAAAATAGTAGAAATGGAATTAAATAATGAATAAGTTACAGAATCGAAGCTTGATGAGTCTATTTTCATATGGAAGAAGCGAAACAGGTATATGAGCTTTATTTTTGAGATGTTTAAATTTTTGTGAAACAGGGCCAGAGTGATTTCTGGATCCCCTGTTCTGACTTTGGAAATTCACCATAAATATTACAAACATAATTAGAAGTCATGCTTTATATTTACAGATTCATTATTGAGTCTAGTTTTATTATAGACAAACGAAATAGTCATTGAAGCTCTGTACAGGGAGATATCTGATTCGTAATACACAGAGGTCAGAGTAGTCAAACCCTGAAACAGGGGAGAATTTAACTAATAAACCGTACTAATTGGCCCAACCAAAAATTCTAGAAAAATATTAATAGATAGATATATGAGTCTAGTTTCAGGAAAAATTCACGGAATTGGATTTTGAGTTTTGAAACTCGAGATATGATTTTAAAGCGATTGTGATGCGAGTTAGCCGACTTGTCGGAAATTTTAAAATGAATTGTATGAAATTTGTTTAAGTAATGAATTAAGTCCGTTAACACCTCGTGTTTGACTCCGGAAATGGTCTCGGGTATGGGGCGTTACATTAGTTGTTATTTAAAAATATTTTATTAAGTGATTTTTGATAAATTTATCAATTAGGGACTAATTTGTTAAAATAGTAAAACTGCAATGATTTAATATGAAATTGTTGCATGAATGGGATTTTTGGATACCATAGGCTCAATTTTGGGTAAAAATGGTTAATTTGCATGTTTTGGGCTCAGGGACTAAATTGAATAAAAGTAAAACTTTAGGGGTAATTTTGTAAAAATGTCAAATATGACTAAATTGCATAAAAATACATTATTTTACTGTCTAAATTAATATATTGAATGAAATTATTAATTTAGATCAAGATCCGTTGAAAATTGAGGAGAATAGAATTACCAAAATGCCACTGTACTTTGACATTTCTGCAATTTAGCGAGGTAAGTTCGTACGGTTTAGAATTTAATATCAATTTGAATTATTGAATAGACTATCATTGAACAAATTATATATTTATTTTTAATTGTGGATATTTAATAATAAATTGAGATATTTTATTGATTTTGATACTCGGTGTGGATTGAACGCGGGATTAGAGTACATTCGTGCTTTGGTGTATTACGGAGGTTTGGAGTGGAGATGGTATTGGAGGGAGATATCGATATATTACCCAAGTAAATCGAGGTTCAGCATTTTTTGTGAACTCTCATGTTATACTTTCTGTTTGGCGTGATTCGGGTGGATCAGCTCTTTTGAGCTTCTTTTTAGCTTTTATGAGCTTCTGTTCAGCTCTTATGAGCTTCTGTTGGCGTGTTTGGGTGGACCAGCTCTTATGAGCTTCTGTTGATGATGTACTATTATCCATAAGTCATTCTTCGAATGGAAAATCTCTGTAAGTTAATTTGTTTAATGAATTTGAAATATTTGTTATTTATTGAATATTGATCCGAACATAAATAAATTCATCACTTGAGATTGTAGTTGATGCTTAGGTTCGTGTTAAGCTTATAGTTGCATTATGTCATGTTTAATATTAATGATATACATTGAAATGGTAAGTGGTCAAATGGAAATATGTTTATGTTCATGAAATGGTGGTAAGATTCAAAGAGGTATTTTCTTATAAAATCGTTTATCATGTGATTGACCCCAAATGAGTTATATACATAAAAGCACTAACTTGTGTATTGATGATGGTGATTAAGCTTATGTCAAGTTTGAGATTATGGTTGATGTTTATGCTCATGTCTGGTATTATACAAATGAAATGGGTAAGAAAAGAGAATGAAATGGTAAGTACGTAAATGGGATGTACTATAATGTTATAAAAGGTTTAATGTGATAAATGATGTAATTATATATGAGCAAATTGCTTATGCTATGTATGAATCTACCTATTTCATGGGTAAATACACTGAATTGGGAATTAATAATGTTGTTTAGACTTATGATAAGCATTGGTGACGAAATTGAACGTAAGTAAATAGAAAGATATATAATCTTATAAAATGGTTGGTGATTATATATTATGTCTCATGAAATCCTATCATGTTATGAATGGTCAGTAAATATGCGACATTAATGAACTTATTCATTTGTAAGTTGATAACTATGGTTTGATAAATCCTGAGACATTGGTATAGGTTTATATTTAACCTATAAATTTCATTATTGAAATGGAATTTTTATGCTTAAAGTTTATAAGAGCTTACTAAGCATTCAATGCTTAGTTATTTTCCTTTACTTTACAGATTACCGAAGCTCAATTGGTTGGAAGCTAGTCAGAGAGCCATCACACTATCCATCGGCTATATCGATAGATTTTGATGAGTTTGAGTCATGGTTATAATGGCATGTATAGGTGTCTTTGTTTGATGAAATTAGCCATTATGCTTGGCTTGTATATATGCTATTTTGGGTGATGAAATGGTTGATATGTTATCATGTATATTTGGCATTATAATGGTTGTTATTTTGGTGTTGTGTGATTACATGATGGAAGTTGGTATGGTAGTTAAAATATGTATGTCATGAGTTGTACTTGTTATGCTAGAATGTGTATTTGAAATGTTGGTTGGTATTTAATGAGATGGTATATCAAGTTGTTAATGGCTAGTTTTGGTAGCCTTGAATATATTTGGCATTTGGTAAATTTATTAAGATAGATGGTATATGTGGAAATGGTCATAATTGTATTTGTTGTGCATGGGATTAGTATGTGAACATTATGGTAAATGTAGTATTTAAGTTTTGAAATTGGTTGATTGAATTATGGAGGAATTTAGTAGATGTTTAATCAAGTTTGATTGTTGAGATTAATGTGCCATTTTGGCATATTGGTTGAATGGTTAGTTACTATGATATTTTAGTGAATATACATATGTTAAGTGTGTTTTGAATGCATGAATATAGGTACATTTGGGTTGTGTAAGTGGTTAGACTTTGGGTGAGAAAAATGGCTTGGAAATGACCTATTTTTCGTCCACAAGGACAAAGACATGGGCGTGTGTCTTAGTCGTGTGTGACACACAGCCATGCAACATAGCCATGTGTCCCCTGTCGCTTACTAAGGGTTACAAGTCAGGCTATTACACGGCCTAGCATACAGCCTGACACATGGGCGTGTGGCTTGGCCGTTGACCCCCTTCCTATGCCGCTCCGTCTGATTGCGAATGGCAAGGGCAATAAAATAGTCGAGGTCGAAGACGTGCCCATGCAACATACACCATAGAAAATAGGCGTCGTGAGTGTTGACGACGCTTGTGCTCTCTCGTCTCCTGTAGGCCAAGATGGCATGTAGGTACCTCAAGGATGGAGGGAGAGCCGATGCCTTAGAGCGGCTAGGATCGTAGGTGGCTGAGACAGGGACTAAAGCATTCCAGCACCTTGAAGGAGAATGATGGATGTGGCGATTGAGAGTGTCAAGATCGTTCTCCTCCATGAACTCTTCCGTGTATAAGTCAATTGCGATACCAAACTCTGGGATGCTTAACTGACTGACTAAACCACCAAGTTGAAATTGGACCGTTCCCGGATCATCAAAGTTGGTCATCACGGTCTGAAGATGGAACGTTGAGCAGAGTTCCATCGTAAGCTCAAGATACGTCGGTTTAACGATCTCAAAGAAAAGCTTCTAAGGGTCGGTGGTGAGGAGGGCCTAAATTGCATCAGCAAGTTGGACTTGTTCGACTGCGGCCCAGTCGATAGATTGGCCCACTTCCAAGGGTTGGACTCGTAAGATTTGAAATAGTTCCTTCTGATTGCCTGGTGGAAATTAGAGGAAAGGGTGTTGATTTCTAAAGTGGGACCCGAGGAAGATGATGCTCCTTTTCACTTTTTCGATGTAGGGACGACGGTCTTTTTCCCACGTGAACTTGACATTGTATATCTACAACAAAAAGCGGAATGAGAATACTTCCATGGGGCTCACATACTAGATTGAAAAGAATAAACTAAAATAATCAAGTATCAAGTTATGATGATGGATAATACTATGTTAAATATGGATGTGGGTTTTAAATCATGAAACCTATAGAATCAAGAACAAAATGAATGAATGTAGAATAATATATTAACTAAAAATGGCAAATTTCTAGTAAAAAGAATAAGTATTACTATCATTTCTATGAATATTTACTCAAAATAGTCAAATGAAGCAAAAAGAATCATGGAATAAGTAATATAATTGAAGAAAGTAGAGAAAAGTGTAAACAAATGCAAGAGGGGGCGCTTGAGGCGTTGAAACTGGTGTTGTGCTCGGTGCACGGGCATGACAGGTAGGGCGTGTAGAGTTGCAGCGGCTAGGGTTAGGGATTTTGAGGAAGGGGATGATGAATAGTGAGGGGGTATTTATAGAAAGTGGGGCACACGACCGTGGGACATGCCCGTGTGCCCTCATTTTAGCCCGTGTAAATCTAGAATTTCAAATTAGGGAGCGTCTGACATTCAGCCCAGCCCTTGTTCCCTGGGCGTGTTGGTGCACACGGCCGTGTACTGCTTCATTCGCTTCTCCCACACCCGTGTGTTTGTATGCACACCCGTGTTCATTTGGCAGGTTCGACCACGGTTTCCAGACACGAGCGTGTCACACGCCCGTGTTGATTTGGCAGGCTCGTCCACGGCCATATCGCACGACCGTGGAGACTTATTGCATCCCGTGTTTTGGAAAAATTTTGCCCTATTTTCACATGGTCGTATCGCACGATTGTGCCGTTTCCTATGGTGAAAGCACTGCATAAGGCACACCAGTGTGTCTGGCCCTATGGTCTTTAAAAAGTCTGTGTTCCATGACTCGGTTAATATGTTAGATGTTAAGAACTAAAATTTAAAGAAATCAATATTGTTAGTGCTCGGGTTGCTTCCTGAGAAGCGCTTATTTATAGTCTAAGCTCGACTCACCTCTCTGGTGTGTGATCATGGTGGCTCGAGGAGTTTATACTCCTCATTCCTACTATCAATTTTATTAATATAAGGTTTAAGATGAGTACTATTTACCTTGAACGTGCCAAAGTTGGGATGAATTACCTCGACTGTACCGTATGGAAAAATGCTAAGTACCATAAGAGGAGTTTCTTCATTTGGTTCAGAAGTGGCAATGCGAGGATCTGCTGCATCTAGTAGTATTTTGTCTCCAACTTTAAGTTGATTTGGTGGTGTATTTAGTTCGTCCTGGCGTATTTTTGGTTTATCGTGTGTTATTGGTTTATGTGTTCGCCATTCATTTAGCTCCTCAATTTATAGCCTTTGTTCTTCATGGATAGGTCCTCTGTTGTTATTTGAACATGGCTCATGCATGTTCTTCGAACTTATTTCCTACAAAATGGGTTGCATCATATGGTCAGTTTTAGTAGAATGATTTATACAACCACCTTCAATTTTCAATGTGTTATTCGAATTACGAGCTTGAAGAGTGATTGTTTCCTCAACCACACGAAGTGTGAGTTCACCTGTACCAACATCAATAATGGTTTCCTAGAATTAAAGGCATGTCATTATCCTCTTCCATATCTAGAACAACAAAGTCTATTGGGTATATAAATTTATCGATTTTAACAAGAACATCTTCAATGATACCCCTAGGAAATCTAATGGTTTTATCAGCCAATTGAATACTCATCCTAGTTTGTTTGGGTTTCCCAAGACCTAGCTATCTAAACATTTTATAAGGCATAACATTAATGCTTGCGCCTAAATCAGCCAATGCATTATGAACATCTAAACTACCAATTAAACAAGGAATCGTAAAACTCCCTGGATCTTTCAATTTGTCGGGTAGCTTATTCTATAAAATGGCTAAGCAAACTGCATTCAACTCCACGTGCGACGCCTCATCTAACTTTCGTTTGTTTACTATAAGCTCCTTTAAAAATTTAACTGCGTTAGGCATTTGCAAAAGAGCTTCAATAAATGGTAAGTTAATATGCAATTTCTTTAATAGTTTATGGAATTTACCAAATTTCATCTAAGCGATCTTTCCTTGTCGCATTAGGGTATGGCACACGAGGTTTTTACTCTTTACTTACCGATGTCTGCTCCTTTTGGCCCACCTCACCTTTATATTTACTTACCACAGTTTCTTACCTTGGTTCTGGTTCAGTTGCAACTAACCCTTCCCCATCTTGAGTAGTGATCACATTGAGTTGCTCCTTTGGGTTAGATTCAGTGTTACTTGGCAGGCTACCTTGTGGTCGTTCAGAAATAAACTTGGTGAGCTGTCCAATTTGAGTTTTGAGCCCTCAGATTGACGCTTGTTGATTTTTAAGTGCTTTCTTGGTATTCTAAAAATGAGTTTTTGACACTGAGATAAACTTTTTTAGCATCTCCTCAAGGTTTGGCTTTTTCTCTTGTTGGTAAGGTGGTTGTTGGAAGCTTGGAAGTGGTCTCTGATTCCCTTGGCCTCCCCATCAGAAATTTGGGTGATTCCTCCAACCTGCATTGTAAGTATTACTATAATGATTGTTTTGAGATCGAGGATTATTACCCATGTAATTTAATTGCTCGTTCTCCATGTTGTGGCCATAGGGTGGGTATTCTTAATTGTTCGATCTTCCTCCACTTGCTTCGCATTGCATTATTGGGTGAACCTGTGAAGAACCAAGGAGACCATAAATTTTTGTATTCAAAAGTTCTACCTGATTTGAGAGAATGGTGATCGAATCGATGTTGAAAATACTGGCTGCTTTCGTTGGCTTTGTCCTCATGACTTGCCACTGATAATTATTCACTAATATCTCTTCTATAAATTCATAAGCATCTTCAGGTGTCTTATTATTGATGGTCCCACTAGCGGCTGTGTCGACCATTTGTCTAGTCGAGGGATTAAGGCCATTGTGAAATGTTTGAACCTGTAGCCAGAGTGGTAGCCCATGGTGAGGGCATCTTCTCAAAAGGTCCTTGTATCTCTCCCATGCATCATAAAGTGTTTCTAAATCCATCTGTACAAAAGAAGAGATATCATTACGCAATTTAGCCATTTTAGCCGGCAGAAAATACTTTAATAAAAACTTTCCGGTCATTTGTTCCCAAGTAGTGATTGACCCTCATGGTAATGAGTTCAACCACTGTTTAGCTTTATTTCTTAACGAAAAGGGAAATAACTGAAGGCGTATGGCATCATCAGAAACGCCATTGATTTTAAACGTGTCACAGAATTCCAGGAAATTCTCCAAATGATTATTAGGATCTTCATCCTGCAAACCATCAAATTGAACAAACTGCTGTATCATTTGAATTGTGTTAGGTTTCAGTTTAAAATTATTTGTAGCAATAGTAGGCCTAACTATACTTGACTCAGTTCCTGTTAAAGTAGGTTTAACATAATCATACATAGTGCGTGGAGCAAGATTCTGATTTACTGGATCATTAGCAATTGTAGGAGGGATCGGGTTTTCTCGATTTTCAGCCACCTCCTCGGTTGTGGTTTAAGTGTCGTCCTCTTGCTCTTCCTCTGTGTATCTCAAGCTTCACCTTATTTCTCTTTGGTTTCTGCAAGTTGTGCGATCGATCTCACCGTCAAAGAGTAATGGTCCTGACGGGTTTCTCCTAGTCATAAACTATAAGAACCTGCTAGAAAAAGGAAAAGAGAATTTAGTAACAAAAATTAAAATAAAATTGAAATTGCAATAAAAGTAAATGGCTAAAGTAATAAAAATCGAGTGTTCCTAATATCTTAGTTCCCCAACAACTGCGCCAAATACTTGATACGTGATATTCATGACAGGTTTTAAATATTTATAATTAATCATTCTTGAAACTAACTATTATCACGATAAAGGCAAGTGTACCTATCAAACTGTAGTATAGTTTTAGCAAGACCCGATTGTCAAACCCAAAGGAACTAAAAGTACTAGTAATTACTTTCTTTTTATTATCTAGCCTAAAAATTAAGGGATTTGTTTATTTAAACTAAATTAACTAGTCTAAAGGTGCACAGAGAGAAAATTGGGGAAAATACTTTTAGGAAAAACTGATTGATTAAGACAATACCCAAGGAAATATCCACCTAGACTTCACTTTTTATTTAACTCTGAATCAGACGATTTATTCATTCGACTTGTTCCGTAGAAATCCCTAACTCTCTCAAGACTAACAACATCTAACCCTAGGTTGATTAATTGAAATCTCTTTCTAATTAACTCCCTAGTGTTGCATTAACTCGATCTATGGATCCTCTTATTAAGTTTCACCCTAATCCAAAAAAATCTTATCACCCTATCTCTAAGCGTGCATCAACTCTGCTTAATTATGACAAAGTTACTCTTAGATAGGGACTTTTTCTCCTCTAAATAAGTGCGTTAACTTGAATCAATATCCTGAAATATCAAAGTAAGAATTAAGAACAAATAATTAAGAACAAGCCAAATATTTATCATATAATTCAGATAATAATAACAAGATTCGTCTTAGGTTTCATTCCCCTTAGGTATTTAAGGGATTTAGTTCATAATTATAAAGGAAAACATCTTAGAAGAATAATGAATACAAAACATAAAGAAAACCCAAAAATCGCTGAAGGAAATTGAAGGGAGATCTTCAGTTTTGGAGGAGAATCCGACTTCTGAGATGGATCAATCGGCTTCCTTTGAGTAATTCCTTGCTTCCTACTCTCCGTCCCCCTTTCCTCCTCTTTTAAGGTGTATTTATAGGCTTTGGAATGCCTAAGAGCCCTTAAAAGTGGCCTTTTCTGAATAAGACTCTACTTGGGCTCGACAGGGACACGCCCGTGTTCGATTGCTTCAGGCCGTGGTCAAGGCTGTTGAATAGGCATGGGTGTGTGGCCACCCGTGTGAGTTGTGCTTTGATTCTGCCAAATTGACACGGCCATGTGGTCTGCCCGTGTGAGGAAGTCCAGGTCGTGTTGATTTAGTACGTTGGCTCATTTTTTCCATTTTTGGCCTGTTTCTCGCTCTTTTTACTCTCCGATGCTTTCTTGAGTATAAAACATGAATTTAAGGGATTGGGAGCATCGAATTCACCAAATCTAAGGAGAAATCATCCATAAAATGTGCTAAGCATGGGATAAAAATATGTATAAATTATGGTTTATCAATGATAATAGTCGTTCAAAGTCTAATGTGGAATATTCGAATAGAGATAATGCTAGATCGCATTTGAACTTCAAAGCTCTAGCCACGTCTGTTGCCAGTGTTACTAATGCAAAGAGTGAAAAGCCTGGGTGTGATCAATGTGGAATACGAAATTTTGGTGAATCCTGGGGAAAGGGTAATAAGCGAGCTTGTTACAGTTGTGGTTCACGAAATCACTTCATGAAGGATTGCCAGACTTAGCTGAAAAAGATAGTGTTCAGAATCCGAGGCCAAGTGGCAAGGCTTCTCGTGGTAGACCTCCCAAAAATACAGGAAATGTAAGCGGCAGTCAGAGAGGAACAAAAGATACAACTGTTAGATCCGAGGCTCGTGCACCTGCCAAAGCCTATGCTATCCGAGCACGTGAGGAAGCTTCGTCGCCAGATGTGATTACATGTACATTTACTCTTTATGATACTTTTGTGATTGCTTTGATAGATCCTGGATTGTAATGTTCCCTTTGTATTTCATTCTTGACATAAAGAATATATTGAGAGCACTTACTCAAACACTTGGTGTGCATTGCTTTATTATGGCTTTTGTAATTCTTTCGTTACTCTTTTTATAACAGCCCGATTTTAGCTAATTCGAAACAGTGGTTTTGAAACCACAAATTTGATGTCAAAAAATTATTTTAATATAATTTTTGGTGTTTACAGCATGATAGCATGTATGTGTGAAAATTTCGTGAGCTAATTTTATTGTTTGAATTGTCAATTTGAGAAAAAGGACTAAATCGCGTAAAATGAAAAAGTTGCATTCTACTTGTTAAAGGTTTCAAATAGCTTTGGCTTTTAAATATGATGGCCTTAAATGGAAATTATTATATTATATTAGTAAGTGGACAATTTTGGGCATATATTAAGTGATTTTAATGGTTATTAAATAAGGTTAAATTTAGTATTTAGTAATTTGATGTTATTTTTTAATTAAACAAAATTTCTGTCATCTTCCTAATATCATCTACCACCAAACATTTCATAACAAAAAGCCATGGAAGAAGCTTATGCATTCGGTCATCTTATCTAGCTAGCATGTGAGTATTTTTCATCCCGTTTTTTTATGATTTTTACGTTTTTGAGATCATTGCTTCGTATTTTAGCTAGCCCGTACCTTAGATTTTGAAATTGTTAAAGATTTAACATGTTTCCATTGTTGAATACTTGAGTAATTTGATGATTGATGATAGATTATGAAGGTTAATTGATAGATTAATAGTTTTTGTAAAGTGATTTTTGACAAAAATGCATAATAGGGATCAAATTGTGAAATATGAAAATTGAGTGGTTGAAATGTGAAATAAATGAAAATTTTGGGCTACTAGGGACCTATGTGAAATTTGGCCAAGCTTGGGTTTAATGAAATTTTGTGAATTTTGTGTATTTTTTAAATAAGGACTAAATTGATTAATTGTGAAAATTTAGGGGCTAACATGTAAAAAGGCCTAAATGTATGTTTTGGACTAAATTGAAAGAATAGAAGATTGAGTAAGTTAATTTTGAATATATATAGATCAAGAAAAGAGGAATCCAAAATTAGATTGGGGAAAAGCAAGGTTATCGAGTAGTCAATCCGATCTGTCAATTCCGAATACGAGGTAAGTTCGTATGTGGTAATTTCATTATAAATGTATGTTAAATGCTTTGATATTGCATAAACTATATTATGAGATTACGGATAATGTTTGTATTGTGAATACAACTCTACGGATGTGTTCAACGAGGAAATTAACAAGTGTAACTTCCCGATTAAACCTTAGGAATAGTTTAGGATGCTAGTGACATGTCATTAGGTTATTGAGTTGGCTTCGGGCCACGATATCAGCACTTTGGGTGCGATTGATACCTTGATTTGGCTATGGGCCATGGTATTGGTATTTCGGAGAGGAGTTACCTTGATTTTGCTACAAGCCATGGTATAGGTACTCCAGGAGAAGTTGCCTTGATTTGGCTATGGGCCATGGTATAGGTACTTATCGATTGAGATCCTTGACTATCCGACTTCTATTCCAAATGGTTCAATGGGTAAACGAATGATATGGTTGAGAAAGAGGTTAGTACCAGGTAATACAGGTATGTACAGAACCTATTCGAGTATTAAATAGAGAAAGTTCAATGAGATGGTATTTGATCATGTTTTGAGACATAAGAAAGGTCTGTAGTTAATGTGTATATGGTGATGTTATGTATATTTGGTTGGTTTGTGTTTATTTGATGAATTAAGTTATTCACATACGAGCTTACTAAGCTATGAAACTTACTTTGTGTTATTTTTCTATGTTTTATAGTAAATCAGGGCTAGCTCAGATCCGGGAGTTGTCAGGAACATCATCGAACTATCAGACATCTAATTGGTACGTTTGAGTTGTATAAATATGGTATATGGCATGTATGGGTTACTTATGGTACTTTGGTTGTGAATATAGCCATGAGAGTTGGCATGTAAATAATGTTAATATATTGATGTGTGTTTAGCTAGTAGAAATGGCTTGTACATGTATATGTTTAGATGGTATATATAGCCATGAGTGATGGCTTATTTTGGCATGTTTGGTATGAATATGGTTATGGTTTTATAGTTGCAAATGGTTAATTGATTTAATGAATATAATGTTTGAGAAATGCTTTGATGAAGTATGATTTTATAAGTATTTTAATAGGTAATTGGCATTGAATTGAGTATTGAATTTCGTTGAAATGGATATGGTATGAGTTGTGCATTTGGTTGATGATTTTGGCTGCCTAATTGTATGATGAAAAGTTACCATTTTGGTTGTTTAGATGAGCATGAGAAAGGGTGGCAAATTAGCCTTGCAAATGGTCTATTTTTGTCCACACGGGCAGAGACACGGGCGTGTGTCTCAGCCATCTGTGACACACAGTCATGTTACACGGCCGTGTGTCCCCTGGTGTTGATATTAAAATGAAGTCAATATGCTCCACACGGTCTCACACACAAGCGTGTGACCGGCCATGTGGTACAAGTCAATATACCCCCTAAATGGCACACGGCCTAGCACACGGGCGTGTGACTTGGCCATGTTGCATAAGTCAGTATACCCTATAGGTTTGGCACGACATAGTACACGGCCTGGTACACGGGCATGTGTGGCCACTTCGAAGGGCACACGGGCTAGACACACGGTCGTGTGGTCAGCCGTATGACCCAAGTCAGTATGTATGCCCTGTTTCCACATAGTCTGGGACATGGGCATGTCTGAAACCGTTTGAGGTGCACGGCTTGTTCACACGGGCGTGTGACCCCTGTACTTAGAAAAGTTTCTAAGTTTTCCCAAAATTTTCGTATGATATCGGTTTAGTCCAAAACTATTTCTAAAGCTTGTTTAAGGCCTCGTAGGCCCTTATAAGGGACAATGTGATTGTATTAAATGATTTATGAGAATCAATGCTTTATGTTTGATAAATGTATGCTCTATGTTGTAAATTGATCTGTAATACCTCGTAACCCTATTCTAGCGATGGATACGGGTTAAGGGTATTACATTTATTGGTATCAGAGCTACGGTTTAGTCGATTCTAGGACTAACATATCGTGTGTGAGAGTTTAGCTATACATGCCATATATACTCTGCGATTGTGTAATGATTCCTAACAACTTAAATTGTGTTTTCGTATAGTTATGGATCCCGAACGAGCTGTAGCTGATGATGTAGAGAGTAATACGCCCGCTCCTACTCAATAGGTAGCGCTATCTAACTGTAGGCCTATAACGAATAGCCACAAGGGAGAGGCTAAGCAAGCCTTTTTCGAAATGATGAGTGAGTGGTTCACGGAGTTCGTTTGAACGAATCTGACTGCTCAACAACCTCTACCCCCACCTATTCCTCAACAAATCCCTGTTGTTCCTCAACAGTGTTTGATGAGCTTTCATGCACATCGACTGAATGCTTAAAATGTGCTATATCACTTTTGAGGGACACTGCATATCAGTGTTGGAATACATTAGTGTCAGTAGTGCCAAGAGAGAGTCACCTGGGAGTTCTTTCAGACTAAATTCTGAAAGAAATATATAAGCCAATGGTTTCTCGATCAAAAGCACAAATAGTTTTTAAAATTGAAACAGGGCCGTATGACAGTAACCGAGTACGAGAGAGAATTCATGCGGTTAAGTAAATATGCTCGAGAGTATGTTTCTACCGAGGAGATTATGTGTAAGCGGTTCGTTGATGGGTTGAATGAAGATATAAAACTACTAGTCAGGATTTTAGAGTTGAAATAATTTGTCGTTCTGGTTGAAAGGGCTTGTAAAGCCGAGAATCTTAGCAAAGAAAAGATAAAAGGAGATTCAAAGGCTAGAGATTTGAGAAAAAGATTAATGAGTAAGCCGTATTAATCTTCATCTAAGAAATCCAGAGATTTGTACGCTCATTCAAATGCTCCAAATGAATATACAAACAGAGATCGTAGAAAACAATACTCAGGTTCTAAAGCTCAAGCTACTTCAGTAGCGAGTGTTGGCAGTGTGAGAGACAACAAACCCGAATGTCAGCAATGTGGGAGACGACATTTTGGGGAATTCTGGAATAAAAGTAATAAAGCTTGCTTCAAATGTGGCTCGCTAGATCATTTTATTAAAGACTGTCCTGATATGGGTGAGAAAGATAGACCCCAGAATGTAAGTCTAAGTAATACGTCGACTAGAGGAAGATCACCAAGAAATGCTGGGAATGTGAGTGGTAGCCGAGGTGGTACGAGAGATTCTACAGTGAGATCTAAGGCACGAGCACAACCCGAGCTTATGCTATCCGTGCACGGGAGGAGGCATCATCGCCAAATGTTATCACTGGTACTTTCATTCTCTATGATACTAATGTGATTACATTGATAGATCCAGGATGAACTCATTCTTCTATATGCATGAATCTAGTATCTATTAAGACTTTGCCTGTAGAGTTTACTGAATTTGTGATTAAAGTATCGAACCCCTTAGGCAAATGTGTTTTGGTTGACAAAGTCTGCAAGAATTGTCTGTTAATAAATCGAGATTTTTGTTTTCTAGCTAATCTGATGTTGTTTCCATTCGATGAATTTGATGTGATTCTGGGTATGGATTGGCTAACAACGCATGATGCTATAGTGAATTGTAGACGAAAGACAATAGAACTGAGATTCTAGAATAATGAGGCTATTAGAATTGAATCTGATGATCTGAATAATTTTCCAGTTGTGATCTTGTCTATGTTAGCTCAGAGATTTGTGAGAAAAGGGTGTAAAGATTATCTTGCTTATGTACCTAATACGAAAGTGACAGAAATAAAGATTGAATCAGTACCAGTTGTGTGCGAGTATCTAGATGTATTTCCCGAAGAGTTATCAGGTTTACCACCTATCAGAGATATTCAGTTTGGTATTAAATTAGTACCGGGAACAACACCAATATCGATGGCTGATAAACCGTAATTTATACATATTTTCATCCCATGTTTAATGCATTTTATGGATGATTTCCTACTAGAATTGGTGAATTCAATGCTTCTAATGCTTTAATTTCATGTTTGATACTTAGGTAAGCATAGGAGAGCAAAAGGAACGAGAAATGGGCCAAAAACGAAGAAAATGGGCCAGAGCACGAAATCAACACGGCCTGGACTTCCTCACATGGGCAGCACACACGTCCGTGCCAATTTAACAGGCTCGACCACGGCCCATACCAACCTCAACACGGCCGTGCCACACAAGCATGTCCCTGCCGAACCCTAGTTAAGTTCCATTTGGAAAAAGCCAATTTTTAGGGCTTCTTAGGCATTCCAAAGCCTATAAATACAACCTAAAGGATGAAGAAAAGGGAACAAAGAATAGGGAGTAAAAAATCACTCCGAGGGAGCCGATTGATCCATATTAGAAGCCAGACTCATCATCAAGACTAAAGATCTCTCCTCAATTTTCCTTCAGGAGTTTTGGGTTTTCTTTATGTTTTGCATCTATTATTATTCTGAGATGTTTTCTTGTTTAGTTATGAACTAAACCCCTAAATTCCTAATGGGGATGAAACCTATGACGAAACCTTGTTATTATTTCTGAATCGTATGATAAATATTTGACTTGTTCTTAATTATGTGTTCTTAATTCTTGTTTTGGTATTTCAGGATATCATTTCAAGTTACTATTCTTAGTTGGAGGAGGAATAGACCCTGACTAAGAGTAACTTTTTCATAATTAAGCGGAGTTTATTGCGCGCCTAGATATTGGGTGACAAGATTTTGCCGGATTAGGGTGAAACCTAATAAGGGAATCCATAGATCGAGTTAATGCAACCTTAGGGTGTTAATTAGAGATAACTCTTGGTTATTCAACCTAGGGATTAGACATTATTAATCTTGAATAGGGATAATAACATAACTTAGGGATTTATACGGAAGAAGTTAAATGAATAAATTGTCCGGTTTGGAGCCAGAATAACAAGTAAAAGTCTAGGTGGATTTTTCCTTAGGTATTGTCTTTAATCAATCGTTTTTCCCAAAGTAATTTCCCAATTCTATTTTCTGCAATATTTTTAGTTTAATAATTTAGTCAGTTAAAACAAAACCCTATTATTCTTAGGCTAGATAATAAAAAGACAGTCATTACTAGTACTTTTAGTTCCTTTGGGTTTGACAATCTGGTCTTGCTAAAACTATACTACTGTTCGATAGGTACACTTGCCTACATCGCGATAATAGTTAGTTTCAAGAACGATTAATTATAAATATTTAAAACCTATCATGAAATAACGCGATCAATAGCTCCGTACAGAATGGCTCTAACAGAATTAAAAGAATTGAAAGCTCAGTTGCAAGAGTTGACAAATAGGGGTTTTGCTAAACTGAGTTTCTCTCCCTGGGGTGCACCGGTATTGTTTGTGAAAAAGAAAGATGGCACGATGAGAATATGTATTGACTACAGACAGCTGAATAAAGTGACCATAAAGAACAAATATCCTCTACCACGGATTGATGATTTGTTTGATCAGTTAAAAGGGGCAACAATGTTTTTGAAAATTGATTTGAGATCAGGTTATTACCAGTTGCGAGTTAAAGACTCAAATGTGTCAAAGACTGCATTTAGAACAAGTACGGACACTATGAATTTCTTGTTATGCCTTTTGGACTAACAAATGCACCTGTTGTTTTTATGGACTTGATGAATCGGATTTTCAGACCATACTTAGATCGATTCGTAGTTGTTTTTATTGATGACATTTTGATTTACTTGAGAGAGATTTCTTAAGAGAATCAAGTATTATGGTAATTGACTCACACTATGATATAGTAGATAGAAGGAATGAAAATGTTTTGCAATTTGTGTGACACTCATTGTGATAGATAATGGATAAGGAAAGAAGAGAAGTTGGCGGTGATGAACTACCTAACACTTTACAGAAACGACGACTAAGCTATAAAAGATCATTTCTCACTGAGTTCTTATGAACTTACATGAGTTAGACTTTATGTTTTAGGTTGAATGTGAGTATGTACCAAGAGGGACAATGCCAGGACTATGCTAAACGAAGTGGCGTATTTGGTTATTATGCATAAAAGCAAGTTTGGTGGCATGTTCAAAGTCTCTAATGTTACTTAGGAAACCATATTTTGGGGTAACAATAATAAATTAAGATTTCAATCTTGATATCCTTGTAATTAAATTATCATGTGTTGCAGTTGTATCTACCATTGTATATATATTTATGTAATTTAGTTTGAATATGTATGAAGTTAATATGTAAAAAAAATTTTAACTTGTATAAGTAGATTAAGCTTTCTTTGTATTCGTGTGGTAATACCCAAGATCTAGATCCGACAAACTGAATTGGGTTGAGGGTGTTAGAAAAGCGAGAGTCGTTGATGAGTAGCTCTCTAACACCCTTAACCTATATTTATAATCGAAACAGGGTTACGGGAATGCTACAACAAGTTAATAGAAATAAACAAGTAAAATCACGGTTCATTTCAATATAATTTCTCAAATACCATAAAGTAATTGAATTACGATAATAACTTACATTTATGAGGCTTAAATCGAATCTTAGGGACTAAAGAATTAATCTTAAATCCGTCAGGGGCTAATTCGAAACAAATCAAAATATTTCAGGAAAATATGAAAAATTTCAAAAATAAGGGACACACGGCCATGTGGCCAGGCCATGCGGAATGCCCTAGGCCGTGAAACTTTAAAATTGGGACACACGATTGTGTCCTAGCCTGTGTAACTCACTGAGTTAGGTCACATGGCCTTGTCGTAGGTTGTGTGAGGCACACGGGCATGTCCCAGGTCGTGTGCACCTAAATGAAACTTAAATGTCAAGTTTACCATTTCAAGATTTCTTGGACACTAAGTAACTAGACCTATTCAAAATGACATTAAACAAACTCAAATCATGCTACACTACAACAAAACAGGTTTTTAGCGGCGTTTTAATAAAAAACGCTACTAAAAACGAGCATTAGCGGCGCTTCTACAAAAAAGCCACTAAAAAACGAGCATCAGCTGCGCTTTTAGAAAAAACACCACTATAGGTTGACCATTAGTGGCACTTTAAAGAAAACATCGCAAAACAATAAACATAAGTTTTTTTGTTGAGATTTAGTGGCTTTAGCGACGCTTGTTAAAAACGCTACTATAGATCGATCTTTTGCTGCGCTTTTTTAAAAAACGCCGCCATAAGTCAACATTAGCGACATTTTTAACAAGCGCAGCTAAAATTATAATCTATTTTAATTGAATATTTAAATTCTTAAAAAAATAATGACATGTAGAATAATTTTAAAAGTAAAAACATAGGAAAATATTTATTAAAATACTATTATTTAAAATAATTTTAAAGTTTATTGGTATATGACTAATTGTTTTTTATTTATATATTAAATATTTTCTTGTATAATTTTAAAAGAGATAGTATTAATTTTAAAATATTGAATTAATTATCATTATAGTTTAGTGTTTATGATTTGGGGTATATGGTTCGGTGTTTAAGGTTTAGGAGTTACTATTTTAAGGGTTATGAATTACGTAGTTTAGGGTACTTTAGGGTTTAACAGTTGGAGTTTAAAATTTAGGGGTTAGGGGTTAAGAATTAGGGGTTAGGGGATAAGGATTAGGGGTTAAGGGTTAAAGGTTAAGAGTTTATAGTTTAGGGGTTAGAGTCTGAGGTATATGTATTGTGATTTAGGGTCTTGGGTTTAAGGTTTAGGGTTTAAAGACTGGCTAGGGGTTAGAGGTTTAGGGTTTTGATTAATTATCATTTTTAATTTATATATTAAATGATTTCTTATATAATTGTAAAAGAGATAATGTTAATCTTAATATATTAAAATTGTATATGATTATAATTTAAATTATTTAGGAGATAATAGATAAACTTTATATATATTAAATGGTTTAGGATTTAAAGTTTACTTGAAATTTGTTAAATGATGAAATTTTATACAATCAATTAATGCTTTTATATATTTAAAAAATTTAATCTAGACCATTTGAAAATTTGATAATTATTAGAATTTAAAACAAAATTGATAAATAAATAAATAAAGTAACAAAATTTGATATAGATAGGTAACTATATCTACTTAATAACATTATAAACACATAAAATCCAAATTATATTAGACATTAAAATATAAGGATTAAATATTAAGCATATTTAAAAGATAAAATTGAAAATTATCTACTTAGTAAAATGTAAATTAAAAAAATTAGTATGTACCATATATCGCAAGAGATAAATCTTTTAAACTTTAATTCATAATATTAGGATTAAATTATAACTAATTATCATCATATTAACATTTATCATCATTAGTATTAATAATTAAAATTATTAATCTAAAGAATTAATTGAACGAAGAATTCAATTCAAATTAATTCCTCTACACTTAATTTATATAAGTGAAATTTAAACTTAAAATTTCAAAGTTATCATGCAATATAGATATATTATTAAATATTGACTATCATAAGTTAATTATTTTGGCTACTAAATTATAACAAATAAAATAAAATATAAAAATTAAGAGATTAGTGGCGTTTTTCCAAAAATGCCGCAAAAAATAGTATAGTTTAAAGAAAAGCAATGTCGTTTTAGTTGGAGATTTAGGGATTAAAAGCCGTGAAAAATTTTATAGTTTAATGAGCGGCGTGTTTTAATTGGATAGGTGATTAGTGGCATTTATAAAAAGCGCCGTAAAAAGAATTAAAGTTTATGGAAACGTCATCGTTTTAGATGAATATATAGGGATTAAAAAGCGTAAAAAAACATTAATGCTTAAAGAAAACGGCGTCGTTTTTGTTGGAGATTAGCGCTTTCTTAGAAACGTCGCAATAGATAGCTTTTAGCGGTAGCGTTTCTAAAGCGCCGCAACGGTCAAAATTTTTATTTCAAAGCGGCGTTGTTTTAATTTGTTAAATTTCATTTCTTTCATGCCCGAAAGCCTTAGGCTTTTCCCCAAAACACCAAATTAGTTTTCCTTAAATTCACCTAAACGACATCATTTTTTCCACCCTTTTATGCCAAAAGACATACCTGAAAAGCTTAAGTGTTTTCCCCCTAAAATTTTCCCCCTAACCCTAAATTTTCAGCAAATCGAAACCCAACCCATCTCTCCATCGCCGGACCCGACCATTTGTTGCATCATCGTCGACTTGACCATCTGTTGCATCACCGTTGCACTCCTCTGCTACAACTAATCGGTAAACCAAAACCCTTACTTAGCTATTTCACCCATCTTCTTCTCGGTTCTCATTTTATTGGTTCGATGCTTTCCGATTTTTGTAATAGGGAATTGAAACCTGGGTGAGAGAAATTACTGGAAGAGGAATTCACAATCTTCTGTAGCAACTTCACCTGCTACTTCATCATCATATTTACTTTCAGATACTGAATAGAAGAGAAAGGGGAAGAAGGGAAAGATAAAGGGTACGCTTTTTTGGATTATTTCTTCTTGTGTACCATAAAGAGTTACTTTTTTGTTGATCTTTCGTATATGTTCTCGTTTTTGTTGTGCTACTTAAATGACTTAATATATATATGATTTGTTTTTTATCGATATGGACATAGTACAACATAGAGAAATCGAATACAAATTTTACTAATCTTGGAAATTTGGTTTCGCTTTGTACATTCCCATCAACTTTATTCGAAATGAATCTCGTGAGATATTGATATATTTTACTTTTATGGTCTTTGAAGCTTGCATTAGCATAAAGCATGAAAATGTCTATGCAATTTTCGTGGGGAATGAGCGAGTTGGAACAAGCAGCAGCAAAAACAAAAATTCACGCACATCGCAGGTCAAGAAGTTTTGCTTAGAATCGAGGTTGAGGTATTATGAATTTATTAATTACATCAAATATTAATGACTTCCTATTATTAAATAATATTTTTACTACTATATTGTAGGAAGTCTCGTCTGTCAAAAATTGGACGCTTTCGACTTTTTGAGATTACGCATGGGAAGAAAGATGGATCTTCTATGACATCCGTTGGAGAAATTATGGTATATTTACTTAATAAAATTTGATTTATTATAAATATTTATAATGTTTAATTATAATGGTTTAATTAAATCGTTAGTAGTTTTAAATAATGTTAAGTTATGTTGTATTCCTTTTATTATATATTTCGTTTCTAACTCTTTGATTGATTTATTAGGAGAAACTAAAGGAGAAGAAGGTGAGTATGAAGCGATTGCTTGATCGATAGTTCTGTTAATCTTGAGAACATTGATAATAGAATTATCGCTAAAGTTTTGGGTCCTGAAAAGTATGGTCGGGTTCGATTTCAAGGATCCGTGTTACCCAGGCCAATATTTTGGATTCGGCTCCCAACAATACATGCCTTCCGAGAGTCAAGCTCAAGCTGAAATTCAGAGGTTAAGAGACCAGATAGCTCAAATGCAAGCGAACACGGTTGAGCAAATTGCCGAGGTTCAAAGAAAATATGAAGAACTCCAGCACCAACTTAGGCGGAGGCGAGAGAGGAGGTAGCGGCGGAAGCGAGGGAGGCGATGTGATAGAGAAGGAGGTAGAGGCAACAGCTATGGTAGCAGAAAGAAGCGAGAAAGCACGATGAGCTCCAACTACGACGGTATATGATGCAGATGTTTCATGATCATAAAAGCCGCCATCTTAGACATTAGTTTTCTCATTGTAAGAAAGTTTTAACATTGTCACATTTAACATTATTGTAAGAATATTATGAGTTTTACTTTATTTATTAATTACATATATCTTTCGTTAAATTTGAAGTATCATTTAGATTTAATGTTTTTAGTTGTATTTTTATGCTAAATTTGTTGTTTTTGGTTGCATTTCATGCTATATTTCTTTGTTTTGGTTGGATTTAATGCGGAAGGGTTGGATATTGGTGAAAATGTGCATTTCAAATCGCCAAATTAGCGGCGTTGTGAAAAAGCGCCACTAAAAGTCATGACCTTTAGCGGCGCTTTTCCACAAACGCCGCTAAAAGTCATGACTTTTAGCGCGCAAATTTTACGGCGTTTCCTATTGCGGTTTTTTGAAGCACTTGTAAAAATGCCGTAAATAGTTTTAGTGACGCTTAAAAGCGTTAGGGTGTTACATTTAGTGGTATTAGAGTTACGGTTTAGTCGGTTTTTGACCTGAACGTAGCATGTATGGAGTCAAGAAATACATGTCATTATAAAACACGTGATATTGTGATAACTCTGAATCAAATTGAACTATGTTTCCATATAGAAAAGATGTTATCTAACCCACCGATTTTGATGGGTAGAAAGTAACGCATAAGCCCCGTTCATGGGGCAATTTTAATAGTTATGGGCCCGTAGTTGAGGGTGGTGAGGTAAGACTAAAGAAGCCTTTTCTAGATGATGTTTGAATGGTTTATAAAGTTCGTGAGAATGAACCCATTGGCTCAACAACAAGCAAGCCTCCAGTTGATAAAATCCAAAAATATAGGGCTTACGAGTTTCATGGTACAACCGAAATGATCTAGAGAAAGTCGAGTTCTAGTTAGAAAACACAGTGGGAGTTTTCGATGAATTATCTTGTACACAGGTTGGATGCTAAAACTATTTTGTATCGTTACTTAAAGACTCAGGATATCAGTGGTGGAATACATTGAGTGCATTAGTACCGAAAGACTGTGTGAATTGGGAATTCTTTTAGACAGAGTTTAGAAAGACATATATTAGCCAGCGATTTCTAGACAAGAAGCACAAAATTTCTAGAACTGAAACAGGGCCGTATGATAGTAGCTGAGTAGGAGAGAGAATTTGTGCGACTCAAAAAATATGCTCGAGAATGCATACCATCCGAGGCTGTTATGTGTACCCGGTTTGAATACGATTTAAATGAAGATATTAAGTTGCTAGTTGCGATTCTTGAGTTGAAAGAATTCGTAGTTCTGGTTGATAGAGCACATAAGGCTGAAGAACTCAGTAAAGCAAAAAGAAAAAAAGATTCTGAGGCTCATGATACGGGAAAATGACCTATGGGAAAATCATTCTCATCTCCATCAAAGAAATCAAATGAATTTCACAGTCGTCCGTCAACTTCAGTAGGTTTCTTAGGAAGAGACAAAAGAAAGCAGTATTTGAGTTCAAAACCTCCGGCCACATCTATAGCGAGTGTGAGTAGTGTTATGAACAAAACACCCGAATGTCAAAAATACAATAGGAGCCACTTCGGTGAATGTAGATTGAAAGACGTGTCATGTTTTGAATGCGGTTCTTAGGTTATTTTCTCCTAGATTTCCCTAAAAGATCAAATAAAAAGAAGGCTCGAAATACTCGTTCGAGTAATACGGCTGCGAGAGGGAGATCGCCCAGAAATAGTGGTAATGTGGGTAACAGTAAGAGTGGAATGAAAGATTCATTGTTGGATCGAGGCATGCATCAGCTAGGGCTTATACGATTCGTGCTCAAAAGGAAGCTTCAACACCTAATGAGATCATCGGTACATTTTTCAGAATAACACCCTAACCTGTACCCATCGCCAGATTAGGGTTACGAGGCATTACCTATCAAATTACCACTCAATACGGTCATACAATTCAATCATGCACATAGTAATATTAACTCCTTTACAATAATTTTTTCTAACTAAGTTTAACCAAATATAATCATGCATTGTATTTTATTCCAATACATGCATATTATACTTAATATGCAATATCACATGGCAAATAAACCAAAACACATTCGGTATAATCAACCTCACCAAATGATCAAGTATAAAATTTTTAAACATCAACGTCATGTACTCATTTTACCTAATTAATATAAACCATTTTAAAACACATACTACTAATCAAAGTATAATCAATTTACAAATTTAATAATCAAGCCAATTCATATATATATTTTTATTCACCTCATGAATTATTAGGTTAACACAATAATCTAAATTAAACTATTTCCACGGCATAGTAAACACATATATTTTACACATAAATAATCTTTCTAATAAGTCCAATACAATAAACATAAGTTTTTTGTTGAGATTTAGTGGCTTTAGCGACGCTTGTTAAAAACGCTACTATAGATCGATCTTTTCTTTGCGCTTTTTTAAAAAACGCCATAAGTCAACATTAGCGACATTTTAACAAGCGCAACTAAAATTATAATCTATTTTTAATTGAATATTTAAATTCTTAAAAAATAATGACATGTAGAATAATTTTAAAAGTAAAAACATAGGAAAATATTTATTAAAATACTATTATTTAAAATAATTTTAAAGTTTATTGGTATATGACTAATTGTTTTTTATTTATATATTAAATATTTTCTTGTATAATTTTAAAAGAGATAGTATTAATTTTAAAATATTGAATTAATTATCATTATAGTTTAGTGTTTATGATTTGGGGTATATGGTTCAGTGTTTAAGGTTTAGGAGTTACTATTTTAAGGGTTATGAATTACGTAGTTTAGGGTACTTTAGGGTTTAACAGTTGGAGTTTAAAATTTAGGGTTAGGGGTTAAGAATTAGGGTTAGGGATAAGGATTAGGGGTTAAGGGTTAAAGGTTAAGAGTTTATAGTTTAGGGTTAGAGTCTGAGGTATATGTATTGTGATTTAGGGTCTTGGGTTTAAGGTTTAGGGTTTAAAGACGGCTAGGGTTAGAGGTTTAGGGTTTTGATTAATTATCATTTTTAATTTATATATTAAATGATTTCTTATATAATTGTAAAAGAGATAATGTTAATCTTAATATATTAAAATTGTATATGATTATAATTTAAATTATTTAGAGATAATAGATAAACTTTATATATATTAAATGGTTTAGGATTTAAAGTTTACTTGAAATTTGTTAAATGATGAAATTTTATACAATCAATTAATGCTTTTATATATTTAAAAAATTTAATCTAGACCATTTGAAAATTTGATAATTATTAGAATTTAAAACAAAATTGATAAATAAATAAATAAAGTAACAAAATTTGATATAGATAGGTAACTATATCTACTTAATAACATTATAAACACATAAAATCCAAATTATATTAGACATTAAAATATAAGGATTAAATATTAAGCATATTTAAAAGATAAAATTGAAAATTATCTACTTAGTAAAATGTAAATTAAAAAAATTAGTATGTACCATATATCGCAAGAGATAAATCTTTTAAACTTTAATTCATAATATTAGGATTAAATTATAACTAATTATCATCATATTAACATTTATCATCATTAGTATTAATAATTAAAATTATTAATCTAAAGAATTAATTGAACGAAGAATTCAATTCAAATTAATTCCTCTACACTTAATTTATATAAGTGAAATTTAAACTTAAAATTTCAAAGTTATCATGCAATATAGATATATTATTAAATATTGACTATCATAAGTTAATTATTTTGGCTACTAAATTATAACAAATAAAAATAAAATATAAAAATTAAGAGATTAGTATTTTCCAAAAAATGCCGCAAAAAATAGTATAGTTTAAAGAAAACAGCGTCGTTTTAGTTGGAGATTTAGGGGATTAAAACGCCGTGAAAAATTTTATAGTTTAACAGAACGGCGTCGTTTTAATTGGATAGGTGATTAGTGGCATTTATAAAAAACGCCGTAAAAAGAATTAAAGTTTATGGAAACGTCATCGTTTTAGATGAATATATAGGGGATTAAAAAAACGTCGCAAAAAAACATTAATGCTTAAAGAAAACGGCGTCGTTTTTGTTGGAGATTAGCGGCGCTTTCTTAGAAACGTCGCAATAGATAGCTTTTAGCGGCGCGTTTCTAAAGCGCTGCAAACGGTCAAAATTTTTTATTTCAAAACGGCGTTGTTTTAATTTGTTAAATTTCATTTCTTTCATGCCCGAAAGCCTTAGGCTTTTCCCCCAAAACACCAAATTAGTTTTCCCTTAAATTCACCTAAACGACATCATTTTTTTCCACCCTTTTATGCCAAAAGACATACCTGAAAAGCTTAAGTGTTTTCCCCCTAAAATTTTCCCCCTAACCCTAAATTTTCAGCAAATCGAAACCCAACCCATCTCTCCATCGCCGGACCCGACCATTTGTTGCATCATCGTCGACTTGACCATCTGTTGCATCACCGTTGCACTCCTCTGCTACAACTAATCGGTAAACCAAAACCCTTACTTAGCTATTTCACCCATCTTCTTCTCGGTTCTCATTTTATTGGTTCGATGCTTTCCGATTTTTGTAATAGGAATTGAAACACAGGTGAGAGAAATTCTGGAAGAGGAATTCACAATCTTCGTAGCAACTTCACTGCTACTTCATCATCATATTTACTTTCGACATCTTGAATAGAAGAGAAAGGGAAGAAGGAAAGATAAAGGTACGCTTTTTTGGATTATTTCTTCTTGTGTACCATAAAGAGTTACTTTTTTGTTGATCTTTCGTATATGTTCTCGTTTTTGTTGTGCTACTTAAATGACTTAATATATATATGATTTGTTTTTTTATCGATATGGACATAGTACAACATAGAGAAATCGAATACAAATTTTTACTAATCTTGGAAATTTGGTTTCTGCCTTGTACATTCCCATCAACTTTATTCTGAAATGAATCTCTGTGAGATATTGATATATTTTTACTTTTATGGTCTTTGAAGCTTGCATTAGCATAAAGCATGAAAATGTCTATGCAATTTTCTGTAGGACTGTGAGCGAGTTGGAACAAGCAGCAGGCAAAAACAAAAATTCACGCACACTGCAGGGTCAAGAAGTTTTGCTTCTGTAACTGAGGTTGAGGTATTATGAATTTATTAATTCTGTCAAATATTAATGACTTCCTATTATTAAATAATATTTTTACTACTATATTGTAGGAAGTCTCGTCTGGTCAAAAAATTGGACGCTTTCAGCTTTTTGAGATTACGCATGGGAAGAAAGATGGATCTTCTATGACATCCGAAGCTGGAGAAATTATGGTATATTTACTTAATAAAATTTGATTTATTATAAATATTTATAATGTTTAATTATAATGGTTTAATTCGTCGTTAGTAGTTTTAAATAATGTTAAGTTATGTTGTATTCCTTTTTATTATATATTTCGTTTCTAACTCTTTGATTGATTTATTAGGAGAAACTAAAGGAGAAGAAGGTGAGTATGAAGCGATTGCTTCGACTGATAGTTCTGTTAATCTTGAGAACATTGATAATAGAATTATCGCTAAAGTTTTGGGTCCTGAAAAGTATGGTCGGGTTCGATTTCAAGGATCTGGTGTTACCCCGACCCAATATTTTGGATTCGGCTCCCAACAATACATGCCTTCCGAGAGTCAAGCTCAAGCTGAAATTCAGAGGTTAAGAGACCAGATAGCTCAAATGCAAGCGAACACGGTTGAGCAAATTGCCGAGGTTCAAAGAAAATATGAAGAACTCCAGCACCAACTTAGAGCGGAGGCAGCAGAGAGGGAGGTAGCGGCGGTAGCGAGGGAGGCAGTGGCAGTAGAGAAGGAGGTAGAGGCAACAGCTATGGTAGCAGAGCAGAGCAGAAAGTACGATGAGCTCCAACTACAGCTTCAGTATATGATGCAGATGTTTCAGCAGTCGCAAAAGCCGCCATCTTAGACATTAGTTTTCTCATTGTAAGAAAGTTTTTAACATTGTCACATTTAACATTATTGTAAGAATATTATGAGTTTTACTTTATTTATTAATTACATATATCTTTCGTTAAATTTGAAGTATCATTTAGATTTAATGTTTTTAGTTGTATTTTTTATGCTAAATTTGCTGTTTTTGGTTGCATTTCATGCTATATTTGCTGTTTTTGGTTGGATTTAATGCAGGAAGGGTTGGATATTGGTGAAAAATGTGCATTTCAAATCTGCCAAATTAGCGGCGTTTGTGAAAAAAGCGCCACTAAAAGTCATGACCTTTAGCGGCGCTTTTCCCACAAACGCCGCTAAAAGTCATGACTTTTAGCGCCGCAAATTTTTACGGCGTTTCCTATTGCGGTTTTTTTGAAGCACTTGTAAAAATGCCGTAAATAGTTTTAGTGACGCTTAAAAGCGTTAGGGGTGTTACATTTAGTGGTATTAGAGTTACGGTTTAGTCAGTTTTTGGACTGAACGTAGCATGTATGGAGTCAAGAAATACATGTCATTATAAAACCTGTGATATTGTGATAACTCCTGAATCAAATTGAACTATGTTTCCATATAGAAAAGATGTTATCTAACCCAGCCGATTTTGATGGGTAGAAAGTAACGCGCAAGCCCCCGTTCATGGGGCAATTTTTAATAGTTATGGGCCCGTAGTTGAGGGCTGGTGAGGTAAGACTAAAGAAGCCTTTTTCTAGATGATGTTTGAATGGTTTATAAAGTTCGTGAGAATGAACCCATTGGCTCAACAACAAGCAAGCCTCCAGTTGATAAAATCCAAAAATATAGGGCTTACGAGTTTCATGGTACAACCGAAATGATCTAGAGAAAGTCGAGTTCTAGTTAGAAAACACAGTGGGAGTTTTCGATGAATTATCTTGTACACAGGTTGGATGCTAAAACTATTTTGTATCGTTACTTAAAGACTCGGGATATCGGTGGTGGAATACATTGAGTGCATTAGTACCGAAAGACTGTGTGAATTGGGAATTCTTTTAGACGAGTTTAGAAAGACATATATTAGCCAATGATTTCTAGACAAGAAGCACAAAATTTCTAGAACTGAAACAGGTACGTATGATAGTAGCCGAGTAGGAGAGAGAATTTGTGCGACTCAAAAATATGTTTCGAGAATGCATACCATCCGAGGTCATTATGTGTACCGGTTTGAATACGATTTAAATGAAGATATTAAGTTGCTAGTTGCGATTCTTGAGTTGAAAGAATTCGTAGTTCGGTTGATAGAGCACATAAGGTGAAGAACTCGAGAAAGCAAAAAGAAAAAAGATTCGAGGCTCATGATACGGAAAATGACCTATGGGAAAATCATTCTCATCTCCATCAAAGAAATCAAATGAATTTCACAGTCGTCCGTCAACTTCAGTAGGTTTCTTAGGAAGAGACAAAAGAAAGCAGTATTTGAGTTCAAAACCTCCGGCCACATCTATAGCGAGTGTGAGTAGTGTTATGAACAAAACACCCGAATGTCAAAAATACAATAGGAGCCACTTCGGTGAATGTAGATTGAAAGACGTGTCATGTTTTGAATGCGGTTCTTAGGTTATTTTCTCCTAGATTTCCCTAAAAGATCAAATAAAAGAAGGCTCGAAATACTGCTCGAGTAATACTACTGAGAGGAGATCGCCGAAATAGTGGTAATGTGGGTAACAGTAAGAGTGGAATGAAAGATTCTGCTGTTGGATCTGAGGCACAGGCATCAGCTAGGGCTTATACGATTCGTGCTCAAAAGGAAGCTTCAACACCTAATGAGATCACTGGTACATTTTCTGTAACACCCCTAACCTGTACCCATCGCCAGATTAGGGTTACGAGGCATTACCTATCAAATTACCACTCAATACGGTCATACAATTCAATCATGCACATAGTAATATTAACTCCTTTACAATAATTTTTTTCTAACTAAGTTTAACCAAATATAATCATGCATTGTATTTTATTCCAATACATGCGCATATTATACTTAATATGCAATATCACATGGCAAATAAACCAAAACACATTCGGTATAATCAACCTCACCAAATGATCAAGTATAAAATTTTTAAACATCAACGTCATGTACTCATTTTACCTAATTAATATAAACCATTTTAAAACACATACTACTAATCAAAGTATAATCAATTTACAAATTTAATAATCAAGCCAATTCATATATATATTTTTATTCACCTCATGAATTATTCGGTTAACACAATAATCTAAATTAAACTATTTCCACGGCATAGTAAACACATATATTTTACACATAAATAATCTTTCTAATAAGTCCAATACAATAAATTTAACATTAACATTTTACTAAACACTTGAGTAAATGATTTAAACTATCATTGCCAAATCACAAAGTTGATTATAATCATCATATATAATTTCATCACATAACCAAATACACAACACTTTATAAACAATTTCCAAATTGATTCATATATCAAACACACCTCATATAAGTACCATGAAACCTAATTCCCCACATGAACATATATCATGATCAAATCTATATAATCATAAACATTATTTCTAGCCGTTTGGATCCGAACCTATAAAGCCAATTTACAACCAAATACATATCCATCATTTTACCTCATCACCAAGCCATATTATACAATCATCCAGCACACATTATACCACTTTTGATACTTCAAAAATAAGTTTAAGTCATAGCCACATACACACTAACTTTAACATTATAATCAAGCCATTTTTGTATGGCTATATATATAAATATACAAACTTCAAAACCAAATATATCAAAACAAGCCTATACATGCCACATAACCAAATCTCAAAGCATTAGTTGCCGAAATGATAACTGGATAGTTTGATGACGTCTCCAACAACTTCCAACTCGAGCAATTCACTGAAACTCTAAAGACATAGGAAAAACACACAGAGTAAGCTTCGAGAGCTTAGTAAGTCATACGCAAATAAATAACTCAATATTAATATCAACTTAGTTTAATCAAAATAATTTATACTATCATGATCACATTTATTTTCAAGCTCACAATTTCATATATAACATATACTTCCATGTACAAATTTTACCTTGACCGAATATACATGTATCTATTATCAAAATAACATACCCTTTCAAGCCATATTATCAATGAATATATAACCGAATATTTAAACTCTTATATACATATCTTCATAAATCAAACCATAATAACACATATATATACATAATATGTGGTCGAATATATATTTTACAATTTCCCAAATATGAAAACACATACATTTCATTTACCAAATCACCTATACTTTTCATTTGGCCAATTATAGATTTTCCTATACATATATACTCTCATTTATGTCATGAATACATAAGTAACCCGAATGTATACTTTCACATATGCATACATATAATTCACATTAACATGTAACATTTATATCATTAATTCGAACATTTCACTTGCCATAATTTCATAATTTAGTATGAATACATACCTGAGCCTTTTAAATCGATTTTTATGCGTCAAAAAATAGCATTACATAACATTTTTATCACATATCTTTCAGCCAATTTACCTTCATTTCAAATAAGTAAACCACATTCACATACTTGATCACTTTAGCTCATTTAACACATTTGATTACTTTTACCGTTGTTCACATAAAATTTGCTAGGCATAAAGCCTAGTATAATACTGCCAAGACAAATACTGCTAGGCAATAAGCCTGATATAATACACCGGCATATAAAGCCTGCTAGGCAATAAGCCTGATATAATACACCGGCATAAAGCTTGCTAGGAAATAAAGCCCGAATATCACTGATACAAAGTCGGTCTTACACATAATTCATATTTTAGAAATCCTAATTATTTCTTAATGTTCATATTATGCTTTTCAAACATCATATCTCAATTGAATCGAACTTGTTCCCAAATCTCATAAACATTTATACATTCGGCTATAACTAATAAAAATTCACACAATTAAATTCAGCATATAAAGATCATATACATTCAAATTTTAAAACGTTTATTGCTTATAGACTTACCTCGGACAACGGTAATCGAAACGAGACGACTAATCAACCACTTTGATTTTCCCCCCGATCCAAATCCGAATTCAACTTTTGCCAATCTAATTAATATCAAAATTTACTCACTTATTCAAAATTTCATTAAATTTTATCTAAGGACACATAATCTGGGCATTTTACATTTTATCCCCTAACATTTCACATTTTTGCAATTTAGTCCCTATTTCAAAATAACACAAATTACTCAAAATTTCATCAAACCCATGTTAGGCCGAATTTATCTTAGGTCTCTAGCAACCCATTTCTTTTATTTATTTCACGTTTTGACCCCTCAATTTACAAATTTCTAAATTTAGTCCTTAATACACATTTTTATCAAAAATCACTTAATTAAACATGAAAATCAAACATCAAAGGTTTATTATTCATCATCAAACAACAATTTCATCACATAATAAACAATGGAAAATATCAAATTCTTCATTAAATCCAAAAATTAAGGCATGGGTTTACTAGTACTCAAGCAACGATCTCAAAACGTAAAAATTATCAAAACCGAGTAAAACACATACCCGAATTAAGCTTCCAAAGGTGCCGAATATTCAAAGCTTCCAAACTCATCTTTTTCTTTTCACATTTGGCTATGGAGAAAGATGATAGCATAAAAAGACAAAAAACATGGCTTTTGATGTATTTAATTAAACTTTTTTTAACATATTACCATTTTACCATTAAAATAAATTCATATTTACACAAATGCCAAACCAAATATCATCCACTATCTTATAAATGGGCTATTTACCATTTAAGGCCATCATATTAAAAAGCCAATGCCAATTGACACCTTTAACTAATAGCATGCAAGTTTTACGTTTTACGCAATTTGGTCCTTTTTATTAAATCAAGCATACAGCGATAAAATTTTCGTACGAAAATTTCACACATATCAATTCACATACTTTAAACACAGAAAATAATATTAAAATATTTTTATGACTCAGATTCGTGGTCCCGAAACCACTGTTCTTACTAGGGTCTAAATCGGGCTGTTACAACTCTCCCCCTTTAGGGATTTTCGTCCTCGAAAATCTTACCAAAAAAAAAATAGATTAAAGATTTGTTTCCACATAGTATATTTCAAATTCACACAGGGCTACCCATTTCATATCTATTAAATCTCATGACTAAGATTTTAATCTATCTTCCGTTATACATCATATTAAACCAAAATTGTTTATAACTGTACTGAATTACTTTCATTTTCTGCTTTATTTCGCTGATGATATTAATCTCATGAATCAGTTATTTACAAAGCTCGATCCTGAACAACGGAGTTAGATAACTGGCACATACAATACCTCATACAATATCACTTTTATACTCACTTGATAATTTGTCAAATAGCAACAATTTTTCTTAGTTGCTTTCAAACTTTAAAACATAAGAATAAATAAATATTTCAAGAATTTTCAAAACAACCCCGTACTCACGGCTTATTGTAGTTTCTCCCAGAATTACCATATAAATTTTAGATTTCAATCTAAAACAATGATAACTAGCACCATGTGCAAACTGACAGTCTCTGAAACAAATAACTCACTTGATTTATCAAAAGAGAAATCTATGTGTACGGAAAAACTTATTTAGACAGTTAACAATAATTCAAATATCATCTGTCTTTTTCAATTATAAGAGATAATCCTGACACACAATTCATCAAAATTCTATTTCACCATTATTCAAATGTCATAGCATGCTAAAGTAGTCCTGAAGAGGCTTAATAGTTAACTTTAACCTGTTGAAATCTCAGACATTTAAACGCGAGGTCAGAAATATTACGTTTTATACCTATTATCAATACCACTTTCTCATATTATTGTGCCTCTTATTACTCCTATATAAACAGTCTAATTGACACTATAAGCCTTTTGGAACAATGGTTATACAATCTCAGACTTCTTGGTTTATACACTCTATTTCAAAGCAACAAGCAATCATCACTTTCACATCTGAAATTCTAAATCGGAAATCAATTTAAGTTGAACCCCTTTCTAACTTATAACTTGATAACACCTTTCTAAGTTTCACGAATTCACTTAGTAAGTATCAATTTAATTTCTAATCTAGTCAATTTAATTTCTAATCTAGCTAACATATAATCATCCCTTGATAAGATTAATCACGTATTCATCGCTATTAGAGCATACCAAAGTTTCTTATTCAGATAATTTGAAACAAAAATCATTTCTCTCAGATAATATTATTTACTCACAGACTCAAAAGTTTTTCGACGATTCAAGCTAGCTTTGCTGTGCCAAGTTCGGATCTCGCTCTGCAACATCAAACATTTTAAACTCTTGTAATCATCAAATATGTCACATAACTCTTTTCATATAGCTTTAACCGTATGGAATCATAAGATATCTTTATATACTCTATTATTAGAACACACTTCAAACCGTTCATTGGCGCACGATTGAAGATCATAAACTTTTTCTTTAATTCAGACTAAACCAGAACTGATATTTCTGTTGATAATGTCTTCATGCACAAGAAAGTTTCAGCAATCGAACTAACTTTAATTAACCACAACATTCCCAGTTAGAATTGTTCTGATAGATATAATTCTGCATCAAATCTTCAAGAATACGAATTCTTTTTCCAGATTATTCCTCAGTTCACACTTGTGCATTCAAAGTTTATTTCTAGTCCCATGCATAGATTCAAACACATATAACCAAATTAATTTTTCAATCAAATAATTTAGATCAGACTAAACCACTGAATCGGTCTTTTCGAAGAAATCTTTTCTTCTCATTAAAAAGGATAACCCAGACATATCATTATACAGAAGCCGCAATCATCAAATAGAAATCATAATGTCATAATAAGATTGACGTCTTCCCATAACAATATATAATATCCCGGCTGTTAATAAAGTATCTGAACCCAGAAGAAAATCAAATATGATTTGAACAGCAACCAATGCATAAACACAACTTTTATAACTTTGATAACAAGATCGCAATACTTTCCAAATTTCGAGCGAAATTATGATTATAACAGATATAGCCATTTCTGTCAAATAGATATCTCATATAGATAATCATATAAAATCATAAGAAAACTAGAATAACGAAATTTCAACGTATGAAGCTACGCAGGATTTCTGAAAATTTCAACCCATGTAGAATGATAATAATTTCGATGATATCCCAGAAAGTTTCCAGAAAGAACGACGTCACTCATAAATACTAAAATCCATAATAACAGAAGTAATATAATCTTCACGTATATTCAACAGAACAATAGCCAATAGATATAGAATATTAGCATTATACAGAGTTTTACTGTCAATTTTCATATCCACATAAGAGACAAAATTTCAGAGAAAGACATAGCAATGTCGTACATAACCCAAATAGACCAATGATGCTTTTTTCTATAGCCATGTTTAGCTAATGTTCTCATACGATAAAAATTCTTACGAAATTAAACATCACATATACTTCGAGGATAATTGTACACGAAATTGCCCGAAGAAATCATAGTATCTGCCTAATCGTAACTATTGCACTCACCATCAATATAATTAAACATTATTCAACCGTCTAACTCGTCATCGAAATTTTCACATCATCCCTTCACTAATGAAGTTAATTCAGAAAAGCTTCTAGCTAATATTTTCCTTATATAACAAACCTGAATAGATAATTTAGTCAGGGTTAACTTCTTCTATAACAGTGTCTTTGTATAATCTGAATAGTCTTCAGAACTACCCAATATCTCTTTTAATACTATCTTTATTTGCTGATTCATTTACTTTTCTAATCACGTTATTAATCTTCTAAACACGGAATTTTGTAATTCCACACTCGTAAACTTATTGAATCCAAATCTTATAGATTTCATTTTAACGTTTCACTGATAAAGAGTTGGTGTTGGATTTAAACTCTGATGTTGGAGGGATCCCACATCGGGAAGCTAACATAAGAGTGGATGGGAAGCTGGCTTTAAATAGAGGGAACCATGAGGAGAGTAAAGGTACCTTTTCTTAACTGATCCCTTTCGCTGTATGGTATGCTCGTTTGGGTTGGACGTCGGCTAAGAGTGCTCGGAGCGTGGATTAACTCTAGTCTCCTATCAGGTGTGTATTTTCTTGCTACTCTAGCTATAGGATGGCTACTTCGGGCTGCGATGGGCCGAAAGAGGTCATGTGGGCCTAATGGGCCTACGGGACCAATTGGATAAGTTGTTTGATTGTGTAGTAAATATTGGACTAGGCTAGGTGAATCTCATATTTGTCGCTAGATTTGGGCTAAAAGGGCCACACGGCGTGTGGGCCCATTTTAAGAGAATAGGCTTTAGGCTGCTTTGTTATCCCTGTTTAGAATACTTTAGTTTACCAAATTATTGAAATGCCCTCGATTTGTAGAATTACCATTTTACCCTCAGTTTACAAAATTACCGTTTTATCCTCAATTGTGAAATTACTGAAATACCCCTGTAGGATAGAATTACCAAAATACCCTTAGTTTGTAAAATTACCAAAATACCCTTAGTTTGTAAAATTACCGAAATACCACTAGTTTGTAAAATTATCGAAATACCCTCAATTTGTAAAATTACCAAAATACCCCTGATTTACAAAATTACAGAAATACCCTTGACTTTTTAAAAATTATAGAAATACCATTGGTTTACAAAATTACTGAAATACCCTTGGTTTGTAGATTTACCAAAACACCCTTGTAGGATGAAATGACTAAAATACCCCTAATAGCTAAAAAGACCGTAAAACCCCTGTAGGGTAAAGTGACCGTAATACGCTTGTATGGTAAAATGACGAATATGCCCTTATGTTCCGTATGACTGATGTGCTTAGGATTTACATATATTGATATTGGATTAGTTAAGTTTGAGTGACAGGTGGTGGTTATCGTAGGTGATTGATTATGGAAATGTTTCAACTTCAACCCATAACAGGTGTGTACTAACCCTCGTAGTAGCTTAGATTAATATCTGCTGAGAAGCCGAAATGCTAAAATGCCGGCATTTTGGGAACTTGTAATGTTGCGTATGGGTATAGATGCGATAAATACGATAAGATCGGTGTTTGGATCACTGGAACGGGTAAGAACTCAATTTTGTGCACGATGGTAAGTTGGGCTTCAATGGGCTGGAATTGGGCCAAATGGGCTTTTGGGCCCATTTGGGTAAAATTGATAGAAAATGGAATTTGGAAAAGTTGCATGTTAACACGGCTAGAGTTTTTGTAAAATTTGGGTTAAGGTGCTCGATGGGCTAAATCAAAGATTCGTAGGGCCCATTAGGGGTTTTGGGCCCAAAAGCCCAAATTTGATAAGTGGGTTAAAGATCATTGTTTAAACACTCGGAAATATTGAAAATTCTAATGAACATGGAAAACCCTGATTTTTGGTAAAATTACGAAAATACCCTTATAATATGAAAAATGACTATTTTGCCCTTGTGGGCAAGTGGTGACTTGGACCGTGTGGTTGTGGATTTGATTGTGAATATATGTTGGTGATATGAATGACTTGACTGTGATTGTTTGATTCAAATATGGGCATGACATTCGCATACATGACATATTGCATGGGATATGGGTTATATTGATGGAGGAAGTGCTAAAAGGGCTCACTTAATTTACCAAAAAGGGCTTTGCCCTAGTTTATCGAAAGGGCTTTGCCCAGTTATTAAAAGAGGCTAGGCCTCGGTTATATGATAAAGCACTATGCTACCAAGTGGAGAGTTTGGTTGGGTGGGTTGAGTTATTCCCACATGGAGAGCTTGGTTGGTACGGTGGAGAGTAGCGGATGGTGGGTCGAGTAGTCTCCCAAATGGGCTTGCATACATTCATTGACATTACATGTGATATTGAAATGGGCTTGCATACATCCATTGACATTACATGTGATATTGAAATGGGCCTAAGGGCTATCTTGCTTTCTGATGAAAGGCTTGGCCTAGTGATATGATTTATGAAAAGGCTTTAGCCCAGTGATATGCTTTATGAAAAGGCTTCGGCCCAGTGCTATGATTTATGAAAAGGCTTTCGCCCAGTGATATGATTTATGGAAAGGCTTCGGCCCAGTATATGTCAAGACTAAATAAGGCTTTGGCCCAGATTGTACTAATACCGTGTTATTTACTATTTGTTTGTTATTAGGGTTACACACTGAGTTTTCGTAAACTCACCCTGTTTCTAACTGTGCAGGTAATCCCTAAGCTTAGATGTGATATTGAAATGGGCCTAAGGGCTATACTGTTTACAGTAAAGGCTTCGGCCCAGTGATATGATTTATGAAAAGGCTTCAGCCCAGTGATATGCTTTATGAAAAGGCTTCGGCCCAGTGCTATGATTTATGAAAAGGCTTTGGCCCAGTGATATGATTTATGGAAAGGCTTCGGCCCAGTATATGTCAAGACTAAATAAGGCTTTGGCCCAGATTGTACTGATACCGTGTTATTTACTATTTGTTTGTTATTGGGGTTACACACTGAGTTTTCGTAAACTCACCCGCTTTCTAACTGCAAGTGTAATCCCTAAGCTTAGATGGTTTGGAGTGCGAGGGACTCAAGATGGCCACACTCTTGTTTGCTTTCTTTTAATTGCAATAAGTAGCCGATTTATTTCTTTATAAGTTTTATCTTATTAATATTATTATTTGGTTTTGGGTTGTAATAAGGCCATTTTAATTATTTTTCTGAGATTATTTTATCTTATACCCTATATTTTTCTGATAACAATGTGAGTTAGACCTAGGGCGCGTTTCCAAAATGATAATTGTTTTCAAAATAACGCAACGATACAATTAATCGGTTTATCAAAAATATCCACTTAAATGAATTCCAACTCCTTTTTCTCAAACCCTAACCTATCACCAAAGTGTGGCAATGGTTGTGGGCATGTCTAGGATTGGATCCAATCAAGAGCTTTGTACTTAAGCAGCCTTCTAGGCTCACCTCCTCTGTTTCAGATACCTACCTGGTGCACAGCTTCCATTCATTTTATTAACTTAGCAAAGACTATCTTTTAAAACACTAAGAAGGACGTTGAAAGAGGCATGGGTTTTCTTAAAAACTTCAATATGACACGTCGGATCCGGCCATAACGTCTGGGCCAGGTTTGGGGTGTTACATACGAGGCATTACCGATCAAATTACCACTCAATATGGTCATACAATTCAATCACGCACATAGTAATATTAACTCTTTTACAATAATTTTTTTTTAACTAAGTTTAACCAAATATAATCATGCATTGTATTTTATTCCAATACATGCGCATATTATACTTAATATGCAATATCACATGGCAAATAAACCAAAACACATTCGATATAATCAACCTCACCAAATGATCAAGTATAAAATTTTTAAACATCAACGTCATGTACTCATTTTACCTAATTAATATAAACCATTTTAAAACACATACTACTAATCAAAGTATAATCAATTTACAAATTTAATAATCAAGCCAATTCATATATATATATATATTTTATTCACCTCATGAATTATTTGGTTAACACAATAATCTAAATTAAACTATTTCCATGGCATAGTAAACACATATATTTTACACATAAATAATCTTTATAATAAGACCAATACAACAAATTTAACATTAACATTTTACTAAACACTTGAGTAAATGATTTAAACTATCATTGCCAAATCACAAAGTTGATTATAATCATCATATATAATTTCATCACATAACCAAATACACAACACTTTATAAACAGTTTCCAAATTAATTCATATATCAAACACACCTCATATAAGTACCATGAAACCTAATTCCCCACATGAACATATATCATGATCAAATCTATATAATCATAAACATTATTTCTAGCTGTTTGGATCCGAACCTATAAAGCCAATTTACAACCAAATACATATCCATCATTTTACCTCATCACCAAGCCATATTATACATTCATCCAGCATACATTATACCACATTTGATACTTCAAAAATAAGTTTAAGTCATAGCCACATACACACTAACTTTAACATTATAATCAAGCCATTTTCGTATGGCTATATATATAAATATACAAACTTCAAAACCAAATATATCAAAACAAGCCTATACATGCCACATAACTAAATCTCAAAGCATTAGTTACTGAAATGATAACCGGATAGTGTGATGACGTCTCCAACAACTTCCAACTCGGGCAATTCACTGAAACTCTAAAGACATAGGAGAAACACACAGAGTAAGCTTCAAGAGCTTAGTAAGTCATAAGCAAATAAATAACTCAATATTAATATCAACTTAGTTTAATCAAACAAATTTATACTATCATGATCACATTTATTTTCAAGCTCACAATTTCATAAATAACATATACTTCAATGTACAAATTTTACCTTGACCGAATATACATGTATCTATTATCAAAATAACATACCCTTTCAAAGCCATATTATCAATGTATATATAACCGAATATTTAAACTCTTATATACATATCTTCATAAATCAAACCATAACAACACATATATATACATAATATGTGGTCGAATATATATTTTACAGTTGCCCAAATATGAAACAAACATTTCATTTACAAAATCACTTATACTTTTCATTTGGCCAATCATAGATTTTCTTATACTTATATACTCTCATTTATGTAATGAATACATAAGTAAACCGAATGTATACTTTCACATATGCATACATATAATTCACATTAACATGTAACATTTATATCATTAATTCGAACATTCCACTTGCCATAATTTCATAATTTAGTATGAATACATACCTGAGCCTTTTAAATCGATTTTTCATGCGTCAGAAAATAGCATTACATAACATTTTTATCACATATCTTTCAGCCAATTTACCTTCATTTCAAATAAGTAAACCACATTCACATACCTGATCACTTTAGCTTATTTAACACATTTGATTACTTTTACTGTTGTTCACATAAAATTTGCTAGGCATAAAGCCTAGTATAATACACCGGCACAGAGCCTGCTAGGCAATAAGCCTGATATAATACACCGGCTCAAAGCCTGCTAGCCAATAAAGCCTGAATATCACTGATACAAAGTCGGTCTTACACATAACTCATATTTCAAAAATCCTAATTATTTCTTAATGTTCATATTAAGCTTTTCAAACCTCATATCTCAATTGAATCAAACTTGTTCCCAAATCTCATAAACATTTATACATTCGGCTATAACTAATAAAAATTCACACAATTAAATTCAGCATATAAAGATCATATACATTCAAAGTTTAAAACTTTTATTGCTTGTAGACTTACCTCAGACAACGGTAATCGAAACGAGATGACTAATCAACCACTTTGATTTTCCCCCCGATCCAAATCCGAATTCCACTTTTGCCAATCTAATTAATATCAAAATTAACTCACTTATTCAACATTTCATTAAATTTTATCTAAGGACACATAATCTGGGCATTTTGCATTTTATCCCCTAACATTTCACATTTTCGCAATTTAGTCCCTATTTCAAAATAACACAAATTACTCAAAATTTCATCAAACCCATGTTAGGCCGAATTTATCTTAGGTCTCTAGCAACCCATTTCTTTTATTTATTTAATGTTTTGACCCGTCAATTTACAAATTTCTAAATTTAGTCCTTAATACACATTTTTATCAAAAATCACTTAATTAAACATGAAAATCAAACATCAAAGATTTATTATTCATCATCAAACAACAATTTCATCACATAATAAACAATGGAAAATCTCAAATTATTCATGAAATCCAAAAATTAAGGCATTGGTTTACTAGTACTCGAAGCAACGATCTCAAAAACGTAAAAATTATCAAAAACTGAGTAAAACACGTACCCGAATTAAGTTTCCAAAGGTGCTGAATATTCAAAGCTTCCAAACTCATCTTTTTCTTTTCACATTCGGCTATGGAGAAAGATGATAGCATAAAAAGACAAAAAACATGGCTTTTGATTTATTTAATTAAACTTTTTTTTAACATATTACCATTTTGTCATTAAAATAAATTCATATTTACACAAATGCCAAACCAAATATCATCCACTATCTTATAAATGGGCTATTTACCATTTAAGACCATCATATTAAAAAGCCAAGGCCAATTGACACCTTTAACTAATTGCATGCAACTTTTACGTTTTACGCGATTTAGTCCTTTTTATTAAATCAAGCATACAACGATAAAATTTTCGTACGAAAATTTCACACATATCAATTTACATACTTTAAACACAGAAAATAATATTAAAATATTTTTTTAGACTCAGATTCGTGGTCCCGAAACCACTGTTCTTACAAGGGTCTAAACCAAGCTGTTACATTTTCTATCTTTGATACTAATGTTAATGCTTTGATTGACCAGGGGTCAATGCACTCATATGTATGCACAACTTTAGTGTTGGATAAGAAAATACCTTTTAAGTCTATGAATTTGTGGTTAAAGTAACGAATCCTTTAGATCAGTATGTATTAGTTGGTAAAGTCTATAAAAACTGCCCTTTGATGACTCAGGATTGCAAATGTTCGACTGATTTGATGTTGTTTCCATTTGATGAGTTTAATGTGATTCTGGGTATGGACTGGTTAACTTTGCATGATGCTGTTGTGAATTGTAGATGAAAGCCTATTGTTTTAAAATGACAAAACAGTGAAAAGATTTGAATTGAATAAGACAGATTGGATGGTACATCTAATGTTATCTCATCTATGATAGCACAAAAAATATATTTGAAAGGGTTGTGAAGTGTACCGAGCTTACATTGTAATAGCCCGTTTTTGGGGTTAATCAAAACAGTGGTTTCGGGACCATAATCCAAAGTTAAAATATTTATTTTATTATTTTAATAAAGTCTAAAATATGGTATTAGAGATGTGTGAATGTTTCGAAAAGAAATTTTACCGTTTGAGTGGTTAATTTGGTAAAAAGGACTAAATCGTGTAAAGTGTAAAAATGGAGTTCTATTAGCTAAAAGTATCTAATAGCTATAGAACATTAAAGTAAATGTCCTTAACTAGAAAATAGACCATTTATGTGATAGTGGAGGTTAGTGGAGTGGCATTTGGTGTAGTTATTAAATAATTTAAAGGTTAATTTTGTAAATTTATAAATAATGGTTTAATAATAAAACAAAAATAAAAAATTTGTTTCATCTTTATGCTTGCTACCTATTTTAAAGAGGAAGAAGAAGCCATTTTTGGTGTTTTTAGGTTCGA
This sequence comes from Gossypium arboreum, assembly GCF_025698485.1. Taxonomy (NCBI): domain Eukaryota; kingdom Viridiplantae; phylum Streptophyta; class Magnoliopsida; order Malvales; family Malvaceae; genus Gossypium; species Gossypium arboreum. Next base: position 15,413,512 of record NC_069076.1, on the reverse strand, counting down.
CTAGTGAATGCTTCAATGGTAAGTGATTTTTGACTCGATTTTGAATAATATTTACGTTTTTGAGCTCGTTGTAGCTTAATCTAGCTAGACCGTATCTCCGTTTTAGAAATTGTTATAGATTTGGAATGATGCCATTGTTGAATGCTTGGTTATTTAGATGTTTTATGATAGATTATTAATAATTGAAGCTAGATTAACAAGTTTTATAAAGTGATTTTTGACAAAAATGTCAATTAAGGACTAAATTGAGAAAATCTGAAATGTTGTGGTTAAAATTGTGAAATAAATGAAAATAGGGGCTACTATGAAGTTGTATTAAATTCGGCTAGGCTTGGGTTTGGCCAAAATTGAATGAATTTCATTTTACGAGCTTAGGGACTAAATTGTAAAAGTGTGAAACGTTAGGGGAAAAAGCATAATTTTGCCAAAATGTGTAAATTATGTTAAGTTGAATGAATTAATGATTAAATAAGTAAATTTTTTTATTATATAGATCAAGAAAAATGACGTACGGAATTAAAACAAGGAAAAGACAGTTATTGATTAAACACTCGTTTTTCGTTGAACGAGTTTGAGGTAAGTTCGTATGTTAATAAGCTTTATTATAATTGAGTTTTAATGCTTTATATTGAATGGTTGATGAGTATAATTTTATGGAAATATTCGACAATAGCTTCGGCTATACATTGGCACTTAATGTGCGAGATTGAGATAGCTTCGGCTACGTTTTGGCACTTAATGTGCGAGATCGAGATAGCTTCGGCTATGCATTGGCACTTAGTGTGCATAATTGAGATAGATTCGGTTACGTATTGGCACTTAGTGTGCGAGATTTCTGAGTAACCAATATTATTCCATATAGTTCAACGGGTAAATGAAAGATGTGATTGAGTATGAGATTGGTATGAGATTGTAACACCCCGAACCCGAGACCGTCGCCGGAGTCGAACGCAAGGTGTTAACAGACTTCAACCCACTTATTGACAATTTTCAGACAAGCTGCCAATCTGAGTACTAGTCGCTCCAAAATTCATAACTTGAGTTTTACAACTCGAAAATCAGTTCCGTAAATTTTTCCTGAAACTAGACTCATATGTCCATCTACATATTTTTTCTAGAATTTTGGTCGAGCCAATTAGTACAGTTTATTAGTTAAAGTCTCGCCTGTTGTAGGGATCGACTACACTGACCTTTGTGCGTTACGAATTGGATATCTCCTGTACAGGGCTTCAATACTGATGCCGTTTGTTTCTATAGAAACTAGACTCAGAGAGGAATCTACACATATATGGAATGACTCCTAATTATCTCTGGTTAATTTACAATGATTTTCCAAAGTTGGAACAGGGATCCAGAAACCGTTCTGGCCCTATTTCACAAGAACTTTAAAATCTGTTAACTTATAACTCATATGACCATTTCGTTTCTTCCATATGAAAGTAGATTCATCAAGGTACACTTACATAATTTATTTGCTATTTAATACCATTCCTACTATTTTTAGTGATTTTCACATCCACGTCACTGCTGCTGTCAGCATCTGCCTTTAGTAGGCTTTACCTATTTCATACTTTCCATGATTCAATTGGCCCTTTTACATACATAGCACAAAGCGTGATCATGATTAACCATTCCAATGGCTAATCGTTTCAAAATAATTCCATACCTCATAAGGGTCAACATACAAACGATTATAGTTCTATGCTAAAACGTATATAAGCCATTTTCGCATGGCTATCCAAGTTTACACAAACCGGAAGGTACATGACCTTCAACAAAGGATGGTCCTATACATGCCATTTCAAAGTTCAACCAAAATTTGTACCAAAATGGGGCTTCGATAGTGTGGATGACTTCGACTTCTTTGATCCCGAATCCGATAGCTAACGAGCGAAACCTATAAAACAGAGAGCCAAAGCAACGGGTAAGCATTTTAATGCTTAGTAAGTCTCAAGCAATGAAATCAGCTTTGACTAAGGTATTTTATTCACATGGCTAATTAAACCACTTTACTAATTCACATTCCCATACTCATACTTATTTCACATCACCGACCCTTATGTTCATACACAAAAGAACAACTTAGCCCAAGGCCGGTAGCTCGTTATCAACTTAGCGATACTTACTTGTAAGAATTCAATTAGTACAAGCACATACAAACATACCTCATTGCTGGAATTTTCACAAGTGTATAAGCTGAAATTTTCACAGCAAGATTGCTCACTTCGAATCACATACTTTCGGATTTAACCGGATATAGCGACTCAGACGATTGCCTTCGGTCATAACCCGATTTGGTGACTTGCACAAAGGCCTTGGTCTTAGCCCGGATATATCAACTCGCACGAATGCCTTGGTCTTAGCCGGATATATCAACTCGCATACGAATGCCTTGGTCTTAGCCGGATATATTTCCAATGTTCACTTACATATATCAATATTCAAGACACGTCCATAGTTCATTTTCGTTACTAAAGCTCTAACACAAAATATTTATCAACCTTTACTATTTCGCTCAATGGCCACACAAACAAGGAGCATAATTTTGATATAATTCAAGTAGGGTCATCACTCAAGACTTACCTCGGATGTTGTCGAGCGATTTGACGGCTATTCAACTACTTTTTCCTTCCCTTTATCGGATTTAGCTCCCTTTGCTCTTGAGCTAATTCACACAAATTTAACTTATTAAAATCTCATCATGATAGCTTATGGCGAATATGACAAGGAGTGTAAATGGTCATATGGCCATCCTTTAGCTCAAATACACAATGGTCATGCACATTTTACATCACAACAAGCAATTCAATACATTCAAACATCAACGTGAAGTTCAAAGTACTTGGCCCTTATATACATTAGGCATCAAAGTTGCATATGTACGAAATCATAAATCGAACTCAACACATTAGTTAATATTCCTCTTAGCCGAATTTTCTAAGCCAAGAATAGGCATCAATATGCTTGCCTCAAACCGAATGCATGCACACTAATTACCCTCATGTGGCGAATATACACTTAATACCACACAAAAAAACAGCATACATTTTACTACTAACACATTACATATCGTAATTCATTGCACATCTCTTATTTACTTCATAATCAACACATCATCACAAGCAAATATACACTTTGAATTAGTATATATGTCATACCAATCCATCATGTGCAAACATATATTCATGTAGGTGCAAGGGCGAATTCTCAAGTGGCTTATATCCAAATATATACACATTTCCAAAGCTTAAATCTTACTTACCATGCAACATGCATGAATTATACTTATGGATATATCATGGCGAATACCACAACACCACACCATTTCAATTTGGTCATGGTGAAACAAAGAACTTAGTATCTCATTCAAAAAAAAAATGCTAAAAGAAAATCTAAGAATCTTCAATCCTCCATCACATGTATCACTTTCAAGCTTGTTATTTAACATGCAATGGCATTAACACCACATTCACTTTGGCCGAATTTCATTCCCATGACATAACAAGGATTTGAACCATGGGCTAACAAGAACATTAAGCTAGCAACTAAAAACATGCATGAACCTCAAACATACCTTAATCTTGATGCAAGTTTAGCCAACCTCTTCCTAATCCTCTTCCAAACCAAGTATGAAGCAAAACTCCTTCCTTATCCTTAGTATTTTCGGCCAACAAGAGAGTGAAAAGAGATGAACAAAATTTTTTCTTTCTTTCTTTAGGACATTCGCCAAGCTATGGAGGAAGATGGACACTTTTTTTTTTTTTTGTTTCTCATCTACTAACATTAATTGTTTATTCCATACCCTTATTTTATTCTTTCCATCATAACCCATTTACCAAACATGTTTCATGACATGATTTTTGCCCATAAATCCTTGTCATGGCGGCCACTAGCTATGGGGAATTTGACATGCAAGTCCATTGTTTTGCATGCATCCTTTAATTAGTCATCACACATTTCCCTCATACTTTCAAAGTTTATTACTAGGTCCTTTCTAGTGAAATTCACATCTATAATTCTAAATCAAAGCATAAAAATATCACACATGAGTTAACACACATTATAGGCAATAAAATAAATATTAAATTATTTTTATGCCTTGGTTTTGTGGTCCCGAAACCACATTTCGACTAGGGTTGTTTTAAGGCTGTCACAGAGATGGTACATGTATGTATAGAAATTGGTATGAGATGGTATAAATATGTACAAAAATTCAATTGAGTATTGAATCTATGAAAATGGTGAGGTCATGATCATTGTGGAAATGAATATGTAATAATAATGTGATTAATGGTTTGGTAATATATTATGTTATATTACTTGAATAGTGATTGAATAATGAATTTGGTTGATGATTACGTGTTACGCTTTTGGGTCAAAATGAGTTGTGATATGCTCCATTTTTACTCATTTAAATTGTCGCTTAATGGTTATGAAAAAAGGGTAAAGATTGGCAAATTCTTAGATTTGAATTGCTATTGAAAGCATGGAAAAGAATGAGTTTTTGGATGATTTAAAGATATTTAGCTATGTGCTTGATACGTTAATACACATAAGTAATGTAAACTTATGTCATAATGCTTTATGATAATTTGCTAGTTCATGTAATGATTAAAATTTAAAAGCTAATGTTGTTTAGGCTAAGGCCAAGACATGTTGGATTGACTTAAATGGTTTATCCTTATAAATTGAGGTTATAAGCTTTATTTCTTTGAATATGAACTTACTAAGCTGTGAAGCTTACTTTGTGTTATTTTTCTATGTTTTGTAGTGTTTCGGATGATTGCTCGGGTTGGAATTCAACGGAGATCATATCACACTATCTGGCTATTGATTTTCAGTATTTTTACACTTTGGTGCTTGGTATATGGCATGTATAGGCTAGTTTTGTGATTTTAGCCATGTGATTTGGCTTGTAAATGTTGATGTGCATTGGCCATTTAAGTTAGCCTAAAGTACGTGTTTGATAAATGATATATGTGATGCATATAATGCTTTTGTGTTGGGATATTTTGGTATGAGGTATAAATGATGAATTGATATGTTAGAGAAGCATGATTTAGTTGATGGAAAGGTGAGAAAATGAAATAGGGTGATATGTAAGTTTATGATGATTTTGGTATAATGATTTGGCATGTTTTGAATATAGAATTTAGTAGTTGAAATGGTTGTGGTTAGATGGTATGATATGTGTATGTATTAACATGTTTTGGCTGCCTTTGAATGCATTGAAATGGTATGAGATGATGTGGTTTAGGTATGCTTGTGGAGCGTGAGAAATGTGGATTAAACCAAGCCTATTTTCACTCCACACGACTGAGCACATGGGCGTGTGGCTTGATCGTGTGTGACACATGGCCTTGGTACAGGCCGTGTGTCCCTTGAATTAGCCTTTCGAATTAAGTCAGTATACCTTATAGTCTTGGCACGGTCTAGACACACGGGCGTGTCTACTGGTTATGTGTAGCACACGGGCTGGCACATGGGCATGTGGCTAGCCGTGTGATGCAAGTCAGTATGTATGCCCTGTTACCACACGGCTTGGACTCGGGCGTGTGGATGACACACAGGTTAAACACACGGGCTTGTGGCCTGCTGGTGTGAGGTAAGTCAGTGAGTTCTACGGGGTTGAGCACGGGATGGGACACGGCCATGTGATTCCAATTCGAATGTCCACACGACCTGAGACACGGGCGTGTCTCTTGGCCATGTGAGTAACACAGTCGGGGCACATGGGCGTGTGACCCCTGTAGGGTTGAAAATTTTCTAAGTTTTCGAGAAATTTCCTAAGTTATCGGTTTAGTCTCGAACCTCTTCCAAGCATGTTTTAAGGTCTCGTAAAGCCTTATACGGGACAATGGGAATGAATGTTGAATGTTTTAAATTGTATGCAAGATTTATGACCCGAATGTGTATAAACGTTATGATGTAAGTCCGACAATGTCTTGAACTCTAATTTGACTTCGAATACGGGTAAGGGGTGTTACATTTAGTGATATCAGAGTTATGGTTTAGTCGATTATTAGACTAACCTAGCGTATATGATTCGAGCTATATATGCCATAATACTACTCATGATAGTGTGACATCTGCTGGCTCTAACGAAATTGTTTTGGAAGACAGAGATGACCTCCAATTGAGCTATTTACGGTAATGCTAAAAAATGATATTGAGATGATTGAGATGTGCTTATGATGTGTCAAAATTAGAAAGGTATGAATAGAAGTTCATGTTATGTAGGTACTAATGTAAGAAATGTGATAATCATGATTTGAGGACTGTGGAAAAGAGGAATGAAATAAAAAAATCATATAGTGAAAAGCCCATCCATGTTTGATTGACGTTCATATGATGCTATGTGCCCAACATATTTGATTTCGTGAATATGACAAGAAAATTTACATCATAGACGGAATGTGTGCGTATGTATACTTATTGAATGATGTATAATCAGTATGTTCATATGGTTGACTTTTATGTTTAAATTGCTAAATTGAAGATAACAAAATGTTATGTTTTATGGCTTTGTTATGGAATCATAAATATCATGATAGAATGCGAAGTAAATTGAATGATCAAATTGAGGGGAACACAGGAAATGGGTACGATCGTTTGATGATGAATTGACAGATAAGACCATGGTTGGACCATTTCAGTACATGTGAGATCCCATGTAAGACCATGTCTGGGACATGGCATTGGCATCGAGATGAGATCCTGTATAAGACCATGTCTGGGACATGGCATCGGCGTTGATATGTGTGCTAGTGTAAGACCATGTCTGGGACATGGCATCAGCCACATTATGAGAGCCAGTGTAAGACCATGTCTGGGACATGGCATCGACCTCGACGTGTAAGCCAATGTAAGACCATGTCAGGGACATGGCATCGACATCGATATGTTATTTCGTGTAAGACCATGTCTGGGACATGGCATCATTATGAGATATCGTGTAAGACCATAGCTAGGCTGTTGGCATCGATATATGATCCCATGTACGACCATATCTGGGATATGGCATTGGCATCTTATTATGTGTATGAGACTTTGTGTAAGACCATAGTTGGACTATGGTATCAAGTAAACGACGTACTCAGACCCGTAAGACGCTCTCTAATTTGACAAATGTTGGTAAGTAAAATTGAAGTTGAATGTTGAAATTCAATTAGATATTGATATTGGGCTCTAGTAGTAAACTTTATTGTTTGAAATTGTGGATGACAGAAACATTTGTTTAATAAGTCAGTATGTTAATTTGCTTGGAGTGAACTATGTGATTGTGATGATATTATACTGACGATGAATGTTGAGTCATATGTGTGTATTTATGAGAGTAAATTTAGAGGCTTTACAACTCCCCCTTACCAATGTTGCTTTTGTGACGAAATTTACCAAAATTTTGTTGAATAAGTTCACAAATATGAGACTAAAGGGTTCAATGGTAAGATAAATAGTAATACAAATAGAGTAGAGTACAGGTAACAAATGAACTCAGTTTTAGAAGAAATATCAGATTGTTTTAAAGATTATACAGATTATGTAATGTCATGGTTAAAGAAGAAAATTACTCTCAACTATTCGACTCAAACAGGTATAAAGTCTAAAGATATGTTTGCTGAGATTCTTTTCGAAATGGTTTTCGTTAGCAAGTGGTATAATACAGAGTTCATGATAACGGAATTAGTCAAAGAATGATTATCGAGTTGTAAAGATGCCTATGTGTAACTGTTGTAGTCGAATAAATTATGAAGATCTCTTTTGAGTATTCTATATATATATATTCATTCATCCTCTGGGGCTCATGTGAATGTCTGTTTTCTAAAGAAAATATAATTGTATAAGTATACGGGCTGAATTTGTATGTTAGATGAAAGAAATATGAGTCTGTTTGAATTATAATCGAAATTTTCTTATTTCTCTGAGACTCCATTCTATTATGTTAGGGTAAAGATGAGGGTAAAAAAAATTTATGTGAGGATGTTCTTCTCTCTTTTTTGGATGTTGATATGACTTACGTGTATATATGGAAAGCATGATATCTCTGATACAATGGAATTCTAGAGCATATAAATAGCGGTTCCTTTTTGTTTTTCTCTGGGAAATCATCCTAATCTTTATAATTATTTTCGTATGAGTTACGTTCTTGGATTTCTGTTATGACGTTGTATTTGGATTTTCTTATCTTCCATATTGTGTGGATTATCTGATTGGGTTCATCTGTAAAATGTATTCTTTGATTTGTGGTGAATATGTTATTATAATAGTATTTTTGGATTCGATAATAAGAATGTGGAGATTCTTGTATCTGAATTTCTCTGATTCTCTTGTAAGGAATAGTCATTGGCGAAGGTATGTATATTAGAAGCTCGAGCTTGAATTGCATAGTGGTTTTCTTTTCCCGGGTGAGTATGACTAAGGTCAGTAAGTTAATCGGAATATCTTTGTTTCTCTGAGCTATTATGTTGCAAGATCTTTGCTTTGCATATTAAGAAAAATTTGAAAGATTGTGCATTTGAGTTGTTTTATCAGAGTGAACTGGTCAATTGAAGTATGAATTGAGTTACATGTATTTAAAGTATCATCAGGTATGGTAATGAATTTTGTGCATTCACGAGCATGTAGACGGATAGTCATGATGAAAAAAATTATATTCTAGAAAGTATAATACAGAGATATGCTTACTGGACTGTTCTAATTGAGTGATGTTATTACGAGTTAATTTGTTCTGATTGATAAAGCTATCACATTTGCGAAAGCTGGAATAGTCTGTGGCATGTTATCAAGGTTGAAAACGATTGAGAGTATTATTAATCGAAGCTTTAGTTCTGAGTTCAATTTGAATTGAGTAAAGAATTTATGAATTTCAAGGATGAACTACTGAACAAATTGAAGTAAGCTTTAATACGAGAATGTAAAGAAACAGTTTGTACTTTCAGACAGTTAAAGTCACAATAAAATAGAACTGTTCGATTATCGATTTAAAGACGGTTACTTTTATGTCTGTGGTGTGAATTCGATGATATCATGCGTTCGACAGAAAATGTCATATGCTTCCTGAATCCTAATGGGTTAAATTATCTAATGTTACCGACAGAGATCTGAAATTAAGACAGTGTCAATGATTTGAGATATTGAAAGATCCTAGTGGTTATCGATTAATCTCTGAGAGAGTAGATATAGTTACAAATGCTGAATGGAAAGATCTTTACTTATTTTGTGCGAATGGTTACTTGAGTGATCTTATTTGATGATGGCCTGATGTTAGCTATATAAAAAGCTAAATTGATGTTTTCTTTGCTAGTTTGAAAAGCTCAGAAAGATGTTAGTGAATTGCAAGCTAAACGGATACAGTGTGAACCGACTTTCGATTCCGAATTTTAAAAGTTTTTGTATGAGGCTTAGTAGTAGTTTGTCTGTTATCCGAGAGTAATAAAATGTAGAGTTATATAAAGTAAATATTCTAGTGTATGGATATGAAACCCGATATTTCTGATTCTAGGTTCAGATGTTGATTTCTCAACAGGTTAAATCCGAAGATCAAGTGTATTCAGGTCTAATACAGTCAGTGATGGTACAGGTGTGATAAAGACATAGAGTCACTATAGACTTTGTATTGAGGTTGTTATTATCACTATAAAGGAGATGTTATTTGTATTGTGGTTAATTGTTTGACCAAAAATTCGCATGATTGTTTTAGTATATATACAGAGTTCCTATTTAACAGATCAACTGAGCTGTGCATTCTGAGTGAGTAATTCAAAATTTTGACAAGTTGCTCCGGCAATGTGTGTTAAAGTTCTAAGGCTTTGGAAAAAAAGATATGCGAGGCTGAAATTGATTTGTGACCTTGAGAAATTAGTGAAAGTGATTCAAGATTTGGAAGCAACTTCTTCTGGTAATATTTTCAAGGTCGAAAATCCCTAAAGAGGGGAGAGTTGTAACAGCCCGTTTTTGGGGTTAATTGAAACAGTGGTTTCGGGACCATAATCTGAAGTTAAAATATTATTTTATTATTTTAATAAAGTCTACAGTATGATATTAGAGATGTGTGAATGTTTCGTAAAGAAATTTTACCGTTTGAGTGGTTAATTCAGTAAAAAAGACTAAATTCGTAAAGTGTAAAAGTGGAGTTCTATTAGCTAAAAGTATCTAATAACTATAAAACATTAAAGTAAAGGTTCTTAACCAGTAAATATACCATTTATGTGATAGTGGAGGTTAGTGGAGTGGCATTTGGTGTAGTTATTAAATAATTTAAAGGTTAATTTTGTAAATTTGTAAATAATGGTTTAATAATAAAACAAAAATAAAAAAATTGTTTCATCTTTATGCTTGCTACTGATTTTAAAGAGGAAGAAGAAGCCATTTTTGGTGTTTTTAGGTTCGGCTAGTGCATGCTTCAATTGTAAGTGATTTTTGACTCGGTTTTGAATAATTGTTACGTTTTTGAGCTCGTTGCAGCTTAATCTAGCTAGCCGGTATCTTCGTTTTTGAAATTGTTATAGATTTGGAATGATGCCATTGTTGAATGCTTGGTTATTTAGATGTTTTATGATAGATTATTAATAATTGAAGCTAGATTAACAAGTTTTATAAAGTGATTTTTGACAAAAATGTCAATTAAGGACTAAATTGAGAAAATATGAAATGTTGTAGTTAAAAGTATGAAATAAATGAAAATAGGGGTTGCTATGAAGTTGTATTAAATTCGGCTAGGCTTGGGTTTGGCCAAAACTGAATGAATTTCATTTTACGAGCTTAGGGACTAAATTGTAAAAGTGTAAAACTTTAGGGGCAAAAGCACAATTTTGCCAAAATGTGTAAATTATGTTAAGTTGAATGAATTAATGATTAAATAAGTAAATTTTGTTATTATATAGATCAAGAAAAATGACGTACGGAATTAGGACGAGGAAAAGACAGTTATTGATTAAACGCTCGTTTTTCGTCAAACAAGTTTGAGGTAAGTTCGTATGTTAATAAGCTTTATTATAATTGATTTTTAATGCTTTATATTGAATGGTAGATGAGTATAATTTTACGGAAATATTCGACGCTAGCTTCAGCTATGCATTAGCACTTAATTTGCAAGATTGAGATAGCTTCGGCTACGTTTTGGCACTTAATGTGCGAGATCGAGATAGCTTCGGCTATGCATTGGCACTTAGTGTGCATAATTGAGATAGATTCGGTTACGTATTGGCACTTAGTGTGCGAGATTTCTGAGTAACCAATATTATTCCATATAGTTCAACGGGTAAATGAAAGATGTGATTGAGTATGAGATTGGTATGAGATGGTACAGGTATGTACGGAAATTGGTATGAGATGGTATAGGTATGTACGAAAATTCAATTGAGTATTGAATCTATGAAAATAGTGAGTTCATGATCATTGTGGAAATGAATATGTAATAATAATGTGATTAATGGTTTGGTAATATATTATGTTATATTACTTGAATAGTGATTGAATAATGAATTTGGTTGATGATTACGTGTTAGGCTTTTGGGTCAAAATGAGTTGTGATATGCTTTATTTTTACTCATTTAAACTGTCAATTAATGGTTACGAGAAAAGGTTAAAGATTGGCAAATTCTTAGATTTGAATTGCTATTGAAAGCATGGAAAAGAATGAGTTTTTGGATGATTTAAAGATATTTAGCTATGTGCTTGATACGTTAATACACATAAGTAATGTAAACTTATGTCATAATGCTTTATGATAATTTGCTAGTTCATGTAATGATTAAAATTTAAAAGCTAATGTTGTTTAGGCTAAGGCCAAGACATGTTGGATTGACTTAAATGGTTTATCCTTATAAATTGAGGTTATAAGCTTTATTTCTTTGAATATGAACTTACTAAGCTGTGAAGCTTACTTTGTGTTATTTTTCTATGTTTTGTAGTGTTTCGGATGATTGCTCGGGTTGGAATTCAACGGAGATCGTATCACACTATCTGGCTATTGATTTTCAGTATTTTTACACTTTGGTGCTTGGTATATGGCATGTATAGGCTAGTTTTGTGATTTTAGCCATGTGATTTGGCTTGTAAATGTTGATGTGCATTGGCCATTTAAGTTAGCCTAAAGTACGTGTTTGATAAATGATATATGTGATGTATATAATGCTTTTGTGTTGGGATATTTTGGTATGAGGTATAAATGATGAATTGATATGTTAGAGAAGCATGATTTAGTTGATGGAAAGGTGAGAAAATGAAATAGGGTGATATGTAAGTTTATGATGATTTTGGTATAATGATTTGGCATGTTTTGAATATAGAATTTAGTAGTTGAAATGGTTGTGGTTAGATGGTATGATATGTGTATGTATTAACATGTTTTGGCTGCCTTTGAATGCATTGAAATGGTATGAGATGATGTGGTTTAGGTATGCTTGTGGAGCGTGAGAAATGTGGATTAAACCAAGCCTATTTCTTTGAATATGAACTTACTAAGCTGTGAAGCTTACTTTGTGTTATTTTTCTATGTTTTGTAGTGTTTCGGATGATTGCTCGGGTTGGAATTCAACGGAGATCGTATCACACTATCCGGCTATTGATTTTTGGTATTTTTACACTTTGGAGCTTGGTATATGGCATGTATAGGCTAGTGTTAAGATGGTCTGTTTTGAGTTGTGATTTTAGCCATGTGATTTGGCTTGTAAATGTTGAAGTGTATTGGCCATTTAAGTTAGCCTAAAGTATGTGTTTGATAAATGATATATGTGATGCATATAATGCTTTTGTGTTGGCATATTTTGGTATGAGGTATAAATGATGAATTGATATGCTAGAGAAGCATGATTTTGGTATAATGAATTGATATGAAAGGTGAGAAAATGAAATAAGATATTATGTAAGTTTATGATGATTTTGGTATAATGATTTGGCATGTTTTGTGTAACACCCCGAACTCATGGCCGTTACCGGAAATCGAACACGAGGTGTTACCGGCTTACTTCATTTATTTCCCCCTATTTTTTTTTTGTTCCAGGCAAGCTGGCTACTGTATCGTGGTCGCTTTAAAAATCATATTTTGAGTTCTGAAACTCAAAATCCAATTCCGTAAATTTTCTCCGAAACTAGACTCATATATCTATATGGGGGAATTTTTTATAATTTTTTTATTGGGCCAATTAGTACAGTTTATTTGTTAAAGTCTCCCCTGTTTCAAGGTTCGACTACACTGACCTCTGTACCTTACGATTTAAATATCTCCCTGTACAGGGCTTCAATGCCTATTCCGTTTGTCTCTAATGAAACTAGACTCGATAATGAATTTGTACATATAAGGCATGACCTCTAATTATCTCGATAAAATTTACGGTGAATTTTCTAAATCAAAATAGGGGATCCAGAAATCGCTCTGGCCCTGTTTCACAAGAATTTAATTAACTCCTAACATACAGCTCATATGGTCGTTTTGTTTCTTCCATATGAAAATAGACTCATCAAGATTTGATTTCATAATTTATTCATTATTTAATTACATTTCTACTATTTTTAGTGATTTTTCAATCTCACATCACTATTGCTGTCAGCATCTGTTACTAAAACAAACTATGCCTATTTCATGATTTTTCCTTGATCTAACTAATAATTCATCATACATGTCACAATTTATGACCATGACTAGCCATGCCAAAGGCTAATCATCACCGAGCATCTCCCCACTACACTATTACCAAATCATGAATTTAACACCGAAAATAATCAGCCATGACATATGGCATAATAATCGAGTAGGCCTCAACCAATACTCAACCAAAACCGAATTACCAAGACTTGTGTCCAAACATCATAGAACCAATTCCAACCAAACATTTATGCCATTTTCGCATGGCTAAAAGTTTACATACCAAATTTCAACAAAACATAATAGCCTATACATGCCGAAATGTTCTCTTAGACCAACTAAGAAGAAAATACCAAAAGTTGCTAGTCGGTGTGATGACTTCGATGACGGTCCCAAATACGCAAAAAGTCGAGTCCAAGAAACCTAAAATAGGTGACAAGCAAACACCGAATGAGTATATAACTCAGTAAGTCATAAGCATTACACTACCATCCATTAATAAAATTTTCACAAGAGGAAACAACGAAATGAGGCTAAGTACTCCATCCATACCGAACTATGCCATAGTTTCTTAGACCTTACGATTCAATCTCATTCCAAGTCCTACATTGACATTTCATACGCTATTCAATAGAATAATTGAGGCATTTCCATACATCATTTTATTTTCGTTACAATCATACAACTAAGCGAACTTTCACCTATTCCACGATGAACCTTATGTACGTGACTTCAATTATAATCATCACATAGGTTCAAAACTTACCATGCTCAACTCCAAATATAAACATAGCACCTATTAGCCATGAACTCAAGGTACTTACCCTTTCCGCTGTCCGAAATCGACTCGGTAAGGTTGCACCCTTAATATAAATAATTGATAGAAAATATATATATATATAGTGGGTTCGCACACATAGTGCTTAATAATCAACCACGCACACTTAGTGCCATGTACTTTAAACTCGCACACTTAGTGCCATGCATTTCAAGCCCGCACACTTAGTGCCAATCTCACAACCGTGAACACTTATTGCCCGCACACTTAGTGCCAAAAACGAGCCACTCTATACGCTTCACTTCCCTTTTTACATTCGACAATTTCATCTCTACATACATATACATTTGTATACATTTCATCTCATTAACCACAATTGCATAGGTATTACGATCATTTAAATCAATACCAACTATATGTTTAATGACTTACCTTGTGTTGGGTAAAATAATTCCAAGTCGGCTACTCGATGACCTTCGATTTCCCCTTGTTGGACGCCTCTCCTTTAGGATCTTGAGCTTAAACAAATAAATTAACTCATTCAACCGCTTTGCTACATATATTGGTATTCACATTTTAATGATTTTATGACATACGGAACGGCATGGTAAAATTTTTATCTTGCTACCTTATGTTCTTAGCTATTCGGCTAATAACCTTATGCAATTACCATACTTTCAATAATCCAATCACACATGCATATGTATACTTGGACATTCGGCAATCACCTTTGCTAGTTTTTCCCATTTTTTTTTGTCGGTTATATATACATAGTCCTAAGGTAATATCACGAATGGGCTTACATATATATGTATATATAGCCGAATATGCAAAGCTTAAACTCAACATCACATAAGCTCCTAAGTGATGGCCGAATATGTATATCCATATCTATATATATATATATATATCAACTATGCTATTACTTTTAATTCATCTAATCACAAAATTTCATCTCATGAACACTTGACCCATTTCTCACAAAAATGAAACAACAACTAAAATGAACATCCCATTTTTACCCCATATGGCCGATTGCTTCATTTGTTACCCAACTAACAATTCAACAATTTCAACCTCATTACAACCTCTACCTATCCAATATAACATGAACACAATCCTCCACCCTAAATTAGATTCGCAATCACTTAACCCATTTTAACCTCAACTTTCAAGTTAAAAGCTATTAACCACTCACCATATCCTACATTACTATCCATTTTAATGACATTAACACATCTACTAAGAGTTTCAAGCTTCTTGGCCAAATTTCAACCTCAAAATCCTAAGTCTAATCTATAGGATGAGTAGAATTTGAACTAACCATCTCAAACATGCATAGATTTTCAAGAATCATTCAATACATACCTCATTCTAGCCATCTTCCAAGCCAAAATCAAATAACCAAATCTCCCTTCCTTCTCCTCACTCACGGCAATAGCCAAAGAAAAAAAGATGAACACTCCCTCTTCCCTCCTTATTTTATTCATCTTTTCCTTTTTAATTCCTTTCTTTAATTTATTTTAATTTACTTACCAATATTAAATAATAAACAACATAAACTTGGAGGAATGGAACCATGCTTGGCCGGCCACTTAACATGAATTGGGAACTTTGACATGCAAACCCAAACTTTCCTATTTTAATACTATTTGGTCCTTACTTATTTACCTATCATAATTTTCTAAGTCTCTCAACTAGATCCTTTCAAGCAAAATTCACATTCCTAAGATAAAATTAAAACATCAAATTTTTATACAAGTACTATCACACATATAAGATATGAAATTAAAATTTTAACTAAATTTTATGACTCGGTTTTGTGGTCCCGAAACCGCATTCCGACTAGGGTCAAATTAGGGCTGTCACATTTTGAATATGAAATTTAGAAGTTGAAATGGTTGTGATTAGATGGCATGATATGTGTATGGATTAACATGCTTTGGCTGCCTTTGAATGCATTGAAATGGTATGAGATGATGTGGTTTAGGTATGCTTGTGGAGGGTGAGAAATGTGGCTTAAACCAAGCCTATTTTCACTCCACACGGCCGAGCACACGGGCGTGTGGCTTGACCGTGTGCGACATATGGCCTTGGTACACAGTCGTGTGTCCCTTGGGGTAGCCCTTCGAATTAAGTTAGTATACCCTACAGACTTGGCACGGCCTAGACACACGGACGTGTCTACTGGCCGTGTGTAGCACACGGGTTGGCACATGGGTGTGTGGCCGGCCGTGTGATGCAAGTCAGTATGTAACGCCCCGTACCCAAGACCGTTGTCGGAGTCGAACACGAGGTGTTAACGAACTTAATTCATTACTTAAACAGCTCATACAACTCATTTTAAAATTTCCAGACAAGCTGGCTAACTGCATCACAGTCACTTTAAAAATCATATCTCGAGTTCCAAAACTCTAAATCCAATTCCGTAAATTTTTCCTGAAACTAGACTCATACATCTATCTACTAAATGTTTTTCTATAATTTTTGGTCTGGCCAATTAATACAGTTTATTAGTTAATGTCTCCCCTATTTCAAGGTTCGACTACTCTAACCTCTGTGTATTACGAATCAGATATCTCCCTGTACAGAGCTTCAATGACTATGACGTTTGTCTCAAATAAAACTAGACTCAATAATGAATCTGTACATATAAATCATGACTTATAATTATCTTTGTAAAATTTATGGTGAATTTCCAAAGTCATAACAGGGGATCTAGAATTCCCTCTAGCCCTGTTTCACAAAAATTTAAACATCTCATAAAATATAGCTCATATACCTATTTTACTTCTTCCATATGAAAATAGACTCATCAAGCTTCGATTGCGTAACTTATTCATTATTTAATTCCATTTCTACTATTTTTAGTGATTTTTCAAATTCACATCACTACTGCTATCTGAATCTATTTTGTGGTAAATTTTACCTATTTCATGGTTTCCATGGATTAGCTAGCAATTTGACATATATAGCACCAAATATGATCATGATTAGCCATTCCAATGGCTAATCATTACCAAGAATTTCCATACCACTCAAAATGATTATAATGCTATACTCAAAATATACAAGCCATTTTCGCATGGCTATACATATATACATTACCAAAAAGGTACTTAATTAACATCAAAAGTCAACCCTATACATGCCATTATCAAAGTTCAACTAAAAGAGTACCAAAAGGGCTTAGATAGTGTGGACGACTTCGACTTTGACACTCCCAAGTCCGATAGCTGACGAACAAAATCTATAAAACAGAGAATTAAAGCAAAAGAATAAGCATTTCGATGCTTAGTAAGTTTTAAATAATGAAATCATTTAAAAGAATGGCATAATAATATCTAAGTTTGTTTGTTTCATCCTTTGGCCGAATAGAAAATAACTAAGGTACTACTTTTATCATTCATATCACAAAGGTGAAAGCAATATATATATATATCCAACTAAATTCATTCTATAGCGAATACGTTCATCTCACATTTCGTGTCAATCTCATGCATATACACCTACATCTCACATTTGTGAAGTTGAACTCTCTAATTCGAACTCATACATCATAATCGATCATAAACGTTCAATGATTTTAAACAATGGTCTAAGCATCCCTACCAATTTCAAAGTCATAATTTAACATAATCATATTCTCAACGAGTAAATTACTTACCTAGTTATCTTCTGTAAGTAGCACATTTGTTTAAAATTGTTTCAACATGTATTATATGATTTCTCGTATGAATATTTACGAGTTTTCAACTCAATATTATGCCGTCACAGACGCCCTTCGGAACCAAGCCCGATTCTTAGCGCTGACTGAAAAAGCCCTTCGAGACCAAGCTCGAATTATGACATTGGCCCGAAGGCCCTTCGAAACTAGGTTCGGTTATGACACTGGCTCAAAAGCCCTTCGAGACCAAGCTCGGATTATGACATTGGCTCAAAAGCCCTTCGAGACCAAGCTCGGATTTAAACCCCGATTAACATTCACACATATATGCATATATATATATAATTGCTTTATCAAATCATAAGCTAAGTTCCATTACTTAAAGACTTACATCGGATGTTGTCGAACGATTTCAACGGCTATTCGATTTCTTTTTCCTTTCCCCTATCCAACTTTGATCCTCTAAGCTCTTGAGCTAAATCAAACAATTTACTTCCCAATCAAACACAATCATACGACATCCATATACAGTTTAGAACCAATTCATTTGAATCAATTTACCACTTAAGTCTATCACCATTTTGCTTTCAAATTTGTGTACTTGGTAAGTCACATTAAACAACTACAAATATAACTTTAATACATTTTTATTTTCGAATGTCTCAATGACAAAAGATGTATACATAAGGCACTAACATACATATAAGTATATATATACTTATGAAATTTTCATATTTTAGTCGATTACTTAAGTTATGCACAATCACGTATTTATATACACTCTCATATTCATTATTATAATTATTGCCGAATACTTAACACAACTAAGCTAAGAATTTACCCAATATCATCTTAATTAATTTCTACTTATACATCAAAATTTCCAATACAAAGTATTTAGCACCTATGCACTTAAACCGGATTAACAAACACCCGTAGACCATGACCGAATGTCATTTAAACACAAGTCAACAAAATCTCATGATTTCAAATCAAACTCTTAACAAGAATGCACAATGCCGAACCCTTAGATGATTGAACATCTAATTTAGACAATTTAGAACACCTAAACGGCACTTGTTCAAAACCTTAAACAACTACATGTTCGGCTATTACCATAAGTACAATAAAAATTTATACTATCAATAAGCTCAACTTCTTGCAACAACAATTTCTTCCTCAAAGTTTAAAGGCTAAAATCAAATATTTCCTCATTAACCATAACCGAATGTGCCATTCATCCATCAAGATTCAAAAGTTTTTTTTTTTTTTTTGGCATGGGCTAAGTAAGAAACAAGATGATTAACCTAAAACAAGCTTAAATTTCAAAAATCCAATACCTTTCACTAACCTTTCTTCTCCTTCAATGACCGAAAGTCTCCCCCCTTCTCTTCTGTTCAATTCGGAAAGCAAGAACAAAAATGAACTTTGTTTTCTTCACCCCCCAATCTTCATTATTTTCTTACTAACCTTTTATTTATCTAAGTTATAAAAAATATATATAAAACCACTAACTAATTATTAATACATATTATATATGTATATAATTCCATCATGGCCGGCCACTACATGTCATAAATGGATGAATTGACATGCAAATCCCTTATTTTTATAACATACTTTAATAGACCATTTTAAATTAATCCATCACATTTCAAAAATGTCACACATAAATCCTATTTACTAAATTTCACCTTCAAATAACCAAATCGAAGTATGAAACTTTCACACATGCATTTATACATATAATAAGTTTATAATATATCGATTAATTATTTTTATGACTCGGTTTTGTGGTCCCGAAACCACTTTCCGACTAGGGTCAAATTAGGGCTGTCACAACTCTCCCCCTCTTAAAGAATTTTTGTCCCCGAAAATCTTACCAGAGAATATATTTGGGTAACGCTCCTTCATAGAGTTCTCGGTTTCCCAAGTAGCTTCTTCGATCCCGTGTTTGAGCCATAACACCTTTACTAAAGGAACCTTTTTGTTTCGCAACTCTTTCACCTCGCGAGCTAGGATACGAATCGGTTCTTCTTCATAGCTCAAATAAGATTGAATTTCAACCTCTGATGGATTAATTATGTGCGAAGGATCAGATCTATAACGTCGAAGCATCGAAACATGAAAAACGTTGTGAATCTTTTCAAGTTCAGGGGGTAAAATCAATCTATATGCAACTGGCCCAACTCGTTTGGATATTTCATACGGCCCAATGAACCTCGAACTCAATTTGCCCTTACGGCCAAATCTGAGCATTTTTTTCCAAGGTGAAACTTTAAGAAACACTTTATCTCCGACCTGATATTCAATGTCTTTTCGTTTCAAATCCGCGTACGACTTCTGATGATCTGCAGCTGCTTTCAGACTTTCCTTGATTACTTTTACTTTCTGCTTAGCATCTTTAATCAAATCAACTCCGAAAATTTTACTTTCACTGAGCTCGGTCCAAAACAACGGTATACGACATTTACGACCGTACAAAGCCTCGTAAGGTGCCATCTTAATGCTTGATTGAAAACTATTGTTGTAAGCGAATTCAATCAAAGGTAAATACCGCTCCCATGAACCACTAAACTCAAGGATGCAACATCTCAACATATCCTCAAGTATCTGAATTATCCGCTCGGATTGACCATCAGTCTGGGGATGAAAAGTGGTGCTAAAATGCAACTTGGTACCCAAAGCTTCTTGCAATTTCTTCCAAAATCGCGAGGTGAACCTCGGATCTCTATCTGACACAATAGAAATAGGTACTCCATGTAACCTTACAATCTGAGATACATACGTTTCAGCTAGCTTGTCAAGGGAATAATCCGTACTTACAGGAATAAAATGAGCCGACTTTGTCAGTCTATCAACCACAACCCAGATCGCATATTTCTTGCTCGATGACAATGGCAACCCAAATAAAAAATCCATCGTGACTCGATCCCATTTCCATTCAGGTATCATGATCTATTTGAAGTAAACACAGAGGCACTTGATGTTCCGCTTTCACTTGTTGACATATTAAACACTTGAAACAAAATCGGAAATGTCTCGTTTCATACCATGCCACCAAGACTGACGTCTCAGATCGTTGTACATTTTCGTACTCCCCAGGTGAATTGACATTCGGCTACAATGAGCTTCGTTCGTAATCATCGAAATAAGTTCAATTTCTTGGAACACACAAACGACTTGAACCTCAAACAATCATCATCATCAATTTGAAACTCTGATTCCATATTCGAAACACATTCAGCCCGTTTTGCAACCAATTCATCATCGACTTTCTGAGCTTTACGAATTTGATGAATCAACAATGGTTTGGCCTTTAATTCGCTACTAACACATTATCGGATAGAATGACAAGTGTACATTCATCGCTCGTAAAGCAAACAGTGATTTACGACTTAAAGCATCTGCAACCACATTAGCCTTTCCCGGGTGATAGTCAATGACAAGCTCATAATCTTTTAACAACTCAAGCCAACGTCTTTGTCACAGATTCAAATCTCTTTGAGTCATCAAATATTTGAGACTTTTGTGATCCGAAAATACATTGCACCTCTCACCAAATAAGTAATGTCGCCATATTTTCAAAGCGAATACGATGGCAGCTAATTCGAGATCATGGGTTGGATAATTTTTCTCATGTGGCTTCAATTGCCTCGACGCATAAGCTACAACTCGACCTTCTTGCATCAATACACAACCCAACCCAAGTAAGGATGCATCATCGTAAATGAAAAACTCTTTGCACGATTAAAATTTGCACTAGTACTGGAGCTTTAGTCAAATAAGTTTTTAATTGATCGAAACTTTTCTGACATTTTTCTGTCCATTCAAACTTAACATCTTTCTGAAGTAGTTTCGTTATTGGTGTGGCTATCATCGAGAAACCCTTTACAAACCGTCTATAGTAACCGGCAAGTCCCAAAAAGCACCGAACCTCAGTAATAGTTCTCGGAGGCTTCCAGTTAAGTATGGCTGAAATTTTGCTCGGATCAACTCGAATACCCGACGCAGATACCACATGACCCAAAAAGCTAACTTCTCTCAACCAGAACTCACATTTACTGAACTTAGCATATAACTGCTTATCCCGTAAAATCTGCAACACTAATCTCAGGTGCTCAGCATGTTCGGTTTC
Source organism: Gossypium arboreum (assembly GCF_025698485.1). Lineage (NCBI taxonomy): Eukaryota > Viridiplantae > Streptophyta > Magnoliopsida > Malvales > Malvaceae > Gossypium > Gossypium arboreum. The sequence continues at coordinate 15,391,344 of NC_069076.1, read as the reverse complement.
ATCTCTCGAATTGACCAAAATGTCATCAATAAACACAACTACAAACCGATCCAAATACTGTCTGAAGATCCTATTCATCAAATCCATAAATGCCGCAGGGGCATTAGTGAGTCCAAACAGCATCACTAAGAACTCGTAGTGACCGTTTCTCGTTCTAAAAGCAGTTTTGGGTATATCTGAATTTCGAACTCGCAACTGATAATAACCCAATCTCAAATCTATCTTTGAAAACACTGAGGCTCCTTTTAGTTGATCAAACAAATCATCAATACGCGGTAACGGATATTTATTCTTTATTGTCACTTTATTCAACTGACGATAGTCGATGCACAACCTCATGGTTCCGTCCTTCTTCTTCACAAACAATACTGGTGCCCCCCAAGGTGAAAAACTCGGTCGAGCGAAACCTCTATCCATCAACTCTTGCAACTGAGCTTTTAATTCCTTTAATTCCGTTGGTGCCATACGATATGGAGCTATCAAAATCGGTGTAGTCCCAGGTACAAGTTCGATGCCAAACTCTACCTCCCGAACAGGTGGTAACCCCGGTAATTCTTCGGGAAAAACATCCGGATATCCACAAACCACTGGTAGCGATTCAAGTTTCTTTTCTGATTCTTTATTATCAAGTACGTATGCAAGATACGCTTCACACCCCTTTCTCACATATTTTTGAGTTAACATCGAGGATATTATTGTTGGCAATCAATTCAAAACAGTTGACTCAACTCGGATTATCTCATTATTTGCACACCTCAAATCAATAGTCTTACTTTTGCAATTCACAACTGCATCATGTACGGTCAACCAATCCAAACCGAGAATAACATCAAATTCATCAAACGGTAAAAGCATCAAGTCGGCCGGAAAACAGGAGCCTTGGATTAGTAAGGGGCATTTCTTACACACCTTGTCGACAAGCACATAACGACCCAAGGGATTCGACACTCTAATAACGAACTCAGTAGACTCAACAGGTAAAGTCTTACTGGATGCTAAAGTCTCACATACATAAGAATGAGTAAATCCAGGGTCAATCAAAGTAATCACATCAGTATCAAAGAGAGTGAAAGTCCCGGTAATAACATTAGGCGAAGAAGCATCCTCGCGTGCACGTATAGCATAAGCTCTAGCAGGAGCATGAGCCTCAGATCTGGTGGTAACATCTTTAGACCTTCTCTGACCGCTGCTAGCGTTCCCCGTATTCCTAGGTGGCCTACCTCGTGCTGTAGTAGCACCCAGTTTCCCACTCTGATTTACATTTTGTTCAGACAGTCTCGGACAATCTTTGATAAAGTGGTCAGCTGATCCGCACTTATAACAGGAGCGGACATGGAATCTACAACTCCCCGAATGCCATTTACCGCAATACTGGCACTCTGTCCTGTCCCGACGATCATTTCCAACACTGGCAACTGAAGTGACTCGCATACTCATAGGGGGTCGATACGATCTCGTTTGGAAAAACCCGAAGTGTCTTTAGATCGGCCTGACTCATTTCTAAATTTCTTCGACGACTGTTGAAAGGGCTTTCCCGAAGATCTCTTACGAAACTCTTTTGCTCCCATATCAGCTTTTCTTTTCTCCTTGCTAAGCTCTTCGACTTTGCAAGCTCGCTCAACAAGTACTACAAATTCTCTGATTTCAAGAATGCCAACATACAGTTTTATATCTTCATTCAGTCCATCTTCGAAACATTTACACATTACAGCTTCTGAAGAAATGCATTCTCGAGCGTACCGGCTAAGCCTCACAAACTTTCGTTCATAATCAGTAACAGACATGGAACCTTGTTTAAGTTCAAGAAATTCCTTCCGTTTTTGATCAATGAATCTCTGGCTAATATACTTTTTTCGAAACTCAGTTTGGAAAAACTCCCAAGTTACTCGTTCTCTGGGCACAACAAAAATCAACGTATTCCACCAATAGTAGGCAGAATCACGTAGTAAAGAAATAGTACACTTCAGACATTCATCGGGTGTGCAAGATAGTTCATCAAGTACCCGAATAGTGTTGTCCAACCAAAATTCAGCTTGCTCGGCATCATCCTGTCTGTAGCTTTAAATTCAGTAACCCCGTGCTTTCGGATTCTGTCAACTGGGGGCTTATTTAACCTCATCTGATCAATCACCGGAGGTATCGCGGTTGCAGGGGGTGTATTAGTCTGAAGTGGGGGTTGTGGAACAACCGTATTAGTTCGAATATACTGAATGAACCAATCATTCATCACGCTATAAAAAGCCTGTCTAGCTTCATCGTTCTGATTACTAGCAATAGGTTGAGAGTCCACCGGCGCTGTCCCATGCGCGGGAGTAGACGCTACACTCTCAACATCATCAGCTATTGCTCGGTTGGGATTGGGATCCATTACTATAAGTAAACACATTTTTAACTGTCAGAAATCACCACACTATCAGATAAACACATAATGGCATGTATAGCTAGACCGATACGTATTACGGTTGTCCTAGAATCGACTAAACCATGGCTCTGATACTAATAAAAATGTAACGCCCCGTACCCGAGACCGTTGCCGGAGTCGAACACGAGGTGTTAACGGACTTAATTCAATACTTAAACAGCTCATACAACTCATTTTAAAATTTCTAGACAAGCTGGCTAACTGCATCACAGTCGCTTTAAAAATCATATCTCGAGTTCCAAAACTCTAAATCTAATTCCGTAAATTTTTCCTGAAACTAGACTCATACATATATCTACTAAATTTTTTTCTACAATTTTTGGTCCAGCCAATTAGTACAGTTTATTAGTTAAAGTCTCCCCTATTTTAGGGTTTGACTACTCTGACCTCTGTGTATTACGAATCAGATATCTCCCTGTACAGAGCTTCAATAACTATGTCGTTTGTCTCTAATAAAACTAGACTCAATAATATATCTGTACATATAAATAATGACTTATAATTATCTTTTTAAAATTTATAGTGAATTTCCAAAGTCATAACAGGGGATCCAGAAATCACTCTGGCCCTATTTCACAAACATTTAAACATCTCATAAAATATACCTCATATACCTGTTTTGCTTCTTCCATATGAAAATAGACTCATCAAGCTTCGATTGCATAACTTATTCATGTTTTAATTCCATTTCTACTATTTTTAGTGATTTTTCAAATTCACGTCACTACTGCAGTCTGAATCTATTTTGTGGTAAATTTTACCTATTTCATGGTTTCCATGGATTAGCTAGCAATTTGACATATATAGCACCAAATATGATCATGATTAGCCATTTCAATGGCTAATCATTACCAAGCATTTCCATACCACTCAATAACCATATCATAAGACCATATATACAAAATGATTATAATGCTATACTCAAAATATACAAGCCATTTTCGCATGGCTATACATATATACATTACCAAAAAGGTACTTAATTAACATCAAAAGTCAACACTATACATGCCATTATCAAAGTTCAACTAAAAGAGTACCAAAAGGGCTTAGATAGTGTGGATGACTTCGACTTTGACACTCCCAAGTCCGATAGCTGACGAACAAAATCTATAAAACAGAGAATTAAAGCAAAAGAATAAGCATTTCGATGCTTAGTAAGTTTTAAATAATGAAATCATTTAAAAGAATGGCATAATAATATCTAAGTTTGTTTGTTTCATCCTTTGGCCGAATAGAAAATAACTAAGGTACTACTTTTATCATTCATATCACAAAGGTGAAAGCAATATATATATATATCCAACTAAATTCATTCTATAGCCGAATACGTTCATCTCACATTTCCGTGTCAATCTCATGCATATACACCTACATCTCACATTTGTGAAGTTGAACTTTCTAATTCGGAACTCATACATCATAATCAGATCATAAACGTTCGAATGATTTTAAACAATGGTCTAAGCATCCCTACCAATTTCAAAGTCATAATTTAACATAATCATATTCTCAACGAGTAAATTACTTACCTAGTTATCTTCTTTGTAAGTAGCACATTTGTTTAAAATTGTTTCAACATGTATTATATGATTTCTCGACGAATATTTACGAGTTTTCAACTCAATATTATGCCGTCACAGACGCCTTCGAACCAAGCCCGATTCTTAGTCTTGTTGAAAAAGCCCTTGAGACCAAGCTCGGATTATGACATTGGCGAAGGCCCTTCAAACTAGGTTCAGTTATGACACTGGCTCAAAAGCCCTTCGAGACCAAGCTCGGATTTAAACCCCGATTAACATTCACACATATATGCATATATATATATAATTGCTTTATCAAATCATAAGCTAAGTTCCATTACTTAAAGACTTACCTCGGATGTTGTCGAACGATTTCAACGGCTATTCGATTTCTTTTTCCTTTCCCCTATCCAACTTTGATCCTCTAAGCTCTTGAGCTAAATCAAACAATTTACTTCCCAATCAAACACAATCATACGGCATCCATATACAGTTTAGAACCAATTCATTTGAATCAATTTACCACTTAAGTCTATCACCATTTCGCTTTCAAATTTGTGTACTTGGTAAGTCACATTAAACAACTACAAATATAACTTTAATACATTTTTATTTTCGAATGTCTCAATGACACAAGATGTATACATAAGGAACTAACATACATATAAGTATATATATACTTATGAAATTTTCATATTTTAGTCGATTACTTAAGTTATGCACAATCACGTATTTATATACACTCTCATATTCATTATTATAATTATTGCCGAATACTTAACACAACTAAGCTAAGAATTTACCCAATATCATCTTAATTAATTTCTACTTATACATCAAAATTTCCAATACAAAGTATTTAGCACCTATGCACTTAAACCGGATTAACAAACACCCATAGACCATGACCAAATGTCATTTAAACACAAGTCAACAAAATCTCATGATTTCAAATCAAACTCTTAACAAGAATGCACAATGCCGAACCCTTAGATGATTGAACATCTAATTTAGACAATTTAGAACACCTAAACGGCACTTGTTCAAAACCTTAAACAACTACATGTTCGGCTATTACCATAAGTGCAATAAAAATTTATACTATCAATAAGCTCAACTTCTTGCAACAACAATTTCTTCCTCAAAGTTTAAAGGCTAAAATCAAATTATTTCCTCATTAACCATAACCGAATGTGCCATTCATCCATCAAGATTCAAAAGTTTTTTTTTTTTTTGGCATGGGCTAAGTAAGAAACAAGATGATTAACCTAAAACAAGCTTAAATTTCAAAAATCCAATACCTTTCACTAACCTTTCTTCTCCTTCAATGACCGAAAGTCTCCCCCCTTCTCTTCTTTTCAATTCGGCAAGCAAGAACAAAAATGAACTTTGTTTTCTTCACCCCCCAATCTTCATTATTTTCTTACTAACCTTTTATTTATCTAAGTTATAAAAAATATATATAAAACCACTAACTAATTATTAATACATATTATATATGTATATAATTCCATCATGGTAAGCCACTACATGTCATAAATGGATGAATTGACATGCAAATCCCTTATTTTTATAACATACTTTAATAGACCATTTTAAATTAATCAGTCACATTTCAAAAATGTCACACATAAATCCTATTTACTAAATTTCACCTTCAAATAACCAAATCGAAGTATGAAACTTTCACACATGCATTTATACATATAATAAGTTTAGAATATATCGATTAATTATTTTTATGACTCGGTTTTGTGGTCTCGAAACCGCTTTCCGACTAGGGTCAAATTAGGGCTGTCACACAGTATGTATGCCCTGTTACCACATGGCTTGGACACGGGCGTGTGGATGACACACGGGTTAGGCATACAGACGTGTGGCCTAGTCATGTGAGGTAAGTCAGTGAGCTCACGGGGTTGAGCACGGGCTGGGACTCGACCATGTGATTCCAATTCGAATGTCCCCATGGCCGGGGCATACGGGCATGTGAGTCCTGCATGGTTGAAAATTTCTAAGTTTCCGATAAATTTCCTTAGTTATCAGTTTAGTCCCGAACCTCTTCCAAGCATGTTTTAAGGTCTTGTAGAGCCTTATAAGGGACAATGGGAATGAATGTTAAAAGTGTTAAATTGTATGCAAGATTTATGACCCAAATGTGTATAAACGTCATGATGTAAGTTCGGTAATGCCTTGAACCCTGTTCCAGCTTCGGATACGGGCAAGGGGTGTTACATACACATTTGATTCCAAAGTTCCAGAATTGAAATTAGAGTCGGTTTCGACTATTTTTGAATTCACAGATGTGTTTCTAGAAGAGTTACCAGGGTTATCGCTGGTCATAGAGGTTGAGTTTGCTATTGAGTTAGAACTGAGAACATATCCGATATTGATAGCTTTGTATAGAATGGCACCTACATAGTTGAAAGAATAAAAAACACAGTTGCAAGAGTTAATGGATAGGGGCTTTGTTCGGCCCAGTTTTTCTCCTTGGGGTGCTCTAGTATTATTTGTTAAGAAAAAGGATGGGTCTATTCGATTGTGTATCAACTATCGATAACTCATCAAAGTCACGACCAAGAACAATTATCCTTTGTTGCGTATAGATGATTTGTTTGATTAGTTGAAAGGTGTGACAGTGTTGTCAAAGATTGATCTTCATTCTAGATATTATTAGTTATAGGTTAAAGACTCGGATGTGCCGAAAATTTCTTTCAGAACTAGGTATGGATATTATGATTTTCTTGTTATGCCATTTGGTTTGACCAATGCTGTAACACCCCTAACCCGAATCTGTCACTGGATCAAAGTTACAAAGCTTTACCAAACAAATAGAACAGTAAACCATTCAATTCATACATCAATGCAATATATATTCTAAATTCATTCAAATACCTTCATAACATCCCTTAATCAAGCCCTCGAGGAACTAAGAATATAATAGAATCAATCCGGGACTAAATCGAAAAACATTTGGAAGTTTAGGAAAAAGTTGAAAAAAATTTGGACACAGGGGTCACACAGCTGAGACACACACCTGTGCCTCAGGCCGTGTAGACCCAAAATGAACCTTAAAACATAAGATTACCATTTCAAGTTTGATTGGACCTTAAGAAACTCAAATACCAACCAAAATACCAAATCAAAATGACTTTAATCGAGCCAAAAACACACCAAAACCAACCTATTAAGTGTCTAACCAATGTACCCTCATTGGTAACACAAGTATATATAATTATACATCAAAATAATCATCAATTCATTCAAGCAATACCTATCTAAAAAACCTATCAAAGGTATATCAATCACAACATTTCTTTAATACATATCATTCACATTAGCATAGAAACTATACCTCATTCTTATATATTATATAAGTTAACCATTTACACAAAAGATCATCCATAATTTTTATACAAAGCAAAACGTTAACGATAATCACACAAGAGCCTATAAATGCCATATAATCTGAAATAAGTGTTCCAAAATACTACCGAATTGAGTTAGATAGTGTAACTTAAGTGTCGATCCTATCGTCCAACCTTCCGAGAGTTTACAATGACATTCAACAGCATAAGTAAGCTTAATGAAGCTTAGTATGTTTGATGCATTAAACGATAAATCTTACCGAAGTAAATACAACAGTTCAAACAATAATTATCAACCATGAGAATTCCCTATCATCCACAATTTCAACCGATGAATGCATCTATGTTTGGATCCATATTCAATAAATAACAAATCTCTCAACTTCATTAAACATATTACCTTATCGAGATTTTTCATTCAAAGAACGACTTACGGATAAGAGAACATCATCAAATCAACCAAACAAACTAGACAGAAGCTCATAAGAGCTAATCCAACTGAAACTTGTAACACCCCAAACCCGGCCTAGAAGTTTGGCTCGAACTTGGCGTGTCACATTAAAGTGTTTTCAAAACCATGTTTCCATTAAAACCCTTCTTAATAATTAAAACTTATACCATTTTAAACCTTGTTAGAAAACCTCAATTGAATAACATTCTTAACAACTTTGTAAAAATCTTGGTAGTTGCGAAACTTACTTTAAAAACAATTGCGGTTACGTGATGTTTTGAATAACGATGAGTTGCTTTGGAAAATCGTGTTCTAATACTAGCAATTATAAGAACAATAAATAAAATTCCAAATTTGAAATCGAGAAAATTACAACGGCTTTACTACAACCCACATAAAATAATTTAAAGGTAATAATCAAAGCGTAACATAAATAGTGTGTGTGGCTTCCTCCGAGCCCCTAGCAACCCCGATCCATCTAAGGTTAGAAATTACGAAAGGTTAATAAGCGGGTAGTTTCTGAAAACTCGATGTGAAATCCTCTACTATAAAAGGAACAGTTAGTCATCTAAAAGAATTAAAAGTCCGCCTGACCTTACTTACAATTCCAGTACCAATCGGGTCTTAGCCCATTACAACAGACAGTACTAGATGGACCTTAGCCCATACAAAATAAGAAACATTATCAGAATTGGAACCAAAATGAGAATCGAATCGAATCGAGAATGTAATCGAATCGAATCAATATTAGTAATGTAATCGAATCGAATCGAATTAGGTGTGTAATTAGAATCGAATCGATGTGAATCGTAATCGAATCGGTATAGTAATGTAATCGAATCGAATCAAAATTAGGTGACAGAATCAGAATCAGAATGTGAATGCAATCCCAACCCAATCCAGCCGTATACACCCTCGTACCAACCTTACACCATGTGGGGAGACAACTCGACCCACCCATCTGCTACACACCATAAAATTTGCAGATGGTCGCAGAAGCGAATATTGTGACAGAGTCACCAGATACAGATATTGTGGCAGAGCCACCAGAATCAGATAATGTGGCAAAGCCACCTAACAGAATACGTGGCACAAAGCCATAGATAACTGTAATAACTTAGGCACATAGCCATTAGTGACGGTAATATAACTGGCTCACAGCCTTCAGTAAATATGATCGACCGCAGTCGTCGATAAATATGTTAGGCACATAGCTACAGGTAAATACGTTTGGCACGAAGCCATAGTCAAGATGGCACAAAGCCATATTTAGGTTGGCACAGAGCCATTAATAACGGGTCTATAATTGGCACGAAGCCCACAACAACGGCACACAACCTTCAGTAACGTGATCGGCACTCAGCCATCGATCGGTCAACAGATATTGTGACAGAGTCACCAGATACAGATATTGTGGCAGAGCCACCAGAACAGATATTTGTGGCATAGCCACCAGAACGCTTCCTCCGTACAAAATCCCAACCCATGCAACATGTATGTATGCAGAATGTCATGCCCATATTTGAATCAAACAATCACAGTCAAGTCATTCATATCACCAACATATATTCACAATCAAATCCGTCAACCACACAAATTAAGTCAGTCACTTGCCCACAAGGGCAAAACAGTCATTTAACACCCTAGGGGCAAAATGGTAATTTTACCCCACAAAGGTATCTCGGTAATTCTACCCTATAGGGGTATTTCAGTATTTCTACCCTACAAGGGTATTTCGATAATTCTACCCTACAGGGGTATTTTGGTAATTTCACAATCAAGGGTAAAACGGTAATTCTGTAAATCGAGGGTAAAACGATAATTTTGTAAATTGTGGGTAAACCAGTAATTCTGTAAATCAAGGGTAAAACAGTAATTTTACAAATCGAGGGTAAAATGGTAATTCTGTAAATCGAGGGTAAAACAAGAATTACATGGCGAGGGTAAAACAAGAATTTATAAATTGAGGTAAAATGGTAATTACAGAACCGAGGGTAAAACAGAATTACAGTAAATCGAGGGTAAAACGGTAATTTTACAAATCGAGGGTAAAACGTAATTCTATAAATTGAGGATAAAATAGTAATTCTGTAACCTGAGGGTAAAACAGTAATTTTGTAAATCGAGGGTAAAATGGTAATTTTAAAAATCGAGGGTAAAACGGTAATTCTGTAAATCGGGAGTACTTTGGTAATTTTACAAGTCGAGGGCATTTCAATAATTGGTAAACTAAAGTATTCTAAACATGGATAACAATACGAATGGGCCTAAAGCCTATTCTCGGCCCAAATGGGCCCACATGCTCGTGTGGCCCTTTTAGCCCAAACCTAGCCACAAATATGCGATTCACCTAGCCTAGTCCAATATTTACTACACAATCAAACAACTTATCCAATTGGGCCCGTAGGCCCATTGGGCCCACATGGCCCCTGTGACAGCCCAAAATTGACCCTAGTCGGGAAGTGGTTTCGGGACCGCTAAACCGAGTCACCGAAATGTTTGAACGTAATATTTATTGTCTAGAATATGTAATTATGAATGTGTGAAAATTTCAGGCTTCGATTTAGCCGATAGCATGTGAATTCAGTTAGTAGGACTTGTGTGACACTTTTGAAAAGTGATAGGCTAATCTATAGGGACCTAATAGTGCATGTAGTCAAAGGGAGGACTTGCATGTCAAATTTCCCCCTAATAGTTAGTGGCCGCCATGACAAGAGATTATGGGTAAAAACATGTCATAAAACATGTTGGGACAATGGTGTATGTAAAAAGAAATAAAATAGTGAGCATGGGAATTTAATAATGAAAGGAACAAGAAAAAAAAAGAAAAAATGGTCTCATGCATGCCCATTGCCGTGAGTGTGGAGAAAGAAAGAAGAATTTTTGTTCATCATTTTTCATTTCCTTTGGGCTGAAAATTCTAAGGAAGAAGGAAGGAATTCTTGTTTCATGTTGGTTTGGAAGAGGTTTAGGAGGAGGTTTGGCCATACTTGTACCTAGATTAAGGTAAGTTTGATGTTTTGCCATGAGATTCATGTATATTTTAGTTGCTAGCTTGATGTTCTTGTTAGCCCATGGTTCAAATCTTTGTTATGTCATGGGAATGAAGTTCGGCCAAAGTGAATATGGTGTTAATGCCATTGCATGCTAAATATCAAGCTTGATAATGATACATGTGATGGAAGATTGAGGATTCTTAGATTTTTCTTTTAGCATTTTTTTTGAATGAGATACTAAGTTCTTTGTTTTACCATGACCAAATTGAAATGGTATGGTGTTGTGGTATTCGGCCATGTTATATCCATAAGTATGATTCATGCATGTTGCATGGTAAGCAAGATTTAAGCTTTGGATATGTGTATATATTTGGATATAAGCCACTTGAGAATTCGGCCCTAGCATATATATATGTATATATGTTCGCACACGATGTATTGGTATGACATATATGCTATTTCAAGGTGTATATTTGCTTGTGATGATGTCTCGATTATGAAGAAAATGAGAGATGTGCAATGAGTTACGATATGTAATGCGTTAGTAGTAAAATGTATGCTGTTTTTGTGTAGTGTTAAGTGTATAATTGGCCTCAAATTGGACATGTATATTCGGCCACATGAGGGGAATTATTGTGCATGCATTCGGTTAGAGGCAAGCTTAATGATGTCTATTCTTGACTTAGGTAATCGGCTACCTTGTTGTGAGCTAAGGCCGAATGTGTGCGTAATTAAAGAAAATTGACTAAAGTGCTTAGTTATGTGATGTTGAGTCAATGATATGTGTATTCGGCCAAGGCTAGCAAGCGAGACTTTAATAAATTGAATTTGTTTGAATTAGCTCAAGAGCTTAGTGGGCCACAATTGGATAAGGGGAAGGAAAAAGTGAACGAATAGCCGTCAAAGCCGTTCGACAACATCCGAGGTAAGTCCTCAAGAAATGACCCTACTTGAATTATGTGAAATGAAATATGGATGTGTAATGATTATTGATTTATGTGTGTATGAGTATTTGAATGATACCGGGGCTAAGCCCGGAAGGCGATTATGCTAGTGATATGTTTGTGTTTGAGCCTTAGTAACGAAAATGAAATATGAATGTGAAATGATTATTGATGTATATGTGTGCATGAGCAATTGAATGATATCCGGGCTAAGTCCCGAAGACATTTATGCTGGAAATTATATCCGGGTTAAGACCCGAAGGCAATTGTGCTAGTGGCTACATCCGGGCTAAGACCCGAAGGCATTCGTGCAAGTCGTTCTATCCGGGCTAAGACCCGAAGGCATTCGTGCGCGTGGCTATATCCGGTTGTATTCCGAAGAAGCTTGGGCTGGAGGTGAGTGTTGGTTGCTGTAATAAATTCAATTAGTACGCTCGAAAAGCCCAAAGAATAAGGTATGTTTATATGTGCATTGGAAAAGTCGACATGTTTGAGCAACATTCGCTCAATCGACTAACGAATTTCAGCTATTGAATTGGTTGATATCTTGTGAAAGTATGTGACAGCCCAAAATTGACCCTAGTCAGGATGTGGTTTCGGGACCACAAAATCGAGGCATAAAAATATTTTAAAAATTTATTTTGATGCCTATGATATGTGTTAATTTGTGTATGACATTTTGATGTTTCGATTTAGTGTTATAAAGGTGAATTTCACTAGAAAGGACTTGTGTGAGAAAACTTAGAAATGAGGTAGGCAAATGTTGAAGTGGCCTATTGATGCATACTAGGAAATGTTGTCCTTGCATGTCAAATTTCCCAAATTTGACTATAGTGGCCGGCCAAGGTGGGTATGATGGGCAAGGGAAAACATGTTTCCAACATGTTTGGCTAGTGAGTTATGTATGAAGTAATATAATAAAATTAGCATAAAAAATGAACAAAAAAAAAGAAAGATGAGCTTGAGTGCCCTTGTTGCCGTGAGTAGAGGAAAGAGAGGAGAAATTTTGTTCATCCATTTTCACTTCTTGGCCGAAAATACTAAGGAAAAGGGGAGGATTTTTGCTTCATGCCTGGTTTAGAAGAGATCTAGAAGGAGATTTGGCTAAATTTGCATCAAGATTAAGGTATGTATGAGGTTGTGTTAGGAGTTTCATGCATGTTTTGGTTGCTAACTTGATGTGCATGTTAGCCATGGTTCAAATCTTTGTTATGCCATGGAAATGGTATTTGGCCAAAGTTGTTATTGTGTTAAAGCCATTGCATGCTAAGTGTGAAGCTTGCTAATGATGCATGCAATGATGGATTGTCTACTCTTGAAATTCTTTGTAGTAATCTTGAGTAAGACATTGAGTTTTCTTTTGTTTAACCATGACCGAAGTTGAAAGGGCATGATTATGATGTATTCGGCCATGAAGCATTCATGAGCATGGTTTATGCTTCTTGCATGTTAGTTAAAAATTTGTGTTTTGGATGGCTATGGACACCTTGAATTTCGCCTTGCACCTATATGTGTATATATGATTGCACATGATATTTTGATTATGAAGAAGTGATGAATATGTTTGTTTAAAGAAGAAAATGTTGAAGAATGTTTGTGAAATTTCAAGTACATTCGCCTAGTATACCTATGATGTGGAAATCTTGGAATTTATTGTTGATTTGGTGCAAGTATGACTAAGTATAATCGGCCATATGAGTGCTTGATGATATATTATAAGTATTGAGCCACAATATGTAAAGCATTAACTAGTAAAATGCATGCTGTTTTTGTGTGGTGTTAAGTGTATAATTGGCCTCAAATTGGACATGTATATTCGGCCTTAGGTAGCCGATTGATGGCCTTAGCTTTTCCTTGATGCTTGAATGAATTGTATTGAATTGCTTGATGTAGTATAAAATGTGCATGACCATTGTGTACTCAAGCTAAAGGGTGGCCATATGACCATTTAGACTCCTTGTCATATTCGCCATAAACTAGCATAATGAGGTTTTAATAAATTAAATTTGTTTGAATTAGCTCAAGAGCTTAGAGGGCCACAATTGGACAAGGGGAAGGAAAAAGTGATCGAATAGCCGTAAAAGCCGTTCGACAACATCCGAGGTAAGTCCTCAAGAAATGACCCTACTCGAATTATGTGAAATGAAATAGGAATGTGTAATGATTATTGATTATGGGTGTATGAGCAATTGAATGATACCCGGGCTAAGTCCCGAAGGCGATTATGCTAGTAATATGTTTGTGTTTGAGCCTTAGTAACGAGAATGAAACATGAATGTGTAATGTTGTGATGTATATGTGTACGGCCATGCGAAAATGGCTCGTAAAAGTGAAGTACGAACTTAGACTATTTGCGGTTTGTATATATATATATATGGTGTCATGATGTGATCATGGATTGGAAATGGGAGTGTTGGTCACATGATCAGCCATTGGTATGGTTAAAATGATCATATGTGAACCTATGTATGGCAAGACTAGTTGGTTCATGGAGACTACAAAATAGGCAAGACCTACCTTAAAAACAGATGCTGCCAGCTGCAGTGACGTGAATGTGAAAAATCACCAAAAATTTTAGGAATGGTATTAAATAGCGAATAAGCTATGTAAATGAACCTTGATGAGTCTATTTTCATATGGAAGAAACGAAACGGTCATAGGAGTTACACGTTAAGAGATATTAAAGCTATTGTGAGACAGGGCCAGAACGGTTTCTGGGTCCCCTGTCGCAACTTTAAAAATTTATTATAAATTATCCAGAAAGAATTAGGAGTCATGCCTTATATGTACAGATTCCATTTTGAGTCTAGTTTCATTAAAAACAAACAGAAACAGTATTAAAGCTCTGTACAGAGAGATATTCAAGTTGTAACGCTCGAAGGTCAGAGCAGTCGATCCCTGTAACATGGGTGACTTTAACTAATAAACTGTACTAATTGGCCTGACCAAAAATTCTAGAAATAAATCCATGGATGGATATATGAGTCTAAATTCAGGGAAAATTTACAAAACCAGTTTCTAAGTTTTGAAACTCGAGATATGATTTTTAAGGCGACGGTGACGCAGTTTTCCAGCCTGACTGGAAATGTCAAATTGGTGGGCAAAATATGTGGACTTGGCTTGTTAACCCCTCGTGTCCGACACCGGCGATGGTCTCGGGTTCGGGGTGTTACAAAGTATATAATGATGAAGTGTGAAGTAAGAATGATTATGTGAATGTGTATTAATGAAATGATGCATTTGGCTATGTGAATGTATTGCTTTAATTAAAGCTGATTTTATTGCTTGAGACTTACTAAGCATAAAAATGCTTACCCGTTGCTTTGGCTCTGTTTTATAGATTTTGCTCGATAGCAATCGGATTCGGGATCATTAAAGTCGAAGTCATCTACACTATCAAAGCCTCCATTTTGGTATAATTTTTGGTTGAACTTTGAAATGGCATGTATAGGACTACCCCTCGTTGGTTCAAATGTGTTGTGATGTACATGTGTACGGCCACTTGAAAATGGCTCGTAGAAGTAACGCATCTGAACTTAGACCATTTGTGATTTGTATTTATATATATGGTTTCATGATGTGATTATGGATTGGAAATGGGAGTGTTGGTCACATGATCAGCCATTGGAATGGCTAAAACTGGTCATAGGTGAACCTATGTATGGCAAGACTAGATGGTTCATGGAGACTACAAAATAGGTAAGACCTACCTTAAAAACAGGTACTGCCAGCTGCAGTGACGGGAATGTGAAAAATCACCAAAAATTGTTGGGATGGTATTAAACAGTGAAAGAATTATGTAAATGAACCTTGATGAGTCTACTTTCATATGGAAGAAACGAAAAGGTCATAGGAGTTACGTGTTAAGAGATATTAAAGTTATGGTGAGACAGGGCCAGAACGGTTTCTGGGTCCCCTGTCGCAACTTTAAAAATTTACTATAAATTATCCAGAAAGAATTAGGAGTCATGCATTATATGTACAGATTCCATTTTGAGTCTAGTTTCATTAGAAACAAACAGCACCAGTATTAAAGCCCGGTACAGAGAGATATTCAAGTTGTAATGCGCGAAGGTCAGAGCAGTCGATCCCTGTAACATGGGTGACTTTAACTAATAAACTGTACCAATTGGCCCGACTAAAAATTCTAGAAATAAATCCATGGATGGATATATGAGTCTAAATTCAGGGAAAATTTACGGAACCAGATTCCAAGTTTTGAAACTCGAGATATGATTTTTAAGGCGACAGTGACGCAATTTTCCAGCCTGTCTGGGAATGTCAAATTGGTGGGTGAAATATGTGGATTTGGCTTGTTAACCCCTCGTGTCCGACACCGGCGATGGTCTCGGGTTCGGGGTGTTACAGCCCCTTTCGGTCCATTGCGGCCCGAAGTAGTCATCCAACAACAAGAGTAGTGATAAATACACACCTGATTGGAGACTGGAGTTAATCCACGCTCCGAGCACTCTTAGCCGATGCCCAACCCAAACGAGCACGCCATAAAGCGAAAGGGATCAGCCAAGAAAGGTACCTTTACTCTCCTCATGGTTCTCTCTATTTAAAGCCAGCTTCCCATCCACTCTTATGTTAGCTTCCGATGTGGGATCCCTCCAACATCAGAGTTTAAATTCAACACCAACTCTTGCCGCCCCCTGTTAGCAAAATAAATGCTCTTTGCTTGCCATGGGATTCGAACCCATGCCTCTCCTTAAATGCTCCACACGCTACTTGCCACTAAGCCACAAGGCTTTTTGTGTCACAATTTCTCCAACAATATTCTTAATGCCTACCTACTACACCCAGGGTTTGATTCACCTTAAACCAAATTTTTTGCTAGAGTCCAGGTTTAAACCCAGGACTTCTCCAACACTTCTCAACACACTTAACCACTAAAACAAGCCTTCATTAACGAAATTTGCATTCACAACAGAATATTATAAGCTGCCTTCAACCGCTCCCATGCTCAAGGCCCAAAACTTCTAGGCCCAAATTCAGGGTGTTACAACTCTACCTCCCTTAAAGAAATTTCGTCCTCGAAATTTCCATCTAACAGGGTAGTCGTGTAACATCTACCCCACTACACTACTCACAAGCACTCGATCCTACTATCACTATCACACTCAACTAGAACTTGAAACATCTCATACATACAACACTTATTCACCAAGGACACATATTTATCACACATATATACAATTTCTATATCCAAACATCACATCCACATAAAATAAATACCAAATTTAAATTCAGACCAATATCTAAGGAATCCATAGTATTTCAATTTCTAAATAGACAAAAGTATTCAGAAGACTTACAGATTCGGCGCCGGAGACTCGGTGTGCCACACTTTTTAAGAGAAATACTTCAAACAGACCACGTGGTTGAAATTAATTTTCTAAAATTCAACCTTTGAAAACCCAATCCATAGCCGAGTTGTTGCAACCCAGGCTCTGATACCACTAAATGTAACACCCTAAACCCGGCCTAGAAGTTTGGCTCAAACTTGGCGTGTCACATTGAAGTGTTTTTCGAAAACCATGTTTCCATTAAAAACCCTTCTTAATAATTAAAAACTTATACACTTTTTAAACCTTGTTAGAAAACCTCAGCTGAATAACATTCTTAACAACTTTGTAAAAATCTTGGTAGTTGCGGAAAAATCTTTAAAAACAATTGCGATTACGTGATGTTTTGAATAACAGTAGTTGCTTTGGAAATTTGTGTTCTAATACTAGCAATTATAAGAACAATAAATAAAATTCCAAATTTGAAATCCAGAAAATTACAACGGCTTTACTACAATCCACATAAAATAATTTAAAGGTAATAATCAAAGCGTAACATAAATAGTGTGTGTGGCTTCCTCCGAGCCCCTAGCAACCCCGATCCATCTAAGGTGGAAATTACCGAAGGTTAATAAGCGGGTGAGTTTACGAAAACTCGATGTGGAATCCCTACTATAAAAAGGAATAGTCATCATCTAAAAGAATTAAAAGTCATTTGACCTTACTTACAATTTCAGTACCAATCGAGTCTTAGCCCATTACAATAGAAGCGATTACTAGATGGACCTTAGCCCATACAGAATAAGAAACATTATCAGAATAGGAACCAAAATGAGAATCAGAATCAAAATCGATATGTAATCGAATCGAATCAATATTAGTAATGTAATCGAATCGAATCGTAATTAGGTGACGTAATCGTAATCGTAATCGAGAATGAATCGTAATCGAGAATCGATATTAATGTAATCGAATCGAATCGAATTAGGTGACACAATCAGAATCAGAATGTAAATGCAATCCCAACCCAATCCAGCCGTATACACCCTCGTACCAACCTTACACCATGTGGGGAGACAACTCGACCCACCCATCCGCTACACACCATAAAATTTGCAGCATGGTCGCGAGAAGCAGATATCGTGTGAGTCACGGATCTGAATATTGTGGCGAGCCACGAATCGAATAATGTGGCAAAGCCACCTAACGAATCGTGGCACAAAGCCATAGATAATCGTAATAACTTCG
Organism: Gossypium arboreum; assembly: GCF_025698485.1. Classification (NCBI taxonomy): domain Eukaryota; kingdom Viridiplantae; phylum Streptophyta; class Magnoliopsida; order Malvales; family Malvaceae; genus Gossypium; species Gossypium arboreum. The sequence continues at coordinate 15,373,107 of NC_069076.1, read as the reverse complement.
CACATAGCCATTAGTGACGGTAATATAATCTGGCGCCTGACCTTCGGTAAATATGATCAACACAGTCACAAGACAAATATGTTAAGCACATAGCTACTGTGTAAATACGTTTGCACGGCCATAGTCAAGATGGCACAAAGCCATATTTAGGTTGGCACAAAGCCATTAATAACGGGTCTATAATCGGCACGAAGCCCACAACAACGGCACACAGCCTTCAGTAATATGATCGGCACTCAGCCATCGATCGGTCAATAGATATTGTGACAGAGTCACCAGATACAGATATTGTGGCAGAGCCACCAGAACAGATATTTGTGGCATAGCCACCAGAACTCTTCCTCCGTACAAAATCCCAACCCATGCAACATGTATGTATGCAGAATGTCATGCCCATATTTGAATCAAACAATCATAGTCAAGTCATTCATATCACCAACATATATTCACAATCAAATCCGTCAACCACACAGTCCAAGTCAGTCACTTGCCCACAAGGGCAAAACAGTCATTTAACACCCTAGGGGCAAAATGGTAATTTTACCCCACAAAGGTATCTCGGTAATTCTACCCTACAGGGGTATTTCGGTATTTCTACCCTACAAGGGTATTTCGATAATTTTACCCTACAGGGGTATTTTGGTAATTTCACAATCAAGGGTAAAACGGTAATTCTGTAAATTGAGGGTAAAACGATAATTTTGTAAACTGAAGGTAAACCAGTAATTCTGTAAATCAAGGGTAAAACAGTAATTTTACAAATCGAGGGTAAAATGGTAATTACGTAAATCGAGGTAAAAGCAAGAATTACAGAACCGAGGGTAAAACAAGAATTCTATAAATTGAGGGTAAAACGGTAATTACATGAACCGAGGGTAAAAGCAAGAATTTCAGAATCGAGGGTAAAACGGTAATTTTACAAATCGAGGGTAAAACGGTAATTCTATAAATCGAGGTAAAACAAGAATTTCAGAACTTTGAGGGTAAAAGCGGTAATTTTGTAAATCGAGGGTAAAATGGTAATTTTAAAATCGAGGGTAAAGCGGTAATTACGTAAATCAAGGGTAAAAGCGGTAATTTTACAAATCGAGGTAAAATGGTAATTTCAGAATCGAGGGTAAAATAGTAATTCAGAACCGAGGGTAAAACAAGAATTTATAAATCGAGGTAAAAGCGGTAATTCAGAACCGAGGGTAAAACAAGAATTACAGTAAATCGAGGGTAAAACGGTAATTTTACAAATCGAGAGTAAAGCGGTAATTCTATAAATCGAGGGTAAAACAAGAATTACGAACTCGAGGTAAAAGCAGTAATTTTGTAAATCGAGGTAAAATGGTAATTTTAAAAATCGAGGTAAAGCAGTAATTCGTAAATCGGAGTACTTTGGTAATTTTACAAGTCGAGGGCATTTCAATAATTGGTAAACTAAAGTATTCTAAACATGGATAACAATACGAATGGGCCTAAAGCCTATTCTCGACCCAAATGGGCCCACATGCTCGTGTGGCCCTTTTAGCCCAAACCTAACCACAGATATGCGATTCACCTAGCCTAGTCCAATATTTACTACACAATCAAACAACTTATCCAATTGGGCCCGTAGGCCCATTGGGCCCATATGGCCCTTTTTACCATCGCGACCAAGTAGCCATCCAACAACAAGAGTAGTGATAAATACACACCTGATTGGAGACTGGAGTTAATCCACGCTCCGAGCACTCTTAGCCGATGCCCAACCCAAACGAGCACGCCATAAAGCGAAAGGGATCAGCCAAGAAAGGTACCTTTACTCTCCTCATGGTTCTCTCTATTTAAAGCCGACTTCCCATCCACTCTTATGTTAGCTTCGATGTGGGATCCTCCAACATCGAGTTTAAATTCAACACCAACTCTTGCGCCCTGTTAGCAAAATAAATGCTCTTTGCTTGCCATGGGATTCGAACCCATGCCTCTCCTTAAATGCTCCACACGCTACTTGCCACTAAGCCACAAGGCTTTTGTGTCAATTTCTCCAACAATATTCTTAAGGCCTACCTACTACACCTGTGGTTTGATTCACCTTAAACCAATTTTTTGCTAGAGTCCAGGTTTAAACCCAGGACTTCTCCAACACTTCTTAACACACTTAACCACTAAAACAAGCCTTCATTAACGAAATTTGCATGCACAACAGAATATTATAAGCTGCCTTCAACCGCTCCCATGCTCAAGGCCCAAAACTTCTAGGCCCAAATTTAGGGTGTTACAAAACTAGCCAAACATAAGCTCATAAGAGCTAATCCAACCGAAACATGCCAGATAGAAGCTCATAAGAGCTAATCCAACCGAAACACGCTAGACAAAAGCTCACAAGAGCTAATCCAACCGAAACATGCCAGATAGAAGATCATAAGAGCTAATCAAACTAAAAAACACTAGATAGAAGTTCACAGGAGTTAATCCAACCGAAACATGCTTGGCAGAAGCTCACAAGAGCTAATCCAATCAAAACATGCCAGACAGAAGCTCATAAGAGCTAATCCAACCAAAACATACCAGACAGAGAGTATAACACAAGAGTTTACAACAAATGCTGAACCTTAATTTACTCAGGTAATATACAGATATCTCCCACCAATACCATCTCCACTCCAAACCCCCAAAACATAGCAAATCACGATTGTACTCTATCTCACTTCAATCCAAATTGAGCATCAATTTTAATATTATATCTCAAAGTACCATTTATTATGAACAATTAAAAATAAATATATAAGTTGTACCGTGTTATCTACTCAATAATTCATATTGATGTTAAATTCTATCTGTACGAACTTACCTAGACTGAATTGCAGAAATGTCAAATTACAGGGGCATTTTGGTAAATTTTCATTCTCCTTGATTTTCTACTCGATCTTGGTAAATTTATTAATTTAGATAATAAAACAATTTATTTTATGCAATTTAGTCATTTTTTACATTTTTCAAAAATTCCCTTAACATTTTATTTTTATTCAATTTAGTCCCTAAGCCTAAAACATGCAAATTAACCATTTTTACCCAAATTTGAGCTTAGTCAAATGTTCAGAGCTCCCAATACAGTCCATCTTTATACAAAATTCACATCAAATCCTTGTACTTTTAGTATTTTAAAAATTTAGTCCGTAATCGATAAATTCATCAAAATTCACTTAACAAAATAATTTTAAATAACAACTAATATTTAAAAATTCACTAGATTCATTAATGACAACATTCAAAATCTTTAGCAATTTCAAAATCAAAGGTACGGGTTAACTGGACCTAGTTTCAACGATCTCAAAAACATAAAAATTATTAGAAAGGGGTGAAAAAGAGCTTACCATGCAAGGATGTAAGCATAGTCGAACCTTGAATAAACTTCTATGGAGATTTAGTGAAGAACAAAGTAAAATGAAGAAGAAAAATTATGATTTCCAATTTTAATCTTTACTTTTCTTTATTTTAATAATAAAATTAACATATAAATATATAAAATTAAAAGAATTTAAAGCTTTAACCAGAAAAAATTTAAAATGGATAATTTATCCAAGAAGGCCATCCAATTATGTTTCTTTAATTAGTTAACACCTTTAAAAGAATAGCAATTGAGTTTTTTTAACTTTTACGATTTAGTCCTTTTTAATTAATTAACTATCGAAACGTTAAATTTTTTCCACGAAACTTTAATACGGCCTTTATAACACTCTGTAAATATTTATAAAAATATTTACGAACTTACTCGTCAGACTTATGGACCCAAAACCATACTTGACTTATACATATTATTATATAATATTTACGAACTTACTTGTCAGATTTATGGACCCAAAACCATTGTTCGACACCACTGAAAAAGGGCTATTACAAATGCACCTATTGTGTTTTTGGATTTGATGAGCAGAATATTCAGGTCGTATTTAGACAAATTTTTAGTTGTATTGATTGATGATATATTGATTTATTCTTGAGATAAATCAGAGCATGCCCAACATTTGTGAATTATTTTACAAACTTTGCGCGAAAAACAGTTGTTTGCTAAGTTTAGAAAATGTGAGTTCTAGCTCCAACAAGTTGGATTTCTGGGACGCATAATATCAGTAGAGGGTTTTAGAGTTGACCCGAGTAAAATATTAGGTATAGTGGAATGGAAGCCTCTGAAAAATTTTTCAGAAGTCAAAATTTTTCTAGGTTTAGCCGGATACTATCGGAGATTTGTTAAAGGATTTTTGATGATTGTGACGCTGTTGACAAAACTTCTTTAGAAAGACATCAAGTTAAAATAGTTTGAAAAGTGTTAGCAAAGCTTTGATCAATTGAAAGTGTTATTGACCAAAGCCACTATGTTGGTTCAGCCAGAGTTTGGTAAGGAATTCATGATTTATAGTGATGTTTCATTGAATGGTTTGGGTTGTGTTTTGATGCAAGAAGGTAAAGTAGTAGCTTATGTGTCTCGACAGTTGAAACTACTTGACAAGAATTACCCGACTCATGATTTAGAGCTTGCAGTTATTGCATTTATTTTAAAGAAATGGCGACACCATTTGTACAGAGAAAAATGTCATATCTTTACGGGTCATAAAAGCCTGAAGCATTTGATGTCAAAGAAAGATCTAAACTTGAAACAACGTAGATGGCTCAAATTGTTGAAAGATTATGATTTGATAATTGGCTATCATTAAGGAAAAGCTAATATTGTTGCTGATGCTTTAAGTAGAAAATCTTTGTTTGCTCTGCAAGCTTTGAACACTCGGTTAACATTAATTGATGATGGTTCTATATTAGATGAGTTAAAAGCTAGATTAATGTTTTTGCAACAGATTTGTGAGGCTCAAAAAAGTGACATTGTATTGACCATAAAATGGAAACAAATTAAGTCGACACTTGATTTGGATTTTCATGTTGGTTCAGACGATAGTTTGTATTTCAAAAATAGGATTTTTGTTCTGATGAATTCTGATATTATTCAAAAGATTTTACAAGAAGCTCATAGTAGTAGCTTATCGATATATCCTGGAAGCAATAAAATGTATTAAATGTTTGATCTGTTAGCAAGTTAAAGCCGAACATTAGGTACCTTCTGGTTTGTTACAACCTATGATGATTCCAAAGTGGAAATGGGAATGAGTTACAATGGACTTTGTATCGGGATTGCCTCTATCTATGAGAAAGAAAGATGTTGTATGGGTCATTGTTGATCATTTAACGAAGTCCGCACATTTCATTCCAGTGCATACGGTTTATTCACTTGAGAAATTGCCAGAGTTGTACATTTTTAGATTGTTAGACTACACGATGTGTCCGTTTCTGTTATCTCTAATAGGGATCCATAGTTTACGTCTTGATTTTGGAGTAAGTTACATGAAGCTTTAGGTACTGACTGCATTTCAGTACATCATTTCATCCTCATACCGATGGTCAATCTAAGAGAGTAATTCGGTACTCGAGGATATGCTCCGATATTGTGTTTTAGAGTTTGAAGGTAATTGGGAGAAATTTTTTCGTTGGTTGAATTTTCATACAATAATAGTTATCAATAGAACATTAAGATGGCATCGTACAAAGCTTTGTATGGTCAAAAATGTCAAAATCCATTATATTGGACTGAGTTGAGTGAGAAAAAGTTATTTGGTGTTTATTTGATTCAATAAATCAAAGAAAAGGTTAAAGTAATATGTGACGGTTTGAAAGCTACTTCTGATCGTCAAAAATCTTACGCGGATTTGAAAAGAAAAGATATAGAATTTCAAGTCGGCGACAAGGTAATTTTTAAAGCATCACCTTGGAGAAAAGTTTTTCGTTTTGGCTGAATAGGAAAACTTAGTCCGCGATTCATCAGGCCGTATGAGATTATCAAGAGAGTTGGATCAATGGCTTATCAATTGTCTTACCATCGAGTTAGAGAAAATTCATAATGCGTTTCATGAATCAATGTTATGATGGTATCGATCAGATCCTTCACATGTGATTTCACTTGTAGATGTTGAGATTCAACCAAACATGACATACAGTGAAGAGCCGATTAGAATTTGAGCTCGGGAAGTTAAAGAGCTGAGAAATAAAAGAATAGCTTTAGTTAAAGTTCTCTGGAAATGTCACAGAATTGAAGAAGCTACTTGGGAACCGGAAGAAGCTATGAAAGTCCAATACCGAACCTATTTTTTGGTAATATTTTCGGGGACGAAAATTCCTTTAGGAGGAGAGTTGTAACAACTGATTTTAATGATATCAGAAACAGTGGTTTTAGGATCACAATTCCAACGAGCAAGATATTATTTTATTATTTTAATGTTTACGGGATTATAAGGTCGTATTAAAATTTCATTAAGAAATTTTAACGTTTGATTAGTTAATTAGGTAAAAAGGACTAAACCGTAAAAGGTGTAAAAATTGAGTTCTATTAGTTAAAAGGGTTAAATGGATATGAAACCTTAAACTAAAGGACTTGAATAGTAAATAAACCATTTAATGAGTTAGTGGATATGCATGGATAGGTTTTAATGAAATTTTAATGAATTTAAAAGGTTAGTTTGGTAAATGGATAATTAAGTTAAAATGATAAGTAAACTAAAGATAAAAATATCATCTTCTAGCTTTCTTCATGCCAAAATAAAAAATCACAATTGAAGGATAGGGTTAGGTTTGGCCAAGCTCCTTTTGGTGCATATTAGTGATTTTAACCCCGTTTTTAATTATTTTTATGTTTCGAGTCTTTTTTAGCTTAATCTAGCTAGCCCGCGGATTAATTTTTAAAACTGTTAAAGGTTGAGGGTTATTCCATGGATGTTTTTAGTATATTTTTATGTTAAATGATAGATTATGAATCTTTGTTGAAAAATAAACAAGTTTTCTTAAGTGATTTTTGATGAATTTTGGAGTTAGGGATTAAATTGTTAAAGGTATAAATTATAGGGTTTTATTATGAAATGATGGTTAATATTAGTTGTTTCAAAGTCCCTTGCACCTATGGTTAATATGGATTTAGATATAAATGGTTAGATTTTAAGTTATAAGTTTATGGACTAAATTGTGAAAACTTAAAATGTTAGGGGCAAATTGGTATTTTGTATAAATATGAAATGTGGATTAAGTTGAATACTAGAATTATTTAATTGATTGAAATTACCTATTTAGGTAAAGATAAACCACAATCGGATATAGATTAAGGAAAAGCAAAAGCTTCGGATTAGTTCGATTAAACTACAACCCTCTGATTGTCAAGGTAAGATTGTATGAACGGTAATTGTGTTAATGCTATTTTAATTGAATGTTTATTATACTATGTTTAATGTAAATGGATCGATAGATAAACGTATCAATGCTATGACGAACAGCGAATATCGGCCCTGGTTGAACCTTATGAATTCTTAGGATACAAATGACATGTCATTAGGGATTTCATGTTTCGGGTGTTCGTCTTGAATGTCCTACCAATGGCTGAGGTCTTGAATTTGTTGTGAATTCTCCATAACTCATCTGAGTAGCATTGTGTAGCTTACATTCTGATCCATAGCTTGTGTGAGTAGGCCCATTTCATAGCTTGTGTGAGCAATGATGTAAAGGAAAGGTTACGTTATATGTAAAGGCACACTTCGTGTGAGCTTTCCCGAGTATCCCAGGAAATTCTAGATGGTTCAATGGGTATGAAAATAAATGAAATGGTGTGTTCAAATGGAATGTATCATGAACTTATGAAAAGGAATTATGAACTAAATGATGAGATTATATATGCAAACCTACTTGTTTATGGATAAATTCATTTTAACCACGTACAAGAGTACTAACTTGTGATTTTGAGGATGTTGTATAGGTTTATGCCAATATTATGGTTTTGGTTGATTTTATATTATTCTTTATATTATGCAAATGAAATGGTAAGTTAAGTTTTGGTTTATACGAGCTTACTAAGCATTCATTGCTTACATAGTTGTTTCCCTTTGTTTTACAGATTATCGGAAGCTTAATTTGGTTGGAAGCTTATTGCAGATCTATCACACTATCCAGTAGTTAAGTTGGTAGTTTTTGAACATTTTGGCCAAGGTTTATAATGGCATGTGTAGGGTGTTTATAATGCAATGTATAAGTTTTGAAAGTTATGTTGGTTTGGCACCATTTGATGCTTTGTCAAAATTTGTCATTTTGGTTACCTTATTATACATGTTTATAAAGCTTTTTATCGTATGTTTGGAAAGGTTTGATAATGGATACTTTGTGGTATGTTTTGGTAAGCAATTAAACTAGGTTATGATGTTTGAAATAAGGAATTGTTGATTAGTTTTGGAATGTTATGTTTGAATGTTAATTGTGGTGCCTTTGAATGACATTTTAGTTAATTGAATTAGGATCTTGAAATGGCATTTTGATGTGTGTTTGGGTTATGTTTAGGTCTCTTTAAAGTGTTCTTAAATGGGTTGAAAGGTTATGCATGAAATGGTTTGAAATGGCTTGATTTTAGGTAAATTTTCAGTTCACACGACCTAAGACATGGGCGTGTGACTCAGCCATGTGAGGCATATGGCCTGGCGAAACGACCATGTGTCATATAAGTATTTCAAAGGGTACAAGTCAGTGTGTTACATGGTCTAGCACACAACCTGGCACACAGGCGTTTAACACGACTGTGTGACCCTACTCAATGAGTTACAGGTAAGGACACGGGCTAGGACATGGTCGTGTGTCCCTATTTCGATAGTTATATGGCCTAGGGCCATATCACATAGCCGTGTGACCCTTATTTTGCAATTTTTGCATCTTTTTTTTAAAACTTTCCAAATTGTTTTGAATTAGTCCCAAACTGCTTCTAAGCTATTTCTAGGGCATCAAAGGCTCGATTGAGGGACAATATGCATGTGAATGAATGGTTTATGATTTATTTAAATTATTGAATGATATGATGCTTAAATGTTTATCGTTTTACGGTAATGTTACTGTAACCCTAATCCAGTGACGGAAACGGGTTGGGGGTATTACAATCATTATACAATTCATATAAATATCAAATTATAAACCAAACGAACTTACCTAGACTAAAGTATAATAGTTGCAAAATTTTAAGGACTATTTAGTAATTTTTCTATTTCCACGTAAATCAACAAGATCTTGATCTAAAATGTAAAATTTCCTAATATTAACTTACATTTGATATTCCAATTAATTTTTCATTTATACCCTTTTTTTTTAAATTACATAATTGCCTCTAACTTTTACAACTTTCGTAATTTAGTTCTTTAACCCGAAAATCATCAAATTGACCATTTTTCTAGAAATAAGATTATAGCCAAATATTCTAAGCCCTTAAACAGTCCTTATTATACCTCAAATTCAACATCAAACCTTGAAATTTTGACATTTTAGTAATTTAATCCTTAAATCAAAAACTAATAAATATTAATTCATAAAACATACAAATACTACAATCAAAACTTCAAACACATAATTATCATAAAAAAATAAAAACCAAGATTCATCAATGGAAACTTCCAAAATTTTTAACAGATTTAAAAACGAAGGTACAAGCTTGCTGGACCTAGTTGCAACAATCTCAAAAACATAAAAATTACAAGAAACGGGTATCAATTTCACTTACATGCAAGGTATTAAACTTGGCTGATTCTCCAAGTTATACTTTCATGGTGTTTTGGCAAAAGATGAAACAAAAAATGAAAAAGAAATGCTTATTTCTTTCAATGTGTTTTATTAAATTTTGATTTATTTATAATTTTGCCATTAAACATATTTTATTTTATCATTTTCATTCATAATGCTGTCCAACAATAATAACTAGGGGCTAATTACTACTTAGGTCCTTCCTCATTTAGTAATTAAGCTATTTGATCACTTAAATGCAATAATTACTAAGTTTTGCACCTTTTTCCATTTAGTCCTTTTTCGTTAATTAACTATCTAAACGTTAAAATTTCTTAACCAAATTTTAATACGAATCTAATGACTCCGTAAATATTCTATAAATAGTATTTACGAGTTGACAAAATAAAAATTTGTGGTCCTAAAACCCTTATTTTGTCACCACTAAAAAACGAGTTGTTACAAGTTGATCTATTGGTTTGTACTTTTATGAGTCAAGATTATTATATATATATGCATATTGATTGCACGATTTAATATCAAGGTAAGATTATATTGTCTTATGAAATGATTCGCATTGAATTACTGATCTACCATAACTCGACTTAGCAGATTAAACTAGTTTTCACAATTTGAGAGCTTGAAATTAAGCATTATTGTTAGGATTTGTTTAGGATTTAGTAGATTTTCATTAAGTTAATAAAATGTGAAAAAAGTGCAAAAATGAGTCTTTTATTGACTTTAGGGCTGATTGAGGCCTAAAGGTTAGCTAATCTAATTAGTGATTGTGCATGAGAGCATTAGAAGGCAATTTACATCAAGATTGATCATTGAGTCATGACAAGGGATAATAGATGATGCAACATAGGGACCAGAACCAAATAATCCAAAGTTGCCTTATTGGTTGCAACATGGCTTAAGGGTGTCACGACCAACCCTTCAAAATAGACCTAAAGGAGTACACTGACTACTATTTCACAACACAAGACTTGAGTGCCGTGATATCAACTATTGGATGCGGAATTACATTGAGTGAGGAGCATTTTGTCTTCACAATGCATGATTAAACCCGAGAAAGATGACTGATCTAAGGCTGAGGATGACAGCCATCAAAATGCTATAAATAGGCCCTTTAGCACTCAGTTTACACACACCAATTCCTTAGACAATTCTTCCTTTGTTAGATTTAGGTTTTAGTTATTTTGTTTTGTTCTTTTGTTCTTCGAAGACATGACTTTTAGACGCGCACAGACACTTGGGAATTATTTCCAAATCTTAATACAAATTAGGGAATTTCTTCTTCTTTATAATTTTGATTCGTTCATTATGTTTATTCTTTACATTAAAATTATATTGTTAAAAAAAACCATGAGGAACTAATCTCTTTATGGGGGATTAGCAAGTGGAGGTATGATGATTTAATTATTGTGTAGGGTTTCTTAATATATTGACTATTCAGGAAAGGAAGAATGTGAACCAAACCTTAGGCTTGACAACCCTAGAAAATCATTAAGGTCAAGGTGGGAATTAAGCCAAAATTGGTATGACCCATTCATGAACACCTTACCCTTGAGTCGACTTGGACTATGAGGTTGGAAGATAAGTAGTCTCTGTCGACTTATTACCTTAGTAGGAGATCAAAAAAATCCTATTACGATAATGACTAGTTGATTAAGGAGAAACCCGAAGCAACAAGGTGATGCAACATGTAGAAGCAAGCTGATCTCCCAGATTCAGATCTAGCAACTATTCAAATTGTGTTTTCAAATTACATTATTTATTTATCGTTATTTTGCATTTTATTTGTTTTCATTAAAACCCCCAAAACTCTTATTCATATCTCGTACTATAGCTTGCTTAAAGTATTAATTAGATCTCGTTAGTGTAAGAGTTAAAGTTGTCTAGTGCTACACTTCCCTAGGGTACAATCTTCGAAGTACTCACACACCCCATTGTAACTATATTACAACTTGACTTGTGCACTTGCAGAAGCCATAATTACACTCTGGATGTTAGTACGTCTTGAGGCGGTCAATTATATTGAATGTCGAGAAATTAGACTAAATTGACTATAGTATAAAAGACTGATATAATTTGTATGTGAAATGTGATATTGATATAGTATGAACCATGTTATGTGAAATTTGACATACATGAATTAATGATAAAAAGAAATGAGATTATGATTTATGATTTTGTTTATATAATGTGATTAGATTATTGGTACCCTATTAACTGTCTAGGTAGAGTTGGATATAGATAGCATTCCATAGGATTAGATTCCGTATGGGTTACTCTGATTATACTACTGAGCACTGGACGCATTTTACTTCAGCATTCTGATGAGTGCTGGGCACACTTTTACTTCGATTATATGAATTAGCATTGGGTGCAATTTATATGTTTTGGATGTTCTAATGAGGCATTGGGTGCCAAATCGGTATGTTAGTTGGAGGATCCATGTATTTGCCTCGAGCCTGAGTCAAATTTATAGGGATTATAAAATGTGAATCGGTTAAATGATATTTGAAATGATTTGATAACACGAAATGGTATTACAAGTGAATATATGTGAAATGTGATTATTGATAGCATGTGGAAGACTATGCGAATCAGTTATAAGAGCTTGGAGGGTTGATATGAAATATTGTGAATCAATAGATTCGATTCGGAAAGAAAATTATGAAACAATCAAATTGTATGAATAGAAATGGAAACATTTACATCTTTAATGGTAGAAAGTTATCATGAGATGTTTACATTGAATTGCTAATTGAAATAGTCAATGAAATTGGCATTCGAACCATGAATAGATGAATTGAATTGGTTTTATTCTTATTATGTTAATGCTTTTGCTTATATGGCCTGAATCATGAAAGTACCACTAAGCTTTATTCTATGCGCATGTATAGGTGGATCTCAAAGTTTCGAGAAGTAACTTAGCATCCAATCTATAGCCTTCGACTTAGCAACATTTGTATAATCCCTTTTTTATTTTGATATGTGACATGTACTTAGGGCTAAGAGTTGGTTTTGTATCGAAATAGCCATTTTGAATTCCAAATTGGCAATATGGTTTGAGTCAAGTTGATAACTTGTTAAATGTACATATATGAAAATGGAACAAGTAGTTGAGATGACTTAAATGGTTGAACTTGTGGAAATTGTTTATTGTATTGAAGTTAAAATGATGATTTTGTTAATGTATATGTATATATAACACTAAAGGATAGAAATAGATGAGAATGGTTTCATTGTTGAATTGGTTGAATTGAGGTATTGTATTGTTTTGTTTAGGTGTTATAAATTGGTACCATTTGGACCTTCTAACACCCAATATGTAACATCCCTAACCGTATATGATGCTGGAATAGGGTTAAGGAGCATTACCTGCCTTATACAACAGATAATCATACATTTCATATTCATTTTCCATTCTAAATTAAAAGCATTCAATTTTAATCATATAGTACCTAATACAAGCCTTTGAGGCCCAAGATAAACATTAAAAGTGGTTCGAGACTAAATCGAGTACTTAGGAAATATTTAAGAAATCATGGAAAATTTTCAAAGTGTAGGGGACATGCGCCCGTGTGTCAGACCATGTGCCTCACACGACATAAGGACACGCCCGTGTGAACATTCGAAAAGGAATCACATGGCTGTGTCCTAGCCCGTGTCTGACCCCGTGTAACTAACTGACTTGGGTCACACGGCTAGACCACACACCCATGTGCTAGGCCGTGTACCCTTCAAAATGGCCTTATACACCCGTGTGAAAACTTGTGCCACACGGCCAAGCCACATGCCCATGTGCTAGGCCGTGTGAAGCTATTGACCGAGTTTTTAAATAGGTATCAGGGGACACACGGCCGTGTCACCTGACCATGTGTCACACACGGCTGAGACACACGCCTTGCCTCTGCCCTTGTGAACAAATTAGGCTATGATCCAAGCCACATTCCTCACCCAAAATTTGCCTCAACCTACTCACATCATTAACATATGATTATATCATAACTAAGTAGTTAAAACCACCAATATTAAGCTTAAACATGCAATGTCATTACCAACAACCACAACGCTCATAAACATCACAATTGGCCATTCAAAAACATACCAACAACGCTTCCAAAAACTAACTAAATGATCAATTACATTTATGCACTATCTTGCCTAAACATAACATGCATACCATTTATCAAGATCACCTATTAAATACCAAACTACCGATACACCATCAAAGCATTCCCATGACAATTGTGAAGCATACAAGATGAGGCTAGCCACACAGATAATATATATATATACATACCAACATATACCAAATCAAGCCACATTAAATGGCTAGTTACATAACAAAACATATAGGCTTTCATTAGCCAAATGACCTATACATTCCATATAACCAAAATACATAAAGTCCAAAAGTACCAAAATGAGAGTTTGATAGTGTGATGTAATCTCCAAAAACTTCCAAAACGAGCGACCTTTTGAATCACTATAAAACACGAAAAAGTAAACAGAGTAAGCAATTAAACTTAGTAAGTTCGTATAACTACAATATAACTTGCCAATCAACCATAATTAAGCAAATAGTTTAAATCATAATGCAACTCAATTTAGTATCATTAGCCTAACATATAACCACCAACTAAATTAGTTATGAACTCACAAACCTTATAGATTCAATTTCCACATTATTCACGTACATACCTGTACTGGTTCATAGTGAACTCATATACTATCGTAATATCACTATGCCCATTGAACCATTTGGAATAATATCGGATACTCAGGTATCTCGCACACTAAGTGCCAAAACATGGTCAAAACCATCTCTATCTCATATCTCATATATATGCTCACTCTCGAGCCATCACTGGGTCTGCTCATACAAGCTGACCGTCAAGACGTAGCTACATGGTGCTGCTCACACAAGCTGATGAGTAACTGCAACACATGTCAAAAACTTAGCCATCGGTAGAACATACAAGTCCAGCACCCAAAACACGGTAACCCCTAATGACATGTCATTTGTATCCTATCTATTCCTAAGGTTCAATTGGGATTTCATACGTCTCCAAATCTTCGTCGAGTATTTCCGTGAAGTCGTATTCATAAAAAATGCAAGAATAAAGTATTTAAAACACAATTACTTTAATGCTTATTAACATACTAACTTACCTCGAATTCTGTATGAAGGAAAACGATCGTTTAGCCTAAAACTTTATCTTTTCCCCGATCTAATTTTGTATGCTATTTTTCTTGATCTATATAATCAAATTTAACTACTTTAAGTCTCATTCTATTAAATTTAATCCAAAAATACATGTTATGACAAATTTACTATTTTGCCCCTAATGTTTATCTTCTTTACAATTTAGTCCCTAGCTCTTAAAAATGCAAATTAATGCAATTTAACTCACTCCTACTAGTTGAATTTCATCTATTTCCATAGCAGCCCACACATTTCATTATTTCACACATTTCACCATAATTTTCACATTTCACAAATAAATCCTTATTTGACATTTTCAACCAAAATCACTTTATAAAACTTGTTTATCTAACAACAACCATTCATTTTCTATCATTAAACATCAAAACACATACACATTCATCAATGGAAAAATTCAAAAAACTCAATAGTTTCACAAATTAGTCCCAGGGTAGCTAGATTAAGCTACAACGACTCCAAAAACATAGAAATCATTAAAAATGGGACAAAAATCACTTACCTAATAGCAAGATGAAGTTTCCAAAAGCTTAAGCACAAAAATGGCTTCCCAAAACCTAATATTAAGTTGAAAGAGGATGAATAAAGATGATAGCTTGGCTTTGTTTTATTTAATTAATCATTTATTTACCATTTTACTATTATAACTTGTAAAAACATTCATAATTTCACTTATACCAAGCCATCACATTCCACTATCACCATAAATGGGCTAATTACCATATAAGCACCTTCACTTTAAATTTCTATAGCTATTAGACACCTTTAGCTATTAGAACCCAACTTTTTCACTTTACGCGATTTAGTCCTTTTCATCAAATTAACCATGCAAATGTTAAAATATCTTAACAAAATTTTTATACAATCATACCATCATGTTGTAGACCTAAAAATAATATTAAAATAAAGATTTTACTTCAAATTTGTGGTCCCGAAACCACTTTCTAATTTCACTGAAAACGGACTGTTACAACTTTCCCCTTAGAAATTTTCGTCCCGAAAATCTTACCATAAAATAGGTTAGGGTATTGTGTCCTCATAGCTTTCTCGAGTTCCCACGTAGCCTCTTTAATACTGTGAGGTCGCCAAAGAACTTTCACTAAAGCTATGCTTTGTTTCTTAATTCTTTAATCTCTCGGGCCAAAATTCTGATCGGTTCTTCATTATACGACATGTCGAGCTTGAATTTCAACTTCTACCGGAGAAATTATATGTGAAGGATCTGATTGGTACCGTCGTAACATGGATACATGAAACACATTATGAATCTTTTCCCACTCTGGTGATAAATTAAGTCGATATGCCACTTGCCCTATTCTCTCTATAATTTCATACGATCCTGTAACACTCTAAACCTAGCCTAGAAGTTTAGACCAAATCCGGATGTTACATTGATCACCAAGTGATCGTAGGTAAATTTTTAACAAAACAAGTTAACATGTCAAACCGAAACATTTATTTGTTTAAAATTCGGTCAATAAAATTACAAATAAGTTAAATATATAATCAAAATTAATAAGAAAAACGAATGAAACTTAAAAATGGAACTTGTACCATAGTTTTATAAAACCTTACACTTCAAAATCCAAATAACAAAGTAGAAACTAAAAACACAAACTGGTAATCTATTTTCCACTGAGACTATCATAGACCTCCACATACCGAGTCCAGTGTTAGAATTCGAGAATGTACCTGAAACGGGAAACACTAAGAGGGGGTGAGCTACTCGAGCTCAGTGTGAGTTCGAAACAAAATAAGAGACAGAAATATAGAATTCCAATCAGTAGCGCAACAAATTTTCAAATACTCACAGAGTCAAAAAGCATACTTGGAACTAACGTCCCAATAGAACATAACAATTAGAGCACACCTTTCACATAGAAAACTCAACACAAATGCTGTTCAGACAAACATAATTCAGACAACCAATCTTAAAGTCAGAACTCATAGACAGATGAGGATGAAATGTAGTTAAGTGATAAAACCCACCCATCCAGCCAACACACCTTTCCGTCTCCCAATCACACCCCATAAGAGTTGTTTAAGCTCATCCAACCAAACACACCACTTAGGACCTCAAAAAGCCCATCCAAACCTACACACCATGTACATGGACTAAGCCACTCATATATTAATACGCAGTAGAGATAGTGTATTTGCAGTACAGTGCAACACGGTAATCCGTTGTACAGACATGTTACAGTTTAAACTGCCAGATCAGATAATAGTACGTAGCAAATTTCACGCACAAGTAGTACGGTGCGATAAATCACTGTACGAATAAGTTCCAATAAAACTGCTAGATCAGATCAGAAGCAGTCTCCCTTCTCTTCGCAATCCCACCCAAAACTTTACTTTATGCAAGTGTATGTTCATGTACAATATCACAAAAAATAATAAGCACATCCATAGACAGTCAAACAAAAATAGATATACACACACACCAAGCTAACCGAGTTTAGATTCAGACATCTCACACAACAAGTACAAATATCACATAAGCCGTAGCCCAAATCAAAGTCTTACCTACCCTTACTAAGGCTTAGCCAAGGGTTTAAGCACACAAACACATTTTCAGATTAGAAAACACACATAAACTAAAGTTTGGTGTCTTAGGACCACACGCCCATGTGCTCTGGCCGATGGAAATGCCTAGGCCATGTAGGAATGCACAAGTAGTCATGAAACTCCTTTGAATAGGCCGAAAACCTTGTTTTAGCCATCAAAATAGTCCCCAACCTTTACAATATCAAAAGTTCATCGAAATACGTAGTATTCCCTATACTTCTTCAACAACTAATCTCTTAAATCAATGATTTAAAGGATACTCAAGAAATACCGAAACCACGATTTGTAAAACAAAATAGTTAAGGTTCAAATCCCACACCTGTTTTGCGATCTAAGACATCTCGACACTAACCCGACGACAAAGAGTGAGAATTATCTCAAAATCCGCCAGCAAATTCCATTTCCAATAGAAAAAGAAGAAGCCAAAAAGAATAGAGCCAAGCAAAAAGAGTAAAAAAACTAACATCCAGGAAAAAAAAGAATAAAATCCAAAAATAAAATAAAATAAAATAAAATAAATATCAATTAATAGTAAAAATAAATATATTTTAACTTACAACAATTTACAAATTAACAAATCAAAACTCCACAAAAGTATCTCCCCTAACATATACATACTAGTACTCGAACCAGGGACCCAAAGACAAACTAACACACACTCAACCACCAGACCAGCAGGTCCATTCTATCACTTGAATGCGCCACAAAACACAATAGCTCACCCTTCACTCGACCCTAACCACAAAACTCAAAAACTTCTAACCCCAAAATTTAGGGTGTTACACGCCTAATAAACCACAAACTCAATTTCCCTTTGCGACCAAGTTGAAGAATCTTCTTCCACAAAGATACTTTCAGAAATACTTTGTCGCCAATTTGAAATTCAATTTCTTTAAGTTTCAAATCCACATATGATTTATGTCGATCTGAAGCTGCTTTCAAACTATCACGAATTACTTTCACTTTTTCTTTAGTCTCTCTAATCAAATCAATCTCATGAATCTTTTTCTCACTAAGTTTGGTCCAGTACAACGGACTTCTACATTTACGACCATATAAAGCTTTATTCGATGCCATCTTTATGCTCGATTGATAACTATTATGATACACAAATTTAACTAACGATAAATATTTTTCCCAGTTGCCTTCAAACTCTAAAAAATATCAATGAAGCATATCTTCGAAAATTTGAATCACTCTTTTAGACTGACCATCGATTTGAGGATGAAATGCAATGCTAAAATATAATCGTGTACCCAAAGCCTTTTGTAATTTCTTCCAAAATCATGATGTAAACCATGGATCTCTATTCGAAGTAATGGAGACTAGTACTCCATGCAATCTGACAATTTTGAAATGTACAATTCAGCTAATCTATCAAGTGAAAAATCTGTACGTACCGGAATGAAATGTGCAGATTTTGTCAAACGATCAACAATAACCTCAATAGTATCTTTCTTTTTTGGAGATAAGGGCAATCCCGATACGAAATCCATCGTAACTCTATCCCACTTCCACTCAGGTATCATTATTGGCTGTAATAGTCCCGAAGGTATTTGATGTTCAGCTTTAACTTGTTGACAAATCAGATATTTGGACACAAAGTTAGTAATCCTTTTCATACCTGACCACCAATACAACTGTCTCAAATCATTGTACATCTTGTTACTCCCGGATGAATAGACAAGCTACCACTGTGAGCTTCATGTAAAATTTGTATAAGCTCTAGATTTTTGGTACACAAACTCTTCCTTGGAACAATAAACAATCATCTGTATGAATCTAAAACTCTAAATCAGAAGTTAACTCACACTATACTCACTTAGCTTTCAATTCATTGTGTCATTTTGAGCCTCGAAAATTTGTTGTAAAAACATCGGTTTAGCTTTCAACTCTGCTAAGATTGAACCATCATCAAACAAGGTCAACCGCGTATTCATCGATCTTAGAGGAAACAAGGATTTTCTACTCAAAGCATCCGCGACTACATTCGCTTTACCCGGATGATAATCAATCACTAACTCATAGTTTTTCAATAGTTCGAGTCATCTTCGCTGTCTCAAATTTAGATCTTTTTGTGACATCAAATACTTCAAACTCTTGTGATCAGTACATATATGACATTTTTCACCAAACAAATAATGTTTCCAAAATTTTAATATGAATACAATAGTGACCAACTCTAAGTCTTGTGTTAGATAATTCTTCTCGTGCATTTTTAACTGTCTAGAAGCATACACTATCACTTTGCCTTCTTTCATTAAAACACATCCCAAACCGTTCAATGACGCATCACTGAAAATCACAAACTCTTTACTCGACTCAGGCTGAATCAATACTAGTGCTTTGGTTAATAGTGCTTTCAACTGATCAAAACTCTGCTGGCATTTCTCAGACAACTCAAACTTCAAATCTTTCTACAATAAATGAGTTATTGGTGTAGCTATCATCGAGAACCCTTTTACAAAAAACCGATAATAGCCAACTAATCCCAAAAAAAATTCTAACCTCGGATATGTTTCTTGGTGGTTTCCAGTTAACAACTGCTGAAATCTTACTCGGATCAACTCAGATGCCTTCCACTAAAATAATGTGTCCTAGAAATCCAACTTCTCGGAGCCAAAACTCTCATTTGCTGAATTTAGCAAATAGTTGTTTATCTCTCAATGTTTGTAACACAATGCTCAAATGCTCAAGAATGTTTAGATTCATCTCAAGAATATATTAGAATATCATCAATAAATACAACTACGAATCTGTCTAAATATGTTCTGAAAATTCTATTCATCAAGTCCATAAATACTGCAAAAGCGTTAGTTAACCCAAATGGCATAAGAAGAAATCCATAATGTCCGTACCAAGTTCTGAATGCAGTTTTTGGCACATCCGAATCTTTAACCCGTAACTGATAATAGCCAGATTGCAAATCAATCTTTGAAAATATTATTGCTCCTTTCAACTGATCGAACAAGTCATCAATTCTCGGCAAAGGATACTTATTCTTTATCGTAACCTTGTTAAGCTGACGATAGTCGATACACAGTCTCATTGATCCATCTTTCTTCTTTACAAACAAAAACGGTGCACCCCAGGGTGAGAAACTAGGTCATTCAAATCATCTATCTGTGAACCCTTGCAGCTGATCTTTCAATTCTTTCAACTCGATCGAAGCCATTCTGTAAGGAGCTATCGATATCAGTGATGTTCCTGGTACTAACTCAATAGTAAAATCAACTTCTCTGACTGGTGGCAACCCAGGTAACTCTTCTAGAAACACATCTGGATATTTACAAACCACTGGCACTGATTCAATCTTCAATTCAGACACTTTTGTATCCAGTACATAAGCAAGATAAACATCGCAACCTTTCCTCACATATTTCTAAGCTAACATAGTCGATATTACAACAAGTAACCCACTCGAATCATTGGATTCAATATGAAGAATTTCACTATTCTAACTTTTCAACTCAATAGACTTTTGTCTACATTTTACAACAGCATCATGCAAAGTCAACAAATTCATACCAAAGATCACATCAAATTCATCAAATGGTAAAAGCATCAAATCGGCTAGAAAATAGTAACCTCAAGTCATCAAGGAATAATTCTTACAAACTTTATCAACTAGAACATATTGGCCTAAAGGGTTCGATACTTTAATCACAAATTCAGTGGACTTTATAGGTAAACTCTTGCTAGACACCAAATTTGTATAGACATATGATTGGTCGATCTAGGATCAATCAAAGTAGTTACATCAGTGTCATAAAGAGAAAAAGTATCGGTGATAACATTTGGTGCCGATGCATCCTCTCAAGCATGAATAGTGTAAGCTCTGGTCAACGCTTGAGCCTTAGATCTCATAATAGAATCCTTTGTTGCACCTTTGCTACTATTCACATTTCTAGTATTTTGAGATGGTCTCCCTCTGGAAACCGTATTACTCGGCCTTTTAGTTAGAAATTTGTCTTTCTCGGTAACTAAGGGCAATCACGAATAAAGTGCTATTGCGAGCCACATCTGAAACAAGCTTTATTATTCATCCAACAATCTCCAAAATGTCGTCTTCCACATTTTTGACACTCAGGTTTGTTGGCTTTGACACTACCAACGCTCGATACTGAGGTGGCTTGAGGTTTTGGACTCGTGTGTTGCTTCCCACAATCTCTATTGGAATATCCCACTGAAACAATCGAATGGTTATAAGAATCCCTTCCTTTCTTTGATGATGAATGATACGATTTACCATTCAACCTCTTTCTCAAATCTCTAGCCTCAAAATTGGCTCTTCTCTTTTCTTTGCTAAGCTCCTCAGCTTTGTGTGCTCTATCAACTAACACAACAAATTCTTTTAGTTCAAGAATCCTGACTAGAATCTTAATATCTTCATTCCATCCATCTACAAACCATTTACACATAATTTCTTCAATGGAGACGCACTCTTGGGCATACTTACTCAATCTCTTGAATTCTATTTCATACTCGGTTACAGTCATGCAACCCTATTTTAACTTTAGAAATTCTTTGCGCTCTTGATCAAGAAACCGTTGACTTATGTACTTTTTCCTAAACTCGGTCTGAAAGAATTCCCACGTGACCCATTCTCTCGGTACTACAGATATTAATGTGCTCCACCATTGATATGAGGCATCTTTTAGAAAAGAAACAACACATTTAACGTATTCTAATGGTGTACACGACAACTCATCAAATGTCCGGATCATATTCTCTAGCCAAAACTCGGCTCTCTGAGGATCATCATCTACTGTAGCTCTAAACTCTTTGGCTCCATACTTTCAAATTTTATCAAGAGGTGATTAGCTTAAACGTATAGGTTCCAAAACTTGAGAAGCTATCGAAATTGATTAGGGAATAGTTGGGGGTGGAGGTTGCTGAGCAGATGGTTTCATTCAAACAAACTCAGTGAACCACTCATTCATCATTTGGAAGAAGGCTGTAACACACTTCACCAGTATTCAATGACAAAATAGGGTTTCGAAGCATTACCGAACTTATAAAACAATTACACATACATTTTCTCATACATTTCTAAATTTCATTCAAATATCAATCAACACATTCATATCGTCCCTAATATGAGCCTATGAGGCCCTAAACATGCATTAGGATTGATTTGAGACTAAACTGATAACTTCAAAAACTTCTTGAGCATTTAGAAAATTTTCTCAAAAATAGAAGACACATACCCATGTGCCCCGCCCGTGTGTCTCACAGGCCAATAGACACGTCGTGTGGACATTTGAAATGGGAGCACATGGTCATGTTCTAGCCCTTGTTTGACCCCGTGTAACTCACTGACTTAGGTCACACGGCCAACACACATGCCCGTGTGGCTAACCCATGTGCCATGCCGTGTGCTAGGTCATGCCAAACCTGTAGGGTATATTGACTTATGCCACATACAGACAAGTCATATGCCCGTGTGTGAGGCCATGTAGAGCATACTAACTTGGTTTTAATTTCAACACTAGGGGACACACAGCTGTGTTTCATATCCGTGTGTCACACACGGCTGAGACACAAGCCCGTATGGATAAACATAGGCAATTTACCTAGCCAATTTGCCACCCAAACTTGTGCACACCTACATCAAATTCAAAGGCACCAATAAATAGCATATATGATCATTTAAACCAGCCATTTTAAACATAATTCATATACATTTCATACATCCATTCTCCATAAACACAAATCACAAAGCATACCATACCCTTTATGCCAAATTCACATGCACAATTTAACTTGCTAGACACTTCCAAACATACATCATTAAGCATCAAACTCACAAGCATATAACTACTATAATATCAACTAATTAGCCTCCACAATCTTTATAATTCATAAGCATCATATACTTATCCATGAACTCACAACACAAGCCAACTTATAAGACAATATACCAAACCAAACTTAGAACATTTACAAGCCAACTCAAACGGCTACATTCATCATCAATTAATGAACCAAAATGACCAAAGTCTCTATACATGCCATATACTCAAAACATAAGCTCAATAGTACCAAAGTGATAGTAGGATAGTGTGACAAAGCCTCCGACGATCCTCGAATCCAAGCTAGCTTGATTTCACTATAAAACATAGAGAAATACACAAAGTAAACTTTATAGCTTAGTAAGTTTGTATAGCATTTATATCAACTCATCATATAAACTCAAATTAAGCCAAAAACTTAACATAACATATCACATAATGAATCACCAACCTACCACATTTGCATCCACTAAATTAGATGAAATTTTCATAATTTTCATCATTTTAGTGCATTACTTGGTTCCTATACTTACCTGTACCTTCCTATATTTAACTCATACTCATTCATATCTTTGATATATCCATTAAACCATTCAGAATATTTTTGGATACTCAGGAAACTCGTACACTTAGTGCTAAATAAATAGCTGAAGTTGTATATCAATCTCGCACACTAAATGCCATACATAGCCAAAGCTATCTTGATCTCGTACACTAAAGGTCATACATAGCTGAAGCTATCTCGATCTCGTACATTAAGTGCCATACATAGCCGAAGCTATCTCAATCTCGCACACTAAGTGCTACACATAGTCGAATTTTTGTTGAATACTTCCGTACATTAGTATTCATCAACAATTCAAATATAAATCATTAAATCTTAATGATATTAGTGCTTATTATCATACGAACTTACTCGGATGTAAAAACGATGACACGAGTCAATTAGTTGAGAACTTTGTTTTTCCCTCGATCTAGATCCGAGTTTCACTTTTCTTGATCTATATGTAACCAAAATTAACTTATTTAATCATCTCTCTATTCAATTTAGTCCAAAACACTCGTTAAGGTAATTTTACACATTTGCCCCTAATGTTTCATAACTTTTACAATTTGCTCCTTATTTCAAAAAATCGCAAACTCATGCAATTTAATCACAACCTATACTAGCCAAATTACTATTATGCCCCAAGCAGCCCATATTTTTCATTTATTTCACATTTTAACCTCAAAGTTTTCACATTTCACAAATTAATCCCTAATTTACATTTTCTCCAAAAATCTCTTAACAAAACTTGTATATCTATGAACAAGCATTCATAATCTATTAAGAAACTTCAAAACACATACTTATTCTTCAATAGAAATAGTCAAAATCTTTAACAATTTTACAAAATAGTCCCTGGGCTAGCTAGACTAAGCTACGTAACAATATCAAAAACATAGAAATCATTAAAAATGGGACAAAAATCGTACCTTAATTAGCTATACACGCTTGGCCGAATGAAGAACACAACAATGGTGTTTTCTTAGCCCTAGTTTCAGTGGTGGGAGCTTAATGGTAAAGATGACACCATGTTTTTATTATTTTTAACTTAATTTATTTTATAATTTACTAATTTAACCTTTACTTAAACATTTAAAATTCATATAAACTATGTACATAAATGTCCACCCACCTTAATAATGGTCTAATTACAATATAAGGAATTTCTCTATTTAATTTCATAGCTATTAGATACTTTTATCTAATAGAACTCCACTTTTACACTTTATGCGATTTAGTCCTTTTTATCAAATTAAGCATTCAAACGATAAAATTTCTTAACGATATTTTCACACTATCATACTATCATACTGTAGACATTAAAATAAAAATAAAATATTTATTTTGACTTTAGATTTATGGTCCCAATACCACTGTTTCAATTTCACTAAAAACGGGCTGTTACAACTCTCTCCTTTAGGGATTTTCATCCCTAAAAATCTTACCAGTGAATAGGTTAGAGTACTATTTTCTCATAGCTCATTCAAGTTCCCACGTAGCCTCTTCAACTCCGTGTCGTTGCCATAACACTTTCACCAAAACTATGCTTTTATTTCTCAATTGTTTAACCTCTCTAGCTAAAATTATGATCGGTTCTTCGTTGTATGTCATGTCGATTTGAATTTCAACATCTGACGGAGAAATTATATGTGATGAATCTGATCTATATCATCGCAACATCGATACGTGAAATATATTATGGATCTTTTCTAATTCTGACGGTAAAGCTAGCCAATAAGCCACTAGACCTATTCTTTTAATGATTTCATATGGCCTGATAAATCACGGCTCAACTTGCCTTTGCGGCCAAATCTAAGGATTTTCTTCCACGGAGATACTCTTAGAAATACTTTATAACCTATATGAAATTCAATATCTTTACGTTTCGAATCCACATATGATTTCTGTTGATCTAAAGCTGCTTTCAAACTATCACGAATTACTTTTACTTTATCCTTTGTCTCTCGGATCAAATCAACCCGTGAATCTTTTTCTCACTAAGCTCAATCCAGTACAATGGAGTTTGGCATTTGCAACCATATAAAGCTTCATACGGTGCCATCTTTATACTCGATTGAAAGTTGTTGTTATATGCAAATTCAACCAATAGCAAAAATCTCTCCTAGTTACCTTCGAAATCTAGCACACAACAATGAAGCATATCTTTAAGAATTTGTATTACTCTCTTAGACTGGCCGTTGGTTTGTAGATGAAATGTTGTACTAAAATTCAATCTCCTACCCAGAGCTTCTTGCAATTTCTTCCCAAATATCAATATGAACCTTGGATCTCTATCCGAAATAATCAAAACTGGCACTCCATGCAATCTAACAATCTTAAAGATATACAATTCAACTAAATTGTCAAGTGAATAGTCTGTACATACCAGAATAAAATGTGTAGACTTTGTTAGTCGATCTACGATAACCCAAAAAGCATCTTTCTTTTTAGAGATAGGGGCAATCCCAATACGAAATCCATCGTAACTCTATCCCATTTCCATTCAAGTATCATTACAGGCTGTAATAATCCCGAAGTCATTTAATGTTCTGCTTTGACTTGTTGACAAATGAAACATTTTGATACAAACTCTAAAATGTCTCGTTTCATTCCCAACCACTAATACAGTTGTTTCAAATCATTGTAGATTTTGGTACTCCCCGGTGAATAGATAAACAACCACTGTGTGCTTCATGCAAAAGTTTTTGAATGAGCTCTGAATTTTTTGGTACATAAATTCTACCTCGAAACATTAAACAATCATCGAAGCACATCGAAAGTCGAATTACTAATCGACTCACATTGCACTCTTTTGGCTTGCAATTCATTATCATACTTCTAAACTTCACATATTTGCTGGAAAAAATATCGGTTTAGCTTTTAACTCTGCTAGAATCGAACCATCATCAGACAAAGTCAGACAAAGTTCACATATTTGCTGGAAAAAATATCGGTTTAGCTTTTAACTCTGCTATAATCGAACCATCATCAGACAAAGTCAGACAAAGTTCACATATCTGCGACTACATTTACTTTTCCCAGATGATAATCAATCACTAACTCATAGTCTTTAAGCAACATGAGCCATCTTCGTTGTTGCAAATTCAAATCTTTCTAAGTCATTAAATATTTCAAACTTTTGTGATCGGTAAAAATGTGGCATTTCTCATCGTACAAATAATGTCGCCAAATTTTCAATGCAAATACAATAACGTCCAACTCTAAATCGCGTCAGATAGTTCTCTTTATGCGGCTTCAACTGTTTGGAGGCATAAGCTATAACTTTTTCTTTTTGCATCAAAACACAATCCAAACCATTTAATGATGCATTGCTATATATCACAAACTCTTTACCCGATTCAGGTTGAACTAAACCTGGTGCCTCAGTTAACAATGCTTTCAACTGTTCAAAACTCTGTTGACATTTTTCTAACCACTCGAACTTCATGTCTTTCTGTAACAGTCTAGTCATCGATGTAGCAATAATTGAAAATCTTTTAACAAAATGTCGATAATAACCAGCTAACCTCGAGAAAACTTCTAACTTCATATACATTTCTCGGTGGTTTCCAGTCAACAACTACAAATATTTTACTTAGATCAACTCGTATACCTTCCTCTGAAACAATGTGACCCAAAAATCTGATTTCTTTGAGCCAAAACTCACATTTACTAAATTTAGCATAGAGTTGCTTATCTCTCAAGGTTTGTAGTACAATCCTCAAATGAATAGCATGTTTAGACTCATCTCGTGAATAGATCAAAATGTCGTCAATGAACACGACAACAAATCTGTTTAAATACAGTCTAAAGATCTATTTCACCAAATCCATAAAGACTTCAAGAGCATTAGTGAATCCAAAAGGCATAACAAGATATTCATAATGTTCGCACCTTGTTCTAAGCGCAGTTTTCAGCACATCTAAATCTTTAACTCGCAACTGATAATAACCAAACCGTAGATCAATCTTTGAAAACACTGTTGCACCTTTCAACTAATCAAATAAATCATCTATTCTTGGTAACGTATACTTATTCTTTATCGTAACCTTATTGAGCTATCGATAATCAATACACATTCTCATTGACCCATCTTTCTTCTTTACGAACAATATTGGTGCACCTAGAGTGAAAAACTAGGTCATGCAAAGCCTCTATTTGTTAAGTCTTACAACTAAGATTTCAACTCTTTCAACTTTGTTGGAGCCATTCTATACGGAGCTATAGATATCGATAAAGTTCCCGATATTAACTCAATAGCAAATTTAACTTCTCTGATTAGTGGTAACCCTTACAATTCTTTTGGAAATACATCCGGATATTCACAGATAATTGGCATTGATTCAATCTTCAATTCAGACACTTTTGCATCTAAAATATAAGTAAGATAAGCTTCACAACCTTTTCTCACACATTTTTTAGCTGACATAGACAAAATCACGATAGGTAATCCACTTGACTCATCTGATTCAATTCGAAGAATTTCACTATTCTGACATTTCAATTCAATGATCTTTCATCTACAATTTACAACGACATCATGCAGAGTCAACCAATCCATACCAAGAATTACATCAAACTCATCAAATAGCAAAAGCATCAAATCAACCAGAAAATAGTAACCCGAGTCATTAAAAGGCAGTTCTTCTAAACCTTATCAATTAGAACATACTTGCCTAAGGTTACTTTATTCACGAACTCAGTTGAGTCAACAAGAAATTTCTTACTAAACACTAAATTCATACAGATATATGAATGAGTCGATCCAGGATCAATCAAAGCAATCACATTAATGTCGTAAAGAGAAAATTTACCAGTGATAACATCCGTGACGATGCCTCTTCACAAGCGCAAATAGTGTAAGCTCTAGCAAGTGCTCTGGCCTCAAATCTCATAGCAGAGTCTTTTGTTGTACCTCTACTACTGGTCACATTTCCCGCATTTTTCGATGGCCTCCCTCTAGTGGTTGTATTACCGAGTCTTGCAATTTGAAAATTATATTTCTCAGCTAGCTGGAACGACAAAAATGTGCAAGTGTACACAATCACAACAAGTAATAAAGTGACAAGTAAATGACGAGTTATCGTACCTACAGGGACTGTAAAAAAATTATTTATAAATGCTAGTTAAAACACTCTGGTAAAGAAAAATATTTTGTTTGAAGAGGGTGATTAAAAACTAAGATTTTAAACTAAGTAAACTAAATAAATAAATCTCAAATGCACGATTTCAAAACACGATTTAATCAAGATGACATAATTGTGCTAGGCTAATTACATTTCTCCACTTAGAATTATTAAACTCGTGTTTATATTGTTACGAAATAATTCATGGCAACTCGATAATTTTCTAACTTATGAACATACTTACTTACCAAAATCCATTTTTCTCTTGACTATATCCCTATGTCAATTCAACCAATTAAAAGAATTTTAGTAAACATTAACCGATTAAACGACTTTTAGTAAAAAAATATGTTATTGCACATACATTCTTATGAAATTAAAATAATCTCTTGTACATATCCCTATGCCAATTCAAATGATTAATTCAATCACATAAGCACATAAAAGATCATGTGAGGTAACAATGTATTTCTACCTTGAAACAATTTTGTCACAATAATCTTGCAAGTTATGCAACGCAATTGTATCTCTCGAGATCGTTGCTAATTTAACCCTCAACTACCTTAGAAGATTAAACATGCACTTATTAAGTACTATGTCAATTAATTAAAATTTCAATCCATTTAAATAATTAATTCGTTAGTTACCTTACAATTGTAATGCAAGAATAATTTAGTCATGATTTTACTTAATTAAACATCTTATCGAGGCCTATAACAACACAAGCACAATTTTAATAAATTAAGAAGACGAAATGAAATCAACCTAATATGAATTAAATTTAAGTCATATCAATTAAATTAAACATACCAACATCAAAAATATTCATAGACATGTTCACCATAACAATAACAAAAATTAAAAGGATAGGGAACAAGAAGCAAATCTAGTGTTCTCCATGGCTTGACTAGTTGCTCCACTCTTCCTTCTCTATTTTTCTTGTCGAACCGAGGCTTCTACGAACACTTGAACATTGCTCCAAATGATGGAAGAATGGATCTTTTCCAAGAGGTGAAATTGGAAAGAGGACAAAGGAGAATGGATGGGAAATAAAGAGAGAAAGTTGAGAGAGAAGAGAAGAGATGAGAATGTTGTGGTGTGTTAAAATTAGCAGCTAAGGGAGGTTTTTATAGGGTAAGAGGGCTGCTAAGAATAGCCAAAATCAGCAGCCAAAGAGCCCTCCCTTGGCCGGCCACACATGTGGCAAGTTTGAAGCTTTCAAACTTGTTATATTAAGGTTGGGGCAAATCTAGAAAGGCACTAAAAGAGGAGGGGTTTGTTTGCAGTTTGACGAAGTCTTCAAGGGCCTTTTTGCAAGCCAATTAATCAGCCAAGTTATCTAATTGGGTCAGCATGCTGGACGATTTTGGGCTGCCCATCGATTGGTTGGTTCGGTTCTCTCGGTTAAGCTCAACTGGGCCACTTTTCATAATTAATTAATAATAATTTATTTAAACCAAATTAAATTGGATTAAAATTAAAATTAAAATTAATTATATTATGATTTAATACACATAATTTGGACCGTCTTTAGCTGGAATATTCATTCATCTCAATGCTTCAAAAATCGCTTCTCAGTTTTTTTCTTCTAGTAGTGTCTGCTGAGCCAATTTTCGGCCTTTGTGCGAATCTGTCGAAAATGATCAAAATGATCAAAATTTATTATAAAATTTATTATTTTATAATATTTATATATTTTTCAACAATAATTTTACTGAAACTGCATGGATTTGAGTTAAAAAGGGCATGAAAAAGTGTGTATATTTTCATGTTTCCACTAGCTCAGGGCAATCCCAAATAAAATGATCTCGTGAACCACAACTGTAACAAGCACTATTATTATTTTTCACCCAACAATCTCTAAAATGTCATTTTCCACACTATTGACACATGGGTTTGTTGTTTTTCACATTGCCAACACTTGATACCGATATAGCTAGAGCTTTAGTACTTGTGTATTACTTTTCGCGATCTTTATTGGAATACCCCATTGGAGTTGTCGATCGGCTAAAATAATCTCTTGATTTATTTGACAAGGAATGATAAGGTTTACTCATCGATCTCTTCCTCAAATCTCTTGCCTCTGAATTAGCCTTTCTTTTTTCTTTGCTAAGCTCCTCGGCTTTGCAAGCTCTATCGACCTGTAACATCCTGAATTTGGGGCCTAGAAGAGTTGGGTTTTGAGTCTGGGATTCGAATAGAAGAAAACCGAATAATTAGGAAGTTTTAAATATTATCGTTTTAGAAAAAAAATTTATTTTATTAAATTACCACTAGAAAATTTTCTTTGTATTTATTATTACGATATTTTAAATTTTATGAAATTTTAATTAGTATTATGAGATAAAATTATTATTATTAGAAAAATATTTCGTATGTATGTTTGAAAATTTTATGAAAATTATTATTATTTACTATATTATTGATATTTGAAATTTTATTATTAGATATATTTATAAAATTATTATTATTATTGGAAAGGAAAAAAATATTAGTTGTAACGCCTTGATTTTCGGGATTTTTTTTGGGTTTTTGTGATTTTTAGTAAATCTTGAAATTTTCATGTTATAAATATTAAAATTATGTTTAAATGTGTTAGTAGACCTTTAGAAGGCCCAAGACTAAGCTAAACACGGTAAAATATCAAGGTGGGATTTTTAAGTGAATAGGAGATTTGGTTAAGTGGGCTTTTAAGAAGAACTGCGTAAGTTATGACACAAATAAGGCCTTGGTAAAGTGGCAAGGTGACGCCACTAAGTTCCTAAAAAGTGGCGCTGGGAAGGAATTGGAGGTCCAGGTTCAAGTTGTAAGGTAGGCATATTGCTTTTCTTTTAATTTTTAGGCATGTACTAGGCATGTGATCACACAAGTAAATTTCGACAAGGGCCTTAGAGAGATGGGCCGATTGCTCTAATTTAATATTAGGGTTAGGTTCTTTTCTTTTCTATCTTGGAGAATTAGGGTTAGCCACCTAAAAGCTTTCTTTCATCTTTTCTGAATTCTCACAAAAGCCGAAAACACAAGTCTATTTCTCATTGTGCCGAATTTTCTTCTTCTCTTTTCCTCCATGTTTTCTCATCCTTTATGCTTCTCCTTCTAGCCAAAACCTTCTGACCATCTTATTCACCTTCTTTGTCGATCCCATCTTCCATTAAACCTTCATCACCAATCGCCATTAAAAGGCCGAAATCCTGAAAACTCACTACTTGTGCCGATTTCTCCAAAGCCAAATCCTTGATATTTTTGTTCCTTGTGATCAACATTCATCTTCTCTAAACCCTTAATATCCGGCTCAACAACGTTACTCCAAGGTTATAGCCTCAAACCATCATCTTCTTCATAACCTAAAAAGCCGAAATACCATAGATTTAGGGACTTATAGCCAAAACTTCAGATCTTCTAGATTCGAGTTCTACCATCGTTTAGAGGATAAATCTGCATCAGATCTACGTAGAAATCAAAGAGGAACAAGTGGTAAGTGCTCATCACTTCAGATCTAGTCTTATTTTACAACTTCAAAAAAGCCGAAATCCCTAAAATCTAGGGAGGCTGTCGATTTGGGCATATGGCTTTAAGGGATTGTAATTGATGTTTTCTTTCAGTGATTAGAGTCTTCCTAAGTGTTGGATCAAAAGTGTGAATCATTGGAGCAATCGGATTCGGAGCTAGCTATCGATTTTGGCAAAAAGGTAAGGTTTCGAAGGCTTTTTAGGAATATGGTTCGATCATGGATAAGTAAGTTTTGGGGGTTTAGTGATTATGGTTTGTAAATAAGAACTGTGCTAATAAATTGTAGGACATCAAAGCAGATCTCTAAGCGATCGTCATAAATCGGTGTGTAAGAACACCCTTTCTTAGTTCAATTCGGCAAAAGCCGAAATGCCAAAATTCTGGCATTTCATGGTCATGTGAGTATGCGAATGCTCTCAAGTCATAGAGTAATTGTTAGATCTGGCACCGCAAGGTGGTAAGCAAGTTCGTGTGACGTTTTAGCGTATTTCAGAAAAAGGGGCTCGATGGGCCAAAATTGGGCCCAATGGGCTTACGGACCAATATGGGTAAGAGATGGGCAAATTAGCCTGTTAGGTAGATGGTGGAATCAAATTGCATAAAACTGTTAAAAATTACTAAATAAGCTTGTGTAGTTGCGTAGATTACCGAAATTACCCCTAAAGAGCAAAATTACCGATATACCCCTAGGGTTTAAACTGGCTGAACTGCATGATTGATCAATGTTGTATTTTACATGATATGCTTTCATTAATATCTGTTGCATGGGATTGGGGTATTAATGGAGGAAGTACTGAAAGTGGTTCATCCACGTACTAGAGGCTTTGCCTCAACTGACTGAAATTGAGCAGCGTTGCTGCAACTGTGGAGTGTAGGGCTGGGTGGGTTGAGATATTCCCCACATGGAGTGTAGGGTTGGTACGGGGTAGTGTAGCGGTTAGTGGATTGAGTAGTCTTCCCAGATGGGCTTGCATTCATTATTACTGTTGTTATTCATGTTATTGAACTGGGCCTATGGGCCACACTGTTATGTGAAAAGGGGCTAAGGCCTTGCTACTGTATTCTGAAAAGGGCTTCGGTCTACTGTGTACTGTTATCTGAATAGGGCTTAGGCCCAATGGGCTCAAGCTGATTTGGGCTTTGGATGGGTTTTCAGATACACCGAGTTTTCCCAAACTCACCCCTTCCTCTTCCATCCTTGCAGGTGAGCCCTAGTTGGTGGACTTGGAGCTGGGCAGGATTCAGAGTGGCCATGAAGATTGATTGCCGATTTTAAATAAGTTTAGCATTTAATTTGGATTATTTTTGTTATGCTTAAAGTTGTAATAAGGCCGCTCTTTTTAATTACTTTTATTTTGGGGATTATTAAACTGGCTAGCACTAGGGTTCGTTTTATAAAAAAAAAACTACTCGTTTTTTATAAAGGATCATGATGACGCGTAAAGTTTCCGCAAAGTAAATGTTTTTCCAAGAAAATAATTAATTTAAACAAACGTTTTCAAGCTTAATCATTTTCTTAAGACGGGCATAACCAAACGGTTTTCTCAAAATTATACGAGATGATAAAGTATGGTAATGGATGTGTGCATGTCCAGGATTGGATCCGGGAAGAGCTTGGTACTTAAGCAGTCTGACGGACTCACCTCCTCTTTTTCCTGGTTTCCTACCTGGTGCGTAGCTTCCATTCACTTTAACTTACTTTTAAAAGTGTCTTTTACAACACCAACTCAGCTTTTCCAAACTAAGTGTTTTGAACGCATCAATGTGGCGCATCAGATCCGGTCATAACATCCAGGCCGGGTTTGGGGTGTTACACGACCAAAACAACAAATTCCTTCAGTTCTAAAATTCCAACTAGAAGTTTAATGTCTTCATTCAACCCATCTACAAATCGCTTGTACATGACTTCCTCGGTGGAAACATATTCCCGAGCATACTTACTCAACTGCACAAATTCTCTTTTGTACTCAGCCACAGTCATACGACCCTGTTTCAGTTCTAAAAATTCTTTGTGCTTTTAATAAAGAAATCTTTGGCTTATATATTTCTTTCAGAACTCCATCTGAAAGAATTCCCAGGTAACTTTCTCTCTCAGTACTACGGACACCAAAGTATTCCATGATTGATACACAGTATCCCTCAGAAGTGATATAGAACATTTTAAACACTCGACTGGTGTACACGACAATTCATCAAATACTCAAATAGTGTTTTCAAGCAAAAATTCAACTCTCTCTGGATCATCATCAACGGTAGCTCTTAACTCTTCAGCCCCATACTTACAGATTTTATCAACTGGTGGCTTATGCAATGGGTGAAATTCCACAACTTGAGGAGCTACGAGAACCGGTTGAGAATTAGGTGGGGGTGGATGTTATTGAGCAGCCAGATTTTTCCAGAAAAATTGTGTGAACTATTTGTTCACCATTTGGAAAAAGGCTTCTTTAGCCTCTCCTCCATGACTACTCGTTACAGGTCTAGAATCAAACAGCATTGCCCCTTGAGCAGGAGCTAGCACATTACTCTCGACATCGGTAGCTACAGCTCGATTAGGATCCATTTACTATACGAAAACACATTTTAAAATGTCAGGAGTCATCACACTATCATAGGTTATATATGGAATATATAGCAAGAATCGACTAAACTGTAGCTCTGATACCAATAAATGTAACACCCCTCACCCGTATTCAACGCCGGAATAGGCTTTTGGAGCATTACTAGACTTATAACACAATTACACATACATTTTCTCATACATTTCAAAATTTCATTCAAATATCAATCAACACATTCATATCGTCCCTAATACGAGCCTACGAGGCCCTAAACATCATTAGGAGTGATTCAGGACTAAACTGATAACTTTAGAAACTTTTTGAACATTTAGAAAATTTTCTCAAAAATAGCGGACACATGCCCGTGTGGCCCTCCTGTCTGTCTCACATGGCCAGCAGACACGCCCATGTCACAAGCCATGTGGACATTCAAAATAGGAGCACATGGCCGTGTCCCAGCCCGTGTCCAACCCAGTGTAACTCTCTAACTTGGGTCACACGGCCAACCCACACACCTGTGTGGCTAGCTCGTGTACCTTAAATATGGCCATACATGCCCGTGTGCCATACCGTAGGCTAGGCCATGCCAAACCTGTAGGGTATACTGACTTATGCCACACGGCCAAGTCACATACCCGTGTGTGAGGCCGTGTGAAGCATACTGACTTGGTTTTAATTTCAACGCCAGGGGACACACGACCGTGTTTCATAACTGCGTGTCATACACATCTGAGACACACACCCATGTGGATAAAAATAAGCTATTTACCAAGACAGTTCGCCACCCAAACTTGTGCACATCTACATCAAATTCAAAGGCACCAATACATAGAATATATGATCATACAAACCAGCCATTTCAAACACAATTCATGCATATTTCATACATCCATTCTCCATACACACAAATCCCAAAGCATACCATACCCATTATGCCAAATTCACATGCACAATTTAACTTGCTAGACACTTCCAAACATACATCATTAAGCATCAAACTCACAAGCATATAACTACTATAATATCAACTAATTAGCCTCCACAATCTTTATAATTCATAAGCATCATATACTTATCCATGAACTCACAACACAAGCCAACTTATAAGACAATATACCAAACCAAACTTAGAACATTTACATGCCAACTCAAATGGCTACATTCATAATCAATTCAAGAACCAAAATGACCAAAGTCTCTATACATGCCATATACTCAAAACATAAGCTCAATAGTACCAAAGTGATAGAAGGATAGTGTGGCAAAGCCTTCGACGATCCCCGAATTTGAGCTAGCTTGATTTCACTATAAAACACAGAGAAATACACAAAGTAAGATTTATAGCTTAGTAAGTTCGTATAGCATTTATATCAACTCATCATATAAACTCAAATTAAGCCAAAAACATAACATAACATATCACATAATGAATCACCAACCTACCACATTTGCATCTACTAAATTAGATGAAATTTTCATAATTTTCATCATTTCAGTGTATTACTCGGTTCATGTACTTACTTGTACCTTCTCGTATTTAACTTATACTCATTCATATCTTTGATATATCCATTAAACCATTCAGAATATTTTTGGATAATCGTGAAACTCACACACTTAGTGCCAAATAAATAGCAAAAGATGTATCTCAATCTCACACACTAAGTGCCATACATAGCCGAAGCTATCTTGATCTCACACACTAAGTGCCATACATAGCCGAAGCTATCTCGATCTCGCACACTAAGTGCTACACATATCTGAATTTTTGTCAAATACTTCTATACAATAATATTCATTAACAATTCAAATATAAATTATTAAAGCTTAATGATACTAGTGCTTATTAACATACGAACTTACCTCGAATGTAAAAACGACGACACGAGTTGATTAGTCAAGAACTTTGTTTTTACCTCGATTTAGATCTGAGTTTCGCTTTTCTTGATCTATATGTAATAAAAATTAACTTATTTAATCATCTCTCTATTCAATTTAGTCCAAAACACTTGTTAAGGAAATTTTACACATTTGCCCCTAATGTTTCACAACTTTTACAATTTGGTTCTTATTTCAAAAAAATCACAAATTCATGCAATTTAACCAAAACCTATACTAGCTGAATTACTATTATACCCCTAGCAGCCCATATTTTTCATTTATTTCACATTTTAACATTAAAGTTTCCACATTTCACAAATTCATCCCTAATTTACATTTTCTCTAAAAATTACTTAACAAAACTTGTATATCTATCAACAAGCATTCATAATCTATTAAGAAACTTCAAAACACATACTTATTCATCAATGGAAATATTCAGAATCTTTAACAGTTTTGTAAAATAGTCTCTAGGCTAACTAGACTAAGCTGCAACGATCTAAAAAATAAAGAAATCATTAAAAATGGGACAAAAATCGTACCTTAATTAGCTATACATGCTTGGCCGAATGAAGAACACAACAATGGTGTTTTCTTAGCCCTAGTTTCAATGGTGGGAGCTTAATGGTGAAGATGACACCATGTTTTTATTATTTTTAACTTAATTTATTTTATAATTTACTAATTTAACCTTTACTTAAACATTTAAAATTCATATAAACTATGTACATAAATGTCCACCCACCTTAATAATGGTCTAATTACAATATAACGAATTCCTCTACTTAATTTCATAGCTATTAGATACTTTTATCTAATAGAACTCCAGTTTTACACTTTATGCAATTTAGTTCTTTTTATCAAATTAAAATTCAAACGATAATATTTCTTAACGAAATTTTTACACGATCATACTACCATACTGTAGACATTAAATCAATAATAAAATATTTATTTTTACTTCAGATTTGTGGTCCTAAAACCACTGTTACAATTTGACTAAAAACGGGCTAATACAAAAGCTTTCTTAGCCTCTCCTCCATGACCCTCAGATATAGGCCTCGAACCAGATGGCGCTACTCCATGAACGAAGGCTGGCGCATTACTTTCTACATCATCGGAGTCTACTCGATTGGAATTCATTACTATATGAAAACATAAATTTAAAACTGTCATGAGATATCAAACTATTACAGGTTAAATATGACATGTCTAGCTATACTGACACACGCTATGTTAATCCTAGAATCGACTAAACTGTAACTCTGATACCAATAAATGTAACACCCCTAACCCGTATCCGATGATGGAATAGGGTTAAGGAGCATTACTTGTCTTATACAACACACAATCATACATTTCATATTCATTTTCCATTCTAAATTAAAACATTCAATTTCAATCATATAGTCCCTAATACATGCCTTCGAGGCCCAAGATAGGCATTAAAAGTGGTTGGGACTAAACCTTGTACTTAAGAAATATTTAAGAAATCATGGAAAATTTTCAAAGTGTAGGGGACAGATGCCCATGTGTCCAGACCGTATGTCTCACACGACATAGGGACATGCTTGTGTCTCAAGCCGTGTGAAAATTTGAAATGGAATCACATGGCTGTGTCCCAGCCTGTGTCTGAACCCATGTAACTCACTGACTTAGGTCACACGGCCAGACCACATGCTCGTGTGGCAAGCCATGTGAAAATTTGAAGGTATACTGACTTGTGCCACATGGCCAAGCCACACGCCCATGTGCTAGGCCGTGTGAAGCTACTAACTTGCTTTCTAAATAGGTATCAAGGGACACACGGCCGTGTCACCTAACCTTGTGTCACACACGGTTGAGATACATGCCCGTGTCTCTACACGTGTGAACAAATTAGGCTATGATCCAAGCCACATTCCTCACCCAAAATTTGCCTCAACCTATTCACATCATTAACATATGACTATATCATAACTAAGTAGTTGAAAACCACCAATATTAAGCTTAAACATGCAATGTCATTACCAACAACCACAATACTCATAAACATCACAATTTGCCATTCAAAAACATACCAACATCACTTCCAAAAAATACGTAAATGACCAATTACATA
This sequence comes from Gossypium arboreum, assembly GCF_025698485.1. Taxonomy (NCBI): domain Eukaryota; kingdom Viridiplantae; phylum Streptophyta; class Magnoliopsida; order Malvales; family Malvaceae; genus Gossypium; species Gossypium arboreum. The sequence continues at coordinate 15,334,200 of NC_069076.1, read as the reverse complement.
TATGCACTATCTTGCCTAAACATAACATGCATACCATTTATCAAGATCACCTATTAAATACCAAACTACCAATACACCATTAAAGTATTCCCATGACAATTGTAAAGCATACAAGATGAGGCTAGCCACACATATATATACATACCAACATATACCAAATCAAGGCACATTAAATGGCTAGTTACATAACAAAACATATAGTCTTTCCTTAGCCAAATGACCTATACATGCCATATAACTAAAGTACATAGAGTCCAAAAGTACCAAAATGAGAGTTTGAAATGCGATGCAATCTTCGACAACTTCCAAAACGAGCGAGCTTTCGAATCATTATAAAAAAATGAAAAAGTAAACAGAGTAAGCAATTAAACTTAGTAAGTTCGTATAACTGCAATATAACTTACCAATCAACCATAATTAAGCAAAGCGTTTAAATTATAATGCAACTCAATTTAGTATCATTAGCCTAACATATAACCACCAACCAAATTAGTTATGAACTTACAAACCTCATAGATTCAATTTCCACATGATTCACGTACATACTTGTACTGGTTCATAGTGAACTCATATACTCTCGTAATATCACTGTGCCCATTGAACAATTTGGAATAATATCAGATACCCGGGTATCTCGCACACTAAGTTCCAAAACATGGTCAAAACCATCTATATCTCATATCTCATATATATGCTCACTTTCGAGCCATCACTGGGTCTGCTCACATATGCTGACGGTCAAGACGTAGCTACATGGTGCTGCTCACACAAGTTGACTAGTAACCGCAACACATGCAGGCAAAACTCAGCCACTAGTAGAACATACAAGACCAACACCCAAAACACAGTAACCCCTAATGTCATGTCATTTGTATCCTATCATTCCTAAGGTTCAACCGGGATTTCATACGTCACCAAATCTTCGTCGAGTATTTTTGTGAAGTCATATTCATCAAAAATGCAACAATAAAGTATTTAAAACACAATTACTTTAATGATTTTTTCTTGATCTATATAATCAAATTTAACTAATTTAAGTCTAATTCTATTCAATTTAATCCAAAAAATCATGTTATGGAAAAATTACTATTTTGCCTCTAAATATTTAATATTATTTACAATTTAGTCCCTAGCTCAAAAAAATGCAAATTCATGCAATTTAACTCACATCCATGCTAGTCGAATTTCATCTATGTCCATAGCAGCCCACACATTTCATTATTTCACACATTTTACCACAAAATTTTTACATTTTACAAATAAATCCTTATTTGACATTTTTAACCAAAATCACTTTACAAAACTTGTTTATCTAACAACAACCATTCATTTTCTATCATTAAACATCAATACACATACACATTCATCAATGGAAAAATTCAAACAACTCAATAGTTTCACAAATTAGTCCATGGGCTAGCTTGATTAAGCTACAACGACTCCAAAAACATAGAAATCATTAAAAATGAGACAAAAATCACTTACCTAATAGCAAGATGAAGTTTCCAAAAGCTTAAGTGCAAAAATGGCTTTTCGAAACCTATTTTTTGATTGAAAGAGGATGAATAAAGATGATAGCTTGGCTTTGTTTTATTTAATTAATCATTTATTTACCATTTTTCTATTATAACCTTTAAAAATATTCATAATTTCACTTATACCAAGCCATCACATTCCACTATCAACATAAACGGGCTAATTACCATATAGTGACCTTCACTTTAAAGTTCTGTAGCTATTAGACACCTTTAGCTATTAGAACCCACCTTTTGCACTTTAAGCGATTTAGTCTTTTTTATCAAATTAACCATGCAAACGTTAAAATTTCTTAACAAAATTTTTATAAAATCATACCATCATGTTTTAGGCATCAGAATAATATTAAAATAAATATTTTGACTTCAGATTTGTGGTCCTGAAACCACTATTCTGATTTCACTAAAAAACGAACTATTACACAATACTTGACCCGATCTCCAAGTCAGGGTACCAAATGAAACAAATGACCCATTAAACCTAAACCAAATTTCTAGAATAATTTATTTAATGATGTGACGTGGCCTCTAAGGAGCCCCCATAAACGCTTGAATGACTCTCATGCTCGTCCGTCAAGTTTGGCGATGTCTAGCTTGGTCCCTTCATTCGATTTCCGAGTTGAAACATTTATCCTACAAAAAGTAGTAATTCATAAGTTAAAATGAACTTAGTGAGATTCTATGAAATAGTTCAACAAGAATATTTCTTAATCTTCAAGAAATAAAATTTAAAGAAGAGATTCCAAACTCTTTGTCTATCCTTGGCATGGTCGACTTCTTGCCCTTTTCTTCTGCTTACCATCGATGGGCTTATACTCTATTTTAGACGTAAATGTGTCTTTTAATGATAATGATTTCCTATGGTACTAGCTTGATTTCGTCTAATCCCAGATTCTTTTTTACCGTAGCAAGCTTAATTCTCACTATTAACCATACACCTGGATATAAAGTTTGTTGACTACCACTGGTTGTCTTTTACTTACATTCTTATTAAAGGCAGATCCTTACCCTGATCTGTTCATCCAAGTCTAGACTAAACTTAGGATTTTCCACCTTAACACTCTCTCCATTCCAAATTCAAAGTTTTAAACATAACTATAAGCTCACGGAATAAACGCCTTATCTTCCTGGTGGATTCGTTTTTCACAACCTAGCCCTAAGATATTAGTTCGTCTTGTTCCGATTCTCTAAGAAATTGAAATTAATATGTCATCCTTAATGAACCATGCTTTTGTTACTTTTCGGCTGACTATCTGCCTAAGGTGGCCTTTGGCGGACTTCTTCTGTTAGCCCCATGGTCTAACCTACGTTAGATAGTTATGGTTAAACCTTCTTTCTCTCTGTAGATTATTGGTAGACTCTACTAGTTAAACCATTTGGATGATCATTATCTCCAAGTGAACCTTGGAAGAATCACCCATCTCTGGTTGCCTTTTTACCTGCAGGCCCTTAGGCTTAGGTTCTACTTGATCATCTCATTATCAACCCCTTTACTGGTTTACTCACAAAACGTCAACAAACTCATACTCAAATACTTTACACCTTAAATAAGTTATCGCTCCTATTTCCTCTGCATTGTTAAGAATTGCATACAACAATTTCTTCTTTTTTTTTGTAATAATTTGACGAATTTCTTCATCAATAGGTTTATGCATTCTCAGGAATTTCTGCCAGCTTTTCTTATATTCATAGTCAGATGGATTCATTGACTATCTCGTTTATCACATTCTCAGATACGTCGTATTCATCCAATCATGCTACGCTCTGTGTGAGGCATACAATGATTTTCCTTTTCTTGTCCTGCTTGCTTCCTAGTGCAACATTTTGGCGGACTTTATTTGACACTGTAGCCCAGCTATGCTCTTAGACAATATAAACCCATGCTTACCGTCCTGGTGAACTTTATATGTTTTCATAAACTAGCTATGATCTTACACAGTATAAACTTATGTTTATTGTCCTGTTGGACTCTATATGTTGTCATAACCTAGCTATGGTCTTACACAGTATAAACTCATGTTTACTGTCCTGACGGACTCCATATGTAACAGCCCAATATTCAGTGGTGTCAAAAATAGTGGTTCAAGACCACTAAATCCAACAAGTGAGTTTGAAAATTTTATTAATTATTATTTACAAGACAAGTGTGATCTTAAGAAGACTTTTAAATTAGTGATTTGGGTTTTAGAAGAATTTATTAGGTAAATTGGTTACAAAAATGGAGTATCGAGACCTCAATTTTATAAATCGAGCCATAAATATTTTTATAATATTTACAGAGTGTCATTAAGTTAGTATTAAAGTTTCGTTAGAAAATTTTAACGTTTTGATAGTTAATTAAGTAAAAAGGACTAAATTGAAAAAGGTGCAAAACTTGCTAACTAAAGAAATGGTGATTAAATAGCTTAAAAGGCAAATAAGGGAGGACTAAAAAGGTAATTATACACTCATTAGAAGGCTGAAATGGCATATGTGTACAAGAAATAACAAAATTAATGTGCACAAGGGGTAAAATAGGTAATTTTGTAAAATTAAACAAACAAATTGAAATTAAAAGAGAATTCTAGACCATATTTGTAACATCTCGAAATAGGGCCTAAATGGAATAGTGGTTACAAAACCACAAATCTGAGATAGAAAAGTTTATTTCGATTAATTTTTATGATTTACCGAGTGATTAGATGCATGAGTTAGAGTATTGATAAGAAATTTTATAGATTGCATGTTTAATTTGCCTATTAGGGCTTATTTGTAGAAGTTGCTGTAACAGCCCGATTTAGGGCCTAAATAGAACGATGGTTTTAGAACCACAAATTTGAGGTCAAAAAATTTATTCCCATTAAGTTTTAAGGTTTATTTATTGATTAAAATATTGTGTAAAAATATCGTTAAGAGATTTTACTGATAAAATGCTTAATTGGACTTTTAGGACTAAATTGCAAAAGTTGCAAAATATGTGTTCTAATTCATAAGTACTTGATTGAAATGGGAGTTTAAAGAGGAGGTCCTTAAATGGTAATTAGACCATTATATTTCGTTTGGACAAAAATGGGCATGAATAGGACAATTTTAAAGAAAGGCCTTAAGGGCATTTTAGTCATTTGGTAATTAAAAGAAATAAAAAGGGAAAATAAAGCCAAAATTGATTCATATTTTTCATGGAGGCCGAAATTAGCATGGGGGAAGCCATGGCTTAGGTTTTCAAGCTTTCCAAGCTCAATAATCCCGGAAAACGAGATTTGAACCTAAAATGGGAGAAAAATCGAAAATCGGGAAAGTTGGTAAAATGGCCGTTTTAGTATCAAGGTAAGTTCATATGTATAATAAGCATTAATTTATGCATGTTTCAATGTAAAATTGATATATTTACTATGATTGTCGAGGTGTTGAAAGTAAGTGTAATTATGATGATTTAAATGTTCAATATTAATTCGACATGGAAATGAGAAAGTATGTAAGTTTGTATGTAAATAATACATTATCTTTATTATGTTTTTATATTTCAGCATATTTTATGTATTGTAGCTGATTTTTGAATTATAATTGACTATTGGAAGTATGGAATCAAGTATTAGAAAGAGAGAGAAATCCCGGTTGAACCTTCGGAAAGATTGGATGATACAGATGGATGTAGCTAGGTCACATGTATGGTGCTGAGTGCACATCATGTGTACAAGAGAGCTACGAGACATTATGATGTAGCTAGGTCGCATGGGTGATACTATGTGTACACCATGTAGACAAAAGAGCTACGAGATAAACTGGCTAGGTCACATGGGTGGTACTAAGTGTTCACCATGTGTACAAGAGAGCCAAAATTATGTGTACAATCAAGCTAGGTCACATAAGTGGTGCTAAGTGAAGGCCACTATGTATACAAGAGAGCTTCGATTTTAAAGGTGGGCTGTGTGCGATACCATCGCGAATCTGTTATTATTCCAAAGTGTTCAACTGGGAAATTGATTAAATGAAATTGTGTATGACTTTGTGATGATAAGTGTAAGTATAAATGTTTGTAACTTATGAGCAATATGCTCTATATGTGATTGGAAATTTGGAAAGATTGTTATGGGTAAGTGATGAATACAATTGAAATGTGAAAGATCAAAATTGACAATAAAATTGTTCTGGATAGTTGCAGTTATGTGAATCTAAAAATTTACGAAAAATAGTAAAAATTGAATAAAAGACTGAATGAGATATCAAATTAGAGCTTAATGAGTCTATTTTCATATAACAGAAACAGACCAAGCAAAGAAATTCTATATTATGAGATATTTAAGTTTTTGAGAGACTGGTTAAGAATGACTACGTGATCCCCTGTTCTGACTTGGAAAAATCATTAAATATTGTACAAAAGTAATTATGGGATATAATTTATATGCTTGAAATCCTTAATGAGTCTAGTTTCAAATGAAATAAACAAGAACATCCTTTGAATTCTGTACGAGGAGAAAATTGATTTGTAGTGAAGAGTGGACAGAACAACTGAGTAGTGAAACAATGGTAACTTCAATGAAAAAAATGTACTAATTGGCTAGACGAAAAATTCTGAAAATTTTATGGTAAGAATATACGTGAATCTAGTTTCACGTAAAATTAACGGTTTGTAATTTGGAGTTCTGTAGCTCTAGAAATAAATAATTTAGCTGCTGGTACTCTGCCAAACAGCTTATTTTGAACCTGTTTATGATTGTAATAGTGAAAGTATGTGTGTTTGTGATGGTAATATTCCGGGAACATATTGTGACTTTGTTTAAAGTATGATAATGTATTGTTTATTAATATTTACTTACTTACTTACTAAGCTATAATGCTTATTCCCTACCTTTCCTTTTCCCTATAGTGTCGCAGATGTTAGCTCGAGTTGGAGGTCGCCGGAGGTTAAATCACACTATCAAACTATTGATCGATATATAAAGGTTTTTAAGTATTTTTAAGTCTTTGGCATGTATGGAGACTCGTTTAATTGTTATTAAGTTGCTAGGAATTGGCCTAAAATACTGACCTATGTTAATTGAAGGTCTCTATTGTATAAAGTCATTTAATGTAGATAGTCTTGATTATGTTATTAATTAAATGATGCAATTTATGAATGTGCATGCTTGCCTATGTGTGTGGTTGAATTAAAGCATGATTTGGGCCTTGTAAGCTCTTTTTAAGGGACAGCTTGAATGTTTTTGAAAAATTATTAAATTAGAGTGAAATTATGAATCAGTTTTTATACGATGATTAGTGATTAAGTCCGATAATGCCTTATACCTTGTTCCGGCGTCGAACACGGGTAAGGGGTGTTACAATATTCATCATGAATGAGCTGCTCAAAATGCCATAGGAGAGATTCCTAAGCTGGTTTTCTTTTTTTTTTTGGCTTCAAGTAAGTTTAATTCTTACTCTTTTCTTGAATTTTTTTTGTTTTTAAGACTTTTACAATTACGTCCAACTATCTATTTCATTAGTTTATGATTTTATGGGTAATTTTGAAAGTTACCATTGATGAGTTCTGGAAGTTTGTGATGAATTAACATGGATTTAGAACTTTAATTTTGTTATATGATGGTTTTATCAAGTGATTTCAAAAGAAATTGATTTTAGGACTAAACTGTGAAAAGATTAAAAATTAGGGTTTCATACTAAAATTTTGTTGATCAAAGGCTGTATGATAGCTTAGAATATCTAGATATATTGTTAATTGAGAAAAGCTAGCTCAATTAATAGGTTAATTGGTGAAGGACAAAATTGCAAAAATTGTAAAAGTTAGGGTAATTGTGTAATTTCAAAAATTGAGGGTATTAATTGTGAAGTGGACTGAAATTGAAATATATGCTGATAAATGAATAATTTTACATTTTAGATCAAGAGCTCGTTGACAAACGTGAAAAAGGGAAAATAGCATAATAGTCACTGAATTACTACAAATCTTACAATTTAACTCAGGTAAGTTCATATGGTTAAATTTTTATATTTATTTATTAACTTGGTGAATGTTATTATGTATTTATTCATATCTATTGTTAAGAACAAAATTTATTGTTAAATTATGAAATTGATTTGAATGTTCAAAATCGAGTGGAAACACGGGATTGAGTACAATTGTTCTTTGGTAATGGATGAATTGACAAGAAATGTCAAGGTTAGGCAAAAGACTTATGTGATTGAAATTGAAAGATTTATCATTTGTTAATGATATTGATTTTGGGGGAAAATATTGATCAAATTATGTTGTGTTTGACAATAAGAATGTATTATTAATTAATTGTTGAATTTATTATATTAAGTTCGATAAGATTTATGTTTAAAGCGAACGAACTTACTAAGGTTCATTAAGCTTACTTGTATTGGTTAATGTTCTTTGTAGATTTTCTAGAAGTCGGGAGATCTAATCAACACAGCGTATCACACTGTCTAACTTGTCCTGGTAGATTTTGCTACACATACTATGTTTTATATAGCATGTATAGGGATTTAAACGATTGTGTAAATGATAAGAATTACACTATGCTTATGTTTCAAGTCAACTTATATATGTATAGTTTTGTCATGTTTGGTATAAGTGTTGGTATGGTTAATGGATGAATAATTTCTAACATAGTAATGAATGAATTGATAAAGCATGTTGATATAAGTAGTTCATGACTGAATTGGTTTATGTTCTAGTTAGAATGTTAGAATATATGTGATAATATAACCATAGTAAAGTTAGGAATTGGTTGTTTTGAAGATCTTGTTATGGCCTATAAGTATGAAATTTGAGTTGTATAGGTTGAAGTCAGGAATGGGTGAGAAGAGAGGCCACAAAATAACTTATTTTCGTTCACACGGGTAGAGACACAGGCATGTGTCTTAGCCGTGTGTGACATACGGCCTGGCATATGGGCGTGTGGTCTGGCCATGTACCCCCTACATCTTAAAATTTCAAAACAGAATGCCCAGGTTTTTGCACACGGCCTAGGGGATGGGCGTGTGGCTTGGTCGTGTGACCCTTACACTTTACCACGACCTAGCAAACGGGCATGTGGCTTGGCCTTGTGATCCAAGTCAAAGAGTTACACAGGTATGGACATAGGCTGGGACACGACCGTGTGCCTCACATCGAATACCCACACGGCCTAAGGCACGGGCATGTGCCACACGGCCTGGCCACACGGGCGTGTGTCCCCTGCACCTAGGAAAAATTTTGGAACTTTACGAAAAACGTTTGAGTTTCTAATTTGGTCCTGATTTATTTCTAATGTATACTTAGGGCCGCGAGGGTCCATACAAGGGACAATATGAGTGTTTTATTATTGATTCCTGATATGTATATTAAATGTTGTAAAATGTTTGTTTTTAATCCGTAAAGCCCGATAATGCTCCGTAACCCCTATTTTGACGACAATTAAGGGTTAGGGGTGTCATATTTAATGGTATCAGAGCTTATTTTAGTCAATTCTCAAAGTGAATGTAGTGTGTAAAATGTCTAGGAATACATGCCATATAAATCTATGATAGCGTGATGTGTATGATCCGATCTAACCCTTACTTTTCTTATAGATTGTAAAGATGTCAGATAGATATGAGCATGCTGATCATGGTGAGGCCAATAGTAGAGTACATACATCTGAGAGTAACGTCCCAATTCCTTCGGCCCAAGAACAAGAATTTAAAAATATGTTCTTTGGGTTTATGAATCAATGGTTTAGTGAATTCATCAAATAAAGATATTTGGCTCAGCAACCTCCTCCCCCTATTGTACCACCTATAAAAAACTTAGAAAGTGTGTGCAGAAGAATTTTGGGGTAGATCGGATGATGATCTTGTGAAAGCTGAATATTGGCTTCAGAACACGATAAGAGTTTTTGAGGAAATAGCTTGTTCTCCCAAAGATTATATGAGATGTGCTGTGTCACTACTGAAAGAGGAAACATATAATTGGTGGATGACTATAGTGGTCATGGTGCCAAAAGAGAAAATCACTTGGGAATTCTTTCAGAGTGAATTTAAAAAGAAATACATTGGCAAAAGGTATCTAGACAAAAAGAAGAGGGAATTTCTTGACTTACACCAAGGAAATCAATCGATAGTCGAGTACGAAGGAGAATTTGTATAGCTTAGCAGATATACCCCTAGAAATTGTACCAACCGAATAAGAAATGTGTATTCGATATGAAGAAGGGTTAAATGATGAAATTTGAATGATGATTGGGGGCACAAAAATATGGGAATTTGTTGTTCTGTCATATCGTGCTCAGAAAATGGAAGAGGTGTACAATAGAAAAATGCAATGGAATAAAAGGAATAAAGCATCCTACAAAAGAAGTTCTTTCAAGTCATTTTAAGCTTTACTTGCGAAAAAAGTCTACTGATAATTTTAGTTGAGCCACCCCAATACCGGAATGATCATACAAGAACAACATGATTCAACAAGATTATGGGGTATCTATTAGACCTACTGTTAGTATGGATAGTGTGCAGAATGTTCCTAAGCTTAAATGCATATTATGGGAAAAATCACCCCGGTGAATGTACAAGTAAAATGGGGGTTTGCTACAAATGTGGAGCCGTTGACCATTTTGTCCGAAACTGTCTTCAATTGCAAGGAGAGGAGGAAGAGAAGAAAGAGAGATTGATGGCCACTTCTCAATGAAGTAGACGTTCGGGCCAAAATTGTGCTACAGGAACAGCTCATTTTGGTATGAAAGATTCTATTGAGCGGTCAGAGGCTAGGGCAACTGCACGTACTTATGCCATCCGAGGGAGAGAAGAAGCTACGGCTCCAGACGTAATAGTTGGTACATTATATCTTTTAGATGTTACTGTATATGCATTAATTAAACCTGGGTCCACACATTCTTATGTTTGCAGTGCATTAGTAGTAGAAAAGAAATTGCCTATTGAGTCTACTGAATATGATATTCAAGTCACTAATCCATTAGGCCAAAGTGTGACAGTTAATTTATTGTGTCGTAATTGTTCACTGAAAGTAAAAGTCTGTGATTCCCTGCTGATTTGATGTTGCTATCCTTTCGAGAATTTGTTGTTATTCTTGGAATGGATTGGTTAACGAAGCATGATGCTGTAGTAAATTATCGAAATAAACAGATTAATCTAAAATGTCAGACTGGGGAAGTAATTTTAGTTGAGTCTGAGAATCTGAATGGTACTATTAAAATTATCTCAAGTTTTTTTTGTGCAGAGATTATTGCGTAAAGGTAATAAGGCATTTTTAGCCTACATTCTTGATACTCAGGATTCTAGATTGAAGTTAGAAGAGTTACTGGTTGTTAATGAGTTTACTGATGTGTTTCCTGAAGAATTGTCGGGTTTACCACCTGATCGTGAAGTTGAATTTGTAATTGATGTGCTTCCAGGAACAGCTTCGATATCAGTAACACCATACTGTATGGCACCAGCTGAGTTAAAGGAATTAAAAACTCAGTTGCAAGAGTTATTAGATAAAGGATTCATAAGGCCGAGTATGTCTCCTTGGGGTGCACCTGTCTTGTTTGTGAAAAAGAAATATAGTTCTTCGAGACTGTGTATAGACTACAAACAGTTGAACAAGGTTACAATTAAAAACAAATATCCTTTGCCCCCGTATTGATGATTTATTTGATCAACTGAAAGGTGCCACCGTGTTTTCGAAGATAGACCTTAGATTTGGGTATTATCAATTAAAGGTTAAAGAATGTGATGTGCCAAAGACTGCCTTTAGAACTCGATATGGCCATTACAAGTTTTTGGTAGTGCCATTTGGCTTGGCTAATGCTCCAGCTACTTTAATAGATTTGATGAATCAGATTTTTCAACCTTAGGACAGATTTGTAGTTGTGTTTATCGATGATATACTGATCTATTTTAAGACAGAATCTGAGCATGCACAACATTTGAGAATTGTGCTACAGAATTTGAGAGAAAAGTAGTTGTATGTCAAGTTTAGCAAATGTAAATTTTGGCTTCACAAATTTGGATTTCTGGGTCATATTGTGTCAACCAAAGGGATTTGAGTGGACCTAAGTAAAGTATCTACAGTGGTGAATTGAAAGACTCTAAAGAATGTTTCTAAAGTATGAATTTTTTTGGGTCTAGAAAGATATTACCGCCAGTTTGTCAAGAATTTTTCAGTGATTGCTTCACCATTGACTTTATTATTGTAGAAAAATGTTGAATTTTTTGGTCTGATGAGTGTAAGTAGAGCTTTGATCAGTTGAAGAAAATGTTAATAGAAGCTCCAGTCTTGACTCAGCAAGAATCAGGTGTTGCATATGTTTTTTACAGTGATGAGTCTCTAAATAGATTGGGTTGTGTATTAATGTAGTCTGGAAAGGTAGTGCCCTATGCTTCACGATAGTTAAAGACACATGAGAAGAATTATCCTACACATGATCTTGAATTGGCTGCAATTGTATTCGCCTTGAAAATATAGAGACACTATTTATACGACGAGAAATTTTATGTGTTTACGGATCACAAAAGTTTGAAGTCTTTAATGACTCAGAAAGAGCTAAATTTGAGACAGAGATGGTGGCTAGAATTATTAAAAGATTATGATTTAGTTATTGATTATCACCCAGGGAAGGCTAATGTGGTTGCGAATGCACTTAGTCGAAAGTCATCTTTGTTTGCACTTTGAGTGATGAACACTCATTTATCTTTTAATAAGAATGGTTCCATATTAGCAGAGCTGAGAATGAAACCTTTGTTCCTTCAACAGATTTGGGAATTGCAAGATAAGGATCCAAAATTGGTGCTAAAACGACAGATGGTTTGGGACAATTTGAGTTCAGAGTATAACATTGATGATAATGGTATGTTGCGATATCGCAATAGAATTTGTGTTCCGAATAATTTAGATTTGAAAAATGATATTCTTTTTGAAGCTCACAATAGCACATACCCCATTCATTCGGGTAGTACAAAGATGTATTGTAATTTAAAATAGATGTATTGGTGGCCAGGTATGAAACGGGAAATTTGTGATTTCATAGCTAAGTGTTTGATTTGTCAAGAAGTTAAAGCAGAACATCAAGTGCCAACAAGTTTGTTACAACCCGTCATGATTCTTAAGTGGAAGTGGAGCATGTCACGATGGATTTTGTATCTGAATTACCTATGACTCCGAGAAGGAAAGATTCGATCTGGTTGATTGTTGATAGATTGACCAAGTCGACACATTTTATCCCAGATAGAATAGACTTTTCACTTGAGAAGTTAGAGGAATTGTATATATAAAAAATTGTAAGGTTATATGGGGTCCCCACATCAATTATTTCAGATCAGGATTCAAGGTTTACATCAAGATTTTGGAATAAATTTCAAGAGGCTTTGGGTACAAAATTAAATTTCAGCACAGCGTTTCATCCTCAGACCTATGGGCAATCAGAGTGAGTGATTCAGATTCTGGAAGATATGTTGAGATGTTGTATGCTTGAGTTTGGGGATAGCTGGGAAAAGTATTTACCATTGGCTGAATTCACATATAATAATAGCTATCAATCCAGTATCAAAATGGCACCATTTGAGGCTCATTACGGAAGGAAATGTAAGATTCCATTGTATTGGTGTAAATTGAGTGAATCCAAGCTAGTGGGAGTCGACTTGATCCAGGAAACAGAAGAAAATGTTTGAATCATCCAGGATAGTTTAAAAGATACTTCTGACCGACAGAAATCATATACAGATTTGAAAAGAAGAGATACAGAATTTAATGTGGGTGATCAAGTATTTTGAAAAGTATCACTGTGGAAGAAAGTATTGCGGTTTGGTAGAAAGGGAAAACTAAGTCCTTGATTTATTAGACCGTATGAAGCTATTGAAAGAATAGCCCCTTTGGCTTATAAATTAGCTTTGCCTCCGGAACTTGAGAAGATTCATAATGTGTTTCATGTATCAATGTTAAGATGGTACAGATCTGATCCTTCACATGTGATTCCTCACAGTGAGATTGAACTGCAACCGGATATGACGTATTCGAAAGAACCAGTAAAGATTTTGGCTCAAGGGGTTAAGGGATTACGAAATAAATGAGTACCGTTAGTTAAAGTATTGTGGCATCGTCATGGTTCAGAGGAGGCTACCTGGGAAACAGAGGAATCAATGAGATCACAATATCCGAATCTATTTCTAGGTAACAAATTTCGATGATGAAATTTCCTAAAAGGGGGGAAGAGTTGTAACAGCCTAATTTTTAGTGGTGTCGAAAACAGTGGTTTGAGACCACTAAATCCGACGAGTGAGTTTGAAAAGTTCCTTAATTATCATTTACAAGACAAGTGTGCTCTTAGGAAGACTTTTGAATTAGTGATTTGGGTTTTAGAAGAATTTATTAGGTAAATTGGTTACGAAAATGGGGTATCGAGACCTCGATTTTATAAATTGAGCTGTAAATATTTTTATAAATATTTACGGAGTGTCATTAAGTTAGTATTAAAGTTTCGTTAGAAAATTTTAATGTTTTGATAGTTAATTAAGTAAAAAGGACTAAATTGAAAAAGGTGCAAAACTTATTAACTAAAGAATTGGTGATTAAATAGCTTAAGAGGTAAAAAAGAGAGGACCAAAAAGGTAATTATACACTCCTTAGAAGGTTGAAACGACATATGTGTACAAGAAATAACAAAATTAGTGTGCACAAGGGGTAAAATGGGAAATTTTATAAAATTAAACAAACAAATTGAAATTAAAAGAGAATTCTGGACCATATTCATCATGAATGAGCTGCTCAAAATGCCATAGGTGAGAGTCCTAAGCTGGTTTTCTTATTTTTTCTTCAAGTAAGTTTAATTCTTGCTCTTTTCTTGATTTTTTTTTTGTTTTTAAGACTTTTACAATTACGTCCAACTATCTATTTCATTAGTTTTTGATTTTATGGGTAATATTGAAAGTTACCATTGATGAGTGCTGGAAGTTTGTGATGAATTAACATGGATTTAGATCTTTAATTTTGTTATATGATGATTTTATCAAGTGAATTCAAAAGAAATTTATTTTAGGACTAAATTGTGAAAAGATTAAAAATTAGGGTTTGATACTAAAATTTTGTTGATCAATGGCTATATGATGGCTTAGAATATCTAGATAAATTGTCAATTGAGAAAGGTTAGCTCAATTAATAGGCTAATTGGTGAAGGACTAAATTGCCAAAATTGTAAAAGTTGGGGTAATTGTGTAATTTTAAAAATTGAGAGTATTAATTGTGAATTGGACTAAAATTGAAATATATGCTGATAAATGAATAATTTTACATTTTAGATCAACAGCTCGTAGACAAACGTGAAAAAGGGAAAATAGCAGAATAGTCCCTAAATTACTACAAATCTTACAATTTAACTCAGGTAAGTTCGTATGGTTAAAATTTATATTTTTTTATTAACATGATGAATGTGATTATGTATTTATTCATATTTATTGTTAAAAGCAAAATTTATTGTTAAATTATGAAATTGATTTGAATGTTCAAAATCGAGTGGAAACGCGGGATTGAGTACAATCGTTCTTTGGTAAATGATGAATAGACGGAAAATGTAAAGGATGAATTGACGGAAAATGTAAAGGATGAATTGACGATAATTTACCTAAGTAAACCGAGGTTATGCATTTGTTGCAAACTTTTCTATTTACTTTTCCATTTAGCTCACACGAGCTTCTCTTAACTCATATAAGTTTCCGTTTGACCCTAATGGGTTTCTGTAAAGTTCCTATGAGCTTCGCTCAACCCTTATGGGTTTCTGTTTCGAACTTATGTGCTTTTGTGTAGCCTTTGGGTTTTTGAATACGATGTACTCATATCCTAAGCCGTTCTCCGATTTGGCAAGGTTAGGCAAAAGACTTATGTGATTGAAATTGAAAGAATTATCATTTTTTATTGAGATTGGTTTGGGGGAAAATATTCATCGAATTATGTTGTGTTTGACAGGAAGAATGTATAATTAATTAATTGTTCAATTTATTATATTAATTTTGGTAAGATTTATGTTTAAAGCCAACGAACTTACTAAGCTTCATTAAGCTTACTTATATTGTTTAATGTTTTTTGTAGATTTTTTAGAAGTCTGGAGATCGGTTCAACACATCATATCACACTGTCCAACTTGCCCCGGTAGATTTTGCTATGCATACTATGTTTTATATGGCATGTATAGGGATTTAAACGGTTGTGTAAATGATAAGAACTACATTATGCTTATATTTCAAGTCAACTTATATATGTATGGTTTTGTCATGTTTGGTATAAGTGTTGGTGTGGTTAATGGATGAATAATATCTAAGCATAGTAATGAATGAATTGATAAAGCATGCTGATATAGGTAGTTCATGAGTGGATTGATTTATGTTCTAGTTAGAATGTTAGAATATATGTGATAATATAACAATATTAAAGTTAGGAATTGGTTGTTTTAAAGATCTTGTTATGGCCTATAAGTATGAAATTTGAGTTGTATAGGTTGAAGTCAAGAATGGGTGAGAAGAGAGGCCATAAAATGGCTTATTTTCGTCCACACGGGCGTGTGTCTTAGCCCTGTGTCTGGCACATGGGCGTGTAGTCTGGCCGTGTGTCCCCTGCGTCTTAAAATTTCAAAACAGAATGCCCAGGTTTTTTCACACGGCCTAGCACACTAGCGTGTGGCTTGATCATGTGACCCCTGCACTTTACACAAGGCCTAGCACACGGGCATGTGGCTCGGCCGTGTGATCTAAGTCAATGAGTTACACAGGTATGGACATGGGCTAGGACATGGTCGTGTACCTTACATCGAATGCCCACACGGCCTAAGGCAGTGGCGTGTCTCTTGGTCGTGTGAGCCACAAGGGTGTGTGTCCCCTGCATCTAGGACAAAATTTGGAATTTCACAAAAAAATTTCTTAGTTTTCGATTTGGTACCGATTTATTTCTAATGTGTACTCAAGGCCTCGAGGGTCCATACAAGGGACAATATGAGTGTTTTATTATTGATTCCTGATATGTAAATTAAATGTTATAAAATGTTCATTTTTAATCTGTAAAGTTCGATAATACTCTGTAACCCTGTTCTGGTGACAATTAAGGGTTAAGGGTGTTACACCATATATTGCCATAGCTTAGCTATGGTCTTACACAGTATAAATCCATGTTTATTGTCCTAGTGGATTCCATATATTATCATAGCTTAGCTATGGTCTTACAAACTAAACCTCTTTTGAGGTCTCACCTCATAGGATCTATAGATCACCACCACAGTGTCGCTCCAAAGAGTCGATAGATCATCTGATGCATCGCTGAAAGCCTAAAAAATATCTTATCCCTATAAAATAATGAAAAAATTAGTATAAAAGAATTAGGTCAAATTCTCAGGGACTGATTTGCACAAGTTCATGTTCCTTAAGATCCTGGACAGAGTCGTGCCCAAGAAAACCTGCATACATGGAAAAAAAATTGAATTAAAAGTTTGATTGAATTGAAATTGTAAAAATAAACAAAGTTGAGAAAAGAGATTTTTTTTATGGAGAGATTCCAGCCTCCGGTTATCTCGATCCTCATTGGGTTCAATCCTAGGCTTTTAGGTGATCCTGCTCAAACAGAATAAGACAGTTATAGCAGAAGAGGACACCTACGACCACCAGCTCCACTTAGATTTTAGACTTACGATTAGAAGAACCTGACTCTAGCCAACCGTTGCTTTTGTAGAACCGTCTTACACTAGATCATCACTTCTCAATGGCGAATGCCATGCCATTTTGTCTCTTGGGCTGGACAACCACTGACACAGTAAGCTAACGAACCAACTGTGCAATCTTCCCAAAACATACAAAGTGGTCGTCTTTACACAAGATGAAAAGATCACTTTTGAAGGGACATGGATGGAAGCGTCAGCCCCGTAATGCTAAGAAACAATGAATACTCGTTGAGAAGGCTAAGCGTGGATCTAAGCCTCATAAACCCTTTTTAGAGAATTTCGATAACCTTTGGCTAGATGAATTTAGTGGCTCATGCTTTTTAGGAAAAAATAAATAAACTTAATAAAAATGGAATTTTATTGAATAAAGAAAGGAACAAAGCCTAAGCTTTTTGGGAGAGGGAGCTTTATAGAAAAAGATGTCTGAAAGTTGTGTTACACCATCCCCTATTTATAGTACTAGGGAACCTAGTTTATTCCTAATTAAATTCTAAAAGATATATACAAATAAATAAAGATAAATAAAGATAAAAGCTAAAATTAAATCTAAATAATAATATTTAACAATTACCCTAATAAAATTAAAAATAAAATAGAGTATTGTGTTTATAAAATCTCTTATTTACACTTTTGCCCCCAAGTCTTCCACACTTTGCATTTTTGGCACCACTTCTTTTCTACTTCGCATGCTGGCCCATTTTATCTTTAAATTCTTGCTTTTTCCCCTAAATTTCCTTTTTCTTTCAATTTAGTCCCTAGCTCAAATTAGCGGGATCATACTCAAAATAAATGTGTAATTAATACATAAAAATATGTCATTCTAGAGTATTATCACCGTCGTCACGATGTCACTCTAGTGATCCAGTGGATAACATTCCATGACACTGCCATACTCCCTTCTATTCCTATAACATTCTGTCCATTCGTCCATTCCACCAATTATTCCTAACTTCATTTACCCCATTAAGGTAATTTTCTTCTGTACTTCGCATATAATATAATCATGCATTACACACACAATTAAGGCACTTATTTCAGTACACACAGTACGCCAATCATCTGATCACAATATATTATTGAGGAATCATACTTATACAATGTTATGCATCCACAGCATACTCACTCACCATTTCTACAAATAAAAACAGATTCAGATAACTCGGAACAGTCATAACACAATTTCATCAACCACCTAAAGATAGAGTATACACAATCACATGAATTCCCTTATCCTAGTCAGCTTAACTTGTCCAAACGCCAGAGCCTCCTTCGTCCTAGTAGCTAAGCATGAAACCATTTATCAGTTAAATTGAAGGTATTCAAACCTTAAGGGCTTTTCTAATCCACGAGTACAAAGAAGCTTAAGGGCTTACCAGCTTATCAAATTCTCTTTTTCTCAAACATGAATCTCACATTTACCACCTCATGCAAAGCTTTCCTGAACTTATTCCTTTCAAAGTAACCAAAGAAGACGTTGTAGACTAAAGGGAGATCACAAGTTGATTCAGAAGAATTCCTTCCTCTCTACACATATATATATATATATCCAAATTTTGCAAGATCTCATTTGTCTACTTTAGCCATTCATTGCTAATAATTTTTGTATCCAGAAAGGATATAGTCGATTCCAATCTAACTAAACTAGAATTGAAATCTAACTATTTACAATTCAGCCATAAAATCTGCCAATTTTCTAATCCACTTAATTTAATCTTAACTTTCCTCTAACTTTAAGACATAAGAGAAAATCGGGTGTGATAGACCTTTTGAAAACAAACGGTAACATCATGACGCTAGGTCCTTAAAGTTGCAAAAATGACAATTTAGTGAGTTACGTCGTGACCTAGAACCCTCGAAGTCGCAATGTCAACCTGATAGTTTGAAAATTTTAAAATGTTTGAAAGGTCAAGAGTTTGACATTCGAAGTTACAACGTCAGGATTTTGAAAGGTTTCGACCCCTCCTCAGCCGAATCTGGCTATAATCTATAGAATATGTAACAGTTCGATTTAGACCTTAGTCAGAATAGTAGTTTCGGGACCACAAATCTGAGTCAAAAATATTTTAATATTATTTTCTGTGTTTACAGTATGTGAATTAGTATGTTTAAAAATTTCGTATGAAAATTTGATCGTTTATATGCTTCATTTGATAAAAGGACCTAATCACGTAATATGCAAAATTGAGATTCCATATATTAAAAGTGCCTATTTGCTATGCCTTTTTAAAAGAGAGGTCCTTATGTTGTTAATATGCCATTTACTTGGTAAGTGGACATTTATAACCTTATATGTTAATGTTTTGAATGTTTATTAATGATGGGCAAAATGGTAATTGATGTATTATTAAGTATTAAATAAAACAAAACATGAAATTTGTGTTATGTTCATCCATTATTGCCAAAAATTGAAACAAAAAGAAAGGAAAGTTTGTTCTAGGGTTCGGCTATTACTCATCTTAATTAAGGTATGATTTTGATGGTTTTTTATAATTTCTACGTTTTTATGATCGTTGCTTTGTGCTCTATCAAGCCCATGCCTAAATTTTTTTATTTTGATGATGATTTTTGAAATATGCTATTGATGAAATTGTGAGCTTTATAAAGTTAGATGATAGAAAATGAAAGATATGTGTTAGATTAATATGTTCTGTCTTTGAATTTTTGATGATTTGAGTAATTTGGGCTAAATTGTAAAAAGAGATTTTGAGAGACTAAAATGTGAAATAAATGAAATATATGGGCCTATTTAGGCTATAGGAGAATTCGGCCTAGCCTGTATAATATGAAATTTTGTGTATTTGGTGATTTTATGAATTAGGGACTAAAGTGCTAAAATGTGAAAATGTAAGGGCTAATTTGTAAAATGCCCTAAATATGTGTGTATGGATTGAATTGAACAATTTGGTGAATTAAATAGTTAAATTTGAATTTATATAGATCAAGAACAAAAGAAAACAAAATTAGATCAGGGGAAGTCTAAAGTCGTCGAGTAGTCGATTCCGTTCGATCGAATTGTATGAGGTAAGTCGATATAAAAATAAATGTGTTTTAATTGAATTATTTATGTTTAAATGACATTAAATTGTGTTGAATGGCTATATAAGAATTCAATATGTAATGTTTGAGAAAGTTTCGATAATGTAACGACGTCCGAAAAACCCTGTATAAACCATAGGAATAGTTAGGATACATATGTCATGACATAGGATCCGATATGTGTTTTCTTGTACGACCACGTCTGGGACATTGGCATCGACTTATGCTTTACGTGTAAGACCAAGTCTAGGAAATTGGCATCGTATTTGATTTTGTGTAAGACCCTGTCTGGGACAATGGCATCGATATTTGATTATATGTAAGACCACGTCTAGGACGTTGGGATTGTACGAGTTTTCCAAACAATCCGAGTATCCTTATTGATTCTAAACGGTTCAACGGGCTTTCCGAGAAATGAATAACTATGTGGTTGTGTATCGACTCAGGTACGTTTGAATTGTATAACATGGTTAAGAATAAAAGGTAAGTATTTGAACATATGTGGTCATATGAAATATGTATAAGCTATATGAGAGTTATAAATATGTCGTTATTCTTTGCCATGATCTATATATTAATCTGAATTTAAATTATGTGATGTGATAAGTTCATTTGTATATGGCTTACTAAGCTTTTGAAAGCCTACTTTGTGTGTGTTTTCAACTGTTTTATAGATATTGAAGCTATCGGGAGCTCGGGGATCATCGAGGATCATCACCACACTATCAAACTCTATTTTGGTACATTTTGAAAATGTGAATATTGAAGCATGGCATGTATAGCTAGAGGTATTTGAATATGTTTTGTGAAGTGTGTATTAAACCATGTGATATGGCTTAATTATGGTTGAACTTATGGTTTGATTTTGGCATATGATATGTGATGCCAATTATACCTATGTGACGTGATCATAATTTTCCAAACAGAAATGGTCAATTTTGGTAAGTTTTGGTATGCGTTTATTTGAGAATTGGTATGTTTATGGCATAAGGTTGAATGAAGTAAATTGATATTATGAAATATAAGTTTTTGTATGATTTTGACTAATGATTTGGCATGAATTTTGGTATAGTTATAAGCATAAATTTGGTTGTTAATGATATGGTATGATTGATTTATGTTTTGGTTGAATTGGCTGGGAATTTGGTATAAAATGTTTTAATTTTGGCGCTTGTAGGAATAACCCAAAATGGGTGGCAAATTGGCTTTGCAAATAGCATATTTTTGTCCACACGGGCAGAGACACGGGCATGTGTCTCAACCATGTGTGACACACGGTTATGTTACACGGCTATGTGTCCCCTAGGGTACCCTACGATTTTAAGTCAGTATACCCTACAGTTTTAACACGGTTTAAACAAACGGGCATGTCTATTAGCTGTGCATGGCACATAGGCTGGCACACGAGCATGTGGGCGGTCGTGTGACCCAAGTCAGTAGCCTCTCTAATTTTCACATGGCCTAGCACACAGGCGTGTCTTGGGGTCGTGTGGGACAAGTCAACGTGTATGCCCTATTTTACCAAGGCCTAGACACGCAAGCGTGTGTAATGCTATGTGAGGCACACGGCCTGCTTACACGGGCATGTGACCTTTATAGCTTTGAAAAATGTTTAAGTTTCAAAAAAATTTGTGTGAGCTCAGTTTAGTCCCGACCCCTTTCTAAAGTATGTTTAAGGTCTCGTAGACCTATATACGGGACAATTGTGAATGATTATTATATATTTTGAATATGTTATGCTTAAGTATATTTGAATGTTCTGTTATGTCCGATAACGCCTTTAACTCTATTTCAGCGACGGATTCAAGTTAGGGGTGTTACATTTATTAGTATTAGAGCTACGGTTTAGTCGATTCTAGGACTAATGTAGCGTATATGAGTCTAGCTATACATGCCATATATGCGAACTGTGATAGTGTGATGAATCTTAGCAAACAAAATGTGTTTTTCGAATAGTAATGGATCCCGAACGAGCCGTAGCTAACGATGTTGAAAGTAATGCACCTGCTCCCGCTCAAGGGGCAGTGCCGGTCGAGTCTAAGCCTATTTCGGGTAGTAATGAGGGAGAAGTTAAGCAAGTTTTCTTCCATATGATGAATGAATGGTTCACTCAGTATATTAGAACCAATTTGGCTGCTCCGCAACCTCCACCCCCACCTGTACTTCGACAAGTCCCAGTTGTACCACAAGCTGTAGATCTGATTCATTTGAATAAGCCTCTAGTTGATAAGATTAGAAATATGGGGCTGAAGAATTCCATGCTACTACTGATGATGATGCTAAGAGAGCTGAGTTCTGGCTCTAGAATACAATTCGGGTGTTCAATAAATTGTATTGTACTCCGAATGAATATGTTAAATGTGTTGTTTCACTTCTGAGGGATGTTGCGTATCATTGGTGAAAAACTTTGATATCAGTGGTTCCGAAAGAACGAATCACCTGGGATTTCTTCCAAACTGAATTCTGAAAGAAATACATCATTTAAATATTCATCGATCAGAAACGCGAAGAGTTTCTTAAACTGAAACAAGGCAGTATGTCTGTTACAAAATACGAGAGAGAATTTGTGAGATTGAGTCAGTATGCACGAGAATGTTTTTTGACTGAAGCAAATATGTGCAAGAGATTTGAGAATGGCTTGAATGAAGATATCTGTCTGCTAGTCGGAATTTTAGAAATAAAAGAGTTTGTTGTGCTTGTTGAATGAGCATGTAAAGCTGAAGAACATGGGAAAGAGAACAGAAAAACTAACTCCGAAGTTAGAGATGTGAGAAAGAGATCTGCAAGTAAACCATTTCAGCCTGCGTCAAAGAAATTTCGAGATGATTATAACTGTTCAAAGGCTAATGTGGGACATTCGAGTAGAGATCGTACAAGATCACATTCGAGCTTCAGAGCTCCAGCTACTTCTTTTGCTAGTGTTGGAAATGCCAGATCTGATTGACCCGAGTGTAAACATTATGGTAAAAGACATCTTGACAATTGTAGACTGTATGATTGAGCTTGTTTCAAATGTGGATTTTTAGATCATTTTATCCGTGATTATCCCGAATCTATTGAGCCAGAGATTGTGCAAAATACGAGGCTGAGTAACACCTCATCTTGAGGTAGACCACCCAGAAATACAGTAAATATGGGTGGTAGTCAAAGAGGGACTAAAGACACCACTGTCTAATCTGAGGCTAGAGCACCTGCCAGAGCCTATGCCATTCGAGCTCGTGAGGAAGCTTCATCTCCTGATGTTATAACAGGTACTTTTACTCTTTATGATAGTTCTATGATTGCATTGATAGATCTTGGATCAACGCATTTTTATATATGCATGAACTTAGTGAACAGTAAGACTTTGCCTGTAGAGTCTACTGAATTTGTAATTAGAGTATCGAACCCCCTAGGCAAATGAGTTTTGGTTGATAAAGTCTGAAAGAATTGTCCGTTAATGTTTCAAGACATTTGTTTTCTAGCTGATCTGATGTTATTACCCTTTGATGAGTTTGATATAATTCTGGCTATGGATTGTTTAACTTTACATGATGCTATTGTGAACTGCAAACGGAAAACTATTGATTTGAGATGCAAGAATGATGAAATACTTCGAATTGAATCTAGTGATTTGAATGGGTTACCAGCTGTGATTTCATCAATGAAAGCTCTGAATATTGTGAGAAAAAGTTGTAAAGCTTAGTTTGCTTATGTGATTGATTCGAAAATAATAGAAAAGAAAGTGGAATCAGCACCTGTTGTCTATGAATTCCCTGATGTGGTTCCTGATGAGTTACCGGGATTACCTTCGATTCAAGAAGTTGAATTCGGCATTGAGTTAGTACCGAGAACTACTCAGATTTCGACAGCTCCGTATAGAATGGCTCCTACCGAGTTAAAAGAGTTAAAGTCTCAGTTGTAAGAGTTGATCGATAGAGGATTTGCAATATCGAGTTTCTCACATTGGGGTGCTCTTGTTCTATTTGTGAAAAAGAAAGATGGCACGATGAGAATGTGTATTGATTATCGCCAGTTGAATAAAGTGACTATCAAGAACAAATACCCTCTGCCCCGAATTGATGATTTGTTTGATCAGTTGAAAAGAGTTACCGTGTTTTCAAAGATAGATCTAAGATCGGGCTATTATCAGTTGTGAGTAAAAGATTTAGATATTCCGAAATTTGCTTTCCGAACAAGGTACGGAAACTATGAGTTCTTAGTTATGCCTTTTGGATTAATGCACCTATTATCTTTATGGATTTGATGAACAGAATTTTCAGACCGTATTTAGATCAATTTCTTGTTGTATTCATTGATGACATTTTGATTTATTGACGTGATAAAACTGAACATGCCGAGCATTTGATAATAGTACTACAGACTTTACGAGATAAACAGTTGTATGCGAAGTTTAGCAAATGTGAATTCTGGTTGCGCAAAGTTGGTTTTCTGGGTCATATTGTGTCAGCATCAAGTATCCGAGTTGGTCTGAGCAAGGTTTCAGCTTTTTGGATTGTAAACCTCCAAGAAATGTTTCTGAAGTTCATAGTTTTCTAGGACTTGCCGGTTATTATGGGAGATTTGTAAAAGGATTTTCTATGATTGCGACTCCGTTGAAGAAACTGCTTCAGAAAGATGTGAAATTTGATTGGTCTGAAAAGTGTCAGAAAAGCTTTGATCAATTGAAAGCCCTATTGACTGAAGCTCTGGTATTAGTACAACCAAAATCGGGTAAATAATTTATGATCTACACTGATGCTTCGCTGAACGGTTAGTTGCATTTTGATGCAAGAAGGCAAAGTAATAGTTTAATATCCCGAATTAGGGCCTAATCAGAATAGTGGTTTTGTGACCACAAATATGAGATAGAAATAATTATTTTATGATTATTTTGAGGTGTATGATATGATTGCATGATTGTGTGAAAATTTCGTGAAGAAATTCTATGCATAAAGTGCTTAATTTGAAGTTAGGGACTAAATTGAATAAGTTGCAAAACTTGCATTCTAGAAGTTTCTAGTATGAAATTGCTTTGGAATGTTAACTAGGAGGTCTTAAATAGCAATTTTACCAATTTCAAAGTTTATGGACAAAAAATTGGACATGGATGGAATTTTTGAAAAGTTTAGTAGTATGGGCATTTTGGTCATTTAGGGGTAAAATGAATTAAAATACAAAATTAAAAGCCAATTTTGCTCATCTTCTTCACCATGGACGTGTATACCAAGGGAGACTCCATGGCTAGGGTTTCCAAGCTTCCAAGCTCAATTGTAAGTCCGTTCTAGCCTCGTTTTTAATGATTTTTACGTTTTTGGAGTCCCGGTAACTTGATTTAGCTTATGCTAGCAATAATTCAACCTAGGGTTCATATTTGGAAAAATACCCATAGGTTAAATTTGTGTATTTTGGTGTCTTATGATAGAATATGAGGTTTTAAATTATGTTAGACAACTTGTGCTACTCGGTTTTAAGTGAAAACGAGCAAAATGGCTTAATCGGTAAAAATACCTAATAGTCATAAGTACATGCTAGAGTGAGAATTTGATGTTGCCATAGAAGGGAAAAATGATCAGCATGTCATAAAACATAAGAAAATAGGATGAAGTTTAATTTTCGAGCCTTGGGGAAAAAGTGAAAATATGCAAAACTTTAGGGGTCAAAATGAAAATTTTTAAAAATATGATTTTTGGACCCGTATGAATAGTGTGACTAATTATTAGGCTAAATGTGATATTATAGATGAAGGAAATTGAGATTCAGGCTTAAATCAGGAAAATACAATGTTATGGACTAAAATGGTAGATTGCTGTTTCTGGATCGAGGTAAGTTCGTGTGTTAATAATAATGCAATACCATGCATGAATTGTAATTCTCTATTGATATGGCATAAATTATATGATTTAATATGTTTAAGAGAAGTTGATGGATGGTATGTATGATATGGAAAAAAAATGTAATGCTAGTTGTATCATGTGAAATTGAATGGAAAATTATTGCTACGTGAATTGAGTGTTAAATTACTATTACCTTGGGTTGTATGAATTGCTGCACGGTTGTACCTGATGAGATTTCGACAAGTTTGTACGTAAATAATTTATCGATTCTTTTTATTTTATTATATTATGTTATCATATGAAATGAGGCTACCTATAGATTGACTATTTATTGTAAATTGAAAATTGAAAAAAAGACTATGAATAAATTTGTAACATGTTGGAAAGTGAGGAATTTCCCGGTTGAGCCTTCAGAATAAAAACGATACGAATGACCTATTGTGAGGTCGCATGTGTAGTACTATGTACAAGCTACTATGCATACCTGATAACTTCGATCACGTGTGTAGTACTAAGTGCAGGCTACTACGTGTATCAGATGGTTAGGTCACGTGTGTAGTACTAAGTGCAGGCTACTACGTGTACCGGATAATTGGTCGCATGTGTAGTACTATGTGTAGGCTACTATGCGTACCAGATAGCTTTGACTACAAGTGTGAAAATATGTGCAGGCAATTGAGTATAAGTTATTATTCCGAAGAGTTCAACGGGAAAATCGATTAAGTAAAAATACATATGAACATGATTATATGATGAATAAGTGCAGGTATATGTTTATGAAAATTATGAGCAATGTGCTCGATAGTTGGGTGAACTCTGATAAGACAAAATGGATTAAGTGGAATTATGTAAGGATGAATTTTAGTAGTAAAACAGTGTTGGACAGCAGCAGTTGTGTGACTTTGAAAATTCACTGAAAATTATGGAAGTTGAATAAAAATGCAAATGATATATGAAAATAAATATTAATGAGTCTATTTTAATATGAAAGAAACAGGGGAAGTAAAAGAATTCTATATTGTGTGATATTTGAATTCTTGTGAAACAGGGTCTGAATGATTTTGAGATCCCATATTCTGACTTTATAAATTCACCATAAATTGTAAAAAACATTATTAAGAGTCATAATTACATGAATAGATTCCTTATTGAGTCTATTTTTTAGGGAAACAAACGGCATGGTCGTTGGAATTATGTACAGGGAGAAATTTGGTTCGTAGTGCACAGAGGTCAGAGTAGTCATACTCTGAAACAGGGGAGACTTTAACTAATAAACTGTACTAATTGGCCCAACCAAAAATTTTGGAAATTTTATGTGACAAAGATATATGAATATAGTTTTAGGGAAAATTAACGAAACTAAATTTGGAGTTCTTTAGCTTCAGATATGAATGATTTAGTAACTATAACTCGATAACAAAGCTTAACCTGAACATGTGTAATTGTACAATTATAGTGTTTTATCTTAAAAAGCGTGGTAATAATTGCTTATTATTTTCATATGAACTTACTAAGCGTAAAGCTTACCTATCCTCTCCATTTCTTTAGTATTGGCAGGTCGGCTCGGGGTTGGAGATCGTTGGAGGCAATCACACTATCAAACTATCATTTTTGGGAGAATTAATTCAAATATTAGAAATATCAAGTGAGTGGCATGTATAGGAAGTTGGTTTGTGATATGTATTTTTATTATGATTTTGACCATACGTATTAGTCTGCATTGAGTTATCGTATAAAATCATGAGATGTGGTCCTTATCCATTATGGTTTATAAGTTTAATTAATCGTGTCATGTCCTATGTTTTGATGTGATGATATAGTTAGCTTTGTTTGTTATGCATGTGTTCGAAAAGTTTTCAATTAAATGAAATTTTATGGCCCAGTTTTCATCTATGTTTATTGTTAAGTCTGGTAATGCCTCGAACTCTATTCCAGCCTTGGATACAGGTAAGGGGTGTTACAAATAGCTTATGCCTCGAGACAATTGAAGCCTCACGAAAAGAACTATCCGACACATGATTTGGAATTGGCGGCTATTATGTTTGCTTTGAAGATTTGGTGCCACTATCTATTTGGTGAGAAATGCCACATATATTCTGATCATAAAAGTTTAAAATATCTAGTGACACAGAAAGATTTGAATCTAAGACAAAGAAGATGGTTAGAATTGCTAAAAGACTACGAGCTTGTTATCGATTATCATCCGGGAAAGCAAATATTGTTGCTGATGCTTTGAGTCGATAATAATTATTTGCATTGCATGCTATGAATGCTCATTTGTGTATATCTAATGATGGTTCAGTTTTAGCTGAATTGAATGTAAGACCTTTGTTCTTACAGCAGATTATTGATGTTCAAAAGGTTGATAATGAGATTTTAACAAAACGAGCTCAGTGTGATTTGGATTGTGATTCAGAATTTCAAATTGATAATGATGATTGTTTGAGATTTGGAGATCGGATTTGTGTTCTGAGAAATTTAGAGTTAATTCAGATGATTTTGAATGAAGCTCACAACAATTGTTTATCTGTGCATCAGGGTAGTACGAAAATGTATAATGATTTGAAACAGCATTATTGGTGGTCTGGAATGAAAAGAGATATCTCCGACTTTGTTTCGAAATGTTTAATTTGTCAGCAAGCTAAAGCTAAACATCATGTGTCATCTAGTTTGTTACAAACGATTATGATTATCGAATGGAAATGGGATAGAGTGACGATGGATTTTGTTTCAGGTTTGCCCCTATCTCCGAGAAAGAAAGATGCAATTTGGGTTTTTGTTAACCGATTGATGAAATTAGCTCATTTTATTCTGGTACGATCTGATTACTCACTTGATATATTAGTTGAGTTATATATTTCTGATGTTGTAAGATTGCACGGGGTACCTTTGTCTATTTTGTCAGATAGAGTTTCGAGATTCACTTCACGATTTTGGAAGAAACTACAAGAGGCATTAGGTACGAAATTGCATTTCAGTACTGCTTTTCACCCGCAGACGTATGGTCAATCTGAGCGGATTATTCAGATACTCAAGGATATGTTAAAATGTTGCATTCATGAGTTTGAAGGTAAGTGGAAATAGTATTTTCCATTGATTGAATTTGCGTACAATAATAGTTTTCAATCGAGCATTAAAATGGCATTGTACGAAGCCTTATATGGTAGAAAGTGTCGTACACCTTTGTATTGGTCAGAGCTCAGTGAAAATAAGATACACAGGGTGACTTGATAAAAGAGACTGAACAAAAAGTAAAAGTGATCTGAGATAGTTTGAAAATAGCTTTTGATCATTAGGAATCTTACATAGATTTGAAACGAAAAGATATTGAATTTGAAATTGGAGATAAAGTATTTTTGAAAGTATTTTCATGGAAGAAAGTACTTTGGTTCGGTAGAAAAGGCAATTTGAGTCTGAAGTTCATTGGGACATATGAGATTACTGATTGTATCGAGTCGGTTGCTTATAGATTATTGTTGCCACCAGAGCTAGAAAAGATTCATAATGTTTTTCACATATCGATGCTTCGACGATACAGATCTGATCCCTCGCATGTGATTTCTTTGTCTGAGATTGAGATTCAGTCCAATATGACTTATTATGAAGAATTGGTCCGTATTTCGGCT
Source organism: Gossypium arboreum (assembly GCF_025698485.1). Classification (NCBI taxonomy): domain Eukaryota; kingdom Viridiplantae; phylum Streptophyta; class Magnoliopsida; order Malvales; family Malvaceae; genus Gossypium; species Gossypium arboreum. Next base: position 15,304,555 of record NC_069076.1, on the reverse strand, counting down.
CTCGAGGTTAAAGAACTATGAAACAAGAAAATTCCATTAGTTAAAGTAATGTGGCATCGACACGATATTGAAGAGCCTATGTGGGAGCCCGAAGATGCTATGAGATGGAAATATCTGAATCTGTTCAACTGTAAGATTTTCGGGGACGAAAATCCCTAAGAGGGGAAAGTTGTAATAGGCGAGTTTAGACCCTAATCGGAATAGTGTTTAAGGACCAAAAATTAGAGTCAAAAAATATTTTAATATTATTTTTCGTGTTTACAGTATGTGAATTAGTATGTGTGAAAATTTCGTATGAAAATTTGATCGTTTATATGCATAAATAAAAGGACCTAATCGCATAAAATGCAAATTAAGGTTCCATACGTTAAAAGTTCTTATTTGCTATGCCTTTTTAAAAGAGACGTCCTTATGTTGTTAATATGCCATTTACTTGGTAAGTGGACATTTATAACCTTATATGTTAATGTTTTAATGTTTATTAATGATGCGTAAAATGGTAATTGATGTATTATTAAGTATTAAATAAAACAAAACATGAAATTTGTGTTATGTTCATCCATTATTGCTGAAAATTGAAATAAAAAGAAAGGAAAGTTTGTTCTAGGGTTCGACTATTACTCATCTTAATTGTAACATCCTGATTTTCGGGTTTTTCGCGATTCTTGATATTTTAAGTAAATTTCTAAAATTTGGTATGTGATTATAGAATTCATAATTTGGGTATGTAAATGGGCTTATGGAAGGCCCATGGGTTGGCCAAAACCCGGTAGAATTTTTAAATTTTGGACTTAGGAGTTAGGGGTTCTGGCTAGGTGCCCTTATATTAAGTTGTGGGTAAAATGTATCACAAAAGAGCTCGGTAAAGTGGCAAGGTGACACCACTAAGCTCCTAAAAAGGTGGCGTGTGGAGCATAGAGGAAGACACAGGTTCGATTCCTGTGTTGGCAAATAAGAGTATTTATTTTATGTGCGGGAAGGGTAAGTGTTGGAACCTAAGTGGATTACGTAAGAGGAGAGTTGGATCGATTCAAATGCATAAATTAAGGAGGGATAAGGGAGAGATTTTAGGATGTGATATGGAGATAGAGTTGGCGAATAAGGGAGATTGGAGAGGGATTTTCGTGGCAGAGGGTATTAGGTTAGTAATTTCGGCATTAGGGTCTTAGTTGTGCCGATTTTTTCTTTGGTGTGTAGCCTTTTTCTCTCTTTTCTTTTCCAGCCGAATCTACCTCCTTCCTATTCATTTTTTCTTCCTTTTTCTTCTTTCAAAACGGCCCACTATTTCCCTCCATTCACCATTGTTTCTTTCCTTAATCTCTACTTCTACCGAAATACCGCAAAAAGCCGAAATCAGTGAAGATAGGGGGTGCCGATTCTTTGTGACCAGCAACCTTTTCTTTTCTTTTCCATAGTTGGCGTTCGATTCCTTTACCTTTTAGGCATCCGGATTCAAGAGGGAAAGACTGTGGTAAGTGTTCAAACTCTAAACAATTCCTAGTGAAACTTTGGCCAAAAGTCGAAACCCCAAATTTAGGGAGATGGCCGAATGTGGGTATAGGCCTTATGGGGTCTTCTTTTAACATTTTTGTGGTTTATTTAGTGAAGGAGCAGCAAGGTGTAGTGTCGACTTGGAGTAGCTTGGGTCACCGGAGTAGTTAGACCTAGTCATCAATCGCGACAAAGGTAGGGTGCCTAGGGCCATTATGGATAGTGGCCGAATGTGTAAGTGTTAATATTGGCTAGCTCTTGATTTGGTTCAATTAGTGCGAGCTGATCTATTTAACAAATGATTATAGGAGAAATCGTGTAGGAGATCTCGTCGAGGAATATCACAAATCAGGTGTGTAAACGAACCCTTTCATAGCTTAAAGCGATGAATGCCGAAAAGCCGAAATGCCGAAATTCTGGCATTTCGAGGACTCGTGAGCAAGCGAATGCTCATTAGTTAGTTAGATTCATTGAGATGATAATCGGGAACATTGGAAACGGTAAGAACGTGATTTTTGGCATTCACGGTAAGTTGGGTCTCGAGGGGCTGCATTAGGGCCCAACAGGCTTTCGGGCCCATTTGGGTGAAATTGGTAGAATATGAAAACTAGTTAAATTGCGCATCGAGACTGATAAAACCATTATGGAATATAGGCTAAATGGGCCTAGATGATAAAATCGGCTAAGTAGGGCCCATTAGGGGTTTTTGGCCCAATAACTCGTTTTCGCTAAAAATGGGCCTATGGGCCATACCGTTTACAGTAAAGGCTTCAGCCCAGTAATATGAAACTTGAAAAGGCTTCGGCCCAGTGTTATGAGATATGAGATATGAAAAGGGCTATGGCCCAGTACATGCTTTGAGATTGGATTTGGGCTTAGACCCAACAGGCTGCTATTGTTTTGGGCTCTGAAAGGGGCTTGTTGCATCGAGTTTCCAAACTTACCCTTTCCTTAACCTTGCAGGTGAGCCTTGATGTGGAGACTTGGGCCGGAGGGGATTCAGAGGGGCCACGGTGATTGTCTTTGGACTTTTAAATAAGCGTTGGTTTCTATTTAATTTCCTTTAATTATTATTTATTTTGGGTTGTAATAAGGCCATTCTAACTTTCCTTTTATTTTTTTTCGGGATTATTTTAATTTTAACAACTTTAAAATTGGTTGATAATTATTCAAATGGGCTAGACTTAGGACGTGTTTTCAAAACGATACTTGTTTCCAAAAAGTTCAACACCACGATTAATTGATTTATCAAAGTCGTTCACTTAAACAAATTTAAACTCGATATAACAAAGTGTGGCTATGGTTGTGGGCATGTCTAGGATTGGATCCAATCAAAGAGCTTGGTACTTAAGCAGCCTTCATGGCTCACCACCTCTGTCTCGGATACCTACCTGGTGCCTAGCTTCCATACACTTTGTTAACTCAATAAAACATATGGTTTTTAAAACACTAAAACGAAACACGGATTTTTAACTCCAATGTGGCACGTCAGATTTGGCCATAACGTCTAGGCCAGGTTTGGGGTGTTACGTTTAGTGGTATCAGAGCCTAGGTTGCAACAACTCGGCTGTGGATCGGGTCCAAAAATGTTTTCGAAAACTTAGGCCTAAGAAGGGTATTTTTGGAAAATGGTTTTTGAAAAGTTCATTTTAAAGATGTTTTGCGGAGAATATAGGTAAAAAGGGTACCAATTTTTCTGTTTTAAATCAAGAGTTCAAAATAGAGGGAGTTTTCAAATCAAAGTTTTCAAATTTCTATTTTCGATGATCAAAAACATGGTTTTAAGTTCTAAATGGATTAGAGAAAGAAGTGGCATTTGAATCCCGGCACCAAGTCTGTAAGTATATTTTTCTTTGCGATATATGATATTATGAATAGTCTTGAGACCCTACTATGATACTTTAGCTAGGGTAGAGTCAGTAAGCGGTAGGAATGAGGCGTAGCTAGGCTACGATGATACGAAAACAACCCTTGAACCGCTATATCTTCATAAGACATTTTCTTAATAAACAAGTGGAACGTTATACTAATTTCATAAAACTCGTAAACAAAAAATTCGATATGAGTACAAGAGGAGCTCGTGGACGAGGCCGCGGACGTGGTCGCGGAAGGGTGCAAGCTGAATATTCATTCTCAGGGCATAGGTCAGCTGAGGAGCCATCTGTGCCACAAGCAACGGAGGCTGGGTCTTATGATCGGGCTGCGGGGGATGACACTTTATCCCAAGCCATGTTAAGGGTTTTAGAAAGAGTAGCTGGAGCTAGTACTGGGACGGTGAATAGGGGGTCTATATCGGAGCGACTCTGGGCCAACGGAGCAGAAGTATTTAGGGGTGTATCTGGAGTAGCCCCAAATGTGGCAGAGTATTGGCTAGAGGCAACAGAATGGATCATGGACGATCTAGACTGCTCAGTGGAGCAAAAGTGAAAGGAGTGTCATTGCTACGGACGAGGCATACCGTTGGTGGATCACCGTAAGGAGAGTACCCCAATTGAGTAAGTAACACAGGAATTGTTCAAACGGCTTTTAAAGAGAGGTATGTTGGAGCAAGCTATGTGGATGCTCGTCGGAAGGAATTCTTGAATCTGACTCAAGGTGATAAGACTATAGCAGAGTATGAGGCAGAATTTTTGAGGCTGAGTCGATATCTAGTGGTATAGTGGCAACGAATATGAGCGCAGATGTTCTGCTTGAGGATGGTCTCCGCGATGAGCTTAGGATATTGATAGCTCTACAGAGGGAGCGTGGTTTTGCTGCATTGGTAGAAAAGGCTAAGATAGCCGAGGAGGTGAAGCTGACTGAGCGAAAGAATCGTGAGAAGGATCGACCCAGATTCAAGAGGGATTTTAGACCCTCAAGTGCCACGAATCGAAATGTTAAAAGAGCAAGGATGGAGGAACCAGTGAGAGCAGTGCCAGTAAATACTTATAGACCGCAGGCTTGCAGGGACTGTGGTAAGGTGCATATGGGGGAGTGCTGGAAACAAACTGGAGCATGTTTCGATGGGGGTCTAAGGAGCATAAGTTCAGAGAGTGTCCTCGGAGGACAGCTTAGGAGCTAGCGGCAGAGCAAAGGGATGTCCAACCACGGCGAGGAGGACCACCACCACAGAGGGGTCGTGTGCAAGGTAGAGGTGGCAATGGTAATGGTCGAGGACGTGGGGCACCTGGCAGAGGTGCTGGACATGCTGAAGCTCGACAACCGGCATTGGTTTATGCTGCACGACGTCGTGAGGAGGGTAACGCTCCTAATGTTATAACGGGTACGTTCTTCATCCATAACATGCCTTACACTACTTTGATTGATGTGGGTTCTACACACTCGTATGTTGCTTGTGATGTATCTGGGGCTTTGGATGTGCTTCCTGAGAAGACTGTGAGTGGGGTATCAGTGATAAGTCCATTGGGACATTCGATTAAGGTAGATAAAATTTTTAGGGCAGTACCATTAGTGACAAGATAAAGTCTTTGAAGGAGATTTGATGGAGCTGCCATTTGGGGATTTTGATCTTATCTTAGGAATGGACTGGTTAACTAAGCACAAGGCGACGTTGGATTGTGCTGCAAAGAGGATGGTACTAAGAACTGCCGAAGATGAAGAGATAATGGTCATAGGGGAACGAAGGGATTATTTATCCAATGTTGTTTCGGCGTTAAGAGCCGAGAAGTTGATTCGGAAAGGTTGTGAGGCGTACCTGGCCTTTGTAAGTCAAACGGGACTTGAGGAGATAACGGTGGAGTCGGTTAGGACTATTAAAGAATTTCAGGATGTATTCCCAGATGAACTTCCTAGATTACCCCCAAACAGAGAAGTCGAGTTTGGAATCGACTTACTACCTGGAACAGCTCCTGTGTCCATTGCGCCTTATCGGATGGCACCAAAGGAGTTGGTAGAATTGAAAGCTCAGATTCAAGAGCTGTTGGATAGAGGTTTATAAGACCAAGTGTTTCTCGTGGGTGCACGGTACTATTCAGAAGAAGAAAGATGGGACTGTGCGAATGTGTATTGACTATCGGCGATTGAATAAGTGACTATCAAGAACAAGTATCCGTTACCAAGAATCGATGATCTGTTCGACCAATTAAAAGGAGCCTCGGTGTTTTCTAAGATCGACCTTAGGTCGGGATATCATCAATTAAGAGTTAAAGAGGGGGATATTTATAAGACGGCGTTTAAGACTCGATACGGTCATTACGAGTTTCTGGTAATGCCATTTGGGTTGACTAATGCACCGGCAGCATTCATGGATTTGATGAATCGGGTATTCCAACCATACTTAGATCGGTTCGTAGTCGTTTTCATTGACGATATCTTGGTGTATTCGGAAACGGAGGAGAAGCATGATGAGCATCTTCGTGTAGTGCTGCAAGTGTTAAGGGGGAAGCAACTTTATGCAAAGTTTAGTAAGTGCGAGTTTTGGCTGAAGGAAGTTACCTTCTTGGGGCATGTTGTGTCTGCCGAGGGGATCAAGGTGGACCCTCGAAAGATTGAAGCAATTTTGGAATGGAAGCCACCGAAGTCGTTAACGGAGATTCGAAGTTTTCTGGGGTTGGCAGGTTATTACTGGAGATTCGTGGAAGGATTTTCTGTGTTGGCAAGACCGCTAATCTAAACTTATAAGGAAGGGAGCACCTTTTGTTTGGACAAATAAGCGAAGAGGCTTTTGAGAGGTGAAGAAGGTTTTGACTGAGCGCCAGTTTTGATTCACCAGTCGGTAAGGATTTCTTGTGTACTACCGATGCGTCACATGTAGGTTTGGGCTGCGTGTTGATGCAAGAGGGTAAAGTGGTCGCTTATGCTTCACGACAGCTTAAGCCGCATGAGGTGAACTACCCTACTCATGACTTGGAATTGGTAGCGGTAATCTTTGCACTTAAGATATGGAGGCATTACCTGTATGGAGAGAAATGCATCATCTATACGGATCACAAGAGTCTTAAGTACTTGCTGACTCAAAAGGAGCTGAATCTTAGGCAGCGAAGGTGGATAGAGTTGTTAAAGGACTATGACTGTTCGATCGAGTATCATCCAGGTGAGGCGAATGTCATGGCTGATGCGCTAAGTCGAAGGGCTATGGCAGAATTAAAGGCGATGTTTGCTCATCTAAGTTTGTATGACGACGGAAGTTTGTTGGCAGAGTTACAAGTGAGACCGACTTGGGTAGAACAGTTAAGAAGCAACAGTTGGAGGATGAGTCGTTGGTTTCTCGGTTTGACAAGTTGAGAAGGGGGAGAATCGACTTTGGGTTAAATAGTGAAGGAGTTCTTTGTTTTCGAGGAGAATTTGTATGTCAAGAACTCCGATTTGAGATTGATGATTTTGAAAGAGGCACATAACGGACCTTGTGCTATGCATCCGGGAGGGAATAAGTTATATCGAGACTTGCGAGAGATGTCTTTGTGGCCGGATTAAAACGAGAGGTGACCGCATTTGTGGGAAGATGTTTGACATGTCAACAAGTAAAGGCCGAGCATCAACTACCTTCGGGATTGTTACAGCCGGTAAAGATACCACTTTGGAAGTGGGAAAGGGTAACTATGGACTTTGTGAGTGGGTTGCCGTTGACACCTTCTAAGAAGGATTCAGATTTGGGTGATTGTGGATAGACTCACGAAATCGCTCATTTCATACCTGTCCGAACCGATTACTCACTTGAAGTTGGCCAAATTGTATGTGGCGGAAATAATACGGTTGCATGGTGTGCCAAGATCGATAATTTCGCATCGAGACCCAAGGTTTACATCTCGGTTTTGGCGAGAGGTTGCATGAGGCATTGGGAACGCGATTGGATTTCAAGACGGCTTTTCACCCTCGATCGGATGGGCGATCGAGAGGGTTATTCAGATTTTAGAGGATATGTTGAGGGTTGTGCTATTGAGTTTAGAGGCACTGGAGGACCATTTGCCATTGGCGGAGTTCGCAGATAACAACAGTTACCAAGCAAGTATTCAGATGGCTCCATATGAGGCACTATATGGGCGAAGGTGTCGTTCGCCTACTTGTTGGGCGAAATTGGGGAAAGGCAAATACTTGGACCGAGTTGGTAGCGACATCTGAAGACAAGATTAAGGTGATCGAAGCGGTTAAAGAGGCGGCGGATCGACAAAAGTCTTATGCCGATCTGAAGCGTAAGGATATTGAATATGCGGTAGGGGACATGGTCTTTTTGAAAGTTTCGCCTTGGAAGAAGATTTTGAGATTTGGTAAGAAGGGTAAGTTGAGTCCACGGTTTATTGGGCCTTACCGAATCACTAAACAGATAGGGCCGGTGGCTTATCAGCTAGAGTTACCTCCAGAATTGGATCACATTCACGATGTCTTCCATGTGTCCATTCTAAGGCGATATTGTTCTGACCCAACTCATATCGTGCCAGTTGCAGAAATTGAGGTACAGTCAGATTTGACCTTTGAAGAGGAACCTGTGCAAATACTTGATCATGATGTCAAGGTGTTGAGAAGGAGGTCAGTCCCGTTGGTGAAGGTACTTTGAAGGAACCATGGCAAGGAAGAAGCTACCTGGGAGACCGAACAAGGAAATGCTTCAGCAGTACCCTCAACTGTTTGGATTAGGTAAATTTCGAGGCCGAAATTTCTTTAAGGAGGGTAGAGTTGTAACATCCTGATTTTCGGGTTTTTCGCGATTCTTGATATTTTAAGTAAATTTCAAAAATTTGGTATGTGATTATAGAATTCATAATTTGGGTATGTAAATAGGCTTATGGAAGGCCCATGGGTTGGCCAAAACTCGATAGAATTTTTAAATTTTGGACTTAGGAGTTAGGGGTTCTGGCTAGGTGCCCTTATATTAAGTTGTGGGTAAAATGTATCACAAAAAGAGCTTTGATAAAGTGGCAAGGGTGATGCCACTAAGCTCCTAAAAAGGTGGCGTGTGGAGCATAGAGGAAGACCTGGGTTCGATTCCCTGTGTTGGCAAATAAGAGTATTTATTTTTATGTGCAGGAAGGGTAAGTGTTGGAACCTAAGTGGATTCTGTAAGAGGAGAGTTGGATCGATTCAAATGCATAAATTAAGGAGGGATAAGGGGAGAGATTTTAGGGATGTGATATGGAGATAGAGTTGGCCGAATAAGGGAGATTGGAGAGGGATTTTCGGAGAGGGGTATTAGGTTAGTAATTTGGCATTAGGGTCTTAGTTGTGCCGATTTCTTCTTTGGTGTGTAGCCTTTTCTCTCTTTTCTTTTCAAATTAATCTACCTCCCTCCTATTCATTTTTCTTCCTTTTCTTCTTTCAAAAGGGCCCACTATTTCCTCCATTCACCATTGTTTCTTTCCTTAATCTCTACTTCTACCAAAATACCGCAAAAAGCCAAAATCAGTGAAGATAGGGGGTGCCGATTCTTTGTGACCAGCAACCTTTGCTTTTCTTTTCCATAGTTGGCGTTCGATTCCTTTACCTTTTAGGCATCCGGATTCAAGAGGGAAAGACTGTGGTAAGTGTTCAAACTCTAAACAATTCCTAGTGTAACTTTGGCCAAAAGCCGAAACCCCAAATTTAGGGAGATGGTCGAATGTGGGTATAGGCCTTATGGGGTCTTCTTTTAACATTTTTGTGGTTTATTTAGTGAAGGAGCAGCAAGGTGTAGTGTCGACTTGGAGTAGCTTGGGTCACCGGAGTAGTTAGACCTAGTCATCAATCGCGACAAAGGTAGGGTGCCTAAGGCCATTATGGATGGTGGCCGAATGTGTAAGTGTTAATATTGGATAGCTCTTGATTTGGTTCAATTATTGCGAGCTGATCTATTTAACAAATGATTATAGGAGAAATCGTGTAGGAGATCTCGTCGAGGAATATCACAAATCAGGTGTGTAAACGAACCCTTTCATAGCTTAAAGCGATGAATGCCGAAAAGCCGAAATGCCGAAATTCTGGCATTTCGAGGACTCGTGAGCAAGTTTAACGCTCATTAGTTAGTTAGATTCGTTGAGATGATAATCGGGAACATTGAAGCAGTAAGAACGTGATTTTGGCATTCACGGTAAGTTGGGTCTCGAGGGTGCATTAGGGCCCAACAAAGCTTTCGGGCCCATTTGGGTGAAATTGGTAGAATATGAAAACTAGTTAAATTAAGACGAGACCGATAAAACCATTATGGAATATAGGCTAAATGGGCCTAGATGATAAAATCGGCTAAGTAGGGCCCATTAGGGGTTTTGGCCCAATAACTCGTTTGCTAAAATGGGCCAGAATCACAGTTTGCACCCATGAATTGTTTGTAACCGTTAATGAACATGGAAACCCTAATTTTTGGTAAAATTACGATATTACCCTTATAATATGAAAATGACCATTTTGCCCCTAGGTAAAAATGACCATTATACCCCTAGGGTTTATGTATGAACTTAATGCATGGGATTTTGATAAACATGATATATATGATATGCACATGACATGTATGATATGCACATGAGATGTTCATAAATGCATTGGGTTGGGTTTTTATATGGATGGAGGAAGTGCAAAAGGGCTTATGCCCAAGTGATCAAAAGGGCTTACGCCCCAGTTATTAAAAGGGCTTACGCCCCAGTTATCAAAAGGGCTTATGCCCCAGTTATTAAAGGGCTTATGCCCCAGTGATCAAAAGGGCTTACGCCCGCTTATTAAAGGCTTTTGCCCATTATTATAAGAGGCAAGGCCTCGGTTATATGATAAAGCAACTATCTTTGCCAAAGGAAAGTTATGGCGGGTGGGTCGAGTTAATCCCCACATGGTGTGTTGGTTGAATACGGGTGGAAAGTAGCGGATGGTGGGTTGAGTAGTCTCCCAAATGGGTTGCATTCTTTCATTTGACATTGCATGTGTTATAAAAATGGGCCTATGGGCCATACTGCTTTCTGATAAAGGCTTCGCCCAAGAATATGAAACTTGAAAAGGCTTCACCCAGTGTTATGAGATATGAGATATGAAAAGGGCTATGGCCCAAGACATGCTTTGAGATTGGATTTGGGCTTAGACCCAACAGTCGCTATTGTTTTGGGCTCGAAAGGGCTTGTTGCACATCGAGTTTCCAAACTCACCCTTTCCTTAACCTTGCGGTGAGCCTTGATGTGGAGACTTGGGTAGGAGGGGATTCAGAGGGCCACGATGATTGTCTTTGGACTTTTAAATAAGCGCTGGTTTCTATTTAATTTCCTTTAATTATTATTTATTTTGGGTTGTAATAAGGCCATTCTAACTTTCCTTTTATTTCTTTTCGGGATTATTTTAATTTTAACAACTTTAAAATTGGTTGATAATTATTCAAATGGGCTAGACTTAGGACGTGTTTTCAAAACGATACTTGTTTCCAAAAAGTTCAACACCACGATTAATCGATTTATCAAAGTCGTTCACTTAAACAAATTTAAACTCGATATAACAAAGTGTGGCTATGGTTGTGGGCATGTCTAGGATTGGATCCAATCAAAGAGCTTGGTACTTAAGCAGCCTTCATGGCTCACCTCCTCTGTCTCGGATACCTACCTGGTGCCTAGCTTCCATACACTTTGTTAACTCAATAAAACATATGGTTTTTAAAACACTAAAACGAAACACGGATTTTTAACTCCAATGTGGCACGTCAGATTTGGCCATAACGTCTAGGCCAGGTTTGGGGTGTTACATTAATTAAGATATGATTTTTTATCAGTTTTTGATAATTTCTACGTTTTTGTGATCGTTGCTTTGTGCTCTATTAAGCCCATGCCTAAATTTCTAATTTTGATGATGATTTTGAAATATGCTATTGATGAAATTGTGAGCTTTATGAAGTTAGATGATAGAAAATAAAAGATATGTGTTAGATTAATATGTTGTCTTTGAATTTTTGATGAATTTGAGTAATTTGGGCTAAATTGTAAAAAAGAGATTTTGAAGGACTAAAATGTGAAATAAATGAAATATATGGGCCTATTTGGGCTATAGGAGAATTCGGCCTATCTTGTATAATATAAAATTTTATGTATTTGGTGATTTTATGAATTAGGGACTAAAGTGCTAAAATGTGAAAATGTGAGGGCTAATTTGTAAAATGCCCTAAATATGTGTATATGGATTGAATTGAATTATTTGGTGAATAAAAGAGTTAAATTTGAATTTGTATATATCAAGAACAAAAGAAAACAGAATTAGATCGGGGGAAGTCGAAAATCGTCGAGTAGTCGATTCCGTTCGATCGAATCTGTACGAGGTAAGTCGATATACAAATAAATGTGTTTGAATTGAATTATTTATATTTATATGACATTGAATTGTGATGAATGGCTATATGAGAATTCAATATGTAATGTTTGAGAAAGTTCTAATAATGTAACGACGTCTGAAAAGCCCAGTATGAACCATAGGAATAGTTAGTATACATATGTCATGGCATAGGATCCAATATGTGTTTTCGTGTAAAACCACGTCTAGGATATTAGCATCAACTTATGATTTACGTGTAAGACCATGTCTAGGACATTGGCATCGTATTTGATTTCGTGTAAGACCCTGTCTGGGACAATGGCATCGATATTTGATTACATGTAAGACCATGTATGGGACTTTGGCATTGTATGAGCTTTCCAAGCTATCCGAGTATCCTTATTGATTCCGAACGATTCAACGGGCATTCCGAGAAATGAGTAACTATGTGGTTGTGTATCGACTCAGGTACATTTGAATTATATATCATGATTAAGAATAAAAGTAAGTATTTGAACATATGTGGTCATATGAAATATGTATGAGCTATATGAGACTTATAAATATGTAGTTATTCTTTTCCATGATCTATATGATTAAATTGAATTTAAATTATGTCATGTGATAAGTTTGTTTGTATATGGCTTACTAATCGTTTGAAAGCTTGCTTTGTGTGTGTTTTCAAATGTTTTATAGATATCGAAGCTATCGGGTGCTCAGGGATCATCGAGGATCATCACCACGCTATCTAACTCTATTTTGGTACATTTTTAAAATGTGAATATTTAAGTATGGCATGTATAGGCTAGAGGTATTTGAATATGTTTTGTGAAGTGTGTATTTAGCCATGTGATATGGCTTAATTATGGTTGAACTTATGGTTTGATTTTGGCATATGATATGTGATGCAAATTATGCCTATGTGATGTGCTCATAATTGTCCAAATAGAAATAGTCAATTTTGGTAAGTTTTGGTATGTGTTTATTTGAGAATTGGTAAGTTTATGGCATAAGGTTGAATGAAGTAAATTGATATTATGAAATATAACTTTTGGTATGATTTTGACTTATGATTTAGCATGAATTTTGGTACAGTTATGAGCATGAATTTGGTTGTTAATGATATTGTATGATTGATGTATGTTTTGGTTGTGAATTGGCTGAGAATTTGGTATAAAATGATTTGATTTTTGTGCTTGTAGGAATAACCCAAAATGGGTGGCAAATTGGCTTTGCAAATAGCCTATTTTTGTCCATACGGGCAGAGACACGGGCGTGTGTCTCAACCGTGTGACACACGGTTATATTACACGGCCGTGTGTCCTTTGGGGTACCTTACAATTTTAATTCAGTATACCCTACAGTTTTGACACGGTCTAGACATACAGGCATGTCTATTGGCCGTGTGTGGCACACAGGCTGGCACACGGGCGTGTGGTCGGCCGTGTGACGCAAGTCAGTAGCCTCCCTAATTTTCACACGGCCTGGTACACGGGCGTCTCTTGGGGTTGTGTGGGACAGGTCAGTATGGATGCCCTGTTTTGCCACGGCCTAGACACACGGGAGTGTCTAATGCCGTGTGAGGCACACGGCTTGCTCACACGGACGTGTGACCTTTATAGCTTTGAAAAATGTTTAAGTTTCGAAAAATTTTGTGTGAGCTCAGTTTAGTCCAGACCCCTTTCTAAAGTATGTTTAAGGTCTCGTAGACCTATATAAGTGACAATTGTGAATGATTATTATATGTTTTGAGTGTGTTATGCTTAAGTATATGGGAGTGTTCTGTTATGTCCGGTAACACCTTTAACCCTATTCCAGCAATGGATACGGGTTAGGGGTGTTACAGAATAGATCCTACAACATTTAGAATGTTCACCATTTGTGTATGATACATTGTGGTATCTCTTCTAAAAGAAACGGCATACCAATGGTGGTTGACAGTCATCCGACATGTGTTAGCTGATCAGGTTACTTAGGCATTCTTCCAATCCGAGTTTCAAAATAAATACATCGACGAATTTTATTGTAATATCCTGATTTTCGGGTTTTTCGTGATTCTCGAGATTTTGTTAAAGTTTTTAAAATTTGATATTTGGCTGTGAAATTCATAATTGGAGTGTGTAAATGGGCTTATGGAAGGCCCATATAATGGCCAAAAACCCGGTAGAATTTTTGAATTTTGGACTTAAGAAGTTAGGGGCTTTGGATAGGTGGCCTTATTAAAAATTGTGGGTAAAATGTATCACAAAAAGAGCCTCTGGCAGAGTGGCTAAGTGACTCCGCTAGGGTGCTAGAAAGGTGGCGTGTAAGTTGTTGGGGGGAAACCTGGGTTCGATTCCCTGTGATGGCAAATGTGATGTTATTTTTTATGCTTTGAGCATACAGGAGTTGTAGCCGAATGGAACTCTGTGGGAGAGAGTTTGAATCAATCAAATGCATGGATTAAAGAGTGATAAGGGGAGAGATTTTAGGGATTTGAGAGAGAGATAGATTTGGCTGAATAGAGGGGATTAGAGAAGGGATTTCGGTAGAGGGGTATAGGGTTAGTATTTCGGCATTTGGGGAGCTTGTTGTGCCGTTTTCTTCTTTGTAAACTATAGGAGTAGTCTTTTCATTTTCTTTCTTCTTCTCTAGCTGAACCTACCACCCTTCCATCCATCATCTTTCTTCATTTTCTTTTTCCAAAACCAGTTAACTACTTTCTTCCATTCATCTACTACTTCTTTCCTTACCTCCACTTCTGTCGAACAGCCGCAAAAGCCGAACCTGTGAAGCTTGGTGGTGCTGATTCTTTATTGACCAGCAACCTTCTTTTTCCCTTCACATTTTTTGTGGCCAAACCCTTTATCTTCTAAGCTTTAAACGGTTCAAGAATAGAGACTGTGGTAAGTATTGTACTCTAAATCGATTCTGTAGTAACTGTTGACAAAAGCCAAAACCCCTATAGTTTAGGGAGGTGGCCGATTAGAGATATAAGCCTTATTGGGCTTCTTCATTTGATTTTTTTATGGTTTGTATCATGGAATAGTTACATTGGAGGAGCAGTAAGGCGTGGGGTGTCGATTTTGGATAAGCTTGGTCATATCGTCAGACCCTGTGAAGGTAAGTGAACAATTGCCATTAGGGGTCTTTGGCTGAATCTGGTAAGGAAGATTTTGGGTTTAATAAGCATGTTTTGTACACTAAGAATAGTGGTGGATAATTGTAGGTTGCCGTGGGAGACTTTATTGGTGAACGTCACAAAACAGGTGTGTAACGAACCCTTTTTCGTAGCTTAAATTGATATATGCTGAAAAGCCGAAATGCCGAAATTCTAGCATTTTGAGGACTCGTGAGCATGCGAACGCTCATAGGTTAGCTAGATTCACTAAGTTGATTATCGAGATCGTTGGAATAGGTAAGAGCATGATTTTTGGCGTCACAGTAAGTTGGGCCTCAAAGGGCTAAAATCGGGCCCAATGGGCTTCCGGGCCCATTTGGGTAAATTTGGTAGAAAATAGAATCCTATCAAATTGCGCGTTAGTACAATTAATACCATTAAAGAATATAGGATAAATGGGCCTAGATGACTAAATCGGCTTTGTAGGGCCCATTAAGGGTTTTTGGTCCAATAACTCGGTTTCGCTAAGAATGGGCTAGAATCGCTGCCTAAACACTTGAATTGTTAATAACTGTTAATGAACATGGAAAACCCTAATATTTGGTGAAATTACGGAATTACCCTTATAATGTGAAAATGACCTTTTTGCCTCTAGGTGAAAATAACCATTATATCCCTAGGGTTTAATTATGAATTTGAGGCATGAGATTTTGATATACATGATTTGACATGATATGCACATGATATGTATGATATGCACATGATATGTATGATATGCACATGATATATTCATATATGCATGGGTTGGGTTTTATATGAATGGAGGAAGTGCAAAAGGGCTTTGCCCCAGTTTACCGAAAAGGGATTTGCCCCAGTTTACCGAAAAGGGCTTTGCCCTAGTTTATCAAAAAGGGCTTTACCCCAGTTATTAAAAGAGGCTAGGCCTCCAGTTATATGATAAAGCAGCTATGTTGCCAGTGGAGAGTTTGGTTGGGTGGGTTGAGTTATTCCTCACATGGAGAGCTTGGTTGGTACGGGTGGAGAGTAGCGGATGGTGGGTTGAGTAGTCTCCCCAAATGGGCTTGCATATGTTCATTGATGTTGCATGTATTATTGAAATGGGCCTATGGGCCATATCGTTTACAGTAAAGGCTTCGGCCCAGTGATATGAATTATGAATTATGAAAAGGCTTCGGCCCAGTAATGACTTATGAAAAGGCTTCGGCCCAGTAATATGACTTATGAAAAGGCTTCGGCCCAATATATGTTGAGATTGAAGTTGGGCTTAGGCCCAGTAGGCTGATGTTGTTTTAGGCTCTGAAAGGGGCTTGTTGCATGCTGAGTTTCCAAACTCACCCTTTTCCTTAACCTTACAACTGAGCCTTGATTTGGGGACTTGGGCCGGAGGGGATTCAGAGTGGCCACGATGAACACTTTTGGATTTTAAAATAAGTTACTGGTTTTCTTTATTTTATCTTATTTACTATTTATTTTTGGGTTGTAATAAGGTCATTTTAACTTTATTTTCTTTTTGGGATTATTTTATTTGCAATAACTCTAAATTTTTGCTGATAATAATTAAAATGGGCTAGACTTAGGGCGCGTTTTCAAAATGATACTCGTTTTCAAAATAACATAACACCACGATTAATCGGTTTATCAAAGATATCTACCCAAATGAATTTTCAACACGGTTATCAAAGTGTAGCAATGGTTGTGGGCATGTCTAGGATTGGATCCAATCGAAGAGCTTGGTACTTAAGCAGCCTCCATGGCTCACCTCCTCTATCTCGGATACCTACCTGGTGCACAGCTTCCATTCACTTTGTTAACTTAAGACGGTTATTTTAAAACACTAAAATGAAACATAGGTTTTTAACTTCAATGTGGCACGTCGGATTCGGCCATAACGTCTGGGTCAGGTTTGGAGTGTTACATTTAGTGGTATCAGAGCCCGGTTGCAACAACTCGGCTATGGGTTTTAACGGGTCTAAAATTAAAAATTTCAGAACAAAGGTATTTTAAATCAAATTTTAAGAATTCCTATTTTCTGTGACCAAATACATAGTTTTTGGTTTTAAATGGTTTAAATAAAGAAGTGGCACACTGAATCCCCGGCACTAAGTCTGTAAGTATACTCTCTTTTACGTTATGTGATATTGATATGATGCTGAGACCCTACTATGATACTTTAGATAGGGTAGAGCTGTAAAACGGTAGGAATGAAACTGTAGCTAGGCTACGACGTTGCGAAAACAATCCTTGAACTGCTATATTTCCATAAGACATCTCGTAATAAACAATTGACCATTAAACTAATGTCATAAAATTCGTAATCAGATAAAATCGATATGAGTACAAGATGAACTCGTGGACGAGGCCGCAGACGTGGTCGCGGAAGGGTGCAAGCTGAATCTTCACCCTCAGGGCATAGGCCAGTTGAGGAGGCATCTGTGCCACAGGCAACTGAGACTGGGTCATATGATCGGGCTGCAGGAGACGATGCTTTGTCCCAACCAATGTTAAAGGTTTTGGAAAGGGTTGCTGGAGCTAGCACCGGGAAAATAAATAGGGGATCCATCTCAGAACGACTTCGAGCTAATGGAGCAGAAGTTTTTAGGGGTGTATCTGGGGTAGCCCCAAACGTGGCTGAATATTGGCTAGAGGGAACAGAGCGAATTATGGACGATTTAGATTGCTCTGTGGAGCAAAAGCTGAAGGGGGCTGTGTCGTTGCTACGAGACGAGGCGTACCGATGGTGGATCACCGTAAGGGAGAGTACCCCGATTGAACGAGTAACCTGGGAATTGTTTAAGACTGTTTTTAAGGGAAGGTATGTTGGAGCTAGTTATGTGGATGCCCGTCGAAAGGAATTTTTGAATCTGACATAGGGTAATAAGACTGTTGCGGAGTATGAGGCGCAATTCTTGAGGCTGAGTCGATACACCAGCGGGATAGTTGCGACTGAATATGAGCGTAGTGTTCGATTTGAGGATGGCCTCCGCGATGAGCTTAGGGTACTGATAGATCCACACAGGGAGCGTGATTTTGCTACGTTGGTTGAAAAAGCTAAGATAGCCGAGGAAGTAAAGCAGACTAAACGACAGAATCGTAAAAAGGATCGACCCAGATTTAGGAGGGATTCTGGACCCTCGAGTGCTGTAAATAGGAATGTTAAAAGAGCTAGAATGGAGGAATCGGTTCGAGCAGTTCCAGTGAATACTTTTAGACCGCAGGCTTGCAGGGACTATGGCAGGGTGCATATAAAGGAGTGCTGGAAACGAACTAGAGTGTGTTTTCGATGTTGGTCAAAGGAGCATAAGTTCAGAGAATGTCCTTGGAGAGCAGCTCAGGAACTAGCTGTGGAGCAAAGGGATGTCCAACCACAGCGAGGAGGACCACCACCACAGAGAGGTCATGGGCAAGGTAGAGGTGGAAATGGTAATGGACGAGGACGTGGGGCACCCGGCAAGGGTGCTGGACATGCTGAAGCTTGACAGCCGGCGTTGGTTTATGCTGTACGGCGTCGTGAGGAGGGTGACGCTCCTGATGTTATAATCGGTATGTTCTTCATTCATAGCATGCCTTACATTGCTTTAATTGATGTGGGTTCCACTCACTTGTATGTGGCTTGTGATGTATCTAGGGTATTGGGTGTGCTTCCTGAGGAGACTGTAAGTGGGGTATCGGTGATAAGCCCTTTAGGACACTCAGTTAAGGTAGATAAACTTTTTAGGGTGGTGCCTTTAGAGATACAAGATAAGACATTTGTAGGAGATTTGATGGAGCTGCCATTTGGGGATTTTGATTTTATCTTTGGAATGGACTGGCTAACTAAGCATAGGGCGACGTTGGATTGTGCTGCTAAGAGGTACTAAGAACTGCTGAGGATGAGGAGATAATGGTTATAGGGGAGCGAAGGAACTATTTGTCCAGTGTTGTCTCAGCTTTAAGGGCCAAGAAGTTGATTCGGAAAGGTTGTGAGGCGTTCTTGGCATTTGTAAGTCAAGCTGAACCTGAGGGGATAACTTTGGAGTCAGTTAGGACCATTAAAGAATTTCAAGATGTATTTCCGGAGGAACTTCCTGGATTACCTCAAAACAGAGAAGTCGAGTTCGGAATCAACTTGTTACCTAAAACAGCTCCAGTGTCCATTGCACCTTATAGGATGGCACCAAATGAGTTGGTAGAATTGAAAGCTCAAATTCAGGAACTGTTGGATAGAGGGTTTATAAGACCAAGTGTTTCCCCGTAGGGTGCACCAGTGTTGTTCGTAAAGAAGAAAGATAGGACCATGCGGATGTGCATTGACTATTAGTAGTTGAACAAATTGACGATCAAGAACAAGTATCCATTACCAAGAATTGACGATCTGTTCGACTAACTGAAAAGAGCCTCAGGTATTTTCTAATATCGACCTTCAGTCAGGATATCATCAGTTGAGAGTCAAAAAAGTAGATATTCATAAGACTGCATTTAGAACTCGATATGGTCATTACGAGTTTCTGGTTATGCCCTTTGGTTTGACTAATGCACCGGCAGCATTCATAGATTTAATGAATCGGGTGTTTCAGCCGTACTTGAATCGGTTCGTAGTCATTTTTATCTATAATATCTTGGTATATTCGGAAACGGAAGAGAAGCATTGAACATCTTCGTATTATGCTGCAAGTTCTAAGGGAAAAGCAACTTTATGCAAAGTTTAGTAAGTGTGAGTTTTGGCTGAAGGAAGTCACTTTCTTGGGGCATGTTGTGTCTGCTGAGGGGATCAAGGTGGACCTCCGAAAGATTGAGGCAATTCTAGAATAGAAGCCACCGAGGTCAGTAACAGAGATCTAAAGTTTTCTGGGGTTGGCAGGTTATTATTGAAGATTTGTGGAAGGATTTTCTGTGTTGGCAGCACCGTTAACTAAACTTATAAGGAAGGGAGCACCTTTTATTTGGACAAATAAGTAGCAAAAGGCTTTTGAGAAGCTGAAGAAGGTTTTGACTGAGGCACCAGTGTTGATTTAGCTAGAGTCTAGCAAAGATTTCACTGTGTACAGCGATGCGTCACATGTAGGTTTGGGCTGCGTGTTGATGCAAGAGGGCAAAGTGGTCGCTTATGCTTCATGACAGCTTAAGCCTCATGAGGTAAACTATTCTACTCATGACTTGGAGTTGGCAGCGGTGATTTTTGCGCTTAAGATATGGAGGCATTACTTGTATGGGGAGAGATGCATTATTTATACGGATCACAAGAGTCTTATGTACTTGCTGACTCAAAAAGAGCTGAATCTTAGACAGCGAAGGTGGATAGAGTTGTTAAAGGACTATGACTGTTCGATTGAGTACCATCCAGGTAGGGCAAATGTCGTGGCTGATGCGTTAAGTCGAAGGACTGTGGCGGAATTGAAGGCAATGTTTGCTCGTTTAAGTTTGTATGACGATGGAAGCTTATTGGCAGAGTTACAAGTGAGACCAACTTGGGTGGAGCAGATTAAGAAGCAACAGTTAGAGGATGAGTCATTGGTTTCTCAGTTTCAGCAAGTTGAGAAGGGGGAGAATCCAGATTTTGGGTTAAATAATTATGGGGTTCTTTGTTTTCGAGAAAGAATTTGTGTACTGAAGGACTCTAATTTGAGGTTGATGATTTTAAGGGAGGCACATAGTGGACCATGTGCTATGCATCCAGGAGAGAGTAAGTTGTATCGAGGCTTGCAAGAGCTATATTGGTGGCCTGGGCTTAAGCAAGAAGTGACTGAATTTTTGGGGAAATGTTTGACGTGTCAACAAGTAAAGGCTGAGCATCAACTGCCTTCAGGATTGTTATAGCCAGTAAAGATACCACTTTGGAAATGGGAAAGGGTAACTATGGATTTTGTAAGTGGGTTGCCGTTGACACCTTCCAAGAAGGATTCAGTTTGGGTAATTGTGGATAGGCTCACGAAATCTGCCCATTTCATACCTGTCCGAACCGATTACTCATTGCAGAAGTTGGCCAAGTTGTATGTGGCGGAGATAGTGCGGTTGCATGGGGTACCAGTATCGATAATTTTTTATTGAGACCCAAGGTTTACATCTCGATTTTGGCAGAAATTGCATGAGACGTTGGGAACGAGATTGGATTTTAGTACGGCTTTTCACCCCCAGTCAGATGGGCAGTCAGAGAGGGTCATTCAGATTCTAGAAGACATGTTGAGAAGTTGTGTTATTGAATTTAGGGGCAGTTGGGAGGATTACTTGCCATTGGCGGAGTTCGCGTATAATAACAATTACAAAGCAAGTATTCAGATGGCTCCTTATGAGGCACTGTACGGGCGAAGGTGTCGCTCGCCCACTTGTTGGGCAGAGTTGGGGGAAAGGCAAGTACTTGGGCCAAAGTTGGTAATGGATGCTGAAGAGAAGGTTAAGGTAATCAGGAATCGGTTAAAGGAGGCAACAGATCGACAAAAGTCTTATGCCGATCTGAAGCGTAAGGATATTGAATATGCGGTTGGGGACATGGTCTTTTTGAAAGTTTCACCTTGGAAGAAGATATTGAGATTTGGTAAGAAAGGCAAGTTGAGTCCACAGTTCATTGGGCCTTATCGAATTATTAAGCGGATAGGGCCGGTGGCTTATCAGCTAGAGTTACCTCCAGAGCTAGATTGTATTCACGACATTTTCATGTGTCCATGCTAAGGCGATATCGTTCTGGCCCAACTCATATCGTGCCAGTTGCAGAAATTAAAGTACAGTCGGATTTGACCTTTGAAGAAGAACCTGTGCAGATACTTGATCACGACGTCAAGGTACTGAGAAGGAAGTCAGTCCCATTAGTGAAGGTACTTTGGAGAAACCATGGCAAAGAAGAAGCTACTTGGGAGACCAAGGAGGCGATGCATCAGCAGTACCCTCAACTGTTTGGATCAGGTAAAATTTCGAGGTCGAAATTTCTCTAAGGAGGGTAGAGTTGTAATATCCTGAATTTTCGGGTTTTTCATGTGACATCCCTAATTTGACCCTAGTCGGAAAGTGGTTTCGGGACCACTAAACCGAGTCTTATAAGTAATTAAAAGTTATATTCTATGTTTATGATGTTAGTAAATGCATGTGTGAAAGTTTCATGCATTAAATTGATCATTTCTATGTGAATTTATTAAAATGGACTTATATGAAACATTGTTGAAAGGTGATAGGCTAATCTTACAATGGTCTAATAGTACATGCATGCAAAAGAGTGGTTTTGCATGTCAATTTGCCCAAAAAAAGGGAAGAGTGGCCGGCCATGACAAGATTATGGGCAGGGAACATGTTTCCAACATGTTTAGTTAGTGGATTATGTAGAAAAATAAAGAAATGAAAAAAAATGAGCATGGATGCCCCCTTGTTGCCGTGAGTAGAGGAAAAAGAAAGGAGAAAAATTTGTTCATCCATTCTCAATTCTTGGCTGAAAATACTAAGGGAAAAAGGAAGGATTTTTGCTTCGTGCTTGGTTTAGAAGAGAACTAGAAGGAGATTTGGTCATACTTGTGTCAAGATTAAGGTATGTTTGAGGTTGTGTCATGAGATTCATGCATGTTTTAGTTGCTAACTTGATGTTCATGTTAGCCCATGGTTCAAATCCTTGTTATGCCATGGAAATGGTATTTGGCCAAGGTTGATATTGTGTTAAAGCCATTGCATGCTAAATGTGAAGCTTGTTGATGATGCATGTAATGATGGATTGACTACTCTTGAAATTTCTTTTAGCATTCTTGAGTAAGACATGGAGTTTTCTTTGTTTAACCATGACCAAAAATTGAAAGGGGATGGTGTGGGATGTATTCGGCCATGGCATACTCATAAGTGCGATTTATGCTTGTTGCATGATAGGTAAAAAAATTTGTGTTTTGATATATGTGTATATGTGTTTGTACATGATGTTACAAATGGATGTAAAAATATATGCTAGATTGGGAAAATTTGATTAAATGTTCATGAGATGAAATTAGGTGATTAAAAGATGTTAGCTAACATTGTATATGTATATATATATTCGGCCATTAAAGTGAGTATGTAGGTGATGTTGAATCAAGTTTTTGGTGCATATTCGGTTAGGTGTATAATCGACCAAATAGGTGATTAGTAAGAATGGTTGCCGAATATACAAGCATACATATGCATGTGTAGTTGAACTATGAATGTTTATCAAGATGGTTAAACTAGTTGATTTATTGATTAAGCTCAAGGAGTTAAAGAAGGAGAATCAAGCAAGGGAAAGACAAAGGTCATCGAGTAGCCGACTTGGAACTATTTTACCCAACACGAGGTAAGTCATTAAGCATATATTTGGTGTTGATTTAAATGATCAATATATATATGCAAATGTGTTTAAATGAGTTGATGTGTAAATGGAAATGTATGTGTATGGAATGATGCCATTGTTGAATGTATAAAGGCAGCAAAGTGCGTAAGGTATTGGTCTCGGCACTAAGTGTGCGGGTATAAATGGACACGGTGGCAAGATTGGCACTAAGTGTGCGGTTTAAAATTGTACAGCACTAAGTGTGCGAGTTTGATTATATAGCACTAAGTGTGCGAGCTGAATGTATATAGCACTAAGTGTGCGGATTCACTATATGCCCTTGCATTACAATTGGCACTGAGTGTGCGACATTATCGAGTTAATCCCGGACAGCGGATCGGGTAAGTACCTTGAGCTCATGACGAATAGGCAATATGTTCATGCTCGGGGTTGAGCTTGGTAAGCTTTAAATCTATGTGATGATTGCAATTGTATGATTATGGTGAAAATGAGTTGGTGTGTGAAAATGCCTCAAATATCTTATTGTACAGAATATGAAATGTGGATGTATGACTTGGTATGAGATTGAACCGAAAGGTCCGAGGAATTATGGTATAGTTTTGATATGGATGGAGTACCTAGCGTCGTTTATCGTTTCATGTTGTGATAATTTTATTAATGGATGGTTGATGAATGCTTATGACTTCTTGAGTTATAAACTCACTCGGTGTTTTCTTGTCACCCATTTTAGGTCTCTTGGACTCGATCGTTTGCGTGCTTGGAACCGTCGTTGAAGTCATCACACCACTGGAAATCTTTTGGTATTGTCTTCGTAGTTAAACTAGGAGAACATTTGGCATGTATAGGCTATTACATTTTGTTGAATTGTGGGTTGTAAACTTTAAGCCATGCGAAAATGGCCTATGTGGTCGGTTGAGTGTGATCCTAAAACCTATAGTCACGAGCCTTAGAAACCTTAATTTTGATAAGGTGGCCATAGTTGTATTATGTATGATGAAATAGTTGGCCATGGAAGAATTATGAAATAGTCATTGTTTGCTTTAGTATGTGATCTTGCCAGTGAATAATGAGGTGAGATGGAAAAATCACTAAAAATAGTAGAAGTAGAATTAAATAGTGAATAAATTATGAAATTTTCATATGGATTTAAACGAAACGACCATATGAGCCGTATTTTAAGAGATATTCGAGATTTCGTGAGACAGGGCGAACGGTTTCGGATCCTCTATTTCGACTTTTAAAATTTACCATAAATTATCCAGAAACAATTAGGAGTCATTCCTTATATGCATAGATTCCTTTGAGTCTAGTTTCATTAGAAACAAACGGCATGAGCATTGGAGCTCATACGAGATGATATCCAGGTCGTAATGCAAAGGTCGGTGTAGTCGAACTCTGAAACAGGGTGACTTTAACTAATAAACTGCACTAATTGGCTCGACCACAAATTCTAGAAAAAATGTGTAGATGGGATTATGAGTCTAGTTTCAGGAAAATTGACGGAACTGATTTTCTAGTTCTGGAACTCGAGATATGACTTTTAAGGTGACAAGGACGCAGCTTAACTAGCTTCGCGAATGTAAATCAAATATTTCGAGAGAGAAATAAAGGGAAGTAAGCCCGGTAACACCACGTGGTCAAATCCGGTGACGGTCACGGGTTTGGGGTGTTACATTTCATGATTCTTGAGATTTTGGTAAAGTTTTTAAAATTTGATATTTGGTTGTGAAATTCATAATTGGAGTGTGTAAATGGGCTTATGGAAGGCCCATATGATGGCCAAAAACCTGGTAGAATTTTTGAATTTTGGACTTAAGAAGTTAGGGGCACTAGATAAGTGGCCTTATTAAAAATTGTGGGTAAAATGTATCACAAAAAGAGCCTCTGGCAGAGTGGCTAAGTGACGCCACTAGGGTGCTAGAAAGGTGGCGTGTAAGTGGTTAGGGGGAAACCTGGGTTCGATTCCCTGTGATGGCAAATGTGATGTTATTTTTTATGCTTTGAGCATGCAGGAGTTGTAGCCAAATGGAACCTTGTGGAAGAGAGTTTGAATTAGTCAAACGCATGGATTAAGGAGTGATAAGGGGAGAGATTTTAGGGATTTTAGAGAGAGATAGAGTTGGCCGAATAGAGGGGATTAGAGAAGGGATTTTGGCAGAGGGGTATAGGGTTAGTATTTCGGCATTTGGGGAGCTTGTTGTGCCGTTTTCTTCTTTGTAAACCATAGGAGTAGTCTTTTCATTTTCTTTCTTCTTCTCTAGCTGAACCTACCACCCTTCCATCCATCATCTTTCTTCCTTTTCTTTTTCCAAAACTAGTTAACTACTTCCTTCCATTCATCTACTACTTTTTTCCTTACCTTCACTTCTGTCGAAAAGCCGCAAAAGCCAAACCTGTGAAGCTTGGTGGTACCGATTCTTTATTGACCAGCAACATTCTTTTTCCCTTCACTTTTTTGTTGGCCAATCCCTTTATCTTCTAAGCTATAAACGGTTCAAGAATGGAGATTGTGGTAAGTATTCGTACTCTAAATCGATTCTGTAGTAACTGTTGACAAAAGCCAAAACCCCTATAGTTTAGGGAGGTGGCCGATTAGAGATATAAGCCTTATTGGGCTTCTTCATTTGATTTTTTTTATGGTTTGTATAGTGGAATAGTTACGTTGGAGGAGCAGTAAGGCGTGGGGTGTCGATTTTGGATAAGCTTGGGTTATATCGTCAGACCCTGTGAAGGTAAGTGAACAATGGCCATTAGGGGTCTTTGGCCGAATGTGGTAAGGAAGATTTTGGGTTTAATAAGCATGTTTTGTACACTAAGAATAGTGGTGGATAATTGTAGGTTGCCGTGGGAGACTTCGTTGGTGAACATCACAAAGCAGGTGTGTAACGAACCCTCTTTCGTAGCTTAAATCGATATATGCCGAAAAGCCTAAATATCGAAATTCCGACATTTCGAGGACTCGTGAGCATGCAAACGCTCATAGGTTAGTTAGATTCACTAAGTTATTATCGGGATCATTGGAACAGGTAAGAGCAAGATTTTCGGCGTCACGGTAAGTGGGGCCTTGAAGGGCTGAAATCGGGCCCAATAGGCTTCCGGGCCCATTTGGGTAAATTTGGTAGAAAATGGAATCCTGTTGTGACAACCCTAAATTGACCCTAGTCGGAAAGTGGTTTCGGGACCGCTAAACCGAGTCATAAAAATAATTAACCGTCATAGTTGATGCTCATTATATGTACATATGCATGTGTGAAAAATTTCATGTTTGGATTTTGTTAATTGTAAGTGAATTTTATCAAATAGGACTTGTGTGAGAAAATTTAGAAATGTGCTAGGCAAATGTAAAGTGGTCTATTAATGCATGTTGTGAAAATGATGGGTTTGCATGTCAATTTACCCAAAATTTAAGCATGGTGGCCGGGCATGCTATGAGTGGAAACATGTTGCAAACATGTTGGGTTAGTGGTTATGTTAGAAAGAATAAAATAATGAAAAAAAAAGGGAATATGATGAAAACAAAGGAAAACAAATGTCCATCCTTTCACATTTTTCTTCCTTGGCCGAATGTTCTAAGAAGAAGGGGGGGAAAAGCTTGAGAAATTCAGCTATGGTAGTTTGCTAGACTAAGGTATGTTTGATGTTGTCCATGAGATTCATGCATGTTTTTAGTTGTTAGTTTGAGTTCTACTTAGCCCATGGTTTAAATATTTGCTATGGGATGGAGATGATATTTGGCCATGGGTGTTGTCTTCTTGGTTGATGTTTGATGTTGTGGTGATGAGGCATGAAGATGAGTTAAGTTTCGGCTAAGGTGGATTTGTGTTGATGTCATTTGCATGCTAAGTGTGAAGCTTTGTAATGATACATGTGTATGGTGCTTTTGATGTTGTGAATGGAAGTAGTGGAAAAGTAAAAGAAAATTTATGTAGAAATGTGGTATATGTGGATTTGTAGGATGTTACAAATATATGTGAAGCCATGCTAGATTAGGAAGAATTCGGTCAAGTGTTCATGAGATGAAATTTTGTGTTTAGGTGAATTAAAGATGATAGTATAGTTGATATCATATATATATGTATGCATATTCGGCCATCAAATTAAGAGCATAGGTGATGTTGAGTCTAAGCTTTGCACATTCGGCCATATATATATATATATATGCATGTGTGATTGAATTATTGATAGTAGGGCAATAGCATATGGTTATTAGTCGAATAGCTCAAAAACATATGGTAGGAAGATAAGAATTAGTCATGTATCTCCTATGATATGAAATCATTAATATTTTGATATAAATATTTAGCAAGACGGTTAAACTAGTTAATTTGTTGATTAAGCTCAAGAAGTTAAAGGAGGAGAATCAAGCAAAGGCAAAGGAAAGGACATCGAGTAGCCGAGTTAGAACCGTTTTACCCAAAACAAGGTAAGTTATTAAGCATATATTTTGTATTGATATAAATAATCATAATACCTATGTACTTATGCCGAATGGAATGATATATAAATGCATGAAGTGACAAAATTTATCGAGTGTAAAAAAAAAAAAGGAGATGTATTGAGTTGCTGATTTCGGCACTAAGTGTGCGGGTATAAACGTTTACTATAATGAGATTGGCACTAAGTGTGCGAGTTTAATTGTATAGCACTAAGTGTGCGAGTTTGAATTGCATAGCACTAAGTGTGCGAGTTTGAATATTAAGCACTAAGTGTGCGGACTTACTGTATATTTTCGAATAATCATTAACGTTAAGTGTGCGACTTTATCGAGTAGATCATGGACTGCGGAACGAGTAGATATTTTGAGTTCAGAAGGAATAGATGTTATGTTTATATTTGGAACTGAGCTTGGTAAGTCTTGAACCTGTGTGGTGATTATAGTTGAAGTAGGAACATAATATTATTGTGGAGTAGATGAAATGCTATTATTAGTATAATCTAAATGAAGATAAAATGAGGTGTGGAGATGCATCAAATATCATATCGAATATCATACGAGATGTCAATGGGGGCTTGGCTAGTTGAGAGCATGTAATCATAAATGTGCGTGAAATTATGGCATAGTCGGAATGGATGGAGTACCTAATCTTGCATTATTTGATTTCTTTTATGATATTTTATAAATGGATAGTAGTGTAATGCTTATGACTTACTGAGTTATATACTCATTCGGTGTGTTTATTTGTCACTTGTTTAGGTTCCTTTGATTCATTTTTGTGTGCTCGGGACCATCGTCGAAGTCATTACACCAGCTTGCAACTTTTTGGTATCTTCTTCCTAGTTGGTCTAAGAGAACATTTCGGCATGTATAGGCTATTATGTTTTGTTTGAACCTTGGTATGTAAAACTTTGGATAGCCATGCGAAAATGGCTTATATACGTTTTGAGTATAATGTTATCGTCATCTTGAATGTATATGTTCATTAAGAAGCATGGGAACTATGTAATAGGTAAAGTCTACCTTAAAAATAGATGCTGATAGCAGTAGTGACGTGAATGTGAAAAATCACTAAAAATAATAGGAATGGAATTAAATAGTGAATAAATTATTTAATCGAACCTTGATGAATCTATTTTCATAGGAAAGTAACAAAATGATCATATGAACAGTATATTATGAGATATTTAAGTTTTCGCGAAACAGGGCCAGGACGGTTTCTGGATTCCCTTTTCCGACTTTGGAAATTCATTATAAATTAACCAGAGATAATTAGAAGTTGTTCCATATATGTACAGATTCCTTTTCGAGTCTAGTTTCTATAGAAATAAATGGCATCAGTATTGAATCCCTGTAAAGGGAGATATCCAAGTCGTAATGCATGAAGGTCAGTGTGGTCGAACCCTAAAACAGGGGAGACTTTAACTAATAAACTGTACTAATTGGATCAACCAAAAATTCTAGAAAAAAATTTGTAGATGGATATATGAGTCTAGTTTCAGGAAAAATTTACGGAACTGGTTTTCGAGTTTTGGAACTCGAGATATGATTTTTAAGGTGACAGTGACGCAGTTAGCCAGCTCGTCTAGAAATTTAAAATGGACTGTGCAATAAGTGATTTAAGTCTGCGAACCCCTCGTGTCTGACTCCGGAAACGGTCTCGGGTACGGGGTGTTACAATTTTATTGGTATCAGAGCTATGGTTTAGTCGGTTCTAGGACTACCATAGCGCGTATGAGTCTAGCTATACATGCCTTAATGTTAGTGTTTAATAGTGTGATGACTTCTGACGGCTAAAATTTTTTTTTGATTAGTAAATGGATCCCGACTTAGAGAGAACCTTAGCGTTGAAAGCGTAGCGGCTGCTCCTGCGCAAGGGACACCGCTGTTGAACCTCGGTCATCTGCGAATAATCAAAATGAGGGGCAAAACAAGCCTTCTTTACTATGATGAACGAGTGGGTCGCTAACACGCCCGCACTAATCCGGTGCCCAACCATTCCGAATTTAAATAATCCACCCCAGGAACCTATAATGCCATCGACTACTGATCCTGTAAGGCCAAGTAAACCACATGTAGACTTGATTAGGAAGCGCGGGGCCGAGGAATTCAGAGCCGTAGTTACTGATGATGCTGAAAGGGCCGAGTTCTGGCTTGATAACACCATCCAAGTTTTTGATGAATTGTCCGCACACGATGAGTGTTTAAAGTGTGCTATATCCTTGTTTGAGACTCACCTACTATTGGTGGAGGACCTTGATTTCCATAGTCCCGAAGGAACAAGTTACTTGGGATTTCTTTCAAACAGAGTTTCAAAAAAAATATATTAGCCAACGGTTCATCGATCAAAAGCGTAAGGAATTCTTGGAACTTAAGCAAGGCCGCATGACAAGATGTCTGAATCTGAATGTGAGTTCGTAAGACTCATCGATATGCTCGGAGTGTGTAGCCGATGAAATTGCTATGTGCAAAAGATTTGAGGAAGGATTGAATGAAGATTTAAAGCTACTAGTGGGTATTTTGGAGATAAAAGAATTTGTAACACTAGTTGAACGAGCTTGCAAGGCGGAAGAACTTGGAAAGGAGAAAAAGAAGGCAGAATCTGAAGCTAGAGACTTTTGTAAAAGATCAACGAGTAGAACTCCGCTCTCAGCTATAAAGAAGTTCAGGGAGGACACTCACAAATGTAAGACGCATGCAGGGAATTTCTATTAGGACACAACCATTAATGAGACTCACGAGCTACTTGATTGCTAGTGTGGGTAACAATCGCCAAGAAAAACCTGAATGTCCACAATGTGGAAGACGACACATAGGTGAATGTTGGGGTAAGTCCATTAACAGGGCCTGTTACAGATGCGGTTCGAAGGATCACTTCATAAGAGATTGCACGGAATTCGATGAGAGAAATAAGATGCAAGGTGCAAGACCTAGTGGAACAACGGTTAGGGGTAGACCACCGAGAATTTCAGGAGGCAGGGGTGGTGGTCAGAGAGGGACTTTTGATACGGCTGTTCGATCTGAAACCCGTACTCCTGCTAGGGCATATGCCATCCGTGCACGAGAGGAAGCATCCTCCCCTGACGTTATCACTGGTACTTTCACTCTTTTTGACACTAATGTAATTGCATTAATCGACCCTGGCTCTACTCATTCTTATGTATGTGAGACTTTAGCATCCAGTAAGACTCTGCCTATTCAGTCTACTGAGTTCGTAATTCGAGTGTCAAATTGTAACACCCCTAACTCGTGACCGACGCCGGTGTCGGACACGAGGGGTTAACGGCCAAACCCTCTCAAGATACCAACCAATTTGACATTACCAGTCAGGCTGGAAAACTGCATCACCATCGCCTTAAAAATCATATCTCGAGTTTCAAAACTCGGAAACTGGTTTCGTAAATTTTCCCTGAATTTAGACTCATATATTCATCCATGGATTTATTTTTAGAATTTTTGGTTGGGTCAATCGGTACAGTTTATTAGTTAAAGTCACCCATGTTACAGGGACCAACTCCTCTGACCTTCGCGCGTTACAACTTGAATATCTCTCTGTACAGGGCTTTAATACTGGTGGCGTTTGTTTCTAATGAAACTAGACTCAAAATGGAATCTGTACATATAAGGCATGACTCCTAATTCTTTCTGGATAATTTATGGTAAATTTTCAAAGTCGCGACAGGGGACCCAGAAACCATTCTGGCCCTGTCTCACGAGAACCTTAATATTTCTCAGTATACTGCTCATATGGTCATTTCGTTTCGTCCATATAAAAATAGATTCATCAAGGTTCAATTCCATAATTTACTCACTATTTAATTCTACTTCTACTATTTTTAGTGATTTTTCAATCTCATCTCACTGCTGCTGCCCGCAACAGTTACTGCAGTAGACTATGCCAATTTCATGAATTTTTCCTTGGCCTTAATCATCCATCATACATGACACAAATTATGGCCACCTTATCAAAATTTGAGTTTCTAAGACTCGTGGCTATAGGTTCTAGCATCCCACTCGGCGACCACATAGGCCATTTTCACATGGCTTAAAGTTTACAACCCACAATTCGACAAAATATAATAGCCTATACATGCCAAATGTTCTTCAACAACAAAAACAATACCACAAGATTTCAGCCGGTGTGATGACTTCAACGACGGTCCCGATCACGCTGAACAATACGAGTCCGAGAGACCTAAAATGGGTGACAAGAAAAACACCGAGTGAGTTTACAACTCAGTAAGTCATAAGCATTCATCAATCCATCGATAAAGTTACTACAACATGTACAACAAACGAGGCTAGGTACTCATCCATAACGAATCTATACCATAATACCTCGGACCTTTCGGTCCAATCTCGTACCAAGTCATACATCCACATTTCATATTCTACAAAACAAGATAATCGAAACATTTTACACATTAACTCATTTTCCAGCACAACCATACAATTTCAATCATCACATAGATTTAAGGCTTACCAAATTCAACCCCAAGCATGAACGTATTCTCTATTCGTCATGAGCTCGAGGTACTTACCCGATCCGCTGTCCATACTCAACTCGATGGAGACACACCCTCCATATATATAGAGCACGCACACACAGCGCTTAATACTCGATTTCGCACACTTAGTGCCACGCAATTTAAGCCCGCACACATAGTGCCATACCCTTCGAGCTCGCACACCCAGTGCCGTATTTGTCCAGCTTGCACACTTAGTGCCATATGTTTCCAGCACGCACACTTAGTGCCATATATTTCCAGCACGCACACTTAGTGCCGATCTCATCACCGTACACACGTATTGCCCGCACACTTAGTGCCGAAAGCAAACTTTCTACACATTTCACTATTTCTTTTACATTCAACAAATGTCATCACTCCATACACATACATTTTCATTCATATATATATATATATATCATCCCATTAAACACAATTGTATAAATTTTACAATCATTTAAGCAATATCAAATACGTGCTTAATGACTTACCTAGTGTTGGGCAAATAATTCCAAGTCGGCTACTCGTTGACCTTCGATTTCCCTTTGTTGGACGCCTCTCCTTTAGGATCTTGAGCTTAAACAAATAAATCAACTCATTCAATCGCTTGGGTACATATGTTGGTATCCACATTCTAATGATAATATAACATACGGAACGACATGGTAAAATTTTTATCTTGCTACCTTATGTTCTTGGCTATTCGGCCAATAGCCTTATGCAATTTACTATTCTATCAATAATCCAATCGCACATACACGTATACATATTCGTATATTAGATAACCATCCTTACTAACCACCCATTTTAGTTGATTTCATACAATCAAAGGCAATATCATAATTGGGCATACTTATATAGCCGAATGTGCTAAAATTGGTCTAACATCACCTATACCCTTGATTGAATGGCCGAATACTTATACTAGCAATTATAGTATCGATTTTATTCTTTCAAACACATAGTCCCATTCGGCCCTAACCATTTATTTAACGTATGTATACAAATTCCATCTCAAGATTAGGAGTTGCAACTACAACTAGGTTATAACAATGCTCATCAATGACCGAATGCCTAAGCACAACTCTACTAAAATTTATCCAACATCATTAACTTTGCCTTTCACTATTTTTTTTCTAAACATCAAATACAAAGTAACTTACATGTATATATTAAACCAACCTTGCTAGCACAATATCCCTTAACCGAATATCATAAACCCATGCCACATATATAGTTCATCAAGGCCTTTCATTGGCCACATTCGCACCCCTCCCCATGAACAACCAAATTTCAACCTCCATTTAAAAGTATATGTACCAAGAGCTTCAACTACTTGGCCAAATACCAAGCCTCCAAACACCCAAATTTAATCCATGGGATGAATAGAACTTGAACTAATCACCTCGTTTATATCTAAATTTCCAAGGATTTCAAAGTGCTTACCTCTTCCTAAGCATCAACCAAGCGAATCATGCACAAAAGAAATCCTTCTTCTTCCTCCTTCAAGTCACGGCAATGGAGAATAGAATGAGCAAAAATTTTTTTTTTTTTTTGTTTTCCTTGTTCAATACACGGCAATGGGGAGGGTAACACACACACACACTTTTTTTTTTGTTTCTCTTCCTACAACACCAATATAATAACAATTCTAACATCAACCATTAGCAAAACATGTTGGAAACATGTTCCCTTGCCCATAACCTTGTCATGGCCGGCCACTCACCTTAGGAAGTGGGTTATTTGACATGCAAGGACAACTATTTTCCACATGTATTAATAGGCCACCTTACAATTGCCTAGCACATTTCTAAATTTTCTCACATAAGTCCTATTTGATAAAAATTCACTTACTATTAACAAAATCCAAACACGAAATTTTCACACATGCATATATACATATAATGAGCATCAATTATGATGGTTAATTATTATTATGACTCGGTTTAGTGGTCCCGAAACCACTTTCCGACTAGGGTCAATTTAGGGATGTCACACAAATCCCTTGGGTCAATATGCGCTTGTCGATAAAGTGTGTAAGAGATGCCCTCTAATGATCAGAGAATCTTGTTTTCCGGCCGATTTGATGCTTTTACCATTTGATGAATTTGATGTTATTCTTGGTATGGACTGGTTGACCGTATATGACGCAGTGGTGAGTTGCAAAAGAAAAACCATTGATTTAAGGTGCGCAAATAACGAGATAATCCGAGTTGAGTCTACGGACTTAAAGGGTTGCGGTGTAATATCATCAATGTTGGCTCAGAAATATGTAAGAAAGGGGTGCGAAGCATACCTTGCGTATGTACTTGATGACAAAGAGTTAGAAAAGAAACCCGAATCTGTGCCGGTGGTTTGTGAATACCCGGACATTTTTCCCGAAGAATTATCGGGTTTACCACTTGTTCGGGAGGTAGAGTTTGGCATTGAGCTTGTACCTGGGACTACGCCAATTTCGATAGCTCCGTATCGTATGGCACCAACCGAGTTGAAAGAGTTGAAAGCTCAGTTGCAAGAATTGACGGATAGAGGTTTTGCTCGACCAAGTTTCTCACCTTGGGGTGCACCAGTATTGTTTGTGAAAAAGAAGGACGGAACCATGAGGTTGTGCATCGACTATCGCCGGTGAATAAAGTGACAATAAAGAATAAATATCCGTTACGCGTATTGATGATTTGTTTGATCAACTAAAGGAGCCTCGGTGTTTTCAAAGATAGATTTGAGATTGGGTTATTATCGATTGCGGATTCGAGATTCGGATATACCCAAAAGCGCTTTTAGAACGAGATCGGCCACTCTGAGTTCTTAGTGATGCCGTTTGGGCTCACTAATGCCCTGCGGTATTCTGATTTGATGAATCAGATCTTGAGCGATGATTTGGACCGGTTCAGTAGTTGTGTTTATTGATGACATCTTGGTCTATTCAAGAGATGAGACCGAACATCTTTGAGCACCGAGGTCGATGTTGCAAATTTTACGGATAAGCGACTATATGCTAAGTTCGATAAGTATGAGTTCGGTTAAGAGGTTAGCTTCTTGGGTCATGTGGTATCCGCATCGGGTATTCGAGTGGACCCGAGCAAAATTTCAGCCATACTTAGCTGGAAGCTTCAGAAATATTCTTGAGGTTCGAGCTTTTTGGGACTTGCTTGGCTACTACCGACGGTTCGTAAAAGGTTTCTCGATGATAGCCACACCAATGACGAAGTTACTTCAAAAAGATGTTAAGTTCGAATGGACGGAAAAATGTCAGAAAAGTTTTGATCAACTGAAAACCTATTTAACTGAAGCTCCAATTCTAGTGCAGCCCGAATCAGGCAAGGAATTCGTCATTTATAGTGATGCCTCCCTACTTGGGTTGGGTTGCGTATTAATGCAAGAAGGTCGAGTTGTGGCCTATGCGTCGAGACAATTAAAGCCACATGAGAAAAATTATCCGACCCATGATCTCGAATTAGCTGCCATCGTATTCGCTTTGAAAATATGGCGACATTACTTACTGGGTGAGAAGTGCCATGTATTTTCGGATCACAAAAGTCTCAAATTTGATGACTCAAAAAGACTTAAATCTGCGACAAAGACGTTGGCTCGAGTTGTTAAAAGATTATGAGCTTGTCATTGACTATCACCCGGGAAAGGCTAATGTGGTTGCGGATGCCTTAATTAAGTAAATCACCGCTTTTCTTCTGACGATGAATGTACACTTATGCATTCTATACGACAATGTGTTAGTGGCGAAATTAAAGGACAAACCATTGTTGATTCATCAAATTCGTGAAGCTTAAAAAGTCGATGATGAATTGGTTGCAAAACGGGCTGAATGTGTTCTGAATATGGAATCAGAGTTTCAAATTGATGATGACGATTGTTTGAGGTTCGAAGTCGGTTGTGTGTTCCAAGAAATTGAGAACTCATTTCGATGATTTCGAACGAAGCTCATTGTAGCCGAATGTCAATTCACCCGGAGTACGAAAATGTACAACGATCCGAGACGTCAATTTTGGTGGCATGGTATGAAACGAGACATTTCGATTTTGTTTGAAGTGTTTAATATGTCGCAAGTAAAGGCGGAACATCAAGTGCCTACGGGTTTACTTGACCGATCATGATACCGAATGGAAATGGGATCGAGTCACGATGGATTTTGTGTGCAGGTTGCCATTGTCGACAAGTAAGAAAGATGCGATTTGGGTTGTTGTTGATAGACCGACTAAGTCGGCTCATTTTATCCCCCACGCACGGATTTTTCATTGGATAAACTAGCTGAATTGTATGTTTCTCAGATTGTGAGATCACACGGGGTACCGATTTCTATTGTGTCGGATAGAGATCCGAGATTCACCTCACGATTTTGGAAGAAATTTCAAGAAGCTTTGGGTACCAAGTTACATTTTAGCACTGCTTTTCACCCCCAAACCGATGGTCAATCCGAGCGGATAATTTAGATACTTGAAGATATGTTGAGATGTTGCATCCTCGAGTTTAGTGGTTCATGGGAACGGTATTGACCTTTGATCGAATTCGCTTACAACAATAGTTTTCAGTCAAGCATTAAGATGGCGCCTTACGAGGCTTTGTACGGTCGAAAATGCCGTACACCATTGTTTTGGACCGAGCTCGGTGAAAGTAAAATTTTCGGAGTGGATTTGATTAAAGATCTTGAATAGAAAGTAAAATAATTCGTGAAAGTCGAAGGCGACCCACGAGACCATCGAAATCGTATGCGGATTTAAAACAAAAGATATTGAGTATCGGTGGGAGACAAAGTGTTTCTTAAGGTCTCACCTTGGAAAAAGATACTCGATTTGGCCGTAAGGGCAAACTAAGTCCGAGGTTCATTGGGCGTCTGAAATCTCCGAACGAATTGGTCGATTCGCGTATAGATTGATCTTGCCCCTGAACTTGAAAGGATTCATAACATTTTTCATGTTTGATGCTTGACGTTACCGATCCGATCCTTCGCATGTAATAAACCCTCCGAGATTGAAATTCAAGCCGATATGAGTTATGAAGAAGAACCGATCCGTATCCTAGCTCGTGAAGTGAAAGAGTTGCGAAACAAAAGGGTTCCGTTAGTGAAAGTGTTATGGCTCAAACACGGAATGGAAGAAGCTACTTGGGAACCTGAGAACTCTATGAAAGAACGATACCCAAACCTATTTACCGGTAAGATTTTCGGGGACTAAAATTTCTTAAGTGGGGGAGAGTTGTGACAGCCCTAAATTGACCCTAGTCGGAAAGTGGTTTCGGGACCGCTAAACCAAGTCATAAAAATAATTAACCGTCATAGTTGATACTCATTATATGTACATATGCATGTGTGAAAAATTTCATGTTTGGATTTTGTTAATTGTAAGTGAATTTTATCAAATAGGACTTGTGTGAGAAAATTTAGAAATGTGATAGGCAAATGTAAAGTGGTCTATTAATGCATGTTGTGAAAATGATGGGTTTGCATGTCAATTTACCCAAAATTTAAGCATGATGGCCGGGCATGCTATGAGTGGAAACATGTTGGAAACATGTTGGGTTAGTGGTTATGTTAGAAAGAATAAAATAATGAAAAAAAAGGGAATATGATGAAAACAAAGGAAAAAAAAATGTCCATCCTTTCACATTTTTCTTCCTTGGCCGAATGTTCTAAGAAGAAGGGGGGGAAAAGCTCGAGAAAATCAGCTATGGTAGTTTGCTAGACTAAGGTATGTTTGATGTTGTCCATGAGATTCATGCATGTTTTTAGTTGTTAGTTTGAGTTCTACTTAGCCCATGGTTTAAATCTTTGCTATGGGATGGAGATGATATTCGGCCATGGGTGTTGTCTTCTTGGTTGATGTTTGATCTTTGTAGTGATGAGGCATGAAGATGAGTTAAGTTTCGCTAAGGTGGATTTGTGTTGATGTCATTTGCATGCTAAGTGTGAAGCTTTGTAATGATACATGTGTATGGTGCTTTTGATGTTGTGAATGGAAGTAGTGGAAAAGTAAAAGAAAATGTATGTAGAAATGTGGTATATGTGGATTTGTAGGATGTTACAAATATATGTGAAGCCATGCTAGATTAGGAAGAATTCGGTCAAGTGTTCATGAGATGAAATTTTGTGTTTAGGTGAATTAAAGATGATAGTATAGTTGATATCATATATATATGTATGCATATTTGGCCATCAAATTAAGAGCATAGGTGATGTTGAGTCTAAGCTTTGCACATTCGGCCATATATATATATATGCATGTGTGATTGAATTATTGATAGTAGGGCGATAGGATATGGTTATTAGTCGAATAGCTCAAAAACATATGGTAGGAAGATAAGAATTAGTCATGTATCTCCTATGATATGAAATCATTAATATTTTGATATAAATATTTAGCAAGGCAGTTAAACTAGTTAATTTGTTGATTAAGCTCAAGAAGTTAAAGGAGGAGAATCAAGCAAAGGCAAAGGAAAGGACATCGAGTAGCGAGTTAGAACCGTTTTACCCAACACAAGGTAAGTTATTAAGCATATATTTTGTATTGATATAAATAATCATAATACCTATGTACTTATGCCGAATGGAATGATATATAAATGCATGAAGAGACAAAATTTATCGAGTGTAAAAAAAAAAAGAAGTGAGATGTATTGAGTTGCTGATTTCGGCACTAAGTGTGCGGGTATAAACGTTTACTATAATGAGATT
Source organism: Gossypium arboreum (assembly GCF_025698485.1). Lineage (NCBI taxonomy): Eukaryota > Viridiplantae > Streptophyta > Magnoliopsida > Malvales > Malvaceae > Gossypium > Gossypium arboreum. The sequence continues at coordinate 15,265,891 of NC_069076.1, read as the reverse complement.
GGCACTAAGTGTGCGAGTTTAATTGTATAGCACTAAGTGTGCGAGTTTGAATTGCATAGCACTAAGTGTGCGAGTTTGAATATTAAGCACTAAGTGTGCGGACTTACTGTATATTTTCGAATAATCATTAATGTTAAGTGTGCGACTTTATCGAGTAGATCATGGACAATGAACGAGTAGATATTTTGAGTTCGAAGGAATAGATGTTATGTTTATATTTGGGCCTGAGCTTGGTAAGTCTTGAACCTGTGTGGTGATTATAGTTGAAGTAGGAACATAATATTATTGTGGAGTAGATGAAATGCTATTATTAGTATAATCTAAATGAAGATAAAATAAGGTGTGGAGATGCATCAAATATCATATCGAATATCATACGAGATGTCAATGGGGGCTTGGCTAGTTGAGAGCATGTAATCATAAATGTGCGTGAAATTATGGCATAGTCGGAATGGATGGAGTACCTAATCTTGCATTATTTGATTTCTTTTATGATATTTTATAAATGGACAGTAGTGTAATGCTTATGACTTACTGAGTTATATACTCATTCGGTGTGTTTATTTGTCACTTGTTTAGGTTCCTTTGATTCATTTTTGTGTGCTCGGGACCATTGTCGAAGTCATTACACCAGCTTGCAACTTTTTGGTATCTTCTTCCTAGTTGGTCTAAGAGAACATTTCGGCATATATAGGCTATTATGTTTTGTTTGAACCTTGGTATGTAAAACTTTAGATAACCATGCGAAAATGGCTTATATACGTTTTGAGTATAATGTTATCGTCATCTTGAATGTATATGTTCATTAAGAAGCACGGGAACTATGTAATAGGTAAAGTCTACCTTAAAAATAGATGATGATAGCAGCAGTGACGTGAATGTGAAAAATCACTAAAAAGAATAGGAATGGAATTAAATAGTGAATATATTATGTAATCGAACCTTGATGAATCTATTTTCATAGGAAAGTAACGAAATGATCATATCAACAGTATATTATGAGATATTTAAGTTTTCGCGAAACAGGGCCAGGACGGTTTCTAGATTCCCTATTCTGACTTTGGAAATTCATTATAAATTAACCAGAGATAATTAGAAGTTTTTCCATATATGTACAGATTCCTTTTCAAGTCTAGTTTCTATAGAAACAAACAGCATCAGTATTGAATCTCTGTACAGGGAGATATCCAAGTTGTAATGCATGAAGGTCAGTGTGGTCAAACCCTGAAATAGGGGAGACTTTAACTAATAAACTGTACTAATTGGCTCAAATAAAAATTCTAGAAAAACATTTGTAGATGGATATATGAGTCTAGTTTCAGGAAAAATTTACGGAACTGGTTTTCGAGTTTTGGAACTCGAGATATGATTTTAAGGTGACAGTGACGCGGTTAGCCAGCTCGTCTGGAAATTTAAAATGGACTGTGCAATAAGTGATTTAAGTCTGCGAACCCCTCGTGTCTGACTCTGGCAACGGTCTCGGGTACGGGGTGTTACACTTGTAAAATTGCGCGTTAGTACAGTTAATACCGTTAAAGAATATAGGCTAAATGGGCCTAGATGACTAAATCAGCTTTGTAGGGCCCATTAAGGGTTTTTGGCCCAACAACTCGGTTTCGCTAAGAATGGGCTAGAATCGCTGCCTAAACACTTGAATTGTTAATAAATGTTAATGAACATGGAAAACCCTAATATTTGGTGAAATTACAGAATTACCCTTATAATGTGAAAATGACCTTTTTGCCCCTAGGTGAAAATGACCATTATACCCCTAGGGTTTAATTATGAATTTGAGGCATGAGATTTTGATATACATGATTTGACATGATATGCACATGATATGTATGATATGCACATGATATATTCATATATGCATGGGTTGGGTTTTATATGAATGGAGGAAGTGCAAAAAGGCTTTGCCCCAGTTTACCGAAAAGGGCTTTGCCCCAGTTTATCGAAAAGGGCTTTGCCTCAGTTTATCAAAAAGGGCTTTGCCCCAGTTATTAAAAGAGGCTAGGCCTCCAGTTATATAATAAAGCAGCTATGCTACCAGTGGAGAGTTTGGTTGGGTGGGTTGAGTTATTCCCCTCATGGAGAGCTTGGTTGGTACGGGTGGAGAGTAGCGGATGGTGGGTTGAGTAGTCTCCCCAAATGGGCTTGCATATGTTCATTGATATTTCTGTATTATTGAAATGGGCCTATGGGCCATATCATTTACAGTAAAGGCTTTACTATTGTTCATTAAAAAGAAAGATGGTTCGATACAGCTCTGTATTGACTATCAGTAGTTGAATAAGTTGACATTCAAGAACTAATATTCATTGTCGCATATCGACAATCTGTTTGATCATTTGAAAGGTACTACAGTATTCTCCAAGACCGATCTGTGATTTGGATATTATCAGTTAAAGGTGAAAGATAGTGACTTGCCAAAAATAGTATTCTGTACGTAATATGGTCACTATGAATTTCACTATGAATTTCTAGTGATGTCATTTGAGTTGATGAATGCTCCTAAAGCATTCATGGATCTCATGAATCACATTTTTCAATCATATTTGGATCAAATTTTGGTAGTTTTTATTGATGATATCCTAATATATTTGTAGTTAGAGGCAGAACATGATAAGCACTTGAGAATTGTGTTGTAAGTGTTGCGTGAAAAGCAACTATTTGGGAAGCTTAGCAAATGTGAATTCTGGTTACCAAAACTTGTATTTCTAAGACATGTTATATCGGCTAAGGGAATCCATATGGATCCCAATAAGATTGAAGTCATTCTACAATGGAAATCGCTGAAAAATGTGTCAGAAATTTGAAGCTTCTTAGGCTTGGCTGGTTATTACAGAAGATTCATAAATGGATTCTCCAAAATAGCTATGAAAAAGCTTTTGTAATAGAATGTGTGATATGTGTGGAATGACCAGAGCCAAAAGAGTTTTTAGAAGTTGAAAGCCATGTTGACAAAGTGTTGCTATTGACTTTGCCCGAATCATGGAAGGAGTATGTGGTGTTCAGTGATGTTTCACTAAATGGTTTGGGCTATGTTTTGAAGCAGGATGGTAAGGTAATTACTATACGTCCCAGCAATTGAAGTCACATGAACATAATCATCCGACACTTGATTTAAAGCTAGCTATTGTAGTCTTTTCTCTAAAGATCTAGAAGCACTATATATACGGTGAAAAGTGCTATATCTATACAGATCATAAAAGTCTCAGATATATTCTCTCCCAAAAGGAGTTAAATTTGAGACAGCTTCGTTTGATTGAGTTGCTGAAAGGCTATGATTGTATAATTGATTACTATCTTGGGAAAGCGAATGTGGTGGCTAGTGCCTTAAACTCAACATTTAAATTGAGAGCAATGTTTGCTCAGTTGAGTATTTATGATGATGGCAGCTTGTTAGTTGAATAAAAAATAAAGCCTATGTTGATTGATCACATAAAAGAGATGCAATCTGTAATAACTAAGCTGGCAGAGAAAATAAAGCTTGCTCAATGAGCAAATAATAAGAATTTTAGCATTGATGTGAATAATTTTCTTAGATTTCACAATCAAATTTGTGTACTTGGCGATGTTGAATTGAAGAAATTGATTCTGCATGAAGCTCATGATGGTTTTGTCACTATGTATCCTAGTGGTGAAAAAATGTATCGTAACTTGGGAGAATCATATGGGTGGCCAAGGATGAAAAGAAAATCATCGAGTATGTTGTTAAATGTTTAACTTTCCAATGAAAAAAAGTTGAACATCAAGTTCCCATTAGGTTGCTTCAACCTATTTCGATTCCTTAGCGGAAATGGAAACAAATTGCGATAGTTTTTGTCGTTTGCCTGCAAACTTCATTGAGCAAAAGAAATGTTATTTGGGTCATACTTGACTGATTAACAAAGTCTAGCCATTTTATGGTAGTCAGAACTAATTGGTCATTTTTGAAGCTTGCTAAAGTATATATCCGCAGGATAATAAGACTTCATGATGTACCAATGTCTATTATCTTGGACCGAGATCTTCACTTCACTTTGAGATTTTGAAATAATTACATGAATCTTTGGGTATGAGGTTGAGTTTTAACACTGCATTCCATCCCTAGTCTGACGACAAATCAGTGCATGTTATCCAGGTGCTGGAAGATATGCTTCGATTTTGTATCAATGAACTTGATGCTAGTTGGCAGCATTATTTGCCTCTAGCCAAATTTGTTTACAATAATAGTTTTCAATCAAGAATTCAAATGGCTCATTATGAAGCTTTACATGGGCGACAGTGTAGAACACCTTTATGTTGGTCAAAATTGAGTTAGAAAAATATGATTGGGCCAGAATTGATTCAGGAAATGAAATATAGAGTGAAGTTGATAAAAGGTAGATTGAAGGTAGCCTTAGATAGGCAAAATTCATATGTTGATATGGATCGAAAGGAAATTGAATATGCCGTGGGAAATAAAGTATTTCTGAAAGTCTCTCTGTGGAAGAAAATCTTGCGCTTTGGCCATAAAGGGAAGCTAAGTCCCAGATTTATTGGGTCGTATGAAATCATTAAAAGAGTTGGACTAGTTGCCTACTATTTAGCTTTGCTATCGAAGTTACAAAAGATTCGTAATGCATTTCATATATCTATGCTTCGATGGTACTGACATAATCCTTCGCATGTGATTTTTGTGGAAGATATTGAGGTGCAAATGGATTTGTCGTATGAAGAAGGGTCACTAAAGATCTTATCCTGAAAAGTAAAGGAGTTGAGAAATAAGCAAGTACTATTGGTGAAAGTCCTTGGCGCAGTCATAGCATAGAAGAACAAGTACTTAGTAAGTCCATACGAAATTTAATAAACTTACCTAAGTATTATATTATTTAATCAATAGGAATTCAAAGATGCACAATTTGATAATACTTTGACATCCTTAAACCTGTTTGCACAACTTCACAAAACCATCACCAAATTAATATATTAGTACTATGATTTTAGAGTGTTCAAATCAAACACATATACTGTATAGAACTATACCATTCCAACTTATATGATATTACAACCATGCCAACTAAGTTTCTTATTAGTCTTTCCAGTTATTCCTTTATCAAATTGTCCATATCTTTGCTAGAGAACTATGGTAATATAGTTTCAGATATTCAGGACTAGATTGCTCGCATAAGTTGTAACATGTAAATTTGCTCACACAAGATGTAGGTCAGGATTGTTTATATAAGTGTTATTCGATGATGCTCGTACAAGCTGTAGAGAATCCGAAACATATGCTGGATCTCAGCTATCGAGAACTAAGTCTCTGACCAGCACTCGGTCTATATCATTTGGGTCTGTTTCCACAAGCTGTAGGGCGAGATTGTTCTACTAACTCTATTCAACGTTGCTCACACAAGCTGTAGCGAATCCGTAACAAATGTCGGATCTTATCCATCGATAACGTAGTCCCTGACCAACACCCAATTCCTTTAAAACGATAACGGTTTGTTATTCATGTCGTAATATTTATTGAATTCTCACGAGCATTGTCTTGTATTCATACATCTTAGTCTCTCTAATATCATAATTTATACATATTATTTTACCATATAAACATTTCATAACTATCTATTGACACGTATTTATTCAGAAACGTTCTATTTTACATACTTTACAATTTAATCCATTTCGGTATAAAAGCCTAACATTTCCACAGCAACTCAACTAACAGACAATATACTATAACCTTAAATAACAAAAATTAAAATAATAAGTTCCATTTGAACTTACTTGGTAAAAACAAAAACCAATAAAGTGCCAGGGACTATTCCACAATTTTTTTTTTCGCGAATATCCTCCAATTGATTTAAATCCAGATCTAGATCATAATTTAATTCATTTATCAATTTCAAACATTATTTAACAACATATTATAATTACATATCAGTTCAATTTCATTTATTGAATATTCCTTCAAGTTTATATTTTATTCAATTTAGTCCCTAAAATCAAATTTGCCATAACTTTCAATTTTGAGCTTTGATTTCAAAACTTATCTCAATTGCATCCTTCTACAACCCTCTAATATCTAAAATAACAAAAATTTACACTTTAGTTTTTATGTTCAAAACTAACAACTCACTTACAACTTAGTCATTTTTTTTTCATATCAAAACTCAAAACCTATCAATTTAAGACCAAGAGCTTCAAGATTCAACAATTGAAACTTTTATAAACATTAACAATTTTGCAAAATAGTCCCCGGGCTAGTTAAATCAAGCTCCCAGGATCTCAAAAACATAAAAATTACAATAAATAGACTAAATTGAATTCACCAATTGAAAGTTCAAAGCTTGGTCAAACCTTCTTCCTTCAAAAATGGTGAAACAGTGTGAAGATGAAGAAAAAGGTAAATGTTTCTCTTTCTTTCCATGTTTTCATTTTATTAACTTTTAGTATTATTATTTTATCATTGTCAACATAATAATTAACATTATAATTAATATTTCTGAGCTTTTAATTTTCTACTTTATTCTAATTTGGCTTAATTTTCATTTTGAGCCTTGTTCAATTACTAAATAAGCCCTTTAGAAATTAAAAAACTATAGCGATTAATTTTACTACTTTTATGATTTAGTCCTTGTGCCTTAATTAACAATCTAATTAACAAAATTTAAGGACCAAACCCTAATTAAACTTTATACTAACCTTGTAAAAATTAAATAATAACAAATATGGGCTCACTCATCGAAAATGGGGTTCCAAAACCATTGTTTCAAACATCACTGACTTTAAGGTTGAAACACTCGTACCTTAACTAACTATTCCATTTAACAAATTTCTTCAGACCAAAATTCAATATAATTCTAGTCAATATCAATAATAATATTTACTAACTCAATCATCGAAAAATAGGGTTTCAAAACCATCATTTCAGGCACCATTGAAAAATGGATTGTTACAACTTGGGAACAAGAAGAGAAAATAAGACATCAGTATCCCTACCTCTTTTTCAGGTAAATTTTGAGGACATAAATTCATAAGGGTGAGAATTATAACGACTCAATTTTCAGTAGCATCAAAAAATGTAGTTTCAAAACCCTATTTTTATAAACTGAATCTGTAAGGATGAAATACAAAGACTAATGAAGTTATTATGAAAATATATTGAAACTCGATTAAGTAATTTAACGAAGAAAATTGTTAATTAAAGCTGAGGGACTAAATTGTAAAAGTCCAATCGTTGTTGAGTTTTAATTAAGAAAAGGGTTGGAGAACTAGATAGAAATTATCTAAAGGGTTAAAATGGTTATTTAACCAATATTTAACTTGGTTTAGTGGATGATGATGATTAATTCCATTAAGGAAGGATTATAATTAAAATATATAAATTGATGTTTTAATTAACTAATTAATTAAGGTTATTAAGGTTTAATCAAAGTATATATATACCTTAGATATTTGAAAAAAATATGAAAATTCATCATCTTCTTCACCATCCACATGAAGAAAAAACATAGAAACCTTTACTGTCGAAGCTTAAAGCATTCGACTATCAAATCTTTAAGGTAACCAACCATTTTCGTATAATTTTTATAGATTTATGAATATGGATGTAACACCCCATACCCTATCTGATCGTCAGATTCGAACTATAGGGTGTTACATTCATTGCTGGAGCAACTATGAATAATTCAAAAACTAATTCACATCACTAAACATTCATTTGCAAGCAAATTAAGTATATAAGTGTCGTACATTCATTTCCGAGTTTTATATGAGTTTACGAAAGCTGTAATGCTAACCCAAGATCGAATTAGGACTAAACTATAACAATTACAAATTTTAGGTTGACTTCATGACGCAACATACTAACTAGTCTCATTGCAACAACCCATGCTCAACATCACATCGTGGCATGGTGTCATGATCTCGTCGCAACAACATATACCCGATGTCACGACATGACACCCTGTTTTTTCAATTTTCAAATGAAACTTCACTCTACACTTTCCAAACCAATACATATGGAAAATCAAACCACATTTTTAGCCAAAACATAGGATATCTAAGTCTCAAACATGACAAACACCTTTGGCAATGGTATACCAATACTATCTTACCTATAAGTTAACTAATTAGTATAATTCATTCCAAACCTTCAACACACATACTTATTTATCAAGGTCATTGGAATTTATAACATTTCATTCCATTTCAAACCATATTTTAATCCATTTACAATTTGTATTCTATTAATCAAGTTCACACATTAACCTTCTAAACCAAAAGAGTGTATAAAAATAGGTTTGTACTAAATTTTACTCAACGTATGTACATTCATACTTGACACCAAAACAAAACTTATTCAAAATTTGTTGAGTCGATAATTGCTTTTAGCCTACTGAATCAATTGCTTGAACTACCGAGAATCTGCTATACTTGCGCATGGAGAAAACAATCCGTACGCTGAGCAAATACACTTAGTGGTATTTCCACGATTCAAACAAAAACAATACAATTTTAAATCAAATGTATACATTCAATCAAATTGAAATTCATAGAACATTCTTATATAAGTTCATACCAACAACTTATAATACATTATGCATGCAAATTATCATTCGAATATATCAACTTACCAAATACCGTACCTTTCACATGATACCTAATCAATTCATAATACTATTTTATGAACTATACTTATTCATTTTCCAACATAAAAATTTTACATATATATATATACATATATATATATATATTTATATGATTTTCATATATGGATTTCAACTAAATAAGTGGTTCCCGAATCATAGAAATACAAACCAAACTTTTGTGCTAATCGTCGACAACTTTTGATTTTCCTTTCCCTCTTGACAGTTTCATGTCAACGTTAGCTAAATAAAATCATAACCCGTATAATATTATTAAATTCCATTCAAATCGAAGCCAAAAACACTATCAAAGCATATTTTACAATTTATTCAAATTAGTACAATTAAACTTTCGATCTAGGCCTTCAGATTAAAATCTGATTTCATATATATTCATTAGGGTCTTTCAGATTAATTTGCTAATTAACTTAATTAACTATATTTTAATTAAACAAATCTCAATTTACTTAAGTTAATGACCATATAATCATAATGTCCACTAACACTCACTTTAGTATTGTCTAATTGTTTTTTTGAACCTTTGGTTAACTACAATTTAAATCCCCAAGCCATTTTCTAATTAAAGATCTATAACGATTAGACTTTACAATTTAGTCCCTAGGTCCTAATTAGCCACAATTTTGGCTAATTTGACTATCCAAATTTCAATTCATCTACATAATAACTCTGTAAATATGTTTATTTAATATTTACAAACTTGGTTTAAGAAAACGAGGTCCTGAAACTATAATATTTTATACCACTAGAAATTGGATCGTTACAATAAGAGCTTAATTTAGCTAGCCCATGTGTCCATTTGTTTAATTGTAAAATTTGTAGCAATTTACCATTATAAAATTTTTTGAATTAGGCTTGAATTTGATAGTTAATAAGCTTAGATCATTATAAAGATTAAATTGTACAGCTAATTAAGCTTAGATAAATTTGTAACATTAGGAACTAAATTGAATAAATGGAAAACATGTCATGAAATTATACTATGAATAGAGAGTATAAGGTACCTAATGAAAGAATGTGAAATCAAATTTTAATCTAATGTTAGATATCAAAAAGTATGTCTGTCCTAAGTATAGGGACTAAATTGAATAAATTGTAAAATATGAATGGCCATGCGTTTGAATGTGAATTGTATGAAATCTTATTTTTTATATATATTTAATTATAGAACATAGCTAAAGACGATGTCAGGTCGTCGAGGGGGAAGGGAAAGGCAAGAGTCGTGGACAAGTAGTTAATCTATCTGTTTGTACTTTTATGATTCGAGATTATTATATATATACATATGTATGTTGATTGCATGATTTATTACCAATTTAAAGTTATATTTTCGTATGAAATGATTCGTATTGAATGATATTGAATGTTAAGAAATTGGACTAAATTGAATATAGCATAAAAGAGTGATATAATTGGTATGTGATATGTGATATGAATATAGTATGAACCATGTTATGTGAAATTGGAAATATATGAATTGATGATGAGAATAAATGAGATTATGATTGACGATTTGGTTTATATAATGTGATTGGATTATTGGCACCCTATAAACTATTCCACCAAAGTCAAATATAGTTGGCATGTCATAAGATTAGATTATGTACGGTTTACTTAGGTTATACTGATGAGAGTTAGGCACATTTTACTTCGGATGTTTTGATGAGTATTTGCCACACTTTTACTTTAGTTATACTAATGAGCATTAGGTGCAATTTATATGCTTCAGACATTTCGATGAGGCATTGCATGCCATATTGGTATGTTGGTTGGATGATTCGTGTATCTATCCCAAGTCCGAGTAAGGTTAATAGGGATCATAAATGTGAATTAGTTAAACAATATTTGAAATGATTTGATAACATGAAATGGTATTACAAGTTCACATATGTGAAATATGATTATTGATAGCATGTGAAAGACCATGCAATCTAGTTATACGAGCCCGGAGAGCTGATATGAAACATGTTAAATCAATAGATTCAATTCAGAAACAAGATTATGAAACAATCAAATGGTATGAATTTAAACGGTAACATATACATCCTTAATGGTAGAAAGTTGTCATGTTATGTTTAAATTGAATTGCTAATTGAGATAGCAAATGAAATTGACATATGAATCATGAATAGATTAATTGAATTGGGTAAAATTGAATTAAGCATTGGTTGTATTCTTATTATGTTAATGCTTTTGCTTATATGGCTTGAATCATGAAAGAATCACTAACATTTATCGCTCAGCGTACAATTTGTTTATTCCGTGCACAGGTATAGGTTGATCTTGAAGTTCTGAGAAGTAGCTCTGCATCCAATCCATAGCCCTCGACACAATAATGTTTGTATAATCCCTTTTACATTTTGACATATGATATGTACCTAAGGTTCGAAGTTAGTTTTGTATAGAAATGGTCATTTTAAATTCCAAATTAGCAATATAGTTTAAGCCAAGTTGATAACTTGTTAAATGTACATATATGAAAATGACATAAATAGTTTAGATACCTTATATGGTTGAACTTGTCTATATTTTTATTTGTATTGAAGTTAAAATGATTATTTGTATAATGTATATGTATATATGATGCTAAAGGAAAGAAATAGCCATATGAAAATGGTTTAATTGATGAAATAGTTGAATTGGGGTATTATATTGTTTTGTTTAGGTGTTATAAATTAGTACAATTTGGACCTTTTGAAAATAGACAGCCACGTCACGATGTTGGGCCCTTAACGTCGCAACGAGGACAAGTTAGTGAGTTGGGTCGTGACATGGAACCCTCAAAGTCAAGACATCAACCCAATGGTTTGAAAAATTTACAATTTGGTATTTATTCTAACTCAAGTTATCTAAAGATCTTTCATAAGCTTTATAAGGCTCTTATATGATTGTATAGCATGTAATTATGATGTTTTGAACTTAAAAATATGTATTAGTTCTTATATTGAATTGTAATTTGATCGTAGTTGCTCCAATAACGAATATGTCATCTCGTAGCTTAAACCTGGTGATCAGGTCAGATATAGGTTGTTACTTCAGTTTATATAGATGAGGTAAAGAGCACACATTACTTTAGTTTATACCGATGAAGTAGCTCAATCCATCTATGCTGCCTAAGATTTAACTCCTTCTGAGTGAGGAGATACTTGAGGCTTTTGTGATCTGTGTACATGATACACTTTTCACCATATAGGTAATGCCTCCAGAATTTCAATGCGAACACCACTGCGGCCAACTCTAGGTCATACGTCAGATAATTTACCTTGTGAGTCTTAAGTTGACGAGACGCATACGCTACCACCTTACCCTCTTGCATCAACACACATCCCAAACTGACATGTGATGCATCGCTGTAGACAGTAAACTCTTTTCCAGACTCTGGTTGTATCAAAACAGGAGCCTCAATTAGTACAGTCTTGAGCTTCTCAAAGCTTTCTTGCTGCGCATCAGTCTAGTTAAATGGTACACCTTTACGTAGCAACTTAGTCAAGGATGCTGCAACCGGTGAAAACCCCTCTACAAATCGTCTATAATACCCAGCCAGTCCCAGAAAACTGCGGATCTCAGATACATTCTTAGGCTGCTTCCAATACAAGACAACCTCAATCTTTCGAGGATTGACTCTAATCACCTCAGTAGAAACCATATGTCCTAGAAACATTACTACACGTAACCAGAACTCATACTTACTGAACTTGGTGTACAGTTGTTTCTCTCATAGAATCTGTAGAACCACTCTGAGATGTTCATCGTGCTCATCCTCAATCTTCAAAAACTACAGTATATCATCAATAAATACCACTACGAACCGATCAAAATAGGGCTGGAACACTCAGTTCATCAGATCCATGAAAGCTACTTGTGTATTCGTCAGTCCAAATGGCATCACTAGGAACTTGTAATGACAGTATCGAGTCCTAAATGTTGTCTTCTGCACATCAAGCTCCTTAACTCTCAACTGGTGATACCTTGGTCAGAGATCAATCTTAGAGAAAACTGAAGCTCCTTGGAACTGGTCAAACAGATCATCTATCCTCGGTAAAGAGTACTTATTCTTTATGGTCAACTTATTCAGTTGTCAATAGTCGATACACATACACATGGATCCATCCTTCTTTTTCACAAACAATACTGGTGCTCCCCACGAAGACACACTAGGACAAACGAATCCATGATCCAGTAACTCTTGAATCTGAGCCTTAAGCTCCACAAGCTCTTTTGGTGCCATTCTATAGGGAGTAATGGACACCAAAATTATACCAGGAAGGAGCTCAATCCCAAACTCTACTGAGGTAACCCTAATAGCTCTTCAAGAAAAACGTCTGGAAAGTCCTTAACCGTCCTGATATCCTTAACCAAAGAATATCCAGAATCTGGAACACCGATGTAGGCCAGATACGCCTCACATCCCTTACAAACCAATGCATAAATCACATTAGATAAGTAATTTCAATGATTCCTAATTACAACTACCTCGTCGTCCTCCGTACTTCTCAATACAACCCTTTTTGTGGCACAATCTAAGCTCACTCGGTGCTTGACTAAAAATCCATCCCCTGTTTCAGATCAAACTCTCCGAAAAGAAATTCCATAAAATCCGCCTAAGAGATAGCCCCTTGAACCTCTAAATGGATGTCTCTAAACAACTTATTTACCCTTACCGATTGCCCCAACGGACTCAGTACAGTGACCTCACTCGTAGTGCTCTTAACCAGTATACCCAAATTTTCAAATACGGTACAAGCTATATAGGAGTGAGTGGATCCTATGTTTATCAATGTAGTACAAGGTACATTATAAATAAAGAACATACTGTGATAATGTCTGGAGCATCTCTATCCTCTCAGTGATGTGTAGCATAAACTAGAGCTAGCTGCCTCTCCTCAGTATGACCAGCACCTGTGCCTATTGCTCTCTATCCACGGCCCAACCCATTAGCACCTCTGGCCTGACCATGGTCTCTCGATGGCTGCTGAACTACTCTCGGTGGCAGTATAGTACCAGTACCCGAGGCTTGCATCTGATCAGACCTCCGTGGACACTCTCTTATACAGTGTTCTAATGAACCGCACCTCAAACAAGCCCCAGTTCTTTTCCAACACTAGCCCTGATGGCGTCTACCACAGTCAGTACAAGGCGACTGTCCAGTAGCAGCTATAGAAGCCCCAACTCTGATTGGCCCATCAATTTTAGCCTTCTTCTAAGGCATCTGAATAGAACTCGAGGGCTCTGAATCCCTCTTACTCCTACCCCTCTATCGATTCTGGCCAGCACGCCTCACTTGCTCAGTGATCTTCGCTTTATTAACCAGTGCAGCAAAGTCTCACTCCCTCTGTGGAGCTATCAAAACCCTCAGATTATCCCTGAGGCCATCCTTGAAGTGAACACATCGCTCATACTCACTGGCCACCATACCTCACGCATAGCGGCTTAGTCGCAGAAATTTGACCTCATATTCAGCCACTAATCTATCCCCCTGAGTCAAATTCAAGAACTCTCTCATACGGGCATCCACATAACTTGCACCATGTAGACAAGAGAGCTACGAGATAAACTGGCTAGGTCACATGGGTGGTACTAAGTGTTCACCATGTGTACAAGAGAGCCAAAATTATGTGTACAATCAAGCTAGGTCACATAAGTGGTGCTAAGTGAAGGCCACTATGTATACAAGAGAGCTTCGATTTTAAAGGTGGGCTGTGTGCGATACCATCGCGAATCTGTTATTATTCCAAAGTGTTCAACTGGGAAATTGATTAAATGAAATTGTGTATGACTTTGTGATGATAAGTGTAAGTATAAATGTTTGTAACTTATGAGCAATATGCTCTATATGTGATTGGAAATTTGGAAAGATTGTTATGGGTAAGTGATGAATACAATTGAAATGTGAAAGATCAAAATTGACAATAAAATTGTTCTGGATAGTTGCAGTTATGTGAATCTAAAAATTTACGAAAAATAGTAAAAATTGAATAAAAGACTGAATGAGATATCAAATTAGAGCTTAATGAGTCTATTTTCATATAACATAAACAGACCAAGCAAAGAAATTCTATATTATGAGATATTTAAGTTTTTGAGAGACGGTTAAGAATGACTACGTGATCCCCTGTTCGACTTGGAAAAATCATTAAATATTGTACAAAAGTAATTATGGGATATAATTTATATGCTTGAAATCCTTAATGAGTCTAGTTTCAAATGAAATAAACAAGAACATCCTTTGAATTCATACGAGGAGAAAATTGATTTGTAGTGAAGAGTGGACAGAACAACCGAGTAGTGAAACAATGGTAACTTCAATGAAAAAATGTACTAATTGGCTAGACGAAAAATTCTGAAAATTTTATGGTAAGAATATACGTGAATCTAGTTTCACGTAAAATTAACAGTTTGTAATTTGGAGTTCTGTAGCTCTAGAAATAAATAATTTAGCTGCTGGTACTCTGCCAAACAGCTTATTTTGAACCTGTTTATGATTGTAATAGTGAAAGTATGTGTGTTTGTGATGGTAATATTCCGGGAACATAACTGAAGGGAGCCTCGGTATTCTCGAAAATAGATTTGAGATCGGGCTATTATCAATTGCGAATCCGAGATTCGGACGTGCCCAAGGCGCCTTGAGCGAGATATGGTCACTATGAGTTCCTAGTGATGCCGTTTGGGCTCACTAATGCCCTACGGTATTTATGGATTTGATGAATCGGATCTTTAGACCATATTTGGATCGATTCGTGAGTCGTGTTTATTGATGACATCTTGGTCTATTCAAGAAATGAGACCGAACATCTTGAACACTGCGGTTAGTCTTTGCAAATTTTACGGGATAAGCAATTATATGCTAAGTTCAACAAGTGTGAGTTACGGTTAAGAGAGGTTAGATTCTTGGGTCATGTGGTATCTGCATGATCGGTATTCGAGTCAACCCGAATAAAATTTCAGCCATACTTAATTGGAAGCCTCAGAAATATTCTCGAGGTTCGAGCTTTTTGGGGCTTCTTAGGTTATTACCGACGATTTGTAAAGGATTCTCAACGATAGCCACGATGATGACGCTTACTCCAAAAGGATGTTAAGTTCGAATGGACGGAGAAATGTCAAAAAGTTTCGATCAACTGAAAACTTATCTGACTGAAGCCCCAATTCTAGTGCAACCCGAGTCCGGCAAAGAGTTTGTCATCTATAGCGACGCCTCCCTACTTGGATTAGGTTGTGTATTGATGCAAGAGGGTCGAGTTGTGGCCTATGCGTCGAGGCAATTAAAGCCACATGAGAAAAATTATCCGACTCATGATCTCGAATTGGCGCCATCGTGTTCGCCTTAAAGATATGGCGACATTACTTATTTGGTGAAAGGTGCCATGTGTACTCGGATCACAAGAGTCTCAAATATCGATGACCCAAAGAGACTTAAATCTGCGACAAAGGCGTTGGCTCGTTTGTTAAAGGATTATGAGTGATCATTGACTATCACCGGGAAAGGCGAATGTGGTTGCGGATGCCTTGAGTCGTAAATCATTATTCGCTTCTGGCGATGAGCGTGCACTTGTCCATCCAATCCGATAGTGTGTTAGTAGCTGAATTGAAAGCCAAACCACTATTGATACATCAAATTCGAGAAGCTCGGAAAGTCGACGACGAGTTGGCTGCAAAACGAAATTTGAGTGTGTTCGAACAAGGACTCGAATTTCAAATCGATGATGACGATTGTTTGAGGTTCAAAAGTCGTCGTGTGTTCCAAAGAATTGAACTCATTTTGATAATTCTGAATGAAGCCCATTGTAGCCGAATGGCAATCCACCCGGGAGTACGAAGATGTACAATGATTTGAAACGTCGGTTTTGGTGGCATGATATGAAGCGAGACATCTCCGACTTTGTTTGAGATGTTTAATATGTCAACAAGTGAAAGCGGAACATCGGTGCCTTCAGATTACTTCACCAATCACGATACCCGAGTGGAAATGGGATCGAGTCACAATGGACTTTGTATCCGGACCGCCATTGTCGACAAGTAAGAAGGATGCGGTTTGGGTCGTGGTTGATAGATTGACTAAGTCACTCACTTTGTCCCCGACGCACGGATTTTTCAATGGACAAATTAGCCGAATTGTACGTTTCTCAGTTGTGAGATTACACGGGTGCCTATTTCCATCGTGTCGGATAGAGATCCGAGATTTACCTCGCGATTTTGGAAAAAGTTGCAAGAAGCTTTGGGTACCAAGTTGCATTTCAGACCGCCTTTCACCCCAAACCGATGGTCAATCCGAGCGGATAATTCGGATACTTGAGGATATGTTAAGATGTTGCGTCCTCGAGTTTAGTGGTTCATGGGAGCGGTATTTGCCGTTGATTGAATTCGCTTATAACAATAGCTTTCAATCAAGTATTAAGATGGCACCCTACGAGGCTTTGTGCGGTCGTAAATGCCGTACACCATTGTTTTGGATCGAGCTTGGTGAAAACAAGATTTTCGGGTGGATTTGATTAGAGATCTGAGCGAGAAAGTGAAAGTAATCCGTGAAAGTCGAAGATAGCCTCCGATCGTCGAAGTCGACGCGAATCAAGCGTAAGGATATCGAGTATCGTGGGTGATAAAGTGTTTCTCAAGGTATCGCCTTGGAAAAAGATACTCAGATTCTACCGTAAGGGCAAGTGAGCCCGAGGTTCATTGGGCCATATGAGATATCCGAAGCGAGTCGGTCCGGTGGCATATCGTTTGATTTTGCCCCGAACTCAAAAGGTTCACGATGTCTTTCACGTTTCGATGCTTCGACGCTATAGATCCGATCCATCGCACGTGATTAGTCCATCGAAATTGAAATTCAAGCTAATATGAGTTATGAGGAAGAACCGATTCGTATCCTATCACGAAGTGAAAGAGTTGCGAAACAAGCGGGTTCATTGGTGAAAGTGTTATGGCTCAAGCACGGATAGAAGAAGCTACTTGGGAGACCGAGAACTCTATGAAAGAGCGATATCCAAACCTATTTACGGTAAGATTTTCGGGACGAAAATTTCTTAAGTGGGGAGAGTTGTGACAGCCCAAAATTGACCCTAGTCGGGATGTGGTTTCGGGACCACAAAACCGAGGCATAAAATAATTTAAAATTTATTTTGATGCCCATGATATGTGTTAATTTGTGTGTGACATTTTTGATGTTTCGATTTAGTGTTATAAATGCGAATTTCACTAGAAAGGACCTAGTAGTGAACTTTGAAAGTATGATGGGGAAATGTGTGATGACTAGTTGCTCATGCATGCAAAAATAAGGGATTTGCATGTCAAATTTCCCCCAACATGAAGTGGCCGGCCATGGCAGAGAGGATGGGCAAAACATGTCATGAAACATGTTTTGTTGGTGCATTAGGGAGAAATAATAAACAAAGGTGTATGGGTAAGAAAAGAATGAAAAAAAATGTGTGTGAGTGAGGTATTCCCCCCCCATTGCCGTGAGTTGTAGAGAAGGAAAGAAAAAAATTTTGTTCATCCTTTCTTTGAGCCAAAACTAAGAAAGAAGGAGGATTTTTGCTTCATGCTTGGTTTGGAAGAGATCTAGGAGGAGATTTGGCTAAGTTTGCATCAAGATTAAGGTATGTATGAGGTTGTGTTAGGAGTTTCATGCATGTTTTGGTTGCTAACTTGATGTGCATGTTAGCCATGGCTCAAATCTTTGTTAAGCCATGGAAATGGTATTTGGCCAAAGTTGTTATGGTGATAAAGCCATTGCATGCTAAGTGTGAAGCTTGATGATGATGCATGCAATGATGGATTGTCTACTCTTGAGTAAGATTTTGAGCTTTCTTTTTTGTTCTATCATGATTGAAGTTGAAAAGGAGCATGATTGTCATATTCGGCCATGATGCATTCATGAGCATGGTTCATGCTTCTTGCATGTTAGTTAAAATTTGTGTTTTGGATGGCTATGGACACCTTGAAATTCGGCCATGCTCATATATGTATATATATGTTTGCACATGATGTTTTGGTTATGAAGGAAGTGATGAATAAGTTTGTTTAAAGAAGAAGATGTTGAAGAATAATTGTAAAATTTGCAAGCACAATTGCCTAGCACACATATAAGTGCTTGATGCTATATTATAAGTTTTGAGCCACAATATGCAAAGCATTAACTAGTAAAATGCATGCTGTTTTTGTGAGGTATTAAGTGCATAATTGGCCTCAACATGTACATGAATATTCGGCCTTGGGTAGCCTATTGAAGGCCTTAGCATTTCCTTGATGCTCGAATAAATTGTATTGAATTGCTTGATGTAGTATAAAATGTGCATGACCATTGTGTATTCAAGCTAAAGGGTGGCCATATGACCATTTAAACTCCTTGTCATATTCGCCATAAGCTAGCACAATGAGGTTTTAATAAATTGAATTTGTTTGAATTAGCTCAAGAGCTTAGAGGGCCACAATTGGACAAGGGAAGGAGAAAGTGATCGAATAGCCGAAAAAGCCGTTCGACAACATCCGAGGTAAGTCCTCAAGAAGTGACCCTACTTGAATTATGTCAAATAAAGTATGGATGTGTATTGATTATTGATTATGTGTGCATGAGTATTTGAATTCTACCCGGGCTAAGTCCCGAAGGCGAATATGCTTGTGACTATAATTGCGTTTGAGCCTTAGTAACTGAAAATGAAATATGTATGTCCAATGATAATTGATGTATGTGTTCATGGAAATTGAATGATATCGGGCTAAATCTCAAGACAATTATGCTGAAATTATATCCGGTTAAGACCCAAGGCAATTGTGCTAGTGGCTACATCGGGCTAAGACCAAGGCATTCGTGCGAGACATTCTATCCGGGCTAAGACCGAAGGCATTTGTGCACATGGTTATATCCGGTTATATTCAAGAATCTTGGGCTGGAGGTGAGTGTTGGTTGCTGTAATAAATTCAATGAGTACACTCAAAAGCCCAAAGAATGAGGTACGTTTATATGTGCATTGGAAAGTCGACATGTTTGAGCAACATTCGCTCAATCGACTAATGAATTTCAGTTATTGAATTGATTGATACTTTGTGAAATTATATAATGATGAAGTGTGAAGTAAGAATGTGTATTAATGAAATGATGCATTTGGCTATGTGAATGTATTGCTGTAATTAGAGTTGATTATATTCCTTGAGACTTACTAAGCATAAAAATGCTTACCCGTTGCTTTGGCTCTCGGTTTTCTAGATTTCGCTCAAGCAATCGGATTTGGGATCGTTGAAGTCGAAGTCATCCACACTATCAAGCCTCCATTTTGGTATAAATTTTGGTTGAACTTGAGATGGCATGTATAGGACTACCCTTGTTGGTTAAATATGTTGTGATGTATATATGTACGGCCATGCGAAAATGGCTCGAAAAAGGAAGCATGAACTTAGACTATTTGTGGTTTGTATGTATATATTTGGTGTCATGATGTGGCAATGGATTGGAAATGGGAATGTTGGTCACATGATCAGCCATTGGCATGGTTAAAATGATCATATATGAACCTATGTATGGCAAGACTAGTTGGTTCATGGAGACTACCAAATAGGTAAGACCTACCTTAAAAACAGATGCTGCCAGCTGCAGTGACGTGAATGTGAAAAATCACAAAAATTTGTAGGAATGGTATTAAATAGTGAATAAGCTATGTAAATGAACCTTGATGAGTCTATTTTCATATGGAAGAAACGAAATGGTCATAGGAGTTACATGTTAAGAGATATTAAGGCTATTGTGAGACAGGGCCAGAACGGTTTCTGGGTCCCCTGTCGCAACTTTAAAAATTTACTATAAATTATCCAGAAAGAATTAGGAGTCATGCCTTATATGAACAGATTCCACTTTGAGTCTAGTTTCATTAGAAACAAACGGCACCAGTGTTAAAGCCCTGTACAGAGAGATATTCAAGTTATAACGCGAAAAGGTCAGAGCAGTCGATCCCTGTAACATGGGTGACTTTAAATAATAAACTGTACCAATTGGCCCGACCAAAAATTCTAGAAATAAATCCATGGATGGATATATGAGTCTAAATTCAGGGAAAATTTACGAAACCAGTTTCTGAGTTTTGAAATTCGAGATATGATTTTTAAGGCGACAGTGATGCAGTTTTCCAGCCTGACTGGAAATGTCAAATTGGTGGGCAAAACATGTGAACTTGGCTTGTTAACCCCTCGTATCCGACACCGGCGATGGTCTCGGGTTCGGGGTGTTACACGCGACTAGGGCAACTTGCTTCAGAATTTGGTACGGCCCAAAAAACCGAGAACTCAGCTTACACTTGCGTCCGAACCTCAGAACCTTCTTCCACGGTAAAACTTTAAGAAAGACCACTTCCCCCATCGAATACTCAATGTCCTTCCTCTTCAAATCAGCATAGGATTTCTGTCTATTAGAAGCCACTTTCAGCCGCTCTCGAATCAATCGGACATTATCCTCAATCTCTGAAAATCAGCTCCGGACTCAAAACACATCGCTCACCCAACTCAGTCCAGCACAAAGGAGTGCGACACTTACGACCATAAAGTGCCTTATACGGTGCCATTTGAATACTAGACTGATAGCTGTTATTGTAAGCAAACTCTACAAAGGGCAAGTACTCCTCCCAACTACCTCAGAAATCCATAACACATCCCCTCAACATATCTTCTAGTACTTGAATCACCCTTTCTGACTGACCATCTGTCTGAGGATGAAAAGTAGTACAGAAATCCAAATGAGAACCCAAAGCCTCATGGAGTTTTTACCAGAACTGAGACGTAAAACGAGGATCCCTATAGAAGATGATCGAAACAGGAACCCATGCAACCTTACTATCTCAGAAATGTATAGCTTAGCCAGCTTTTGTAGGGAGAAATCCGTCCTAACCGAAATGAAATGTGCTGACTTGGTCAATCGATCCACGACAACCCAAATTGAATCCTTCTCAATGGGTGTTAAAGGTAACCCACTAACGAAGTCCATCGTTACTCGCTCTCATTTCCACATCGGTATCTTTACTAGCTGTAGCAAACCCAAAGGTAACTGATGCTCAGCCTTAACCTCTTGACAAGTTAAACAATGAGCAATATAGTCTGTCACCTCACGTTTCAACCCTAGCCACTAGTACAACTCTCGAAGGTCTTTATACATCTTGTTTCCACTAGGATGCATAGTGTCAGGACAACTATGCACTTCTCTCAGAATCGAAAATCTCAAATCCCCATCATTAGGTACACAGATCCTACCTCAGAAACACAGTACCCCATCACTGTTGTAACATCCCGAAATAGAGCCTAAACGGAACAGTGGTTGCAAAACCACAAATCTGAGGTAGAAAAATTTATTTTATTATTATTTTGAGGTTCATGATATGATTGCATGATTGTGTGAAAATTTCGTGATGAAATTCTATGCATAAAGTCTTAAGTTGAGATTAGGGACTAAATCGAATAATTTGCAAAACTTGCATTCTAGAAGTTTTTAGTATGAAATTGCTTTGGAATAATAATTAGGAGGGTTCAAATAAAATTTTACCAATTTCTAAGTTGATGGACAAAATAGGACATGGATGGAATTTTTGAAAGTTTAATAAGGAAGGGCATTTTGGTCATTTGGATATTAAATGAAATAAAAAGGGAAAAATAACACAAAATTCATCATCTTCTTCATTAGCACGAACTTTCAAGGGTTATACATAGCTAGAGTTTGTTTCAAGCTTTCAAGCTCCATAGTAAGTGATTCCAAGCCCCGTTTTTAATGTTCTTTACGTTTTTAGAGTCCCGGTAGCTCGATGAAGCTTATGCTAGCAATAATTTAAGTTAGGGTTCATATTTGGATAAATACCCATAGGTGAAAAGTGTTTATTTTGATGTTTTATGATAGAATAAGAGGTTTAAATTATGTTAGACAACTTGTGCTACTCGGTTTTAAGTGAAAACGAGTAAAAGGGCTTAATCGATAAAAATACCTAATAGTCATAAGTACATGTTAGAGTGTGAATTTGATGTTGTCATACAAGGGAAAAATGATCAGCATGTAATAAAACATAAGAAAATAGGATGAAGTTTAAATTACGAGCCTTGGGGAAAAAGTGCAAATATGTGAAAGTTTAGGGGCAAAAATGTAATTTTGCCAAAGTTTGGGTCAACGACTGTTTTGATAAATGTGAATATTAAATAAGTTAAATTTGCTATTATAGATCAAGAAGAGCAAAATTCGGGAGTAGATCGGGGAAAAGAAAAAGTAAAGGACTAAATTGTAAAGTTTAGTCACATTTTGTATCGAGGTAAGTTTACTGATAAATAAATGCAATATTCTTTTATTTTACATTATTATTGTCAATTTCAGCATTTATATACTTATTTTTGAGAATATTTAAAGTCGAATTAAAGGTGAAGTGACAGAGAAAAAGCATTAGGAAGCCCCGTTTGAACCTTAGGAATGTTAGGATATTGGGGTTGACAGGACAGGACAAGACAGAAATGAGCTATGTAAGTCCATATCAGATATATGGCTTTGGAGATAGGAATGAGCCATGTAAGCCCATATTATATATATATGGCATTGGAGACAGGAATAATTCATGTAAGTCCATGTCGAAGACATGGCATTGGCGAGATATTGATGAGATGTGAACGACCTATTATCCTTAGTATTCGAGTGGTTCAACGGGTCATTGTACATGTTAAATTACAATGAATTATCAGCAAAAGGGAAGGTAGATTATATTTATGAATAGTGAAAGGTCAGGTAAGGAAGAAGGTAAGTGAGTAAAGAAGAAGGTGGAAAATGAGAAGTAAAGAAAGTTTATGAGGCTAGGTGACATTATGTATAATTATTCATTATGTTGAATGTTGTAATTTATTTGCTTGTAAGCTTACTAAGCCTAGTGCTTACTCTCTTTATTTTCTTTTTCTTATAGTTTTTATCAAGCCACTCGGGGATCGAAGGAAACGTTGGAGACCCGATCACATTATCGAAGAAATCACATTGGTATAGTTAGACGTTTCATTTTGTGTATGGCATGTATAGGAACTTGGTTTCTTTTGATATGATATGATCAATGAATGATGTGTAAATACTTGCTAGTGATTAGCTAATAGAGTGGCTGATGATAGACATGTTTAATAGTATGTATGATTAAGTAGTAACTATCTCATGAAAACTAAGAAAAATGTGAAAGTAACTTAAAAACAGATTCAAGTATCAGAAATAACAGGATTTTGAAAAATCACAAGAAATTGTAGAGACATGGTTTGATGGTGAATAGTATATGAAATTAGATCTCGTTGTATCTATTTTCATATGGAATAAGCAAAATAGGTAAAGGTTTTGTATTTTATAGGGTATCTGAGTTTTGGTGAAATAGGGCGGGCGATTTCGGATCCCCTGTTCCAACTTTAGAAATTCACCATAAATTTTAAAAAAATACTTAGGTGGTGTACTTTATATGGTTAGAATCCTTATTGAATCTAGTTTTAAAAGAAACAAACGGTATAGTCATATGATTTTTTTACAGAGAGAAAAGTGGTTCGTAGTAAGTAGAGGCCAGTGCAGTCGAATTCTGAAATAGGGGTAACTTTAACTAATAAACTTTACTAATTGGCTAAGTCAAAAATTCTAGAAAAAATTAGTAGATAGATATGAGTCTAGTTTCAGGAAAAATTTATGGATCTTAATTTCAAGTTTTGAAACTCGAGAAATGATTTTTAAGCAACCATGACGCAGAAAAACAGTTTATTCTGAAAATTAAAATAAGTGGTTTAGAGTTGTTTAAAAAGGTAAGATAAGTTTAGTAACACCTCAAGCTTGACTCCGGTGACGGTTTCGGGCGTGAGGGTGTTACAATTGTCAATCCCAAAATTAGTAGTAGCTCTAGCTTCAATCTAACGAAACCACAACTCAAGAGACTTATCTCCTAACTACTTATCCTTAGTCTGATCCAGCCACGTAGGTCTAACCTGCAACTCTGTCAGGAGACTCCCATCTACATAAAGGCTCAGTCGAGCGAACATCATTCTAAGATCGGTAATAGCCCTGTGGCTTAACACATCGGCCACTACATTGGCCTCACCAGGGTGATACTCACTACTGTAATTGTAATCCTTAAGCAGCTCAACCCATCGATACTGCCTAACATTTAACTCCTTCTGATTAAGGAGATACTTGAGGCTCTTGTGATCAGTGTAGATGGTACACTCCTCACCATACAGATAATGCCTCCATATCTTTAATGCAAAGACAACTACAGCCAACTCTAAATCATGCATCGGATAATTAGCCTCGTGAGTCTTAAGCTGACGAGATGCATAAGCAACTACCTTGCCTTCTTGCATCAGAATCTAATCCAAACCCACATGTGACGTGTCGCTATACACTACGAAGCCCTTACCAGGCTCAGGCTGTATCAGAACTGGAGCCTGAGTTAACATGGTTTTGAGCTTCTCAAAACTCTCTGTCATGCATCACCCAAACAAAGGAACTCCTTACGCGATAACTTAGTCAATGGCGTTGTGATCAAAGAGAACCCTTCTACGAAACGTCGATAATACCCTGCCAGTCCCAGAAAACTACGGATCTCAGGCACATTCATCGATTCTTTCCAATCCAACACAACCTCAATCTTACGAGGACAAACACAAATCCCCTCAGCAGACACCACATGTCCCAAAAAGGTTACTTCCTGAAGCCAAAACTCACACTTAGAGAACTTTGCATAAAACTGTTTCTCATGAAGGATCTCTAGAACAACCCTGAGATGCTCATCGTGCTCATCCTCAGACTTAGAGTATATCAAAATGTCATCGATGAACACCACTACGAACTGATGTAGGCCAAGTATTCCTCACATCCTTTTCTCACAAGCTTCTCTGCTACCAACGCAGATATCACATTACTCAAATAGTTCTGTCGTTCTCCAATCACGACTATCTCACTATCCTCCTTGGTCCTCAAAACAACCCAATTTTCAGCATAATCCAGACTTACATGATGCTTCACCAACCAGTCCATACCCAGAATTAAGTCAAACTCCCCAAACAGAAATTCCATTAGATCAGCCAAGAATATCGTTCATTGGACTTCCAACAGAACGTCTTTAAACAGTTTACTGACCCTAACAGACTGCCCCAACGGACTCACCACTGAAATCTCACTAGAAGTGCTCTCACACGGAATTCCCAAAGTCTTAGACACAGAACATACAACACAGGAATGTGTAGAGTCTATGTCTATCAGTGCAATATAAGGTACATTAGAAATGAAAAACGTACTCGTGATGACGTCTGGAGCATCTCCATCCTCACGGTGATGTACAGTGTAAACAAGTGCAGGCTGCATCACCTCAGTCAACCCAGGACCTCTGCTTTCTGACCTCGACCCATACCATAACCACATCTAACCTATCCTCGGCCCCTAGGTGGCTGCGGTACCCCTCCCGGCGGCTGTGCAGTCTCAGCAACTAGAGCTTGCATCTAATTACCCCTCAGTGGACAATCCTTAACTCGATGCTTAGTTGACCCACACCTCAAACAAGCCCTAGTAGCTCTCTAACACTGGGCCGAATAGCATCTATTACAAAAATGACAGATCACCAACCTAGTAGGTGCAGCAGTAGGCCTAACTCTTGCGGGCCCGTCAGTCCTAGCCTTCTTCTTAGGCCTTATCCCAGCACCAGAAGACTCAGAATCCCTCTTAGCCTTCCTTTTTCACGATTTTGGCACTCAAAGCGCTTCACCTCCTCGGCTATCTTGGCCTTCTCGACCAAAACTAAGAAATCTCACTCCCTTCTAGGAGCTATCAGAACTCGCAGACTATCTCAGAGACCATCCTCAAATCAAACACAATGATTATACTCAGTCATCACCATACCCATCGCATAGCGGTTCAGTCTCAGAAATTCGGCCTTATACTCGACCACTAAATGGTCCCCTTGAATGAGATTTAGGAACGAACATCGCCTAGCAGCAGTGTAGCTAGATCCTACATACTTACTCTGATAGATGGTCTTAAACAAGTCTCAAGTCAATCGATCGAGCTGAGTGCCCTCCTTAACAGTCAACCACCACTAGTATGCCTTATCGCGAAGCAAAGACACAGCCCCCTTGAGCTTCTGCTCCTCAGTAAAGTCCAAATAATCCATTATGCATTCTGTGGCCTCCATCACATACTCGGTCACACTCGGAGCAACTCCAGCAATACCCTTGAATATCTCAGCCCCATTCGACCAGAGTCGTTTCGTAACCGACCCACGGCCTCCGGACCCAATATTAGCCCCAGCGACCCTCTCCAGCACTCGCAGCATGGCCTGGGACAGTGCGTCGTCCCCATCTGCACGATCTTGAGAATCAGCACCAGTCTTCGCAATAGGTGACACAGGCGTCTCGCTAGTGTCCAGATTAGGGATCGTATCAGATGCAAAGGACTCAGCTCAAATCCCTCTACAGCCTCTACTTTGGCGTCTAGTACCCCGTCTACGAGTACCACGTGTGCTCATCGTAACTCGAATTAATCTGTATTAAAAATTTTATGCAAATCAGTTTACAGTTTGATATTTGTTAACAGATATTTTATGCAGAACAGTATCAGAGTTCGAAAAACCTCTATTCTTACAACCCAAATCCACAGCCGAGTTTTTATAAACCTGGCTCTGATACCACTAAATGTAACACGCCAAACATGGCCTAGATGTTATGGCCGAATCTGGCGGCGTCACATAAGATGCTTATAAAAAAAATTAGTAAGTTTAAATCCGTTCTATTTATTATCTTTACTTAAGTCATGAAATCAATATTCCAGTTATTACTAGAAACCATTTCTTTACCGTGGAAGCTATGACATCATTCATTTATACGAAATCCTTAAGTTTTCAAAACGTATTTGTGGTGTCGCAGTTTATAAATCAATAAAATTAACAATTTAAAATCCTGAAATAAACCCAAAAATAGCCTGAGCCTAAATACACAAATAGTCTCGAAAATAAATATTAAAAGAGAGCAAATAAAATGTAACTCATAAAACCAACATTTGACTAGCAGTGGTCACCGTCGAGCGCTCCGTCATACCAATCCATCTACTGTTGGGGATAACCTAACAAATAAAATAAATAAAAGGGTGAGTTTTCGTAACTCAGTGTGTACATCCCCACAGACAGCATGCATACAACTAGTTAACAGAATACAGATAATTCGGCCTTAGCCATTTTTAGAATCGGTGTGGACCTTCGCCTACTCAGATACAAAGTCAGAACAATCAGCCTTAGCCCATACAGACATCACATACATAACAGATCAGATTATCAGAGAACATGCCCACCAACCCTGCACACCATCTCCGTCCAACCCAACACAGCATGTGGGGATAGAATCGACCCACCCAGCCCTACACACCAGATATGGCAATATAATTAACCCATCTAACCCTACACACCAAATGGTACCGTAAATGGCACATAACAAATGCATGCAGCATAGCTGCCAGATAACAGGCTAATAGCCTTCAGTCTTCCTTCTCTTCACAACAATCCCAACCCAATGCAATGTATCATAAATAACATGGCATGCTTATATGCAGATACCATATCATACCATCATCAAGTCAAAATAGATATACAAAACTAGACAGATACACATGCCTAAATTAACATGCTTTTGCATACAATCCAATAACAAATTAGAGTATGGGGTCTAAATAGCGCTTACCAACCCTACAGTCAGGTCACGGTCGACATGGGTGACTCGTGCAACCTTATAGAGCATTTCAAACAAGTTGGGCTCACACGCCCGTGTGCCTTGCCCATGTGGGCCCACATGCCCGTGTGGCCTACACGGCCCAAATTGGCCTTGCTCGTATGGATCACACGGCCTGGTCTAAAATTCCACATGCAGCCTACATGGCTCAGCTGGTCAAGACTGTGCCTCACACACGGCCCCGCCAAATTTCACACACCCCGTGTCTGTCGCCCCGACAGGCGTGAGTACGGCTGGCTCGTCACCACATGCCCTCAGATCATAAACACGACTACCACACGGGTAGTCTACACGCCCGTGTGGCGTTGACAGACAGCCTTTTGGCTTTTGCCGAAACTCGTTTTCTGCGTAATCGGAGTACACACCTGGTTTTGATTGAAGCGTAATGCAACCCCGAGCACTCCAGAACCTATATTTGACACTGTCAAGACCCATTTTAGTCACTTAAACAATTTTTTATTGAAACTAAACGAGGTATTCCACCCCAAAATCGTTAAATTTCTTACCTCGAGCGAAAACCAATGAATACCACGCGCTTAATTCGCTGTTAAAGAACGAAGAACAGCCTCTTGATCAGTACCTAAACACCCAAATAAAATTTCCTCCTTAATCTTTTAATCAAAAGTTGTTTACGAATGACAAATAGGTACTTACTAATGAGGAGAACGTCAATGAAGTGCAGAAACCCGTTAAAACGAAATCCGAACGAATGGGAAGAAGGCAAGGGAAATTTTGGCAAAAAGAAGAAAAGAAAAAGAACGTGGAGAGGGAAAAATAAAAGCAAAATTCGGTAGGGAGAGTTCTTTTGGGGAAACTTCTTAGATAAATCTTATAAACCCTACCTTTTTAGTGTTTTAGTTCACCTCCGATTCTATAAAAGCCCTAGTGGCAAAAATAATGCCCAAGCCAGGATTCGAACACAGGACCTCTAGCATAAACCCTTGCCACTTAACCACTTGACCAGCAGGCCCATTCTATTAAGTTTTTACCAATAATTTCTATTACGCCCATTAACCAAAAGTCATGCTTTATTCAAATAAAAACAAAAACTTAGCCTAACTTAAGAGTTGAACTTGGGACTCCCCTAACACACCACCAAAGCACCTAAACACAAAAGCAGACTGATTTTATCCAAATTCATGCAAAAACATCTTCAGATATTTCCCTATGCTACAATTTCACGAAAGCCGAAATTACAGAAATTTAGGGCATTACAGTAAGTTCATTAATGTCACATATATATTGACCATTCATAACATGACAGGATTTCATGAGACATAATATATAATCATTAACCATTTTATAAGATTATATATCTTTCTATTTATTTACTTTCCAATCCGTCCCCAATGTTTATCATAAGCCTAAACAATATTATTAATTCCCAACTCAGTGTATTTATCCATGATTTAGGTAGATTCATCTATAGTATAAGCAATTTGCTCACATATGAGTACATCATTTATCACATTAAACCTTTTATAACATCATAATACATCCCAATTACGTACTTATCATTTCATTCTCTTTTTTTACCCATTTCATATGCATAACACAAGCATAATCATAACATAAATCATATCCACAAGCTTGGCACAAGCCTAAACACATCAACAACACATGTTAGTTCATTTAAACATGATTCATATGAATTTGACATGGATAACCACTATACTTAAGCATGATTCAATTGGATTTATCATCCATCTCAACATAATATATTTTCTATATAACTCACCATTTCAAAGTGTCTCATACATACATATCTTGGTTCATATAGAATATTTACCATATCCTCGTAAATTTATGCCCATTGAACCGAATAGAATACCGTTGGATACGTGGGATAGCTTACACGAAGTGTGTTAAACATATAACCGTAGTCTATCCTTTCCTTTACATATATGCTCACATAAGTTATGAAATGAGTATGCTCACACAAGCTATGAAATGGGTTTGCTCACACGAGCTATCAGTTAGAACATAGCTACACGGTGCTGCTCCACAAGCTGTCGATTATCCGCAACAAATGCTAGAACTCAGCCACCCCAGTAGGACATTCAAGACTAGCACTCGAAACATGTAAACCCTAACGACATGTTATTTGTATCCTAGGAATTTTTAAGGTTCAAACGGGGCTCGATAATCATTGTATGTCGTTGGATTTACATCGTTTCATAACATGAAAGATTGCATAATAACATATATATATATATATATATATATTGATTCATCTTTAATAAAATTATACATTAAAATTTCTATTTAATCAACCATTAGATGATAATAGTTCATATGAACTTACCTGGCTAAATTGCAAAAATGTTAAAGTACAAGGGCATTTTGGTAATTTTCTATTCTTCTCGATTTTCCACTTGACCTTGATCTAAATTAAAATTTTCATTCAATTTATTAATTTAGATAGTAAAAAAATTTATTTTATGCAATTTAGTCATTTTGACATTTTTATAAAATTACCCTTAACATTTTACTTTTATTCAATTTAGTCCCTAAGCCTAAAACATGCAATTTAACCATTTTTTTTCCAAATTCAAGCTTAGCCAAATGTTCATGGCATCAAATAAGGCCCACCTTTGTAGTAGTTTCACAACAGTTCCTTGTATTTTTCCTATTTCAACAATTTAGTCCTTAATCGAAAAATTCATTAAGATTACTTAACCAAAAATTTTTAAATATCAACCAACACTTCAAATTCATCATTTAACATCTAAGATCACATAGATTCATTAATGGCAACATTCAATATCTTTAACAATTTCAAAATCGAAAGTACAGGCTAGCTGGACCTAGTTGCAACTATCTCAAAAACATAAAAATTATTAGAAACGGGACTAAAACGGACTTACAGGCATCTTCAAAGTGAAATTTGAAGCTTAAACCCTTCCATGGAGTTTTTCCTCTTTCAATTTTGGTGAAGAAAACATGAAAAATGATGATAATTCCTTTTATTTTTATTTTATTTAATTTAATTATAAATTACTATTTTAACCATCTTGAAATCATCCAAATTTCATGGTTTTAGTTGCCCAAAACCGTCCACTAATTCTTAAATGGTTTAATTACCATTTAAGTCCCTTTTCTTTTAA
Organism: Gossypium arboreum; assembly: GCF_025698485.1. Lineage (NCBI taxonomy): Eukaryota > Viridiplantae > Streptophyta > Magnoliopsida > Malvales > Malvaceae > Gossypium > Gossypium arboreum. Next base: position 15,234,417 of record NC_069076.1, on the reverse strand, counting down.
TCCATAAGCCATTTAATCATTCAAATCAAAAAGTGATCAAATTTTATATTTTTACAATTTAGTCCTTGTTAATTAATTAACTATCGAAACATTGAAATTTCTTAACGAAACTTTAATACCACCTTAATGACACTCCATAAATATTTATAAAAATATTTACGGTTCAGTTTATAGAAACGAGGTCCTGATACCTCATTTTCTAAAACCACTTAACCTTAGAGTCTTACCACTTGAACTTAATTAATCATTCATATCACATAAATTACCATAACAATACCTTTTTAAAATCATATTTGACTCATAAATATTAAATAATAATATTTACAAACTTACTCGTCAGGTTCGTGGTCCCAAAACCACTGTTTTTGACACTACTGAAAAATGGGTTGTTACAATTAGCACAATTCATATATTAAGCATAAAGTCATTACCAATGTCATAAGCTTAGTATAAGCCTATAAAAAATCATCAAACTCACTAGTTATTATATTTTTCCATGATGCAAATGATTCAACCATAAGATAATTAGAATTCCACATATATATACATCATTTAACTCATTAACCTTTTCATAGGATCATTATTCATTCCATTTACATACTTACCATTTCATTTCTTTTCTTACCTGTTGAACCATCTAGAATTTCATTGGATACTTGGGAATACTCACACACATAGTGTGCTTTTCCATGTAATTGTAAGCTTTCCTTTATATTAATGCTCATACGAGCTGTGAAATGGGTCTGCTCACACGAGCTGCGGGTCAAAATGTTAGCTACATGATGCTGCTCACAAGAGTTGTGGAGAATCTACAAAAAATGCAAGACCTCAGCCATCAGTAGGGCATTCAAGACCAGCACTCGAAACATGAACTCCCTAATGACATGTCATTCGTATCCTAAGAACTCTTAAGGTTCAAACGGGATTCGCTATCCGTCAATTATTCATAACTTTAATACATTTATATTCAAATTCATTTACAACTAACACAATATAATAGATAGTCAATTTAATTAACATTAACATAATTTATACGAACTTACCTCAATAATAAAGTCGTAGAAGTGGAATTCGGACTAATCTGAAGCTTTAGCTTTTACTTGATTTAAGTCCAATTGTAGTTTATCTTAACCTAAATAGATAATTTCATTCAATTAAGTACTTCTAGTATTCAATTTAATCCATAGTTCATATTTATGTAAAATTACAAAATTACCCCTAATACTTTGACTTTTCACAATTTAGTCCTTAAGCTCATAACTTGAATATAACTCATTTTAGCCTAAATCCAACTTAACCAATGTTACAAGGGACTTTGAAACAACCCATTATTACCAACATTTCACAATAAAACCCATAGATTTATACTTTTAACAATTTAATCGCTATTTCTAAAATTCATCAAAAATCACTTAACAAAACATGTTTATTTTACAACCAATACTAATAATCTATCAAATAACTTCAAAAATTATTCAAAAACATTTGTGGCAAGTCCCTTAACCTTTAACAGTTTTGTAATTTAACCCCTGGGCTAGCTAGAGTGAGCTAAAATGAACTCAAAAACATAAAAATCATTAAAAACAAAATTGAAATCACATACCATGTAAGTACCTAAGCTAGTCGAACCTTCATGTAACAGCTCGTTTTTAGTCAAATCAGAATAGTGGTTTTGGGACCATAAATTCGAGGTCAAAATATCTTTTTTTTATTTTAATATTTACAGTATGATAGAATAATTGTGTAAAAATTTCGTTAAGAAATTTTATCGTTTAATTAGTCAATTTGATAAAAAAAAGGACTAAATTGCGCAAAGTGCAAAAGTGATGTTCTATTAGCTAAAGTATTAAATAGCTAAGGAATCATAAATTAGAGGTCCTTATGTTGTAATTAGACCATGATTAGTGTGAGTGGACAAAGATGGACATGATTAAATGAATTATAATGAATTATAATAAAGGTTAATATAGTAAATTAATAAATAACTTAACTAAAATAAGGAATAACATGAAAGTATGTTTCTTCATCTTTCTTAACCGATTATAGCAAATAAGAAATCCATTTTTAGGGCTCAAAGCATTTGGTCATCTCCTAGCTCAATTATTAAGAAAAGCGGAACTCGGATCTAGATCGAGGGAAAAACAAAGTTCTCGAATAATCGAATCGTGTCGTTGTTTTTACATCCAAGGTAAGTTCGTATCTAATAAGCATTGTTATAATTATGCGTTAAATGCTTTGATATTGCATAAATTATTTATACGAGACTACAGTCGTGTTAGACAAAAATTTAGCTATGTATAGCACTTAGTGCACGAGATCGAGATAGCTTTGGCTATGTATGGCACTTAGTGTGCAAGATCGAGATAGCTTCGGCTATTTATGAAACTTATTGTGCGAGATCGAGATAGCTTTGGTTATGTATGGCACTTAGTGTGCGAGATTAAAATAGCCTTAGCTATGTATTGGCACTTAGTGTACGGGATTTTGAGTATTTGACATTATTTTGATTAGGTATGAGTTTGTTACAAATTGGTACAGGTATGTACATGAATCCTATGAACTTTAAATTGAATAAATTATGAAGTTTTCATATAAGCATATGATTAAGTATGTGAAAGGTTTGTTAGTTATCATGAATTACATGTTTATATGTTCAAATTGATGATTTGTGTATTTATGATTAGTTGAGTTTATTTCATACAAGCTTACTAAGCTATAAAGCTTACTTTGTTTATTTTTCCATGTTTTATAGTGATTTCAAAGCTAGCTCAAATTCGAGAATCGTCAGAGACTACGTCACACTATCCAACCATCACATTGGTACTTTTGAGCTTATGGTTTGGTCATATAGCATGTATAGGATTATGGTCATTTTGGTTATGTGTTGATAATGATTTTAGCCATATAAATTGGCTTGTAAGTGTATATGTTTTGGTTTGTATATATAGCCTTGAGAGTTGGCTTAATTTGGTTGTTTTGGATGTATATGTATATATGTGAAAATGGTCTATGGTGTGGTTCATAATTGCTTGCAAATGGTTTGTGGTAGTTTAGCATTTAAGGTAGTAAATGATTGGAAATGGTTATTGTTGTAACGCCCCATACCCAAGACCGTCGCCGGAGTCGAACACGAGGTGTTAACGGACTTAATTCATTACTTAAACAGCTCAAACAATTTATTTTTAAAACTTCCAGAGAAGTTGGCAATCTGCGTCACAGTCGCTTAAAAATTCATATCTCGAGTTACGAAAATTGAAATCCAATTTCGTAAATTTTCCCTGAAACTAGACTCATATATATATCAACTAATTTTTTTTTTAGAATTTTTGGTCAGGCCAACTAGTACAAGTTATTAGTTAAAGTCTCCCCTATTTCAGGGTTCGACTGCTCTTATCTCTGTTTATTTCGAATCAAATATCTCCATATACAGAGTTCCAATTACTATGAAGTTTATTTCTCATAAAACTAGACTCAATAAGGAATCTGTACATGTAAATAATGACTTCTAATTATCTTTTTATAATTTTTGGTGAATTTCCAAAGTCAGAATAGGGGATCCAAAAATCGCTCTGGCCCTGTTCCACAAAAAATTTAAATATCTCATAAAATATATCTCATTTACCTATTTTGTTTCTTCCATTTGAAAATATACATAATAATCTTTGATTTCATAACTTATTCATCATTTAGTTCCATTTCTACTATTTTTAGTGATTTTTCAAATTCATGTCACTGCTACTGTCTGATTCTATTTTGTGCTAATTTCAACTTTTTCATGATTTCCATGGAGTAACTAGCATTTAGGCATACATAACACCAAACATGTCCTTGATTAGCCATTCCAACAGCTAACATTATCAAGCATTTACATACCATTTATTAGCCATATCATAAGATCATACACACAAAATGGCTACGATGCTATACATGCCATACTCAAAATGAAACGTCTAGCTATACCAAAATAATCCTCGTGATAGTGTGCCCGGACCTCCGACGTACTTTACGATCCCCGAGTTAGCTTGACAAAACTATAAAAAGAAGGAAAATAAAGGGGGTAAGCATTAAGCTTAGTAAGTTTGCATGCAAGTAAATAATAACATTCATAAGAACTATCTTACTACTTGGCATGATACTACATAATGCAGCTTCATTAATTGTCATAGACATATTTTAAACTTCTTCACTTACTCACTTACTTAAATACTTACTTACTTAATCAAATTTATTAATACATTTTACTTACCTTTTTCCTTATCAAGCATACATGAACATTATATACTTACCTTTACTCTTCTAGCATGAACTTGTCTTACCTTTTTAGTATAACTCGTCTTACCTTACCTTACCTTGATATTCTCTTTAAATTTTCCCGTTGAACCACTTGGAATACTAAGGATACACGGGTACCTTACCATTGCCATGACTTGTCATGGTCTTACGTGGTATCCTTTTGAAACTTACCATTGCCATGTTTTGACATGGTCTTACATGATATCCTTACCTTATGAACTCACCAATGCCATGCCTTGGCATGGTCTTACATGGGACCTTTGCCTTATAGTAACTTATCAATGCCATGTCTTGACATGGTCTTACATGATTTCCTTGCCTTAGAAACCTTACCAATTTCCATGCCTTGGCATGGTCTTACACGATATCCTTAAACCCTAATGTCATGACATTTGTATCCTACACATTCCTAAGGTTCAACCGGACTTTCGAAATTACTTCTCTGTCAATTCATGCTTGAGTCTTCTTTGAATAATTTCATAAAATAAATATACACATGCTGAAATTAACAAAATTAACATAAAATAATAGAATATTGCATTTATTTACATAAACTTACCTCGAAACAAAATACGATCAACTATATCGATTTAGTCCACTATCTTTTTCTGTCCCCAGTCTAACTCTGGATTTTGTCCTTCTTGATCTATAATAAAAAATTTAGCTTATTTAATACTCACATTTATTAAAACAGTCCTTGACCCAAACTTTGGCAAAATTACATTTTTGCCCCTAAACTTTCACATATTTGCACTTTTTCCCCAAGGCTCGTAAATTAAACTTCATCGTATTTTCTTATGTTTTATGACATGCTGATCAATTTTCCCTTCTATGACAACATCAAATTCACACTCTAACATGTACTTATGACTATTAGGTATTTTTACCGATTAAGCCTTTTACTCGTTTTCACTTAAAACCGAGTAGCACAAGTTGTCTAACATAATTTAAAACCTCATATTCTATCATAAAACACCAAAATACAAAAATTTCACCTATGGGTATTTTTCCAAATATGAACCCTAGGTTGAATTATTGCTAGAATAAGCTTAATCAAGTTATCGGGACTCCAAAAACGTAAAGATCATTAAAAACGGGGCTTGGAATCACTTACTATGGAGCTTGAAAGCTTGAAACAAACCCTAGCTATGGAGAACCCTTGAAATTCTGGCATAATGAAGAAGATGGACAAAAATTGGCTTTTAATTTTGTTTTTAATTCATTTTAATAACTAAATAACCAAAATGCCCTTACTACTAAACTTCCAAAAATTCCATCCATGTCCAATTTTTGTCCATAGACTTAGAAATTGGTCAAATTGCTATTTAAGACCTCCTCATTAATATTCCAAAGCAATTTCATACTAAAAACTTCTAGAATGCAAGTTTTACAAAGTATTCGATTTAGTCCCTAATCTCAACTTAAGCACCTTATGCATAGAATTTCATCACGAAATTTTCACACAATCATGCAATCATATCATGAACCTCAAAATAATAATAAAATAAAATTTTCTCCCTTGAATTTTTGGTTTCGCAACCACTATTCCGTTTAGGCCCTATTTTGGGATGTTACATTTCTCCCCCTTTTAGGGATTTTCGTCCCCGAAAATCTTACCTGTGAAGAGATTTGGGTACTGTTTTTGCATAGCCTCTTCGGGCTCCAATGTAGCCTCGTCTAACCCCATGTCTATTCCATAGTACTTTCACAAGTGCAATACTTTTGTTCCTTAATTGCTTTACCTCTCGAGCTAGAATCTTTACCGGTACTTCACCGTAAGTCATGTCTGGCTGAATCTCAACCTTTGTCTAAGAAATCACATGTGACGGATCTGAACGATAACGACGTAGCATAGACACATGAAATACATTATGAATCTTCTCTAACTCAATCGGTAAAGCTAACCGATATGCTAATTATCCGACTCTCTCAATCACTTCAAACGGTCCAATAAAACGTGGACTTAGTTTGCCTTTCTTGCCAAATCTGAGAACTTTCTTCCACGGGGATACTTTCAAAATAACTTTGTCACCAACTTGATACTCAATCTCTTTTCTCTTCAAATCTACATACGACTTTTGTCTGTCTGAAGCTGCTTTCAAGCAATCTCTGATGATTTTTACTTTCTCTTCTGTTTCCTTAACTAGATCAACCCCGTAAATCTAATTTTCCTTAAGCTCTGTCCAATACGAAGGTGTGTGACATTTACGTCCATACAAAGCTTCATAAGGTGCCATCTTCAAACTCGACTGATAACTATTATTGTAGGCAAACTCTACTAATGGTAAATATTTTTCCCAACTGCCTTGAAATTCTAGTACACAGCATCTAAGCATATCTTCAAGTACCTGAATAACTCTCTCTGACTGACCATCAGTTTGAGGATGCAAAGCTATACTAAAACTCAACTTAGTGCCCAAAGCCTCCTGTAATTTCTTCCAAAACCGTGAAGTAAATCTTGGATCTCTGTCTGAAATGATCGATAATGGTACCCCGTATAGTCTGACTATCTCTGAAATATACAACTCAGCCAACTTGTCAAGTGAATAATCCATACGAACTGGGATAAAATGAGCCGACTTCGTTAACTTATCAATCACAACCCATACTGCATCTTTCTTTCTCGGTGTCAACGGCAATCCTGTCACAAAATCCATAGTAACTCAATCTCATTTCCACTCAGGGATTAGCATAGGCTGCAATAAACCTGAAGGTACCTGATGTTCGGCCTTTACCTGCTGGCAGATCAAGCATCTAGAAACAAACTCTGAAATGTCCCTTTTCATTCCTACCTACCAGTACATTTTCTTCAAATCATTATACATCTTTGTACTACCTAGATGAATAGACAAAGAACTACTATGTGCTTCCTGTAAGATCTTTCGAATAAGCTCATCATTCTTAGGTACGCATACCCTGTCTCTGAACATCAAACAACCGTTAAAACTGATCTGAAAATCTAACTCTATATCCGACTCACACTGATCTCTTTTGGCTAACAACTCACTGTCATTTTTCTGAGCTTCACAAATTTCTTCAAGAAACATCAGTTTAGCTCTCAACTCAGCTAAGATAAAACCATCATCTGATAAGGCTAGACTAGTGTTCAAAGCTCTTAATGCAAATAAAGATTTCCTACTCAAAGCATCAGCAACAACGTTTGCCTTACCTGGGTGATAATCGATCACTAGCTCATAATCTTTAATCAACTCTAACCATCTTCTTTGCCTCAAATTCAAATCTTTTTGAGTCATCAAATATTTTAAACTTTTTTGATCAGTGAATATATGGCACTTTTCACCGTACAAATGATGTCTCCAAATCTTCAGCGCAAAAACAATGGAAGCTAGCTCTAAATCGTGTGTCGAATAGTTCTTCTCATATGGCTTTAGCTGTCTAGAGGCATAAGCAATTACCTTCCCTTCCTGCATAAGTACACAACCAAGTCCATTCATAGACGCATCACTGTAAATCACAAACTCCTTACCTGGTTCTGGTTGTACTAAAACAGGTGCTTTAGTTAACAATGCTTTTAACTTGTCAAAACTCTGTTGACACTTCTCAGTCCATTCAAACTTGACATCCTTTCACAAACAATCTTGTCACGGGTAGCTATCATGGAAAATCCTCTACAAATCGTCTATAATATCCGGCAAGACCAAGAAAACTTCTAACCGATACATTTCTAGGAGGCTTCCAATCAACAATGGCTAAAATCTTGCTCGGATCAACCTTAATACCTTCACCTGAGACAATATGTCCAAGAAACCCAACTTCTCGTAACCAGAACTCACTTTTGCTGAACTTGGCATACAACTGAATATCTCTCAGAATCTGTAAAACTATTCTCAAATGCTCTGCATGCTCAATCTCATCATGAGAATAAATCAAGATATCATCAATGAACACAACTACAAACTTATCCAAGTACGGTCTGAAAATTCAGTTTATTAAGTACATGAAAATGGCAGGAGCATTAGTCAAGCCAAATGGCATCACAAGGAACTCATAATGACCATACCTAGTCCGGAAAGCAGTCTTCAGGACATCTGACTCTTTAACTCGCAACTGATAGTATCCGGAGAACATAGTAGCTCCCTTCAATTGATCAAACAGATCATCAATTCTAGGCAATGGATACTTGTTCTTTACTATTACCTTGTTAAGTTGCCGATAATCTATGCACAATCTCATCGATCCGTCTTTCTTTTTCACAAATAGCACTGGTGCACCCCATGGTGAACTACTGGGTCTTACAAAGCCTTTATCTGTTAATTCCTACAACTGAGCTTTCAATTCTTTCAATTCCAACGGAGCCATTCTATAAGGAGTAATAGAAATGGGCGTGGTACCTTGAATCAACTCAATACCAAACTCAACTTCTCTAACAGGAGGCAAACCTGGTAGTTCTTCCGGAAACACATCGGAAAACTCACATACCACAAGCACTGATTCAATTTTCAATTCTGGATCTTTAGTGTTTAACACAAAAGCAAGATAAGCTTCATACCCTTTTCTCAAACATTTCTGAGCAGACATAACAGAAATTATGGGAAATGAACTATCTCACTCTTCTAAATTAACCCGAAGAATTTCACTATTTTCACACTTCAACTTAATGAATTTCTTTCCACAATTCACTATCACATCATGTGTAGTCAACCAATCCATACCAAGAATCACATCAAACTCATCAAATGGCAATAACATGAGATCGGCCGGAAAACAGTAGCCTCTAATCATCAAAGGGCAATTTCTACATACTTTATCTACTAATACATGTTTTCCTAATGGATTCAATACTTTAATCACAAATTCTGTAGATTCTATAGGCATACTTATACTAGGCATCAATTTCATGCAAACATATGAATGGGTTGAACCCGGATCAATCAAAGCAATAACTCTAGTATCATGGAGAGAAAATGTACCCGTAATCACATCGGGGAAGGATGACTCTTCGCGAGCACGGATAGCATAAGTCCTCGCAGATACTCTAACATCTGGCCTCACTGCTAAATCTCTAGATGCACCTCTATTATTTGCCCTAACTCCTAGATTTTTCAGTGGTCTACCTCTGACAGGAGCTTTTCCTGATCTTACATTCGGTATTGCTTCCCTTTTAATCATTTCGGGACACTCCCGAATAAAATGGTCTGGTGCACCACATCAAAAACAACCTGTCTCGCTTGCTCGACATCGACTGGGTGACGTCGACCACATCGGGACACTCGGTCTATCAGTGAACACCGCCAACACTTGCAATCAAGTGGTCCGAGCTTTGACTCATAAATCTTACGCCTCTGTTTGGCTAAAATATCCAAATGAAAAATTAGATCTAGTGGAGAACTCTCTAGGCCTCTTGGATGTAGACTGAAATGACTTGCTCATTAGTCTTTTCTTCGTGTCTTGCGTCTCAATTTCAACTTTGCTCTTTCTTTTTAACAGCTCCTCTACCTTACAGGCTCTCTCAACTAGGATAACAAACTCTTTTATTTCTAGGACACCAATAGACAATCGGATATCATCATTAAGCCCATCCTCAAATCTTTTGCACATAATAGCCTCTATAGACACACACTCTCGAGCATAATTGCTAAGTCTAACAAACTCGCGCTCATATTCAGTCACTGTCATATTGCCCTGTTTCAACTCTAGAAACTCTTATCTTTTCTGGTCAACAAACCTCTGACTGATGTACTTTTTACAGAATTTCTCCTAAAAGAAGTCCCAAGTGACTCTCTCTTTCGGTACAACTGATACAAGTGTCTTCCACCAATGGTAGGTCGAATCTCTAAGGAATGATACAACACATTCCATACATTCCTCAGGTGTGCAGGACAACTCATCAAAGACTCTGATAGTATTCTCGAGCCAAATTCTGCCTTTTCTGCATCATCATCTTTTGTAGCTCGAAACTCTTCGGCTCCTTGTTTTCTGATTTTATCAACTGGTGGTTTTTCTCTTATAACCGTACCTATGACTGGGGGAGCTACATGGATGGTCTGATGATCATGAGGGGGTGGAGGTCTAACAGCCGGATTCGTTCGAACGAACTTGACAAACCATTCATTCATAGCTCGGAAGAAGGCTTCTCGAGCCCCTCCTCCCTGACTAACTGTAACGGGCCTTTCACTACTATTTGGTGGCATCGTCCCTTCTGCGGGAGCGGGTACATTACTCTGTACATCATCTATACCAGCTTGTTCGGGATCCATAACTATAAAAGAAAACATTTTAAAATCGTCAGGAGTCGTCACACTATCAACACATAAGTATGGCATGTATAGCTAGACTCTTACTCATACTAAATATTCCGAGAACCGACTAAACCTTTGCTCTGATACCAATAAAATGTAATGCCCCGTACCTGAGACCGTCGTCGGAGTCAAACACGAGGTGTTAACGGACTTAATTCATTACTTAAACAGCTCAAACAATTTATTTTTAAAACTTCTAGAGAAGCTGGCAATCTGCGTCACAGTCGCTTAAAAATTCATATCTTAAGTTACGAAACTCAAAATAAAATTTCGTAAATTTTCCCTGAAACTAGACTCATATATCTATCAAATAAGTTTTTTTTAGAATTTTTGGTTTGGGTCAACTAGTACAGTTTATTAGTTAATTTCTCCCCTATTTCAGGGTTCAACTGCTCTGATCTCTGTGTATTACGAATAAAATATCTCCCTATACAGAGTTCCAACTACTATGAAGTTTATTTCTCATAAAACTAGACTCAATAAGGAATCTGTACATGTAAAGAATGACTTCTAATTATCTTTGTATAATTTTTGGTGAATTTCCAAAGTCAGAACAGGGGATCCAAAAATCACTCTGGCCCTATTCCACAAAAAATTTAAATATCTCATAAAATATATCTCATTTACCTATTTTGTTTCTTCCATTTGAAAATAGAAATAATATTCTTTAATTTCATATCTTATTCATCATTTAATTCCATTTCTACTATTTTTAGTGATTTTTCAAATTCACGTCACTGCTACTGTCTGATTCTGTTTTGTGCTAATTTCACCTTTTCATGATTTCCATGGAGTAACTAGCATTTAGGCATACATAACACCAAACATGTCCTTGATTAGCCATTCCAACAGCTAATCATTATCAAGCATTTACATACCATTTATTAGCCATATCATAAGATCATACACACAAAATGGCTACGATGCTGTACATGCCATACTCAAAATGAAACGTCTAGCTATACCAAAATAATCCTCGTGATAGTGTGCGGGACCTCGACGCGTTTTTACGATCCCCGAGTTAGCTTGACAAAACTATAAAAAGAAGGAAAATAAAGGGGGTAAGCATTAAGCTTAGTAAGTTTGCATGCAAATAAATAACAACATTCATAAGAACTATCTTACTACTTGGCATGATACTACATAATGCAGCTTCATTAATTGTCATAGACATATTTTAAACTTCTTCACTTACTCACTTACTTAAATACTTACTTACTTAATCAAATTTATTAATACATTTTACTTACCTTTTTCCTTATCAAGCATACATGAACATTATATACTTACCTTTACTCTTCTAGCATGAACTTGTCTTACCTTTTTAGTATAACTCGTCTTACCTTACCTTACCTTGATATTCTCTTTAAATTTTCCCGTTGAACCACTTGGAATACTAAGGATACACGGGTACCTTACCATTGCCATGACTTGTCATGGTCTTACATGGTATCCTTTTGAAACTTACCATTGCCATGTTTTGACATGGTCTTACATGATGTCCTTACCTTATGAACTCACCAATTCCATGCCTTGGCATGGTCTTACATGGGACCTTTGCCTTATAGTAACTTATCAATGCCATGTCTTGACATGGTCTTACATGATTTCCTTGCCTTAGAAACCTTACCAATTGCCATGCCTTGGCATGGTCTTACACGGTATCCTTAAACCCTAATGTCATGACATTTGTATCCTACACATTCCTAAGGTTCAACCGGGACTTTCTGAAATTACTTCTCTGTCAATTCATGCTTGAGTCTTCTTTGAATAATTTCATAAAATAAATATACACATGCTGGAAATTAACAAAATTAACATAAAATAATAGAATATTGCATTTATTTACCGCAAACTTACCTCGAAACAAAATACGATCAACTATATCGATTTAGTCCACTATCTTTTTCTTTCCCCAGTCTAACTCTGGATTTTGTCCTTCTTGTTCTATAATAAAAAATTTAGCTTATTTAATAATCACATTTATTAAAACAGTCCTTGGCCCAAACTTTGGCAAAATTACATTTTTGCCCTTAAACTTTCACATATTTGCACTTTTGCCCCAAGGCTCGTAAATTAAACTTCATCCTATTTTCTTATGTTTTATGACATTCTGATCATTTTTCCCTTCTATGACAACATCAAATTCACACTCTAACATGTACTTATGACTATTAGGTATTTTTACCTATTAAGCCCTTTTACTAATTTTCACTTAAAACCGAGTAGCACAAGTTGTCTAACATAATTTAAAACCTCATATTCTATCATAAAACACCAAAATACACAAATTTCACCTATGGGTATTTTTCCAAATATGAACCCTAGGTTGAATTATTGCTAGAATAAGCTTAATCAAGTTATCGGGACTCCAAAAACGTAAAGATCATTAAAAACGGGGCTTGGAATCACTTACTATGGAGCTTGAAAGCTTGAAACAAACCCTAGCAATGGAGAACCCTTGAAATTTAGGCCTAATGAAGAAGATGGACAAAAATTGGCTTTTAATTTTGTTTTTAATTCATTTTAATAACTAAATGACCAAAATGCCCTTACTACTAAACTTTCCAAAAAATTCCATCCATGTCCAATTTTTGTCCATAGACTTAGAAATTGGTCAAATTTCTATTTAAGACCTCCTCATTAATATTCCAAAGCAATTTCATACTAAAAACTTCTAGAATGAAAGTTTTGCAAATTATTCGATTTAGTCCCTAATCTCAACTTAAGCACCTTATGCATAGAATTTCATCACGAAATTTTCACACAATCATGCAATCATATCATGAACCTCAAAATAGTAATAAAATAAAATTTTCTACCTCGAATTTGTGGTTTTGCAACCACTATTCTGTTTAGGCCCTATTTCGGGATGTTACAATTGTATGTTTATGATTCTAGGCAAGGTAAAATATTTGGTTGAAATAATGCATATAGATGTTTTGTGAATGTGGAATTGTTATGATTTGAATTGGCAATACATGGTAATATGAACAAGTAAATTGTTGGTATTGAAGTAGTGAATTGAGCTTGGTTGGAGTTGTTAATTGATAAACCGTAATTTATACATATTTCTATCCCATTCTTAGCATATTTTATGGATGATTTCCCCTTACATATGGTGAATTAGATGCTCCTAATGCCTTAATTTTATGTTTTATACTCAGAACAGCATAGGAGGATAAAAAGAGCAAGAAACGGGCCAAAAACGGAGAAAATGGGCCAACATACGAAATCAACACAGCTTTGACTTCCTCACATAGGCAGATCACACGGCTGTGTTAAATTGGCAGGCTTGAAGTACGACTTACACGGGTACACCACACGCCCATGCCTATCTAATAGGCTCAACCACAGCCTGAAGTAATCGTACACAGACGTGTCACACGGGTGTGTCCCTGTCAAGCCCAAGCAGAGTCCTATTTGGAAAAGGCCACTTTTGAGGGCTCTTAGGCATTTCAAAGCCTATAAATACACCCTAGAAGAGGAGAAGAGGACACACAGGTTAGGAAGCAAGGAATTGCTTAAGGATAGCCAATTGATCCATCTCAGAAGCCGGATTCATCATAAAAACCGAAGATCTCCAACTTCCCTTAGGAGTTTTGGGTTTTCTTATGTTTTGTTATCTTTATTCTTTTGAGATTTTTCTTTCATAAGTATGAACTAAAACCCCTATATACCTAAGGGGAATGAAACCTAAGACGAATCTTGTTATTATTATCTAAATTATATGAAAAATATTTGGCTTGTTCTTAATTATGTGTTCTTAATTCTTGTTTTAATATTTTAGGATATTGATTCAAGGTAATGCTCTTATTCAGAAGAGGAATAGACCCTGCCTAAGAGTAAATTTGTCATAAATAAGTGGAGTTAATTGTGCACCTAGAGACAGGGTGACAAGATTTTTTCGGATTAGGGTGAAACCTAATAAGGGGATCCATAGATCGAGTTAATGCAATCCTAGGGAGTTAATTAGAAAGAGATTTTAGTTATTCAACCTAGGGTTAGACGTTGTTAGCCTCGAGAGAGATAATAATATAACTTAGGGATTTTTACGGATCAAGTCAAATGAATAAATCGTCTGATTCAGAGTCAAATAACAAGTGAAGTCTAGGTGGATTTTTCCTTAGGTATTGTCTTAATCAACCGAGTTTTCCAAAAAGTATTTTCCCCAAATTTCTTTTCTGTGATTTCTTAGTTTAATTAATTAGTTAGAAAAACAAAACCCTTTTTAATTTTTAGGTTAGTTAATAAAAAGAAAGTTAATACTAGTACTTTTAGTTCCTTTGGGTTCGACAATCTGGTCTTGCTAAAACTATACTACTATTCGATAGGTACACTTGCCTCCATCGGGATAATAGTTAGTTTCAAGAACGATTCATTATAAATATTTAAAACCTGTCACGAATATCATGTACCAAGTTTTTGGCGCCGTTTCCGGGGAACTAAGATATTAGGAACACTCGATTTTTATTACTTTAGACATTTACTTTTACTGCAATTTAAATTTTATCCTAATTTTTACTAATTCCTTTTTTCCCTTATTCTGGCAGGTTCCTATAGTTTATGACTAGAAGAAACCGGTCGGGACCACTACTTTTTAATAGTGAGATCGATCGCACAGTTCACAGAAACCAAAGAGAAATTAGGCGAAGCTTAAAATACACAAAGGACGAGCGAGAGGACGATATTCAAACCACAACCGAGGAGATGGCTGAAAATCAGGAAAACCTGATACCTCCTACATTGATGTTAATCCAGTAAATCAGAATCCTTCTCCACGCACTATGTATAATTATGCTAAACCTACTTTAATAGGAAATGAATCAAGTATAGTTAGACATGCTATTGCTGCAAATAATTTTGAACTGAAACCTAACACAATTCAAATGATACAACAGTTTATTCAGTTTGATGTTTTGCAGGATGAGGATTCAAATACTCATTTGGCAAATTTCCTGGAGTTTTGTGATACATTTAAAATCAATGGTGTTTCTGACGATGCCATACGTCCTCAGTTGTTTCCCTTTTCATTGAGAAACAAGGCTAAACAATGGTTGAACTCGTTACCACGAGGGTCAATTACTACTTGGGAACAAATGACTGAAAAGTTTTTATTAAAATATTTTCCACCAGCTAAAACAGTAAAATTACTTAATGATATCTCCTCTTTTATGCAGATGGATTTAGAAACACTCTACGATGCATGGGAGAGATACAAGGACCTCTTGAGACGATGCCCTCACCATGGGTTAACAATCTGGCTACAGGTTCAAACGTTTTATAATGGTTTGAATCCCTCAACTAGACAAATGGTTGACGCAGCCGCTGGTGGAACTATCAATAACAAAACACCTGAAGAGGCTTACGAATTTATAGAAAAAATGTCACTGAACAACTACAGTGGCAAGTCATGAGGACAAAGCCAACAAAAGCAGCAGGAATTTTCAACGTCGATTCGGTCTTCATGCTCTCAAATCAGGTAGAACTTTTAAATAGAAAACTTGATGGCTTCCTTGGTTCTTCACAGGTTCACCCAGTAATGCAATGCGAAGCAAGTGGAGGATCAAGCAATTCACAATATCCACCCTATAGCCACAACATGGAGAACAAGCAGTTAAATTATATGGGTAATAATCCTCGATCTCAAAACAATCCATATAGTAACACTTACAATGCAAGTTAGAGAAACCACCCAAATTTCTCATGGGGAGGCCAAGGAAATCAGAGACCACCTCCAAGTTTCCAACAACCACCCTACCAAAAGGAAAAGAAGCTGAACCTTGAAGAGATGCTCACAAAGTTTATCATGGTGTCAGAAACTCATTTTTAGAATATTGAGACAGCACTAAAAAATCAACAAGCATCGATCCAAGGACTGGAAACTCAGATTGGACAGTTTGCCAAGTTAATTTCTAAACGACCACAAGGTAGCCTACCAAGCAACACTGAATCTAACCCAAGGGAGCAGCTCAATGCAATCACCAGTCAAAATGAGGAAGGGTTAGCCACACCAGGACAAGAACCAAAGCAAAAAACTATAATAAGTACAGGTAAAGGTGAGAAAAACCGGTAAGTACAGAATATAAACCTCGTGTGCCATACCCTAATGCAACAAGGAAAGATCGTTCAGACGAACAATTTGGTAAATTCCTTAAACTTTTAAAGAAATTACATATTAACTTACCGTTTATTGAAGCCCTTTCGTAGATGCCAAACGCAGCCAAGTTTTTAAAAGAGCTTCTTGCAAATAAAAGGAAATTAGTTGAAGTGTCGCATGTGGAGCTCAATGCAGTTTGTTCAGCTATCCTACAAAATAAGCTACCCAACAAATTAAAAGATCCAGGGAGTTTTATAATTCCTTGCTTAATTGGTAGCTTAGATGTTAAACATGCATTGGCTGATTTAGGGGCCAGCATCAACGTTATGCCTTACAAAATGTTTAAGCAACTAGGTCTTGGGAAACCCAAACAAACTAGGATGAGCATTCAATTAGCAGATAAAACTATCAGATTTCCTAGGGGTATTATTGAAGATGTATTAGTTAAAATTAACAAATTTATCTTCCTAGTTGATTTCATTGTTCTAGACATAGAAGAGGGTAGTAACATTCCTTTGATTCTAGGGAGGCCCTTTTTAGCAATTGCTAGAACCATTATCAATGTTGGTACAGGTGAACTCACACTTCGTGTGGGTGAGGAAGCAGTCACTCTTCAGGCCCGTAATTCAAGTAACGCACCAAAAATTGAAAGTGATTGTACAAATCGTTCCACTAAAACTGACCAACTGACACAACTTACTTTGCAGGAAATAAGCTTGAAGAACCTGCATGAGCCATGTTCAAACAACAACAAAGGACCCATTTATGAGGAACGAAGGCTACAAATTGAGGAGCTAGACGAATGGCAGATAATAAATCGAGAAAACACAATAAACCAAAACTACGCCATGATAAGTTAAATACCTCACCATATCAACTAAAAATTGGAGACAAAGTACTACTAGATGCAGTAAATCCTTACATTACCACTACTGAAACAAATGAGGAAATTCCTCTTACGGTACTCAGCATTTTTCCATACGGTATAGTCGAGGTAAGTCATCCCAAATTTGGTACATTCAAGGTAAACAATACTCGACTTAAACCTTATGTTGATGAAATTGATAGCAAGGATGAGGAGTATAAACTTTTCGAGCCACTATGATCACACACCAAAGGGGTAAGTCGAGCTCAGACTATAAATAAGCGCTTCTCGGGAGGCACCTCGAGCACTAACAATATTAATTTCTTTAAATTTTAGAGTTTTTATCATCTAAATACTAACTAAGTCATCAAATACAGGTCTTTTAAAGATCACACGGCCAGCCACACGGGCGTGTTTATGACCGTGTGGAAACAGGGCAAGGATTTTCCCCAAACACGGGTTACAATAAATCACCATGGCCGTGTGACATGGCCGTAGGTGAACCTGCCAAAACAACACGGGCGTGCGACACGCCCGTGCCTTAAAACAGTGGTTGAACCTGAAAAACTAGCACAGGCGTGCAACACGCCTGTGTCTAGCACTCGTGGTCGAACCTGTCAAATTAACAAGTGTGGGCTTACATACACGGGTGTGGGAGAAGTGAATGAAACTAGACACAGTCATGTGACACGGCCGTGAGAACCAACACACCCAAGGTATACGGGTGTGGGGCGAATGCCAGACGCACTAAAAATAGGAAAAACTCGAAACACACGGGCCAAATTCGGGACACACGAGTGTGTCCCCTGATCGTATGCTCCAAAATCTATAAATACCCTACACTATTCATTGTTTTCTTCACTCAAAATCCCTAACCCTAGCTGCTGCAAGTCCACACAGCCTCCCTACCACGCCCGTGCACCGCTTCCAACCCCATTTTCGATGCTTATTCTCCTCTTTCTAGCGTTTGTTTACTTTTTTCTCTTTTATTTTACTGATTTCTAATGCTATTTATCATAGTAATCTGCATTTTTTCTTCATCTTTCCATCACTCCCATTCCATATATAGAGTAATTATCATCTTTTTCATGTTGAAGTTCTTACTCAGTGCATGATTTTTTTACTCCATTTGACTAGTCTAAAGTGAATATGTATGGCTAGGATAATAGAAATACTCATGCCTTTTGGGTCGATATTTTCTATCAAAAAAGCATGCTACATAGAATTATTTGCCATTTTTTTTCTTTCTTTTTGAAACTCTTACTATTATCATGCTAATAATACACCATAAAATTATGTTTGCTAGTAGTTGTGACTAAGATTATTATTTATGACTTTTGCCTTTTTGAATTTTTTTTCGACCTACCTTGAACACTCATTACGATGAAATAATGGTGTGGCTTGCAGGCATGCCATGTCGTCTTCAAGAGAAAAGAAAGCTACTGTCCCTGCCTCAAAGAAAAGGAAGGGAGCATCATCTTCCTTAGGTCCTATAGCAGAAATTTGACACCCTTTCCTGCAGTTCCCCATTGGGCCCCAAGAAGAACTTTTCCAAATACTCCGGGCCCAACCTTTAATTGCGGGCTGCTATATCGACTAGGCTGCAGTAGAACAAGTTCAGTTGGCTGATGCAATTTGGGCCCTCCTAACCACCGACCCTTGGGAGCTTTTCTTTAGGATCATCGAGCCGAAGTATCTCGAGCTCACGATGGAACTATGCTCAACGTTCCATCTTCAGACCGTAATGACAAACTACGATGATCCCAGCACAATCCAATTTTGCCTAGGTGGATTAGTCCACCAGCTAAGCATCCTAAAATTTGGTACTGCATTGGGCTTATATAGGGAGGAGTTCAAGGAGGAGAATGGCTTACATGCTCTGAACCATCACATCCATCGTTCTCCTTCACGGTGCTGGGACACACTAGTACCATGTTCAGCCACCTACGACCCCAGTCGCTCCAAGGCATCAGCTATCCCTCCATCATTGAGATACTTACACTCTATTTTATCTCACACCTTGACAGGACGGAGAGAGAGCACCGGTGTCGTCACCACTCACGACGTCTACTACTTATGGTGTATGTCACACGGGCACGTCTTCGACCTTGCCTACTTTATCTTCGTTGCCATTCACCACCAGACGGAGCGACATTGGTAAGGGATCATCTCCATTGGCCCCTACGTGACTCGACTGGCGTGACACTTTGGGCTCCTCGACACTACGGCACAAGAATCATCCTTGACCCTTATTGGTCAGATGTCTCCATAAGGCATCTCGAGCATGCTAAGCATAAGGATGATCGAAAAGTGCCGAGGAACCTACCCTTCTCAATATCGTCTCGCCCAATCTACCGAGGAGGAGGCCCCCAAGGAAATTACTGAGGATATCCCTCTATAGTACGAGGACCCACCGTCTCAGCCACCATGCTCCCATCGTCCAGTTCATGTGGCGACTTCATATGTTGACATCTCTGAGCGCCTCACTCAATTCGAGCAGCAGTGTTTTCAACGATTTGATAACATTGATGCTACTCTACAGCAGATTTGTCAGCACTTCCACATCTCATCGCCACCCCAACCTCACGAATCATCCGACGATGATGATGTTTCAAGACTTTTTAATTTTTATTTGCTTTTATTATTTCTTTTCACTATTTTCTTTATTTATCTTTTGAGAGTAGTTTTTATTTTATCCCCTTTTGTTACTATTTTACTTTAGATTTTATTAACTATTTATAATCTCGGCTATTTCATTCTAAGTAATTACTCTCCTTTCTATCCCCTAAAAAAGTTCCTGATCTTATCACAGTAATAAAAAGCTCCGAAGCTCACTATCATTTAGGAACCTAAAACTCCACTGGGAAAGGTTCTCCACGACTACCATGTCCTACTCAACCACAACCATAGCCACACGAGATATAATATTCTTTTGGCGCAACACTTGTGGACCCCAACCTCTACCACCACCAGAGTATCCTCCTTTACTCTACATAACTCAAAATCAAGAAACTCATTCTTAATTCAAGAAGTTTCACTTCTCTCCCTATCTTATGATCGTATATTTATTTTTCGATTTATTTTTGTACATTGAGGGCAATGTACATCTTAAGTGTGGGGGGATCATTTATATTTTGTCTTATTCTCATGCAATTTTCTCATATCATTATTAAAATGAATTTTGATTAGTTTATAATGTTTATGGATATATCTTGAATTCAAACATAGGCATTCATGCATTGATTGTTTAAACTTTAAGGCATTAGAGAATCAGGCATGATAAGTTGATTTAAGTTGTTTTCCCAACGTTTAGGTATTATCTTGAGATAAAATTCACAGGTCTAAACATCAAAAAGCCATAATTTTTGTGAGATTTTGAGCCTTTAATAGCATCTATTATTTACTTCATGCTCACTTTTATTGCTTTGAGGGCGTCGATATTGAACTGTTATTCTAAAACTTGCTTGATTATGCATGTCAAGACCACACCATTTGATTTGATCAAAATGATAAAGGCACCTAGGTTAAACCCATTCACTCCATAAAAGCCTACCCTCACAATTAACCCTTAGTGAACCCCTTTGAGCCTACCAAGCCATTCCTTGATATATCTCTAATATTAACCCATAACTCATTATTGTTGAAATCCCCTCAATTAACTTGATCCCTATTTTTGTCGAGATTCGATTTGAATAAATTGCTTAACTATATTCTTTGTAGTCTATGTTATTTTAATTATTTGTTCTTAAAAAAAACATTTCATTCATATTTATATATTTTAGTAGTAATTCATTATTTATGAGTTAAAGTTTGTAATTCCATATTCTATGAAGAAGAGCTCAATTCTAGTATCATTTAACTAGGAATAGAGTTTATCAACATCAGTATTTTTTCTAGTTGGGTAATTTTTCAATTCAATCTCGATTATAACCTTTTCTTTTAGCTTGTGATAACACCCCCTAACCAAAGCCACGTTAGAACCTTTTAAAGACCTTTTGATTGATGTATCATCTCAATATATAGTGGTGGAGATTTGATTTTCATGCAAGTCTATGGTAATAATTTTTCATATTGACTAATGAGTGTTTAACTTGTTGTCCTTAAACACCTCGAGTGATTTGAGCGAATCCTTAATGAGGATGTTAAACTTTGTGATATTTTGAATCAAAGGTATCACTTAGATGAAGGGGAAGCACTATATTTTCGTGATAAAATGCTCAACTTGGAATGTTTGAAACTTTGATGTTCTTTTAGTTGAATTTTAAATGTATGATTACCTACGGATTATTTTGAGACATTATCGATAGAAATTATGAGGTGAGAAGAAGTTATTTTGATTATGAGTTGAGAGTTTTGCTTAAGGACAAGCAAATGCTTAAGTGTGGGGGTATTTGATAAACCGTAATTTATACATATTTCTATCCCATGCTTAGCACATTTTATGGATGATTTCCCTTAGATTTAGTGAATTCGATGCTCCTAATTCCTTAATTTCATGTTTTATACTCAAGACAGCATAGGAGGATAAAAAGAGGGAGAAACGGGCCAAAAACGGAGAAAATGGGCCAACGTACGAAATCAACATAGCCTGAACTTCCTCACACAGGTAGATTACACGGCCGTGTTAAATTGGTAGGCTTGAAGCATGACTTACACGGGTACACCACACGCCCGTGCCTATCTAACAAGCTCGACCACGGCCTGAAGTAATCGTATACGGGCGTGTCCTTGCCGAGCCCAAGCAGAGTCCTATTCGGAAAAGGCCACTTTTGAGGGCTCTTAGGCATTCCAAAGCCTATAAATACACCCTAGAAGAGGAGAAGAGGACACACAGGTTAGGAAGCAAGGAATTGCTCAAGGAAAGCCGATTGATCCATCTCAGAAGCCGGATTCATCATCAAGACCAAAGATCTCCCTTCAAATTTCCTCAGGAGTTTTGGGTTTTCTTATGTTTTGTTATCTTTATTCTTTTAAGATGTTTTCTTTCATAAGTATGAACTAAAACCCCTAAATTCCTAAGGGGAATGAAACCTAAGGCGAATCTTGTTATTATTATCTGAATTGTATGATAAATATTTGGCTTGTTCTTAATTATATGTTCTTAATTCTTGTTTTAATATTTCAAAATATTGATTCAAGTTAATGCTCTTATTCAGAGGAGAAATAGACCCTGTCTAAGAGTAAATTTGTCATAATTAAGCGGAGTTGATTACGCGCCTAGAGATGGGGTGACAAGATTTTGTCGGATTAGGGTGAAACCTAATTAGGGGATCCATAGATCTAGTTAATGCAATCATAGGGAGTTAATTAGAAAGAGATTTCAGTTATTCAACCTAAGGTTAGACGTTGTTAGTCTCGAGAGAGATAATAATATAACTTAGGGATTTCTACGGATCAAGTCAAAGGAATAAATCATCCGATTCAGAGTCAAATAACAAGTGAAGTCTAGGTGGATCTTTCCTTAGGTATTGTCTTAATCAACCGAGTTTTCCAAAAAAGTATTTTCCCCAAATTTATTTTCTGTGATTTCTTAGTTTAATTAATTAGTTAGATAAACAAAACCATTTTTAATTTTTAGGTTAGATGATAAAAAGAAAGTTAATAGTAGTACTTTTAGTTCCTTTGGGTTCGATAATCTGGTCTTGCTAAAACTATACTACTGTTCGATAGGTACACTTACCTCCATTGTGATAATAGTTTAGTTTCAAGAATGATTCATTATAAATATTTAAAACTTGTCACGAATATCACGTACCATTGATAAATGCCTATTGGTGCTATGTATTGGTGCCTTTCAATTTGATGTAGGTGAGCACAAGTTTGGGTGGTAAATTAGCTTGGTAATAGCCTATTTTTGTCCACACGAGCAGAGACACGGGTGTATGTCTCAGCCGTGTGTGTCTCAGCCGTGTGTGACACACGATTATGTACACGGTCGTGTGTCCCCTGGTGACAGTATGCTCCACACGGCCTCACACACGAGCGTATGACTTGGCCGTGTGGTATAAGTTAGTATACCCTACAGGTTTGGCACAGCCTAGCACACGGCCTGGCACACAAGAGTGCATGGCCATTTTTAGGGCACACGGGTTAGCCACACAGACGTGTGTGTTGGCCATGTGACCCAAGTCAGAGAGTTACACGAGGTCAGACATGGGCTGGGACACGGTCTGGGACACAGCCATATGCTCCCATTTCGAATGTCCACACGGCCTGTGACACGGGCATGTCTATCTCACACGACCAGGCCACACGGGCATGTGTCCCCTTTTTTTGAGAAAATTTTATAAATGTTCAAAAAGTTTCCAAAGTTATTAGTTTAGTCCCGTACCACTCCTGATGCATGTTTAGGCCTCATAGGCTCGTATTAGGGATGATATGAATGAGTTGATTGGTAATTCAATGAGATTTGGAAATGTATGAGAAAATTTATGTGTAATTGTGTTATAAGTCTGGTAATGCTCCAAAACTCTATTTTAGCATTGAATACGGGTGAGGGGTGTTACACTTCAAGCCCTAAAAATGGCAATTTCCTTCTTCAATTTCAAGTGGAGAGACTAAGTGAGGAAGATGAAACAATTTTGTTTTATTTAGTTTAAGTTTATTTATTAAATTATCATTTTAACCTTGGTTATTAACTAAAAAATTAAAAAAATATTACCCATAAATGTCCACTAACATTAAGAATGGTATAATTACTCTCTTATTTAATTAGTTTAAAATTTCATAGCCATTTGACCCCTTTAACCAATAGAACTCAACTTTTACACCATTCATGATTTAGTCCTTTTTACATAATTAATCATTTAAACATCAAAATTTCTTAACAAAATTTTAAAGACCTTAGTATAATCAGGTAGACATTGAATTAATATTAAAATAATAATCACTCGTCGAAATTGTGGTCCCGAAACCATTGTTTTTAACACCACTAAAAAGGGGCTATTACGCTAACATCCAGAGTGTTAATACTGCAACAAATAGAGAATTACGAGGTGGTATCCGCAAGTATACGAGATGAGTTGTAATACAGATTTTAAAATGAAGTAGGTAAGTACTCCAAGGATCATACCCAAGGAAGGAAAGTGCTAGATCAATTTTAACCGAAACATTAAAAAGATCTAACTAGTACTTAAAATAAATTATAGTATGGAAATTATAAAAGAAGGATTTTTAGGGTTTTTACTAATAACAAAAATAAATAACTTCAAAAGAAATAAGACTCAAGGGAAAGAAAAGTAGAGTACATCAGATCTCAAATATGGGCGATTAGCTCGCTTTGGCAATCCTTCTTAACAATCGTTTGATGTTCCTCTTCAATCCACTAGTTGCTACCCTAGTAGGATCTTCTGATCTTCCACTAACATAACGAGTCAGCAACAACTACTTATATTTCGACCTCACAGTCCAAATCGGTTTGGGGTGAAAGTGTTCACGAATGGGC
Organism: Gossypium arboreum; assembly: GCF_025698485.1. Lineage (NCBI taxonomy): Eukaryota > Viridiplantae > Streptophyta > Magnoliopsida > Malvales > Malvaceae > Gossypium > Gossypium arboreum. Next base: position 15,209,455 of record NC_069076.1, on the reverse strand, counting down.
AATACCAATTTTGGGTTAATTCCCACCTTGATGAATTCCCAAGGTTGTCAGGCCTAAGGTTTGTTTCATGTTCTTCCTTTCCCAAATAGTTGATCCATTAAGTAACCATACAAAATATTTAAGAAATCATGTCTCCACTCGCTAATCCCCCATAAAGGGATTAGTTCCTCATGGTGTTCATAAACAATATATAATTGAGAAAAAGAGAAAGTATGCTGATTAAATCAATAAAATAAAGTAAATAAAATAGCCTAATTATATTAAGATTAAGCGTGATTCACAGAGTTCAATGACTTCACAATTCAGATCTCTTGAAATTAACAAGAATAATAAGAATAAAACTAAAACCTAAGAATGAAAGAAAACAATAAACTAAACTTTACACAGGGAATTTAGGTTAATGGAATGATGTCTATAATAGGTGCCAAAAGAGCCTATTTATAGCCTTTAGGTGGCTGTCATCCTTAGCCCTAGGCTAGTTGATGTTCTCGAGCATTAAGTTCGATTGTGCAGACCAAAACACCACTACTTTGTATTAATTTTCCGTTCCAGGGTCGATGTCACGACACACTAGGTCCTATGTCACGACATAGAAACGAGTATGCTCTTCTTTAGCCATCTATAAGGGTATGTTGTTGTAACACCCCTTACCCGTAACTGACACCGGAACAGGGCACAAGGCATTACTGAACTTACATCGAATCATTTAGTCATATTTCACAACAAAACTTGTATACAATCTAAAACTTTTATACATCCATCCATATAGTCCCTTATAAGGTTCTACGATGCCTTAAAACATGCTTAAAATAGGTTCGGGACCAAACCAATAACTCGAGAAAACTTTACAAAACTTAGAAAATTTTCCTCACTGCATGGGTCACACGCCCGTATGAACAGGCCGTGTGCCTCACATGGTTTCAGACACACCCGTGTCACTAAACTGTGGCCAAACAGGGCATACATACTGACTTGATAATACGGCCAGACCACACGCTCGTGTGTCCAGTCCGTGTTCCCTTCACATACCCGTGTTCAGGCTTTGTGCTAGCAGTGTCAAAACTGGAGGGTATACTGACTTTAATTCGAAAGGCTACCCTAGGGGACACACGGCCGTGTGCTCGGTCGTGTGGAGTGAAAATAGGCTTGGATAAAGCCGCATTTCTCACCCTCCATAAGCATACCTAAACACCACACTTCATGCCAAATTCATATACAAATCAAGCCATTGTATCATAATCCAAACCACTACTCAAAACTCAACCTTAAACATATCCAAAGCAACATATCATTATCAATAATTTTACCTATCTTCCCTATGCATTTTTCTCAATCTTTCATCACCTAAATCATGCTTCTCAAACATATCAATTCATCATCTATACTTCATACTAAACTATGCCAACACAAAAGCATTATATATGTAATACCCCAAAAATTTCTACAGTAAGATATTATCCTTGATATAGTAAATAAGGAAATAAATGACAAAAAGGGAAATTTTGAGTTATGACAACATTGAGAAGCAAATTATAATATCTTGATTCAAGAAAGGACTAAATTGTAAAAGTGAGAAAATTTTTATTGCCCAAGAGTAAATACTCAAAACTTGAGGGTTAAAGTATAAATATAAAAAAGTTGAAGGACAATAGTGCAAAATTTTATGGGTGGAATAATCTAGAAACTAAGAAAAATAGATGAATTAGGACCAAATTGAATAGCTGAAGAATTATGAGGGACTAAATAGTAATTGTATCAAATTAAGTAATGACTCAAGTATGGAATTTTAAAAGATCACAAAGGGCAAAATGGTCAATTGGAAGAGAGAGAAATCTAGAAAGTAATGATGATGTTGATGATATTTTATAATTATTTAATTAAAAATATTATTTTATTAATATTTAATAAGATATTTATTAATATTTTATTATTTTATTAAATATATATATGTGTGTGTGGAAAGAAAGAAAAAGGAAGGAACAACACCATCCATTTCCATGCATTCCACATTAGAAAGAAAGGAGAAGAAACTTTCATTTCTTTACAATTTAGTCCTTCCACCAAAAATTCACCATTTTCACCTAGAAATCAAAAGAATTTCCATAGCTACCAAGAGAGAAGAATGTTAAGGAGACTATGGGAAGTTAGAATATCAAGTTGGATTCAAAAAATGGAAGCTGAAGGAGAGAGAAAATCAAGATGAAGATTGAAATCAATAGAACAAGGTAAGAACATCATGATTTCAATATATTTTTAAGTTTGATATTATTGAAAAAGTATGGGATTAATGTTAATGTAGAGTTTTCTTATATATGGTCTTATGTTCTTGATATGTTAGTGAAGAGAAAACAAGAGAAAGTGATGAGAAATAGTGTAGAGAAAGAAAATAAGGGTGTAATAAACATGGTAAATAAACATCTTGCACTAAAATAGTTTTAGACAGCAGCAGTAGGCTATATTTGAAAAATCACCATAAATTTTGAAAATTGAATTAGAGTATGAAAAAAAATATGGAATTAAATCTTATTGAGTCTAGGTTCTTATAGAAGAAATGGTGTAGGAAATGGAATTGTGAATCATGAGATATAATAAATTTTGTGAGACAAGGTCAGAATAATTTCGGGTTCCCCTATTGTGACTTTGGAAAATCATAAAAAAATGGAGAAAAATAATTAGGCTCTTAAAGTTATATGTCTAAAATCCTGAATAAGTCTTTTTCAATAAAAACAAACACGAATATCATCCGAATTCTGTAAAATGAGGTAATTAATTTTTAGTAAAGAAGGGTTGGAACTGTCAGACAGCAGAATAAGGGTGACTTTAAAGAATAAACTGTACTTATTGGCTAAATCAAAACTTATGAAAAATTTATGGCACAAAGATACGTAAGTCTAGTTTCATTGCAAATTAGCAGATTTAAATTTTGAGTTCTGTAGCTCAAGATATAAATAATTTAATGACTATGATGCAAATGGATAGTTTTGAATATACATATAAGTAAATAGTAAAATTATTGATAATGTTACTTGTAGCATGTTATATAAATTAAGGATGTGGAATGGAGAGGAGGAGGAGGAAAATATGTATGAATATTCAGCTAGCAGGGCTAATTTGTATGTTCTAGGCTCAGGGACTAAATTAAATAAAAGTAAAACTTTAGGGGCAATTCTATAAAAATATCAAAAATGACCATATTAAAGGAAATGAATTGTTTTATTATCTAAGTTAATAAATTAAATGAAATTATTAATTTATATTAAGATCGGGTGAAAAATCGAGGAAAATGGAAAAATTATCAAAATACCCATGAATCTTGGTATTTTTTCAATTTAGTCAAGTAAGTTCGTGTAACAGAATTATGCATAATTATAAGCTTGAATTAAATATTATACTTGTGAATTGTATTTTTGTCATGCATAAGAAATTGATATGGATATATTTGATAATGCCCGATAAAACGATAAATCCCGTTGAACAAAGGAAAATCGATGGATGTAAGTTTTCCGAATTGATTGTAGTTCTGCATATGTTGCAAACAGACCATAGCTCGAAAGAGCATCCCAATATTAGCCCTCTCGAGCTTCCCGTTATATGGTTCTCACGAGCTTCCCAATAGGTTGTGATCCGTATGTGTTGTGGACACACCATAGCTCTTCAGAGCGTCCCGATATATGGCTCTTCATGAGCTTCCCGATAGGCTATTCGTGAGCTTCCCGATAGGCTATTCGTGAGCTTCCCGATAGGCTCTTTGTGAGCTTCCGGATAGTTCTCGCTTGAACTTCTCGATATATGGCTATTCAGAGATTCCCGATAGGCTTTTTGTGAGCTTCACGATATGGTTCTTTGTGAACTACTTGATTTCGGCTCTATTGAGCTTCCCGTTATAGCCTGGATTAGCTTCCCGATATGGCTTTTTATGAGCTCCCAGTTAAATAGATCAAGACGGTAAAAAGGATCTAGCCCGGACGGGTGATCCTATCCTGATATAGCCCTCCTGAAGAATATGTGTAAAATGGATTTAGCCCAGACGGGTAATCTGAATTAGGGTCTAAATTTAGCCTGGACTGGTAATTCAGATCCAAGCTCATTAGAGTAATTGTCGTTGTAGGGGATTTAGCTTGGACTGGTAATCCCGACAATACTCTATGAGTTTATATTATAGGGGATTTAGCCTGGACTGGTAATCCGGATGTAAAGATGAGGTTCGTGGGAGTGTGCTCTCTGGAAAAAGGGTATATCCATATGTGTACGAATTGACGAACCCAAAATTGTACACAAAAGTGTACTACTGAATATCCATCGAAATTCTAAGGAATTCAACGGGATAAATATGAGAAATGGAAGAACATGAAAATTATGGGATTAATGAGCTCGTCAATCATTTATCTTTGTATTGAATTTATATTATGATTTGTACATGTTATATGGACACATGGTGTGGAAAATATATGGTACATGAAATGTTGATATAATGAAATGAATGATATATGTTATTAAAGAAACGGTAAGAGAATGATATGTATCATGACATGTACATATGGGATTATCTTTTATATGTTAATATAAGAAAAATATGTAAGTTAAGACGAGTATTAAATTCAAATATGACATATTGAGAAAATAAGAATTTATATGAAATATGTGTAAGTACACTAACAAGTGTTGTTGTTGATGCTTAGGCAAGTGCCAAGTCATTGATTGGATGGTAATATATTTATTGATGCATTGAATCGATAAGTATTTAAGTGAAATTTTTTTAAGTGATCTGCAAATGGTAGTAATGCTCCGAAACCCTATTCTGACAGTGGATACGGGTTTGGGGTGTTACAATATACATCACATATGTCATTTATCAAACACATACTTTAGGCCAACTTAAAAGGCCAATACACACCAACATTTACAAGCAAAATCACATGGCCAAAATCACAATTCAAGACATATCTTCTTGACAGTAGCCTATACATGCCATAAACCAAGCTCGAAAGTGTAAAAATACCATCAATCAATAACCAGATAGTGTGATACGATCTCTGTTAACTTCCAACCCGAGCAAATCTCTGAAAATCTATAAACATAGGAAAAAGAAAACACATAGTAAGCTTTTAAGCTTAGTAAGCTCGTATCTTAATAAACTTAACATAACAAATACTTTCATTATAATGCTGTAAACATAATATGCTATCTCACACAACCTTTCTAAATTTCATAACATGTTCTCATATCAAATTATCATCATTCAATATTATACTTACTCACTTAACCAACTTTAACTTTCACAAACTTACTCAATTAAATTTTCATACATCAACCCTTTCACACTTTCATATAGCCAAATGAACACATTATGGGAAATAAAACATTTAATCATATCTTTCTCATATGAATCTCGTATGATAATTTATAATCAAATTCACTTTTCATTCATATAGCATCTGACAAATTTCACTTATACAACTTTACAAATCACATCTTATTCATTCATTTATGTTTCATTGGCACATAATCATATTTCATTTCCACATACATCACAATACATTCTTTGCACAAATACTTACCTTATTTTCAAATAGGTAATCAATTATCACATACCTGATCGTTTTAGCTCGTTTAACGTATTCAACTACCATATCAGCAATAAATCTTTTAGGCATAAACTTATAATAATTCACCAGCATAAAGCCAGCTAGGCCAAAGCCTTTATCTCACACCGGCACAAGGCCTGCTAGACTCAAAGTCTAATTTTATACACTGACAATAAGTCTGCTAGGCATAAGCCTGATTTAATTCATCAGCACAAGGCTTGCTAGGCTCAAAGCCCGAATATCACCATTTTAAAGTCGTCTCATAAACAATTCACATAATATAGCATGTATACCTGTTCACTTTGCTCGATTTAATTATTCAATCACAATTTATAATTGTCCTTTAAACCATTCGATATTTTGCACATTAAGTTTCATTTTCAATATCTCGCACATTAAGTGTCATTCTCAATATTTCGTACACTAAGTGCCATATTTGATTGCCTCACACACTAAGTGCCACATTTAGTCGATATGTCGCCAGACATTAAAATATTCATGTATATACAATTTATACAATATTAAAGCATTAGAAGCATAAATTTAACAATGCTTATTGCATACGAACTTACCTGGCTAAATTGTAGAGATACTAAAATTTAGGGGCATTTTGGTAATTTTCACATTTTCTTTGATTTTCCACCTGATCTTGATCTAAATTAATAATTTCATTCAATATATTAATTTAGACAGTAAAACACTTCATTTCATACAATTTGATCATTTTTGAAATTTTTACAAAATTGCCCCTAAAGTTTTACTTTTATTCAATTTAGTCCCTGAGCTCAAAACATGCAATTTAACCATTTTTAACCAGAATTAAGCTTAGCTGAATGCTCATTGTATCAAAACAGCCTATAATTCACTTTATGGAAAAATTATATTTTTCCCCTAATATTTCTAACTTCTTTACAATTTAATCCAAAATTGACATTTTTACCAAAATTCACTTAACAAAACTCATTAATCTAACATCAAAGATTTATTTTCTATCATTAAACATCAAGATACTCAAACATTCAATAATGGCATCATCCAAATACTTTAACAATTTTAAAATCGGAGGTACGGGCTAGCTAGATTACAAAGCAATGATCTCAAAAAAGTAAAAATCACTAAAAACAGAGTCAAAATGGACTTACCAATTTAACATGCAATGGCTGAATACTTTGAAGCTTCAATGGCTTCTTTTTCTTTTAACTTTTGGCAATAGATGATGAGAATGAAGCCAAATTTTTATTTTGTTTTATTTATTAAAACACTTATTAGCTATTTTACAATATTAACCTTCAAAAACATTTAAAACTACTCCAACTACCCTTCCACTATCCATTAACACAAAAATGGTCTAATATCCTTATAAGGACTTTCACTTTAATAAAACATAGCTATTAGACACCTTAACTAATAGCACACAAGTTTTAAACTTTACGCGATTTAGTCCTTTTTGCTTAATTTACTAGCGAAACGATAAAATTTTCCAACGAAACTTTAATACCATTTTATTGCCACTCCGTAAATATTTATAAAAATATTTACAACTCAGTTTATAGAAATGAGGTTTCGATACCCCATTTTCTAAACCTACTTGACCTTAGGGTTATACCACTTGAACTTAATAAATAGCTTATAAAACAAAAATCACAATATCAAAAATATTTTTAAAATCACAATTAACTCGTAAATATTAAATATAATATTTACAAACCTACTCGTCGGATTTGGTGGCCCTGAAACCACTGTTCTGATTAACCCTAAAAACGGGCTGTTACAGTTGTGACATCATCTATCTATCTTTTGACATGGAAGGCAGTTCCAGACTTTCTCTATTCTGCTCTCTTTATTGCAACACGGTTCCTCTATGTTGTGACATAGCATCCAATATTGGCCCGAAATGCCTTCTAATGGTTTCCTGCACACTTACGAAGTACGTTAGCTCTTTCTTAGGCCTCATTCGATCCTTAAGGTCAATAAAAAACTCAATGTACACAGTTTATTGAATAAACATAAAATTAAAGAAACTTAATTAAAACTTAACTAAAATGCTAGTATTTAAGCTCCTTAAATGTACAAATTAATTTAATCTGCTACACCGAATTACGATAGATCAGAACTCTATAGTAAAACAGAGTTGTAGAAAGAATGAACAGAACCTTGCTGGAAAAGGCCCATTGTATGCTTTCTAATACAGGCTTAGGAAAGGAATTTTTAGCTAAAGTCGTAAACTTGGCAAGTTATTTGGTGAATCAATCTCCTCATCGAGCATTGAACAGTAAAGTTTCAGAGGAGATTTAGTCAGGTAATCCTCCCAGTTATTCTAATATTAGAATTTTCATTTGTCCTGCTTACGCTAAAGTTAGCCCGGGAAAGCTCGATCCAATGGTCGTTAAATGCATTTTTCTAGGAGACTTTATTAGTACAAAAGGTTTTAATTTGTGGTGTTCAGAATAAAAAAAATCATTGTTAGCAGAGATGTTACATTTAATCAATCTACAATGTTTCGATCAGAAAATGGACTTTTTACCTTTAATGACACAACAAATCAGAGTGGCTTGAGCACAGTGGAGTTTAAAGGTGAAAAAGCAGGCAACATCCAGACGAGCTGACACCCCTCGTTGCAACGATGCGACGAACAAAGGGCCCATCCCAACGAGGAGTCACTTAACGTTGGGATGACATGAAAGATTTTCAATTTTTACAATTTTGAAGCTATTTCAGATCAGTTTAGGACTTCTCTCGACCCTCAAGTACCCTCACCATCTCAGTTAACGAATTATAAATTGGTTCATGATAAGAAAAGTCAAGAAATCTGACCACCACAGAAATATATGAAGGAAACCTAGCGGCTTAAGCTATAAGTGTTGTTGAGAGCATCGATTCAACAAATCCTTCGTGTTATGAGTCAGTTCAAGCTTCTAATTCTAGTAAATGGCTCGTTACAATGGAATAGAGATGGAATCACTTCAAAAGAACGAGACCTGACAGCTAGTTAAACAACCCATCAGAAAAAGAATTGTTGGTTGCAAATGGGTGTTTAAAAAGAAGAAAGGTTTTGGTTTTAACGACACTATATACAAGGCAAAATTGGTTACTAACAGCTACAGTCATGTGAAGGGAGTTGATTTCCATGATGTTTTCTCTCTCATTGTGAAACATACATCCATTCGGGCACTTTTGGCTTTTGTGGCATCAAAGGTTCTTAGATTATAGCAGTTATATGTTAAAACTACTTTCCTTCACAGTGGCCTTGAAGAGGACATCTACATGCAACAATTGGAAGACTTCAGATTTGAAGGTAAAGAAGAATATGTTTGTCTCTTACAAAAGTCTTTGTATGGTTTGAAGTAGTCTCCTCAACAGTGGTATAAAAAGTTTGATTCCTTCATGTTGAGTATTGGTTTTTCTCAGAGTAAGTATGACAGTTGTATTTATTTACAAGGTCTTGATGGTGGTTCTTTTATATATTTACTACTTTATGTTGATGATATGTTGATTGTGGCTAAGAATCCATCTGACATTAATCATCTTAAAACCATGTTAACTTTAAGTTCGAGATGAAGGATTTAGGTACAGTGAAGAAAATTTTGGGGATGGAAATTTCAAGTGATAGAAGTGCTAGAAAATTACTTTTATCGCAAAATTAAGAATATCCTTGAGCGAATCGAGATGCAAGACTCAAAACTAGTAAATACTCTCTTAGTTGCACATTTTAAATTGTCAATTTCAGATTCTGCCCAAAATGAAGAAGAAGAAAAGTACATGTCAAAAGTACTTTACTCAAGTGCAGTCAAAAGTTTAATGTATGCAATAGTATGCACTCGTTTCGATATTTCACATGTTGTTAGTGTTATTAGTAGATACATGGCCAAACCAAATAAGTTACACTAGTATGCAGTTAAGTAGATTTTCATATATTTGCGGGGTACTTCTAACATGTGCTTAGAGTTTGAAAAAATTCCAATGGGCTTAGTCGGATATGTTGACTCAAATTATGTAGGAGACTTAGATCGAAGAAGGTCTCTTATAGGTTACCTATCTGCTTTTTGGATTTGTGTCATTAGTTGGAAAGCTACACTTCAAGCTACAGTGGCTTTGTCGACTACCGAAGCAGAATTTATGGCAATTATTGAAGTAATAAAAGAAATAATTTGATTAAGGGACTTGTTTTGTGAACTAGTAAGTGAAAAGGGGGAAACTATCGTATATTTTGATAGTCAAAGTGTCATACATCTCACCAAATATCCAATGCATCACGAGAGAGCGAAGCACATAGACATTCTGTAATATCTCATTTTTCAATGATGTTGGAAACAGTGGATTCAAGACCACAATTATGATATGTAAGATCGTGTTTTATTATTTAATTAATGTTTCTAGAGTTACATTAGAATCGTATTAAATTTTGGTGAAGAAATTTTAATGTTTAGTTTGTTAATTGAATAAAAAGGACTAAATTGTAATAGATGTCAAAACTTATTTATTATTGAATTATGTGATTAAAGGAAGTAATTAGTAAAGGTGGGAGGTTTTATAATGTAATTATGCCACTTTTAATTTGCATAGACGGTTAAGGCATGAAATAGGTTGAAAATATATGAATAATTGAAGGGTAAATTGGTAATTTAATAAAGAAATAATCAGTAGAATAAAACAAAAGTGGATTGTCATCTTCCTAATTGTGTTTGACCGAAATTGAGAAAGGAGAAAATCACCATTGAAGGTTGAAGGTTCGATTATCACATTTTCTTTGTATGTGAGTGAAATTTTCACTCGTTTCTTGTAATTTTTATCTTTTTGCAATCGTTGCAACTAGGTCCAGCTAACCTGTACCTTCGTTTTTGAAACTGTTAAGGATTTTAGATTTTTCCATTGATGATTTTTAATTATTTTGATCTTAATTGGTGAAATTGAAATATTGATAGGTGGTTAGAATTAGTTTATTAAGGGATTTTTTCTAGTTTATAGTTAATGGGTTTAATTGAAAAAATATTTAAATTTTTATGGAATTTTTGTAAATTGTGAAGAATTGTGGACTGCCTTAGCATAGGAAGAAATTTGGTTGACTTGGGAAATTGTAAAATTTTGTTAAATTTAGAATTTTGGGTTTAGGGACTAAATTGTAAGAAATGAACAAGTTTGGATAAAATGTGTGAATAATAAAAAGTTAAGGGTCTTATGCATTGAGTTAAGTGTGAAATGTATGTGAATTTAATAGACTGAATTTACTTACTATATAGATTAAGAATCGAATCAAAAAGACTAATCGAGGAAAGGGAAAAATGCGGTGTAGTTCCTATGCTTTAACCGGAAGTGGATCGTAGGTAATTTCATAGTGTAATATATGTAGATGGATGTTTCTTTATAACTATATCAGTGTTTACTAGATAATTGTATATATGTGAAATTTCATTAGTTACCTATATACTATTAAATGTTGCAAATAAGTACATATGAAAATGAATAATTGGTGTTGGAAATTCTTTTGATTTCACATTATTGGAATGAATGTAACAATTCCCTAGCATGATTACTGAAATTAATAAAGTGCCTCTAAATGATGAATATGTATAAATGAAGTGAATTTACGTATAATGCCCTGTTGAATGTTGTAAACACTTAGGATACGATTGGCATGCCAATAGTGTAATATCCTGATTTTGGGCCTAGTTGGAATAGTGGTTTCGTGACCACAAAATCCGAGATAGAAATAATTATTTTATGATTATTTTGAGGTCTATGATATGATTGCATGATTGTGTGAAAATTTCGTGAAGAAATTTTATGCATAAAGTGCTTAAATTGAAATTAGGGACTAAATCGAGTAATTTGCAAAACTTGCATTCTAGAAGTTTCTAGTATGAAATTGTTTTGAAATATTAATTAGGAGGTCTTAAATAGAATTTTACCAATTTCTAAGTCTATGGACAAAAATTGGACATGGATGGAATTTTTGGAAAGTTTAGTAGTAAGGGCATTTTGGTCATTTAGGGGTAAAATGAATTAAAATACAAAATTGAAAGCCAATTTTGCTCATCTTCAACCCCATGGCCGAATATAGCAAGGAGAAACCATGTCTAGGGTTTTTCAAGCTTCCAAGCTCGATTGTAAGTCCGTTCTAGCCTCGTTTTTAATGATTTTTACGTTTTTGGAGTCTCGGTAGCTCGATTTAGCTTATGCTAGCAATAATTTAACCTAGAGTTTATATTTCGAAAAATACCCATAGGTGAAATTTGTGTATTTTGGTGTTTTATGATAGAATATGAGGTTTTAAATTATGTTAGACAACTTGTGCTACTCGGTTTTAAGTGAAAACGAGCAAAAGGGCTTAATCGGTAAAAATACCTAATAGTCATAAGTACATGTTAGAGTGAGAATTGATGTTGCCATAGAAGGAAAAATGATCAGCATGTCATAAAACATAAGAAAATAGGCTGAAGTTTAATTTACGAGCTTTGGGGCAAAAGTGTAAATATGCAAAAGTTTAGGGGCAAAATTGTAATTTTTCCAAAATATGATTTTGGGTCAATTTGAATAATGTGAGTCCTAATTAGACTATATTTTAAATGATAGAGCAAGGAAAACTGAAATTCGGGCTAAAATGGGGAAAATACCAAGTTATGGACGAAATGGTAAAAGTAGCCATTTTCGCATACGAGGTAAGTTCATGTGTAAATAATGTAGCATAATTGTTATTTTTAAGTTATTGATGTTAATTATATGATATGCTGATTTTTTTTATCGTGAAATATTATGCTCTGTGGTTAATGTTGAGTAATATGCAAATTATGTTTACTACTTGATAAATATGAATTGCTACCGAGTATCGGTTCCGATATTCCATGGAAGACGACAAAGATGTGAGATTGAGTAAAAAATCCCGTTTGAACCTTAGGAATAGATTAGGATACAAGTGACATGTCACTAGGATATTTGGGCATCCGAACTCGTTAAGTCCGAGTTCACTTATGGATGCGAATGTCTGAACTCGTTGAGTTGAGTCCAAGTTCGAGAGATGTAACTAGGCATCCGAACCCGTTGAGTTGAGTCTGAGTTCACTTATGGATGCGAACGCCCGAGCTCGTTGAGTTGAGTCCGAGTTCACTTATGGGCGGGTTACATGGTAGCTTGGCTACATATGTGGCACTTATGTGCAAACTTTCCATGTGTCCGAATTATATTCCGATGTGTTCAACGGGTAAAGTTCTACTGAAATGGAGGAATACTCAAGATGAAAGGGACGTATTGGTAAGTGTTGTGAAATAGGTACTTTGAACAGGTATGTACTTAACCCTCGGGTTGAAAAATCGATATAACAACAATATGGTAAGATGATAAATGCAAATGTGATATGAATGTCTTGGTGATGATTATGCAAATGATGTTTTATGTTTGCTTATATAGTTATGTTACTTGTTATTTGCATGTGAACTTACTAAGCATTTATGCTTACTCCCTCCTTTTCATTCCTTGTAGTTTTGACAAGCCAGCTCAGAAATCGGGAACGGTCGGAGGCTCGCTCACACTATCCGTATACCATCTTGGCATAATGGCTTGTATATTTTGAGTATGGCATGTATAACATTATAATCATTTTGTATATATGGTCTTATGATATGGTTATTGAGTGGTATGGAAATGCTTGGTAATGAGTAGCCATTGGAATGGCTAATCATGATCATATTTGGTGTTATGTATGTCAAATTACTAGCTAATCCATGGAAACCATGAAATAGGTAAAATTTACCATAAAATAGATTCAGACAGCAGTAGTGACGTGAATTTGAAAAATCACTAAAAATAGTAGAAATGAAATTAAATAATGAATAAGTTATGGAATCGAAGCTTGATGAGTCTATTTTCATATGGAAGAAGCGAAACAGGTATATGAACTATATTTTATGGGATGTTTAAATTTTTTTGAAACAGGGCCAGAGCGATTTCTGGATCCCCTGTTCTGACTTTGGAAATTCACCATAAATTTTACAAAGATAATTAGAAGTCATGCTTTATATTTAAAGATTCATTATTGAGTCTAGTTTTATTAGAGACAAACGGCATAGTAATTAAAGCTCTGTACAAGGAGATATCTGATTCGTAACACACAGAGGTCAGAGTAGTTGAACCCTGAAACAGGGGAGACTTTAACTAATAAACTGTACTAATTGGCTCGACCAAAAATTCAAGAAAAAAATTAGTAGATAGATATATGAGTCTAGTTTCAGAAAAATTTTACGGAATTGGATTTTGAGTTTCGGAACTCGAGATATGATTTTTAAAGCGACTGTGATGCAGTTAGCCAGCTTGTCTGGAAATTTTAAAATGAATTGTATGAGCTGTTTAAGTAATGAATTAAGTCCGTTAACACCTCGTGTTCGACTCCGGCAACGGTCTCGGGTACGGTGCGTTACAAATAGGGTTTAAACACACGCTTGTATGGGTTTGCATTTTGGTGCCTCTGATTGCACATTTGTGCCTCTATCTGCACTTTGGTGCCTCTTTGCGCATCTATGATGCCTTTGGTGTGGGGTAGTTACCCGAGTATCTGAGTCAAATTACTTAGTTCATCAGGCTATGTGTTAATTGAATTACAACTTATTTATGTGCTTAAATGTTATCGCATATTCATGGTATTAGTAAGTGAAAAATGTTACAATGAATCTCTTGTTTACATGTGGATAATTACATTGAGAAAATATGGTTTATGGCCGTGTTAAGTCCTTAGAGAATGGGTTATTATGATATATTTCGATATGTGAACAAATACTAATGTGGATTGTGAACTAGTATTTGGCTATCATGAATTATAAATTAGCTACTTGAATATCTATTTTGTTTAAGATAAGTTAGTGTTTAGACTATTACTAAGCTTCTTTAGCTTACTTGTTTCATTTGTGGTTCTTTTGTAGTTACCAATTTGCAGACTAACTGGACAGATTGAATTGGAGCTCACATTATCCAGCCATTTTGGTAGTTTTTGCATTTCATTTTGGGATGCGTCATGTATATATGTTTTTGGTTATCGATGTGTAAAATGTTATGATATGCTGGTCTTTCTAGCTAAGTGGTTGGTTTTTGAATGTGTATTTGAGTTGATTTTAGTTAGGCTAATTCTTAATATCAAGAATTAAGTGATGATGCTTTGGAATGGTAAACTTATTATGTATGTTTACTTTTTGGCCAATTTGGTTGATGGTTTGAGCATGAATAGATGATAAATGTTAAGTTCTTTCTTAGTTGGGTTATTTGAATGTATGATCATTACTTGAGGTGCCTTTGAATGACATATAGGATGGATGAAATTTTTCCATATAATTGATTATTTGAATGTGCTTTTGAACCATGGAAATGAGCTAGATATGGTATGTCTTGTTGTGCAAGGAATAGTGCTTGAATTGGCTTGAAATAGGGGTTAAAAATGAAGCACACGGCCGTGTACCGCACATAGTCACCCCACACAGCCGTGTGTCTCAAAACAATTTGTAGCACGGTCTGGCACACGACCTGCGACACAACCATGTGACCCAACTTTGAATATACACACAGTTCGGCACATGGTCTGCGACACGACCATATGGCCCTATTTCGAATACTCACGGACTGACACACGGGCTGGGACACGGCCATGTGTCCTAACTTCAAATGTTCACATAGTCTAGGCTATGTCACACGGTCATGTGACCCCTGTTTTCCAAATTTTCAAGTTTTTCTGAAATTTTCTGATTTGTTTCGATTTGATCCCAGATTGTTCTCAAACTAGTTTTAGGGCCCTGTAGGCCCGGTTTAAGGCCCATAGGTGTATTTTTTGTCATGAATTGATTCAATTGTTATATGTTAGAATTTTATTTGTTAAATTGTTTCTATTATGAATTAATTGTTTTGTTTTGATCGGTAACACTCAGTAACCCTAGTTCGGCAACGGAGGCGGGTTAGGGGTGTTACACATTCGTTACAATTTGTTCGAGAGGTGATCATTCAAGGAGATGTTCAGATTATTAAAATTGGCACAGAACACAATCCGACCGACATGTTGATGAAAAGTCTTCTAGTTTCAAATTTTGAGCATTGCTTGGACTTAGTTAGTATCCGACAAAGAATCGGTTAGGCACATAAAAAGGCTCGGCAAGGGAGTTGGCCCAAATACGAGTCAAGGTTGAGATTTATGGGAGAATGTTTCTATTCGGCCCAAATAGTAGGTCTCGTCCCGACGAGAAACGAAGGCTCATCCCGATGGCGTGACGGTCTCTATGTCCCGATGAGCAGCGAAGCAGTGGCCCGACGATGCGACGTCTAGCTCTGTATTCAGCTTTTATTCTCCTAGTAAAAATCTATTTCAGTCTCCCATTTAAACTCTGATTAGTCTAGAGGTATTCTAGCTATATTGTACTACAAATTTTAGGCTCTAAATAGTCATAGTTACTCTAGGCTAGAAACACCAAAATTATTTTAGATTGAGATATTTCTATCCATTGCTTTGAAGGGTTTTTCTTGTGGGTTTCGGTTTTTTCTTTAATTCTCTCTATCTCTTGTACTCTCATTTTTATTATAATGAAATCTCCTTTTGTCCGTGGGTTTTTATCCTTATTTGAGAAATTTTTCTATGTTAAAATTTGTATGTTGATCTTCTCGAATTTATTTTCCTCACCGTACTCATTGCATATACGGGCTAATTCCTACAAATGTTGTGGATAAATTTATTATTTAATTTATTACATAAATTTTTCCTTATTTATTTTAGATTTGTTTAATGATTGAATTTTATTTGTGAATTTTATTGATGAGTATTTTATATAATTAATTAATATTTTATATTTAAAATTATATTTCATCTCATTTATTTAATATTTTAAATATTTTATCATATAAATATACTTCAAAAAGTATCAGTATTCCTAAACGATAGAACGAAATAAATCAATATCAATAGGGACTAATTTCAATTGAAAAACAATATGTGGATTGAAACAATATGTGGATTGAAAAACTTTAGTGACCAAATTTATCATTAAATCTAAATTTAGTATACACAATCAACCTCTTCATCATGAAAATACAAACAAATTAAGACTACAGCTAATTAAGAAAAGTAGTGTTTGTGTAGGTAAGCAAATGCATTAAATATCCCATTAAAACGTCTTTAGAAAAGAAAGCAAGGGAATGCCCAATGGAAAGTGAAATTTGATCTAAACACCTGACTGTTTAATTTTAAACTAAGCACTCCATAAATGAAGTAGGTAAGATAGAACCATCATCGTGAAATTGAGTTTAAAAAAGATAACAGTGTATTACTACGCATTGAATTTTTCACATAGATAAACAAATAAAATTAATGACAAAGCAGAGTCTGAAATATGACTAGTTAAACTGGACCCATTTGATCTCAAAATGTTTAGTGGGAGACATCTTCTTTCCAGTTTTCAGACTTCCATTTGTTCAGGTCCCAATTATCACTAAAAAAGTATTATCCTCAAAGCTTTTACTTTTTTTTCTAAAAAAGCAGAGGATTTGATGATAAACAATGTGGAATCCTACTTTTCTTGTTTTCTCTTTATTGATTGACAAATCAACATTAGCTTTTTTATTGTTGAAATGGATTGATGAAGTTTTTTATATATTGAATTTTAAGGGATGATTGTTCATCTATTAGTTGGTATTTGGTAAAGCCCTTGAAAATTACTCTACCCACCGACACAAAAATTTATAATGTTTTACCTACGCTAAAGCTTTGGTTCATTCTCAATGTGAATGAATTGAATTTGTTGAAATTGAATGTTATCGTCATCTTATTGGATCTCATAACACTATTTTTAAAACTTGAAAGTTAACCTATTTTGTACAAGAACACAGTTTAAATTTTGCATTTACTATTGTATATTTATTTCATCTATAATAAACTATCAAACGCAGTAACAAGAGATAGAAAATATATAAATAGATAATTTAAACAATATCCACAAATAAATAGACCACCACCCAAGTGTTTTAGGAGTCAATTTATTGTGTCAAAAACTAAAATCACCATGTTCCATGAGTACGAGGATGATATGAGGCTTGTGGATTATGTATTCACCAAAACTGATGTATGGCAGAAAGTCTATGGGTTGTCGCTAAAATGATTCAAAAGATTCATGGTACATTATACAAGGGACTATAACGAACTTGGATGACCGATCGAAGGGCTAATTAGGTATGATAGATTGGCACTATTTTGTTACTTGTGTGGTGCTGAGGCAGTTATGAGAGTAGTGTCAACTGTACTTAGAATTGTGCAAGTCACATAATTTATCTTATTTAGAATTGGTAATATTTTAGAACAAAACAGTTTGGCTATGATCTTTGCTAATGTTTTAGATGTATGATGTACCTCTTTGAAGATTGATCTATTTGAAGAAACATATCTTGGAGATTGGATTGAATTGGTTCAAATAATCAAATTCCCGAACGTTGTGCTATGTGCACCAAAAACAAACAAAATACAATCAATAATTAAGCACGTTATACTGCAAATATATATGTTCAGTTGTAATATAATTGTTATAATAAAAAATGAGGAATTATTCTAAGGAATCGAACCCATAAGACGAGTTGATTTTTACTGTAACACCCCTTACCTAAGTTCTTACGATTACTCGGGAAATAGATGCTACATTTACAAACTAAGAGCACTAACTTGAACGTTATTTAATTCACTTCATTTTAACCAAAGTAAGCTCATTTGAAGTGATTTTGGTCCTAACTATGCTTACAAAAGTTGTCGAGGTTCATCGATACTGAAAGAAGGGCCATTATGCAAAAATAAGGGAAGCAGGGCGAAGGTTGCAATATTGGCAAGTTAATGCCACAACATTGGGATCAGAATGCTCAATGCTGCAACATTGAGATCAAAATGCCCAAGGTTGCAACATTGGCTAGGGAAGGTTGCAACATTGCAACAGACTGCCCGGAACATGACCAAAACATCTAAAATCAAGTCAAAACTATCATCAATCATTCCATAACATTTCTAGAAATTTTTAGAAACTCAAATAGGACAAAATGTCATCACATCAAATAACTTAAAGACTTTACAAGAGCACCAAATACTTCAAATCCAAAATAACTTCAATTGAGCATGACATAGCTTTGGAACCATTAATTAACCTATCAATACATTCAAATAGTTGTAATCTCATGTACATGTCACTCTATTACCAAAATATAAATTCCATGCATTTTAAATTCTTCCTTAGTGATGAGATGTGGTTGAGGATGACCACTTTAAAAGATGTCTTCAACCAATCATTATCTACGTATTTAAAATAATGTGTTAAGCTTTTAAAAGCTTAGTAAGCACATAAGAATTCATAGTTACCTTTAAATTTAATTAAATAATTAAATAAAATAATAATAAATATGATTAACATAACTACAAAATTTATTCAAAATAACAATTCATATTGTCAACAAGGTTAATTAACATAATTTCACTTACAACACACTTTCATCTATTACTTATCATTAGTTTATCACTCACTTTGCCCATTGTAGACTCGAGTGAAAAAGAAAGATATACGAAATATAATTATGGAGTACACAAGCATCGAAATACTAAATTCCTGAGCGCCTTAAAAAATTTCTAATGGCAAGCCATCTATATCCCACAAGTTCCAAACTTACCTGTAAGAGCTTTGACTTTTATATAAACTCAATTTATATCAAAACTACAACTAAGTTTCACAATTTTGGTTTTCACGCAACCTTTTCAACACTTTACAATTTAATACTTTACTCAACACATATATTTACACCAACAATAATCACACCCATTAATCACTTTCTTGAGTTTAATACTTATTTATTATGTTATATTTATATTTAAATTCATAGCATTAATACCTTTATTAGTACATTTACTTATAATTATTTAATTAAATATAAATGAATTCTATAGTACTTACAAATTTTAACTAAGTAATACTTTCTTCAAGTTTTATCTACTTGTTTTCCCTTGTCTACACTTCTTGCAACTTTTTACTTATCTTTGTCTTCATTTCATACCATATGTCATAAAACACACAGAATTAATACATTTATCTAACATCACTTTAGTTTCAATGATCTCCCTTTCCCTTGGCTTCAATGATCTGGCCATTTCCAACTCTGATTCTCAAACTGAAGGATATGTCAATCTCCTTGAACATGTTTTCATCTAAAACCATATGGTTTGTACAACCACTGTCAATCAACCAGTTTTTCTTATCTTGGTTGTTGACTATATATCATGAAGCAATGAATGCGAGCTCTTCCTAAGCTTGATTTTCTTCAGCACTTAAGCCTGATTAGATTGCTATTATTGTTGTTGCACTTTGTTTTTACAAATTCTGAAATCGTGGCCAAATTGCTTATACAGTTTTTACACTGCACACCAGGTCTTGTCCAGCAAAACTTTTCTGAATGGCCCATCTTTTTGTAATTCAAGCATGGTGGATACTTTTTCTTTTCACCATATATTTTTGGCCTTTCTCTAGCTTGATTTTATTTCTTTGTGCCTTTTTCACTTGAAGAGCATGGAGTTTCCTTGTTTCTCGCTTGGTAAGCACCTTTTGCGTGAAGAACATCAAAAATAACTTTTGTACCTACAGGAGTGCTAACCTGAACATCTCCCTTTCCCTTGGCTTCAATGATCTAGACATTTCCAAGTCTGATCCTCGAACTGAAGGATCTATCAATCTTCTTGAACATGCTTTCATCCGAAACCATGTGGTTTGTACAACCACTGTCAACTAACCAGTTTTTCTTATCTTGGTTGTTGATTGTGAAGCATGAAGCCGTGAATGCGAGCTCCAAACTGACATACTTCACATGTTGCAGTTTGCTCATCAACTTCAGACATGTTCTCAACCAAACCATAATTATACAACATACCAAGTGATTAGTAATTGACATGCCCTAGTCTCTTGTGCCACAAGTTAGCACCATCAGTTAAACTATAATAAGCATTAAAAGTAACTGAGTTCTAGTTTAGAATAAAGCTCATATCATTCATTTTTACTAACATAAGCTTCTGTCCAGTTGAATCAGATATAACACATTTATTCTTTTCAAAAATAACAGAATAATTATCCTCAACAAGTTGACCAACACCGAGAAAGTTCTGACCTAAAAATAACTTTTGTACCTACAGAAGTGCTAACCTAAACATCTCATATTCCCTTGGCTTTAATGATCTGGTCATTTCAAACTCTGATTCTCAAGTTGAATGATCTATCAATCTCCTTCGACATGATTTCATCTGAAACCATATTGTTTGTACAACTACTGTCAATCAACTAGTTTTTCCTGTCTTGGTTGTTGACTGTGAAACAAAAAGCAGTGAATGCGAACTCCTCCTGACCTTGATTCAGCACTTGAGCTTGATTAGACTGCTATTGTTGCTACTGCACTTTGTTTTTACAAATTCTGAAATCGTGTCTAAATTCCTTATAGTTTTTACACTGCACACCAAATCTTATCTAGCAAAACTTTTCTAAATGACCATCTTTTTGTAATTCGAGCATGGTGGATAGTTTTTCTTTTTACCATCTATTTTTGGCCTTTCTCTAGCTTGATTCCATTTCTTCTTGCCTTTTTTTCTTGAAGAGCATGGAGTTTCCTTATTTCTTGCTTTGTAAGCACCTTCTACGTGAAGAACATTAGTGATAACTTTTGTACCTACAGGAGTGCTAACCTGAATATCTCTATTTCCCTTAGCTTCCATGATCTGACCATTTCCAAGTCTGATTCTCGAACTAAAGGATCTGTCAATCTCCTTGAACATACTTTCATCTGAAACCATATGATTTGTACAACCACTGTCAATTAACCAGTTTTTCTTATCTTAGTTGTTGACTGTGAAGCATGAAGCAGTGAATGCGAGCTCCTCCTAAGCTTGATTTTCTTCAGCAGCTTGAGCCGAATTAAATTGTTGATGTTATTGCTGCACTTTTTTTTTTTTACAAATTCTGAAATCGTGGCCAAATTGCTTCTAGTTTTTTTTATACAACTTTTTTGAATGACCCATATTTTTACAATTCGAGCGTGGTGGATACTTTTTTCTTTTCACCATCTCTTTTTGGCCTTTCTCTTGCTTGATTCCATTTCTTCTTGCCTTTATTGCTTGAAGAGCATAGAGTTTCCTTGTTTCTTGCTTGGTAAGCACCTTCTGTGTGCCTTTCTTTTCTGTTTGCTTTCTTTGCTCTTGCACATATAAGCATTTATAAGCCCTAACAAAGAGATAGTTGTTAAATCTCTCGAGTCCTCCAAGGACGAGATCTTGGACTTATACTTCTCTGACAGTGTTGTGATGACTTTTTCAACAACCCTTCGATCACTGAACTGATTACCAAGAAACCTTATGTTGTTGACAATGGACATGATCATGTCTGCGTACTGCTTGATCATTTCAGTTTCCTTCATCTTCTGGTTCTCAAATTCCCTCATCAAATTCAAAAATTATTGTTGTCTTGTCTTCTCACTCCCCTAGAACTCCTCCTTCAACTTATCTTAGGCTTGTTTGGGAGTTTCACAAGCCATAATTCCCGTAAAAATTACATCAAACACACTATTCTGAAGGCAAGACAAAGCCTTATACTTCTTAACAGCTTCATCGCTATGCCGTCTAATTTGAGCTATTGTTGGGTTAGCTCACAAAGGTGGTGGTTCTCCATCTGAAACAACAACTTCCCACAAGTCATATGCCTGAAGATATGTCTTCATCTTCACTACCCAAATATGGTAGTTCTCTCCAAAAAAGATAGGAGGTGGAGATGGTGTAAAGCTTCTGGATGACATTGCAATACGAACAAGATACAAACAGCACTCTATGTTCAACAAGAAAACACTCAAAAGTCCCTCGAAGGTTAAGGCTCTCGATACCAATTGTTAGAGTTTAGAGAAGTTGAGAGAACAAAATACGGAGAAAACAAAGAAAAATACTTAGCATAATTTTTTACTGCTATCAAATTTTCTCATCTTTTTTCATTCAACAAGAAATACAATATATATACGGGTGTAGTGATTACAAGTAAGTCAACTACCCTACTAATACATCTTGAAAATACAAGATAAAACTTGTACATAAACTGATTAGGTAAAAGTCAGAACCTAAAAGGTTAAATCAATACTAACTCTGCTTATCTAACAAGTGATCTTAGCAAGTAGACTAATACAAAAAAAATCATTATCAGCATATGCAAACCCTTCTTGAAATACGTTAGGTGGGTTCACCAACAACACATAATAGCTCACACTTTGATAAGCTTGCAACTTTAGTTGAGCTCACAACCATGGAGCTAGCAGACTTGCTTGAGCTCCCAACTTCTAATGAGCTCGTAGCTACATAGGAAGAGTTCACCATTGCATGAATGGCCACTTCGGAATAGAGGAAAATAAATTAAGAAAAAGAACATGTAAGCATAGGCGGAGCGGGAAGGGCCAGAAATGAAATTTTGCACTTTTAGCTCCTTTATAATTTATAAATTTTAAATTAGTATATGATAAAATTGTACATTGACACTAAAAAATATAACATTTTATTTGTTCCTTTAAAATTATAAAGATATAGACTATTAAAAAGGTAAAATTATATTGTATATAAGTTTAAAAGCTTATTCGGGTACCAAGTAAATATAAATGGCTTATTTGAATGTAATTAAATTATAAAGACTTTATTTAAATAAGATAACAAAATTCAAGGGCTTATTTAATATATTAGCCATTATTGGATTTATATTTCATATATTGATACTTATAAATTTAGAGTGAGTATTTAGTACACTAGCAATATACTTTTTTATTCTACAATTAACCTTAAAAATTGACATGTATCACTTTTTTAAATATATATTTTTAATAATTTATTATATTCTATAGGACACTTATCAATCTCTTAACCCTGCTTATTGAAGTTTAAAACTCCAATAACAATGTACCAAATATTTTCTCATAAATTTATGTTTTATTAGTGAAATAAACAATGACAAGTATTGTATTTATTTTTAAAAAAATTTAATAATTTTGATACACTGGTGGTGGAAACTTTGAACTCTACAACTAGATTAAGATTTTGTCATGTTTCCTTAAGTTGTATTTAAAAAGTTTTAACATAAAGAAATATGACATGTGACAAAATCTTAACCTCGCTTGTGGAGTTAAAAATTCACATCACATGTGCACCACATAATTACCCATAATATATTATTATGTAATTTATGGGTTAATATTTGGTAAACTCAAAGTGTGTTGTCATGTATTTTTTTAAATATTTTACTAAACTTCTCTATAGGACACTTGTTAACCCCTTGACTTTACTTGTGGAGTGTAAAAACTTTACTATTAGTGTACCAAATGTTTCCCTGTAATGTGTTGATAGTGTATAAAATTATACAATTATATTAAGGGATAGTATTTGATACACTGGTAGTGTACTTTTTTTATTCCTCAAGTAGCTTTAAAAAATTAACATATATCTCTTTTTTAATATTTTGCTATAACTATGTAGGACACTTGTCAACTCTCTTACTCTACTTGTGAAGTCTAAAACTTCATTAATTGTATACCAAATTATTTTCATTATATTACGATAACCCTTACCTTATTAATATAAACAATGGGTATTGTGTTGTTTTATTTCCCAAAAGACAGTGAATATTGGGACGTAAATGTATGATACTAAAAATACTGGTTGAAATAATAATATTTCTTTTTTTAGAAAAATTATAATATTTAAAAAGAGAAAATTTGTATAAATTAGATTTTAATAAGGGCTTATTTGGTCTTCTAATTTTATATAAAAATTATTTTAACTCTTCATTTATTATTTTTATTTTTTAGTCCTTAAACTTTTGTTTGTTGTCCTTAAACCATATTGGTTTGTTTACTTTTGTTTTTGTTAATAATATGGCTTTATCTTCAAAAAAGATATTATGATTAAACTAAAACTAATTAGAAAAGGTAAGGCATTCTTACAATTTAGCTCATAGATCTTTCATTTATTTGTCAATTTGGTCATTTTTAAAATTAAATTTGACCTTTAACCTTTTAAAAGAATCAAATTTAATCGTCAACCTTTTAAAAAGAATTGAATTGATTTTTTAATGAAAATACTAACTAACACGTTAACTTTTAAACATTTGCAGCCCACATTGCAATCTAAGTGTACTTCATGCTATTTTTGAATTTTTATGAAGCTTTTATACTCTTTTTTTTTGAATATTTTTATAACTTTTAAAATATTTATTGACATGTATATATAAAAAACAGTATCATGTCAAAAAAGTGCACATAGACTATCACACGAGTTGACACATTAACATCATTAAATAATATTTTAATCAATATTTTTATTAAAAATAACGATTTAATTCTTTTTGAAAGATTAACAGCTAAATTTAATTTAGAATAATAATAATAATAATACTTAAAGTGGAAAATAAATGTAAAATTAAATTTATCACTGTCCCAAAAAATAATGCTACACTCGTCCTTATTTTTTTTTGGATTTAAATAGAAGTGCATCAACAAACCGAGATATTATTTTGTAGATTATTCCTCCCACGTCAATCATGATTGATATTCAATAGTCATGTAAAAATAATTTTCCACATCACTAAAATTTTGCCAGCTCATTCAGCTTCCTTCTTTTCTTTTTTTTTTTTCTCCTCTTACCTGCAACCTTTGTTCCCCACATTCTTTTCTTGCGAAGCCAAAACAACTACGAAACAAGTGACGAAGAAGAGTTTGAAGAAGAAGAAAATGGGTAGGATGGAGACCCCATGGCTACCACGCCACTTATAAGACCCAAGTCGAGATCTGGTAATTGGACGTCGAACAACAATAACCACTTAACCAGCTCCTTTTTTCACATTGCTCATTTAGGGTTTTTTAGTTTTAATATTTATTAAGTAACTAAATCTTTTGAATCTGTTGATTTTGGGATATTCTATTTCTTTTATGAAGAGATTTAGTGAATCAAATGGAGGGAAATGTTTATTCCAACATTAAATCAATAGCCTCTTCACTTTTGCATATACATATGATATTAAATGGGAAAAATTACTATTTTTTCAATAAGAAAATATTGGCAATATTCTTGAAATTGTATTTGAATGTTTGATTATTATGTTCTCTTGTTTGTCCAAAAGGATATTTTTATTTTATGAATGCAGTTGATTAAAACTGTAGGAGAAAGTAATGATCCGATTACTTTAGCCATGTTAGATGAAGAAAATATATGTTTAAATGCTTTTTTCATCATTTAAAATCAGGGAAACAAAGGTTTAAGGTAGGAAGAGGAAAAACAAAAAAGTAACAGGCAAGAAGGAAGGTGAGTGAGCCGGCAATATATTTTAGTGATGTGTAAAAATATTCTTATACGGTAATTCATTATTAATGTTCTATATAATAATTTCTCCGGGGTTGAGAAAATTTTAAAAGTTAAAACAATTTATTTTGTTGTGTTTGAATTATTTTTTTCACAAATTAAAAATCAGGATCACCCGAATTAAGTTATCTTTTTATTTAGTTTATAATTAATTTTATTTTTTATGATGTAAAAATAAATATAAATCAGTGAAATAATTTTAAAATATTATATAAAAATTGTTGTTTAAAAACTAGTATATAAGATCTATTGATTATTTATTATTTACTTGAAAAATAATTTTAAGAAATATTTATAAAAAGATTTTAAATTTTATCAAATAATATTAAAAATTTAAAAAAAAAGAAAAACTAATTTTGTCAAAATAAAATTCAAAATGTAAAATTAAGATGAAAAATTTAAAATCAAACCATTCAAAAAACTCAATTAAATCAAATGGAATCAACTCAATCTTATTTAATAATTAGAATGTTTACTTATTAAATTTTAGTTCGGTTGATATTAATATTATTATCTAAAAATATATTTATTTTCATATTTAAGGGTTTAAATGATACTTTTTTATACCTACAAACGTAAATAAACTAAGAAAAATAGTGCGCATTCCATGCTTGTATATTTCAACAAAAAAAATATATTATATCTCCAACATTAAGCAAGTCCTTTTCTTCTTCACCTCACATCTGTTCACCCATAATGGGAACACCGGTGTATCTTTTATCCAACCAAAAGAAAAAGCAGGAGATTGATTTATTAGTAGAATAAGACGTAGTGACATATATGCATCATAGTTGAAAGGGATACAGGGAAACCATACGTACAACAAAAAGCAAAATAAGAAACAGATAAGAGTCCACAAAAGTTGTCATAGATAGGTTGATATACATCACTATCTACAATAAGCGCCGTTACCGTTACAATTAGAATGATGATTATCTGGCTTGGGTTTTGGAATACAATTCGAATAATTAATAGGGCAAGGCTGCGCTGCTGGCTTATTAGCATTAAGCGCCTCTATAGATATGTGACCGCTACCTTGCTGGAGGATTCTGATAACGGTAGAATCTATCATCAACAAATCCAGCTCCGACTCCAATTCTTTCGGGATACCGCAGCCGCCGGGAAGGCCATTGCACTGGTAAGTGGCGTTGCTCCTTAGTACTAGGACGGCGTCTCTGCCGCTAATTGGTTTCAGGAGAATCATCATCATCATTAACCCCGCACATAACTCACGAAACCCCATTTTCTTTTTCTTTCTCCTCACCATGGAATGGGAAAGTGGCTTGCCCACTTTATAGAGGGTAGAGGAAAGATTAATTAATTATTGGAGGCTAATATATTTAACAAGTCCTTGAACTTTGTTACTTTATTTTAATAAGCCCTCGTACTTTTGTTCCATCCGAATAAACCTTTAAATTTTAATTGCTACCTAAATACGCCACTAGTTTTAGTCACTTTATTTAAATAGGCTTTTATACTTTTCATACATCCAAATAAACCCTCAAACTTTCTCTAATACCCAAATAAGCCCTTAATCATTGACATATGTCTAAGTTATTATTATGTAAAAGTAGGTTATTGTAAATTATATTATATTTTTTAATTTTTAACACTTATGCTATGTCTAGTAGGAGTATTTTTTTTATATGTGATTCAGAATAAGAGTGATAAATAAACTAATTCAATTGATCATATTTAATCATACCCATAACTTATTTTTAATAAAGATGTTGAAAAATGTTAGCTTATTTTGAAGAGATGTTATTTTTACAAGAGTTTTTACTAATATTTTATTTTAAATTTAAAATTGTACTAACTATTTTTTATTTTATATCTAGCTATTACAATACATATATAATAAATGCATATTTTTCTTGTATTATTCACTAATAAACAAACGAGGTATTTATATCTTGTAAAACTAAATCTTATGCTTGTTTCTCATATTTCCATTTACTATATACCTTCAATTTTTATTTTCATCTTATGTGAAGGTATAATATTTTTAATTGAAATTTAAATAACTAAAATTATGTGAAATATATAAATCTATTGAATATATGGAGGAAAAGAAATTAAGAAAAGAACATGTAAGCAGAGGCGGAGCAGGTATGGCCGATACTTTTAACTCTTTTATAATTTATAAAATTTTAAATTAATATATGATAAAATTATATTTTGATTCAAAAATTATATAATTTCAATTTATTCTTTTAAAAGTTATAAAAATATAAACTATTAAAATGATAAAATTATATTTTTATGTAAAAATATATAACTTAATTCCAACCCTAAAAATTTTTGAAGCTAACCGAAAGAATAAGTAATATTAAAATATAAATTAACAACTACAATATCTATTATACTGTATATAAGTTTTAGGGCTTATTGCAGTACCAAGTAAATATAAATGGCTTATTTGAAAGTAATTTAAGTATAAAGACTTTATTTAAATAAGATAACAACAATATTCAAGGGCTTATTTAATAGATTAGCCATTGTTGGATTTATATTTCATATGTTGATACCTATAAATTTAAGAGTAAGTATTTAGTACACTAGCAATATTTTTTTATTCTACAATTAACTTTAAAAATTGACATGTATCTCTTTTTTTTAAATATATTTTTTAATAATTAATTTATTCTATAGGATGCTTATGGAGTTTAAACTCAAATAATAGTGTACTAAATATTTTCTCATAAAATTATGCTTTGTTAGTGAAATAAACAATGACAGATATTGTATTAATGTTTTAAAAATTTAATAATTTTGATACATTAGTGGGAACTTTTAACTCTACAACTGGATTAAAATTTTGTCACATTTCCTTGAGTTGTATTTAAAAGTTTTAAAATAAATAAATATGACATGTAACAAAAAATTTACATCACATGTGCACCAAATAAATATCCATAATATATTATCTTGTAATTTATATAGGTTAATATTTAGTAAACTCAAAGTGTGTTTTTTTCTACTAGCAATCTTGAAAATTTGTCATGTATTATTTTTAAATATTTTACTAAATCTTTCTATAAGACACTTGTCAACCCCTTGATCCGCTTGTGGAATATAAAAACTTCACCGCTAGTGTACCAAATATTTTCCCATAATTTATTGATAGTGTATAATATTATACAATATTATTATATTAAGGGTGAGTATTTAATATACTGGTAGTGCACTTTTTTATTCCTCAAGTAGCTTTAAAAAATAAATATGTTTTTTTATTTAATATTTTACTATAATCATCTAAGACACTTATCAACTATCCGACTCTACTTGTGGAGTCTAAAAAATTCATTAATTTTGTACCAGATTATTTTCGTTATATTAAATATAACCCTTACCTAATTAATATAAATATTGGGTGAATATGGTATCCAATCAAATTGCATTAATAGCACTCAACATATTCGAAATTTAAATATGAGTATTGTGTTTTATTTCCAAAAATAGACAGGTGAATATTGGAACGTCCACGCATGATACTAAAATATATAGTATTTTGACAGAAATGATAGTATTTCTTTTATTTTCTTTTCGTTTGCTTTCGTTTCTTTGAGAAAAAATGATAGTATTTAAAAGAGAGAAAATTTATATAAATTAGATTTTACATAAGGACTTATTTGACTCTTTAATTTTATTTATAAAAAATGGTCATTTTATTTCAAAATGGGTAGAAAAATTAACTTTGATAACGTGGCATACATGTGGATTACCATGTAGATAATACATGAAGATTTAATTAATTTTTAAATTTTAAAAATTTAAATATATATAAATTATTTTTAAAAATTATTAAAATTATTTAAAAGTATTAACATTATAAAAATTTAATTTTTTAAAAAATTAATTAAATACTTATATGCCACCTACGTGGGAATCCACATGTATTTCAACATTTTCATCTATTTTGAGTTGATTTAACAAAAAATACAAATTTGATGATTAAAAGAAAGGGAAGGGCTCAATTGACTATATTTTGGGACTTTTTTTTTTGTAAAATTAGATGGCCAAAAAAATCATTACACCAATCGATTTGGGCACACTCATGTTGTGGGATAAAAATATATTCACATAACAAATATATATAAAAATTTAATATAAATAAAAATATATTCACATAACAAATGAGGTTAAGTATAAATGTGTGAAAGTAAAAGGTACGAGTTCAAATTCTATTATGTGTGCATGTTTTTCTATTTTCTATATACAAGATATAAAATGATAAAAACACCCTCAAAATAATATAATTTATTTTGTAAAATGAGAGTAATTTTATTTTTCTCAATTGAGTTGATATTTGGTTAACCTATGACACTAATTCGATTAAGGGCTTTATAATAAATATATATATCTATATCTATCTATATATATATATATATACACATACATAAATTTTGATTTGGTGTAATTTACACATGAAACTTGAATTACAGCTCGTATGTATACATAAAATTTTAATTTTAATTCAATCGTACATATTTAAATAAATGGATCCATTCATTTTTTTCATATTGAATTAACATAATTGTTTGTTTATATAATATATAAACATAAAATGACATTAATTTGACAATTTGATAATGATTTAAGAAAATTGAATGAAATAAAATTTCTTATATAAAATTACTCAAAATTAAAGCTCGTGTATAACATTACTGATTAAAATATCAAAATTAATATTTCTCTATATTATTTCCTTTTAACTTTCCTCACTTTTACTTTTTTTTTTCTCTTCTTCCTTTCTTTTTATCCAAGCAAAGTATCACGGAATAAGTGTTTACAACAATCAAGGAATATATATATATATTATTAGTCTTTTGCTTCAAAAACGGATAAAAATTAAACTAATTAAAAATATTATTAAGAAATTTGGTAAAATATATTATGAGGACAAATTACAAAGCCATGCCAACAAATAATTGATGAAATTACAACTTTCAATTCACAAAATATATATAACTAATTTTCTACTGAGAATAAAATTTAAAATTTTGGCCATAAATTTTTATATAAATAAATAATATTAAGCGATTACAACATCAGTCAAGAAATCAAAATTCATAATATCCATGAGATTCGAAAACACCCAAATATTGTAACAACCACCCATTAATTGTGAGGGACCATGAAGCACTAGTTTAATTCCACAAAAGTAAAGAAGGGAATAAGCTTTAGCTTTTTACTTTTTTTTTTCTTTTGTCATAATCACGATTGCGAATAAATAAATAAAAAGTCAACAAAAAATATAAACTAGAATTTATATTCTTCTCCTATCAAATATATATATATATATATATATATATAAAGAATTTAGAGATATATTTACTTCATAAATTTAATTTACCATATCATATTGTTTATACTTGTGCGATGTATAAATTTATTGTGAGTAAAAATAAAAATTAAATATAATATAATTAATATAAATATATTGTAACACCTCAAACCCGGTCCAGACGTTATGGCCGAATCTAGAAATGTCACATGGAAGGGATTTCGAAAACGAAATTGTTGAGTTTAAAATCGTTCCAGTTTCTTAATCTTTGCCTTAATTCGGAGTGAAACGCATGTCAAAATCATGTCTTTTAGCGGAAGCTTTGAAAACATCTATCTTAGGAAAACCATTTGTATTTAAGAAATTTGTCGTTTGATTAAAAACCAAGTTTCGTTGAGTCTCGCAGTCTAAAACCTTAAACTGCTTAAAAACCCAAAATAAAATCAACAGTTTATAAAGTCCAATTACATAAAATTTACCCCAGAAATAATTATGAAATGATTACGAAAACTAAAATTTAAAACTGTCTAAGTATGCGTGGCCACTGTCGAGTCCTCCGCTGCACCAATCCGTCAAGTCTGGGGGATTACCTGAACAGATTAAACAGAAAAGGATGAGTTTTCATAAACTCAGTGTGTAATCCCCATAGAAATCATGCATACAAATATAAAACAGAATACAATCCTTTACAGTCCGGGCCTAAGCCCATTACAGAATCAGTTTCAAATTAAGGCCTTAGCCCAGCTCAGATACAGAGTCAGAAATATATTAGGGCCTCGCACCAATCGACATGTAATGTAGATCAGAATATCAGAATCCTACCCACCGGCCTCTACACACCATCTCCGTCCAGCCTTACACGCCATGTGGGGATATAATCAACCCACCTAACCTTAAACACCATGCTGTACCAAAATGCGGCACATAAACAGAATAATTGCAGCAGAGCTGCCAGATATCAGGCTTAAAAGTCTTTTAGAATACATACTTCAAATATCATTATCCCAACCCCGATGCAGTGCAACATACAAAAATGACATGCTATTATGCAATATATTAGATCATACATTCTGTTCATGCTCGATACAGAAATCAGATAGTTAGAACGCTCAATGAGGGGTCTATGTAGCGCTTACCGACCTAAGGTAGATCCACAGTCGACTTGGGCAACATTTGCAACCTTACAGATCATTTTGGCCCAGCCATCACACGACTGTGTCACCTGCACACAGCCAAGCTCATCGATTACATGCCCTTGTTCCATCACACGGCCTACCACACGGGAGACCACACACCCATGTGGAGTCAACAAATTTTTTTCAGCTTTCATCGATTCTTTTTTTCTATGTTTTCGGGTACATACCTGATCGTTTATGATGCCTAGTGACTCCCGAGCACTCCAGAACCTAAATATTGACCAATACAACACCACAATCAGTCCCACTTTGCGATTAATCAGCATCCCAAAACCATAATACCCATCCCTAAAACGAAAAACACCTACCGCAAAGCTTCGAATCGATTTGCTACGAAACAGTACGAAGAGAACCTTAGTCCTCGCGATGTGCTGCTATCAAAAAGTCAATATAATCCCAGTCAAAACTTTAACATCCCAATTTACAAAGTATCGAAATACACTTACCAATACGATAGGTAACGAGTCTCAAGAACACCCAAACTTCACAGCAAAATCAACAGAATAAGGCAAAGGGAAGGGAGAATTTTGGTAAAGGAAAAATCGGCAAAGAGATATGGGAGAAAAGAAACGTTCGTCAAAATTTTTTTGAACAAAATGAAAAATCTGATAACTTCCCTATCCTAGTCTTCTTAATTTTCTCCATCAACCTCTCCACTATCAGAATTTTAGTCCATCTCAAACTCTCACACGGCACAAGCAGCAAAATAAATCCCTTGCTCGCATAAGGGTTCGAACTCCCGACCTCTAGGCACTTAACAACTTAACTTAACTACCAAACCAGTAAGCCCATTCTGATATAACCTTCCTAACATTTAAACTTAAGCCTACCGAACAAGAGTAAGGCTTCATTCATAAAAATACCAAAATTTGCCCAAGTCAAGGCTTGACCTTAGGACCTCTCACACACACCTAGAACACTTAACCACTAAACCAGATACACAGTTGTGTTATATATTTAAAAAAGTCATAATTAAGAGAAATGGGGTATTACACATATTAGTTGTAATTAGCCCAATTTGCCTGGGCCCATTAAATTCATTTACAATAAATAAATAAGCCAAATAAATAAACCAAAAATAGATTAAAATAAAAAACAAATAAGGTCCAAATTAAAACGGTCCAAATTAAAACAGTCCAAATAGTCCACTTACAACCTTCACTAGCCTAAGTACAAGTCTCAGAAACCCTAAGTTTTTGAGTTTTCTTTCGGTTTATTACTTTTGGTGCAAGGTGATTTCTTTCGGTTCAAATGTCCTTAAGTTTTTGAGTTTTCTTTCGGTTTATTACTTTTGGTCTTTCATTATTGCATTTGAAAACAAAAAAAAAAGTCTTACCTTACGAATTTACCATGGGTTTTCGTTTGCTTCGTTGAAATCAAAGCCGAAAGGGGATCTCAAGGCTGAAAAACTATCCTTCAAAGCTTGAACGCACTAGTCACCATTTATGGTGGCGGATTGGTGTTCAAAGGAAGGGATTTAGGGTCAGCCAAGGTGAGAAGAAAATGGGGCTAAGGTTGGTTCGACCGAATGGGTTTATTTGGCTTTGTTTTAGCCTTTATAAAGGACCAAAAACAATGCCATTTTGAGCCTATTTTAATGGCTCCAAAACGGTGTCGTATAGCCCATATCCGATCTGACCCGACCCGGTTACCCATGAGGATCCGCGTGTTTTGCTTAAAGGGAATATTTGCGCAATAAATCCTTCCCTTTCGCGCTATCATTCAATTGGACCTTATTTGTTTTTTTTTAATTTATCTCTATAATTTGTGCATAAATCCAATTTGGTTCGCGCCTAAACGTTGTGTTTTGAGATTTGGAATATTTCCAGTTTTGATCCCTGTACATTCGCGCGCATTGCGCTTTAGTCCTTATTTTAATTCCAATGGCTTATTTTATTTATTAATTATCCCTTTTAATTTAATTTTATTTCAATTGAGTCTTTTTAATTTGTATAATTCATTATTTTTTCAAATTCACTTAACATTCATCTTTTTAAATTTTTTATATACATTTTGAATTACTTTGATAATTTTAATTTGTTTTTTAATAAAATCATTATTTTAAAATTCTCTTTTATATCATATTGTTTTAAAATTTTGTATAATATTTAATTTAAATTACCCTTATATATTATTATACATATATAGTTTATGAAAAAGTCAGTTTTATTCTACATACATTATTAATCCTATGTTATTTTATATACATAATCTCTTTTAAATCTATTTATATATATATTTCCTTTCAAATCTATTGTGTATATATTTTATTATATTTTTGTTATTTAAAATTCTTTCATGTACTATTACCTTATTATATATTGTTTATGATTTTTTATTATATGTGTATTATCAACTTTAAATAGACATGTTTTGTTTTTAAAATACTTTGTACATTATTTACTCCAAACTTCTTCTTTCATAATATTTATTTTAATACTCATTTATATTTTATTAGTTTTTTTATTTTTAACTCTTTCAAGCCCTATCATGTGTTGTTCATTTATAAATTTTCATATATTTAATAGTTTTTAAATTGTTTATATCATATTGACTCTTAGTTTCGTGTCGCTTTGTATATTATGTGTTGTCTTTTAGCTTTCAGATTATTTCATGTATTATTGTTGTATATTGTACATCAATCTTTGGTATTATTATTTTAATTGTTATTCATCTATGTTTAAGAGCTTGTTATATTTTATTCTAATTTGTTTCTTTGGTTAGTTATATTTTTAGTTTTCATTATTTTGATTATTAATGTTAGCTTTTTTTCAAAATAGGATGTGAGCTCATTGCTATTGTGTGTTTGTTAATTTGTTTTTATTATTATTATTTTTATACTATTTTCATTCATTAGTAGAGTACTTTATCCATGTATATTGTTCCATGTTTATAGTTTCACCTTTCATTCATGAGTGTCACGTTGTAAATGAAATTTTCAACTTATGGATCTAAAATTAATTATGCCATTTTATTACAAGTCAAGCTAATGCATTTTGAGCCGGTTTTATAATTGTTTATTTGAAAATTTTCCAAAACAAAAGCAATGTTTGATGTTTGGAAATTTGAGAAATCGTGCCCTAACGTGCTGGGTTTTGATTTTTTGTTTGTCCAAATAATCTAATATCCTCTTTAAAATTTCATCTGTGTTTTCTAAACTTCAAAATAAGGCAATGTTCTATGTTTGGAAATCCGAGAAATCGTGCCCTAACGTGTTGGCTTTCGGTTTTTCGTTGGACCAATATCCTTTTGTAATTTTCAAAGGTATGAGCTTTTGGAAATTAAGAATCAATCGTGGTTTCGAGAGTTTAAAAGGTCATGTCCTAACGTGCTAGATGTGATATTGTATTCCTTCGAAACAAGATAATCTTAACATCCAATTCGAGTTATTCAAACGTTTTAAAAGAAACCGTATTTAAAAATCTTTTTAAATTTTAGACATAAGGACATTATTTAATCAATTAAGTACCAATTCTGGGCGTAACAAAGGTGCTGATCCTTCCTCGTACGTAACCGAATCCTGAACTTGTTTTCTTGAATTTCGTAGGCCAAAATTGATATTTTAATAAAATAAAATGCTTTATTAGGTGATCTGATCACACCTAAATAAAAAGGATTGGTGGCGACTCTATACTTCATTTTAAAGTCGATCCCTATTTTTTCAAAATAAAAAAAATGATTTCGACAGCTTGGCGACTCCACTGGGGGCTAATAAAAGAGTCAAGCCGTGAAATTGATTATTTTCTATCCTTTTGTCAAAAATTGAAAATTTAATTTGAAAATTATGATTCTTTGTTGCATTTATTTGTATGATTGTGGTGGTTTGAGTCTTGTAGACTATTGCATTGCATTGCATAACTGTTGTGGTTACACCTTTAATTGGGAGTGAGAAGCGCACCTTATATAGTAAACCTTAGGAGCTCACCCTAGGTAGAGTTATGCTAAATTTTAGCGATTATCCAAATAGGTGTTTGATTATTTTCTATTTGCTTTGAATCTTATTATTTGATACTGACTTGTGTTTTGTTTTGGTTGTGATTGCATGGCATTGCATATTTAAAGAGGTGTCGATTCGTGTTCGGTTACAAAGTTAGAAAACTTAGCATGGAGAATAAATTTCTTGATAAAGTCGAGGATAATGCGGCCGTCTGTACATGGTCAGAGAAGTTACAATTAGAGAAAGGGGATAGTTTAGCTTAGGGATATACATTAGAGTTGTGGGACTTCACCTGCATCAGTGTGATGCAAAATGAGCTGCAAGAATTGAGAGACATATGGGCCCATTAGGATGAGGGAACTAAGCAGTTGTTCTACCAAAATTATGGTGATATACTTTACTTGCTCGATATCAAGATAGGCAAGCATTTGTTTCAGGCTATGGCTCAATTTTGGAACCCTGCCGGGAAGGTAGACTTGGTGCCCACTGTGGAAGAATATACTACCTTGCTGCGTTGTCCAAGGATTCAAGTTAGTAAAGCATACTCTAGGGCCGCTAATGTCCCAACTTTTGTGAAGAAGTTAGTGAATATTACCAGGATGAGTGAGCCTTGGGTTACGGCTCGAATTTAGTAAAAAGGGGATGGTAAATGTATTCCTTGGGTGAATTTGAGAGACTTAATCTTAGCACATCCGAATGTAAAGAAGAAAGTTAACATCTTCTCCTTGAACCTTTATGGTTTGGTGATTTTTCCTAAAGCTTTAAGGCATATAGATGAAGCCGTCACTGATTTATTCGATCGTCTTGAAAAAAGAGTCACACCTGTACTTGTAATTCTAGCTGAGACGATCAAATCTTTGAGCATGTGTAGGAGGGCAGGCAAAGGTAGATTTATTGGATGCGCGCAGCTGTTACTGGTATAGTTTCATAGACATTTCTAGAAGGTGGACAAGGTCTTCTCTGAAAGTTACTCCCCATTAAAGGTGGAAGCAGCTACGCAAAGGAGAGACGGCATTTTAGAAGAAAGGTGGATGGCAATTCTTCAAAATCTTGAAGAGGAGGCTATTAAATGGAGAGCCTTTTGGATGGTCCCTGACGAGATCCTTTATCGGTGTGGGAGTTTTGATTAGGTACCTTTGCTTGGGATTTGAGGGGTCGTTGGATATACCTCTTTACTTGTATTAAGGCAGTATAAGTCGAGGCAGTTTATACAGATGACTTACAGGCTTGCTCAATGTGAGTTCTCGTGTAAGATGGAGATTTCTGATGCTTGGAAGCAAACTCGCCGGATAAAGAGGTTGGTTGTTGGTTCTATGACGACGCTTGAATACAACAGATGGTTTAGTAAAAGGATTAATGATAATATTCCTAGACCTAGTTTAGAAGGTGCTTGATCAATAGAGGAATACTTGCAAGTTGTCCCATCAGAGTTAGAGATCATAAGACAGGATTTCGAAAGGAAGAGTTCTAAGCTTGGGAAGAGGATTGAGCAATTGGAAGAGGAAAAAATAAATTTGAGATTAGACGTGGATGTTCAGAAGTCAGAGGTCGAGAAGTTAAAAAAAGGGAAAAATAAGGCTGAAGAGTATCTGGATAGTTTGAAGACAAATTACAAGAAGCTACGTATATCGATGAGAACCGCTGGGCTGGGGAAAACTTCAGAACAGTGGTGTCAGGAGATTCGAGAGGAAAAGACTAAAGCTGATCAATGGGAAAGGAAATTTTAGGAGGTTCAAGCATAAAATGAAGCCTTAGAGAAAATTCTGTCAGGAAGCAGAAATGAACGAGGTGAATTAAAGGCTAGAGTAGTGGAACTTGAGAAATCTCTTCATTAGTACCGAAATCATAATTTCATGATAGAGTTCAGAGCAAGCTTAAGTAAGATAGAGGAAATGAAAGGAAAAATAAAAGAATTAGAAGTGTCATTATAGAGCTGTGAAATGTGAATTGAGTTTTTTGAAGCAAGTGAGCAGCGTTGGAAGGAACAACTTCACCATTCGCAAAATCAAGTCAGAAACATGGATTACATTATGGGAGAAGCTATAACCCAAATTCGGGAGGTAGCTGATTACTTGCAAACTTTGGCGGTACAGGCAGACATTTTGTGTATGAAGTATGAGTTAGAGTCAGAACGAGGACAAGAGATAGCTTCACTGCTGAGGAAAATTAAAGCTTTGAGCATTAGGGCAAAGCCTTTTTTGTAACTCGTTTTTATGTAAAGAATTTTGTTTTCTAGTAAAGTTTTCTAAATGGAATTGAATCAGAATCGACGCCTTCTTTGCATTCATTTCATGCATTTGCATTACATTACATCATATGCATTAAAGTCCATCAAAAGATCTTAATTAATTAAAAATTACTTCACTAATCTGGAAACTGCCAAAAACTTACCAAGTACACATCCCTACGACACAAGGAAAAAAAAAAGACCAAGTTAATGGACAAAAGACTAGAAAAATTGGAGCAAATGCAAAAAGATATGCAAGAACAAATGCAGGCACAGATGCAAGAGTAGCTAGCTAAGATTTAGTAAGAGATGAGGGATCAAATGATGGAGTCCCAAAGAAACATGATGGTTCAATTGTCCCAACTGCTGGTAGGAGGGATGGATAAGGGAAAAGGCCCCATGGATAATGTTGGGGAGAATAATGAAGACCCTCAATATCCTCCTGGTTTTACTCCAACACATATACTGACACAACCTGAGATAAACCCACGAAGACCATCTGTTACGATTAGGCCTCAACAGTTTCAAGCCGGGGCTTCGATACCAATGAATTTTCAGCTTGGCTCAGGTTTTAACTCTGGTAATAACTCAAATAATCCAGTTGTTCCTGATTTGGATGAAGTTGCAGAGGAGGAAAGAGCAAGGATGGAATCACAAAAGCAATTAGAGGAATGGTGTAAATGGTTGGAAGAAAAGTTCAGGGCAATGGAAAGCACTAATAGTCATCTTAGAATCAATGCTAAAGATCTGAGTTTGGTCCCAGATTTAGTACTTCTATACAAGTTCAAAATGCCAGAATTCAAGAAACACAATGGGACGAGCTGCCCTGAAGCTCATATTACCATGTTCTGTAGAAGAATGACTGGGTATGTTAACAATGATCAGCTACTAATCCATTGCTTCCAAGACAGTTTCGTGAGAGCAGCATCCAAATGGTACAATCAGTTGAGTCGTAGCAGGATCAGTTCATGGAGAGATTTGGCACAAGTATTTATGAAGCACTATAGCCATGTGACGGACATGACTCCTGACAGGATTACTCTACAGAATATGGAGAAGAAACCGAATGAAAGTTTCAAACAATATGCACAAATATGGGGGGAAGTAGCTATTCAAGTTCAGCCGCGACTCTTGGAGAAGGAAACCACGATGCTCTTTATTAATACTCTAAAGGCCCCGTTCATCACTCACATGTTAGGAAGTGCCACAAGAAGTTTTTTAGACGTGGTAATGACTGGAGAAATGATTGAGAATGCAATAAGAAGTGGAATGATAGATGCAGGAGAGGATGTCAAACGGCCAGCCTAACGGAAAAAAGAAAATGAGGTGAACAATGCAAACATGGGGTATTCAAAATCTGTTACTATAAGCCAACCAAAAGTGATGGCTGCTGGTCAGGGCTTATCAAAACAATAATCTGGAGCAAAGCAAAACATTGAGAAACTCCAATTTACGCCAATCCCAATGACGTATAAGGAGTTATATCAAAGTTTGTTTGATGCGCATGTAGTGGTGGAACGGTGGAAATGTGCAAGTGTACACAATCGTAACAAGTAATAAAGTGACAAGTAAATGTCGAGTTATCGTACCCACAGGGACTGTAAAAAGCAATATTTATGAAATTAATTTAAACACTTTGGTGAAGTAAAAATAGTTTTGGTTTGAAAAGAGTGATTTATAAACTAAGATTTTTAAAACTAAGCAAACAATTTAAAAAAAAAAATAAAAGAGTTCTAGTGCACGATTTCAATTAAGATTTAATCAAGATGATATAATTGTGTTGGATTAATTATACCTTTTTAACTTAGAAATATTAAATTCGTGCTTATGCTGTTATGAATAAATTCGCTGCAACCCAGTAATCTCCTAACTTATGAACATATTTACTAATTAAAATTCCATTTATCTCTTGGACATATCCCTATGCCAATTCAACTGATTAATTCAACTTAATAAACATGTAAAAGATTATGTGAAGTAACAAAGTAGCCATACCTTGAAACAATTTAATCACAATAATCTTGCAAGTTATGCAAGGCATATGTATCGCCAAATATAATGCTAATTTAATTTTCAGTTACCTTAGAAGAATTAAACATGCACTGATTAAGTACTGAGTCCATTAATTGCAATTTCAATCCGCTTAAACAATTAATTCTTTAGTTATCTAAACAATTATAATGCCAGATAACCTACGCATGATTTTACTTAATCAAGCATTTCACTGAGGCCTATAACAGCATAAACACTATTTTAACAATTCAAGTAGGCAAAATATAATCAACCCAACACGAATTAAATTCAAGCTAAATTGATTAAAATAACCATTTCAGCAACAATATTATTCATAGATATGTTCATCATAAAAACAACAGGAATTAAAAAGAAAGGGAACAGAAAGCAAATCCAGTGTTTCTCTGCGGCTTGACTGTTGCTCCGCTCTTTTGTCTCTGTTGTCTTCGCCGAGCAAGGCTCCTATGAATCCTCGATTGCTGCCCAAGATGGCTTAAGAACACCTCTTTCTCAAGAGAGGAAATCATCACAAGAGGAAGAGAAAATGGGATGGAAAAATGGAGAGGAAACTTCAAGAGAAGTGAAGAGAGGATGAGAGAATGTTGTGGAATGAGAGATGTTGAGGGATGCTTCGAATGATCAGCAAGGGGTGGCTTTTATTGCTGATTTTGGCTGCTAAAAATAGCAAATTCCAGCAGCCAAAGAGCCCTCCCTTGGCCGGCCACACACATGGCAAGGTTGAATCTTTCAACCTTTCTAAAAATAGGGTGGGGAAAACCTACAAAGCCTAAAATAAAGATGGAGTTTGAACGTAATTTGGAGGTTTTTCAAGGGCCTTTTTGCAAGCATATTTTATCATCTAATTTTCTGATTTGGGTCACCCAATGGACAGTTCTGGTCAGCCCAATTAGTGGCTGGTTCGGCTCACTTCATTCGGTTCAACCAGTGCAGTTCACTAGGCCCTTTCTTCATAATTAATTAAAATTAATTCATTTAACCTAAATTAAATAGGAAATAAATTAAAATTAATTTAATTAATACACATTTCTGGACCGTCTTGGGCTGGAAATTAATTGGCCTCGATACTTCAAATTACTCTCAGTTTTGTTCTTCTCGCAGTGTTCACCGGGCCCTTTTTTCTCCAATTGTGTAGTTCTGTCAAAAATAACCAAATTTAATCAAAATTAACTATAAAATTCATAATGTTCATATTTTTAACATAATTTAATTATTTTATAATATTTAATTATTTTTTGACAAGAATTTAACCGGAATAGCCTGGTTTTAAGTTAAAAAGGGTATGAAAAAGTATATAAATTCTTGTGTTTCCACACCCCCAAACTTAATTCATTGCTCGTCCCAAGTAATGCACAAATTTTGAAAAGAATCTCTCGGAAACACCTTTGAAAAATTCCTTCAGAACAACATTTTTCCCAAAATTATGAACTTAAAATACTTATGCTCAACGACAAGAAATCTGTTAGTTATGCTACTTAAGTATGCATATTGTTCAAATTAAATTCAACAACTTATTATAATAGCAAAATTTAGACTAAATGCTTTTGTAATAAAGATATGTTAACCCTTACCAATTTGATTTTTATTCCTTTATTCAAGACCAAGCTGCAATCATTAAGCTTAACTTATGTCTTCATATGTTGATCGTAGCAATTTCTCTCCACTAATGTAGGTTGCATGAAGACTTTGAATCAATAGGTCTTTATCAAGGTTTTAACGTGGCTAGGCTAGGGGTAAGTGAAGGATGGATAAATTTTGGTTTAAAAATACCCTAGACTCAGCGTCGATTGAACCTTCGGAGTTTTTACCTTCGATACACCAACTTGACTTTCATATGCTCTTTTGTACATCTTTCAAATACATGTGCTCTTTTTTTTTTCTTTTTTCTTTTTTTTCACGAGCACTTACTTTGTGTACTGCAATTCTCGAGCAATTGATACTTCTTTTCAACTCCCCCAAACTTATTTTCAAAAAATATCTAGAATATTACTGAGTCTAGTGTTTGGGACAATTTTGAGATTATTAAGCGAAAAGTAATGGCTAATTATTATAAGGGTCGAAATAAAATCAGGCCATATAGTCTCAAAGTTGGGTTTCAACGGATAAAATATACCATGGTGGGCTTGAAAGGCTCAAACAGTCCAAACAATAGTTGCCTAAATCATTTCCAACGTTCCATGCTCCCTAGGATTTCGCCTCAAGAACTTACTAAGTCAATTCTAAAGACTTAAACTTTCATGCATACTTAACTTTCTTAATGAACTAAAAATTTTATGGTATGAATTTGCATGCTTTATTAAAAGCACATTCATGTCATTATTAAGCTAACATAATAATTTATTGAAATAATAGAACTTTATTCATACTCAAATTGAGTATATTTAACAGAATTCAATTTTCTGAACAAAATATATCCTAATCATAATTAAAAGAAAAAAAAATTTATTCTGAGTGGAAATATGGAAATAATTCAATTTCTCGGTCCCCCCAACTTAAAATGAACAATGTCCTCATTGTTTAAAGTGAATAGATACTACACACCAGGTAGGATTTTAGAAAAGAGGAGGTGAGTCAATTTGACTGCTTAAGTACCAAGCTCTTTCTAAATCCAATCTTAGACATGTATATATCTATTGCCACACTTTATGTAACATCCTAATTTTGGGCTTAGTCGGAACAGTGGTTTCGAGACCACAAATTCGACAAGAAAAATTTAATTTTTATTATATTTTTATGGTCTACGATTTCACGGAATGATTTCCTGAAAATTTCGTTCAAAAATTTCGACATTTGGGCACTCAATTTCGTCAAAAGGACTAAATTGTAAAAAGAGCAAAAGTTGAGTTTTACATGTTAGAAGTGTTTAATTGTTATGAGTTTTTAAATCAAAGGTCCTTAAATGGTAATTAGACCATTTTGAAGTTTTTGGACAAAAATTGGACATGGATGGAATTTTTTTGAAAGTTTAG
The DNA here is from genome assembly GCF_025698485.1 of Gossypium arboreum. Taxonomy (NCBI): domain Eukaryota; kingdom Viridiplantae; phylum Streptophyta; class Magnoliopsida; order Malvales; family Malvaceae; genus Gossypium; species Gossypium arboreum. Next base: position 15,165,828 of record NC_069076.1, on the reverse strand, counting down.
TAGTAAGGGCATTTTGGTTATTTGTATATTAAATGAAATAAAATGGGAAAAATAACACAAAATGGTCATCTTCTCCATATGGAGGCCGAAATTAGCATGGGGGAAGCCATGGCTAGGGTTTTCAAGCTTTCCAAGCTCAATAGTAAGTCCGTTCTTGCCCCGTTTTTCAAGTTCTTTACATTTTTGGAATCCCTGTAACTTGATTAAGCTTATGCTAGCAATAATTCAACCTAGGGCTCGTATTTGGAAAAATACCCATAGGTGAAATTTGTGTATTTTGGTGTTTTATGATAGAATATGAAGTTTTAAATTATGTTAGACAACTTGTGCTACTCGGTTTTAAGTGAAAACGAGTAAAAGGGCTTAATCGGTAAAAATACCTAATAGTCATAAGTGCATGTTAGAGTGAGAATTTGATGTTGTCATAGAAGGGAAAAATGATCAGCATGTCATAAAACATAAGAATAAGGGATGAAGTTTAATTCCCGAGCCTAGGGGAAAAAGTGTAATTATGCAAAAGTTTAGGGGCAAAATGGTAATTTTACCAAAGTTCGTATTAAAGGCTGTTTTGATGAATGTATGTATTAAATAAATTAATTTGGTATTATAGATTAAGAGAAACGAGATTCAAGTTGTGATCGAGGGAAAAAAAACAAAGTTTACAAGGAATAGGCTCGATAGCTAATATTTTGTATCGAGGTAAGTTCGTATGATAATAAAAATGCAATGTTATGTTTGAATTATATTTCTTACTATTATTTCATATATTGTATGATTTAATATATTGGAAAATTTGATTGAATGGTGCTTATGATGTGGAAATATGACATGAAAGAATGTTACATGAAATGCAAGAAAATGATGATACATGACAAGTGATATATGAAATATGTGATATATGTTATGTAAATTCTTGAAAGCTGATTTGATATTTGAGTTGTGTCTTATTATACTATGAATGGACAATTGGTACTATGGATAGTGAGATCGACACTTCGAGTAAGTTCGTATATAAATAATCTGTCGATTCTTTTTATGTTAATATATGTTGATATCATATAAAATGTGGCTGCCTATCAAATGGTTATTTGATGTAAATTATGAATTTAAATTGATTACGGGAAATTTAATAAAATGTTGAAAAGTGAGGAATTTCCCGATTGAACCTTCGGAATAGAAACGATACAAATGAGCTATTGTGAGGTCACATGTGTAGTACTAAGTGCAGGCTACTACGTGTACCAGATTGTTGGTCGCATGTGTAGTACTAAGTGCAGGCTACTACGTGTATCAGATGGTTAGGTCACGTGTGTAGTACTAAGTGCAGGCTACTACGTGTACTGGATAATTAGTCGCATGTGTAGTAGTAAGTGCAGGCTACTATGCGTACCAGATAGCTTCGGCTACAAGTGTGGAAATGAGAAAATGTACAGGCAATTGTGTATCTGTTATTATTCCGATGAGTTCAACGGGAAATCGATTAAGTGAAAATAAATTTGAAAGTGATTATGTGATGAACAAGTGCAAGTATATGTTTCTTTGAATTTATGAGCAATATGCTCGATATTTGAGCGAACCTCGGTAAAATGGAATGGATTAAGTGAAATTGTGCAAAAGTGAACTTTAGTAGTAAAATAGTGTTAGACAGCAGCAGTACATGAATTTGAAAATTTACCAAAAATTGTGGAAGTTGAATTAAATTTCAAATAAAATATGTAATTAAATTTTATTGAGTCTATTTTAACATAAAAGAAACAGGGGAAGCAAAAGAATTCTATATTATGTGATATTTGAATTCTTGTGAGACAGTGTCTGAATGAATTCGAGATCCCCTGTTCTGACTTGGAAAAATTGTTAAAAATTACATAAAAATAATTTTGGGGTATAATTTATATGCATAGAATATTGGATGAGTCTACTTTTACTAAAAACAAACAAGAACATCATCCGAGTTTTGTACTATGGGATAAATAAATTTTCGTGAAGAAAGGTTGAAGCTGTTAAACAGCAAAATAGGGGAGAATTTGAATAATAAACTGTACTTATTGACTTGACTAAAAATTCTGAAAATTTTATGGTGAAATATATATGAGTCTAGTTTTTGGGAAAATTTACAAATCTTAATTTGGAGTTCCGTAACTCTAAATATAAATGATTTAGTGACTATTACTCAGGAAAACAGCTTAACCAGAACATGTGTAAATGTACAAATGAGTTAATTTTATTGTGGGAAGCATGTTAGTAAATTGCTTATTATTATTTCATGTGAGCTTACTAAGCATAAAGCTTACCCTTCTCCTTTCCATTTCTTTTAGTGTTGTCAGGTTAGCTCAGGGTTGGAGACCGTCGGAGGCAGCATCACACTATCAAGCCAACACCTTGACAGTATAAACACATATGCTAGAATTATCAAGTGTTATTATAATTTGGCCAAATATATTGGTCTTTAGTGAGCTAATGATTCTGACTTATAAATCTAGTTATTTATGTTATGTTTGATATTGGTGATGTGCATATACTTGGTTGTCATGCATGGTTGGTAATAAGTTGTTTAAGTTGTTTAATTGATGAATTAAGTTTAGTAACACTTCGTGCTCGACTCCGGTGATGGTCTCAGGTACGGGGGTTTTACATTTAGGGGTATCAGAGCTATGGTTTAGTCAGTTCTCGGACTAATCTAGCATGTGTAAAAGTCAACTATACATGTCACCGATCCGTGATAGTGTGATGTCTCCCGACACGTATGAGAGCCATTTTGCTTAGACAAAGGTACTCTCCAACCGAGCTACACCGACCATGTTGAATGTGATGCTAAAATATTCGAGTAAAGTATAGTCATGATGAACTGAAACTTGGAAAGGTACGAATGAGGATTCATGAAATGTGTACAGGGTGAAATAAGTTTATTTATGATTAATAGATAATTCCATGATGTATATGATCGATTTATTTGAACAAATGCATGTGTTTGAGTAACTTATCAAAAATATTGATAAGATGAATATTCATGTATATTGGTTGGGATGATTATGATTGGTAAGCTCATATAACTTGAGTAAATGTATTAAATTGCTTGGATTGATATATATAATTGAATGATATGTATATGATGATGTGTAAGATAAAAGTTTAGACTGTGATATACTTATCCATGTTTGTTTGGCCCTTATATGATATTATGTGCTTGACTGATCTGATTTAATGAATGCATAAGTAATATTATCTAGGAAACATTGAAATAAATGTATAAGTACACTTGTTTAAATGAGATAACTAAAAAGTGAGTGTAAAATCAATATGAATGTTAGTTCCTCGAAATGAATGACATGATTGAAATATGATTGCTATGATGAAAACTGTGTTACATTTGTATATAAGAGTTGAGTCAGAGGCCCTACGACCCCTCCCCCTTACCAAAGTGGTGTTTTATAAAGGAAATTCCTGAGATTTATGTTGAATGAGTTTCCAGGTGAGAAACCAAAGAGTTCAATAATGGAATGGTTATAAGCATGATTAGAGATTGAGAATGGGTTGATAAGTACAGACATGAGCTAGAAAGATATCGGATTGACCGAAAGATTGTTTAATTTTCGCAACATCGCAGTTAGCGGAAAAGTTAATTTTGGTAAAACGATCTATCCTGGTATGATGTCGAGAAATGTATTGATTGAAATTCCCCCATGAACTGGTTTTCTTAGTGAAGGGAATATTATGGAACTTGGGATGGTAGAAATAGTTAAAGGAATAATATTCGAAATAAGGAAATGTTCCCTGATCTTAACGTTAGATGAATGTGTTGTTAGTCTAATTGAATTATAATCTACATGGTTCTATTTTTCTTTGGTATTTTGTTATATTCCACCTATTGGGAATCAATGAGAAATTGTGTATGGTGTCATGATTCTATTTCTACCGATCATTGCTCTGATTGATTTTATATATATACGAGAAGCATATAGTTCCGGTTGTATTTATTGTCAGTGGTTTGGAATGATGTTATTCTGGATTTCTTTTCTTTAAAAAAAAACTATTGGGGACTTTCATATTTTTATGAGTTTGGTTCTCGGTCTTTTGATGCAGTGCTGTAAATTGGATTTTTGTATCATGGATTTCTTTATCTTGGATTTCTTTATTCTTGGCTTCTCTGTTTCAGATTTCTCTATCTTGGTTTTTCTGGATATTTTATCTTGTAACTTGTTGATCATGACTTGCATTTAGAGCATGACCTTCAGCTTGTGATTGATGTATATAAATAACAAATATGACTATACCTCTGAATTGATCTTGATAAAGTGGTGAAATTTCAAGTCCCAATGTGTATGGTGAATTTCCTTTCTCAAGTAAGTTAATCAGAGTTAATGTATTCAGTTGAGGTATCAGTATTACTTATGCTAATGCATTTGTTATGGTTTTCGATTAGCATGATGAGTGAATTTGGAATGATGCATGTTGAATCGTTCTGTTGACTAGAAGAGAGAATTTCTTGAAATTTCAATTACGGATGAATAAGGTCGACTTGATTATTCAATCTGTATGGAGTATATGTCTAGAACTTAACGAGATGTGCATACTTGAGAATAAGAAGATCTGATATTGATAATATGAAGATAATCTGGGTATAAAAAAAATGCTGAAACGATCATTGTTTATCCTTGAGTACAAATTCTTGAAATGTTGAAAGTTTAAAGATGTATAGCAAGAATCATCAGAATTATTTTTGTCGTCTGGGAATTAGAATGGAAATAGAAAAGGTTAATATGGATTTTCTTGTCTGAGTCATTCCTGTCCTTGAAAGAGGAAAGTAATATGTAGTTTTGTTAAACGTTATGAGATATGCAAATTATGCTGGTATACCCAAATGTCTACTCAGCAGATTTATAGGATTTCATGTCTTTATGAATGTTAGATATCATGGATTTTTAATCTCCACTAATCGGATTGAGATCCGAGTTTCATATCATGATTTCTTTGGAAAGCCAGAAGAGGCTTGAAATAAAAAGTAACTGAGGACTGAATTGACAAATAATTAGACTGTGTGAAATTATAAAGAGTATGAGGCTGAGATGAATTGACTAGTTTTGCTATTTGAATCCGAAAAGGTTCTGATGCGAATGTATATGTAACATGATGGTATGGATCGGACTTTTCAGTACATAAGCTTTTTAGTAGAGATTAAGTTTCAGAAAAAGTATTGTAAAGTGAATACCACTTACGATTTTTGTTTGTAAAATTTAAAGAGAGAGGTAGTAAAAGTTTAGCCTGAGTGAAAGTTCTTTGACATCGATTATAGGATTGAAGAATCCAATTGAAAAACCAAAACCACTTTTCTGGTAAGATTTTCAGGGACGAAAATCCCTAAAGGGGGGGACAAATGTAACATCCTGATTTTGGGCTTAATCGAAACAGTGGTTTCGGGACCACAAATTCGATGAGGAAAATTTCATTTTTATTATTTTTTTATGGTCTACGATTTCACGGAATGATTTCGTGAAAATTTCGTTCAAAAATTTCGACGTTTGGGCACTCAATTTCGTCAAAAGGACTAAATTGTAAAAAGTGTAAAAGTTGAGTTTTACATGTTAGAAGTGTTTAATTGTTATGAGTTTTTAAATCAAAGGTCCTTAAATGGTAATTAGACCATTTTGAAGTTTGTGGACAAAAATTGGACATGGATGGAATTTTTTTGAAGGTTTAGTAGTAAGGGCATTTTGGTCATTTGCATATTAAATGAAATAAAATGGGAAAAATAACACAAAATGGTCATCTTCTCCATATGGAGGCCAAAATTAGCATGGGAGAAGCCATGACTAGGGTGTTCAAGCTTTCCAAGCTCAATAGTAAGTCCGGTCTTGCCCCGTTTTTCAAGTTCTTTACATTTTTAGAATCCCCGTAACTTGATTAAACTTATGCTAGCAATAATTCAACCTAGGGTTCGTATTTGGAAAAATACCCATAGGTGAAATTTGTGTATTTTCGTGTTTTATGATAGAATATGAGGTTTTAAATTATGTTAGACAACTTGTGCTACTCGGTTTTAAGTGAAAATGAGTAAAAGGGCTTAATCGGTAAAAATACCTAATAGTCATAAGTGCATGTTAGAGTGAGAATTTGATGTTGTCATAGAAGGGAAAAATGATCAGCATGTCATAAAACATAAGAATAAGGGATGAAGTTTAATTCCCAAGCCTAGGGGCAAAAGTGTAATTATGCAAAAGTTTAGGGGCAAAATGGTAATTTTGCCAAAGTTCGTATTAAAGGCTGTTTTGATGAATGTATGTATTAAATAAATTAATTTGGTATTATAGATTAAGAGAAATGAGATTCAAGTCATGATCGAGGGAAAAAAACAAAGTTTATAAGGAATAGGCTCGATTGCTAATATTTTGTATCGAGGTAAGTTCGTATGATAATAATAATTCAATGTTATGTTTGAATTATATTTCTTACTATTATTGCATATATTTTATGATTTAATATATTGGAAAAGTTGAAGGAATGGTGTTTATGATGTGGAAATATGACATGAAAGAATGTTACATGAAATGCAAGAAAATGATGATACATGACAAGTGATATATGAAATATATGATATATGTTATGTAAATTCTTAAAAGCTGATTTGATATTTGAGTTGTGTCTTATTATACTATGAATGGACAATTGGTACTATGGATAGTGAGATCGACACTTCGAGTAAGTTCGTATATAAATAATCTATCGATTCTTTTTTTTTTAATATATTTTGATATCATATAAAATGTGGCTGCCTATCAAATGGTTATTTGATGTAAATTATGAATTTAAATTGATTACGAGCAATTTAATAAAATGTTGAAAAGTGAGGAATTTCCCGATTGAACCTTCGGAATAGAAACGATACAAATGAGCTATTGTGAGGTCACATGTGTAGTACTAAGTGCAGGCTACTACGTGTACCAGATTGTTGGTCGCATGTGTAGTACTAAGTGCAGGCTACTACGTGTATCAGATGGTTAGGTCACGTGTGTAGTACTAAGTGCAGGCTACTACGTGTACTGGATAATTGGTCGCATGTGTAGTAGTAAGTGCAGGCCACTATGCGTACTAGATAGCTTCGGCTACAAGTGTGGCAATGAGAAAATGTACAGGCAATTGTGTATCTGTTATTATTCCGATGAGTTCAACGGGAAATCGATTAAGTGAAAATAAATGTGAAAGTGATTATGTGATGAACAAGTGCAAGTATATGTTTATTTGAATTTATGAGCAATATGCTCGGTATTTGAGCGAACCTCGGTAAAATGGAATGGATTAAGTGAAATTGTGCAAAAGTGAAATTTAGTAGTAAAATAGTCTTGGACAGCAGCAGTACATGAATTTGAAAATTTACCAAAAATTTTGGAAGTTGAATTAAATTTCAAATAAAATATGTAATTAAATTTTATTGAGTCTATTTTCACATAAAAGAAACAGGGGAAGCAAAAGAATTCTATATTATGTAATATTTGAATTCTTGTGAGACAGTGTCTGAATGAATTCGAGATCCCCTGTTCTGACTTGGAAAAATTGTTAAAACTTATAGAAAAATAATTTTGGGGTATAATTTATATTCCTAGAATATTGGATGAGTCTACTTTTACTAAAGACAAACAAGAATATCATCCGAGTTTTGTACTATGGGATAAATAAATTTTCGTGAAGAAAGGTCGAAGCTGTTAAACAGCAAAATAGGGGAGAATTTGAATAATAAACTGTACTTATTGGCTCTACTAAAAATTCTGAAAATTTTATGGTGGAAATATATATGAGTCTAGTTTTTGGGAAAATTTACGGATCTTAATTTGGAGTTCCGTAACTCTAAATATAAATGATTTAGTGATTGTTACTCAAGAAAATAGCTTAACCAGAACATGTGTAAATGTACAAATGAGTTAATTTTATTGTGGGAAGCATGTTAGTAAATTGCTTATTATTATTTCATGTGAGCTTACTAAGCATAAAGCTTACCCCTCCTTTCCATTTCTTTTAGTGTTGTCAGTTAGCTCGGGGTTGGAGACCGCTTGAGGCAAAGATCACACTATCAAGCCAACACCTTGACAAAGATAAACACATATGCTAGAATTATCAAGTGAGTGGCATGTATAGGGACCTAATTTTATAACATGTGTTATTATAATTTGGCCAAATATATTGGTCTTTAGTGAGCTAATGATTCTGACTTATAAATCTAGGTATTTATGTTATGTTTGATATTGGTGATGTGCATATACTTGGTTGTCATCCATGGTTGGTAATAAGTTGTTTAAGTTGTTTAATTCATGAATTAAGTTTAGTAACACTTCGTGCTCGACTCCGGTGATGGTCTCGGGTACGGGGGTGTTACACTTTAAATTTTGTGACTTGCTCACATCTTGTTAGTGATTTTCCTCTCTTGTTTTATTATGCAAAAAAAAAAACAAAAATAAATTCCTAATTAAACTTAATCCTAAAATGACCAAAGAACAGAAATAAAATAAAGTCAAGATCCTCCCTTTATTTATTTGCAGACCCTTCCGAAGTTGACTCATCTTTTGCTCCATTACTATTGCCTTTGCATGAATCGCTTTGCTCCTTTTTCGAGAGTGGAGTCCATGGCTCGAATATGAAATCTGGAAATTCAGGCACAAAAATAAATGGATCATTGTATATTTTCTTAAAAGCACTTCTCATCAAGTGATCCCTTGTTTTTGAGTATCTTCAGTAGGCTTGTTGTTGCCATTGCATATGTTGCATTAAGTCCATCAGTTTTGATAGCTCATCTCGAAGGTCTGAGCTCAACGATTTAGCTCGAAACATTGAAGTTTCCGCATCAGGTTCAGATTCTGGCTCCATTGATTCTACTTTATCAGGGACTTCAAATGATTGCATCGCGGGATCTTCTTCTTCATCAGGGTCCTCTGGTTCCTCACTTCAACTCGTTGCTGTAGAACTGAGTCTCCGGCTACTCGGTAAAGGTCCCAATCCGTGATGGTGCCTTGGCTATACCCTGTCTTCCTTACATTCGCAAGAATTTCAGCCTTCAAGCATAAAATTGTTACCGTAAAAGGGAAATGAGCAGGGCCAGAGTGTTTAACAATACAATTACTTATCTCCCTCAAGATGATCTTCCCCACATCAATGGTCTTACTAGTTAGGATCGAGTATAATAAGACCATTCGCTCTAATGAGATTGTAGTCCCATGTGAGCTAGGCATAAGGCTGAATCGGATGAAGTAAAACCATACCTTTGCGAGTGGCGTCAGATATTCTCTTCGACAAGTGTAGATTCCTTGTTTTGACACAATCCATGTAGAACCTGGAACTGTCAGTTCCTCGAGAATTTCTTGCAATTTTTTAGGCTTGATGTTGCTCATCAATGTGGAATATTCATCGTTTTCGAAATCTGGTAATTCAAAGAAATCGTTAATAGCATTTGAATTTATCGGTACCTTGATTCTGCGAACTGGAACTTCTATCATCTCACTTGAAGTTAAATTTGCATAGAATTCACGAACTAGTTCCTCATCCACACTTGGTCTCTTTTCACAAAACAACTCCCAATTTAGGGTTTCAGCAACTTGATGAATACGTGCCATAAAGTCTTGGTAGTTGCTCTCCTTTAAGGTGAAGCCTTTTTCTGGATGTATCTGTTGATTTTTGAAGATACTTTCATATCTCACTTTGGCTTCTTCACAGTGGAATTTGTTTTGTGTTTCATCAATTTGAGCGGAAGCACAAGTTCTCTTGCGAGGCATGTTTAACCTGATCATAAGACGGAAAAATTAGTTTCTCAATAAATTTTAATAAAAATTATTAGTAATTCAATGGTTTGAAAAATTAATAAAAGTTAAAATTAAGAGAAACTAGGTCTTACCACCTTTTTTTTTGTGAAAATATAAGAACTCTAGGAATTAATAATAATAATAATGGGGAAAAAGATGGGAATTTAAAAGAAGGGTTGGAGGTTTGTGGCTTAGATGAATGGAAGAGGAATGCTGCACAAGCAGCTAGGGCGTGCGGGCGTGGTGCGTGTGGGAGCAGCGGTGCTCAGCAGGTTGGTAGCAACACGGGCGTTCGACTGCCGGTGGGACTCGGGCACGCGCAGGATGGTTTGGAGGGCAGGTACCGCACGCGGGGTGAAGGCCTGGCGCGAGCTGAGGCTGGGATCGCTTGAGGCAACGCGTGCGTTGTGCGCTGGACGTGCGTGCGATGGAGCTGGGCGTGTGCCAGCCGACTGCTTGGAGCTGCTGTTGCTTGGGGTTTCGGCACTTGGGTATTTTGGTGTTTTGGGTTTTAAGTGTTGGGTGAATGGGAAGATGGGTAGTATTTATAAGGGGAGAAATAGGAATTAGAGTAGAATTCTTAAAACAATTTTATTAATAAAATTCTAAATTCTAATCCTATAATAAGATAACAACAATTAATATTAGATATATGCATTTATTAAACTATTAAATGCTATTTTAATTTATTAAAACAAAGATAAATTCCTAATCATCTTATTATAAAAACTTATCAAAAAAAATCCAAAAGTTGATAATAATTAATATATATTATAATGGGTATAATTATATATTAATAATTATCATTTTTTACTAAAACATTTATTCTAGAAGCCCTTTAAAAATATTTACAAAAGAGGCATCTAGTTTTTATTATTTACTGAAAAGAGCAATCACATTTTAAAAATAATTCAATTTAAGTCCCTAGACTCAATGAAAATTAAAAATTGAGTTGCAAATTAAAAATTGGATCAAATTGACCCTTTTATTTGAAAAACAAAAATTTATTTTGTTGATTAAGGAAAAATTTCTTGGAAAATTATGTTAAAATAAATTCCCAGGAAAGATTGGAGGGTCACAAGTGGTCCTGCTTAAGTTCCAACCTCCTAGACAGAATTTATTTAAACATACTAAACCAGAAAAATAAACCCTAAAACATGAAGATTATTAAATATCTGATAAAATGAACGAGACGTTATCCCGTTCGGTTTTATTCCCCCAATAGTGTTTCAAACGCTGAGCATTAACTTGAAAATTACCTCTCTTACCTTGGAGTTCAACAACTCCGTATGGATAGACTCTGTGAATTGTAAATGGACCGGACCAACGTGATTTTAGCTTACTTGGGAAGAACTTTAGTCTGGAATTAAATAACAAAACTCTCTGACCTGCTTCAAATTCTCGAACTCGAATGTGCTTGTCATGCCATTTCTTAAGTCTCTCCTTGAGTAATTTGGCATTTTCGTAGGAAAATAGCCAAAATTCCTCTAGCTCATTAAGTTGGAGCATTCGTTTCTCTTTAGCAAGCTTAGGATCCAAGTTGAGTTGTCGAAGAGCCCAGTAAGCTTTGTGCTCTAACTCCAAAGGTAGATGACATGCTTTGTCGAAAACTAACCTATAGGGTGACATCCCTAAAGGTGTCTTGTATGCTGTTCGGTAAGCCCATAAAGCGTCATCTAGTCTTTTGGACCAGTCTCGTCGGTTCGGGCAAACTACCTTCTCCAATATGCCCTTGATTTCTTTATTTGCCAGTTTAGCTTGTCCATTTGTCTACGGATGGTAAGCCGTTGCAACCTTGTGTTTCACCCCGTGTTTGTCTAGTAACCATTTTAACCACTTGTTCACAAAGTGGGACCCTTCATCACTAATGATGGCCCTCGGGGTTCCAAACCTCGTAAATACGTGTTTTTGCAAAAACTTCATCACAACCCTAGCATCATTTGTCGGATATGCCTCTGCCTCGACCCACTTGGACACATAATCTACTGCTACCAGTATATACTTGTGACCAAAAGACGAAGGGAAAGGCCCAAGGAAATCAATACCCTACACATCGAATAATTCGACCTCAATGATGTTTGTTCTAGGCATCTCATTTCTGTTGGTGACATTTCCAACTCTTATAGTGTTGGCCAAAAGAACCCAGCTTGCAATACTTTGGCTGCAGTTCGAGTTCCTCCGAAATGACCCCCACTTGGGGCTGAGTGACAGTGGTATAAAATATGCGGTATTTCTTCTTCTGCCACGCATCTCCTAATCATCTGATCTGCACACTTTTTAAACAGATATGGTTCCTCCCAGAAATAGTACTTTACATCGTGAAGAAACTTTCTCCTTTGTTGATATGTCTTATCATACGGCATTAAACCACAAGCTAAAAAGTTAGCAATATCAGCAAACCAAGGGGTATTATGGACATGACTTACCTTCAGTATATGTTCATCTGGAAATGTTTCTTGAATCGGTACAAGTGGAGAATTCCCTTCTTGCGGCTCCAATCTAGACAAGTGATCTGCTACTTGGTTTTCTACTCCCTTTCGATCTTGAATTTCCAAATCGAACTCTTGAAGTAGAAGTACCCATCGAATCAACCTTGGCTTAGCATCTTTCTTGGCAAGTAAATATTTAATTGCCGAGTGGTCTGTATAAACAGTAACCTTGGTACCTACAAGATAAGATCAAAACTTATCGAAAGCAAATACAATAGCAAGTAACTCTTTTTCTGTTACTGAATAGTTTAACTGAGCTCCTGTCAGAGTTCGGCTTGCATAGTAGATGGGATGAAAAACTTTGTTCCTTCGCTGGCCCATGACAGCTCCTATTGTGAAGTCACTTGCGTCACATATCAATTCAAATGGCAAGTCCCAGTCTGGTGTGACAATTATGGGTGCTGTGACTAATCGATTCTTCAAGTCATTGAAAGCTTTTAAGCATTCCTCATTAAATTTGAATATCGTGTCCTTCTCCAATAATTTGCATAAAGGTTTAGCAACTTTGGAGAAGCCCTTGATAAATCTTCATAGAACCCGACGTGGCCCAAAAAGCTCCTAACACCCTTTATAGATGTTGGAGGTGGGAGTTTCTCAATAACATCTACTTTTGCTCTGTCTACCTCGATCCCATGTCTTGTTATCCGATGCCCCAGAACGATTCCTTCTCATACCATAAAATGGCACTTTTCCCAGTTAAGGACTAGGTTTGTCTCTTCGCATCGCTTTAGTACCTTAGCTAAATTGGCTAGGTAGTCATCGTACGTATCTCCAAACACTGAAAAGTAGTCCATGAAAACTTCCAAAATTTTCTCAACCATGTCAGAGAAAATAGACATCATACATCTTTGAAATGTAGCAGGTGCATTACATAAACCAAAGGGCATGCGTCTGAATGCAATGTGCCGTACGGGCAGGTGAATGTGGTATTGTGTTGATCTTCTGGTGCTACCGTAATATGATTGTACCCCGAGTATCCATCAAAAAAACAGTAGTAATCTCGCCCCGCAAGTCTATCCAACATTTGGTCTAAGAATGGCAAAGAGAAGTGATCCTTCCTAGTTGCCTTGTTCAGCTTCCGGTAATCGATGCAGATTCTCCATCCCGTAATTGTTCTAGTTGGTATCAACTCATTATTCTCATTTTCTATGATCGTGATACCTCCTTTCTTTGGTACACACTGGACCGGACTTACCCATGAACTGTCTGAAATGGGGTAAATAATACCAGTATCTAACCACTTGATAATCTCTTTTTTCACTACGTCTTTCATGATGGGGTTCAGCCTTCGTTGTCCATCGATCATCCCTTTTTCACCATCTTCCAGGATGATCTTGTGCATGCATATAGATGGACTAATACCGCGAATATCGGCTATGGTCCATTCGATAGCCTACTTAAATTGTTTCAGAACTAAGATAAGTTTCTCTTTTTGCTCAGTAGTTAACTCTGCTGAAACAATTACAGGAAGAGTAGAAGCGTCACCTAAATAAACATATTTTAAATGAGAAGGTAATACCTTGAGTTCTAATTTAGGTGGCTCCTCGATTGATGCTTTTGGCTGTGTGTAATCTCTCTCCTCTAAATCCTAAGATTCAAAATGAGATTGTGGATTAAATCCCTTTTGATTAGCTTCTAGCAAGGCTAAGTTTTCATCCTCCTCTTCATCACTTGGAGGGTCTGATGTCAAAATTCTTTCAAGAGGATCCTCAACAGAGTTGAGTTCCTTCTCCACTATTAAATCCTCTAAGTCGAATACTGCAGAACAACCATCTATGGTGTCAGGAAATCGCATTGACTTGAAAACGTTAAATGTTACCTGATCGTCCTGAACACGCATAGTAAGTTCGCCCTTCTGCACATCAATAAGCGTCCTTCTGGTTGCTAAGAACGGTCTCCCCAGGATAATTGGTACTTCTTTGTCTGCTTCGAAATCTAAAATTACAAAATCAGCAGGAAATGTAAATTTATCTACACATACCAATACATCCTCGATTTTTCCTTCTGGATGTGCTAAGGATCGATCTGCTAGCTGAAGTGTAACCGTAGTAGGTTTAACTTCACCTATCCCCAACTTCTTAAACATCGACATAGGCATCAAGTTGATACTTGCACCCAAGTCACATAGTGCCTTACCACAATAAGCTGCTCCAATGTTGTATGGTATGGTAAAACACCCAAGATCCTTCAACTTAGGGGGTAATTTGTCTTGAAGATATGCACTGCATTCCTTCGTCAAAGCTACCGTCTCAAATTCTCCAAGTTTTCGCTTCTTGGACAAGATATCTTTCATAAATTTTACGTAATTTGGCATTTGTTCAAGTACTTCAACCAATGGGATGTTGATATGAAGTTGCTTGAGTACGTCAAGGAACTTCTTGAATTGGACCTCCTGTTTTTGTTTTTGGAGTCTTTGAGGGTAAGGTGGTGGAGGTTTATATACTGAAGTTGGTACTGGTTGATTTGTCTTTGGCGGCAATTCTGCTGCTAACGGATTGGTTGGCTGATCAGAATTGGCTGGTTCTGAGGTTACCTTTTCAGGTCTTGCAGGTTCTGGTTCTAATGGAACTGGAACTTCAACACTCGGTTGAACTTCTTCCGAATCTTGAGCTTCAGCATGCTCCTTTTCAGCTTCAATGATGTTAGGCTCTACCATTTTTCCACTCCTCAATGTTAGTGCTTTACAATGCTCCTTTCCTGGATTTCTCGGATTTTCCGTATCACTACGTAGAGCACCCTGTAGACGGTTCCTAAGTTCAGTAGCAAGCTGGCCCACTTGGTTCTCCAAATTCCTTAGAGTGGCGTCATTCTTCGCCATGTATGCCTTCAATAAATTCTCTAAGCTATTGGATGATTCAGCCTGAACTGGTTTCTGAACTTGCTGTGAAAAACTAGGCGGCTAGGTTGGTCTAGGTTGGGCGTAGTTGTTACTACCTGCAGCCCCTTGGTTACTCCAGGAAAGATTGGGGTGATTTCACCACGATTGGTTGTAAAAGTTAGATTGCAGCCCTTGCCTTCCTCGGTTCTGGTTCTGTTTACCTATGTAGTACATGGATTCTGGGTTTGACGGACATTCTTCAAACACATGTCCTTCCTCACAATAGACACAGGCTATATTCTCATATTGGTTAAGTGGTTGAGCTACAAAACTGTTAGACCCATTAGTGGTAAGATTCTTTAACATTGAAGATATCGAAGATACCTGAGCTGCAAGTGAAGTGAAAGCATCCACTTCATGAATTCCAGCAACTCATCTTCTTGACGTTGCTCGATTGGTTGGCCACTGATAATTGTTACTGGCGATCCTCTCGATGATTTCATAAGCCTCATTGTAAGACTTAGATAAGATAGCACCGTTAGTAGAAGCATCTACTACCATCCTTGTGTGAGCGTTGAGACCATTGTAAAATGTCTTAAGTTGGATACAATGTGGAATTCCATGATGAGGACATTTTCGTAATAACTCTTTGAATCTTTTCCATGCCTCATACAAAGACTCATTATCCATTTGTTGGAAAGCGGTAATCTCATTTCTCAGTTTAGCAATCTTGCTAGGCAGGAAATACTTCACAAGAAATCTCTCTGCTAACTCTTGCCATGTAGAAATCGAGTTTGGTGGCAGTGGGTTTAACCAGGCTCGAGCTCTATCCCTCAGTGAGTACGGGAATAGTTTTAATTGTAATGCATCTTCGGGTACTCCGGCTAGCTTGAAAGAGTCGCTCACCTCCATAACAGTCTTAAATGAAGATGAGGATCTTCAGTAGGCAATCCACTAAACTGGCCCACTGTCTGAAGCATCTGGAACATGACTGGCTTTAGCTTGAATTGTTGTGCCTCGATCTCGGGTCTTCTAATACCTGGATTAAGGTCATTAAAAACTGGCACGACATATTGTCGTAAAGCTCTATCCCTATCATCAGCAATAAGGATAGGATTTTGAGCAAGGTTTGCTCTGTTTCCTTGATTGATATTCTCGAAATTCATCTCTTCGATTCTTCTCTGGTTCACTTGTCTTCTTCGTTGGCGAAAGGTTCGTTCTATTTCAAGGTCCACTGGGAGTAAGTCGATAATTTGGTCAATACTTATAAACACCTGAAATAATCAGAGGAGAATTAATTAAGTAAGTAAAATTGAACAGGAAAATAAAAGAACCAAAATGTAAAAATAAATTCACAAATAATGTTTTTTTTTAAAAAACAGTCCCCGGCAACGACGCCAAAAACTTGGAACGGTGGAAATGTGCAAGTGTACACAATCGTAACAAGTAATAAAGTGACAAGTAAATATCGAGTTATCGTATCCACAGGGACTGTAAAAAGTAAAATTTATGAAATTAATTTAAACACTTTGGTGAAGTAAAAATAGTTTTGGTTTGAAAAGAGTGATTTATAAACTAAGATTTTTAAAACTAAGCAAACAATTTAAAAAAAAAATAAAAGAGTTCTAGTGCACGATTTCAATTAAGATTTAATCAAGATGGTATAATTGTGTTGGATTAATTATACCTTTTTAACTTAGAAATATTAAATTCGTGCTTATGCTGTTATGAATAAATTCGCGGCAACCCAGTAATCTGCTAACTTATGAACATATTTACTAATTAAAATTCCATTTATGTCTTGGACATATCCCTATGCCAATTCAACCGATTAATTCAACTTAATAAACATGTAAAAGGTTATGTGAAGTAGCAGAGTAGCCATACCTTGAAACAATTTAATCACAATAATCTTGCAAGTTATGCAAGGCATATGTATCGCCAAATACAATGCTAATTTAATTTTCAGTTACCTTAGAAGAATTAAACATGCACTGATTAAGTACTGAGTCCATTAATTGCAATTTCAATCCGCTTAAACAATTAATTCTTTAGTTATCTAAACAATTATAATGCTAGATAACCTACGCATGATTTTACTTAATCAAGCATTTCACTGAGGCCTATAACAGCATAAACACTATTTTAACAATTCAAGTAGGCAAAATATAATCAACCCAACACGAATTAAATTCAAGCTAAATTGATTAAAATAACCATTTCAGCAACAATATTATTCATAGATATGTTCATCATAAACATAACAGGAATTAAAAAGAAAGGGAACAGAAAGCAAATCCAGTGTTTCTCTGCGGCTTGACTGTTTCTCTGCTCTTTTGTCTCCGTTGTCTTCACCGAGCAAGGCTCCTATGAATCCTCGATTGCTGCCCAAGATGGCTGAAGAACACCTCTTTCTCAAGAGAGGAAATCGGCACAAGAGGAAAAGAAAATGGGATGGAAAAATGGAGAGGAAACTTCAAGAGAAGTGAAGAGAGGATGAGAGAATGTTGTGGAATGAGAGATGTTGAGGGATGCTTTGAATGATCAGCAAGGGGTGGCTTTTATAGCTTATTGTGGCTGCTAAAAATAGCAAATTCCAGCAGCCAAAGAGCCCTCCCTTAGCCGGCCACACACATGGCAAGGTTGAAGCTTTCAACCTTGCTAAAAATAGGCTGGGGCAAACCTACAAAGCCTAAAATAAAGGTGGGGTTTGAACGTAATTTGGAGGTTTTTCAAGGGAATTTTTGCAAGCATATTTTATCATCTAATTTTCTGATTTGGTTCAGCCAATGGACGGTTCTGGTCAGCCCAATTAGTGGCTGGTTCGGCTCACTTCATTCGGTTCAACCAGTGCGGTTCACTAGGCCCTTTCTTCATAATTAATTAAAATTAATTCATTTAACCTAAATTAAATAGGAAATAAATTAAAATTAATTTAATTAACACACATTTCTGGACCGTCTTGGGCTGGAAATTAATTGGCCTCGATACTTCAAATTACTCTCGGTTTTGTTCTTTTCACAGTGTTCACCGGGCCCTTTTTTCTCCAATTGTGTAATTCTGTCAAAAATAACCAAATTTAATCAAAATTAACTATAAAATTCATAATGTTCATATTTTTAACATAATTTAATTATTTTATAATATTTAATTATTTTTCGACAAGAATTTAACCAGAATAGCCTGGTTTTAAGTTAAAAAGGGTATGAAAAAGTATATATATTCTTGTGTTTCCAAGTGGCACCTTTTTATTTAAAGCCATTACAACCCCCATACCCTAAATGGTACGATGCCTATGCTCAATATGAATATCATGCAGGGATCACGAGGCATTCAATAGAAAACTGCACTACTTTTAAAAAGTTAGTTGAAAGATTTATTTAAATGGGAATTGTGAAGTTTGATAATGCACCCAGTGCAAAAAATCCTTTACCTAATCATACTGATAGTGAGGTAAACGCGATAGATGGAAGTATGGGGAGAAGGATTAAGGTAGATATTACGGAAATAAAAACTCCTCTGAAATTGGTTTAGAAGGAGATGGAAAAAAGGGGGTTAGTTATTTCAAATCCAGAAAGGAGCGGCAAAGAGATAAAGAACTACTACAAATTCCACCATGGAGAGGGGCACAAAATTCAAGAATTTGAGGAGTTCAGAGCTTTGATTCAGGGCTTGATGGACAACAAAGAGATACAATTTTATGAAGAGGCTAAAGAGAAAAGGTGTATATGCGCGTCAGAATCAACAACGAAGGTTCCAAAAGTCAATTATCCTATGGTCATTATTTCACGTCCTAAAAATAAAGTGGGGATTCAGATGACACCAAAGATCATAATTCAGAAACCAACAGTTTTCTCTTACAAGGATAGCAAATGGGTCCCTTGGAATTATGATCGTAATATGACAGTCCTGGGAAAGGAGAGTTCAGCCAGTACTTTAAAAGAGGATCAAAATATGGGTTCTCACACGCGTAGTGGAAGATGCTATGATTTGATACATGCACGAACAGAACCTGTAAAAGGAAAAGCTCTGACAATGGAACAAAAGAAGGGAAAAGCAATCGAACCTAAGTTGCCTATTAATGAACCAGTGAAAGAAGAGGAAGCTAAGGAGTTTCTAAAATTTCTGAAGCATAGTGAATATAGTGTGGTGGAATAGTTGCATAAACAACCAGCTCGCATATCTATACTGGCTTTGCTCCTAAGTTTAGAGATACATCGAAGTGCATTGATGAAAGTGCTAAATGAGACATATGTGACTAATGATATCTCTGTCAATAAACTGGATCGGCTAGTTAATAACATAAGTGCTGATAATTTCATCTTCTTCAACGATGACGAAATACCACCAGGGGGTATGGGATCCACTAAAGCTTTGCACATTACTACTAGATGCAAAGGATACACATTGCCAGGAGTCTTGATAGACAATGGGTTGGCATTGAATGTATTACCCTTGTCTACATTAAATAAATTACCTGTGGACAGCTCGTACATTAGGGGATGTCAGAATATAGTGCAGGCATTTGATGACACGGAAAGAAGAGCCATTGGGAGAATAGAAATACCTTTTTTGATTGGCCCAACTACATATGAGGTGGATTTCTTAGTGATGGATATTAAGCCCTCTTACAACTACTTGTTAGGGAGACCTTGGATACATTTGGTCGAGGCAGTGCCTTCGTCGCTACATTAGAAGTTAAAGCTAGTATAAGAAGGTCGGCTGGTAATGATAAACACTGAAGAATATATTATTGCAGTTGTAAGTAGTGATGCACCATATTTGGATACAGATAATGAAGCAATCGAGTGTTCTTTTCAGTTTTTAGAGTCTATAAATGCAATATTCATCACTGAAGGGAGCAAGATTCCGGCGCTGAAAATATCCAAAACTACGAGGATGGGTCTACAGTTAATGGTAAGAAAGTGAGCTATACCAGGAAAAGGACTTGGAAGACGTCTCCAAGGAAGAGTTGAGGTTCCAATGCTGAAAGAAAAATATGACTGTTTTGGTTTGGGGTTCAAGCCAGATGCAAGACAAAGAAAAAAGAAATTTGAAAAAAGGTAGGAAAAAAGAAGGGCACGTTTGAGTGGTGAAGAAATCAAGTAGGAACACATGATAATCCCTCACATATCCAAGACTTTCGTATCGGGAGGGATTATTCATCCTGAACGAAGGATGTTAGAGGAAGGAAACATTGAAGAAATGTTGGAAAATGTTCACATCAATGCCATATTTGAATAAGTAACTAAAGAGAGGACTTTTTCAGATATTCGTCCTTATGAACCTGGGAGTGTTCTAGACAACTGGACTAGCAAAGACATTCCTGTAGTTTTTAGAGCTTACTCAGAGTAATGTTCAAAACAAGCTTGTTGCTTTAAGCCTAGAGGCAATAAGAAACTCTTTTGAAATAGGCTCATGTTCAAACATCATTATTTCAATGAAGTACATTTTTGCTATCATTTTGAGCAAATATTCTTTCATTCTTTTCATAAGTAATTATTTTATTTCTTCCGTTTGAGTAATTATCTTGGTCATTTTTGGACTTTCTTCAATCATTCTTTCATTCCATTCATAATCATACCATACAGATAATAATTCTTAAATTCATTCATTCTTTGTATATTTTTGTACATATAATAGGTCCCTAGATGTCAATGTCATGAGTGATGCTGTCACTGATTTAGAATCACTTTTTGAGCAAGACATGTGTTTAGAGGGATCTCAAGACTTTGAAGATGACAGAAATTGTGACTTATCACCAGACTTGTTAAGGATGGTAGAACAAGAGGAAAAACAAATTCTACCTCATAAGGAGACAGTGGACATGGTGACCTTGGAAGAAAGAAAAGTTATAAAAATTAGAACGTGCATAACCGAAGAAACAAAGCGGGACCTTGTTGAGTAGCTTCAAGAATTCAAAGATTTCTTCGCATGGTCATACCAGGATATGCCTGGGTTAAGCACTGATATTGTAGTACATCGCCTTCCTATAAAAGAAGATTGCAAGCCAGTTCAACAGAAACTTCGAAGGATGAGGCTAGACATTGTGCTAAAAATAAAGGAGGAAGTCAAGAAGCAATTTGATATTAAATTCTTGCAGGTGGTCAAATACTCAGAATGGATAGCCAACATTGTACCTATTCCTAAGAAAGATGGAAAAGTATGAATGTGTGTTGATTATAGAGACTTAAATAAGGCTAGCCCAAAGGATAACTTCCCCTTACCTCACATTGATACTCTAGTGGACAATACGGCTGGCTACTTATTATTCTCTTTTATGGATGGCTTTTCAGGATATAATCAGATAAAGATGCATCCTGAAGATATGGGAAAGACTACCTTCATAACCTTTTGGGGTACATTCTATTATAAGGTGATGCCATTTGAGCTGAAGAATGCAGGAGCGACGTATCAAAGGGTCATGGTGACCTTGTTCCATGATATGATGCACAAAAAGATCGAAGTTTACGTCGATGATATGATTGCCAAATCCCGAACTGAAGAGGAACACATCCAGGTGTTGAGAAAGTTGTTCTTGAGACTAAAAAGATTTCAACTAAAGCTCAATCCAACAAAATGTACTTTTGGAGCTAGATCGGGAAAATTACTGGGCTTTGTAGTTAGTGAGAGGAGAATTGAGATTGACTCCACCACGTACGTAAAAAAAAAAGTTCGAGGCTTCCTGGGAAGACTAAATTAAATTGCTCAGTTCATTTCACAATTAACTGAGAAATGTGACCCCATATTTCGTCTTCTTAAAAAGCACAACCCAGGAGAATGAGATGATGAATGCCAGAAAGCTTTTGATAAGGTTAAAAAGTATTTGTCAAGTCCCCCAGTGCTGTCACCTCCAAGCCTAGATAGGCCGTTAATATTGTATTTAGAAGTGTTTAATAACTCTATGGGATGCGTGCTTGGTCAGCATGATGAGTCAGGAAGAAAATAAAAGGTGATATATTACCTTAGTAAGAAATTCAATGAGTGTGAGTTAAGATATTCGTCAATTGAGAAATCATGTTGCACTTTGATTTAGACAGATCGGAGGTTGAGGCAATACATGTTGTACCATACGACCTGGCTAATCTCAAAGATGGATCCTCTAAAATATATGATGGAGTCAAGTGCTGTGAGCGAAAGGATGGCTAGATGACAAATTCTGCTCTCTAAATTTGACATAGTCTATGTGAGCCAAAAGGCCTGAAAGGGAGCTCAATAGTTGATTTTTTTGCCAGCAGAGCTCTAGAAGATTATGAGCCCTTGAATTTTGATTTCCTCAACAAAGATATAATGTATTTCGTAGCTACTGAAGAGGACGTTACAAAAGATCACCCTTGGAAATTGAACTTTGACGGGGCCTCAAATGCTGTGGGTAATGGAATTGGGGCAGTCTTGGTATCCTCAAATGGAGATTATTATCCATTCAAATGTAAATTGGATTTTGACTGCACAAATAATATGGAAGAATATGAAGCATGTATCATGGGACTCCTTGCAGCCATAGAACACAAGATCAAGGCATTGGAAGTATATGGAGACTCTGCGCTAGTGATCTACCAGCTTAAAGGTGAATGGGAGACAAGAGACTCCAAATTGATTAATTATCGAATGATAGTGCTGGGGTTAATTGAGAAGTTTGATGATATTACCTTCAATTATCTCCCACGATATGAAAACCAGATGGCGGATGCTTTGGCTACTTTAGCTTCTATGATCAAAGTGAGCAAACAAGAAGATGTAAAACCCATTCAGATAAGTATTTGCAAAGCCCCATCTTATTGCTACAACAGAGAGGAAGGGGAGAGAGATGATCACCCTTGGTATCAGGGTATATTGTGATACATGAGAAATTATGAGTATCCTGATCAAGCAACTGAGAATGATAAAAGGACATTAAGAAAACTAGCCTGTGATTATGTCTTAGGTGGGGAGATCCTGTACAAAAGAATAAAGGATCAGGTACTATTGAGATGTGTGGGTGCTTTGGAAGCCAAGAAAATTTTGGAAGAAGTTCACGAAGGCATTTGTGGAACACATGCTAATGGTTTCACAATGACTAAATAAATTATTAGATTTGGATATTACTGGTTTACCATGGAAGGAGACTGCATTAATTATGCCAAGAAGTGTCATAAAAGTCAAATTTATGGTGATAAAATTCATGTACCTCCTTCACCTTTGCATGTTATGACTTCTCTATGGCCTTTCTCCATGTGGGGTATGGATGTCATAGGGCTAATCTCGTCGAAGGCTTCAAATGGGTATCGGTTCATCTTTGTGGTCATCGACTATTTCACCAAGTGAGTAAAAGCGGCTTCATATGCCAATGTGACTAAATCAGCAGTCAGCAGATTTTTAAAGAAGAAAATTATATGTCGATATGGAATGCATGAAAGGATTATATCTGACAATGCATTAAATTTGAATAATAGCACGATAGTAGAGGTCTGCAGCTAGTTCAAGATCAGACACCATAACTCATCACCGTATCGTCCCAAAATGAATGGGGCAGTGGAGACGGCCAATAAAAATATTAAGAAGATTGTATGAAAAATGACTGAAACTTATAGAGATTGGCATGAGAAGTTACCATTTGCTTTCTATGCTTATCGAACATTTGTCAAAACTTCTGCTGGGGCAATGCCTTTCTCATTGGTCGATGGAAAGGAGGCAGTTTTACCCATCGAAGTAGAGATACATTTCCTCCGAGTTTTGTCAGAACTAAAATTAGATTAAGCAGAATAAAAACAGTCTCGATATGATCAGTTGAACTTAATTGAGGAAAAGAGGCTAAGGGCTATCCAGCATGGTCAGATGTATCAAAAACGAATGATGAGAGCTTATGATAAGAAGATTCACCCAATAGAATTTCATGAGGGAGACTTGGTTTTGAAACTTCCTATACAAAAGGATTTTAGAGGAAAGTGGATGCCAAATCGGGAAGGGCCTTATGTGGTGAAGAAAGCTTTCTCCGGAGGAGCATTAATTCTGGCTAAAATGGATGGGAAAAACCTGCCCAATCTTGTGAATTCGGATTGAGTCAAGAAAAACTACACTTAAAGAGGGAAAAAGGCTAAAGTGAAAACCTGCAAAGGGCGCTTTGTGACCTTCTTAAAAAAAATAAAATGAAAAAAAAAAGATAAGAAGGAGAGGCCAAGGTGAAAACCCGCAAAGGGCGCCTTGAGACCACAGGGGATTTAAGTTGAAAACCTGAAAAAGGGCGGCTCAAATTTTGATCAAAGATGGAGAAGGCAGCGATCTTGCTATACCTGAATTAGCAAGAAAAAGTGTATGTTGCATCTTGGGGCATTGACAAAGTACTTCTAATCTCCTAAACACATGTCATGTTTAAATTGGTCTTCAAGAAGTTCGTACAGTGAAACTCAGGTTGCGATATCAAGGGTACCTAGTCTTCATCTTGTTCATAATAAATTGGCTATCTTTTAAACATTTTTTTCCTTTTCAAGATATGCATTCCCAATCGATTCCCATTTTTTATCTTTGATAATTTATTCATTTCGAGTTATGCTCTAATTCAATTCTATTCCTATCCATTGCTTTGATTTGTTGCAAGTATGTTGCATTGAAATAATGATTAATGAACTAATAATATTTTTACAATAGAAGTTTCGCTTATTACTCTAGAGGTTTCTAGAAAATATAAGAACCTAAAACAAGACTATTGTTTAGAACTCACCAAGTTCAAGGAAATATCTGAGTAGGGAGGGTTTAAATTAAGACCGTCTCCTTGGATTTTTGTCCAAAATGATGATTGAACAAAATGACAAGATATGGCGTCGGTGATACAATTTCGACAAAAAATAATCAGTATAAGAGGGAGTCATTCTCGAGAAAAGGAAAATGATATTTTGCATTCATGCAAATATCAAGCATGCACATCTGGTTGTGACACCCGATGAGTGATGTAATAAACTGAATTGATGGAAAAAATTCACCCATGAGTTGCAATGGGAGGTAAAACCTTTTTGTTCCAGAAAGAACAGTGGAAGGAACCTTGAAATTACAGCGGGGCATTGTTTCTTTGGGTACTCTATCAAAATACTGGCTGAGCGAGATGGTAGCGTGATTCGTCAGTGATAACGTCCTGATGAACAATGAGTGATGATACCTTAAGCCTTTTTAAATAAAAAAAAATGGATCATTCTCATTTATGCATTCATATATCATTCATGACACATTTAGTTAGGAGCATTTGATTCATTTCGATCATAGCATCCTAATCATTTGGCATAAGCATAGATACATGAAACCAATTTTACAGATCATGTCCTTAGAGGACAATGTAGCAACATCAGTGAATTCACAAATCTTGTCTCCCTAAGCAGTAGTGAAGCAAATCGAAAATGACAAATCTTATCTTCTTGAGGTAGTAGGGGAGCAGATTTTAGCCACCAGCCTTATCTCTCTAAGGTAGCAAGAGAATAGGTTGTAGATGGTAGTCTTATCTTTCTGAGGTAGCAAGGAAGCAGACTAAAGATTATAGATCTTATCTAAGATTATAGATCTTATCTCCCTAAGCAGTAATGGAGCAGATAAAAAATGACGAATCTTATCTTCCCGAGGTAGCAAGGGAGCAGATTTTAGCCACCAGCCTTATCTCTCTAAGGTAGCAAAAGAACAGGTTGAAGATGGTAGTCTTATCTTTCTGAGGTAGCAAGGAAGTAGACTGAAGATTGTAGATTTTATCTCCCTAAGCAATAGCGGAGCAGATCGAAGATGGCGAATCTTATCTTCCCAAGGTAGTAGGGGAGCAGATTTTAGCCACCAGCCTTATCTCTCTGAGGTAGTAAGAGAGCAGGTTGAAGATGATAGTCTTATCTTCCTGAGGTAGTAAGGAAGCAGACTGATGATTGTAGATCTTATCTCCCTAAGCAGTAACAGAGCAGATCAAAAATAGCGAATCTTATCTTCCTGAGATAGCAGGGGAGTAGATTTTAGCCACCAGCCTTATCTCTCTGAGGTAGTAAGAGAACAGATTGAATATGGTACTCTTATCTTCCTGAGGTAGCAAGGAAGCAGACTGAAGATTGTAGATCTTATCTCCCTAAGCAGTAGTAGAGCAAACCGAAAATGGCGAATCTTATCTTCTTGAGGTAGCAGGGGAGTAGATTTTAGCCACTGGCCTTATCTCTCTAAGGTAGCAAGAGAACAAGTTGAAGATGGTAGTCTTATCTTCCTAAGGTAGCAAGGAAGCAGACTGAAGATTTTAGATCTTATCTTCCTAAGCAGTAGTAAAGCAGATAGAAGATGGTGAATCTTATCTTCCCAAGGTAGTAGGGGAGCAGATTTTAGCCACCAGCCTTATCTCTCTAAGGTACCAAGAGAGCAGCTTGAAGATGGTAATCTTATCTTCTTGAGGTAGCAAGGAAGTAGATTGAAGATTGTAGATGTTATCTCCCTAAGCAGTAGCGGAGCAGAGGGGAGCAGATTTTAGCTGCAAGCTCTATCTCTCTGAGGTAGCAAGATAGCAGGTTGAAGATGGTAGTCTTATCTTCCTGAGGTAGCAAGGAAGCAGACTGAAGATTGAAGATCTTATCTCCCTAAGTAGTAGCGGAGCAAATCAATGATGGCGAATCTTATTTTCCTGAGTTAGCAGGAGAGCAGATTTTAGCCACTAGCCTTATCTCTCTGAGGTAGCAAGAGAGCAGGTTAAAGATTGTATTCTTATCTTCCTGAGGTAGCAAGGAAGCAGATTGAATATGGTAGATCTTATCTCATTAAAGTTGCAGTGGAGCAGATCAAAGCAAATCTTTTCTCCCTGAAATTCCAATGGAGTAGATTAAAGCGCTATTCCCTTGAAGATGTAGTGGGATAGAATGGGGCTACTTGAGGAAAAGAAATGCCAAGAAGTTAAGATTCGGCAAGACCGGGCAAAGTTGGCCCTTTTTAAGGTCTTTGCTTCATTCTTGTTACATGACAATAAGCAAAGAGGGGCAGTTGTAATTATCCCAATTTGCCCGGGCCCATTAAATTTATTTACAATAAATAAATAAGCCAAATAAATAAACCAAAAGTAGATTAAAATAAAAACTAAATAAGGTCCAAATTAAAATAGTCCAAATAGTCCAATTACAACCTTCACTAGCCCAAGTACAAGTCTCAGCCCAATTACTAAATCTAACCCAAAAACCTCAGGACCAAAACACTAATCAAACTTTTGGCAGAAACCCTAGGGTTTCTTCCATTTGTGCTGTAGCCTACTAGCTTGGAAGCAGGCCTCCATGTCACCATGGCCTCTTCCTCCATACGACACTCCCCGCATCCATAGAACCTACGAGAAGAACAAAATAACATAGCAAAGCAATAACAGAAAAAAGAAAATTTTGTTTTTACATTTTTTTCTTTCTGTTCGGCTATAAAAAGGCCAATTATATACTGTAAACAGATAACGAATGCATATTGAATACAAAGAAAACAATCAAAATTTTTAAAGGTGATTTCTGGTTCAAATGTCCTTAAGTTTTTGAGTTTTCTTTCGGTTTATTACTTTTGGTCTTTCATTATTCCATTTGAAAACAAAAAAAAAAAAAGAAGTCTTACCTTGCGAATATACCATTGGTTTCCATTTGCTTCATTGAAATCAAGGCCGAAAAGGGATCTCAAGGTTGAAAAACTATCCCTCAAAGCTTAAACGCACTAGTCGCCATTTATGGTAGCAGATTGGTGTTCAAAAGAAGCGATTTAGGGTCAGCCAAGGTGAGAAGAAAATGGGGCTATGGTTGGTTCGGCCGAATTGGTTTATTTGGCTTTGTTTTAGCCTTTATAAAGGACCAAAAACAGTGCCGTTTTGAGCCTATTTTAATGGCTCCAAAACGGTGCCGTATTGGCCATACCCGATCTGACCCGACCCGGTTACCCATGAGGATCCACGCGTTTTGCTTAAAGGGAATATTTACGCAATAAATCCTTCCCTTTCGCGCTGTCATTCAATTGGACCTTATTTTTTTTCTTTTTTCTTAATTTATCTCTGTAATTTGCGCATAAATCCAATTTGGTCTGCACCTAAACGCTGTGTTTTGGGATTTGGAATATTTCCAGTTTTGATCCCTGTACATTCGCACGCATTGCGCTTTAGTCCTTATTTTAATTCCAATGGCTTATTTTATTTATTAATTATCCCTTTTAGTTTAATTTTATTTCAATTGAGTCTTTTAATTTGTATAATTCATTATTTTTTAAATTCACTTAACATTCATCTTTTTAAATTTTTTATATACATTTTGAATTACTTTGATAATTTTAGTTTGTTTTTTTATAAAATCATTATTTTAAAATTCTCTTTTATATCATATTGTTTTAAAATTTTGTATAATATTTAATTTAAATTACCCTTATATATTATTATACATATATAGTTTATGAAAACTCAGTTTATTCTACATACATTATTAATCCTATGTTATTTTAATATACATAATCTCTTTTAAATCTATTTATATATATATATATATTTCCTTTCAAATCTATTGTGTATATAGTTTATGCTTTAAAAACATATTTTATTATATTTTTGTTATTTAAAATTCTTTCATGTACTATTACCTTATTATATATTGTTTATGATTTTTATTATATGTGTATTATCAACTTTAAATAGACATGTTTTGTTTTTAAAATACTTTGTACATTATTTACTCCAAACTTCTTCTTTCATAATATTTATTTTAATACTCATTTATATTTTATTAGTTTTTATTTTATTTTTAACTCTTTCAAGCCCTATCATGTGTTGTTCATTTATAAATTTTCATATATTTAATAGTTTTAAATTGTTTATATCATATTGACTCTTAGTTTCGCTTTTGCTTTGTATATTATGTGTTGTCTTTTAGTTTTCGTATTATTTTATCTATTATTGTTGTTTATTGTACATCAGTCTTTGGTATTATTATTTTAATTGCTATTCATCTATGTTTAAGAGTTTGTTATATTTTATTCTAATTTGTTTCTTTGGTTAGTTATATTTTTAGTTTTCATTATTTTGATTATTAATGTTAGTTTTTTTCAAAATAGGATGTGAGCTCTTTGCTATTGTGTGTTTGTTAATTTGTTTTTTTATTATTATTTTTTATACTATTTTCATTCATCAGTAGAGTACTTTATCCATGTATATTGTTCCTTGTTTATAGTTTCGCCTTTCATTCATGAGTGTCACGTTGTAAATGAAATTTTCAACTTATGGATCCAAATTTAATTATGCCATTTTATTACAAGTCAAGCTAATGCATTTTGAACCGATTTTATAATTGTTTATTTGAAAATTTCCCAAAACAAAGACAATGTTTGATGTTTGGAAATTTAAGAAATCGTGCCCTAACGTGCTGGGTTTCGATTTTCCCTTTGTCCAAATAATCAAATATCCTCTTTAAAATTTCGTCCGTGTTTTCTAAACTTCAAAACGAGGCAATGTTCTATGTTTGGAAATCTGAGAAATCGTGCCCTAACGTGTTGGGTTTTGGTTTTTCGTTGGACCAAATAATCGAATATCCTTTTGCAATTTTCAAATGTATGAGCTTTTGGAAATTAAGAATCAATCGTGGTTTCGAGAGTTTAAAAGGTCATGTCCTAACGTGCTGGATCTGATATTGTATTCCTTCGGAACAAGAGAATCTTAACATCCAATTCGAGTTATTCAAATGTTTTAAAAGAAACCGTATTTCAAAATCTTTTTAAATTTTAGACATAAGGATATTATTTAATCAATTAGGTACCAATTCTGAGCGTAACGAGGGTGCTGATCCTTCCTCGTACATAACCGACTCCCAAACCTGTTTTCTTGAATTTCGTAGGCCAAAATTGATATTTTAATAAAATAAAATGCTTTATTAGGTGATCTGATCACACCTAAATAAAAAGGATTGGTGGCGACTCCATACTTCGTTTTAAAGTCGATCCCCATTTTTTCAAAATAAAAAAATGATTTTAACATTAATTATAAATGTTGCAGGTAAATTTAATTTTAAAATTTAAAAAATAATTGTTTAAGCATCCTAATTTCCTTCAAGATCTTCATTATATTCCATGAAAAAGAAAAAGAAAGCATAAGCATTTTATTAAACTATATACTTACATTAAAATATATTTCTTTTTAGCAGGTGAAAAGAAAATTGTCTTCTTTGTCATCTTCTAGTCGTTTCTTAACATGATGACATCATTCTCACAAATAAAAAAGTATCTCAAACATAACAGAATTGTTCCGAGATAGTTTTGTTATTAATAATAATGTTTATATTTATATTAGATACTTGGTTGTAAATGGAACTAATTTATTTAAATTTTGACGTTTACAAATGGAATTTTAAAAAAATTATAATGTGAATATGAATATTTGTATACAGCCTTATTATATATATAATAACAAGATACAAAAGCATAATTTCTATAGTTTTTCTTTTCTTTTTAAAGATAATTTTATAATTTTTCATTTACATTTAAAAGGTCATTTACATTTAAAGAAAAAAATCTATTAAAATCTAAGAAAAACAATCCATTTATATGTAAAATTCTTGCAATAAAAAAAAGGAACTGTCACGTCCCAAAATGTGGATTAAATATTCAGGTTAAATCTGTAACTGTTGAATTTATTTTAATTTTCTATTTGAGCATGCAATTCGGCTTCTGATTGGGCAAGATTTGTCAGAATGTCGAAAATTGTATCCTTCAGATTTTCTAGTGTAGGAAACCATAGTGTGTCGAAACCCTAGCTATTTAATGTAACACCCCAAACTCGGCCTAGACGTTATGGTCGAATCTGGAGATGTTACAAAGAATGGGTTTTGAAAACAAGTCGATTCTATTAACTAATCACTAATAAAACTCAAATTCCTTCACGTTTATTACAAAAGACATTATTCTAACAGTTCATTTGCCAAAACTCTTATTACAGCAGAAATTAAACCAAACTAGAACATTTTAAAAGAAGTTGCATATTTTTAGAAAATCTCTTTTTTTGGCGTAAAATCTATTTTCGTAAGATATTTTATCAAGCATGCAACAAAGCGAGCATATCAAACCAAATCAAGTTAAAAACCAAAACAATCCAAAGAGTCCCAAAAAAATTACAAACTCTCTGAATTATATCCCAAATTGTTAAATAAACTATAAATTAATAAATCTAAATAGTTTTTCGAAAGAGTGGTCACTGCCGAGTCCCTGCTGCACCGATCCGGCTAAGACTGTGGATTACCTGACAGTATAGAAATACAGATGTGAGTTTACGTAAACTCAGTATGTAACCCAACATAAATAGACATGCAATAAAAACAAAATCAAATACTCAGTCAGATACAGATACAGATTCGGGCTTAGACCCATTTCAGATATAGATACAGTAAACAGAATCAGATAATCAAAATCCTACCCCTATCCTCTACACACCATCTCCGACCATCCCAACACAACATGTGGGGTTGAAAACACCCACCCATCCCTACACACCATGTTGTGCCAGTACGACACGTATCAGATATAGTATAGCCAAACTGCTAGATATTAGGCGATGATCGCCGTACAGAACACTTCTTCCATCAATACAAAGCCCACCCCACAATCATAAACAAAACGATACAGAATACATATACAGAATTAACAGATTAAAACATGCTAATATATACAGATATCAATTATGTAATTAACATAGTAATCGAACATGCATATTCATACTCAAAACAGTGTCTTAGACTATTAGATCACATAGCTTTAAGGTCTAATTAGCCCTTAGTGACCCTACAGTAGGCCTACAGTCGATTGAGACAACCCGTACGACCCTTGGAGAAATTTCAAAAATTTGGGCCCACATGTCTGTGTGGGCCCACACGCCCAAATTGGCCTTGTCAATGTGGCCCACACGGCCTAGCCCAAAAATCCACACGCCCAAATTAGCCTAACCCGTGTAGCCCACACGGCCACACTCAAGCCACCACACAGCTGTGTCCTACTCATGGCCATGCCTTCGTCGACCACACGGTTGTATCCTCGCACACGACCTACCACATGGGTGACCACACGCTCGTGTAGCATTGACAGAACTATTTTTTGGCTTTTTCTAAAACCTCAATTTCTGCGTTTCGGTTACACACCTGGTACAATTTTGATGCTACTGCAAACACGAATACTCCAAAACATAAAAATCGCCATATCGATGTTCAGAGTCAATCCTAATACACGGTTAAACTAAAACCCAAAACCAACTATAACTCAAATCAAGCACTACTGCTTACCCCAACACTCCAGTCGATTAGCTACTAACCCGCAGAAGTAGAATCACAAACTTCTTGATTCGCTGCTGCCCAAAACAACAGTAACCCTAATCAATCATTGGAAAAACACAAGTTACCGAAAAGTAAAACTTCAATTACCAGAACGTGCAAACAGGAATAACGAAGACAAAGGTGTGACAGCCAACAAATAGGAATTGAAAACAAAAAGGAGAAAATGAAGAGGGAAACGGTAGAGGAATAGGGTACCAACGTTAGTTTTCTTAAGAAGAGGGAGAAAATATTTTCAAAAAAAAAGATACCCCTTTTTGATAACCCTCAAATCCAATATTTTTCTCCCACTAACCCCCACTCTCAGTCTTTCAATACAATCGGAACTCTTTTAGTCAAACAAGTAAAAATAAACTCCCTTGCTTACACAGGGATTCGAACACAGGACCTCCAACATATCCACACCCTTACCACTTAATCTAGTAGGCTCATTTTAATATGAATTTACAGGCAATCTAATATAAGCCCACTGCATAGAGATATGGCTTAATTCCAAAAATGACCAAAATTTGCTAAAGCTAAGGCTTGAACTTGGGACCTCACACACACACACCTAAGACACTTAACCACTAAAGCAAACAGATATTTATGTCAAGTATTTACGAAAACATAAATAAAAAGATCAGTGCGTTACAACTCTACCCCCTAAAAGAAATTTCGACCTCGAAATTTACCTGATCAAAACATATGAGGATACTGCTGACGCATCGAATCCTCAAGTTCCCACATGGCCTCCTTAGAGCCATGATTCCGCCACAGAACCTTCACTAAATGACTGGACTTCCTCCTAAGAACCTAGATGTCATGATTTAGAATCTGAACCGGCTCCTCTTCAAATGTCAAATCTGGCCTAATCTCGATTTCCTCAATAAAAACAACATGAGAAAGGTCAAACCGATACTGCATCAACATCGAAACATTGAAGATATCATGGATCCGGTCCAACCCTAGAGGTAGCTTCAACTGATAAGCAACTGGTCTAACATGCTTCAGATCCGATACGGCCCAATAAACCTAGGGCTTAGCTTGCCCTTATGATCGAATATCAGAACCTTCTTCTATGGAGAAACCTTAAGAAAGACAAAGTCCCCCATAGAGTACTCAATATCTCACTTTTTCAGATCTGCATAAGACTTCTGTCTGTTAGAAGCTGCCTTCAGACGATTCTGAATCAGTCTAACCTTATCCTCGGTCTTAGACACCAACTCAGGACCCAAAACCTGAAGTTCACCCAACCCCGTCCAACATAGCAGAGTACGACACTTACGACCATACAGAGCCTTGTATGGTGCCATCTGAATGCTAGACTGGAAACTATTATTGTAGGCAAACTCTGCTAACAGCAGATAATCCTCCCAACTACCTCGAAACTTGATCACACAGCTCCAAAGCATATCCTCCAATATCTGAATCACTCTCTCAGATTGACCATCGGCCTGAGGGTAGAACGTAGAATTGAAGTGCAACCTCAAACCCAAAGCCTCATGCAACATTTTTTAGAACTGAGATATGAAGCGGAGATCCCTATTAGAAATGATCGAAACAGGTACCCAATGCAGTCTCACAATCTCTAAAATGTAGAGCTTAACTAGCTTCTGCAGAGGATAGTTCGTCCAAACCAGAATGAAATGAGTAGACTTGGTCAATCAATCCATGATGACCCAAACAGAATCCTTCTTAGTGGATGTCAAGGGCAACCCACTAACGAAGTTCGTCGTCAAACGTTCCCATTTCCATAAGAAAATCTTAATTGGCTGCAACAAACCAAAGGAAACTGATGCTTAGTGTTAACTTGCTGACACGTCAAACATTGAGCAATAAAATCAGTAACCTCACTTTAAACTCGACCACCAGTACAGTTTGTCGAGACCATTTTTAAAATCATGTTTTGGAAAATGGGAATCGATTTTGAAAAAAACGAAAACGGGAGTCGCCACCAATCTTTTTAGGTGTGATTGGATCACCTTTAAAACATTTTGTTTTAAAATCATTAGTTCTGGCCCGCGAGATGAAAGAATGGGTTCGGGAGTCGGTTACGTATGAGGAAGGGTTAGCACCCTCATAACGCCCAAAAATTGGTACCTAATTGATTATCAAATGTCTTTAATGTCGGAAACTTAAAAATTTTAAGATATAATCCTCTTTAAAGTATTTGAAAATTTGGGTTTACTTGTATCAAAGTATCGACTATAAGTTAGCCCTTAGAAATCTCTATCTCAAAACAGCAAAATGTTACATCCAGTAAGTTAGGACATATCACTTTGCAATTCCAAGACAATCACTTATATATCGAAATCCTTTAAAAACTTTAGAAGGGTGCTTGACTATTCGAACTTAACGAGAAAAGTTGCAATCCAATAAGTTAGGGCACTACTTTTTCGAAATTTCCAAACACCAAGTATTGCCTTTATAATTTTTTGAAAATTTTGGAGCCTTGTCTTTTTTAAAGATGATGCATGGAAAATCGCATTACATTATAAATCATAATAATATATTATTGCACTAGGTAGATAAAAATGAATACTATGATATAAAGAATAATACATACGAGGCAAAAAATGCAAACAAAGATATATGTATAACATGTATTGAAAATGAATAAACAAAGTATATAAACACAAGAAATAATATTCAAATGATGCATGATAAAAACATAAATCAAATAATGTATGATATACAAATAAAAGAAATACAAAGTGCATATTATAATAAAAATAATCTTAACACATACATGATACATACAATATAAGACATATGAAAAGAAACTAATATATATAAAAAGTAATTGATCGCTAACAAAATATACATACAATTAAAAAACAAGACATTTCATAACCATTTTAAAATAATATTTAATAGATAATATAACAAAAGAATAATAATTATATGATAATATATTGGTTTAGAAGTATGTAAGAGATTTCATAATATAACAATATTAGTTTAAAAAGAAATAATATATAGTAAATAAATAATTAATTAATAAAATATGTATATAGTGTGGGTTAAAAATATGATTTAATAATAAGGCTTTACATTTTAGAATAATATATATAAAATAATATAATTTACGATACATGATATACATAATATATATATAAAAAATAAATAATGTGAAAATAAAACATAACAAGGATTATATAATGAAATGTAATATAAACATATAAGAAAAATAATAGATATAAAGTAACATATAAAACAATATATATAAGTAATAAATATAATATATGTGAAAAGATGTAAAATAATAATTTAAGGAAAATAATATATGTAATAAGTAATAATAATATATAATTAAAATAATACTTATAATAAAACAATTTTATAATATATAATATAAAATTAAAATTAAAATAAACAAATAATACAATATATATATATATATATATATATAATAAATATAGGACTAAATTTGATGTTTAACAAAATTATGGGGCAAATTCACAAAGCTAAAACTGAATTGAGACCCAATTTGAAACATTCGCGAAATCAAAGGGAGTCATTGGGCAAATAGCCCTATTCCCAAAACGTCACCGTTTCCCCTAATACGATTGATAAATCATTGGGAGGGTCAAATTGAAACAGAAGTAAAATATTAATACCAAATAAACAAATAAATGAAACGAAATTAAAAGTATAAAAATTGCAAGAGGACCAATTGGGCAATTAGCCCAATTCTCAAAAATGCGTGGACCCTCTCCGGGTAATCGGGTCAACGCGCGGATCCTATAGTTGTAAAACGACACCGTTTTAAATAGACTATATAAGTCAAATTTCACCCCTAAAAATCATTCTAACATCCGCTTTTTAAAAAGAAAAAAATCCTCCGGAAGAGGATTTGGGGCCGATCCCGAGTCTGCTGAGCCTCGTCTGGGGTCTCCTCACGCGCCACGCCGCCTGTCACGGTGGTCCGAGGTTAAAATCCTCGTCCTTCCACAGTAATCTCTTCCCCTTTTTAAAAGGTACTATTTTTGTTAAAAATAATGTACATACATGCATACGTTCTAAAAAAAACACACGGTTAAATCACCTTTTCTTTGAAACTGCTTGTATTCTCTTTTTATTTCTGTATGAGTATATGTGTGTGTCCTCGTTACAAGAATTACAAAGGCTTTTTATAGCCTACTGATTTATTACATAAGGAAAGAAATCTCTGATTTCTTGTCTATGGTATCTTTGACTGATATGCTGAGATTCTTTTAGTTTCCTTTTCTTGCTCTTCAGATTCTTGTGTTTCCTTTTCTTGCATGTATCCCAACGATCTCGGCGTTAACGGTGGTGCCAAGGCTAGAAGGAGGCTGAGATCGCGGTGCTTGGACGGTCACGAGAGGGACGGACGCATTGATGGCGCGTCAGTATGCATTGATGGCCTCAATCTGGGGAGTTGTACCGACACCCAAGCTTCCGTAAACTGTTGTGGCGCTGAGGGAAAGAGCTAGGTTGAAAACCCTAGGCGTGATGATTTTGGGTTTTATGGGCCTCTGTTATTCAGGTCCGGTTTAGGTCTGGGCCTTGGGTATATTTGAGCTAAGGTTGTAATTGTAATGGGTCAAGGGTGTAATCGGGTTAAGGGATAGTTTAAATGGTGTTTGGGCTATCGAGTGTAGGTTTTAACTTTTGGGCTGTAAAGGGACTGTTTAACAAATAAACATTTATTTATTTTAATTTTGGTTTTGGATTCCAAGGCCCGGTCAAATTTGGGTTATTACAGCTGCCCCTCTTTGCTTATTGCTATGTAATAGGAATTGAGCAAAGACCATAAAGGACCAAATTTGCCCGGCCTAGCCCAATCTTTGCGATCTTTTCCTCGAATGGTCTTCTACCTTCTCCCTACGACCTCAAGAATGCTATGCTGATATTTTTGATCTGTTTTCTGCCGAACACAGAGATACTGAGTCTACTTTTTCGATTTGTAAGAATGTCAAATCATCTTGAGTCTGCTTGAGAACATTTGAGAGTCATATCTGCAATGTTCTCGATTTGTTCCTTGTAAGCATAAGGATGCCAAACCAATGAGTCTGTTTGAGAACATTTGAGAGTCATATCTGCAATGTCCTCGATTTGTTCCTTGTAAGCACAAGGATACCAAACCATCTTGAGTCTATTTGAGAACATTTGAGAGTCATATCTGCAACGTCCTCGATTTGTTTCTTGTAAACACAAGGATACCAAATCATCTTGGATCTGCTTCAGGATAAACATCTGAAGGTTAGATCTGCTATATTTGAGAACATCTGAGAGTCAAATCTACTATGTCCTTGATTTGTTCCTTGTAAGCACAAGGATGCCAAATCATCTTGGATCTGCTTCAGTATAAACATCTGAAGTCTAGATCTGCTATCTTTGAGAACGTCTGAGAGTCAAATCTGTTATGTCCTCGATTTGTTCCTTGTAAGCACAAGGATGCCAAATCATCTTGAGTCTATTTTGAGAACATCTGAGAGTCATATCTGCAATGTCCTCAATTTGTTCCTTTTAAGCACAAGGATACCAAACCATCTTGAGTCTATTTGAGAACATTTGAGAGTCATATCTGCAACGTCCTCGATTTGTTTCTTGTAAACACAAGGATACCAAATCATCTTGGATCCGCTTCAGCATAAACATCTGAAGGTTAGATCTGCTATATTTGAGAACATCTGAGAGTCAAATCTACTATGTCCTCGATTTGTTCCTTGTAAGCACAAGGATGCCAAATCATCTTGGATCTGCTTCAGTATAAACATCTGAAGTCTAGATCTGCTGTCTTTGAGAACGTCTGAGAGTCAAATCTGCTATGTCCTCGATTTGTTCCTTGTAAGCACAAGGATGCCAAATCATCTTGAGTCTGTTTTGAGAACATCTGAGAGTAATATCTGCAACGTTCTCGATTTATTTCTTGTAAACACAAGAATACCAAATCATCTTGGATCTGCTTCAGTATAAACATCTGAAGTCTAGATCTGCTGTCTTCAATTTGTTCCCCATAAGCACAGGGATGCTATGTTGAAATATTTGATCTTCATTGTACCCTAGAGGACATGACCTGTAAGATGAGTATGTGCCTATGCCTAAGTATGCTATGATTAAAATGAGTCGAATGTCCTTAACATGTTATGATGCAAAGTGCTGGGAGTATGACCCCTATCTCAGGCGTTATCATTCATTCTTTCATTTTTTTCTTTCTTAAAATTTTATCCTGTAGGCCTTCATCCAAAGCTATGATCTACTGAGGATGTCTGTAAAAATTGAATCATCCATTTTTTTTGGATTGGAAGAAAAAGAAATCCCTCGAGTTCCTTCATCCCTTACTTATGTGAATTTCTCGAACAATTGTCCTGTTTTAGTTTCTTGCATTATCTAGAAATTCCAAAGTAATGTGCAAAACTTCGTTTGTGAAAATATTTTAGTTCATCTATCATTATTTCAATGCAACATACTTTAAAAATATCGGGAGATGAGTAAATCTTTGAGAATAATTGGATCCGAATTGTTAATAGTATAGAGGAAATAAGTCTGATAGCATATCTTTAAGAAGAAATAGAATCTAAAGATAGCAAACAGGATAAAAAATCAGATGCTCTAAATATCGCCGCATGAGCCTCCACACATTAGTTCCCCGAAGCCTTTCTTGAGTTCGACATGTGTTTAAAAGATCCACAGTACTTTGTTGATGCTCCAATGCACACTGTGTCTCACTCTGTTAAGTCAAATAAGGTTGCTGTGTGACCTTCAAAACTTGAGCTGCCCTTTCGGGTTTTCAACTCAAAATCCCTTTGGTCTCAAGGTGCCCTTTGTGGGTTTTCACCCTGGCCTCTCCGTTTTTTTTTTTAAATTCAAGGTGCCCTTTTTGGGTTTTCACCTTGGATTCTTTTTTCTTTTAGACAAAGTACTTTTGGTCGAGTCCGAGTTCACCGGATTGGGTAGGCTCTTTCCATCCATTTCACAAAATCAATGCACCACCGAAAAAGCCTTCTTCACGACGTATGGCCCTCCCAATTTGGCATCCATTTTCCTCTAAAGTCCTTCTGAATGGGAAGGATTTTCTTTAGCACAAGGTCCCCCTCATGGAATTCCCTTGGACGAACCTTTTTATCATAAGCTCGCATCATACGCTTTTGGTACATCTGACCATGTCGGATAGCCTTCAGCCTCTTTTCCTCAATCAAGTTTAGCTGGTCATATCGAGACTGAACCCATTCAGCTTCATCCAACCTTATCTCTGTTAAAATTCGGAGAGAAGGTATTTCCACTTCAATAGGTAAGACTGCTTCCATCCCGTAAACTAACGAGAACGGAGTTGCCCCGGTAGAAGTTCTAACAGATGTCCGATATGCCAAGAGTGCAAACGGTAGCTTTTCATGCCAGTCCCTATAAGTCTCAGTCATCTTTCCCACGACCTTCTTAATGTTCTTATTGGCAGCCTCCACTGCCCCATTCATCTTTGGACGATAGGGTGAAGAGTTGTGATGCTTGATTTTGAACTGGTCGCAAACCTCTGCTATCGTTTTGTTGTTCAAATTCAATGCATTATCGGATATGATTCTCTCAGGCATTCCATACCGACAAATGATTTCCTTCTTCAAAAATCGACTTACAGCTGTCTTAGTAACATTTGCGTACGAAGCAGCCTCTACCCATTTTGTAAAGTAGTCAATAACTACGAAAATAAACCGATGTCCATTTGAAGCTTTCGGCGATATTGGTCCAATGACATCCATGCCCCACATGGAAAATGGCCATGGAGACGTCATGACATGTAAAGGTGAGGGTGGTACATGAATTTTGTCCCCATAAATCTGACACTTATGGCATTTTTTGGCATAATTGATACAGTCTCTTTCCATAGTGGCCCAGTAATAGCCAAACCTCATGATTTGTCTTGCCATCGTGAATCCATTTGCATGCGTACCACATACACCTTCATGGACCTCTTCTAGAATTAGCTTGGCCTCCACAGCATCGACACATCTCAAAAGTACTTGGTCTTTCCTTCTCTTATACAGAACATCCCCGTCCAAAACATAGTCACAAGCTAATCTTCTCAGGGTTCGTTTGTCATTTTCGGATGCCTGTGCTGGATATTTACGATCTCTTACATATCGCAATATGTCCAGATACCAAGGATTATCATCCTTTTCTTCCTCTTCAAGGTTACAACAGCTAGCTGGAAATTCATAGACACTCATTTGAATTGGTATCATCTCTTCCTCCTTGTTCGCCTTAATCATTGAAGCCAGGGTTGCTAAAGCATCTGCCATCTGATTTTCATCTCGTGGGAGATAGTTGAAGGTGATATCATCGAACTCTCTTAGTAACCCCAAAACTACCATTCGATAATTGATCAACTTAGGGTCTCTTGTCTCCCATTCACCTCTTAGCTGATAAATTACCAACGCAGAATCTCCATATACTTCTAGGGTTTTTATGCCTCTTTCTATGGCTGCTTGGAGCCCCATGATACATGCTTCGTATTCAGCCATATTATTTGTACAGTCAAAATCCAACTTGCATGTGAAAGGGTAATGGTGACCATTCGGGGATACCAAGACTGCCCCAATTCCATTTCCGACTGCATTAGAAGCCCCATCAAAATTTAACTTCCATGGGGAATCTTCAGTTGCTGCTATACACATTAACTCTTCATTTGGAAAATCAAAGTTCAATGGCTCATAATCCTCCAAAGCTCTACTGGCCAAGAAGTCTGCCACAGCACTTCCTTTTATAGCCTTTTGACTTACATAGACTATATCAAACTCTGAAAGCAAAATTTGCCATCTAGCCATTCTTCCATTTAAAGCTGTTGATTCTATCATGTATTTTAATGGATATAATTTTGAGATGAGCCAAGTTGTATGGTATAGCATGTACTGCCTCAATCTCCGTGTGGTCCAAATCAATGCACAGCACAGCTTTTTGATTGACGAATATCTCATTTCACAGTCAGTGAATTTCTTGCTGAGATAATAAATTGCCTTTTCCTTTTTCCTTGATTCGTCATGCTGACCAAGCACACATCCCATAGAATTGCTGAATACTGACAAGTATAGTATTAACGGTTTATCTAGACTAGGCGGAGATAACACTGGAGTATTCAACAAATACTGTTTGACTTTCTCAAAAGCATTCTGACATTCTTCATCCCAAACACCTTGATTGTGCTTTCTGAGGAGACGAAAGATAGGATCACATTTCTCAATCAATTGTGAAATGAACCGAGCAATGTAATTCAACCTTCCCAGGAATCCTCAAACTTCTTTTTGAGTACGTGGTGGAGGCAACTCTCGTATGGCTCTGACCTTGTCTGAGTCAACTTCAATTCCCTTTTCACTGACTACGAAGCCTAACAACTTCCCTGATCTGGCTCCAAAGGTGCACTTTGCTGGATTGAGCTTCAACTGAAATTTTCTTAATCTTAGGAACAATCCTCTCAAAACTTCAATGTGTTCTTTTTCTGTTCGCGACTTGGCAATCATATCATCAATGTATACCTCAATATCCTTATGCATCATGTCGTGAAATAAGTTTACCATGGCTCGTTGGTATGTTGCCCCTATGTTCTTCAACCCAAATGGCATTACTTTATAACAAAAGGTGCCCCACAATGTTATGAAAGTATTTTTATCCATATCCTCTGGATGCATCTTTACCTGATTGTATCCTGAGAAGCCGTCCATGAAGGAGAACAACGAATATCCCGCCGTGTTGTCTACTAAAGTGTCAATGTGTGGCAAAGGAAAATTATCCTTTGGGCTTGCTTTGTTTAGATCTCTGTAATCAATGCACATTCGTACCTTCCCGTCTTTCTTAGGGACTGGTACAATATTAGCTACCCATTCAGAGTACTTCACTTCCTGCAGAAATCCTGCATCAAACTACTTCTTGACCTCATCTTTTATTTTCAGGACAATGTCTGGCCGCATTCTTCGCAACTTCTGTTGTATCGGTCTACATTCTTGTCTTATCGAAAGACGATGTACTACAATGTCAGTACTCAATCCGGGCATGTCCTGATAAGACCATGCAAAGATATCTTTGAATTCCTGAAGCAACTCAATCAAGCTACGCCTTGTGTTATTAGCAATCAGTGTTCCAATTTTCACCTCATTCCTTTCCTCTAAGGCTATATTTTCTATTGCCTCTTTTTCATGTGGCATGATTTGTTTCTCCTCCTGTTTTACCATTCTTAGTAGATCGAGAGATACGCCACAATCTTGAATATCTTTAAAATCCTGAGACTCTTCTAAACACATGTCTTGCTTACAAGAGAAATCAGGAACGGCAGTATTAGCACTCATATCATTGATATCTAGAGACCTGTGAGGGGTATGAAAGAACATACAAAGAATGAATGAATTTGAGAATGATTGTTTATGTGCTATGAATAAAAGAATACAAGTTGTTAGAATTTAAAGGAATATTGGTTGATAAAAAATGAGACAATACTATTTTAAATTGGTAAAAGTTATGCTTTATTTGAATAATAATAGATGAACATAAGCCTATTCTCACAAATGTAATCTTACTACTCCTAGGCTCTAGAGTAGTAAACATGTTTCGAGAATTACTCTGAAAAATTTCTAAAGACTACAGGAAGATCTTCCGCAGTCCAATTGTTTAGAGAGCTTCGGTTAAAAGGCGAATACCCTCGAGGTTTTCTGTCCAAACCACTCACTATGTACAACATTGATCGATGGCTCTCTTCTACCAAAGAACCCTCCCGACTTAAAGGTTTTGGATATAGGTGGGAATATCATCAGTTCCCACTCCACTTCTCCTCCGTTCAAACGTGCCTTCCTTCTCGCTTGACGCTTTTCCATCTTCTGTCTCCTTTGTTTATAGTCTGGCTTAAAACCCAAACCAAAACAATCCTTCTTTTCTATCAATTTTGGGACTTGAATCCTTCCTTGTAACTCTAGTCCTTTTTCTGGCAATGCTCTTTTCCCCATCATTATTTGCAAGGCCATCTTTGTTGCTCTAGATATTTTGGGAAGCGACACCTCACCTCCCTCTGAAATGAAGGTAGCGTTAACAATTTCTAAGGAATGAAAAGAACACTCGATAGCCTCCTCATTTGTCTCCACATAAGGGTCTTTACTAGTGACAGCTGCTATGATGTCCTCCTCTGCATTGACGGTTATCAAGCGTCAATCATCACTAACTTCAATTTTTGGTGCGATGAAGAAGGCACCGCTCTGCTGAGTGTATCCATGGCCTCCCAACAAACAATTATAGGAGGGCTTGATATCCATTACCAGGAAGTCAACTTCGTATGTATTTGGTCCAATTTCCAAAGGGATGTCAATTCGCCCCATTACTTTCCTTTTAGTTCCATCAAAGGATCTTACCACATTATGACACATCTTCATGTGCGAACTGTCAATGGGTAATCTATTTAATGTAGATAATGGAAGGACGTTCAAAGCGGACCCATTATCAACAAGTACACTTGGAAGCGTGTATCCTTTGCAACGAGTGGTGATGTGCAAAGCCTTAGTTGACCCTATGCCCCCAGGTGGAATTTCATCATCATTGAAGTAGATGAAATTATCAGCATTAATGTTATTTATCAATCGGTCCAACTTATTGACAGATATATCATGAGTGACATATGTCTCGTTGAGTACCTTTAACAACGCTTCTCGATGCACTTCAGAGCTTAGCAGTAAGGCTAAAACTGATATGCGTCTTGGGTTGTTTACGCAATCGCCGACTACATCAGACTCACTATGCTTAAGGAACTTTAGAAATTCCTTAGCTTCCTCCTCCCCTACTGGCTCGTTAACAGGTACTTCACCTTTTTTCTTAATTTCAACATTCTTGGGTTTTGTGGGCTCTACTCTGACGTCCCCCATATCATAACGCTTCCCACTCCGCGTATGGGAACCTTCATCTTGTACATCTTTAGATGCACTGGCTATGTTTCCTTCTCCCGGCACCGTCACGCTACAGTCATAACTCCATGGTACTTTCTTGCTATCTTTGTAAGGGAAAGGAGTAGGTGTATGGATAATAACCTTGGGCGCTACTGGTGTCCCTATTTCATTATTCCCTGGCAGGGAGATAATGATCCTTGGTCTGCTGGTTCTTTGCTGTTCATTTTCCAGCACACATACTTGCTTTTCACTAGGGCTACCTTCACAAACCTGTAGCTCCTTGTTGACCATAAAGCCTTGCACCAAGGCCTTGAATTCCTTGCAATCTTCACGGAACTCACCGTAGTCCCACGCATTTTTAGAAGTCAACATACCTCTCTTCATCATCTCCTCCCAGATTACCCTCATAGGCATCCTTATCTCCTCAACATTTTCCTTTTCCCTTATTTCACCGACTTTACCAATGGCATTTATTCCCTGATTGTCATGGTTTGGTAAAGGATTCTCCGTACTTGAGGTATTCTCAAATTTTAGAACCCCATTCTTGATCAACCTCTCTACGGCTTTCTTGAATCCAGTACAATTCTCGATTGAGTGCCCCGATATTCCAGCATGATACTCACATCTGGCATTTGCATCATACCATTTAGGATACGGAGGTTGTAATGGTTTTAAATGAAAATGGTCTATAGCATGTGCATCATATAGATTTTGATAGAGCTCTCTATATGT
Organism: Gossypium arboreum; assembly: GCF_025698485.1. Lineage (NCBI taxonomy): Eukaryota > Viridiplantae > Streptophyta > Magnoliopsida > Malvales > Malvaceae > Gossypium > Gossypium arboreum. The sequence continues at coordinate 15,120,867 of NC_069076.1, read as the reverse complement.
CACAGGTATGGGTGTAAATTGCATCCTCTCATGCCTAGTGTTGGATTCCTGCTTTTGAGAGCCTTGTTGCCCAACTGTGGCTACTTTGGGTTGGCTAACTGTGACTGCTTTTGAATTAAAATCACTTGTATTGTTTACCTCGTTGTCTTTTCTTCTTGGGGCTGATCTTTTGGCTACTTCCCTCAATTCTTCCCCTCTTATGGCATTCTCTATCATCTCTCCGCCATAACTATGTCCGTAAAACTTTTAGTAGTGCTTCCAATCATATGAGTAATAAATGGGGCTTTCAGAGTATTAATAAATAACATAGTGGTCTCCTTCTCCAACAGTGGTGGTTGAACCTGCATTGCTACCTCTCTCCACCTCTGTGCATATTGCCTAAAATTTTCATTAGGCTTCTTCTCCATGTTTTGCAGGGTAATCCTGTTAGGGGTCATGTCTGTTACATGATTGTACTGTTGCATGAAGGCTTGTGCAAGATCCCTCCATGAACTTATTCTAGCCCGGCTCAACTGATTGTACCATCTAGCTGCCGCACCTATTAAACTATCTTGAAAACAATGGACCAACAGCTGGTCATTATTTACATACCCCGTCATCCTTCTGCAAAACATTGTGATGTGAGCCTCTGGGCAAGTAGTGCCATTGTACTTTTCAAATTCTGGCATTTTGAATTTGTGAGGTAACACTAGGTTTGGGACCAGACTTAAGTCCTTGGCATCAACCCCATGATTATTGCCAGTGCCTTCCAAAGCCTTGAACTTTTCTTCTAACCATCTGCAGCGTTCATCCAATTGCCTTGCAGCTTCGGCCTTCAAATCTTCTTTTTCCACCATATCTAGATCGGGAACAAGAGGATTAGTAAGATTGTCACCCATATTAACTCCTGAACCAATTGGGAAATTCACATGGACACCAGCATCAATCGGCCCATGCTGAGGCCTCACAGTAGTAGATGGCCTTCTAGGGGGTGCCTCAGTTTGCAATGATACATGCGGCGGTGTAAAACCTAGAGGAGGACCCTCATTTTCCTCTTCAGTGATGGCCATAGGAGCCTTTCCTTTCTCAGTGGCCCTCAGTAACTGAGCCATTTCGGCCATTATATTCCTCTGAGCTTCCATCATTTGCTCCCTCATCTCATTCGCATTTTAATAATTGTTCTTGCAATCGGTCTTGCATATCCTTTTGCAAGCTGCTCAAACCTTTGATCCATGTTCTTAGTTTTAGTGCGAAAACCGTAAGGATGTGTAATTTCCAGTTTTTCTTTTCTACCTTTATAAAGAAACTTTAACTAATTAGGGTCTTTCTATAACCTTGAATGCATATGATATGATGTAATGCAAAATGTATGAATGCAACAAAGGCATCAATCTCGATTCAATCCCATTTAGAAAACTTTATTTAGAAAAAGAATATCTTTACATATAAATGGATTACAAGTACGCTTTCGCCCTAATGCCCAAAGTTTTAACTCTACTTAATAAAAGGGCTAGCTATCTTCCTATGTCCGACGACGTCCACACATCATACTCAATACATCGGCTCAGACACCAAGTCTTGCACATATTCAAGAACATCTCGAATCGAGCTATGGCTTCTTCCATGACATGATCCCTTTCTCTAATCTGCCCTCTAGACTGATGAAGCTCTCCTTTCAGATAATTTCCTTGCATCTCGAGTTGCTCGATCTGAAGTTTACCTTCCTGTAATGCTGCTTCCAAATCTTCAACTTTAATCTTTAGCTCTTTGACCGTAGAATCTTGGTTGCGATTCCAACGAAGGGATCTTCCAGGCTCAGTTACTTTAGACTTCAACCCCTTATTCTCTTCTTCCAATGCCAAATTCCGTGATTGCATCTCTTGAAACTTCTTTTCCCAGTACTCAACTCTAGGCTTTCCTTCTTGGACCTCTTTTTGCAACTGATCTGAAGTCCCTCCTATTTTCGCTCTTCTCAAGGATACCTGTGCCTTTTTGTAGTGTTCCTTCAAGTCATCTCTATCTTCTTCAATCTTCCTCTTTTCCTTTCTTTCTTTTTCAACCTCCATCTTCTGGACATCAATATCTAAACTCAAGTACATCTTTTCTTCTTCAAGCTTTGCTATCCTTTTCTTGAGCTCCAGGTTTTTCCTCTCGAATTCTTGCTTCATAATTTCTAACTCCGAGGGTATCACTTGCAGATATTCTTCTATTGGTCGAGCTCCTTCCATATTTGGCTCAAGAATATTATCATTAATCCTTATACTTCTCCATTCAACATATTCTGGAGTAGTAGCAGGGCCAATAACTACTCCTTTTAACCGACACGTCTTGTTCCAAGCGCTAGAGATCTCACCGACCTTTTTCTTGTAATCTGCTCCTCTATATGCGAACTCACTTTGAATTAGCCCATGAGTTGCTGGCACGAACTGCCTCAAACCGAATTGCCTTAACACGAGCAAGGGGGCATAACCAATGGCTCCCCAAATTCCCAATAAAGGGACCCAATCGAAACTGTCGCAACGGTAAAGAATCTCACCAGGAATCATCCACGGAGCTCTCCACTCAACATCTTTTGGCTGAAGATTTTGCAGTAGTGCCATCCAATTCTCCTCTGGCACATCAATTTTCCTAGTTGAAGCAACTATATCCTTCAGCGGTGAGTAATCCTCGAAGAAAACCTGACAAACAACCTTATCTATCAACCGAAAATGACTATAGAACCAAGCTAGAAGCAATTGTGCACAACCAACAAACCTGCTTGCACCAGCTTTTCTACATGTGCCTAAGGATCTGAATGTCTATGGAAAAGATCTGTGGTTGCCTCATCCACATATCCCAAAGCCCTAGGGAACACCATCAATCCGTACAAACTTAAGGCAAATACATCTACCCTTTTTGTTTCATCGGGATGCGTCAAAATTAGGCCCTTCAAAACGTCCCATGAAATGCACTTGCACTCACCTTTCTCTTTAATCCTAGCTGTAATCCACTGCTCACTCATCCCTGTAATAGCCATCAATTTCTTCCAAAAGGTAGGGACATTAACAGCTCGAGAATAGATTCTATCCGCTTGGAACCTGGGGCATCATAACAAGGCAGTGTACTCCTCTACGGTAGGCACCAAGTCTACTTCCCCGAAAGTAAAGCAACTGTACACTGGATTCCAAAACTAAGCCAGGGCTCGGAACAAATGCTCATCTATTTGAACATCGAGCAAGTAAGGTAAGTCTCCGTAATTACCATAGAATAACTGTTTAGTCTCGCTGCCCCATTGATCCCAAATCTCCTTAAGCTCTTGGAGATTATTTTGCGTAACACTGATGCGAGTATATCTTGACAGCTCCAATATATATCCCACAGCTATACTATCTCCCTTTTCTAACTGAATTTGCTCAGACCATCTATGGACGTTGGCGTTGCCCTCCACTCTATTAAGAAGTCCGTCCTCCATAATAAAACTCTCTAATTTAGACACTGACCGTGAATTGATACCTTTGTAAATGCAAAATGTCATGCAAACAAAAGAAAAGAAATAGTCAGTATCACATGATATCAATAAATCTCAACAATAATTTATAAGGGTAACATCTAAAGTTTAACTCTAACTAAGTTGGGCTCTTACGGTTTTTTTATATGAGGTTGGTTCTAAAGTTTGAGGTACCTGAACCAATAGATTCCTCGATCCTCACCCATTATAGGCTCATTTGAATTGAGTTCAGTTCAGGGGAATACATTTCCCTATGGCTACACGAAGATGAAAATCTCACGAAACCATAGGTACGGATGTATCCCGAAAGTGATCCACTATCCTGCATGGAGGCGAAAACCTCACGAAGGCGTAGCTTCTCACTCCCACTTAAGGGTGTGATCACAACGGTCATGCAAATGCAATGCTTATTAGAATATAGCAACACATGCAATAATACAAACACATGTAATGCAACACATGTAATGCAAAGAGGATTAAATTTTAAAATTTTTAACTTCCGACATTAAGACAAGAGATAATCAATTACACGGCTTGACTCTCTTAAACGTCCCCAGTGGAGTCGCCAAGCTGTCGAGACCATTTTTAAAATCATGTTATGGAAAATGGGAATCGATTTTGAAAAAAACGAAAACGGGAGTCGCCACCAATCTTTTTAGGTGTGATTGGATCACCTTTAAAACATTTTGTTTTAAAATCATTAGTTCTGGTCCGCGAGATGAAAGAATGGGTTCGGGAGTCGGTTACGTATGAGGAAGGGTTAGCACCCTCATAACGCCCAAAAATTGGTACCTAATTGATTATCAAATGTCTTTAATGTCGGAAACTTAAAAATTTTAAGATATAATCCTCTTTAAAGTATTTGAAAATTTGGGTTTACTTGTATCAAAGCATCGACTATAAGTTAGCCCTTAGAAATCTCTATCTCAAAACAGCAAAATGTTACATCCAGTAAGTTAGGACATATCACTTTGCAATTCCAAGACAATCACTTATATATCGAAATCCTTTAAAAACTTTAGAAGGGTGCTTGACTATTCGAACTTAACGAGAAAAGTTGCAACCCAATAAGTTAGGGCACTACTTTTTCGAAATTTCCAAACACCAAGTATTGCCTTTATAATTTTTTGAAAATTTTGGAGCCTTGCCTTTTTTAAAGATGATGCATGGAAAATCGATTACATTATAAATCATAATAATATATTATTGCACTAGGTAGATAAAAATGAATACTATGATATAAAGAATAATACATACGAGGCAAAAAATGCAAACAAAGATATATGTATAACATGTATTGAAAATGAATAAACAAAGTATATAAACACACTAAATAATATTCAAATGATGCATGATAAAAACATAAATCAAATAATGTATGATATACAAATAAAAGAAATACAATTGCATATTATAATAAAAATAATCTTAACACATACATGATACATACAATATAAGACATATGAAAAGAAACTAATATATATAAAAAAGTAATTGATCGCTAACAAAATATACATACAATTAAAAAACAAGACATTTCATAACCATTTTAAAATAATATTTAATAGATAATATAACAAAAGAATAATAATTATATGATAATATATTGGTTTAGAAGTATGTAAGAGATTTCATAATATAACAATATTAGTTTAAAAAGAAATAATATATAGTAAATAAATAAATAATTAATAAAAATATGTATATAGTGTGGGTTAAAAATATGATTTAATAATAAGGCTTTACATTTTTAGAATAATATATATAAAATAATATAATTTGCGATACATGATATACATAATATATATATATATAAAAAATAAATAATGTGAAAATAAAACATAATAAGGATTATATAATGAAATGTAATATAAACATATAAGAAAAATAATAGATATAAAGTAACATATAAAACAATATATTTATATAAGTAATAAATATAATATATCCGAAAAGATGTAAAATAATAATTTAAGGAAAATAATATATGTAATAAGTAATAATAATATATAATTAAAAATAATACTCATAATAAAACAATTTTATAATATATAATATAAAATTAAAATTAAAATAAACAAATAATAATATATATATAATAATATAATAAATATAGGACTAAATTTGATGTTTAACAAAATTATGGGGCAAATTCACAAAGCTAAAACTGAATTGAGACCCAATTTGAAACATTCGCGAAATCAAAGGGAGTCATTGGGCAAATAGCCCTATTCCCAAAACGTCACCGTTTCCCCTAATACGATTGTAAATCATTGGGAGGGTCAAATTGAAACAGAAGTAAAATATTAATACCAAATAAACAAATAAATGAAACGAAATTAAAAGTATAAAAATTGCAAGAGGACCAATTGGGCAATTAGCCCAATTCTCAAAAATGCGCGGACCCTCCCCGGGTAATCGGGTCGACGCGCGGATCCTATAGTTGTAAAACGACACCGTTTTAAATAGACTATATAAGTCAAATTTCACCCCTAAAAATCATTCTAACATCCGTTTTTTAAAAAAGAAAAAAAAATCCTCTGGAAGAGGATTTGGGGGCCGATCCCGGAGCTGCTGAGCCTCTGTCCAGGGGTCTCCTCACGCGCTCACACGCCGCCCTGTACGGTGGTCTGAGGGTTAAAATCCTCGTCCTTCCACAGGTAATCTCTTCTCCCTTTTTTAAAAGCTACTATTTTTGTTAAAAATAATGTACATACATGCATACGTTCTAAAAAAAACACACGGTTAAATCACCTTTTCTTTGAAACTGCTTGTATTCTCTTTTTATTTCTGTATGAGTATATGTGTGTGTCCTCGTTACAAGAATTACAAAGGCTTTTTATAGCCTACTGATTTATTACATAAGGAAAGAAATCTCTGATTTCTTGTCTATGGTATCTTTGACTGATATGCTGAGATTCTTTTAGTTTCCTTTTCTTGCTCTTCGTATCTGCTGTGTTTCCTTTTCTTGCAGGTATCCCAACGATCTCGGCGTTAACGGTGGTGCCAAGGCTAGAAGGGAGGCCTGAGATCGCGGTGCTTGGACGGTCACGAGAGGGACGGACGCATTGATGGCGCGTCAGTATGCATTGATGGCCTCAATCTGGGGAGTTGTACCGACACCCCCGAAGCTTCCAGAAACTGTTGCTATAACACCCCGTACCCGAATCCGTTACCGGAGTCGAATACAAGGTGCACACAGACTTAACTTAATTGTTTTCACAGTCCATAAAAAAAATTTCCAGACAATCTGGTTACTGCATCACTGTCGCCTTAAAAATCATATCTGGAGTTTCAAAACTCGAAAATCAGTTTCGTAATTTTTTCCTGAAACTAGACTCATATGTCCATCTACATATTTTTTTCTAGAATTTTTGATCGAGCCAATTAGTTCAGTTTATTAGTTAAAGTCTCCCATGTTACAGGGGTCGACTACACTGACCTTCGTGCGTTACAACTTGAATATCTCCCTGTGCAGGGCATCAATACTGATGCCGTTTGTTTCTATAGAAACTAGACTCAAAGAGGAATCTATACATATATGGTATGACTCCTAATTATCTCTTGTTAATTTATAATGAATTTCCAAAATCTGAACAGGGAATCCAGAAACCGTTCTGGCCCTGTTTCACGAATACCTAAATATCTCTTAGGATACAACTCATATGACCATTTCGTTTCTTCCATATGAAAGTAGATTCGTCAAGGCTCATTTACATAATTTATTCACTATTTAATTCCATTCCTGCTATTTTTAGTGATTTTTTTCACATCCACACCACTGCTGCTGTCAGCATCTGTTACTAAAACAAACTATGCCTATTTCATGACTTTTCCTTGATTTAACTAATAATTCATCATGCATGTCCCAAATTATAACCATGACTTGTGTCCAAACATCACAAAACCAATTCCAACCGAACATTTACGCCATTTTCGCATGGCTAAAAGTTTATATACCAGTTTCAACAAAGCATAATAGCCTATACATGCCGAAATGTACTCCTAGACCAACTACGAAGAAAATACCAAAAGTTGTTAGCGGTGTGATGACTTGATGACGGTCCCGAATACGCAAAAAGTCGAGTCCAAGAAACCTAAAATAGGTGACAAGCAAACACCGAATGAGTATATAACTCGAAGAAGTCATAAGCAATGCACTACCAACCATTAATAACATTATCACAAGAGGAAACAAAATGGAGCGAGGCTAATTACTCCATTCAAACCGAACTATACCATAGTTCCTTAGACCTTTCGATTCAATCTCATACCAAGTTACACATTCACATTCCATATACTAATCAATAGGATATTTGAGGCATTTTTATACACCATTTTGTTTTCGTTACAATCATACATCTACATGACCTTTCACTTATTCCACGATAATTCTTATGTACGTGACTTCAATTTGAATTGTCACATAGGTTCAAAACTTACCAAGCTCAACTCCAAATATAAACATAGCGCCTATTAGCCATGAACTCAAGGTACTTACCCGATCCGTATGCGTGATCAACTCAATAATGTCGCACACTCAGTGTCAATAGTGATTCAAAAGCATATAGTGAGTCCGCACACTTAGTGCTATATAATCAACTCGCACACTTAGTGCTATATGATCAAACTCGCACACTTAGTGCTGTACAAATTTTAAACCCGCACACTTAGTGCCATTCTCATGATCACAAATGTTTATACCCGCACACTTAGTGCGAAATCAACAACTCGATGCATCTCACCTCTTTTCTTTTCATTCAATACTTTCATCACCACATACATACATGTATATATATTTATCATTCCTTTCGGCATAATTACATAGACATTATATCTATTTAAATCAATACAAAATATATGCTTAGTGACCTACCTTGTGTGGTGTAAAATAATTCCAAATCGGCTACTCGATGACCTTCGATTTCCCTTGTTGGACGCCTCTCCTTTAGGATCTTGAGCTTAAACAAATAAATTAACTCATTCAACCGCTTTGCTACACATATTGATATTCACATTTTAATGATTTTATGACATACGGAACGGCATGGTAAAATTTTTATCTTGCTACCTCATGCTCTTAGCTATTCGGCTCATAACCATATGCTATAGCCCTACTATCAATAATCCAATCACACATGCATATATATATATATATATATATGGCCGAATGTACTAAGCATAGACTCATCATCACCTATGCTCTTAATTTGATGGCCTAATATGCATACATGTATATACACTATTAATCAATCACTAACATTGCACTTCACCTTAATAGCTAAACTTAATGTCTTACTCAAAAATGCTAAAAAGAAAATCCAAGAGTCATCAATCCACCATCACATGTATCATTAACAAGCTTCATATTTAGCATGCAATGGCATTAACACAAAATCTACCTTGGCCGAATATCATCCCCATGATATAGCAAAGTTTTGAACCATGGACTAATTAGAACTCAAGCTAGCAACTAAGAACATGCATGAATCTCATGGCACAACCTCAAACATACCTTAATCTAGATGCAAGTATGGCCAAATCTCCTCCTAATCCTCTTCCAAACCAAACATGAAGCAAAACTCCTTCCTCCTTCCTTAGATAATTTCGGCAAAAGAGATGAAAAAAGGATGAACATTTTTTTCTTTGTTTTCATCATAATCCTTTTTTTCATCTTTTCTTATTTTATTTTTTTTCCTCCCATGATGCACCAACAAAACATGTCTATGACATGTTTTGCCCATATTCTTTGTCATGGCGGCCACTAGGCTTGGATTTAGGAAATTTGACATGCAAGCCCTCCTTTTGATTACATGCACTATTAGATCCTTATAGATTAGCCTATCACATTTCAAAAGTGTCACACAAGTCCTATTGACTAAATTCACATGAAATTTACTAAATCGAAACTTAAAACTTTCACACATTCATAATCACATATTTTAGACAATAAATACTATGTTCAAACATTTCGGTGACTCGGTTTAGCGGTCCCGAAACCACTTCCCGACTAGGGTCAATTTTGGGCTGTCACAACTCTCCCCCACTTAAGAAATTTTCGTCCCCGAAAATCTTACCGGTAAATAGGTTTGGGTATCGCTCTTTTATAGAATTCTCGGGTTCCCAAGTAGCTTCTTCCATCCCGTGTTTGAGCCATAACACTTTTACTAATGGAACCCTTTTGTTTCGCAACTCCTTCACTTCACGGGCTAGGATACGAATCGGTTCTTCTTCATAACTCATATCGACTTGAATTTCAACCTCTGATGGACTAATTATATGCGACGAATCAGATCTATAACGTCGAAGCATCGAAACATGAAAGACGTCGTGAATCTTTTCAAGTTCAGGGGGCAAAATCAATCGATACGCAACTGGACCGACTCGTTCGGATACTTCATATAGTCCGATGAACCTCGGACTCAATTTGCCTTTACGGCCAAATCTGAGTATCTTTTTCCAAGGCGAAACTTTAAGAAACACTTTATCCTCCACCTGAAACTCAATGTCTTTTCGTTTCAGATCCGCGTACGATTTCTGACGATCTGCGGCTGCCTTTAGACTTTCACGGATGACTTTTACTTTCTGTTCAGCATCTTTAATCAAGTCCACTCCGAAAATTTTACTTTCACCGAGTTCGGTCCAAAACAATGGCATACGGCATTTTCGACCGTACAAAGCCTTATAAGGTGTCATCTTAATACTTGATTGAAAACTATTGTTGTATGCGAATTCAATCAAAGGTAAATACTGCTTCCATGAACCACTAAACTCGAGGATGCAACATCTCAACATATCCTCAAGTATCTGAATTATCCGCTCGGATTGGCCGTCGGTTTGTGGATGAAAAGCGGTGCTAAAATGCAACTTGGTACCCAAAGCTTCTTGCAATTTCTTCCAAAATCGTGAGGTGAATCTCGGATCTCTATCCGACACAATAGAAATCGGTACCCCATGTAATCTCACAATCTGAGAAACATACAATTCAGCTAGTTTATCCAATGAAAATCCGTACGCACGGGGATAAAGTGAGCCGACTTAGTCAGTCTATCAACAACAACCCAAATCGCATCCTTCTTACTTGCTGACAATGGCAGTCCAGACACAAAATCCATTGTGACTCAATCCCATTTCCACTCGGATGATCGGCTGAAGTAACCCTAAAGGCACTTGATGTTCCGCTTTCACTTGTTGACATATTAAACATCTCGAAACAAAGTCGGAGATGTCTCGTTTCATACCATGCCACCAAAACCGACATTTCAAATCGTTGTACATCTTCGTACTCCCCGGGTGAATTGACATTTGGCTACAATGAGCTTCGTTCAGAATCATCGAAATGAGTTCTGAATTTCTTGGAACACACAAACGATTTCTGAACCTCAAACAATCGTCATCATCAACTTGAAACTCTGATTCCACATTCGGAACACATTCAGCCGTTTTGCAACCAATTCATCATCGACTTTTCGAGCTTCACGAATTTGACGAATCAACAAGGGTTTGGCCTTTAATTCGCCACTAGTACATTGTCGGATAGAATGACAAGTGTACATTCATCGCTTCATAAGGTAAAAAGTGATTTACGACTTAAGGCATCCGCAACCACATTAGCCTTTCCGGTGATAGTCAATGACAAGCTCATAATCTTTCAACAACTCGAGCCAACGTCTTTGTCGCAAATTCAAGTCTCTTTGAGTCATCAAATATTTGAGACTTTTGTGATCCGAATACACATGGCACTTCTCCCCAAGCAGTGTAGTGTCGCCATATTTTCAAAGCGAATCGATGGCGGCTAGTTCGAGATCATGGGTCGGATAATTTTTCTCATGTGGCTTTAATTGTCTCGATGCATAGGCCACAACTCGACCTTCTTGCATCGACGCAACCCAACCCAAGTAGGAGGCGTCACTATAGATGACAAACTCTTTGCCTGATTCGGGCTGCACTAAAATTGGAGCTTCCGTCAAATAAGTTTTCAGTTGATCAAAACTTTTCTGACATTTTTCCGTCCATTCGAACTTAACATCTTTTTGAAGTAGCTTCATCATGGGTGTGGCTATCATCGAGAAACCTTTCACAAACCGTCGGTAGTAACCGGTAAGTCCCAAAAAGCTCCGAACCTCAGTAATATTTCTCGAAGGCTTCCAGTTGAGTATGGCTAAAATTTTGCTCGGGTCGACTCGAATACCCGATGCAGATACCACATGACCCAAGAAGCTAACCTCCCTTAACCAGAACTCGCACTTACTGAACTTAGCATATAACTACTTATCCCGTAAAATTTGCAACTGATAATAACCCGATCTCAGATCTATCTTTGAAAACACCGAGGCTCCCTTTAGTTGATCAAACAAATCATCAATACGCGGTAACGGATATTTATTCTTTATTGTCACCTTATTCAGCTGACGATAGTCGATGCACAACCTCATGGTTCCATCCTTCTTTTCACGAACAATCTTGGTGCACCCTAAGGTGAGAAACTTGGTCGGCGAAACCTCTATCCGTCAATTCTTGCAACCGAGCTTTCAACTCTTTTAACTCGGTTGGTGCCATACGGTATGGAGCTATCGAAATCGGCGTAGTCCTGTACAAGCTCAATACCAAACTCTACCTCCGAGCGGTGGTAAACCCGTAATTCTTGGGAAAACGTCTGGTATTCACAAACCACCGCATGATTCGGGTTTCGTTTCTAACTCTTTGTCATCAAGTACATACGCAAGGTATGCTTCGCACCCTTTCTTACATATTTACGAGCCAACATTGATGATATTACGGTGGCAACCCCTTTAAATCCAGTAGACTCAACTCGGATTATCTCGTTATTTCGCACCTTAAATCAATGGTTTTTCTTTTGCAACTCACCATTGCGTCATATCACGGTCAACGGTCCATACCAAGAATAACATCAAATTCATCAAATGGTAAAAGCATCAAATCGGCCGGAAAACAGGATTCTCGGATCATTAGAGGGCATCTATTACACACTTTGTCAACAAACGCATATTGACCCAAGGGATTTGACACTCGAATTACGAACTCAGTAGACTCAAGGGTCAATCAACGCAATCACACTAGTATCAAAGAGAGTGAAAGTACCAGTGATAACATCAGGGGAGGATGCCTCCTCTCGTGCGCAAATGGCATATGCTCTAGCAGGAGTACGGGTCTCGGACCGAACAGTCGTATCAGAGGCCCCTCTCTGACTACCACCCCTACCCCCTGAAATTCTCGGTGGTCTACCTCTAGTTGTCATTCTACTAGGTCTTGCACCTTGCATCCTATTCTTCTCATCAAGCTCCGTGCAATCTCTAATGAAGTGGTCCTTCGAACCGCATCCGTAACAGGCCCTGTTGGTAGACTTACCCCAACATTCACCTATGTGTCTTCTCCCACATTGGGGGCATTCAGGTTTCTCTTGACGGTTATTGCCCACACTAGCTACCAAAGTAGCTCGGGAGTCCGTCGATGGTCGTGCTCTAATGGAAATTCCCGCAGTCGTCCTCGATTTATTAGTATCCTCCCTGAACTTCTTTACAGCTGAGAACGGAGCTTTACCCGTCGATCTTTTGCGATAGTCTCTAGCTTCAAATTCAGCCTTCTTCTTCTCCTTTCCAAGTTCCTCCTCCTTGCAGGCTCGTTCAACTAGTGTTACGAATTCTTTTATCTCCAAAATACTTACTAGTAGCTTTAAATCTGCATTCACTCCTTCTTCAAATCTCTTGCACATAGCAACCTCATCAGCCACACACTCCCGGGCATACCGACTGAGTCTTACAAACTCATGTTCATATTCAAATACTGTCATACGGCCTTGCTTGAGTTCCAAGAATTCCTTACACTTTTGATCGATGAACCGTTGACTAATATATTTCTTTCGAAATTCTATTTGAAAGAAATCCCAAGTAACTCGTTCGTTTGGGACTATGGAAATCAAAGTCCTCCACCAATAGTAAGCTGAGTCTCGCAACAAGGATATAGCACACTTTAGACATTCATCGGGTGTGCATGGCAGTTCATCAAACACCCGAATGGTGTTATCAAGCGAACTTCGGCCCTTTCGGCATCATCGGTAACTATGGCCTTGAACTCCTCAGCCCCCGCTTCCTAATCAAGTCTACTGGTGGCTTACTCAGCCTCACGGGATCGATGGATGGCATTACGGGCTCTTGGGGTGGATTATTCAAATTCGGGAATTGTTGGACAGCCGGATTGGTTCGGGCATATTGCGCGACCCACTCATTCATCATGGTAAAGAAGGCTTGTTTAGCCCCCTCACCTTGATTATTCGCAGATGACCGAGGTTCAACAGCGGTGTCCCTTGCGCAGAGCAGCCGCTACACTTTCAATGTCATCCGCCAAGGTTCTCTACACCGGATCCATTTACTAATCAAAACAAAAATTTTAACCGTCAGAAGTCATCACACATTTAAACATTAACATTAAGGCATGCATAGCTAGACTCATACGTGCTATGGTAGTCCTAGAACAGACTAAACCATAGCTCTGATACCAATAAAAGTATAACACCCCGTACTCGAATCCGTTACCGGAGTCGAATACAAGATGCACACAGACTTCACTTAATTGTTTTCACAGTCCATAAAAAAAATTTCCAGACAAGCTGGTTACTGTGTCACTGTCGCCTTAAAAATCATATCTGGAGTTTCAAAACTCAAAAATCAGTTTTGTAATTTTTCCCAAAAACTAGACTCATATGTCCATCTACATATTTTTTTCTAGAATTTTTGGTTGAGCTAATTAGTACAGTTTATTAGTTAAAGTCTCCCATGTTACAGGGGTCGACTACACTGACCTTCGTGCGTTACAACTTGAATATCTCCCTGTGCAGGGCATCAATACTGATTCTGTTTTTTTCTATAGAAACTAGACTCAAAGAGGAATCTATACATATATGGTATGACTCCTAATTATCTCTGGTTAATTTATAATAAATTTCCAAAGTCTGAACAGGGAATACAGAAACTGTTCTGGCCCTGTTTCACGAATACCTAAATATCTCTTAGGATACAACTCATATGACCGTTTCGTTTCTTCCATATGAAAGTAGATTCGTCAAGGCTCATTTACATAATTTATTCACTATTTAATTCCATTCCTGCTATTTTTAGTGATTTTTTTCACATCCACACCACTGCTTCTTGTCAGCATCTCATTACTAAAACAAACTATGCCTATTTCATGACTTTTCCTTGATTTAACTAATAATTCATCATGCATGTCCCAAATTATAACCATGACTTGTGTCCAAACATCACAAAACCAATTCCAACCTAACATTTATGCCATTTTCACATGGCTAAAAGTTTACATACCAGTTTCAACAAAGCATAATAGCCTATACATGCCGAAATGTACTCCTAGACCAACTACGAAGAAAATACCAAAAGTTGTTAGCCGGTGTGATGACTTGATGGCGGTCCCGAATACGCAAAAAGTCGAGTCCAAGAAACCTAAAATAGGTGACAAGCAAACACCGAATGAGTATATAACTCGAGAAGTCATAAGCAATGCACTACCAACCATTAATAACATTATCACAAGAGGAAACAAAATGGAGCGAGGCTAATTACTCCATTCAAACCGAACTATACCATAGTTCCTTAGACCTTTCGATTCAATCTCATACCAAGTTACACATTCACATTCCATATACTAATCAATAGGATATTTGAGGCATTTTTATACACCATTTTGTTTTCGTTACAATCATACATCTACATGACCTTTCACTTATTCCACGATAATTCTTATGTACGTGACTTCAATTTGAATTGTCACATAGGTTCAAAACTTACCAAGCTCAACTCCAAATATAAACATAGTGCCTATTAGCCATGAACTCAAGGTACTTACCCGATCCGCTGTGCGTGATCAACTCAATAATGTCGCACACTCAGTGTCAATAGTGATTCAAAAGCATATAGTGAGTCCGCACACTTAGTGCTATATAATCAACTCGCACACTTAGTGCTATATGATCAAACTCGCACACTTAGTGCTGTACAAATTTTAAACCCGCACACTTAGTGCCATTCTCATGATCACAAATGTTTATACCCGCACACTTAGTGCCGAAATCAACAACTCGATGCATCTCACCTCTTTTCTTTTCATTCAATACTTTCATCACCACATACATACATGTATATATATTTATCATTCCTTTCGGCATAATTACATAGACATTATATCTATTTAAATCAATACAAAATATATGCTTAGTGACCTACCTTGTGTGGTGTAAAATAATTCCAAGTCGGCTACTCGATGACCTTGATTTCCCTTGTTGGACGCCTCTCCTTTAGGATCTTGAGCTTAAACAAATAAATTAACTCATTCAACCGCTTTGCTACACATATTGATATTCACATTTTAATGATTTTATGACATACGGAACGGCATGGTAAAATTTTTATCTTGCTACCTCATGCTCTTAGCTATTCGGCTCATAACCATATGCTATAGCCCTACTATCAATAATCCAATCACACATGCATATATATATATATATATGGCCGAATGTACTAAGCATAGACTCATCATCACCTATGCTCTTAATTTGATGGCCTAATATGCATACATGTATATACACTATTAATCAATCACTAACATTGCACTTCACCTTAATAGCTAGCTTAGCAACCCTCGATTTAACACATAGTTGTTCATAACACAACTTAAGCATACTCTCCATTCCATCAATTCCAAAACTTAATGTCTTACTTAAAATGCTAAAAAGAAAATCCAACAGGTCATCAATCCACCATCACATGTATCATTAACAAGCTTCATATTTAGCATGCAATGGCATTAACACAAAATCTACCTTGGCGAATATCATCCCCATGATATAGCAAAGTTTTGAACCATGGACTAATTAGAACTCAAGCTAGCAACTAAGAACATGCATGAATCTCATGGCACAACCTCAAACATACCTTAATCTAGATGCAAGTATGGCCAAATCTCCTCCTAATCCTCTTCCAAACCAAACATGAAGCAAAAACTCCTTCCTCCTTCCTTAGAGAATTTCGGCCAAAAGAGATGAAAAAAGGATGAACATTTTTTTTTCTTTGTTTTCATCATAATCCCTTTTTTTTTCATCTTTTTCTTATTTTATTTTTTTCCTCCCATGATGCACCAACAAAACATGTCTATGACATGTTTTGCCCATATTCTTTGTCATGGCGGCCACTAGGCTTGGATTTAGGAAATTTGACATGTAAGCCCTCCTTTTGATTACATGCACTATTAGATCCTTATAGATTAGCCTATCACATTTCAAAAGTGTCACACAAGTCCTATTGACTAAATTCACATGAAATTTACTAAATCGAAACTTAAAACTTTCACACATTCATAATCACATATTTTAGACAATAAATACTACGTTCAAACATTTGGTGACTCGGTTTAGCGGTCCGAAACCACTTCAGTAGGGTCAATTTTGGGTCATCACGATTGCTTGTAGCGAGAAAGAGCTAGGGTTGAAAACCCTAGCTGATGATTTTGGGTTTTATGGGCCTCTGTTATTCACGTCCGGTTTAGGTCTGGGCCTTGGGTATATTTGAGCTAAGGTTGTAATTGTAATGGGTCAAGGGTGTAAATGGGTTAAGAGATAGTTTAAATGGTGTTTGGGCTACCGAGTGTAGGTTTTAACTTTTGGGCTGTAAAGGGACTGTTTAACAAACAAACATTTATTTATTTTAATTTTGGTTTTGGATTCCAAGGCCCGATCAAATTTGGGTTATTACACAGTTCACGGAGATCCTGATACATCTTATTACCACCGGGATGCATAGTAGAAGGGCTACTATGCACCTCCCTCAGAATCAATAGTCTCAAATCAGAATCATTTGGCACATAAATCCGCTCTGAAAACATAACACAACCATTATTTAACCTAAAATCAGAAGTAGTAGCACTCTTAACCTAACGGAACTGCATACCTAGAGTCTCATCCACTAACTGTTTATCTCGAATCTGATCAATCTAAGTCGGCATAACCTGCAACTCAGCTAACAGACTCCCATCATCAAACAGACTAAGGTGAGCAAACATCACCCTCAAATCAAACACCCCTCTTCGACTGAGAGCATCAACCACTACATAGGCCTTACCAAGATGATACTTTATCGTGTAGTCATAATCTTTGAGCAGTTCAATCCAACAACATTGCCTAAAATTCAACTCTTTCTAAGTGATGAGATACTTGAGGCTCTTGTGATCGATGTAGATAATACACCTCTTACCATATAGATAGTGCTTCCAGATTTTCAATGCAAAGACTACAATAGCCAACTCGAGATCATGCGTCGGATAGTTTCCCTCATGTGTCTTAAGCTATTGAAACGTATAAGCCATCATCTTACCATCTTGCATCAGCATACATCATAAACCAACGTGTGATGCATCACTATACACCACAAACTCCTTACCAAGTTCAGGCTATATCAAAACAGGAGCCTGAGTCAGAATAGACTTGAGCTTCTCGAAGCTCGATTATTACGCATAGGTCTAGACAAATAGAACCCCCTTACACAGAAGCTTAGTCAAAGTAGTCGTAATCAGGAAGAACCCTTCAACAGATCACCGACAATATCCCGCCAAACCTAGAAAGCTACAGATCTCAGATATGTTCCTGGGCTATTTCCAATCTAGCACAGCCTCTATCTTCCTCGAATCCACTCGAATCCCCTTAGCAAACACCACATGCCCCAAGAAGGTTACCTCTCGCAACCAGAACTCGCACTTACTCAACTTAGCATAGAGCTGCTTTTCTCAGAGAATTTGAAGCACTACCCTAAGGTGCTCATCATTCTCATCCTCAGACTTAGAGTAAACCAGAACATCGTCGATGAAAACCATGATGAACTAATCTAGATAAGGCTGAAACATTCGGTTCATCAGATTCATGAATGCGGTCGGAGCATTCGTCAGAACAAAAGGCATAACTAGGAACTCGTAATGTCCATACCGATAACTTAGCTATGAACATCAACTTCCTTAACCCTCAACTGATGACACATAGATCGAAGATCAATCTTGGAGAACACTGAAGCCCCTCAGAACTAATCATGTAAAAACCCTAATTTTACGGTTATCAGAAAAGTGTATTTTCGAGTCTCCGTTACTTAAAAAAATGGATCCGTAAATATTTATCAAAAATATTTAAAAATTTAATTGAATGGTTAATTAGAGTTTAAATAAAGTGAATTTAGCTTAATTAATGATAATTGGATAAAAGGATTAAATTGAATAAAGTGTGAAAGTTTAATTATAGATTAAAAGAAAATAAAAGGACCAAAATGGCAATTATGCCATTTAGCATAAGTGAGTGACATATAAAGTAAAAATCTAAGATTTTTACTTAGATTTTAATTATAAAATATATATATTAGTAATAAATAATATTAAATTAATTTATTATAATTATATTATAAGATATTTATATGATAAACAAATTAGTATAAAGACAAATGTACAATAAATAAAATATACAAGTGTATGGATAAAAATACATACATTTGTAATACATGTATTAGATATTAAATAGATATTTATTATTTTATAAAAGATATTTATTAATTAAATAATTATATTATAAGATTTTATATGATAAATATATTAAATAATGACAAATGTATGGTTATAAATGGATACGAATGTACTAATAATATACACATGAATAAATAAATAATACTTATTATTCAAATATAAATACATGTGTGTATATATAAAAGGAAAAAAAGGAGCGAAAAGAAAGAAAAAAAAGAAAAAAAAGAAAAAGAAACAAAGCAAACGAAATAGAAAGTAGGGGAAGGAAAGAAAGAAAAAGAGAAAAGAAAGGAGAAAAGGGAAAATCAAAGGTGGGAAGCTTGAAAGTTTAATAGGTAAGTCAATTTAGCTCTTTTTACTTAATTTTGATGTCTTAAAAGCTTTGGAACAAGATTTTGATGAAAATTAAGTTGATATTTTGAAAGATATTAGATTTCTAGATAATGTTCATGTTGAGTAAAATGATGAAATAAGGGTTAAATTGATAGAAATTCAAGTTAGAAATGAAATAAGGATTGACTTGTAAAGTAATTCATAAGTTTTATGTTGAAGGGCTAATTTTTAATTGTGGTTGAGTGCTGGAAGAATATGATGAATAAACATAGAATTGAAGCTTTAATTTTGATATATGATAATTTTATCAAGTAAAATTAATGGAAATTGATTGTAGGACCTAATTGTGAAAATGTTTGAAATTAAAGTCTAGTGCTGAAATTATGATTTCCAAAAGTTGTAAGGTAGTTTAAAGTGATAGAATAAGGTGTTAATTGAGAAAAATCAGCTCAATTGAGAGGCTAATTGAGTAGGGATGAAATTGTTATTTATTAAAGCTTAGGGGAAAAATGGTAATAAACAGCTTGCACTGAAACAATATTGGACAGCAGCAGTAAACTAAATTTGAAAAATCACCATAAATTATAGAAATCGAATTAGAAGGTGAAAAAAATATGTAATTAAATCTTATTGAGTCTAGTTTCTCATAGAGGAAACAGTGTAAACAATGTATTTGTAAATCATTAGATATAATGAATCTTGTGAGACAAGGTCAGAATGAATTCGGGCTCCTCTGTTCTGATTTTGGAAAATCATCAAAAATTGGATAAAAATAATTAGGGGCTTAAATTTATATGTTTAGAATCCTGAATGAGTCTTTTTTTTCAAGGGAAATAAACGGGAATATCATTTGAATTCTGTACAAGGAGATAATTAATTTTTAGTGAAGAAGGGTCAGAACTGTTAGACAGCAGAACAGGGGTGATTTTAAAGAATAAACTGTACTTATTGGCTAAACAAAAAATTCTAAAAATTTTGTGGTAAGAATATATATGAGTCTAGTTTCAGGGAAAATTATCGGATCTTTATTTGGAGTTCTGTAGCTCAAGATATAAATAATTTAGTGACTATGACTCAAATGGACAGCTTTGAATATACATATAAGTAAATAGTGAAATTATTAATAACGTTACTTGTAGCATTTTATATAAATTAAGGATGTGGAATGGAGAGGAGGAGGAGGAAAATATGTATGAATATTCAGCTAGCATAGCTAATTTGCATGTTTTAGGCTCAGGGACTAAATCAAATAAAAGTAAAACTTTATGGGGCAATTTTGTAAAAATGTCAGAAATGACCAAATTGCATGAAATGAATTATATTCTTAAATACTTGAAATTTATGTTATTGATGTGAATATAATTTGAATGTTCATTGTAGAAAAATTGATGAAACATTGATATATTTGATAAAAAGAAGAAGAAATCCTGGTTGAATGAAGGAAAAATTCGATGGATCTCTGAAAAGGAATTAACGGTAAAAAGGATCTAGCCTGGACGGGTGATCCTATCCTGATATAGCCCTCCCGAAGAATATGTGTAAAATGGATTTAGCCGGACGGGTAATCCGAATCGGTATGAATTTAGCTTTGGGTGGTAATTCAGATCCAAGCTCATTAGAGTAATTATCGTTGCGAGGATTTAGCTTTGGTGGTAATCCCGACAATACTCTATGAGTTTATATTACAGGGGATTTAGCCTGGACTGGTAATCCCACTGTAAGGATAAGGTTCGCAGGAGCGTGCTTTCTGATATGAAATGTGTAAGACCATGGTTGAAAGATACCATGGCAACCTAATATGAAATGTGTAAGACCATGGTTGAAAGATACCATGGCAACGTGACATGAAATGTGTAAGACCAAGGTTGAAAGATACCATGGCAACGTGATGGGGAAATGAATAAGACCATGGTTGAAAGATACCATGGCAACATGACAGAAAATGAATAAGACCATGGTTGAAAGATACCATGGCAACATGACAGAAAATGAGTAAGACCATAGTTGAAAGACACTATGGCATCATGTCGAAGATAAATAAGATCGTGGAAGAGAGACTCCAAAATATCTGTTGAACAACTAATATTCAAGTAATATGTACCAGATGACAAATGGTTATATGAATTAATTATACAAAATGATTGTGTGAAATGTTTACAGGTATTGGTCATATGGAAATATATGTACAAAATAGTAATATGAAATAATTAAGAAGATAGATAAATGAAATAAGTATAGGTACATGGAATTTAATTTATGTTAAGCTTAATACGAACTATTACTTGAAATTAATATACATAAGATATAAGGAAATGATGGTGCATGAAATATTGATATAATAAAATGAATGATATATGCTTATGAAGAAACAAGAAGAGAATAATATATTTTGTGACATGTACATATATAATTATCTTTGATATATTGATATAAGAAAATTATGTAAGATGAGACTATTATTAAACTCAGTGTGATATGATGAGAAAATAAGTTTATCTATGTTGAATTTATATGAATATGTTCAAGTATGCTAACAAGTGTTATTGTTGATGCTTAGACAAGTGCCAAGCTATTGATTGAATGGTAACATGTTTAATTATAAGGAGCATTGAAATGATAAGTGCTTAGATGAAAATATAATAAGATTTTGCAACAATTTTTCTATGATTCCGATTTTATTCCAGTTGGTTTCTAATGTATGTTTTGGGCTTCGAGGGCCCAATAGAGAGACGTTATGATTATTTTTAAAATATGAATAATAAATGACTCAGAATTATCTAAAAATTTTCAGTAAACTCCAGTAATGCCTCGTTCCCTATTCCGGCAATAGATACGGATGAAGGATGTTACAAATCAAACAAGTCATCGATCCTCAGAAGCGGATACTTATTCTTCATGGTCAGCTTATTTAACTACCGATAATCAATACACATCTTCATGGTCCCATCATTCTTTTTCACAAACAGAACCAGTGCTCCCCATAGAGACACACTTGGACAGATGAAACCATGATCCAGAAGCTCTTGCAGTTGAGCCTTATGCTCTGCAAGCTTTTTCGGTGCCATATGGTAAGGAGCGATGGACACCGGAGCCGTACCCGGAAGAATCTCAATCCCAAACTCAACCTCTCGATTCGGAAGTAAATGCGGTAACTCCTCAAGGAAAACATCTGAAAAATCTCTTATAGTTTTGATATTCTCAACAGAAGAGTCCCTAGAATCAGAAACACTAACGTAAGTCAAGTACACTTCACACCTTTTCTGAACCAGTTTCTCAGCCATAAGAGCGGAGATCACATTGGACAGATAATCTCGACGCTCACCGATCACGACCACTTCCCTATCATCCTCAGTCCTCAGAACGACCCTCTTAGTCGCGTAGTCCAAACTAACTCGGTGCTTTACCAACCAATCCTTGTCCAGAATTAAGTTGAACTCCCCAAACGGAAGCTCCATCAATCTTCTACAAAAACAATCCCTTGTTCCTCTAACGGAACATCCCTATAGAGTTTACTAACCTAAACAGACTGCCCCAACGGGCTCAATACAGTGATCTCACTAGAAGTACTCTCAACGGTAACCCTCAAGTTTTCAGATACAGTGCTAGCTACATAGGAGTGTGTAGAACCTATGTCTATAAGAGCAGTATAAGGCACATCAGAAATTAAGAACGTATCAGTGATAACAACTGGATCATCTCTGTCCTCTCAGCATCGAGCAACATAGACAATTGTAGGCTGTCTCGCCTCTATCTGATGAGCACCTCTGCCTGGTACTCTCTGTCCACGGCTCCTAAGTGGTGGCTAAACTACCCTTTGAGGCTGCACAGAACCTAGAGTTTCCGTCTGATCTACTCATTATGGACAGTCTCTAATACAATGCTCTAAAGATCCACACCTCAAACAAGCCACAATCATCCTTCAACACTCGTCTGAATGGCGCATACCACAATCGCTGCATGGCTGCAACTCAATATGAGCAACAAGAGCCCCCACCCTAACTGGCCTATCAGATCTGGCCCTTTTCTTAGGCCTTGGAATAGAACTAGAGGGCTCTGAATCCCTGTTATTCTTGCCCCTCTTACGATCTCCATTCTATCACTTCATGTACTTAACTTTATCGGCGATCTTTGCCTTCCATCTAGAACTGCAAACTCACGCTCCTTCTGTGCAGCAATCAATACCCTCAGATTATCCCTCAATCCATCCTTAAATCGAACACACCTCTTATACTCAGACGCCATCATGCCTCAAGCGTAGCGACTCAACCTCAGAAATTTGGCCTCATACTTGGCCATAGATCTATCCCCTTACGTGAGATTCATGAACTTATGCCTACGAGCATCCATATAGCTTGCTCCCATATACTTACTCTGAAATGTGGTCTTAAAGAAATCCCAAGTCAAACGATTAGGCTGAGTACCCTCCTCAACCATTAACCACTACTGATATGCCTCGTTGTGCAGCAGGGAGACTGCACCCTTAAGTTTCTACTCGAGAGTGGAATCTAAGGCATTCATAATCCTCTCTATGGCCTCCAACCAGTATTCGGCCACACTAGAGGCGACTCCAGTGACACCCCTAAACAACTCAGCACCATTGGAATGAAGTCGTTTAGTTACCAACCATCGGCCTGCAGCTCCAGAATGGGGTCCAGCAACCCTCTCAAGAATCCTCAACATGGCTTGGGATAGTGCGTCGTCCCCAGCCGAGCGACTCTGAGACCCAGTCTTAGTAGGAGGCGAAACTGATGTCTCACTCATATCCAGATTTGGCATACTACCCAATAAAGAAGACTCAGCTCGGGTCCCTTACGACCCCTTCCACGAACACAAGTACCACGTCAGCGAGTTCCACAAGTACATAGTGTAATTCGAGTTTTGTCTACATTACAAAGTTTTATGCATCAGTTCCAGTTATTTATTAATATATGTTTTATGCATAAATTATCAGAAGTTCGGTATTATATTCAGAGGTTTTAGTCTCTAACTATTCAGTTCAGTTTCAGAAAGTACTAACTACAGTGTTTTAGAACTCTTCTAACTAAGTTTCAGAAGTACTTACAAGATTGGCGCCGGAAACTTGGTGTACCACTGTAACACCACTAACCCGTATCCGCCACCGGAATAGGGTTACGAGGCATTACTGGATAATACACATTAATCACATACATTTATACATTCATAATCAGAATCTATTCAACTCATTCACATTGTTCCTTATAAGGTCTTACGGGACCTTAAAACATGCTAAGAAGTGGTTCAGTACTAAACCGATAATATTTGCAAACTTTGGGTATCTTAGAAAAATTTTCAACATTTAAGGGTCACACGCCCTTGTGAACAGGTCGTGTGCCTCACACGGCTACGAGACACGACCGTGCCTTAGGCCGTGTAAAAATAGGGCATACATACTGACTTGCACCACACGCCCGTGTGCCATGGCTGTGGGAAAACTTGGGAGGTTGCTGACTTGGGTCACATGGCCGACCAGACGCCCATGTGCCACACACGGCTAGTAGTCATGCTCTTATGTCTAGGCCGTGTCAAAACTATAGGGTATACTGACTTAAATCGAAAAGGTAACCCAGGGGACACACGGTCGTGTATCATGACCATGTGTCGCACACAGCTGAGACACACGCCCGTATCTCTGCCCATGTGGACAAAAATAGGTCATTTGCAAAGCCAATTTTCCACCCTTTCGCATGCTCACTTAAACAACCAAAAAGGTACCAATTCATCATACAATAGGCATCACAAAATCATTAACCAAATGCACAATTTATACTATGTCCATTTCAATCAAATTCCATCATCAATTCAAACCAAATACCTATTCAAAAACTTATATCATCTAACATTTATTCACAAGCATATATCCTTTCAATTCATTAACTTCAATCATACCAATAAGTCCTTTACTAAACTTAAAACATTACCATTTGAACAACTATGAAACCTTAGCCACATTTATACCAAAACATACCAAACCAAACCATCATGCATGGCTATCTATAAAAATCAAAACATATACATATTAAGCCAAATCTTATGACATATTCACAACCAAAGTACCATAACTAGCCTATACATGCCATATATCATATATACATATCTCAAAAGCACCAACTTAGGTGTTTGATAGTGCGATGATGTTCCCCACGATCCCCGAGTCCAAGCTAGCTTTGATTCTCCATAAAATATAGACAAATGACACACAGTAAGCTTAATAGCTTAGTAAGTGCGTACTAAATAAAATCGAAAGTTCATAATATTCAAATCATCAATTAATAAACACTTAATAAGTCTCATATTATCACTCAATTCTAACCCATGACCATTTTTCATATATATACAAATCCATCAAGCTTCATACACATAGTATCACTACCACATAGGTATCGTACATACCTGTACTCTCCCGTATTTATTTATTACATTTTCACCTCTTTGTTCAATATGTTACTCCATCTGGAATTCTTTCAATACTTAAGGAACTTCACATTTAGTGCACAAATGATTAGTCGAAGTTATAATGATATCGCACACTTAGTCCCATCACATTAAACCAAAGCTATCTCAGTATCGCACACTTAGTGTCACATATAGCTGAAGCTATTCCAATTCGCAGACTAAGTGCTATATATATAGCTGAAGCTATCTCGAAACCCACACTAAGTGTCAAACATAGTCGATTTATCGTCGTAGGCAACCGTAGTCGCATATATACAATTTATGCAATATTAAAGCATTAAAAACATAATTGTAACAATGTTTATCATGTACAAACTTACCTCGTACTCAGAATTGACGAATTGGATCGACTACTCAATAACCTTCGATTTTCCCTGATCTAAATTCAAATTCTTTCTTTCTTGATCAATCAAGCCTTGTAAGTGCCTAACCCTAAATGCATAAAAATGATTTCCTCCTTTAAGTATTCGGTTGAAAAATGAAGAGAAAAAGATGATAGTTGGCTTTATTTTGTTTATTTACTAATTAATTCACAATTTACCTTTTTATCCTTTAGTAAACCATTTAAAATCACCATAATATATGTCCATTTATGACCATTCCCACTATCAATGGTCTAATTACATAATAAGGACATTTCATTTAATAAGCCATAGCAATTAGACATCTTTATCATATAGAACGCAACTTTTGCACTTTACGCGATTTAATCCTTTTTTTAAATTGAGCTATTAAACGATAAAATTAGCTCACAAAATTTTCACACACATCTCATTTCATGCCATAAATATCAAAATAATATTAAAATAATTTTTTGACTTCAAATTTGTGGTCCCAAAACTATTGTTCTGATTTAGCTAAAACTGGGCTGTTACAACCACATACTTTCTCAATTATTCAAATCATTTTAAATCCCATACTTTCATAAACAAAATTTCGGAACCCAAAATTCATAGACAAGTTTTACATCCTGGCTTTGATACTACTAAATGTAATACCCCAAACCCGGCCTAGACGTTATGGTCGAATCTGAAGATGTCACAAAGAATTGGTTTTGAAAACAAGTTGATTCCATAAACTAATCACTAATAAAACTTACATTCCTTCACATTTATTACAGAAGACATTATTCTAACAGTTCATTTGCCAAAACTCTTATTACAGTGAAAATTAAACCGAACCAAAACATTTTGAAAGAAGTTGCGTATTTTTAGAAAACTTCTTTTTTGGCGTAAAATCTGTTTCCATAAAATATTTTATCAAGCATGCAACAAATCGAACATATCAAACCAAATCAAGTCAAAAACCAAAACAGTCCAAAGAGTTTAAAAAAAATTACAAACTTTCTGAATTATATCCCAAATCTTTAAATAAACCATAAATTAATAAATCTAAACAATTTTTCGAAAGAGTGGTCACTGCCGAGTCCCTACTGCATCGATCTGCCTAAAACTGTGGATTACCTGACAGTACAGACAAACAGATGTGACTTTACGTAAACTCAGTGTGTAACTCAACAGAAATAGACATGCAATGCAAACAGAATCAAATACTCAGTCTGATATAGACACAGATAGATATAGATATAATAAACAGAATTAGATAATCAGAATCCTAACCCCATCCTCTACACACCATCTCCGACCATCCCAACACACCATGTGGGGCTGAAAACACCCACCCATCCCTACGCACCATGTTGTGCCAATACGACACGTATCAGATATAGTGCAACCAAGCTGTCAGATACTAGGCGATGATCGCCGTACAGAACACTTCCTCCATCAATACAAAACCCACCCACAATCATAAACAGAATAGATACAGAATACATATACATAATTGACAGATTAAAACATGCTTATATATACAGATATCAATTATACAATTAACATAGTAATCGAACATGTATATTCATACTCAAAACAGTGTTTCAGGCTATCAGGTCACATAATTTTAGGGTTTAGTTAGCCCTTACCAACCATACAGTAGGCCCACAGTCGATTGAGACGACCCGTGCGACCCTAGGAGAAATTTTAGAAACATAGACCCACATACCGGTGTGGATTGTCCGTATGGGCTGACACGCCCAGATTGGCCTTACCCGTATGGCCTACACAAACTAGCCCAAGAATTTACATGCTTGTGAGTCATGCCAGTGTGGGCTCACACACCCTTGTCCTCCCACACGACCTACCACACAGGTGACCACACGCCCGTGTGGCTTCCACAGAACTATTTTATGGCTTTTGCTGAAACTTTGATTTCTATTTTTCAGGTACACACTTGGTACGGTTTTGATGCTACTGCAAACACAAACACTCTAGAACCTAAAAATCGGTATACTGACACTCAGAATCAGTCTTAATACATGGTTAAATCGAAACCCAAAACCAATTATAACTCAAATCAAGCATTACCGCTTAGCCCAACACTCCGGTCGATTAGCTACTAACCTACAGGAGTAGAATCACGAACTTCTTGATTCGTTGTCGCCCAAAACAACAATAACCCCAATTAATCATTAGAAAAACACAAGTTACCAAAAAGCAAAACTCCACTTACCGGAACGTGCAACAAAAATAGTAATAACGAAGACAGAAGTGTGACAATCGAAAAACAGGAATCGAAACCAAAAGGGAGAAAAAGAAGAGGGAAACGACAAAGGAATAGGGTACCAGCGTCAATTTCCTTAGGAGAAGGGAGAAATTTTTTGCAAAAAGAAAAGATACCCCTTTTTGATAACCCTCAAATCCCATATTTTTCTTCCACTGACCCCCACTCTTAGTCTTTTAATACAATCGAAACTCTTTCAGTCAAACGAGCAAAAATAATCTCTCTCGCTGGCGTAGGGAGTCAAACACAGGACCTCCAACATATCCACACCCTTACCACTCAAACCAGCAAGCTCATTTTGATATGAATCTACAGGCAATCTAATAAAAGCCCACTGAATAGAGATAGGGCTAAATTCCAAAAATGACCAAAATTTACTAAAACTAAGGCTTAAACTTGGGACCTCACACACACGCCCAGAACACTTAATCACTGAAGGAGACAGATCTTTGTGTCAAGTACTTACAAAAACATAAATAAAAAGATTAGGGCGTTACATTTAAACACATTTTCTCATTGGTCAGTCCATTTTTTTCACTTTCTTTTGTTTCTATTGCTGCCCTTAACACTAGCATTTTCTTCTCCTCTCTTTTTCCTGGTGATCATACCCTAGTTATCATCGCACCCCCACCACCTTTGAATCGCTAATTTCACTCCTCTTGTCATATCACCTTTTGTTCGTGCAAACCTCGTTAGTGTTTAGAACTATCAATAATCATTTCCCGTTCCCAATTGTAGTAGGTTGGTAAGTGAAACTCCCTATATTGATTGGACTCAGGTTGTGGTTAACCCTCTTTCATTTTGTTCAATCGATTTCTACTAGACCTTGTTGAAACCTTTATGTTGATTCCTAATGTGTAATGTTTTGTGTGTCAAAAAAATGATCTGATCTAGACGAGAACGGATCGAATATGAACTATATAAGTACACCAGAGAAGTGAGGGTGTCGCACGAGCGTGTAGCTGAAGGTGTGTATCTTGACTTTTTGTTCCGTGTATATGTCTTAACAATGTATAACCGTGTGTGCATGGGTTAGGCCAAATATATAGGGGTTTATTTGTGCATATTGGTTGTTAATTTTATCTATTAATGTTAGTACAATATCCTAATGGTTTCAGTTGTGACAAGTAGCATCATATCTGAAAATGTTACATCCTCTATTAAGTCGCTAAAAAATTGTGAGTATTGTTTGGTTAAAAACTCAACCGTGCGTTTTAAGTATGATAATTGATAAATGCCAAAAGTAACATGTTTTAGCCTCATTCTTAATGCGTTTTTGGATTATTATTCGATTTAAAATGGTGAATTTTTTGCTCCTAATCCTTTAATTCATGTTTCTATACTCATGAGAGCCTTTGAAAGCAAAATGAGCAAAAAATGAAAGAAAATCGGAGCAAGTTTCAGGAGTGATAAATCGTAATTTATACATATTTTTACCCATGCTTAACGTATTTTATGGAAGATTTTCCATTAGAATTGGTGAATTCAATGCTCCTAATGCTTCAATTTCATGTTTTATACTTAGAAGAGCATAGGAGAGCGAAAGAAACGAGAAATGGGCCAAAAACAGATAAAAATGGGCCAAAGTACGAATTCAACATGGCTTGGACCTCCTCACACTGGCAGACCACATGGCCATGTCAATTTGGCAGATTCGAAGCACAACTCACACGGGCGTGTCCCTGCCGAGCCCAACTTGAGTCCAATTCAGAAAATGCCAATTTTTAGGGCTTCTAGGCATTCTAAAACCTATAAATACACCCTAGAGGAGGAAAGTAAGGGGGCACAGAGGGAGGAAGGAAGGAATTACTTGAAGGAAGCTGATTGATCCATCTCAGAAGTTGGATTGATCCAACGCTCACTTAGCAAACTTTTTGGAACTATGCGATACATTTAAAATTAATGGTGTTTCTGATGATGCCATTCGACTTTGGTTATTCCCTTTTTCATTGAGGAACAAAGCTAAACAGTGGTTGAACTCGTTACCACGAGGGTCAATTACTACTTGGGAGCGAATGACCGAAAAATTTCTATTAAAATATTTTCCGCCGGCTAAAACGGTGAAATTACGTAATGATATCTCTTCATTTGTGCAGATAAACTTAGAAACACTCTACGATGTATGGAAGAGATACAAGGACCTTTTGAGAAGGTGCCCTCAGCATGGGTTACCGCTTTGGCTTTAGGTTCAAACATTCCATAATGGCCTGAATCCTTCAAATTGACAAATGGTTGACGCAGCTGCTGGCAGAACCATCAATAATAAAACACCTGAAGAGGCTTATGAGTTTATAGAGAAGATGTCACCGAATAACTACCAGTGGCAAGTCATGAGGACTAAGCCAACTAAAACAGCAGGTGTTTATAACGTTGATTCGGTTACTATGCTGTCAAACCAGGTAGAACTTCTAAATAAAAAGATTGATGGTTTTCTTAGTTCTTCACAGGTTCACCCAGTAATGCAGTGCAAAGCAGGTGGAGGTGGAACAAACCATTTGGAATACCAACCTTATGGCCACAACATGGATAACGAACAGTTAAATTACATGGGTAATAATCCTCGATCATAAAACAACCTTATGGCCACCCAAATTTCTGGTGGGGCGGTCAAGGAAATCAAAGACCACAACATCCTTTAGGTTTTCAACAGCCACCCTATCAACAGGAAAAGAAACCAAACCTTGAAGAGATGCTCACAAAGTTTATCTCAGTGTCAGAAACCCATTTTTAGAACACCGAAACAACACTTAAAAATCAACAAGCGCCAATCCAAGGGCTCGAAACTCAGATAGGCTAGCTTTCTAGACTAATCTCCAAACGACCACAAGGTAGCTTGCCAAGTAATATTGAACCCAACCTAAGGGAATAGCTCAACACGATTAATGTTCAAGATGAAGAAGGATTCGTTGAGCCTAAGCCAAAACTGAGGCAAGAAACTGTGGTAAGCAGAGGTCAAGGTGAGGTAGGTCATAATAAAAACAAATAAGTGAATGTCGAATATAAACCTCGTGTGCCGTACCCCAACGCGACAAGGGAAGACCGCTCAGATGACCAATTTGCTAAATTTCTTAAACTCTTAAAAATTTACATATTAACTTACCGTTTATTGAAGCTCTATCCCAGATGCCAAACGCAATGAATTTTTTAAAGGAGCTTTTAGCAAATAAGCGAAAGTTAGATGAGGTGTTGCATGTGGAGCTAAACGTAGTTTGCTTAACTATTCTCTAAAATAAACTACCCAACAAACTAAAAGATCCAGGGAGTTTTACGATTAGTTTAGATGTTAATAATGCATTAGCTAATTTGGAGCCTAGTATTAAAGCCATGCCCTACAAAATGTTCAAACAATTAGGTCTCAGGAAACCCAAACAGACTAGGATGAGCATTCAATTAGCAGACAAAACTATAAGATTTCCTAGGGGTATTATTGAAGACATGCTAGTTAAAATCGATAAATTTATATTTCCTGTTGACTTCATTGTTTTATACATAGAAGAAGATAGCAACACTCCTTTGATTTTAGGAAGGCCTTTTTTAGCAACTGCTAAAACGATTATTGATGTTGGCACAGGTGAACTCACACTCCGCGTGGGAGACAAAACAATGACCCTTCAAGCTCGCAATTCTGGCAACACATCGAAAATTGAAGGTGATCGTTTAACCCATTCTACTAAAACTGACAATATGGTACAACCTACTTTACAGGAAATGAGTCTGAAGGAAGCACATGAGTCATTCTCAAGCAGTAGCAGAGGACTTGTTCATGGAGATCGAAGGCTACAAATCGAGGAGCTAGATGAATGGCGGACGCATAAACCAAGAACACACGATAAACAAGAACTACACCAAAATGAGCTCAACACCTTCCCACATAAACTTAGGTTGGAGATAAAGTCTTATTAGATGCCGCAGATCCTCACATTGTCACTACCACACTGAATGAAGAAATTCCTCTTACGGTACTTAGCATTTTCCCATTCGGTATAGTCAAGGTAAGTCATCTCAAGTTCGGCACTTTTAAGGTAAACAATACCATTCTAAAACCTTATTTTGATGAGAATGATAGCAGAAATGAGGAGTATAAACTCCTCGAACCCCTATAACCACTCAATGAAGAGGTAAGTCGAGCTTAGACTAAAAATAAGCACTTCTTGGGAGGCAACCCGAGCACTAACTATATTAACTTCTTTAAATTTTAGTGTTTAACACCTAACTTACTAACGGAGCTCTTGAATACAGGTTTACCACATAGACACGGCAAAGTACACGGGCGTGCTAAGGGTCGTGTGAAAACAGAGCAAAGATTTCCCCAACACGGGCTACGATAAATCGCCACGGCTGTGTGACATGGCCGTGGGAGAACTTGCCAAAATAACATTGGCGTGCGGCACGCCCGTGCCTTGAAACTGTGGCCGAACCTATCAAATTAACACAGGCGTTCGGCATGCCGGTGTCTAGCACCCGTGGTCAAGCCTATTAAATTAACACGAGCATGGGCCTACATACACGGGCGTGAGAGAAGCGAACAATGCCAGACACGACCGTGCGACACGACCATGTGAACCAACAAGCCCAAGCCCAAGGTACACGGGCATGGGGAAATTGTCAGACGCGCCCAAATTCAAAATTCACGAATCACACGGGCTAAAATTGGGGAACACGGGCGTGTTCCTTGGCCGTGTGCCCTAAAATCTATAAATAGGCTATACTATTCATTGTCTTCTTCACCCAAAAAACCCTAACCCTAGCCGCTGCAAGTCCACACGCCCTCCCTGCCACGCCCGTGCCCCACTTCCAACTTCATTCTCGACGCCCAATCTCTTTCCTTTAGCATATACAATGTCGTCTTCAAGTGGTAAAAAGCCCGTTGTCCTTGCTTCAAAGTAAAGGAAGGGAGCGTCATCTTCCTCGGGTCCCACTGCGGAAGTTCGTCACCTTTTCCTGATGTTCCCCATCGGGCCCCAAGAAGAACTCTTCCAAATACTCCGGGCCTGACCTTTAATTGCGGGCTGTTGCATCGACCGGGCTGTAATAGAACAAGTTCAATTGGCTGATGTGATTCGGGCCCTCCTAACCACCGACCTTTAGGAGATTTTCTTTGGGATCATCGAGCCGACGTATCTCGAGCTTACGATGGAATTATGCTCCACATTTCATCTTCAGACCGTGATGACGAACTAAGATGATCTCGACACGATGCAATTTCGCCTAGGCGGATTAATCCGCCAGCTCAGCGTCCCAAAATTCAATACTGCTCTGGGTTTATATATAGAGGAATTCAAGGAGGAGAATGACTTACATGCTCTCAACCACCACATCCATCGTTCTCCTCCATGGTGCTAGGACGCACTAGTACCAGGTGAGGCCACCTACAATCCTAGCCGCTCCAAGGCATCGGCTCTCCCTCCATCTCTGAGGTACCTACACGCCATTTTGGCTTACACGATTATAGGAAGGCAAGAGAGCACTAGCGTCATCGACCTTGCCTATTCCATCGCCCTCGCGATTCAGCACCAGATGAAGCGGCATAGGAAGAGGGTCATCTCTATTGGCCCTTATGTTACTCGGTTGGCTCGACACTTCGGGCTCCTCAACACCGCAGACCAAGAATCATCTTTAACTCTCATTGGTCAGATGTCTCCACAAGGCATCTCGAGCATGCTTAGCATAAGGATGATCGAAAAGCACCGAGGAACCTACCCTCCTCAATATCGTCTCGCCCAATCTACCGATGAGGAGGCCTACGAGGACATTCCTAATGTTGTCCTTCCACAGCACGAGGACCCACCGACTCAGCCACCACCACCCTCTCGTCCAGTTCATGCGGCGGCTTCATATGCTGACATCTCTGAGCACCTCACTCGATTCGAGCAGCAGTGTTTTCAATGATTTGACAACATTGATACTACTCTATAGCAGATTTGTCAGCACCTCTACATCTCATCGCCAGTCCCACCTCGCAAACCATTCAGCGATGAAGATGTTTAAAAACATTTATTTATTATTTTATGTTTTTAATTTTTATTAAAACTACTATTTATTTTTTATTAGACTTTAGAAATTTTTTTTTAATCATCAATTTCGGTTATTTCTTTATGAGTAATTATTCTTCCTAATATCCCCTAAAAATTTCCTTATTTTATCACAGTTATATAGAGCTCCTAAGATCATCATCGCATAGGAACTAAAAACTCCACTGGGAATAGTTCTCCACGACTACCATGTCCTGATCGACCACGACCATAGCTACCACTAGATATAATATTCTTTTGGCGCAGGACTTATGGACTAATGAACCTCTACCACCGCCGGAGTATCCTCCTTCACTCTCTCACCGATTACTCTCCAAAACTACAGTTCGAGGAATTCATCATACAGGAAGTTTCACTTCTCCCCCTATCTTATGATTACAAATTTATCTTTTTATATATATCTTTGTACATTTAGGTCAATGAACGTCTTAAGTTTGGGGGGTGTTCATTTCATTATCAAAAAAATCCCTGAATGACTGCCTTGTTCTCTTGAAAAGCTCTCATATCGTATTTAGGATAAATTTTGATTGATTTATGATTTTGATTGATATATCTTGAATTAAAACATAGGCATTTATGCATTGATTGTTTAAACCTTAAGACATTAGAGAATCAAGCATGATAAGTTGATTTTTAAGAACTTAAAATTTTAGGTTGTTTCCCCAAAGTTTAGGTATTACTTTGAGTTGGAATTCACAAGTTTTAAGCATCAAAAAGCCATAATTTTTGTAAGATTTTTGAGCCTTTTGAGCATCTATTAATTCTTTCATGCTTACTTTTATTATTGCTTTGAGTGCATCAGTATTGAATGGTTATTCTAGAACTTGTTTGATTATGCATGTCAAGACCACAATATTTGATTTGATATGTCAAAATGAGAAAGACACTTAGGATTAAAACACTCATGCCATGAAAAGCCTACCTCCACGATTAACACTTAGTGAACCCCGTTGAGCTAACAAGCCATTTCTTGTATTACCCTTAATTTTAATCCTACCCATTATTGTTGAAATCCCCTAAATTAAATTGATCCCCATTTTTTATCAAGATTGGAATTGAAATAGTTGCTTAGCTAAGTTTTATCCTGCTTTGTATTTAAATTTCTCTTAAAAAAATGTATACATCTTAATAGTAGTAATCTTCTGAGCTAAAGAAGTTAAATTCCATATTCTGAGAAAAGCTCTGTTGTATGCAATTGATGACTAGCTATTTTTCTAGTTAGGCAATTTTTCAAGTCAATCCCGATTCTAACCTTTTCTTTCAGCTTGTGACCACACCCCCTAACCAAGCCTCATTACAACCCTCTAAAGACCTTTTGATTGATGTATCATCTCAAATTATAGTGGTGGAAATTTGATTTTCGTGCAAGCCTATGGTAATGACTTTTCATTATTGACTATTAAGTGCTTCATTTATTGTCCTTAAACACCTCGAGTGATTTGAGTGAATCTTTAGTGAGGGTGTAAAACTCTGTGACATTTTTAATACAAGGTAATTACTTAGACGAGGGGAGACACCTATGTTTTTAGAATAAAATACTCAACTTGGAATAATTGAAACTTTGATGTTCTTTTAGTTGAATTCTCAATGTATGATTACCTATGGATTATTTTGAGATATTATCGATAGAAATTATAAGTTGAGAAGAATATATTTTGATTATGAGTTGAGAATTTTGCTTGTGGACAAGCAAATGCTTAAGTGTGGGGGTATTTGATAAACCGTAATTTATACATATTTTTACCCCATGCTTAACGTATTTTATGGATGATTTTCCATTAGAATTGGTGAATTTGATGCTCTTAATGCTTTAATTTCATGTTTTATACTTAGGAGAGCGAAAGGAACGAGAAACGGGCCAAAAACAGAGAAAAATGGGCCAAAGTATGAATTCAACACGGCCTAGACCTCTTCACACGGTAGACCACACGGCCGTGTCAATTTGGCAGATTCGAAGCACGACTCACACGGACGTGTCACACGGGCTTGTCCCTGCCGAGCCCAAGTTGAGTCCAATTTGGAAAAGGCCAATTTTGAGGGCTTCTAGGCATTCTAAAGCCTATAAATACACCCTAGAGGAGGAAAGTAAGGGGGAACAGAGGAAGGAAGGAAGGAATTACCTGCAGGAAGCCGATTGATCCATCTTAGAAGCTGGATTCATTATCAAGATTGAATATCTCCCTTCAATTTCCCTTCAGGAGTTTTGGGTTTTCTTTATGTTTTGTACTCATTATTCTTCTGAGATGTTTTCCTTTTTAGTTATGAACTAAATCCCCTAAATACCTAAGGGTATGAAACCTAAGACGAATCTTGTTATTAATTTCTGAATTGTATGATAAATATTTAACTTGTTCTTAATTATGTGTTCTTAATTCTTTTTTTTTATATCCCAGGATACTGATTCAAGATAAGCTCTTATTCAGAGGAGGAATAGACCCTGTCTAAGAGTACAGTTATCATAATTGAGCGGAGTTGATTGCGTGCCAAGAGATAGGGTGACAAGATTTTGTCGAATTAGGGTAAAACTTAATAAGGGGATCCATAGATCGAGTTAATGTAACCCTAGGGTGTTAATTAGAGAAAAGTCTGAATTATTCAATTTAGGGATTAGACGTTATTAGTCTTGAATAGGGATAACAACATAACTTAGGGATCTCTACGGAACATGTTAAATGAATAAATCGTCCAATTCGGAGTCAGAATAACAAGTGAAGTCTAAGTAGATTTTTCCTTAGGTATTGTCTCAATCAATCGAGTTTTCTAAAAGTCATTCCCCAATTCTATTTTCTGTGATTTCTTAGTTTAGTTAATGAGTTAGTTAAAACAAACCCCATTATTTTTAGGCTAGATAATAAAAAGTCAGTCATTACTAGTACTTTTAGTTCCTTTGGGTTCGACAATCCGGTCTTACTAAAACTATACTACTGTTCGATAGGTAAACTTGCCTACATCGCGATAATAGTTAGTTTCAAGAACGATTAATTATAAATATTTAAAACTTATCTGTCAGGAAAATCGCGGTCAAGGAGCCACACGGGCTAAACCATTCCACACGGCCTACACACACGGTCATGTGCCAGATCGTGTGGATTTCGTGAATTGCACTCCAAACATGCAGAAAAACACAATTTTGAGGATTTTTGGCATTTTAAGATCTATATATGACAAAAATAAGGAGAATTGAAGTAAGTCGTCATAGAATACTCAAGAAAATAACTTGGAAAATATCATTGAAGCCGAATCTGGAGCAGATTTCCATCAAGATTAAAGATCTCCTTTTGATTTCTTTAAAGTTTATTATGAGTTTCTTTATTTCTTGTGGTTATACTGTCT
This sequence comes from Gossypium arboreum, assembly GCF_025698485.1. Classification (NCBI taxonomy): domain Eukaryota; kingdom Viridiplantae; phylum Streptophyta; class Magnoliopsida; order Malvales; family Malvaceae; genus Gossypium; species Gossypium arboreum. The sequence goes on along the minus strand of NC_069076.1, from coordinate 15,083,028 downwards.
TTGATATGTCTTTATTTGTAATTATGAACTAATTTTCTAAATACCTAGAGAGATGAACCCTATGATGGATTATGTTATTTGATTTCTATTTTGACGCAATAAATACTTGGATATTGTTCTCAATTGTGTGCTTAATTCTTGGTTTAATATTTCTGGATTATTAATCCATCTTTGATGTGCTTGAATTAGAGGAGAAATAAACCCTGTTTAAGAGTAAATCTGGCATAATTGAGTGGAGTTGCATGCAATCGTAGAAATAGGACGACATAAATCTACCAAATTAGAGTCAAATCTAATAGAGGGATCTATAGATCGCGTTAATGCGACAATAGGGGTTTTTGTTAGAAAGAAATTTCAATTAATCAACCTAGAGTTAGTTGCTCTTACTCTCGAAAGAGATATTAGCATAATTTAGGGATTTCTACGGATCAAGATACTAAGTGAAGAAATTGTTTAATTTAGATTGATAATGACAGATGAAATCTAGGTGGATTCTTTCTTGGGTATTGTTTCGCTTATTGGTTGTTAATCATTTGCTTTCTTGAGTTGTTCTTTGTTGTGTTCATAGTTAATTTAATTAGTTAATTTTAGTTTTATATCAATCACTCCAATTTATCGATTAAATAATAGAAAGGCAATGATTACTTGTATTTTTAGTCCTCGTGGGAATGATATCTTTACTTACCGTAGCTATACTATTAATTGATAGGTGCACTTGCCTTTGTCGAATTTTTAGTTGGTTTACAACTACAATCTATAATACTATGCTATCAATTTTTGAAACTGTATTGTTGGGTATGTGTGATGTTGTTTCAGTAATGTTCTGCACATACTATAAACGCATGCCCCATTTTTACTACATACAAGTTAAACTATCACTATTTTCATGTTGATAACATGTTGATGCTGTCACTGTATGCTATATTTTCACTGATCATTAATGGCATGATATAGTTGCATAATGTTGGGTTATTGAAGGAGGAAGTTCAGGCATATAATGTCAGATCAGTTCATTGCTCAATCTACTTGTGGTTCATCCACAAATATTGTTTTAGTGTGTAAGTGTGACATCCCTAAATTGACCCTAGTCGAAAAGTGGTTTCGGGACCACTAAACCGAGTCATAATAATAATTAACCATCATAATTGATGCTCATTATATGTATATATGCATGTGTGAAAATTTCATGTTTGGATTTTGTTAATTGTAAGTGAATTTTTATCAAATAGGACTTATGTGAGAAAATTTAGAAATGTGCTAGGCAAATGTAAGGTGGCCTATTAATACATGTGGGAAAGTGTTGTCCTTGCATGTCAAATTAGCCAAAATGAAGCATGATGGCCGGCCATACTATGGGTGGAAACATGTCTCCAACATGTTAGACTAGTGATGCATGTAGGAAACAATAAATTAAGAAAGTTAGCATTAAAGAAATGGAAAAAGAAAATGATGATAACAAAAAAAAAGAGTGTGGATGCTTTCCCCCCTTGCCGTACATGAGAGAAACAAAACAAAGAAAGAAAGAAAAAAAATGTTCATTCTCTCATTTTCTCCTTGCTTGGCCGAATGTACTAAGAAGAAAGGGGGAAGCTTGAGAAAATCAGCCATGGGAGTTTGCTAGACTAAGGTATGTTGATGTTATCCATGAGATTTATGCATGTTTTAGTTGATAGTTTGAGTTCCACCTAACCCATGGTCTAAACCTTTACCATGAAATGGGGATGATATTCGCCATGGGTGTTGTCTTCTTGGTATCATTGATGTTTGATGTTTGATGTTGTGGTGGTGAGGCATGAAGATGAGTTAAGGTTCAACTAAGGTGGATTTGTGGATGTTATTTGCATGCTAAAGGTAAAGCTTGTAATGATGCATGGTATGGTGTTGTATGGCATTTGGCCATGGTAGGAAATAAAAGGAAACTATGTTCGTTGTTCATGTCATTTGAATGAGAAGTGCTAGTAAGGTGAAGTACAAATGTTAGTGTTTGATTTACTAGTGTATATATGCATACTAGCCTAGTTGTGAACTTGAATCAAATTGGTGTTAAGTCGATACAAGCGACCTTACTTGTTGAATGTATCAAGTGTGGAAATCGGCCTTAACATGAATGTGTATGTTCGGCCACATGAACGAATACATATGTTGATGTGTATATTCGGCCTTAGGTAGCCTATTGAGGGCCTTAGCTTTTCCTTGATGCTTGAATGAATTGTATTGAATTGCTTGATGTAATATAAAATGTGCATGACCAATGTGTATCCAAGCAAAAGGGTGGCCATATGACCATTTAAACTCCTTGTCATATTCGCCATAAGCTAGCATAATGAGGTTTTAATAAGTTAAATTTGTGTGAACTAGCTCAAGAACTCAAAGGATCAAAGTTGGACAAGGGAAAGACAAAGTAATTGAATAGCCATTGAAAACGTGCGACAACATCCGAGGTAAGTCATTAAGCATATATTTGGTATTGATTTAAATGATCATAATATATATGCAATTGTGTTTAATGAATTGATGTGTAAATGAAAATGTATGTGTATGGAATGATGCCATTGTTGAATGTATAAAGGCAGCAAAATGCATAAGGTATTGGTCACGGCACTAAGTGTGCGGGTATAAATGGACACGGTGACAAGATTGGCACTAAGTGTGCGGGTTTAAAATTGTACAGCACTAAGTGTGCGAGTTTGATTCTATAGCACTAAGTGTGCGAGCTGAAAATATACAGCACTAAGTGTGCGGATTCACTATATGCTCTTGTATTACAATTGGCACTGAGTGTGCGACATTATCGAGTTAATCCCGGACAGCGAATCGGGTAAGTACCTTGAGCTCATGACGAATAGGCAATATGTTCATGCTCGGGGTTGAGCTTGGTAAGATTTAAATCTATGTGATGATTGCAATTGTGTGATTGTGGTGAAAATGAGTTAGTGTGTGAAAATGCCTCAAATATCTTATCGTATAAATATGAAATGTGGATGTATGGCTTGGTATGAGATTGAACCGAAAGGTCCGAGGAATTATGGTATAGTTCGATATGGATGAAGTACCTAGCCTTGTTTCATTGTTTCACTTTGTGATGAATTTAGCTAATGGATAATTGTAAAGTGCTTATGACTTACTGAGTTATAAACTCACTCGGTGTTTTCTTGTCACCCATTTTAGGTCTCTTGGACTCGTATTGTTGCGTGCTCGGAACCGTCATTGAAGTCATCACACCGGCTGAAATATTTTGGTATTGTCTTCGTTGTTGAAGAACATTTGGCATGTATAGGCTATTATATTTTGTTGAACTGTGGGTTGTAAACTTTAAGCCATGTGAAAATGGCCTATGTGGTCGTCAAGTGGGATGCTAGAACCTATAGCCACGAGTCTTAGAAACTTTAATTTTAATAAGGTGGCCATAATTTGTGTCATGTTTGATGGATGATTAAGGCCAAGGAAAGATTCATGAAATTGGCATAGTCTACTGCAGTAACTGTTACGGACAGCAGCAGTGAGGTGAGATTGAAAAATCACTAAAAATAGTAGAAGTATAATTAAATAGTGAATAAATTATGCAATTGAACCTTGATGAATCTAGTTTAATATGGATGGAACGAAACGACCATATGAGCAGTATATTGAGAGATATTAAAGTTATCGTGAGACAGGGCCAGAACGGTTTCTGGGTCCCCTGTCGTGACTTTGAAAATTTACTATAAATTATCCAGAAATAATTAGAAGTCATGCCTTATATGTGCAGATTCCATTTTGAGTCTAGTTTCATTAGAAACAAACGGCACCAGTATTAAAGCCCTGTACAGAGAGATATTCAAGTTTTAACGCGCAAAGGTCAGTGTAGTCGACTTCTGTAACATTGGTGACTTTAACTAATAAACTGTACCAATTGGCCCAACCAAAAATTCTATAAATAAATCCATGGATAAATATATGAGTATAAATTCAGGGAAAATTTACGGAATCAGTTTCCGAGTTTCGAAACTCGAGATATGATTTTTATGGCGACAGTGACGCAGTTTTCCAGCCTGTCTGGAAATGCCAAATTGGTTGGTACCTTGAGAAGATTTGGCCCATTAACCCCTCGTGTCCGACACCGGCGACGGTCACGGGTTCGGGGTGTTACAGTAAGGATGGACGAGTTTTGACGAGCTCTTACTATGGTGTGTAGGGCTGGATTAGGTAGTGGATTGCACTATTGTGCATGAACTTGTTATTAGATACTAAGAATTTGTGATCAATGTGATTTTGAATTGTATTATGTACTGCTTATTGTATGCTATCATTTATTTATTTTATTATGAATGTTATTCATATGTTAAGACCACACTAAACTTCATAGTTCACCCCTTAATTTTCCCTCTTTTTTAGATAACTCGTGAGGTTAGGACTTAGACTTGGCATTCGGAGCACTGTCAACGGTTTTGAATAAACATATTTTTAAACTATTTTACAAACATTGTTGTTGTTTTTTTTGTTAAACGAATGGTGGCATGGACTCAGTTACTCATAAGAATTTTGGGATATTGCATTACTCATTTTTGGACATTAAACCTGAACTTGGCTTAGAACTTCAAGATTGTCAAATTACTTTAAAATATTTGCAAATGAGATTTTTATAATAACATTAGATTTAAAATTGAATAAAAGAATAACTAACACAAATCGATGTTTTCATAAACAAGATTAAATAGATATGGGTTTTTGACACTGAACAAACTAATGGGACATTTGACGTTATGTTTAAGCATGAAATAAAAGCTTTTAAAAAAGTGAATTTTACCAACTCTAGTGAAAAGTATAGATACCCTAACATTAGTATCAATACTTGATCAAATAAACGGTTTCCAAAATAAACAAAATGCCATAATATTTTATAAATTTCAAAATTGGAAAAATGCCTAAATTATTTTAATACTTAACTTAAATAAGTATTAATACTTTTCTAATTAGTATTGATACCCTTTACAAAACTCAAATTCTTTTATTAAAGGGGTTTTTGACTTTTTTCGAAAATTGAATGTTTCACTGGGTCATTCCAATGGCTAGTGTGACCTCTATAATTCGGTCATAACGCCTAGGTTGGGTTGGGGAGGTTACATGAGCACAACACTCAAGTACATTGGAAATAAAAACTAAAGAATTACACATCAAGAAAGCAGTATGAACATGTGACTGAAAACTAGATCATACCGAGAAAAAAAAGCTTAGGATTGAACACGAATTTGATGAATGTCTAAACATAAATACTTTGTCGCTCTACTTACGATTAAATTATCGAATAAATCTTTTATAAATATATTTTAAGGTAAACTATGCAATTAGTCACTTAATTTTCGTAAATTTTCATTTTGGTTATTAAAAGTGAAAATTTTCAATTATAACATCGTCGTTAGATAGTTTTATTTGTTTTAGTCACTCATCGTTAGTTTATTTTCATGTTTTAGTCACTCGTCATTAATTTGGCCAACAACAATGTTATTTTACACTCATTTTAGTCACCCAATTTTAATAAGTTTTCCTTTTGGTCACTTATTTGTCTTTTTAATTTATTTTATTATTTTTCTTTTTTCTAAGAATTAATTTTAGTTTGTTTACCAATAAAAGGGGAAAACTTAGGGTTTTATAAGGAATTATAGAGTTTTTATAGGGAAAACCTAGATGTAGAGTGTGCCTCACATTTTAGACAAAATAAAGTTGACGTCATGACGAGGAAGAGCCGTTGTCTCGACGACACAACTACAACGTCCCGAAGAGAAGTAACACCAAGTCCTGACGAAAAGCAATGCCATGTCCTAATGATGCAATGATGGATGTCTCGGCGTTAGGACGTGGCGACATGTTCCCCACTCAATCGAATTTCTTCTTTTAGTTAAACTCAATTATATTTTCCCAATCTAGTTCTAATTATTCAATGGATGTTTTAATAATATTTGTACATAAAATTCAACCTATAAATAAGCCTCTTAGCAACCCTAGATAGTTTAGAATAACAACACAAAATTCAGAGAGAGTTTTTGGGAATTTTAGGGAATCGTTGTATTTCGGGTTTAAGGTTTATTTGTTTCTCCATCTTGTACTCCCCCTTTTCGGTTTTTGTAGTTTTAGTAAAGTTTTTTTTCTCTTAGTTTTTTAATCCTCTTTGAAGGGATTTTTTCACATAAATATTTATATCTAATTTTCTCGATTTTTGTTTGTGTTCGTTGCATATTTCGGCTTCAACCCAACAAACTGGTATGAAATTTTGGTTCATTTTCCGAATTCATCTCGTTCAAATATTGCAATGAGGTACGATACCGAGAAGTTCGATGGGATTAAAAATATAAGCTTTTGGCAAGTTAGGATGATAACAATTCTAGTTTAGAACAGTTCGAAAAAAATTATTACAAGGAAAAAACCCGTGGATGCAAATCAGACAGAATGAGAGGAACTTGATGAGAAGGCACTGTCAACTATTTAGTTGTGCCTCACTAAAAATGTATTGTATGAGGTACTTTTAAAGAAGATGATGATAACCCTGTGGAGGAAATTGGAAGCCCTTTATATAACAAAGTCTCTCACAAATATCTTAGTGTTAAAACAATGATTATACACATTTCGAGTGATAGAAGGTGAGTCTATTAGGGTTCACATCAGTGAATTTGTCACTCTCCTTAATGACCTAAAGAATGTTGAGCCCAACATAGAAGACGAATATCAAAGTATGCTATTACTTTGTTCCTTGCCCTTTTCATACAAATTTTTTAAGGAAACACTGATTTATAATAGAGAGATACTCTCGTTTAAGGATGCAAATGAAAATCTTTTGAGTAAAGATAAACTCGACAATGAGTTAGACTCAAAGAACAAGTTAGATGGGCAAGTCTTGATTTTGGTTGTTAGATAAAGGCAACAATCTAAGGATTTGGGTCAAAGAAGATCAAGAGCAAGATCTAAGTTAAGGAACCGAGACAAGGAATGTGGCTATTGCAAAAAAAAAGGGTCACATTAAAAATAAATGTCGTAACAGCCCTCTTTCGATAAAATCAAAACAGTGGTTCTAGGACCACAAATATGAAACGAAAATTATTATTTTATCATTATTTTAATGTCTATGGAATGTTAGTAGGGTCGTATTAAAATATTATTAAGAAATTTTGACGTTTGCATGTTTAATTGAGTGAAAAAAAACTAAATCGTAAAAGGTGCAAAAGTAGAGTTCTATAAGTTAAAGGTATCAATTAGCTATGAAATTGTAAAGTAAGGGGATTATAGCTTAAGTCTGTAATTGTTTTGTAACACTCCAGATCGAGTTGAGGGCGTTACATGGCCTAAAGTAGTTTTCTTGGTAGTGGTATAAGAAGTTAGATTCCTTCATGTTAGATATTGGTTTCGTTCAAAATAGAAATAATAGATGTGTTTATTTACAACATTTAGATGATGGACCATTTATTTATTTGCTGTTTTATGTTGATTATATGTTAATTACAGTTAGGGATCCATCTAAAATTGAACGACTTAAAACCATACTTAACTCAAAGTTGAGATGAAGGATCTTGGTGCAACTAAGAAAATTTTTAAGGATGAAAATTTTGAGAGATTGACACTCTAGAAAGTTATTTCTATCACAGCAAAAATAATCGAAAGGATTCTTGAACGATTTGGAATGCAAGATTCTAAACCAATTAGTACTCCCTTAGCTACCTACTTCAAACTTTCAACTTCAGATTCACCACAAACTGAAGATGAAGAAAGGTACATGTCCTCAGTTCCCTTTTCTAGTGCAGTTGGAAGCCTAATGTATGCAATGATTTGTACTCATCCCAATATTTCACATGTTGTTAGTGTAATAAGTAAATATATGATCATACTTGGTAAATTACACTAGTAAGCTGTGAAGTGGATTCTAAGATATTTAATAGAGACTTCCAGTACTTGTTTGGAAATCAGAAGATGTTTAGAAGGTCTTGACATCTATGTAGATTCAGATTATGTCAGATACCTAAACAAAAGAAGATCTCTCACAGGTTATATGTTCACCTTCGAAAATAACACTATCAGTTGGAAAGCCAACCTTCACAAAGGTTGAATATATGGCCATCATAGAGTCATTGAAAGAGGCCATTTGGTTAATAGGTCTATTCAAGGAGTTGGTTGATAAAAACGACATTTTTCTTTTATTGCGTTAGCCAAAGTGCCATACATCTCATGAAAGATTAAATGCATCATGAAATAACAAAGCATATAGATATTCGACACTTCTTTTTTTGAGACATGATTGCTCAATGAGATGTTCATGTTTACAAAATTGCCACAGAGAACAATCCAGTAGACTTGATGATAAAGAGTCTGCCAATTTCTAAGTCCAAACATTGTTTGCACTTGTGGCAAGTTCGGATGATAACAATTCTAGTTCAGAACAGTCTGAAAAAGGTCATTACAGGGAAAAAGCCCGCAGATGCGAATCAGACAGAGTGAGAGGAACTTGATGAGAAGGCATTGTCAATTATTCAGTTGTGCCTCACTAAAAATGTATTACAAAAGGTGCTTTTACAACAATGTTTCTTGCAAATATCTTAGTGCTAAAACAATGATTATACACATTTCAAATGATAGAAGGTCAGTCTATTAGGGCTCACATCAGTGAATTTGTCACTCTACTTACTAACCTAAAGAATGTTGAGCCCAACATAGAAGACGAATATCAAACTATCGTATTGCTTTGTTCTTTTCCCTTTTCATGCAAAATTTTCAAGGAAACCCTGATTTATAGTAGAGAGATACTCTAGTTGAATGACACGAAGGAAAATCTTTTGAGTAAAGATAAACTCGACAATGAGTTAGGCTCAAAGAACAAGTCAAATAGGCAGGTCTCGATTTTGGTTGTTAGATAAAGGCAACAATCTAAGGATTTGGGTCAAAGAAGATTAAGAACAAAATCTAAGTCAAGGAACCGCGACAAGGAATGTGGCTATTGTAAAAAAAAAAAGGTCACATCAAAAATGAATGTTGTAACAACCCTCTTTCAATGAAATTAGAACAGTGGTTCTGGGACCATAAATTCGAAGAGAAAATTATTATTTTATTATTATTTTAATGTCTATGGAATGTTAGTAAGGTCGTATTAAAACCTCATTAAGAAATTTTGACGTTTGCATGTTTAATTAAGTGAAAAAGATTAAATCGTAAAAGGTGCAAAAGTAGAATTCTATAAGTTAAAGGTATCAATTAGCTATGAAATTTTAAAGTAAGGGGATTTATATGATAATTATACCATTATTATTATTAGTGGACAAGATGGGCATGAAATTGATGTTTTATGTAACACTCCAAACTCGGCCCAGACGTTACGATCGAATCTGGCGTGTCACATTGAAGCGTTACTAGAAAAGTCATGTTTTATCTAAAGTCTTTCTTAGTGTTTAAAGAATATCTTCGTTATAGATTAAAGTGAATGGAAGCTGTGCACCAGGTAGGATGCTAGAAAAGAGGAGGTGAGTCAATTAGACTGCTTAAGTACCCAGCTCTCCACGGATCCAATCCTAGACATTCACACAACCATTGCCACACTTTAACTGAGTGATTGTTCATGGAAAACCAATTCGTTTAAAACCATTTGAAAAGGTTATTAATTTTCAAAATGTTTTCATTGTAGAAGCTTTGCTTTGTTATCGCAATATTTTGAAATTAAGTAACCTTTTTAAAACACACCCTAGAGCTATTCAATTTTAAATAATTAAAACAATATCATATCTAAGCTAACAAAACATACTAAAAACAATTAAAGCAGCCTTGTTACAAATTAAAAACCCGAAAACATAAAGGAAATAATCTAAAATAAAAGTGAAGGCATAACACTTATTTTAAACCATCCACATGGCCACTCTGAATCCCTTCAGCTCCAAGCCCACCGATCTAAGGCTCACCTGCAAAGATGGGAAAAAGGAGGTGAGTTTGGAAAACTCAGTGTGTAAAATAAACCCAACTAGAGCCTAAATCGGTTCAAGCTTTATTGGGCCTAAGCCGTATCCAGTCATAGTATTAACTGGGCCTTAGCCCTATTCAGAAATCAAAGTTAACTGGGCCTTAGCCCATATCAATATTAATCTGGGCCATAGCCCCTTACAGTATCAGAGTATATTGGGCCTAGCCCTTATCAATATCAATCTGGGTTGTAGCCCTATTACAAGTCGAGATATATTGGGCCTTACCCATATTAACATAGTTAGGCCCATTTCAATACAGTTGGCCCATAACAAAACAGACTCATATGATTAATGCATGATAACCCCATCCAACCCTGCACTTGCCTCCGTCCATTCCTACACTTCCTGTGGGCAATAAATCACCCACACCATCTCTACACTTACAGTGTTAGCACCGGTTGCGGTACTAACTATAATCCACAGTAAAGTTTTTTATATCAGAATATGTGGCATAGCCACCAGAACGGGTTCTTCTTCCATAACAAAACCCAACCCCATGCAGTATGACATGTATATAATTAACAAGGCATGCTTCAGAAAGACAGTCAGATTATAGCGTAAGAATAGTTACTTACCCTCGAGGGGTGTAATCGTAAACTTACCTCTTTAGGGGTATTACGGTAATTCTACCTTACAGAGGTATTTCAGTAATTTTATCAGTCTTTTAGGGTTTCATACTCATTATAGTTATTAACGTGTCTTCAGAATACTTACCGGACGTTGTTACCGAAATGGGCCCGTTAGCCCATTACCCAATTTCGGCCCATCGAAGCCCAAATTCACCGAGGTGCACGAAATTGCACACTTTGCAATCTTACCATTGAAGTTACCAAAATTATCAATACAAATAATCCCACGAGCGCTCGCACGCTCGCAAGTTCTTAAAATGCCGGCTTTTCGACATTTTGGCTTTTCGACTTTTACCGATGTAGTCTACTAGTGGGTGTCGTTTACACTCCTGTTTTACGACAAAACGATGACGAGTTCCACACACGAGTTGCCTACAATCAATTACTAACACGTTAAACTATGAATCCATAACAACTTATATACAAATCCCCTTACCAATAATCGACCATTAACACCTTAGGAACTAAAGTTCTTACCTTTGCCGGAATATGGACTAGATCTAAATCTAGTCGTTCCAATTATCCAAGCCCTCGATCAGTAGCCTTTAATCCACACTAGAGCAAAACAAATCAAATAACACCACTAAACCCTTTTAGTTTAGTCGACAGGCACCCTTTGCATATAGGGGTTTTCGGCTTTTCTTTAAATCACCAAATAATGAATGGAGAAGGGATTCTGAGCACTTACCAAAGATTTACTTGTCAAAAACGTTCCCAAGCACCTTCTTATTCCTGATTGGTTGTAGATCTAACCCAAAATACGAATAGAGAATAGATCTAGGTGATTCAGCTTTTGAAGAAACGAGATAGAGAATAGAAGTTTGTGAAGTAGAGGGGAGATGTCAGCAGAAGGATAAGAGAGTTGTGAGGTTCAGCTTTTTGGCACGGAGAAAAGTCTCTATATTTAGCAATAATGAGAAGAGAATCAAAGAGAAATGACTTATGAGTAGTAGTAGAAGATTAAGCTTGGTGAAGAAAAGATGAACAAAAAGAATGAAGGTCGATCTCAGAAATAATAATAGATGTGAATGACCCCAACCTAAATCGACTAACACTTAAAAATACCCAAAACTAAACAAAGAAGAAAAACAACCCATACAAGCCAAAATTTTAAGAGCTTTCTCGACATTTAATTGCCTATAGCCGAATTGGTACTACCATGAGTCCTATTTCGGTATAAAATCCTTCCCAAGTTCAAATTCCATGTTTTTCTCCTTAATTTTAGCCACCACCTAATTTGAATTCCATCCAAATCCTTCCTATCGATTAGCAGCCACCATTTTCCCACTGCTTGGCCTACTCAATTTGCTGCTTGGAAGAGTTTCGGTCCAATTGAATTACTCCCCCACGCATGCAGCCAAAAAGTAGCCCATTCTTGCGCATGACAGCTCCAACCCACGCCCTTCAGCATACCCCACTGGCGCCATCGGGACACAACATTGTTTTCGATATAATACTGCCACAATAATTTATAACCCTTACCTGCTTCAATTCTGGCCCGCTTTAAAAAATAAAACAGAATTCGCCCGCGTAAGGACTCGAACCTACGCCCTCTTCGCGTGCCTAGCACGCTACTGCCACTGCGCCACGAGCACTCCTTGTGCTGGATTATGCTCGTAACTCCTCTTAACCACTATTTTAACTGCAACCTGAATACTAAAAAAAACAACCATTTGCGCGCGCCGTGCCTTGAACCCAGGTACCTCCCACGCCCTCTTAGCGTGCTTAGCCACTGGGCCAGGTGCTTGTTTGTGTTAAAACTCAGCCCAAATTATTAATAAGGCCTACTGCCCAGATTCCCTAAGGTAGCATAAAATTTAAAAAAAAAAAATTTGCTAGAGTCTGGAATCGAACCCAAGCCTTTCCTCACACTATAAATCCATCGTAATTCACTTAGATCCTACACTAAATAATTAATAACAATATTGGTAATAATTTCTCGTAAAAAGTTAAAAAATCAATAATTCTATCTCGGCCATCTTCTACCCGAGCTTGGACTCCAAACCCAATATTTCTAGACCCAATTTTTGGGGCTTTACAACTCTACCCCCTTAAAAAAAATTCGTCCTAGAAATTTTCCATCCAGCTATCAGTTGTCTAATACCGACTATTGCACTATGCTACCGCTGTGCACTCTGATTAAAAATAATTCTTAGTATGACCCAGAACATCTAATTACCAAAGTAAAGAAACATTTATCAAGCACGCATACAACTCGTAACACACACTTAAATAGAATAAGCTTGGCAATCCTGAGCTTGATGCTCCTTGGACCCACATCTAAAGTATGCTCCTGTCTTCCTATGGCATTCACCCAGATGACGCCCGTTGTAGTTCTTGGAGGTTGGAAAGGTTGGTCGTGTCTTAACATATTTCACAGAACGAGGCTCGGTCTTCTGAGAACTAGAATCCTTCCTCTTATTATACTCCAAACACCCTGCTTGAAGCGTTTCCCTAATTTCCTTAACCTTGGTCTCCAATACTTCTTCTACCACTTTCCTTACTAACTCGGCCAGTGCCTCAGTCCCAAGCTCTGAGTTACCACAACCCGAAGTTGGTAGACTTTGCTTACCCTCAGAATCTATATCAACACTCTACATTATCAGCATGCATAACAATAACTACCAAGATCTCGATTCAAAAATTTCAGTATTTATATAGATTTTCTATGCATAAAGAGTATTTCAAAGTTCTTATTTTCTCAGTATCGTATCCTAGCTACAGTCTCAGTCTTTTGAAGTTTTCAGTTTTCCCTACTGTCTCAGTTTCTACAGTTTCAGTGTTACCCTAAATACAGAATCCTAGTAGGGTCTCAGTACTATCTACAGTAGTATAACAGTATTTTAGTATAGTACAGTACAGTATAAAAATACTTACAGACTTGGTGCTGGGGATTCGGTGTACCACACTTCAGAGACCAGATTTTAGAAAACCAAATTTTCGCAAAAACAATTTTTTTTTATTCCCAGAAGAAAACCTTAACTTTTGGAAAATTACCAATATCTGAAAGACATTAATTTGAACGGGTTTTTCTTGAGAAATCTTCAAAACTGTTTTCTTCAAAACACCTTTTTGGACCTTTATTTAAAATCATAGAAAACTTTTTAGACCTGATCCACAGCTGAGCTGTTGTAACTTGGCTCTGATACTACTAAATGTAACACCCCAAATTCGGCCCAGACGTTACGATCGAATCTGGCGTGTCACATTAAAGCGTTACTAGAAAAGTTATGTTTTATCTAAAGTCTTTCTTAGTGTTTAAAGAATATCTTCATTATAGATTAAAGTGAATGGAAGCTGTGCACCAGGTAGGATGCCAGAAAAGAGGAGGTGAGTCAATTAGACTGCTTAAGTACCCAGCTCTCCACGGATCCAATCCTAGACATGCACACAACCATTGCCACACTTTAACTGAGTGATTGTTCATGGAAAACCAATTCGTTTAAAACCATTTGAAAAGGTTATTAATTTTGAAAACGTTTTCGTTGCGGAAGCTTTGCTTTGTTATCGCGATATTTTGAAATTATTAAGTAACCTTTTTAAAACACGCCCTAGAGCTATTCAATTTTAAACAATTAAAACAATATCATATCTAAGCTAACAAAACATACTAAAAATAATTAAAGCAGCCTTGTTACAAATTAAAAACCCGAAAACATAAATGAAATAATCTAAAATAAAAGTGAAAGTATAACACTTATTTTAAACCGTCCACATGGGCACTCTGAATCCCTTCAGCTCCAAGCCCACCGATCTAAGGCTCACCTGCAAAGATGGGAAAAATGGGGTGAGTTTGGAAAACTCAATGTGTAAAATAAACCCAACTAGAGCCTAAATCGGTTCAAGCTTTACTGGGCCTAAGCCCTATCCAGAAATAGTATTAACTGGGCCTTAGCCCTATTCAGAAATCAGAGTTAATTGGGCCTTAGCCCATATCAATATTAATCTGGGCCATAGCCCCTTACAGTATCAGAGTATACTGGGCCTAGCCCATATCAGTATCAATCTGGGCCGTAGCCCTATTACAAGTCGAGATATATTGGGCCTTCCCATATTAACACAGTTGGGCCCATTTCAATACAGTTGGCCCATAACAAAATAGACTCATATGATTAATGCATGATAACCCCATCCAACCCTGCACTTGCCTCCGTCCATCCCTACACTTCTTGTGGGCAATAAATCACCCACGCCATCCCTACACTTACAGTGTTAGAACCGGTAGCGGCATTAACTATAATCCACAGCAAAGCTACTTATATCAAAATATGTGGCACAGCCACCAGAACGGGTTCTTCCTTCATAACAAAACCCAACCCCATGCAGTATGACATGTATGCAGAATATATATAATTAACAAGGCATGCTTCAGAAAGACAGTCAAATTATAGCGTAAGAATAGTTATTTACCTTCGAGGGACGTAATCGTAAACTTACCCCTTTAGGGGTATTACGGTAATTCTACCTTACAGAGGTATTTCAGTAATTTTATCAATTTTTTAAGGTTTCATACTCATTACAATTATTAACGTGTCTTCAGAATACTTACCGGATGTTTTTATCGAAATGGGCTCGTTAGCCCATTACCCAATTTTGGCCCATCAAACCCAAATTCACCGAGGTGCACGAAATTACGCACTTTGCAATCTTACCATTGAAGTTACCAAAATTATCAATACAAACAATCCCACGAGCGCTCACACGCTCGTAAGTTCTCGAAATGCCAGCTTTTCTACATTTTGGCTTTTCGACTTTTGCCGATCTAGTCTACTAGTGGGTGTCATTTACACACCTATTTTACGAAAAAATGCTGACGAGTTCCACACACGAGTTGCCTGCAATCAGTTACTAACACGTTAAACTATGAATCCATAACAACTTATATACAAATCCCCTTACCAATAATCGACCATTAACATCTTAGGCACTAAACTTCTTACCTTTACCAGAATATGGACTAGATCTAAATCTAGTCGTTCCAATTATCCAAGCCCTCGATCAGTAGCCTTTAATCCACACTAGAGCAAAACAAATCAAATAACACCACTAAACCCTTTTAGTTTAGTCGACAGGCACCCTTTACATATAGGGGTTTTCGACTTTTCTTTAAATCACCAAATAATGGATAGAGAAGGGATTCCGAGCACTTACCAAAGATTTACTTGCCAAAAATGTTCCCAAGCACCTTCCTATTCCCGATTTGTTGTAGATCTAACCCAAAATACGAATAGAGAATAGATCTAGGTGATTCTGCTTTTGAAGAAACGAGATGGAGAATAAAAGTTTGTGAAGTAGAAGGGAGATGTCAGTAGAAGGATAAGAGAGTTGTGAGGTTCGACTTTTTGGCACGGAGAAAAGTCTCTATATTCGGCAATAATGAGAAGAGAATTAAAGAGAAAGGACTTATGAGTAGGAGTAGAAGATTAAGCTTGGTGAAGAAAAGATGAACAAAAAGAATGAAGGTCGGTCTCAAAAATAATAATAGATGTGAATGGCCCCAACCTAAATCGACTAACACTTAAAAATACCCAAAACTAAACAAAGAAGAAAAACAACCCATACAAGCCAAAATTTTAAGAGCTTTCTTGGTATTTAATTGCCTATAGCCGAATTGGTACTACCATGAGTCCTATTTCGGCATAAAATCCTTCCCAAGTTCAAATTCCATGTTTTTCTCCTTAATTTTAGCCACCACCTAATTTGTATTCCATCCAAATCCTTCCTACCAATTAGTAGCCACCATTTTCCCACCGTTTGGCCGACTCAATTTGCTGCTTGGAAGAGTTTCGATCCAATTGAATTACTGTGACAGCCCAAAATTGACCCTAGTCGGGAAGTGGTTTCGGGACCGCTAAACCGAGTCACCAAAATGTTTGAACGTAATATTTATTGTCTAGAATATGTAATTATGAATGTGTGAAAATTTCAGGCTTCGATTTAGCCGATAGCATGTGAATTCAGTTAGTAGGACTTGTGTGACACTTTTGAAAAGTGATAGGCTAATCTATAAGGACCTAATAGTGCATGTAGTCAAAGGGAGGACTTGCATGTCAAATTTCCCCTAATAGCTAGTGGCCGCCATGACAAGAGATTATGGGTAAAAACATGTCATAAAACATGTTGGGACAATGGTGTATGTAAGAAAAAAAATAAAATAGTGAGCATGGGAATTTAATAATGAAAGGAACAAAAAAAAAAGAGAAAAAATGGTCTCATGCATGCCCATTGCCATGAGTGTGGAGAAAGAAAGAAGAATTTTTGTTCATCATTTTCATTTCCTTTGGGCTGAAAATTCTAAGGAAGAAGGACGAATTCTTGTTTCATGTTGGTTTGGAAGAGGTTTAGGAGGAGGTTTGGCCATACTTGTACCTAGATTAAGGTAAGTTTGATGTTTTGCCATGAGATTCATGTATATTTTAGTTGCTAGCTTGATGTTCTTGTTAGCCCATGGTTCAAATCTTTGTTATGTCATGGGAATGAAATTCGCCAAAGTGAATATGGTGTTAATGCCATTGCATGCTAAATATCAAGCTTGATAATGATACATGTGATGGTGGATTGAGGATTCTTAGATTTTCTTTTAGCATTTTTGAATGAGATACTAAGTTCTTTGTTTAACCATGACCAAATTGAAACGGTATGGTGTTGTGGTATTCGCCATGTTATATCCATAAGTATGATTCATGCATGTTGCATGGTAAGTAAGATTTAAGCTTTGGATATGTGTATATATTTGGATATAAGCCACTTGAGAATTCGCCATTGCACCTACATGAATATATGTTTGCACATGATGAATTGGTATGACATATATACTATTTTAAGGTGTATATTTGCTTGTGATGTTGTTTGGTTATGAAATAAATGAGAGATGTGTATAGAGCTACAATATGTAATGCGTTAATTAGGAAAATGTATGCTGTTTTTTTGTGTAGTATTAGTGTAAAATTGGCCTCAACATAGACATGCATATTCGCCAAAGGAAGTAGATTGGTGTGCATGTATTCGGTTAGAGGCAACCATATTGAAGCCTTATCTTGGCTTAGATTGTTGACCAAATGGGTAATAAGTGAGGATGGTTGCGAATATACAAACATACATATGCATGTGTAATTGAATTATGAATGTTTAGCAAGAGGGTTAAACTAGTTGATTTATTGATTAAGCTCAAGGAGTTAAAGAAGGAGAATCAAGCAAGGGAAAGACGAAGGTCATCGAGTAGCCGACTTGGACTATTTTACCCAACACAAGGTAAGTCATTAAGCATATATTTGATATTGCTTAAATGATTGTAATATCTATGCAATTGTGTTTAATGAGATGAAATATATACAAATGTATGTGTATGAAAAGATGATATTGTTGAACGTAAAAGAGATAGTGAAATGTGTAGGAAGTTTGCTTCGACACTAAGTGTGCGAGAAATAGATGTGTACGGGGACAAGATTGGCACTGAGTGTGCGAGCTTGTAATGTATGGCACTAAGTGTGCGAGTTTGGACTATATGGCACTATGTGTGCGGGCTTGAATCACATGGCACTAAGTGTGCGTGATTGAGTATTAAGCACTATGTGTGCGAACTCTACACATATCTCCGATTGAACATTTATATGGAGGCGTGACTTCATCGAGATGAGTATGGACAGCGGAAAGAGTAAGTACCTTGAGTTCATGGCTAATAGATGCTATGTTCATGCTCGGGGTGGAGTTGGTAAGATTTAAATCTATGTGATGATTTCAATTGCATTCCCGTAAATAAGGTATCGTGGAATAGATGAAAGTTCATTTGATTGCATGATTGTTGCGGAAATGAAATGATGTATGGAAATTGCTTCAAATATCCTATTGAACAGTATATGAAATGTAAATGTATGACTTGGTATGAGATTGATCCGAAAGATCTAAGGAACTATGGTATCGTTCGGTATGGCTGGAACACTTGGCCTTGTTTCATTATTTCATTTTATGATAATTGTATTAATGGATGGTTGTGGAATGCTTATGACTTACTGAGTTATAAACTCACTCGGTGTTTTCTTGTCACCCATTTTAGGTTTCTTGGACTCGTCTCCTTTTGGGTGTTCAGAATCACAACGAAGCCATCACACCATGAGCAATTTTTGGTATTGTCTTCTTAGTCAACTTAGGAGAACATTTGGCATGTATGGGCTATTTTGTTTTGTTAAATTTTGGGTTGTAAACTTTAAGCCATGTGAAAATGGCCTATGTGGTCGTTTGAGTGGGATGCTAGAATCTATAGCCACGAGTCTTAGAAACCTTAATTTTGATAAGGTGGTCATAATTTGTGTCACGTATGATGGATGATTAGTAAGGCTAAGGAAGGATTCATGAAATTGGCATAGTCTACTGCAGTAACTGTTGCGGACGGCAGCAGTGATATGAGATCGAAAAATCACTAAAAATAGTAGAAGTGGAATTAATAGCTAAAAAAATTACGTACTCGAATCTTGATGGGTCTATTTTCATATGGATGAAACGAAACGACCATATGAGCTGTATTTTAAGAGATATCCAAGATTTCGTGAGACAGGGCCAGAACGGTTTCTGTATTCTCTGTTCCGACTTTGAAAATTCATTATAAATTAACCAGAGATAATTAGGAGTCATACCACATATGTATAAATTCCTCTTTGAGTCTAGTTTCTAAAGAAACAAACGGCATCAGTATTGAATCCCTACACAGGGAGTTATTCCAGTTGTAATGTACGAAGGTCAGTGTAGTCGACCCCTGTAACATGGGAGACTTTAACTAATAAACTGTACTAATTGGCTTGACCAAAAATTCTAGAAAAAAATCTGTAGATGGACATATGAGTCTAGTTTCATGGAAAAATTACGAAACTGATTTTCTAGTTGTAAAACTCAAGTTATGATTTTTGAAGTGACTAGTACACAGATTGGCAGCTTGTCTGGAAAATTCTCAATAAGTGGTTTGAAGTCTGTTAACACCTCGTGTTCGACTCCGGCGACGGTCTCGGGTTCGGGGTGTTACAATATTATTGGTATCAGAGCTATGGTTTAGTCGGTTCTAGGACTACCGTAGCGCATGTGAGTCTAGCTATACATGCCAATGTGTTAGTGCTTAAAAATGTGATGACTTCTGACGGTTGAAATTTTTGTTTTGATTAGCAAATGGAACCCGGGGTAGAGAGACCCTTGGCGGATGACGTTGAAAGTGTAGCGGCTGCCAATATTATTTAATTGTTTGAAATTGAATAGCTCTAGGGCGTGTTTTAAAAAGGTTACTTGATTTCAAAATATCGCGATAACAAAGCAAAGCTTCCGCAACGAAAACGTTTTCAAAATTAATAACCTTTTCAAATGGTTTAAAACGAAATGGTTTTCCCTGAACAATCGCTCAGTTAAAGTGTGGCAATGGTTGTGTGCATGTCTAAGAGTGGATCCGCAGAGAGCTTGGTACTTAAGCAGTCTAATGGACTCACCTCCTCTTTTCTGGCATCCTACCTGGTGCACAGCTTCCATTCACTTTAATCTAAAACGAAAACATTCTTTAAACACTAAGAAAGATTTTAAATAAAACATGACTTCACTAGTAATGTTTCAATGTGACACGCCGGATTCGGCCGTAATGTCTGGGCCGGGTTTGGGGTGTTACAGGGAATTTCGGGGAATCTTTGTATTTTGGGTTCAGGGTTTATTGTTTCTCCATCTTGTACTCCCCTTTTCGATTTTTGTCGTTCTAGTGAAGTTTTTTTTGTCTGTGGTTTTTATCCTCTTCGGAGGGGTTTTTTCATGTAAATATTTGTGTCCAATTTTCTCGATTTTTGTTCGTGTTTGTTACATAATTTGGGTTCGACCTAACACTAGGTTTTAGTAGAGATAAATATTTTATCTTTTTAATTTCCTTTATTTTCTCTTTTTAGAATTAATTTTTAGTTTTTTTCCACGAAAAAAGGAAATTTTAAATTTTTACAATGAATTACCTAGGTTTTTACGGTAATTCCCTTTACCTAGGGTTTTTATAGGGAATTACTTGGGTTTTTATAGGGAATTGAGTTACCTAGAAAACTTGGATTTCATCTTATTATATGAATAACTCAATTATCTATAAAAACCTAGGATTTCCCCTATTTTTTGAAAAAAGAATAAAATTAATTAAAAAAGAAATGAGTGACCAAAATGAAAATATACTAAAATTAGGTGACTAAAATGAATATACAATAACATTGTCGTTAGCCAAATTAATGACGAGTGACTAAAATGAAAAAAAACTATCAAACAACAGTGCTATATTTGAAAATTTTTCATTTTTAATAACCAAAACAAAAAATTTTAAAAAAATATTGACTAATTATGTGGTTTATACATATTTTTAATATTAATTTTCTTGGACAGATATTGTGGATTTGATCCATTTAAATAAATTCAAATATCGTTCAATTATTAAGGCAAAATGGGTTTTGATTGGAAAAGCAAAAGGCAAAACATGAAACATGAAACATATGGTACATAAAATACATTAAAGTGAAAGAAAAAGTGGTAAAGTAGGAAGGCAATTATAAAGGAAGATGTTGTAAATGTCTTCACTTATGGTCTTTGGTCTTTCTTTATTACTAATATTCAGTTAAAGCTGATATTTTATCCTAAAAAGAATAATAGTACGTAAGATAGACTTTTAATCGTTTAAAGCAAATTAATTTCTTTGACTTCATAACTGATGAGATGTTTGTTTTATTAAGAATAATTTTAGAAAATGATTTTTAAAAATTGCATTGATTTTTTAATATTTGAATGATTTTGGGTCAAATATTTTCTATTATTTGACAAAATTTTCTAAAATTATTTTCAGTTAAACAAAATATTATAAATGTATTTTCTTTTAACAACGGAAATTTTATAATAATTAATAGTTTATATAGACTTAAGAATAACCAAAGCCTATTAAAAATTAATTTGAAGCTACATATATTACATATATGAGAGTAGATAATGACACATTATAGTTAGAAGACATATCTGAAGCTAAACAAGATAAACAAATACTAATATTTATATTATTAAAATGTTCATATTTTATACTATAAAATATTTCTTACTAAATATTTATAAATTGTAAAATATATTTATTTATAAAATATTTTTCAATAAAATTTTAAGAATATCATTTGAATTTAAAATTAAGATTATTATTAAAATTAAATTGTTTATTACATGATTTTATTAAAATAATAAATATTTAGTTATATTATTACTCTAATTAAATATAAATATATATTTTCTAATCATATTAAAAATTATAATATTTGATATCAATATTTTAATATTTAAAAATTAAAATTAAAAACATATTATTAATATATTAATATTGAAAATACCTTTCGTTTTTAAAAGGAGATATCAATTTCAATTATAAAGAGCTGATTCTCTGTTAATCAATAAATCATTTTTTGGTGATGAAATTATTTTTCACAACACAAACATTAAACCATTTTCTACTAAACAAAATTAATAATTATAAACAAAAAATGGGAGAGGAAATCTGAAATAACTTGGAGCATTGTGGAGAAAATGGAAATTTGGAAGCCTAACAATACAACTTGGGCTACTTAATATCAAAGCCATATGGCAACAATGTGCAGCCCTTCAATCCTACAATGACTTGGGCTTATCTCCATATCCTAATCCAAATTATGGAAGGGGTTTACTTTTCATCACATAATCTTCCATTCTTATGATCAGACAACATAAATTAATATATATTTTTAACTAAGTTATATGAAAGGAGAGATGGGTGGTTTGGATAATTTTGGGAAGGTAGGGATTACTTTTATTAGGGTAGATGATGTGATGTGTTGACAATGATGAGCTACTAATTACATTTACCAATGTAAATCACTTTTGGAAGAAATTATGGACTAAAAAAATTGAAAACAAAAATATGGTAGGTGATCTATTTTCAATAATAATAATACATTTTCCTCTTTGCCTCTAAGATATCCACGTATATATATTTCTCTACTATATCCCATTTGTTAGTCTACAAAATTGATAAGAATGTCAACGAAAATTATATTAACTTTTTGAAATAAAAAGAATATTTGTTAAGTTGGGTGGTAAAGAGATCAATTTTCTTTATATAAGATTTGAGCTAAATTGTTAGAACTTTCATTGTCCCATTGATGACACTTGTTTAGATAATTTGTTGAATTGCTTATGTTCACTCTTATATTTAAACAAGGTGTTCAAACAAGCCTTTAACAACGAACTCTTGGACAACTCAAGTCAAGTTGAATGTTGACTTTTTGACTTGGTCCTCCATGATTATTTTCTTTATAAGTAAACAATGTTAACTGTTATGATTTTTGAAGCTACAATTTGTTCTAGTCTTTAGGCAAATATCATCCTTTATTTTTAGGTAAATAAAATAGTAAAAAATAGTTTACATTTTGATTTAGTAGCAAATTTTTCTACATTTTAAATTCATCAACTTATTGTATAAATAAATAGCTTGGAAATTCAATAAATCACAATGATTTCAACAAGTTTTTTACTATACTTTCAGTTCTAGTTTACCTGCATCAAGAGTTATTTCTTAAAGGACCTGTGAAATCAAACAATCAAAACACCAAAACCCATAAACACTCTTCATCCACCTACATAAATACAAAACCTTAACCATTAGAAATATGAATACAGAAGCTTCGTTCATTGCAATTGCTCCTCTGATTTTTTATGACACAAATTATCAAGGATGGATTGTTTGAATAGAAGCCTATCTTGAAGCTATTGATGTGTAGAAAGCTGTAGAACAAGAATATGAAATTTCTTTCTTACCAAAGAATCCAACAGTGGCTAAGATGAAAAATCACAAAGATCTGAAGCAGCAAAGATTAAAAGCCAAACCTAGCTTGCTTGCAGCTGTTTCATCTTCTATTTTTTATAGAATAATGACCCTCAAAACTACCAAAGAGATCTAAGATTTCTTAAAGTAAGAGTATGAAGGAGACGAAAGGGTCAGAGGTATGAAAGCATTGAATTTGTGCAGAGAATTTGAGTTAGAAAGGATAAAAGAAACAAAGACGATCAAGGAATATTTCGATAAACTTCTTGGCATTGTCAACAACGTAAGACTCTTTGGCACTGATTACTCTAATTCTAGGATTGTTCAAAAACTCCTCATCACAATTCTTGAGAGGTTTGAGACCATAGTTTTATCTTTGGAAAACATGAAAGACCCATCATGTAACACTCCGTACCCGATACCGTTGCCGGAGTCAAACGCGAGGTGCTAACAGACTTAATTACTTTGTTTTCACAGTCCATTTAAAAAAAAAATTCTAGATAGGCTGGCTAACTGCATCACTGTCGCCTTAAAAATCATATCTCGAGTTCCAAAACTCGAAAACTAATTCCGTAAATTTTCCCTGAAATTAGACTCATATATCCATCTGTGGATTTATTTCTAGAATTTTTGGTCAGGCCAATTGGTACAGTTTATTAGTTAAAGTCTCCCCTGATTCTGGGTTTGACTACTCTGACCTTCATGTATTACGACTTGGACATCTCCCTGTACAGAGCTTCAATACTCATGCCGTTTGTTTCTAATGAAACTAGACTCAAAGGGGAATCTATACATATAAGGCATGACTTCTAATTGTCTCTGGATAATTTATGGTATATTTTCAAAGTCGAAACAGGGGATCCAGAAACCGTTCTGGCCCTGTTTCACGAGAACTTTAATATCTCTTAATATACTGTTCATATGATCGTTTCGTTACTTTCATATGAAAATAGATTCATCAAGGTTAGATTACATAATTTATTCACTATTTAATTCCATTCCTACAAATTTTAGTGATTTTTCAAATCCACACCACTGCTGCTGTCAGCATCTGTTTTCAAGGTAAACTTTACCTATTTCGTGGTTTCCATGGACCAACTAGAGTTTTGTCATACATAGGTCCACATATGATCATATTTAGCCATTCCAATGGCTGATCATTTGCCCAACACTTCCATTCCAGTCCATGGTCACATCATGAAACCATATATATATACATAAACACAAATGGTCTAATGCCATACTCCACTTCTACGAGCCATTTTCGCATGGCTGTACACACATACATCACAAAAAGTACTTGAAAAACAACAAAGGGTAGTCCTATACATGCCATATCCAGAGTTAACCTAAAAGAGTACCAAAAGGGCTTTGATAGTGTAGATGACTTCGACTTCTATGATCCCGAATCCGATAGCTAACGAACAAAATCTAGAAAACAAAGAGCCAAAGCAACGGGGTAAGCATTTTAATGCTTAGTAAGTTTCAAGTAATGAAATCGGCTTTGACTAAAGTATTACGTTCACATAGCTAAATGAATCACTTTATTAATACACATTCTCATAATCATACTTACTTCACACTTCATCAACATATACACATACAAGGTATCAACCTATCTAAGAGCCGAAAGTTCGTTAGTCGATTGAACGAATACTATTTCAAACGAATCGACTTTTCCGATGCACATGCAAACATACCTTATCGTTTGGGTTTTTCGAGCGTATTAATTGAATTTATTACAGCACAAAACGCTCACCTTCAAACCAAGTTTCTTCGGAATTTAGCCGGATATAACCACAAGCACAATTGCCTTCGGGTCTTAACCCGGGTATCGCAACTCGCACAAATGCCCTTCGGGTCTTAACCCAGGTATAACAACTCGCACAAATGCCTTCTTAGCCCAGATATAACAACTCACACAAATGCCTTCGGGTCTTAGCTCGGATATAATTACTAGCATAAATGCCTTCGGGACTTAGCCCGGGTATCATTCAAATGCTCATGCACACATATATCAATAATCATGACACATCCATATTTCATTTTTGTTACTAAGGCTCAAACACAAAACATTTATCAAACCTTTCCAATTTCGGCTCAATAGCCACACACAAAGAGCATGATTTCAATTGGCTTTATAACGTAGTCCCTACGCACATTCGGCTATCCGCCATAATATGACAAATCATTTCAATATAATTCAAGTAGGGTCATTACTCAAGACTTACCTCGGATGTTGTCGAAGCGATTTCGACGGCTATTCGATCACTTTTTCCTTCCCTTTATCCAACTTTGGTCCTCTAAGCTCTTGAGCTAATTCAAACAAATTTACTTCTCAATCAAACACATACATACGGCTACCATATACAATTCAAAAACCAATTCATTCAGATCATTTGTCCATATTTTAGCTTTTAGCATATTTGGTCATTAGAGCGACCTATTTAATCTTCCAAGCATTCATTTCAAATTTTAATTAAACAATGTCGAATGCCATTAAATTACTAATGCTACACACAAACATATGCATAAAATTCATCCATACATAACCTATTGCTCATTCGGTCATTCATCTCTCAAACTTATCAAAGCTTCATATCAAACCTCCCTAGCCGATTATACGTATAAGCACATAATGCGCATTTAGCATTTTATTTACTTCATGATACATTCGGCCTTGGCATAATTTCATTAAAAATCCCTATTAGCCACTTCACCAATCAATCATATCATCCCTAGCCGAATACACATTTTTTTTTCATTCATCCTTAACAAAATCTTATCAAGCTTAAATCCCCATTCCATCACTTTTAAAATGCCAATGTTACAAGAAATGTTACCTAAATTCACATTCGGCAACTACACATACACAAGCCGATTTTCTTCCTATCATCCAATTTAACATGAATCACAAACCTAAACCCTCAATAGCTACTATGGTCGAAAGTCCTAGTCATGCCAAAATCAAAATTCCTAGCATGGGCTACCTAAAGAACTTGATAACTAGTTCAAATCTCAAACCATCTAACATACTTATCAAGTGTATACAACATTACCACCATTTTATCTCAAGTCATACTCATAAGCACATCCATCCAAACACATTCGTACTTAAACATCATTCCGGCTTAACACCCATATCACATTTACTCATTAAAACATGAAGAAGGTAATCAAATTTTCTTCACTAACAACCATGGCCGAATGCTTCATTCACCACCCAAGTCCAAAATTTTAACATAGGCTAATTAAAGAACTTAGTAATTAACTTAAGTTAAGCTAAAATTCCAAAATCTAACATGAATTACTAACCTTGTTTTGAGCTTAAGACAACCGAATGCTATATCCCTTTCTTCCTTTAAGTTTCGGCCAAGCTAGAACCAAGGATACAAGCTTTGTTTTCATTACCCTTTTTCTTTTTCTTTCTTTTATTTATTTCCTTTCTTTTGCATAAAATAATAGTCATTTAATTAAGATTTAATACATATTATATATATGTGACCATCATGGCCGGCCACCACTTATAAAAAGAAGGGGTATTTGACATGCAAAACCATTGTTTTGCATGCATGATTCAATTAGTCATCACACATTTCCCTATCCTACTTTCAAAGTTTACTACTAGGTCCTTTTTAGTGAAATTCACATTTATAACTCTAAATCAAAACATCAAAAATGCCACACATGAATTAACACATATTATAGGCATCAAAATGAATATTAAATTATTTTTATGCCTCGATTTTGTGGTCCCGAAACCACATTCCGACTAGGGTCGTTTTAAGGCTGTCACACATCAACCATCATCTTAGCAGAATTGCTGAATGCTTTGTAGGCGCAGGAACAAAGGAGATGTATAAGACAATAAGGAACAGTAGGGGGTGCTCTTCAAGCTAAATCATAGAGTTACAATGGTGGAAAAAGCAAGAAAAATATGCAAAGTAAAAACAAGCAAATTGGAGGTTCCACAGATGACAAAAAAAGGCAACAAAACTCAAGTTTTTCCTTGTTGTCCTTACTGTAAAAAGAACAATCACCCACAAAAAAGGTGTTAGTGGAAGCTAGATGTGAAATGCAGTAAGTGTGGACAGTTAGGACATGTGGATAAAATATGCAAGTCTCCACAACAATAAAGAGAAGATAATGCTGCTCAAAATCCATAATATGGAAATGTTTCTGGCATCATGCTTCACCACTAGCAACTTAACCGAGAGCTAGCTAATACATAGTGGTTGTACAAACCATATGTCTTATGATCATGAACTCTTCAAAGAGCTTCATCAGACTGATGTCTATAGAGTCAGAATTGGAAATGGGGAATATATTGTTATGGAAGGCAAAGGAACTGTGGCGATTGAAGGTCACACTGGTTTGAAATTTATTTTTGATGTCTTAAATGTGCTTGAAATTAATCAGAACCTTTTGAGTGTTGCTCAACTACTGGAAAAAGGATACAAGGGGTTGTTTGAAAATAAAAATTACATAACCAAATTCCATATGAAAGACAAAAGCTTTGCCTTAAATTTGATGTAAGAAGAGCAGGTTGTTGTACACAAAGAAGATAGCAATACTTTACTTTGGCACAAAAGGTTAGGGCATTTTCACTATACCGCTATACTTTTTATGAAGAAAACAATATTGTAAAAAGCTTGCCTTATTTGGATAAGGAGCAACTTGCATGTGAAATTTGTCGATATGGGAAACAAGCAAGGCTCCCTTTTCCATAAAATAAGGATTGGAGGGCTGTTCAAAAATTACAGTTAGTACATACTGATGTAGGAGGGCTTGTCAGAACACCATCATTCAATGGTAATAAGTACTACATTTCTTTCATTGATGATCACACAAGATTTTGTTGGATTTATTTCATGAAGTTGAAATTTGAAGTTGATAACATTTTTTAGAAGTTTAAAGCATTCGTGGAAACTCAAAGTGGTTGCAAGATGCAGGTGATCAGATCTGATAACGAAGCTGAATATACTTTCAAAAAAATTAATAATTTTTGTCAAAATGCAAGCATCAAGCATCAATTGACTACACCCTACACTCCACAAAAAAATGGTCTGGGGAAGAGAAAAAAATAGAACAATTATGGAGATGGCAAGGTGCTTACTTTATGACAAAGGTTTGCCGAAGAGATTTTGGTCTAAAGCAGCAAACAGAATAGACTTCCAACCAAAGGTTTATATAAAAGAACCCCATTTGAAGCATGTTGTGGATACAAACCTGAATTTTTTAATCTGAAAGCCTTTGGTTGCTTGTATTTCTCTTACATTTATTAGGTTATGAGAGAAAAATTGGAGAAGAAAGTATATACTGGAATTTTTGTAGGCTACAACTTATCCTTAAAAGCCTACATAATTTACTTGTGAAACGTAACAAAGCCATTAATCAGCAAATATGTCTATTCCATGAGCTAGATAGCTGGAGTTGGGATGCTGACAAAAAGATTAAGTTTCATTAGGAATATTATGGCATAAATGATGAACCTATTAGAGGAACCCAATCACTTTCTGACATCTATCAAATGTGTAATATTGCTGTGATAGGGCCTGCAAGGTATGAAGAAGCTGCATTTGATAAAAAATGGTTGGTTGCAATGAAGGAAGAGCTTAGCATGATTGAAAAGAACCAAATATAGGAACTAGTGAACAAATCAAATCATAACAATGCTATAAGAGTGAAAAGGGTTTATAGAACCAAACTCAATCTTGATGGTTCTACAAACAAGTATAAGGTGAGATTGGTCATCAAGGGGTATGATCAATTGTTTGGGTGGATTTTTCAAAAACTTTTGCTCTAGTTGTCAGGATGGATACTGTACGGATGTTATTGGCCCTTGTTGCACAAAAGGGTTGGCTTGTACACCAAATGGATGTCAAATCAGCTTTTTAAAATAGTTACTTGGAGGAAGAAATATTCATTGAACAACCACAAGGCTTTGTTGTTCAAGGAAAAGAAAAGAAGGCGTATTGATTGAAAATGGCACTATAAGACTTAAAACAGGTGCCAAGATCTTGGTACAATAGAATTGATGCATATTTGCTTGACTTAGGTTTTGAAAAATGCCTAAGTAAATTTACTTTGTATATCAAGAAAAATGCTAATGAATTACTTGTGGTGTCTCTTTATGTTGATGACCTACTTGTATTAGGAAGTAGATTGGACTGATAGACAAGTTCAAAGAGGAGATGAAAGTGGTCTTTGAAATGACAGATCTTAGAGAAATGACATTTTTTCTTGGTATGCAGGTATGACAAAAGCAAAATGAATTTTTGTGTGCCAGCAAAAATATGCAAAAGAAGTTCTAAACAAATTTAACATGGAAGCTTGCAAGCCGGCTGCAACTCTAATGAATCAAAAAGAGAAGTTTTTGAAAAAAGATGGAGCTAAAAAAATTAATGATACATTTTCAGTAATAATGATACATTTTCCTCTTTGCCTCTAAGATATCCACACACACACACACACACACACACACACACACACACACACACACATATATATATATATATATATATATATATATATATATATATTTCTCTACTATATCCCATATGTTAGTCTACAAAATTGATAAGAATGTTAATGAAAACATTTTAAATATCAATATAAACTTTTTGAAATAAAAAGAATAATTGTTAGGTTGGATGGTAAAGAGATCGATTTTTTTTATATAAGATTTGAGCTAAATTGGTAGAACTTTCATTGTCCCACTGATGACACTTGTCAGATAACTTGCTGAATTGCTTATGTTCACTCACATATTTAAACAAGGTGTTCAAACAAGCCTTTAACAACAAACTCTTGGACAACTCAAGTCAAGTTGAATGTTGACTTTTTGACTTGGTCCTCCTTGATTATTTTCTTTATAAGTAAACAATGTTAACTGTTATGATTTTTGAAGCTACAATTTGTCCTAGTCTTTAGACAAATATCATCCTTTATTTTTAGGCAAATAAAATAGTAAAAAATAGTTTACATTTTGATTTAGTAGCAAATTTTTCTGCATTTTAAATTCATCTACTTATTGTATAAATAAATAGCTTGGAAATTCAATAAATCACAATGATTTCAACAAGTTTTTTACTATACTTTCAGTTCTACTTTACCTATAGATTGGCATCAAGAGCTATTTCTTAAAGGACCTGTGAAATCAAACAACCAAAAAAAGCAAAACCCATAAACACTCTTCATCCACCTCCATAAATACAAAACAATAACCATTAGAAATATGAATACAAAAACTTCGTTCATTGCAATTGCTCCTTTGATTTTTTACGACACAAATTATCAAGGATAGGTTGCTTGAATGGAAGCTTATCTTGAAGCCATTGATGTGTGGAAAGCTGTAGAATAAGAATATGAAATTCCTCTCTTACCAAACAATCCAACGGTGGCTGAGATGAAAAATCACAAGGACCAAAAGTAGCAAAAATTAAAAGAAAAACCTAGCTTGTTTGCAGCAGTCTCATCTTCTATTTTTTATAAAATAATGACCTTGAAAACTACCAAAGAGATTTGAGATTTCTTAAAGCAAGTGTATAAAGGAGATGAAAGGGTCAGAGGTATGAAAGCATTGAATTTGTGCAAAGAATTCGAGTTGGAAATGATGAAATAAACAGAGACGATCAAGTAATATTTTGATAAACTTCTTAGCATTGTAAACAACGTAAGACTCCTTGGAACTAATTTCTCTGATTCTAGGATTGTTCAAGAACTCCTTATCACAATTCCTA
This sequence comes from Gossypium arboreum, assembly GCF_025698485.1. Lineage (NCBI taxonomy): Eukaryota > Viridiplantae > Streptophyta > Magnoliopsida > Malvales > Malvaceae > Gossypium > Gossypium arboreum. The sequence continues at coordinate 15,051,866 of NC_069076.1, read as the reverse complement.
AAAGGTTTGAGGCCATAATTTTCTTTTTGGAAAACATGAAAGACCTATCAACCATCATCTTGGCAGAATTGTTAAATGCTTTGTAGGTGCAAGAACAAAGGAGATGTATGAGACAATGAGGAATAGTAGAGGGTGCTCTTCAAGCTAAATCATAGAGTTACAATGGTGGAAAAAGCAAGAAAAATATGAAAAATAAAAACAAGCAAACTGGAGGTTCCACAGATGACAGAAAAAAGGCAACAAAACTCAAGTTTTTTCCTTGTTGTCCTTACTGTAAAAAGAACAATCACCCACAAAAAAGGCGTTAGTGGAAGCTAGATGTGAAATACAGTAAGTGTGGACAATTAGGACATGTGGAGAAAATATACAGGTCTCCACAATAACAAAGAGAAGCTAATTCTGCTCAAAATCCACAATATGGCGAGCAAATGTTTGTGGCATCCCACTTCACCACTAGGAGCTTAATCGAGAGCTGGCTTATACATAGTGGTTGTACAAACCATATGTCTTATGATCGTGAACTCTTCAAAAAGCTTCATCGGACTACTGTCTCTAGAGTCAGAATTGGAAATGAGGAATATATCATTGTGGAAGGCAAATGAATAGTGGCGATTGAAGGTCATACTAGTTTGAAATTTATTTTTTATGTCTTATATGTGCTTGAAATTAATCAGAACCTTTTGAGTGTTTCTCAACTACTGGAAAAAGAATACAAGGTGTTGTTTGAAAATAAAAATTACATAATCAAAGATGCAGAAAACAGAGATGTGTTCAAAGTCCATATGAAAGACAAAAGCTTTGCCTTAAATTTGATGTAAGAAAAGCAGGTTGCTATCCACAAAGAAGATAGCAATACTTTACTTTGGCACAAAAGGTTGTGGCATTTTCACCATACCACTATACTTTTTATGAAGAAAAACAATATTGTAAAAGGCTTACCTCATTTGAAGAAGAAGCAACTTGCATGTGAAATTTATCGATATGGGAAACAAACAAGGCTCTCTTTTCCATAAAATAATGCTTAGAGGGCTGTTTAGAAATTACAGTTAGTACATAATGATGTAGAAGGGCCCATTAGAACACCGTCATTGAATGATAATAAGTACTACATAGCTTTCATTGATGATCACACAAGATATTGTTGGATTTATTTCATGAAGTTGAAATCTGAAGTTGATAACATTTTTTGGAGGTTTAAAGCTTTTGTGAAAACTCAAAGTGGTTGCAAGATGCAGGTGATTAGATCTGATAATGAAGCTGAATATACTTCTAAAAAATTTAATAATTTTTTTTCAAAATACAGGCATCGAGCATCAATTGACTACTCCTACACACTCCACAACAAAATAGTGTGGAGGATAGAAAAAAATAGAACAATTATGGAGATGGCAAGGTGCTTACTTTATGACAAAGGGTTGTCGAAGAGATTTTGGTCTGAGGCAACAAACACAATAGACTTCCAACCAAAGGTTTGCATAAAAGAACCCCATTTGGAGCATGTTATGGATACAAACCTGAATTTTTTAATCTGAAAGCCTTTGGTTGCTTGTGTTTCTATTACATTTATCAGGTTAAGAAAGACAAATTGGACAAGAAAGCATATACTAGAATTTTTGTAGGCTATAACTCATCCTCAAAAGCCTACATCGTAACACCCCAAACCCGGCCTAGACGTTATGGTCAAATCAGGAGAAGTCACAGAGATTGGGTTTAGTTGCATAAAATCATTTCAGTTACTTAACTCATATACTTTATATCCATTTCGAAAACATTAATTAGTTAGTTTATTTGCCAAAACCTATTTTACTACGAAAGATTATCAAAACTGATATATTTAGAAACCCAATTCATTTTTTTTTAGGAAAACATTTTTTTACATGAAAACCTTCAATTTCATACCAAGCATGTAGAAAATCAGCAAACCAAAATCAACAATTCAAAACCAAAAAGTCCATAGAGTCCCAAAAATTACAAACTCTCAAACTAAGTACCAAAAACATAAATTAAACCATAAATTGCTAAGTTTAATCAATTTACGGTCAAGTGGTCACCGTAGAGTCTCTGCCGGACCGATCCGCCTAAGTCTATGGATTACTTGACAAAACAGACAACAGATGTGAGTTTACGAAAACTCAATGTGTAACCCAACAGATTTAAGCATGCAAACATACAGAATTATATGCATAGTCAGATACAAATATAGATTCAATTTCAAATATGCAGAATCCTACCCTCATCCTCTACACACCAACTCCGACCATCCCATCACACTATGTGGGGTTAAAAACACCCACCTATCCCCACACACCACGTTGTGCCATTAAGACATATGTCAGATAATATGCAGCCAAGCTGCCAGAATAAAGGCGATTAACGTCAAACAAAATACTTCCTCCTCATATACAAATCCCACCCCAATAACAGATACAGAGATTTAGATATAGATATAATAAATTAAACATGCTCAACATGTTTTATACAAATAGTGGATACACATATATCAATATAGTTAGGCATACATTTAGTATCCTACTTAGATCAATCTATTAGAATATCATAGCATACAAATCAGGGTTTAATTAGCCCTTACCGACCCTACCGTAGGCCCACAGTCGATCGAAGTGACCCATGCGACCCTAGGGAAATTTCTAGAATTATGGCCCACATGCTTGTGTGGTTTGCCCGTGTGGCCCACATGCCTGTGTGGTTTGCCCGTGTGGCCCACATGCCCAAATTGGCCTTTGCCTGTGTGACCCACACAGTCTGACCCAAAATCAACACACTCGTGTGACATGCCCGTGTGGGCCCACACACCAAACACGGCCTAGCCTGTTTGGCCCACACAACCACACTCATGCCACCATACGGTTGTGTCTTGCGCACGACCAAGCCTTTGTTGATCACATGGCTGTGTCTCGTACACGGCCATCCACACGGGTGACATGCCCGTGTGGCATTGACAGTGTAGTTTTTTGGCTTTCGTCGATACTCCTGGTATCGTTTTGATGCAAAAACCCTCCTGAGACCACCAGAACCCTAACACTCCAAACGATTTCGATTACAATTCCACAAGGAGGAGCCCTGTACTTCACGATTCACTGTGAACAATTGAAGAAAAACATATAAGCAAAATACCGAGATTCGTTGATAGATCAAAACAAAATAAAGGAAGTAACAAAAAGGGATGACGAAAAAAAAGAACAGAGAAATCCCAAAGAAAAATTACGTCAAATTCTTGGAAATAGAAAGGGATTTTTGGGAAAAATATACGAATCAGGTTTTTAAATGTATCGATTTTAATAGACTTCTGCAGTAAAATAGGTTTTGGAAAATAAACTAACTAATTAACATTTTTGAAATGGATATAAAGTATATGAGTCAGATAGCTGGAGTTGGGATGCTGACAAAAAGATTGAGTTTCATGAGAAAGATTATGGCATAGATGATGAACCTGGTAGAGGAACCCGATCACTTTCTGACATCTATCAAATGTGTAATATTGTTGTGATAGAGCCGACAGGGTATGAAGAAGCTACATCTGATAAAAAATGGTTGGTTGCAATAAAGGAAGAGTTTAGCATGATTGAAAAGAACCAAACACAGGAACTAGTGGACAAACCTAATTACAAGAATGTTATAGGAGTGAAATGGGTTTATAGAACCAAACTCAATCCTGATGGTTCTGGAAATAAGTACAAGACAAGACTGGTCGTCAAGGGGTATGCTCAACTATTTGGGGTAGATTTTTCAGAAACTTTTGCTCTAGTTGTCAGGATGGATACTGTACGAAAGTTATTTGCCCTTGTTGCACAAAAGGGTTGGCTTGTACACCAAATGGATTTCAAATCAGCTTTTTTAAATGGGTACTTGGAGGAAGAAAAATTCATTGAACAACCACAAGGCTTTGTTGTGCAAGGAAAAGAAGAGAAGGCGTATCAGTTGAAAAGGGCACTATATGGCTTAAAGCGGGCGCCAAGATCTTGGTACAACAGAATTGATGCATATTTGCTTGACTTAGGTTTTGAAAAATGCCTAAGTAAATTTACTTTGTATATCAAGAAAAATGTTAATGAATTAATTGTGGTGTCTCTTTTTGTCGATGACCTACTTGTAACAAGAAGCAGACTGGACTAATAAACAAGTTCAAAAGAGGAGATGAAAATGGTCTTTGAAATTACAGATCTTGGAGAAATGACATTTTTTCTTGGTATGCAGTTATGACAAAAGCAAAATAAATTTTTGTGTGCCAGCAAAAATATGCAAAAGAATTCCTAAACAAATTTAACATGGAAGCTTGCAAGCCGACTGCAACTCCAATGAATCAAAAAGAGAAGTTTTCGAAAAAAGATAAAGCTGAAAAAATTGATGACAAACTATATAGAAGTTTAATTGGTTGTTTGATGTATTTGACAGCAACTAGACCACGCATCATGGATGTTGTGAGTTTGTTATAAAGATACATGAATTGTGCTAGTGAAATTCATTTTCAAGTAGCAAAAAGAATTCTGAGATATGTAAAAGGCATGGTTGATTATGGCATAAAGTTTAGTCAAGTTGAAAATTTCAATCTCCATGGTTATTCAGATAATGATTGGGTTGTTGTGTTGATGATAAGATTTGAGCTAAATTGTTGGAACTTTCGTTGTCCCATTGATGACACTTGTTCAAATAACTATCTGAATTGCTTATGTTTACTCTCATATTTAAACAAGGTGTCCAAACAAGCCTTTAACAACAAACTCTTGGACAACTCAAGTCAAGTTGAATGTTGACTTTTTGACTTGGTCCTTCATGATTATTTTCTTTATAAGTAAACAATGTTAACTGTTATGATTTTTGAAGCTATAATTTGTCCTAGTCTTTAGGCAAATATCATCCTTTATTTTTAGGCAAATAAAATAGTCAAAAATAGTTTAGATTTTGATTCAGTATCAAATATATATATATATAAAGAATTTAGAGATATATTTACTTTATAAAGTTAATTTACCATATCATATTATATATACTTGTGCAATGTATAAATTTGTTGTGAGTAAAATAAAAATATAATTAATATAAACATATTAGTTATAAATGTTGCAGGTAAATTTAATTATAAAATTTTAAAAATAATTGTTTAAGCATCCTAATTTCCTTCAAGATCTTCATTATATTCCATGAAAAATTAAAAAAAAAACATAACATAAGCATTATTAAATTATATACATTAAATTAAAATATATTTCTATTTAGCAGGTGAATGGAAAATTGTCTTCTTTGTCGTCTTCTAGTAGTTTCTTAACATGATGACATCATTCTCAAAAATAAAGCTGTCTCAAATATAACAGAATTGTTTCGAGACAGTTTTGTTATTAAAAATAATGTTTATATATATATATATATATATATATATATTTGGTTTTAAATGAAAATAATTTATTTAAATTTTGACGTTTACAAATGAATTTTTAAAAAAAATTATAATGTGAATATGAATATTTGTATAGAACCTTATTATACATATAATAACAAGATACAAAAACATAATATTGAGACAAATAGTACGTCTCTATTTTTCTATTTATATTTTATAATTATTAATTATCTATTTTTATAATAAAATTAGATTAAAGATATATCATTAAATTTTTAAAAAATATTCAAAGTAATTTATCCTCAAAAAACTATCTAAACTTTTAAATTATTGTTATTATCACTTATAAATGAAAAAAAAGTTAAATAGACAATTTTTTAAAGATAAATAATTTTAGAAGTATATATGAATAAAAATAAAATTTAGAATTAATAGATAATAATCTTAAGAAATGTAATTCTTTTTCATGACACTTTTTTTTTGTTAACAACTATATTTTTTTATATCTCTATTTTTATATTTAATTTCTATTGTTTTTCCTTTTTTAAGATAATTTTATAATTTTTCATTTACATTTAAAAAGATCATTTACATTTAAAGAAAAACAATCTATTAAAATCTAAGAAAAACAATTCATTTATATGTAATATTCTTGCAATCAAAGAAAATGAACTGTCATGTCTCGAAATGTGGATTAAATGTTCAGGTTGAATTTGTAACTGTTGAATTTATTTTAATTTTCTGTTTGAGCATGCAATTGGACTTTTGATTGGGCGAGATCTATCAAAATGTCAGAAATTGTATCGATTCCTCCGGATTTTCTAGTGTAGAAAACCCTAGTGTGTCGAAACCCTAGGTATTTAAACACACTTTCTCATTGGTCGGCCCCTTCTTTTCATCTTCTTTTGTTTCTATTGTCGCTCTTAACAGTAGCATTCTCTTTTCCTCTCTTTTCTTCTTTTCTTCCTCTGTTTTTCTTGGTCGTCGTACCCTAGTTATCATCGCATCCACCACCACCTTTGAACTGCCAATTTCACTCCTCTTTTCGAATCACCTTTTGTTCATTCAAACCCCGTTAGTGTTTAGAACTGTCAATAATCATTCCCGTTCCCAGTTGTAGTAGGTTGGCAAGTGAAACTCCCTATATTGATTGGACTCCATTTTTGGTTACACAATAAAGTTGTGGTTAACCCTCTTTTGTTTTGTTCAATCGACTTCTACTAGATCTTCTTGAAACCTTTAATGTTGATTCCTATGTGTGATGTTTTGTGTGTATCTCAAATAAACACAATCCCTTCTCGAACCATGAAACGAATAAGATCTGAACTAAATAAGTACACCGGAGGAGTGAGGGTGAGGCACGAGCTTATAGGTGAAGGTGTGTGTCTTGACTGTTTGTTCCGTGTATGTGTCTTAACAGTGTATAGCGGTGTGTGTATGGGTTAGGCCAGATATATAAGGATTTATTTGTGCATATTGGTTCTTGATTTTATCTATTAGTGTTAGTACAATATTGTAACACCTCAATTTATGGGTACAAACCTGAATTTTTTAATCTGAAAGCTTTTGGTTGCTTGTATTTCTCTTACATTTATCAGGTTAAGAGAGAAAAATTGGAAAAGAAAGTATATACTGGAATTTTTGTAGGCTACAACTCATCCTCAAAAGCCTACATAATTTACTTGTCAAACGTAACAAAGTCATAATCAACAGAGATGTCCATTCCATGAATCAGATAGCTGGAGTTGGGATGCTGACAAAAAGATTAAGTTTCATTAGGAATATTATGGCATATATGATGAACCTGTTAGAGGAACCCAATCACTTTCTACATCTATCAAATGTGTAATATTGTTGTGATAGAGCCTACAAGGTATGAAGAAGCTGCATCTGATAAAAAATGGTTGGTTGCCATGAAGGAAGAGCTTAGCATGATTGAAAAGAACCAAACATGGGAACTAAATCAAATCATAACAATGCTATAAGAGTGAAATGGGTTTATAGAACCAAAATCAATCTTGATGGTTCTACAAACAAGTATAAGGTGAGATTGGTCATCAAGGGGTATGATCAATTGTTTGGGTGGATCTTTCAGAAACTTTTGCCCTAGTTGTCAGGATGGATACTGTACGGATGTTATTGGCCCTTGTTGCACAAAAGGGTTGGCTTGTACACCCAATGGATGTCAAATAAGCTTTTTTAAATGGGTACTTGGAGGAAGAAATATTCATTGAAAAACCACAAGGCTTTGTTGTTCAAGGAAAAGAAAAGAAGGCGTATTGATTGAAAATGGCATTATAAGGCTTAAAGCAGGTGCCAAGATCTTGGTACAATAGAATTGATGCATATTTGCTTGACTTAGGTTTCGAAAAATGCCTAAGTAAATTTACTTTGTATATCAAGAAAAATGCTAATGAATTACTTGCGGTGTCTCTTTATGTTGATGACCTACTTGTATCAGGAAAGAGACTGGACTGATAGACAAGTTCAAAGAGGAGATGAAAGTGGTCTTTAAAATGACAGATCTTAGAGAAATGACATTTTTTTCTTGGTATGCTGGTATGACAAAAGCAAAATGAATTTTTTGTGTGCTAGCAAAAATATGCAAAAGAAGTTCTAAACAAATTTAACATGGAAGCTTGCAAGCCGACTACAACTCCAATGAATCAAAAAGAGAAGTTTTTGAAAAAAGATGTAGCTGAAAAAATTAATGACAAACTATATAGAATTTTAATTGGTTGTTTGATGTATTTAACAGCAACCAAGCCAGGCATCATACATGTTGTGAGTTTGTTATCAAGATACATGAATTTTGCTAGTGAAATTCATTTTCAAGTAGCAAAAAGAATTATGAGATATGTAAAAGGCATGATTGATTATGGCATAAAGTTCAGTCAAGTTGAAAATTTCAATCTCCATGGTTATTCAGATAACAATTGGGCTGGATGGGCTGATGATATTGTAGCACCTCATGTTACTATTTTAGTATTGATTTTGGAAATTTTTTTTTTAGTGTTTGAAGAAACAAGAAATTGTTGCACAATCCACAGCAAAAGCAAAATATGTGGCAGCTACTGCTGCTGCAAATCAAACACTCTGGATCAGAAAACATTTGACAGATTTGCATATGAAGCAAGAGAAAAGCACATAGATATTTGAGGAAAACCATGCTGCAATATCAATAACTAATAACCCGGTATTCCATGCTAGAACTAAACATTTCAAAATAAAATTCTACATTTTTTGTGATGTTCAAAAGGAAAGAGAAGTGCAGTTGGTTTATTGCAATACAGAAAATCAATATGCTGACATTTTCACAAAAGCATTGCCTAAAGCTAGATTCAAGTTCTTAAGACAAAAGCTTGGAGTTCGCAGCCCCAACATCAAGAAGGAGTGTTAACTGTTATGATTTTTGAAGCTGCAATTTGTCCTAGTCTTTAGGCAAATATCATCCTTTATTTTTAGGCAAATAAAATAGTAAAAAAAACAATTTAGATTATGGTTCAATAGCATATTTTTCTACATTTTAAATTCATAAGCTTGTTGTATAAATAGATAGCTTGGAAATTCAAGAAATCACAAAATCACAATGATTTCAGCAAGTTATTTAATATACTTTCAGTTCTAGTTTACGTAAAAACAAGTCTCAATACATTTTATCTCATCCTAAAAATTGTTGATCAAATTTAGAGAGGAAGTGAAGGAATGATTGACAGCTTTGAGTTTTTTGCTATCAAGTGCTAATTTTGAAACAACCTATTTAAATAATCTATTTAAATAATTGTCTAGGCAGACTTCCTTAGAACAGCCTTAAGTGTTCTTGGATGTTGGCATTTTTTTGCTTGGATCTCCATAATTGTTTTCTCCATAAGCAAATGTATCCATGACTTGTTTTATTTCATCTCAAACCATGGTGATCAAATTTGACTGTTAAAAAGAAGTAGAGATCGACATACCTTATCCCATAAGTCTTATCCTTATCCTTCAAGTTATTTATTTGGTGATTAAGCTGTTAATTTATCTTGATTGATAAGAGTTTATTTTAGGATAATTATTGGAGATAATTTAAGAAGATAAATTCAACTATAATTGAGAGTTTTACGTTATCAAGACTATTTGGAAAAGCTGTCAAAATTTAGCTTATAAATAGGTTGATGTGAGGCCTTTGGAGTGTTTTTGGCTGGTTATTTATGTATCTTTTACTTGGTGTATTCGTGCTATTGTGTTAGGCTTTTTTATCGAAGAGTTTTATTGATTCTATTGTAAGATTTTTGAGTGAGTGATTTGTAACAAGTTAGGGTTATCTATTGTGGCTGCAATTACTTCTTTGTATAATGGTAGATTGGGCTTTAGCCAATAAGTTATTGAATAAAATCATTCATTGAGCAATACTTCACAGAGTATGATTGGTGAATCTGAACTGCATTAATAAATCTATTGTGTTTATTTCTTTCTCTTATTTTCTTATTGTCTGTTTTTTGTTGAGCTTATGTTCAAACATTTATCTAAAGATCAAATTGAACAGAAAGAAAAGCGAGATTCTAACATGAATCAACTTCAAGTTTAACTAAAACCCAATAATACCTTCAAATAATAAAAATCTTCAATAAAAATCAAAAATAAAATAAAACAAAAAATAAATTTGTTTACAACATATATTTCAATTCACATATTTCATTAGATGTTAAAAGTTGACATCAATATATAAAATATTTTACATTAACATTATAAATCAAGTTTACTTTTTATACATGTAGCAAAGATATCTTAAGTTTATATTACATGAAAAAAAGGCTTTGTTTGGTTTTAGGAAACAAAAATTATTTTCATTTTCATTTTTTGGAAATAAAAACATTAAGAAAAAATTTTTGTTAAAAGTTGTAAAATGATTTTAGAAAATGAAAATATGTGAACATTTTCACTAAAAATGTTTTATAAAATTGAAAAAGTTGAAAACAACGAATTTTAACTTTAAATTTAATTAATAAATTGATCCTAGTTTCAATTCATTTAAACTTAAAAATATTTTTTCAACAATTTTAAATATTAAAATCCAGATAAAAGTAATATTTTATTTTATTTCTCAAGTTTCTATTATAAAAAAAAAAAAATAGTGTAGCAAACATTTTCATATTTTTAATATTGAAAATAAATTTTTTATTTTTAAATATGCTTTTGATTTAAATAAATCTAAAATCTATTTTTAAAAAATAAAATAAAATAGAAAATATTTTCTAAAATCAAATAGAGATTAAATTGCTGTAAAAATTGATGAGCCAAATTGATAGAATGGTAATTTTATAGGGAGCAAGAATTGTTTAGGATCAAATTTGAGGATGGTGTTAACAAAGTATTTTATCACTTGATGTATGATTCAACCGTAGAATAAATTTTACACTTATTATTATTTCTCATTTAAGAGTTAAAGCACAAGTTTATACTGTATTTTATTTGACTTAATTTACAACTCAACTTTGATTTTCATTTAATTTTGTTGGGTTTTTTTTATCTGCTGGTTCAATGTTCTATTTTAATGAATATGTATTTTTACTTAGGCAATCATTTTGAGCCTCGTAAAAGTTATGGTTAAGTTAAATTTGGTCTATTTGAATATGTCATATTTGACAAAACAGAAGCATGGGTCGACTTCGATATTAAGTCTTCCAATTGAATGTCTTGAGGCGATTTGATAAGCATAAAATTCTTTTATGTATTAGTGATTAAATTGTTATTTTTTAGAGATATATGTCAAATTTATTGAAGGGCGTATTTCAAGTCATTGGGGAACTTGTTTATGAAGGCTATTGTGAGGTAAATACTAAATATAATTAATGGATAAAATTAACCTTTAAAAGAGTGTTTCAAACCTATCAAAACACTGATTGTTAGTCACGTTGGAGAGCCTATAAATAAGTTGTTGATTGACATTCATCTTTAGTCGTGTGGAGTGTCTTTGACACGCCCTAGTGTAGGGATTTGTTATTGAGAGAAATTAGAAATTATGTAAATGTGGTATTTGAGGGAGAGTAATTTGTACAATTAGAGACGATATTGGGGATGCAAATTCTTAAGCCAATAGGTGATCCGAACAATTGGCGAATAAAATCATTCTCTGAGTGAGACTTCGCAGATTTAAAATTAAAAAATCCAAACTGCTTTAACAAATATCTTATGCCAATTCTCTCTTTACTTACCTTTTTGACTCACTTACACTTTAAATTTCTTTTGCAAACTCTCTTAATTCTATCTGATTTCTTTTCCATCAAAAATTAAACCGATTTTTTTTTTTTTTTTTGTAATTTGCAGTCAAATTAATTTACCTCCTTATCTTGCCTACCATGAATGATTGTTTTTTTTATTCTTATATTCTCCTCACTTAGCACCTATCATAGCATTTGCTACATAACATTAAATCTAGTTAAATATGATTTTAAGTATCAATCTCATAAGATGAGGTATGTAACTATTTGAGCATGCATACAAAGATACCTTAAATTATTATACTTTATTTAAATAAGTCTTTTAGGTTATTTTGTAGTCTTATAGTTTTATTCATGAAACTCTTTAATTTTAATATTAAAATAAAAATATTTTAAATTTTAAATTTAATTTTCATTTTATTCTAATGTAAATTTGATAAGAATAATTTATTAAATAAAAGTAAAATAATATTTTTGAAAGAAGGTCTTTAATAGCGATTATGGTAAGGGTGTCAAGTTTGAAGAGGAGAAGGTTGAAGCAATTTACTTTTCAAATGAGGATTCAAATGGTTTTTGTCCAAGAAACAAAACTCGAGTCGTGTCAAGATTGGCTTATATATAGATTATGGATCTAACTTTCAATGGATTGCCTGTGACTCCTCTGGGATTAGTTGCTATATGGGATTCTGCCCTGTTTAAGAAGGAATGGGTTGTTACTAGGGAGAGATTTATTGCAATCAAAGGCATGTAGGAGGGCCTTGACACTGATTGTAAATGTTTATGCACCTTGTGGTTGTGAGGAGAAGAAATCCTTATGGGCTGAGCTGCTTTAAGTCTCAGGGGGCTGGAAGAGATTCGAATGTACTTCTGTGGGGGTTGGCGTCTAAGATTTCAATGATTTTATTTCTAAAGCCGAAATGGTTGATCTATCATTGTCTAATAAAAAATTCACATGGCATGGTTGTAATAATAATAATAATAAAAGAGTCGTATTGACAGGTTTTTGGTTTCAACAGATTGGATTTAGAAATTTGAAGGCTTATGTCAGAAAGAGAAGTATATCAGACCATTGCTCTATTGTTCTATTGTCTGAAATGGTTGACTGGGGACATCGACCTTTCAAGTTTTATGAGTGCTGGATGAACTATAGGGATTTCAAACCTATGATTGCAGAAAAATGGAAGGGTTTTCACGTGGCAGGAAGAGTGGGATTTCGCTTGAAAACCAAACTGAAATTAATGAAAGACTATCTTAAGCAGTGGAACATGAGGAGAAGATTGAATGTTTTGATAAATTGGGAGAATCGCAATCTCTTTCGGAAGAGGAACTTGTGGCTAAAAATTTAATGTCGATATTTATCGGTAATCTGAAGGGCTTATTTTACGGCCCTATGGGCAGCATGGATTCCATCATAGCTGAACTATATGTAATTATTTGTTGACTGCCCTTGGTGTGGAAGCTTCGATCTTCTGGTGTAATCGGATTCAATGTCTGCTATTTCATGGGTTAACAAGAAAGATGACAGACCATGGAAACTCTGGAGATTTTTCAATGAATTGGATCTCTTAGTTAACCACATCGAACGAGTTGAATTTGTCCATATCTTCAGGGAAGCTAATTCGACTGCAGATTTCTTTGATAAAAAAGGTGTCGCAGCTGCGCATTTCTTTGTGGCTTGGATTTAACTCATTTTACTTTATTTCTGTCTGGTTTGCTTTGCTGTATCTCTGGAGCTGCCCTTTTGTGTCTTTTTGCTATCTTTCTCTTTCAACTTGCCTTTCTATTAATATATTGCTTCTTTGATTGAGGAAATAAAAAATAAAAAATTATAATTTTTTTTATTTCCTCTAAACCCATAAATAAAAAAATAATGCATTTCAATGCATTTAAAATCACATCTTTTTAAATTAACAATAATGTTCATGCTAGTTGAGTTAAGACTCGATCAGCAAAATAAAATAATATTTTAAAATTTCTTCAAAGTGCTTACATATATACCACGCCTAATCACTTTTTTGAAAATTTTGATTATTTTTTTAATTTTAATATTTATGTTAAAAGTGTATAAAATTTCTATTGCATCATCAAAACATTAAGAGCCTAAAATTTAAAATAATTTTACTTTTTAGTATAAAATCAAGGGCTTTTATGAGTAAAAAAACTAATTTAAGGCCTTTTTTTTACTATGTTAGCCTATTCCTATATAAAATGAGTGTTTTATAAAGGCTAATATGCTAAAATAGACCTTAAACTATTATACCGTATTTAAACAAGCCCTTATATTATTTTTGTAGCTTTAATAAGCTCCTAACCTATCATTTTTAACCTATGAAAACCCTTGATTTTAATATTAAGATAAAAATATTTTGAACTTTTAAACTAATTAGCATTAATGCTGATGTGAACTTGATGAAAATAGTGTATTAAATAAAAGTTATATAATATTTTTTAAAGTAAAGCAAAATATTATTTTAAAATTTCTTGAAAGTGCTTATATATATAACCTACTTAATCACTATTTTGAAAATTTCGATTATTCTTTTAAATTTTAAGTGATGTTAAAATTGTATATAATTTCTATTTCGTCAACATGTAATTAAGATAAAAGCTTGAAATTCAAAATAATTTTATTTTAATGTTAAAATCAATGGATTTTATGGGTAAAAATAGTAGGATAAGAGCTCATTGGCTTTTGTACCTAAAAATAGTGAGCTTTTTTTTCAAAATATGTATCACAAAAAATTATTTACCAAAACACGTCTTTTCTAGTTTGGAGGAGGGGCCTCGACATCTATAAATGTTAAGGTAAAATTTCATAAATGACCTTTTGGGATCAAGAATGAGAGAAGGAAAGAGAAATTTGACTGACAAGTATAACTTAGGACTTTAATTCCTATGTATGTCAAGATTAGTTTAGTATTTTGACTACTTTTCATACTTTTTAATTATTCTCTTTCTTTCTTAATATATATTTTATATATAACACATTTGACTATAAGTTCTCTCTCATGATGTTTCTTCAATGGAAGAAACTCTTTAAAGCTTGAGAAAATTATTAAAAGTGTGGCTCTATTTATAAATGAAAGTTTTGGTGTCAATTACATGGGCAAGACACAAACTCTAATTGTAACTTGAACTTACATCTAGTAGGCCAATGTAACTTGCCATTTTTAGTTTGCATCTTTTGACTAAATTTGTTGAACTCTTTAAAAGGACATCCTTGAGGAATTTTAGCAACATATTATTAAAGATAAGATATGAAGAAAATCAAGTTAAGCAAGGATATTTTGAATTTTTTCAATGTGACCAAGATTATGCATTTAAAGATATTTGGTTTCCATATTGAAAAATTTAACAAGCTAAATTTAAAAAGTTAGAGATTCACATTTATTATAATTTTCAAGCCATTACAAGCTTATTTAAGAGAAGGTTTGTTATTTTTTTATATGTGTGATTGAGAGAGCGCTTATCTATTCTAGTAAGGAACTTGTTTTTAGTGCAAACTTGTTGTGAGCAAATTGTGTGTTGTTTAGATTGCAACTAAGCTTTCAAAGGAAAAAGTCATAGTAGGAGAGAGTGATCTATATTGTATAGGAATGATGTTGCAACTTGGTGAGTGAGTTGAACTTAAATCATGTCTTGTACAAGGAAATTTATAGTGGATTACTTTTTGGGGAAGGCCTTGTAGACGTAGGAAGTTTTCAAATTGCGTAACAAAACTTGTGAGTCCATCTCTATTTTTATATTGCTAGTTAATAGGTAAAGTTGCAATTGAATATGCATTTGGAAAGCAAAATCAATTAATTCTCAATTGGCATTAGAGTGGGACACTTGACGCACTACGTGACTATCATTGTTTTGCTATAGAGATGGAAGGTACATCAATTTCAAGTCTCCCTATGCTATATGGCACTGTTTATGCCCATTAGAAGGCGAGGAAGAGAACATTCATCAAGTCCATAGATGAGAAATTTTGGTGTTTGATCTTAATAGGTTGGGAGCTTCTAACAATTGATGTTGATGGTATAAAGACTTTGAAACCAGAAGTTACTTGGACTAGTGGTGAAGATAAACTGGCCAATGCAAACTTCAAGACCATTAATGTGATTTTCAATGGAGTAGGTCCCTAAGAGTTCATTCGTATTTCAAATTTTACTGTTGCTAAAGAAGCTCATACCATTCTTGATATTGTTCATGAAGGAACCAATATTGTCAAGCAGTCTAAGTTTTATATGCTAACAATAAGATTTAAGACCTTGAGGGTGCAAGACAATGAGACCCTACCTAAGTTCTATGCAAAGTTATATGATATCACAAACCAAACATTTGCTCTTGGTGAAGAGTACTCCAATGTTAAGCTAGCTAAAAAGGTGCTTAGATCTTTACCTAAAAAATTTTGATTAAGGTGACTACTATCGAGGAGGCAAAGTACATTAATAATGTGAGGGTTGGTGAACTCAATGGCTTATTGGAAACCTTTAAAATGAACCTTGAAAAACCAAGAAAAGTAATGTAAGGGTTGGTGAACTCATTGGCTCATTGGAAACCTTTAAAATGAACCTTGAAAAACCAAGAAAAGTAATGACAAAGTAGAAAAAAAAAAAACATTTCATTGCAAGTTGCAATCCTAGTTGTAATTGAAGGTGAAACTACCCTTATATCTGCAAGAATATTTGGCACATTTTACCTAAAATTTTAATAGGGCTTTTAAGAATTTGACTAAGAAGAGTAGGAACTTTGATGCCAATTTTAACTTTAATAAGAATAAGGGCAAGGGAGTAGTGATCAACGAAAATGCACCCAAAGAGAAAAGGAAAGGGATAAAGTGTCATGAGTACCAAGGTTTTGGTCATATCCTAGCTGAAAGTGCCAGTACTTTGAAAAAGAAGAAAAAAGCCACTTTGAGTAACATGGAGTATCGATAACTCCTCAAGTGGAATTGATTATGATGATGGTGATGAGAACGAGGAGGAGAATATTGAAAATTATGTGGCATTCACTTTCTAAGTTATAGTTGCAATTGCAGTTGACTCTGCCATCGCGAGTGATAGCAATATTGAGCCTACTGGTGATTTCATGGAGACCTGTAAAGATATGCTAGATAAGTAGGATCAGGTTTCCAAGAAAAATGAGAGACTCATTTATGAAAACTTCAAGTTGAAATAAAAGAATCATGATCTTGCGAACTAGATCAAAGCAAATGACTCTCTCTTGAATGTTAAGTTTGCTAAATTGGAAACAACTCTACAAGAATTGTCTATTCATAATTTTATGTTGAAGAAGTTAGGGTTTAGTAGTGATAAGCTTAATCATATTCTTGTAGTCAATAGAAGAGACCTTAGTAAAAGAGGAATTGGGCACGTTGACAAAAGAGATAAAACTATGCAACTTACTATGATTGTCAAAGTTTAGTGTAGCAGTATGTTTTCTATGATATCAGAACAGTGGTTTTGGGAACATAAATTTGACAAGTAAATTATTATTTTTTTATTATTTTAATGTTTACAGGATTTTATTTAGGTCGTATTAAAATTTTGTTAAGAAATTTTGATGTTTAAGGAGTTAATTAAGTAAAAAGGACTAAATCGTAAAAAAAAGGTAAAAGTTGAGTTCTAATAGCTAAATGAGCCAAATAGCTATGAAATCTTAAATTAAAGGACTTAAATGGTAATTAGACCATTTAATGAGTTATTGGATGTACATGGCATGGTTTTATTGAAATTTTAATGGTTTTAAAAGGTTAATTTAGCCATTTGGTAATTAAAAAGAAAACTAAATAATAAAATATGAACAAAACATTGTCATCTTCATCTTTTGCTAAATTGAAAACCTAAAAACACCATTAGAGAAAGGGGGATATTTGGTCAAGCTAACATTGGGTGTATGGTATACAAATTTGTCCCATTTTTAATTATTTTTATGTTTTTGAGGTCGGTTTAACTTAACCTAGATAGCTTGGGGGTTAATTTGTAAAAATATTAAAGGTTAAGGGTTATGCCATGAATGATTCTTGAATGGTTTTGATGTTAAATGATATATTATGAATCCTTGTTGATAAGTAAACAAGTTTTGTAAAGTAATTTTTTATGAAAATGGCATTTAGAGGCTAAATTGTTAAAGATATAAATTATAGGGTTCTATTGTGAAAATATGATAAATATGAGTACTTTCAAGTCCCTTGCATGTTTGGTTAATATGGAATTTGATTAAAATGGTTATATTTTAAGTTATAAGCTTAAGGACTAAATTGTGAAAAGTTAAAATATTAGGGGCAAAATGATAATTAAGCATAAATGTGAATTATGGATTGAATTGAATGTTTAAGGTTAATTTAAGTACTTAATTGAATATAATTATCTATTTAGATCAAGATAAACCATGTATAGACCTAAATCGTGGAAAAACAAAAGCCTCAGATTAGCTCGACTTCGTTTCTATGCTTTAGTCGTCGAGGTAAGTTCGTATGAATGTTTATCATGTTTTTGCTATTCAAATTGAATATTATTATGCTATTTATAATGTAAATGTATTGAATTATAACATTATCAATGCTATGATGAATTGACGAATATCGAGTCCCTGTTGAACCTTAGGAATTTATAAGATACAAATGACATGTCATTAAGGATTTCATGTTTCGGGTGCTGGTCTTGAATGTCCTACCAATGGTGAGGTCCTACATTTGTTGCGGATAATCCACAGCTCGTCTGAGCAGCATCGTGTTGCTTACATTTTGACCTACAGCTCGTGTGAGCAATGATGTAAAGGAATGGTTATACGTAAAGGCACACTTAGTGTGAGCTTCTCGGGTATCCGATGTAGTTTTAAATGGTTCAACGGGCAAGAAAAGGGAACTAATTGGTAAGTATGCAAAGTGATTGATTCATGGTTTGTGGAAATGAATATTGAGTTAAATGATGCATTTACTTATGAAATTCATATACTTTATGGTTGATTTTATTTGTTTTATGATCAAGAACACTAATTTGTGATATGGTGATGTTGTATAGGCTATTGCTAAGCATATGGCATTGATGATGATTTATGTTTAATCTTTGAGTTGTTATAATGACATGTTAAGTTTAGTTTTAGTTTATACGAACTTACTAAGCAATGTTGTTTACTTAGTTTCTTTCCATTATTTTATAGATCATCGGAAGCTCAATTTGGTTGGAAGCTCGTTGGAGATCTATCACACTATCCAGAAGTCTTTTCTGTAGTTTTTGAGCATTTTGGTGAATGGTTTATAATGACATGTATAAGATAGTTTAAAATGATGTTTTGATGGAAATGTAAATGGTAATTTGGTATGATTGTGCCTTGATGTTTATGAATGGTTGTTGGACTTATCATGCTTGTTTAAGTAAGTCATTTTGGTCACTTTCATGTACATGTATTTAAGGCTCCTTTTATGGTATGTATGAATGGTTTGAATTGGTCATTGATGGTATGTTTTTGTAGTCTATTTGGTTTAGGTTGATTTGCATGAAAAGGGGCATTATTGGCATGTTTTGGGTAAGTAAATGAATAGGTTATCATGTATGAATTGGTACATTATGGACATGTTTTGATGGATGATGTCTTGATATATTATGATGGCATATTGGTAAGTGGAATTAGGGTTTTAAAATGACATTTTAAAGGTGAGGACACGGGTAAGGACACGTGCTGGGACACGGTCGTGTTTCCCTATTTCGAAGGTTACACGGCCTGAGTCACGGGCATGTCTCTCAGCCGTGTGAGGCACACAGCCATGTGACCCCTGTTTCCAAATTTTTATCACTTTTTCCTAATCTTACCACATTGTTTCAAATTAGTCTCGAATTGCTTCTAAGTTATTTTTAGGGCCTTAAAGGCTCGATTTAGGGACGATATGTATGTATATGATTGGTTTACAGTGTGAGTACATTATTGAATGATGTTAAGTTCAAATGTTTTCGTTTGTATGGTAATGCTTCGTAACCCTAATCTGACGAAGGCTACGAGTTAGGGTGTTACATTAAGGGTGTTGCTGACCAAGTTCTATGTTCAACGAATTATGAGATTATTTAAACTAAGAAACCTAACAAGTTTGAACACAAGGATATGTAATGGGTATTGAATCCACTAAAATAAATTCCTACGCCTAAGCAAAATATAAATTAGGAGTATAGGGAGTAAGGTTGATCCTATATGGACTGATCTATCTAAATTTGTAACTCATTATATCTAGGGCGTTTCCTATGCAGTTTTTGTGCCCAAAAATTATTCAAACTTGCATAAAACATAAATGGTGGATTTAATATGAATATAACTAAATAATTGAAAATAAATAATAATGCAATAGAAATAAGAAAATTGTGATTAAAATTGAATAAACCAATAAGAAGGAAACTCTAGCTTCAGGTGTGATTTTAACTCCGACTTCAAATTGATCTCGAACAATGGATTTTTTCCCCAATCAATAAGTCGGTTATAGTAATTGAGGAATAGCCTCAGACCACCAACCTTTCCATATGTAAATTTCTTACAAGAACAACCTAACAATAACCCTTACCAAGTGAATAACCTTGAAAGCAACTTCCACGATTTAATTCCTCCACAACCTTATGAGCTAGAAAAACCTAGCTCAAATCAATGGCCTCAACTAAGCGGGTCGTTTAAACTTGATTGTTAACTCCCTTGATGTATCCAACCACTCGCTTAATTAGTCACGTCAATTTGTTATTCGGTGGGACAAATACAACAATTACAAATCATATCGAATCATCAATAGTTTGCTATCCAACACGAAATCAAGGGGCACCCTTCTCAATTTGATGTTAAAACGACATTATGAGATGACCAAATCTATCTCCTAAATTGGAGAATTAACAAATACGGAAATGAAGAGTGTTGGTACATTTTCAAGCCTCACAATTCTAACTTAGATTAATTATTAGAATAAAACCAAAATTGAAATTTAGTTACTCATAATAAAAATCAATCAAATAAAATAAAATAGAATTTAATTAAAAAAATAGAGGAGTTAAGAGAACAAAATGGCAGTGGTGAATTCCACCAGTCCTGTGCGAAAACAAAGAAAAATAATAAAAGAAAATTTAAAATCAAAAGTGACGTTCCTATCTTTAGCTTTTTAAAACTAAATTAAAACCAAGTATTCTACTCCTAATTAACTTCGTAAAGATAAAATTCAGCATTTATCTAACCAAATAAAATAAAGATAAATAATGAATGATAAAACCTAATCTTAATTGAACTCCAAAATATATTATTTTTACAAATAAAGTTAAATAAAAATAAAAATATCCTAAAAATCGTGCTCTTTAATTTCTTTCCCATGCCAAATCTTACAAGTAATTCACATTTCAACTTGTATTCTAACACTTTGGACATGTGTTGCGCCTACATAAGAAGTAATTGATAAAGTCCCAAAAGTAGTAGCAACAATATCCCAAATTAATTAGAATTAACCACCAAAAATATGTCAATTAAGCGCATTATCATCATGTAACATTACTATGGTGCCTTAAGTCATATTAGGCCAAGATGCTACAAGCTTTGAAAGGATCTAAGAAGAAAACATCCATTTACATCTCACATTGCAACTCGAGTTTCATTTGATAGATGGCAAAAACAGAAGCTTGTATGGAGAAAAAAAGGACCAAAACTGTCTCATTGTTACACATTAATCTTTAAAGGCTACCACTAATCATATTTGGTACTCTGATAGTGGGTGTCCCAGGTACATGACCAAAGATGGTAGCTTCCCTAAAAAATTCCAAGAGAACCACAAAGGTGGGGTTGTAAATTAACAGAGTTTGAACAAAAAAAATGTTTATTCATAATCATTTGTTTATTTTTAAGTTTGTTCGTATTCGATTCGTGTTCATTAAGAAGTTTAAAATTGTGTTTGTGTTTGTTTATTTTAAATTATGTATATTCATGTTCGTTCGTTTAAGTTAAATGAATGTGTTGGTGAACATTAAACGAACATGTCCGTGAACATGTTCACAAAAATTTTCACAAATAATAAACAAACAATAAATAAATATCTTATTTTTAGATATAAAATAATCAAATATAAGTATTAATAATTATATTATAAATAAATAAAATAAACACACAAACAATAATAATTTTATTAATATATAATAATCAAATAATAAACGAGTTTTAAACAAACTTTAAATGAATATAAATGAGCTTGTTCACCATAAATGAACTTAACAATCTTTATTCATGTTCAGTTTGTTTAATAAATGAGCCTTAAAATCTTATTCATGTTCATTTATTTAGCTTGATAAACGAACATAAATGAATAGAAACTAGACTATTCATTAACTATTTATCAAACTCTCTGTTAATTTACAGCCCTACGTGAAGGTAAGGTGACCTTTGGTGATAGCAAAAAGAGAAGGATTCTTGAAAAAGGTGTTCTTAATGTAGAAGGCATGTAACACCCCTCACCCGTATTCAACGTCGTAATAGGGTTACGGAGCATTATCGGACTTATAAAACATTTAAACATTCAATTCACATATAATTTTACATTTTATGCAAACATTATTCAAGCTCAAGCACAATGTCCCTATAACGAGCCTACGAGGCCCTAAACATGCTTTGGTAGTGGTTCGAGACTAAACCGATAACTTAAAAACTTTCATGAAACCTTGAAAATTTTTCTTAAAACAGGGGACACACGCCCGTGTAGGCTGACTGTGTGTCTAACACGGCCAACAGACACGCCCGTGTCACAGGCCGTGTGGACATTCGAAATGGGAGCACATGACCGTGTAACACCCCATACCCATACCCGAGACCGGGATAGGATACGAGGCATTACCGAGATTTTTAGAATAATTTCAATTAATTTATATTATTCAGTATTCATTTTCATGTTTCATGTAACATCCTTTTCATATATTCAATTCAAACATCATATAAAATATGATACAATATTTAAATTGTCATATTGACATGCTCATTCAAGTTATACGAACCTACCTGACTAAATTGCAGAAATTCCAAAATTTAGGGGCATTTTGGTAATTTAACATTTTCCCAATTTTCACCCGATCTTAAATTGATAATTTCATTCAATTTATTAATTTAGATAATAAAACAATTCATTCCCTTCAATTTGGTCATTTTTGACATTTTTATAAAATTACCCCCTAAAGTTTTACTTTTATTCAATTTAGTCCCTAAGCCTAAAACATGCAAATTAGCCATGCTAGTTGAATATTCATATATATATTTTCCTCCTCCTCCTCCTCCTCTCCATTCCACATCCTTAATGTATATATCATGCTTATAAGTAACATTATCAATAATTTCACTATTGACTTATATGTATATTCAAAGTTATCCATCCGTGTCATAGTCACTAAATTATTTATATATAGAGCTATAAAACTTCAAATTAAGATCTGCTAATTTTCCCTGAAACTATACTCATATATCTTCTTACCATAAAATTTTCAGAATTTTTGGTTTAGGCAATAAGTATAGTTTATTCTTTAAAGTTACCTCTATTCTGCTATCTGACAGTTTCGACCCTTCTTCACTAAGAATTAATTATAATTTTCCCTGAAACTATACTCATATATCTTCTTGCCATAAAATTTTCAGAATTTTTGGTTTAGGCAATAAGTATAGTTTATTCTTTAAATTTACCTCTATTCTGCTATTTGACAGTTTCGACCCTTCTTCACTAAGAATTAATTATCTCATAGTACGAGATTCAGATGATGTTCCCGCTTATTTCTCTTGAAAATAGATTCATTAAGGATTTTAAACATATAAATTTAAGCTCTTAATTATTTTTCTCAATTTTTTTATGATTTTCCAAAGCCAGAATAGGGGAACCTGAAATCATTCTGACCTTGTCTCACTAAATTTATTATATCTCACAATTCACAACTATAAGTGAAAGATTTCAAGAGAGCTTTGAATAAAATTGTACTTCTCTTATTAACTAAAGAATTGAACTTAAATAGAGAAAAAAAAAAGTCCTAATCCTAATTGGGAAAATAGTTCCCTTATTCTAATAAACTACTAAAACATAAAAAGAAAATAGTTCCCTTATTCTAGTAAACTACTAAAAGATAAAAATATTTCTAGAATATGAATAAAACTTATCTATCCAAATAAGATTTATCTACCTAAATAAATTTAAAATATATACATATTTCAACACCCTCCCTCAAGTTGGTGCATATATATCAATCATGCCCAACTTGCTTACAAGAAAATCAAAGCTTGTCTTAGAGAGTCCTTTGGTGAGTATGTCAGCAATCTGTTGTTTTGAAGGAACAAACGGCATGCACACTTGGCCTTCTCCAATCTTTTTCTTGATAAAGTGTCTATCAATCTCAACATGTTTAGTTCTCATCATGTTGGATGGGTTGTGAGCAATGCTAATAGCGACTTTGCTATCACAAGACAACTTCATTGGTGAAGTTATTGGTTTCCTCGGCTCTTCCATAATTCTTTTTAACCAAACCGTTTCACAAATTCCTTGAGCCATTGATCTAAACTCGACTCTGACTACTTCTTGCTACAACAGTTTGTTTTTGCTTCGCCAAGTCACAAGGTTTCCCAAAAATGTACAGTATCCCGATGTAGATCTTACATGCATTATTGAGCGCCTAATCTGCATCAGATAAGCTTCAATTCCTTTTTGTTCGGATTTCTTGAAGAATAAGCCCTTTCCGTGAACTCTTCAAGTATCTTAGAATTCAAACACCGCTTCTTCATGTTCCTCCATTGGGGAGTGCATAAATTGACTCACTAAGCTTATCGCAAAAGCTATGTCCGGCCTTGTATGTGATAAGTAAATTAACTTACCAACTAATCTTTGTACGCCTTTATCAACTAATCGACCTTCTTTATTTTCAAATTTTACATTTGGATCAATTGGTGTGTCAGCTGGGCGGCAACCACTCATCCCAGCCTCTTTTAAAAGATTAATCACATATTTTTTCTGAGAGACCACAAGACCCTTCTTTGATCAAGCAACTTCTATTCCAAGAAAGTATTTCAAAGGACCCAAGTCTTTGATCTCAAACTCCAATGCTAGATGCTCCTTGAGACGTCTTATTTCATCCACATCATCTCCTGTAAGAATGATATCATCGACATAAACTATAATAACAACTATTCTACCTTTGTGTGAATGTCGATAGAACATTGTGTGATTAGCTTGCCCTTGTGAGTAACCTTGTTTTTTAACAACTTGAGTGAATCGTTCAAACCAAGCTCGAGGAGACTGCTTCAGACCGTATAAAGATTTCTTGAGTTTACATACTCGAGTTCCAAATTTTTCTTCAAAACCTAGAGGAGGATCCATGTAAACTTCTTCTTCAAGTTTTCCATTTAGGAAAGCATTCTTCACATCTAATTGTCGTAAAGACCAATCAAGATTAACAGCAATTGATAAAAGAACTCTGACGGAATTTAATTTGGCCACTGGAGCAAATGTTTCAAGATAATCTATCCTGTATGTTTGAGTGTACCCTTTTGCTACCAACCGGGCTTTGTATCTATCTAAAGATCCATCTAGTTTGAATTTGGTTGTGAACACCCATTTACGATTTATTGCTTTTTTTCCCTCTGTAATTCCATTGTTTCCCATGTACTGTTTTTTCAAGAGCACGCATCTCCTCTAAAATAGCCTCCTTCCACTCAGAACCCGTAAAGCATCTTTCACATTTTTGGTATTTGGACGAGATCGAGACACGAAACAAAGGTTGAGAATGTCGAAGATAAGGCTTTATAGGATACAAAGTTAGACATGGGATATTTGACAATATTTTTAACACATTTTCTTTTGGCAATTGGAATATCTAAATCAGAAAATTCATTGGCTAGATTATGAGCTTTACCTGGGCTTTTGACAGGATCTTGCGGGTCGGATTCTTGGTGATGAATCTGGTGGATTCCACTTTCTTGATTTCGATTTCTTCTTGAGTAAACAATTAACTCCTTTGTTTGTTCTTTATTTTCATGATCAGACTCTACACCTTCATCCTCCTTTTCATTAACATTAACATCATTAATTTTTGTGTTAATTATAAATTCGCCTTCCCCATTATTAGAATCCCTATGTTGTATATTCCTAGTCTCTTCTTGATCAATTATAGAATCTTCTTTAGTATAATTCCTCCCGAAGATTAGAATGAAAATAAGATTTTGTTTCAACAAATGTGACATCCATGGTAACTATAATCTTCCTATCAATTGGATCATAACATTTGTAACCCTTTTTATTAGAAGCATAACCAACAAAGACACATTTTTTTGCTCTAGGATCTAGTTTACCTTGGTTGTGAAGATGAACAAAAACACTACACCCAAAAACTCGGAGGGATAAATCTGTAATCAATTTAAAGTTAGGAAAGTTATCTTTAAAGAGACTAAAAGGAGTTCTATAATTTAGAATTTTCTTGGGCATTCTATTAATAAGATATGTAGTCATTAACAAGGCTTCGCCCCAAAGATAACGTGGTACTTGACTAGTGAACATCAAGGCTCTAGTTACTTCCAAAAGATGTCGGTTTTTCTTTCTCGCAATCCCATTTTGTTGTGGTGTATTTGTACAAGAACTTTGGTGGACTATTCCATGTTTGGTTAAGAAAATACCTAATTGGTCGCTAAAAATTCCCCACCATTGTCAGTTCGAAATACTTCTATTTTCACACCAAATTGTGTTTTCACCATAGCATAAAAAGACTGAAACACATTTTTAACTTCGGACTTATCTTTTAATAAAACACCCAACAAAGTCGAGTATGATCATCAATAAATGTGACAAACCAACGTTTTCCTGAAAAAGTCGAGACTCTTGAAGGCCCCAAACATCACTATGAATTAACGAAAAAGGTTTGGAGGCTTTATATTTTTGAGGTGGAAAGAATGACCGATGATGTTTAGCCAATTCACAAAATTCACAATGATATGAAGAAGGACTTTTATTTTTAAATAGATTAGGTAACAAATATCTTAAATAATAAAAATTAGGATGTCCAAGCCTATAATGCCAAATCATAACCTTATCAAAATCAGAAACAGAATTTAAACATAAAGTAGTTGTTGGTTGACTTAGATGGTTGTCTTCAAGAAAGTAAATTCCACCAAATTCTTTAGCATTGCCAATCATCCTCCCCGAGACCATGTCCTGAAACTTACACATAGAGGAGTCAAATATAACATGACAATTTGAGGATTGGGATAATTTACTGACCGATATGAAATTACAAGCTAGATTTGGCACATGTAAAACATCATGTAAAACCAAGGAAGATGAAATTTTAACAGTGCCTTTCCCGGCTATTGCCGAGAAGGACCCATCTGCTACTTTGATCTTTTTGTTTCCTGCGCAAGGTGTGTAAGTTGAAAAAAGAAAATGACTACTAGTCATGTGATCACTAGCTCCAGAATCAACGATCCATGTGTTTGTTTTACAAGGCTTGACACTGAGAATCCGACAAAAGGGAGGGGAAGAAGTGAAAAAAAACAAAAAAATCAGTACCTGATTGGGCAAAAGAGGAAGAAGGATTATTGGATGAGTTAGGAATAGAAGAATTCATCCGAAATTGTGGTGATTGAAAAAACTTGTGTAGATGCTCTAATTGTTCCTTAGTGAATGGAGACCCTTCTAGAGAACTTTTTTCCTCTATTTGATTGTTGGATCTCTTATCTCCAGTGAAGGCTGTTTTAACCATGATGTTACTAGAGATTTTAACCTAGCTCAGATGCCATGAAAGATTTCAAGAGAGCTTTGAATAAAATTGTACTTCTCTTATTAACTAAAGAATTGAACTTAAATAGAGAAGAAGAAAAAAAGTCCTAATCCTAATTGGGAAAATAGTTCCCTTATTCTAATAAACTACTAAAACATAAAAAGAAAATAGTTCCCTTATTCTAGTAAACTACTAAAAGATAAAAATATTTCTAGAATATGAATAAAACTTATCTATCCAAATAAGATTTATCTACCTAAATAAATTTAAAATATATACATATTTCAACAATAAGAAACTAGACTCAATAAGCTTTAATTCAATTTTTTTTCATACTATAATTCACTTTTAAAAATTTATGATGATTTTTCAAAGTTAGCCTTCTGCTGCTGTCCGAAACTATTTTAGTGCAAGATGTTTATTTACCATGTTTATAACACCTTTATTTTCTTTCTCTACACTATTTCTCATTACTTTCTCTTATTTTCTCTTCACTAACATATCAAGAACATAAGACCATATATAAGAAAACTCTACATTAACATCAATTCCATGCTTTTTTAATAATATTAATCTTAAAAATATATTGAAATATTGATGTTCTTACCTTGTTCCATTGATTTCAATCTTTAACTTGATTTTCTCTCTCTTCCAGCTTCTATTTCTTGAATCTAACTTAATATTCTAGCTCCCCATAGTCTCCTTGTAATCTTTCTCTCTTGATGGCTATGGAAATTCTTTTGATTTCTAGGTGAAAATGGTAGATTTTTAGTGAAAGGACCAAATTGTAAAGAAAACCAAACTTTCTTTCTTTCTCTCTTCTTCTCACATTGGTTTGCATGGGAAAGATGATGAAAATTCTTCATCTTTCCTTAATAAAAAATAATAAAACATCCTATTAAAATATTAATAAAATAATATTTATCTAATTAATAATTATAAAATATCATCAACATCATCATTACTTTCTAGATTTCTCTCTCTTCCAATTGATCATTTTGCCCTTTGTAATCTTTTAAAATTCCATCTTTGAATTATCACATAATTTGGTAAAATTATGATTTAGTCCCTCATAATTCTTTTCCTATTCAATTTAGTCCTAATTCATCCATTTTTCTTAGTTTCTAGATCATTCCACCCTTAAAATATTTGCACTATTAGTCCTTCAACTTTTTCATATTTATATTTTAGCCCCTCAAATTTTAAGTATTTACTCTTGTGCAACAAAACTTTTCTCACTTTTACAATTGAGTCCTTTCTTCAATTAATATATCATAATATACTTATTCTTCCCAATGTTCACATAACTCAGAATTTTTCCTTTTTGTCACTTTATTTCTTTATTTTACTATATCAAGGATAATATCTTACTGTAGAAATTTTCAGGGTGTTACAGGCCATGTCCTAGCCCGTGTAACTCTCTGGCTTGGGTCACACGGCCAACACACACGCTCGTGTGGCTAGCGCATGTGCCCTAAAAATGGCCACACACGCCCATGTGCTAGGCCATGTTCTAGGTCGTGCCAAACCTGTAGGGTATACTGGCTTATGTCACACGCCCGTGTGTGAGCCTGTGTGGAGCATACTGACTTGGCTTCCAATTCAACACTAAGGGACACACGGCCATGTGCATGACCGTGTATCACACACGGCTGAGACACACGCCCGTGTCTTTGCCTGTGTGGACAAAAATAGGCTATTTACCAAGTCATTTTGCCACCCAATTTGCACAAACCTATACCAAACCAAATTGCACAATTCATGGCATAAAATGGGCATCTAAATCAACCAAATTGAAATATATTTCATGCACATACTATACTCCTATTCTCCATACACACAAATCACATATGTAACACTTCCTACCCGTATCCATTGCCGAAATAGGGTACAATGTATTACCGGAGTTTGCTGAACATTTTCAGATAATTTCGAATCATTTATTATTCATATTTTCAAAATAATCATAACATCCCTCCATTGGGCCCTCGAAGCCCAAAACATGCATTAAATATTCAATTCACATTCATGTCACATAAATATACAATTCAATCATTCAATAATTCAATTCAAGTTGCATTAACTTACTTCATTGTTTATTCGTGTTTATAATTTCACTAATCCGAAAACTTTTCTTTTCCACGTTCAAGTCTCTATTTGAGCATCCAGGATCTTTATAAATAAATTTAATCATCATTTTTATTTATTTCATATTATGATACGTTCAATTAATGCTCTAGGCAAAATTACCATTTTACCCCTAAACTTTTGATTAGTGACGATTTCATCCTTAGGCTTAGAAAAATAAAGTTCTTGTAATTTAATCCTTGTTTCGAGCCTAATTATTCTTATATATATATTGATAACAGCCCATGAATTCTATAAAATAACAAAATTTTTCATAATTTTAACACTTTTCAATTTAATCCCTAAAACATGTTTTCACCCGATCCTGATCTAAATTAATAATTTCATTCAATTTTGTAATTTAAATAATAAGATAATAATTTCATGCAATTTGGTCACTTCTGACATTTTTATAAAATTGCCCATAAAATTTTTCTTTTATTCAATTTAGTCCTTGAGCCTAAAACATGCAAAATTAACCATGCTAGCTAAGTATTCATATATATTTTCCTCCTACTCCTCCTCTCCATCCCACATCCTTAATGTATATATCATGCTTATAAGTAACATTATCTATAATTTCACTGTTGACTTATATGTATATTCAAAGCTATCCATCCGTGTCATAGTCACTAAATTATTTTTATCTTAAGATACAGAACTCCAAATTAAGATCCTAATTTTCCCTGAAACTAGACTCACATATCTTCTTATCATAAAATTTTCAGAATTTTTGGTTTAGCCAATAAGTACAGTTTATTCTTTAAAGTTACCCATGTTCTGTTGTCTGACAATTTCGACCCTTCTTCACTAAGAATTAATTATCTCATCGTACGAGATAGGATAATATTCCCGCTTATTTCTCTTGAAAATAGAATCATTAAGGATTTTAAACATATAAATTTAAGCCCTTAATTATTTTTATCCAATTTTTGATGATTTTCCAAATTCAGAATAGGGGAACCCAAAATTATTCTGACCTTGTCTCACTAAATTTATTATATCTCACAATTCCATTGCTTACACCGTTTCTTCTATAAGAAACTAAACTCAATAATCTTTAATTCTATATTTTGTTCATTCTCTAATTCAATTTTCACAATTTACGGTGATTTTTCAAAGTTAGTCAACTGCTGTTGTCCAAAACTATTTTAGTGCAAGATGTTTATTTACCATGTTTATAACACCCTTATTTGCTTTCTCTACACTATTTCTCACTACTTTCTCTTATTTTCTCTTCACTAACATATCAAGAACATAAGACCATATATAAGAAAACTCTACATTAACATCAATTTCATGCTTTTTCAATAATATTAATCTTAAAAATATATTGAAATCTTGATGTTCTTACCTTGTTCAATTGATTTCAATCTTTAACTTGACTTTCTCTCTCCTCCAGCTTCTATTTCTTGAATCTAACTTAATATTCTAGCTCCCTATAGTCTCATTGTGATCTTTCTCTCTTGATGGCTATGAAAATTCTCTTGATTTCTAGGTGAAAATGGTGGATTTTTGGTGAAAAAACCAAATTATAAAGAAAGAAAAACTTTCTTTCTTTCTCTCTTCTTCTCACGTTGGTTTGCATGGGAAAGATGATGATAATTCTTCATCTTTCCTTCCTTTTTATACCTAATAAATAATAATAAAATAATAAAATATCTTATTAAAATGTTAATAAAATAATATTTATCTAATTAATAATGATAAAATATCATCAACATCATCATTACTTTCTAGATTTCTCTCTCTTTCAATTGACCATTTTGCCCTTTGTAATCTTTTAAAACTCCATCATTGAATCATCACATAATTTGGTAAAATTACGATTTAGTCCCTCATAATTCTTTTCCTATTCAATTTAGTCCTAATTCATCTATTTTTCTTAGTTTCTAGATCATTCCATAGTCCTTCAAATTTTTCATATTTGCACTTTAGCCCCTCAAATTTTGAGTATTTATTCTTGTGAAACAAAACTTTTCTCACTTTTACAATTTAGTCATTTCTTGAATTAATATATCATAATATACTTCCCAATGTTGACATAACTCAGAATTTTCCCTTTTTTTCACTTTATTTCCTTATTTTACTATATCAAGGATAATATCTTATTGTAAAAATTTTCGAGATATTACAACATATCATACAATATCACTTATACCAATTTCACATTTATAATTCATCTAATATACACTTACAAACATGCATCATTATGCACCAAAATCATAAGCATGTAACTACTCTAATATCAACCACAATCTTTATAATTCACAAGCATCATATATCCATCCATGAATTCACAAGCAAACCATATAGGCACACACAACCAAACCAACCAAATTAAGCCAACTTCCATGGCTATATACAAAACCAAACTTAGAACATTTACAAGCCAATTCAAATGGCTAAATTCATTAACAAAACATATGTCATATTGACCAAAGTCCCTATACATGCCATATACTTAAAACATAAACTCAAAAGTACCAAATTGATAGTTGGATAGTATGATGGAGTCCGACGATCCTCGAATCAGAGCTAGTTCTGAATTCACTACAAAACACGAAAAAATAAATAATGTAAGCTATAAAGCTTAGTAAGCTCGCATGTAAATAAGAAATAAAGATCACCTTTCATTTACATCTCAAAATAAATGACATAAATTGCATCAAAGCATTAAACACCAAGTTAACAAGAATTTAATCACCTAATTGATTATAAGCTCACAACTTCCTTTGATTCATTGCTCAAATAGTTTTCCGTACACACCTATATTGATACGTATCTATTTCTCACCAATTCACATCTTCTATATACCAGTTGAACCATTCGGAATAGAAGTCGGATACTCAGAAGTCTCACAGACTAAGTGCCAATATCATGGCCCGAAGCCAACTCAATATGTCTCGCACCCGAAGTGCTAATATCATGGCCTAAAGCCAAATCAATGAAGCTCGCACTAAAGTGCCAATATCATGGCCCTAAGCCAAATCAATGTATTCCCTAAGGACATGTCACTAGTATCCTAATATATTCCTAAGGTTCAACTGTGATTTTCAATGTCGAAATCATCGTCGAACGTATCCGTAGAGTCGAATTCACAATTCATACAATATCAAAGCATTTAAAACATTATTATATCAATGCTTATTACATACGAACTTACCTCGGATGTAAAAATGGCAACACGAGTCAACCAATCCGAGACCTTGTTTTTTCCCCGATCTAAGTTCGTATTTCATTTTTCTTGATCTATATAATATCAAATTCAGCTTATTTAATTATCTCACTATTCAATTTAATCCAAAACACTCATTAAATTATATTTACACTTTTGCCCCTAATATTTTAACATTTTTACAATTTAGTCCCTAGGCTCGTAAAATAAAATTCATTCAATTTCATCACAACCCAAGCCTAGCCAAATATTTATCATGCTTATAGCAGCCCAAAATTTTCATTTATTTCACATTTAACCACTAAATTTACACATTTCACAATTTAATCCCTGATTTGCATTTTCACTAAAAACCACTTTATAAAACTTGTATAATTCACAACCAACATTCATAATCTATCATCAAACATAAAAAAACACATGTATTAATCAATAGAATCATTCAAAATCTTTAAAAATTTTGCAAAATAGTCCCTGGGCTAGCTAGACCTAGTTGCAACGATCTCAAAAACATAGAAATTATCAAAAACGGTGAAATTGTCAAAAACGGGACTTAAAACGTACCATGCATATAGAAAAAATGAAAATCGAAGCTCTCTTATTCAAAAATAGCTATTTAAATTATGGAAAGATGAAATGAGAAAGATGATAGCTAGTTTCTTTTCTTTAATTTTGATTTATTTTAATAATTACTATTTACCCTTTACTTAAACATTAAAACATACAATAATAATGTCCATAATTGTCCACTTAAGCAACCAATGGTCTAATTACCACTTAAGGACCTCTACCTTAAATTTCTATAGCTATTAGACACCTTTAACTAATAGAACACAAGTTTTACACTTTACGCGATTTAGTCCTTTTTATCGAATTAAGCATTTAAACGATAAAATTTCTTAACGAAAATTTCACACAATCATATTTTCATGCTGAATACATTAAAATAATAATTTTTACTTTAAATTTTTGGTCCCAAAACTATTATTTTGATTTGACTAA
The DNA here is from genome assembly GCF_025698485.1 of Gossypium arboreum. Lineage (NCBI taxonomy): Eukaryota > Viridiplantae > Streptophyta > Magnoliopsida > Malvales > Malvaceae > Gossypium > Gossypium arboreum. Next base: position 15,018,278 of record NC_069076.1, on the reverse strand, counting down.
AAACGGGTTGTCAAGGCATAACTCACCTGTAGAATGAGTTTCTTCTTGAAGGATTAAAAGAAAATCTATTAAGTGTCAGTCAACTTTGTGATCAAGGATACTTATACACATCACATAGATAAGTACAAGGTGATTAGCAAGTTTGGTGAGTTAGTAATGGAAGGTTGTAAGACATATGATAATTGTTACAAACTTTTTAAACCAATGACTTGCAATCCAACTAGCTTCTTTAGTTTTGTGCATTGGCATGAATGGCTAGGCTATGTCCGTTTCAAGGGCCTTCAAATATTGCTGAGATATTGAACCTTTTGACGCGAAGAGAAATGGTAGCCAAGCACCTCACCCTGGTTACTTAGCCTAACATATTCCTAATTTTTATTTTTCCTAAGAAAATATTGAACCTTTTGACGCGAAGAGAGATGATAGCTAAGCACCTCACCCCGGTTACTCAGCCTAAAACCTTCTTAAAAATTAATTCCGGTTAGTGGAGTTTTAGCTAACACGTCACACAATCTTTTGACGCGAAATAGGATGACAACCCAAGCACCCTACCCCGGTTATTCAGCTAGTCACGTCTTAAGCTGCACTCATAACCATGGAAACGTTATTATTATTAAATGAAATTTTAATTTTGGAGGACTTAGGAAAAACAATCAAGTGTCAAAAATAAGTTTCAGTAGCCACCTTAATAGTCATGAACATATTTTAAGCATGCAATTATATTAAGTGTCCTCTTTGTATTTAGACTTAATCAAATTTACCAAAATCAAGATAGGGTTAACTCCATTAATCATACTTATTTAAACTAAAAGAAATAAAACAGTAGAGATGAAATCTATCAAGCAAAATCATAATTAACTCAATAGATAAGACTCATGCATGTGGGTCAAACAGTGGGCAAGTCATGGTCAAATTATTGGGCAAGAAAAGAGGCAAAATATGCATTAAAAAAATTATATGGGTAGCAACAACCAAATCAGCAGCTAAAATGACAGAAATAATAAGGAATGCCTCCCCCTACTTAAAACACATAGTCCTCGATGTGGAATAAATAAAATAGGAAAAAAGGTGTAGAGGAACTCCCCGTGTTATTACTGTCGTTCACGTATGATGGCAATGAGATCAACTAGTTGCTGGCCAAAAGTGTTAAGTAGGGGTGTTTGGCTGCAAATTTGTCGTTTCTCCTTTCTTCCTATCTTCGTTTCAGTTTACCTAGAAGAAGAGAATTCTATTAATATCTGAAAATAATAAATAATAAAATAATAAGATAAAATAAAGAAAAATAAAAATAAAATAAAATAAAATAAAAATTGGGTTGCCTCCCAACAAGCGCTTGTTTAACGTCGCTAGCTTGACGCCTCAACTAGTATTGGGGCTGTTCCAGCTGAATTCTTTCATTCGTATGAGCTTGGAAATTCTCATTTTTTATCACGTCCAACATATTTGGGTTTAATCATCCTTGCGCCTCTTTCTTTGGTTTCGTATTTTCCTCCAAGGGGTTGATCCCTTTTAAGTCGGCAATGGTCTCATCATTCTCCAAAAATGTGCATTTGAGATGTTCGGGAAGTGGTTTTAATTTTAGATCTTGTGCCTGCACAACAGAAGGTAGAAGTTTAGTATTCATAGGAGCCAATAATTTATTAACAGATTCAAAATCATCAAACATCATTTTAGATTTATCTCCATAAGATGACTCAAAAGTTTTTTCTACTGATGAGTCAATTATGTCAACACGGTTTACGTCCAAGACTTCACTTGGGTGACTAATAGTGCCATAAACGTTAAACTTCACGATCTCTCCGTCAAACTCCATTGTGAGGGTTCCGCTTCGTATGTCAATCTTAGTATTTGCAATACTAAGGAAAGGTCGCCCAACAAGATGTCTAAAGACCCAGGAGCGTTATCCTCCTCCATTTTTATCACATAGAAATCTGCAGTGAAGATAAGCCCATTAACTTTGACTAATACGTCCTCAAGGACTCCTTCGGGATGCACAATGGACCTGTCTACCAACTGAATGATAACACCTGTCTTTGTCAAAAAACCCGCGTTAAGTGAGTCATAAATAGAATAAGGCATAACATTTATGGAGGCCCCTAAATCACACATGGCCTTTTTGATCCCCAAATGGCCTATTTTGCATGGTATAACGAACATACCTCTATCTTTGCATTTTGCTGGCATTTTCCGCTGAAGCACTGCGGATACATTCTCACCAACACTTACCTTTTCATTACCTGTTAGTTTTCGTTTGTTGGTGCAAAGCTCTTTGAGGAACTTGGCATACCGCGGAATCTGTCTGATGGCATTTAACAGTGGTAAATTGATCTTGACATTCCTGAATGTTTCAAGGATCTCCTTGTCTTCCTTACTTTTTCGACATTGATTTAATCGTCCTGGGAATGGAGGTTGGATTTTCGGTAGTGGGGCTTTCGCTGGGACCTGTTCATCGTTTTCGGGTTTTTCCTAGGCACTTTCTTGGCCAAGATTTCTGCCAGGAATTGGTTCCAGCACCTTTCCACTTCTCAGCGTTATTGCATTTGTATTTTGCCTTAGGTTTGGTTCTATTTGCGATGGCAGCTTCCCTTGAGAGTTTATCTTCTCAATTGACGTGGTCAATTCTCTTATAGATGCTTCGATTTTCCGTTGAAAATCAAGCATGTTAGCTGCTAATTTATTGACCAAAGTTTCTAGAGAATTACCTGAATCTCGTGGCTATTGTGGAACTCGGTTCTGGTATGGTTGGTTATATCGTGGGTTGGCCCCATAACTTAAGTTAGGGTGATCCCTCCATCCTGGGTTGTAGGTATTTGCGTAAGGGTCGTATCGCCTTTGTGGTGGCCCAAGAAAATTTCCCACAGCATTTAAATGGGCCATAGTACCATCATTCAAACTGGGATATGCATCATTTGTATGTTCAGGGATAGCACATATTCCGCATAACCGGGCTGTCTTTACTTTTTTTGCAACAAGAGATTTCAAAATATTAGCAATTCTATCAACTTTATCTTTTAAAGTTGGATTACTTAGCTGATAAACCCTTCTAGGGGGTTCAGGATTAGCTCAGAATTACTGAGAATTTGCAGCCATCGTGGAGATCAAGTCTCTTGCTTGTTGTGGAGTCATATTGACCAACGCTCCTCCACTCGCGGCGTCTACCATATTCATTTCCATGGGTTTTAGGCCTTCATAAAAGTACTGGAGCAAAAACTGTTCCGTTATACCGTGTTGTGGGCAACTTGCACACAACTTCTTAAATCGCTCCCAATAGTAGTACAGAGTCTCTGCATCTTTTTGCCTTATGCCCACAATTTCTCTTCTTAACTCAGCCGCTCATGATGCAGGGAAAAACCTGTTAAGAAATAAGCGAGATAGATCAGCCCAAGTTGTAATGGATCCAGGAGGTAAATAAAATAACCATTCCCTAGCTGAATCTACTAGGGAAAAAGGGAAAGCGCGCAATTTAATTTGATCTTCAGTTACCCCCTGAGTTTTCATACTCAAACAAACCATATGGAATTCTTTCAAATGCTTGCGGGGGTTTTCATTTTGTAACCCATGGAAAGTTGGCAGTAGCTGAATCAAGCCTAACTTTAATTCAAAATCAGTATCCATAGTAGGATATGCGATGCATAGTGATGGTTGTTCTGTTGGCGCTTCGGCCAGTTGCCGAATTGTCTGAGCCATAGGTTGAGGTGCTAAATTAGGGTTTTCGTCAACCTTAGTGTTAAGCACTTCTTCAAGGGAATCGACTTCGACTTTTTCGCTTTCAAAAGTTTGAGTAGGGTTTTCGTTAACCCTAGACTCTGCTTCGTTGTCGATTCTGATTTTTGGCGGTGGATTGCTTTGAGTTCCAACCACCGCTGACTGCTTTTTCTTTAGTTTTGTTTCCTTATGATTAGCTCTCGCAGTTTTTTCAATCTCTGAATCAAACGCAAGAGTTCCTGGAGCAAATCTGGTCATAAGTAACAAAAACAAGATTAGTACGTTACCGATCCCCTGCAACGGTGCCAAAATTTGATGCGTTGTTGAGAGCACCAAAAATATCCTAATTCTTACAAAATATTGAAAAATAACAGTAAAGGGGAAGTAGGGTCGAATCCTCAGGGATCGGATTGTACGAATGCTCGTTTCTTGAAATCTTGGACAATTTCTTGGCCAAGAAACTTGCGTTCCTGAAAAATAAAAAAAATACAGAATTAAGAATTTTGATTTGGAAAAATAAAAACAGTATTTAAATTAAATTGAAATTGCAAAATTAAATAAATGACGGAAATTGAGATGAAGAATATATAAAAATAATAAAGAGAGTTAAAGGAAAAGAAATTCTTATTGGTAGATTTCAGCCTCCAGTTGTATCATTCCGCCTTGGGTTCAATCCTCGGCTTTTAAATAACCCTTCTCAACTCAAGTAAGCCAGTTATAGTGGAAGAGGACGCCTACGACCACCAGCTCCAAAGATTTTACTTACGATTTTTAGGGAACCTGACTCTAGCCAGTAATCTATGCTAGATCAACGCTTCTCAATGGCGAATCCCATGCCATTTTGTCTCTTTGGCTTGCCAACTTCTAACGCAGTAAGTTAATGAACCGACTGTGTAAGTCTTCCAAAACATACAAAGCGGCCGCCTTTGCATATGCTGAAAAGCTTACTTCTTAAGGGTCATGGACAGAAGCGTCAGCCCGTACTGTGGAGAAACGATGAATACTTGGCGAGAAGGCTAAGTACGGATTCTAGGCCTCAAGAACCCTTTTTAGGGAATATTGACAACTTTCGGCTAGATAGATTTTAGTAGCTCATGATAATGGTGGAAAAGAAAATAAATATAAAAATGGAAAAGGGGATTTTATTGAAAGAAAATATGAAGAAACAAAAGCCTAGACTTTCAAGGGGAGAGTGTTTACAGAAAAAGATGAACCCCAAATAGAGTCACTTCACCCTCTATTTATAATGCTAGGAAGATAGTCTAATTGAACTTAAATTCTAAAAAGATAAATACATTTAATTAAAGATAAATAAAGAAAACTAAAATAAAATCCTAAATTTGAATAATCCTAATAATTATCTTAATATTAATTATCCTAATATAAATAAAATGGAGTCTTATAGAATAAAATCTCTTCTTTTTGCATTTTTAGTCCTTGTGTCTTCCATGCTCGCACTTTTGGCACAATCTTTTTCCTGTGTCGCATATCAGCCCAATGTGTCTCCAAATTCGTACTTTTGTCCCTTAATTTTCCTTTTGCCTCCAAATCAGTACTTAAAAGATAAAAAGACATAAATAGCTCAAATTAGTAGGATCAAGCTCAGAATAAACATATGATTAATACATAAAAATACGTTATTCTAGAGCATTATCAATATTGGTGAGATATAATGATGTAAAGGGACTACCAAAGTTAAGGGGAGTCATTCCAAAAGTTTATAGAGACTGTGTGATGGACAAGAAGCAGTGTAAGTCACATCCTCAATTACAGCTAATCTAAACATCTGGACCTCTTGAGCTATTACATATGGATTTGACTAAACCTATACAAATAGAAAGCTTAGGTGGGGAAAAATGCCTTGCTTTGTATAGATGACTATTTCAAGTATACTTGGGTAAGGTTTTTAAGAGAGAAATAAAAAAAAATTGAAATATTTAGAAATAGTTTTAAGCTCGTGAATAAAAATAGTCGGCTTATTAAAATATTGTCAGAATCTGAAATTACTATGATAAACACATTAATTTACATAATTCTTGTGTCTAATTTGGTTTATTTCTGAATTAATCCCTGCTTAATTGGTGTTTTATAATTTAATATTGTCAATGATGCAATTGGTCAAAAACGAGCAAAAAGAGGCCAAATTGAAAGACAAATCATTGAGTTTGGGCCAAATCATAAAGATGGGAAGGCCAAGGATTTAACATCAATTTTGACTTTGTAAAAAGCTAAAAATAGAAGATATTATTTTATTTTGTTTTATTGTTTTTATTTTATTTTATTATTTTAGGATTAAGCTATTTTTAGTAAATCCTATGTATATAAATAGGGGCTTTTAGTTCTTAGAAAATCATCTCTTGTCTTTGTATTCCTACTTCTACTTGGAATAGAAATACTCTCCTTTTCCCTTTTCAAATTGGAGTTTACCATTCTGTCAATTTTCATTTGGTTTTGTTTCTTTTCTCAAATTGGGTTAATTGCCTTCCAAGTGCTTTTCCTTTCCAATTTCCATCACCTTTCACATAAATTTATCATCTTCCACTTTCAAGCATGAATAAATTCATGCTCCACTAAATTCCATCTTAGCTTTAGGCCGGTGTTCTTTCCGGTCGAGAATTGTGAGATTCGTACTCGCGCCTAAAATCCTTCCAATCGGTATTCACCTTTTTCCTAAGTATCGGGATAAACCAATCATCCCTTAAAGTGAATTCGATTTCAAGTCAAAGTGCACGTTGGGTTGGAGTCGTGTTTGCTTACAGTTGGAAATTCGAGTCGACCGTGCTGTATTCGGATTTCCAAGAACAAATCAAGGAAGAGGTGATCGGGTTTAAACGATCCACGCGGTTGAGGCCGTTGATTCGAGTTGGGTTCTTTAGAACGCAAGGCTGTCAGAATCTTAAATCGGGAACACGTGCATCTCGGTTAGATAATCGGTAAGGGTTGGTTTGCAGGTCGTACCGGAACCAGCTACTAGAGGAAGAATTGGTGGTTAGGACGTTCTTAACTGCTATAACCAGCTTATCGATCGAAGGAGAAGATTAATTTTCGAGGATTGATTCTCAACATGGAATTGATCGAGTTTAAGGCTAAGGCTCATTACATTTGACTGCAAATCCCAATTTAATTTCTAATCTATTTAATTATTTATCTTAGCAGTTTTAATTATTTAATTTCTAATCAATTTCAAAATCCCCCGCTTTACTTATTTATTTGCTTCTTTTTTTTCAGCTGGTACGTTTTGAGTCATGGGCACGACTTTAGCCACGACCCTTGACACGACATCCTATTCATAAGCCAGACTCGAAAGTTGATTATCGCATCCAGTCCTTATGGACTCGACCCTACTACCACTCTACTACTAATTAGAGCTATTTTGTAGGAATTATTTTTTTAGTGGATTCGACGCCCTTTAAATTTTGGCGCCGTTGCCGAGGATTGGAGATATTTTCTAACTTTTGTTTGTCTACCTTATGACCAGATCATAACTGAGAAATTTAGAGTTTGAGCCAGAAATTGAGAAATTGGCCCGACAACTACGAAGAGAAGCCATACGACGTGGTAAATGGCCAAATCCTGGATTTGAAACTATATCTTACACCGAAGAATTTTTTTGACGAACCAGACGAGATAGCTGAACAAACTATACTCCAGCTCGCAGCGGCACGGATGAACAACAGCCCTTATGCATAACCTATCCGGCAAGAGGAACGCCGTTCAAGCTAAAGCCAGGTTTGATCCACCTACTGCCCACTTTTCGTGGACTACAAAACAAAAATTCGCACACCCACCTTAAGGAGTTCCATATGGTGTGCACAAGCATGAAGCCTCAAGGAGTAACAGAAGACCAAATCAAACTTCGTGCTTTTCCTTTCTCACTAGCTGACTCTGCTAGAGAGTGGCTATTTTATTTGCCTCCGGGATCTATCAATACATGGTTTGACATGTCTCGTTTGTTTCTTGAAAGGTTCTTCCCTGAAGCCCGAGCAGCCGAACTAAGGAGGGACATCATAGGAATCCGTCAGAAAGACACTGAGTCGCTCTACGATTACTGGGAGTGATATAAAAAGTTGTGTGCAAGCTGCCCACAACATGGACTGACTGAGCAGTCACTATTGCAGTATTTTTATGAGGGTTTACTCCCGATGGAAATGAAAATGATAGATGCTGCAAGTGGGGGGGTGCTTGTTAACATGACGCCTCAGAGAGCGAGAGAGTTGATTTCAACCATGGCTACCAACTCTCAACAATTCCAACCGGTTACAGAACCCACGAGACAGGTTCATGGATTAAGTTCTTTGTCTCTGAAAGATAAGATTGATAAGCTGGCTAATATTGTTCAAACTTTGCTTTTAGATAAAACAGGCCCAATACAGTTATGCAGAATTTGCGCCAAGCCAGACCACCCGACAAACTCATGTCCGATTTTACAGGAGGATTTGATAGAACAAGCGAATACTGTCGGGAACTTTCCAAGACCACCCCAAAGATGGTATGACCCCTACTCGAACTCGTATAATGTGGGGTGGAAAGATCACCCGAATCTCAGTTATGGAACGAATCTGTGGTTCAATCAACCATTTCAACAAAGGCCACCACAGAATCAACAGATACCAACCCCAAAGTCATCTTTGGAAGCCATAGTGGAAAGGTTAGCCAACAGTACTAAGAAATTCCAACAAAAAACTGCCATGCATTTGCAGGAGTTGGATAAGCAAGTGAGCAAACTTGCGCTTACGGTTAGCCGTTTGGAATCCCAAGGTAAGTTGCCATCCCAAATTGAGCCAAATCCTCGACACAATGTAAGCGCTATAATGTTGAGGAGCGAAAAGATTTTAGAGCCCGTACCTGGCACGAGTCGTGCCCACGATGCTGGTCTAGATGAGAAGAAACTTGACACAGAGGCTCCAGTAGAGTCAGCACCACAAAAGTCATTTGCAGTACCACCTCCGTTTCCCAGAAGACTTGCCCAATGCAAGAAGGAGCGAGACGAGAAGGAGATCCTCGACACCTTTCGAAAGGTGAAAATCAACATACCTCTTCTCAATACAATTAAGCAGATCCCACGATACGCAAAATTTCTAAAAGATTTATGCACAAGTAAAAGGAAACTTCTAGGCAATGAAAAGGTAAGTGTCGGAGAAAATGTCTCCGCCGTTCTGCAACGAAAAATACCGCCCAAATGTAAGGACCAAGGTATGTTTTTCATATCCTGTAAAATAGGTAGTGTCAGTATTAAAAAAGCAATGTGTGACTTAGGTGCATCAATTAATGTTATGCCTTTGTCAATTTATAAACTACTTAATGCGGGTCCTTTAAAGGAAACAGGTGTGATTATTCAACTTGCAGATAGATCCGTAGTGCATCCGAAAGGAGTGCTGGAGGATGTTCTTGTTAAGGTAAACGAGCTAATATTTCCTGCAGACTTCTACATTATCGACATGGAGGATGGCAACTCGGCTAATTCGTCTGAGATACTTCTCGGAAGACCATTTTTGAGTACATCACAAACGAGAATTGATGTTTGGAGTGGAACACTCACCATGGAATTTGACAATGAAATGGTTAAGTTTAATGTTTATGAAGATATGGGACATCCCAATGATAAGTCACAAATCGTGCCTTGTAGGAATGTAGATCTCGATGTTAAGCAAGAGGAATTATCGATGATCCAAAAACCAATATGTGAAGCTGTAATGAAGGCCTCGAAATTAGAGTTAAAACTGTTTCTAGAACGTACAAGAATTCCGATAGAGAATAATGCAAACTTGAACGGAGAAGCTCAAAGACACCTTAATCCACTAATGATAGGGGAATCCAGGAAGGGCTTCAAAGATAATGGGCAAAGGTTGAAACTTTTCTGCAAGAACATCCAAGTGCACGAGATGGAAAAATTAAGTCTCAATGAGCCAAACGGATAACATTTATGGTCATCGAGCTAACGACGTTAAACAAAAGCGCTTTTTGGGAGGCAACCCAAATTTATTTTCATTTATTTAATTTTGAGTTTTAGTAAGATTTAGGTTGTAAATAAATTTTTATTTAATCTAGTGAATTTTCTATTTTCAGGAATGTAATAGAGGTTTTGCAGAAGTTAGATAATGATGGTGGCATGGGCACGCCGTGCTAAATGCTGACAATTATTTCCCAACACCGACAACATCAGTTGAAACACATGGGAAGTATTCTTAACCTTTCTCTTTGCTTGTTGTTTGAGTTACTAAACTTTATTACATATAACACATGCTTGAGGACAAGCATAGATTAAGTAGGGGGGTTGAGTTGGTAAGTAAATATGCATGACTTTTGCTGCTTGTATCTCTTTTGCATGTGTTCAATCTTACGTTAAATTCATTCGATAGTTTATTTAAACATTGAGCCTTTAATCTCATACTCAGTTAATTTGGACAATTGGGCAAAGTTTGAATTAAAATGTTCAAGCATATAGGTTAATCAGCATTTGTGTCTTAAAATTGATATATGTAGCTAAATTTTTTTTTTGTATAAATTGATTGTTTGGAAAATTAAATTTGCTTGTGCATTAATAAATAAATGAATAAATAAAGGTTCAGGTTATGAGTGAATTTTCAAAAACGTGACCAGATTGAGTGACTAGGGTAAGGTGCTTGGGTTGTCATCTTATCTTGCATAAAAAGGTTCGAGTGACAAGTCGATAACTTATAAACATTCCGCTAACTGAGCTTTCACATTAAGAAAATATAAAAAATATAAAAAAAAAAGAGAAAAGATATAATAATATATATAATAAATAAAATTTAAGACTGTTTGAACTGACTAACCGGGCTAGGGTGCTGGGGTTGTCATCCTAGTTCGCGTAAAAAGGTTTGACCAGGTCAATAATTTTATTTTTCTAAATGCGTAGTTAATTAATAAATGCCTTGCAAATTATTGGATTAAAACTCAATTTGATGAAATTATTTAGTTCACATATTTCAACTTTATGACACTTGTTGATCAAATTTTATATCTTGAGCATTTATTTATTTTTGCCTAAGTTGTTTACAATAATTATGTATGCGAAAAGAGGCTCGATTTTTAATAAATTGTAGAACAAATTTAATGTTTGAAAGAACAAACATGCTTGAGGGCAAGCATGAGCTAAGTAGGGGGAGTTGATAAACACATTAATTTACATAATTCTTGTGTCTAATTTGGTTTATTTCTGAATTAATCCCTGCTTAATTGGTGTTTTTATGATTTAATCTTGTCAGGGATGTAATTGGTCAAAAACGAGCAAAAAGGGGCCAAATTGAAAGACAAATCATTGAGTTGGGGCCAAATCATAAAGATGGGAAGGCCAAGGATTTAACATCAATTTTGACTTTGTAAAAAGCTAAAAATAGAAGATATTATTTTATTTTGTTTTATTATTTTTATTTTATTTTATTATTTTAGGATTAAGCTATTTTTAGTAAACCCTATATATATAAATAGGGGCTTTTAGTTTTTAGAAAATCATCTCTTGTCTTTGTATTCCTACTTCTACTTGGAATAGAAATACTCTCTCTTTTCCCTTTTCAAATTGGAGTTTACCATTCTGTCAATTTCCATTTGGTTTTGTTTCTTTTCTCAAATTGGGTTAATTGCCTTCCAAGTGCTTTTCCTTTCCAATTTCCATCACCTTTCACATAAATTTATCATCTTCCACTTTCAAGCATGAATAAATTCATGCTCCACTAAATTTCATCTTAGCTTTAGGCCGGTGTTCTTTCCGGTCAAGAATTGTGAGATTCGTACTCACGCCTAAAATCCTTCCAATCGGTATTCACCTTTTTCCTAAGTATCGGGATAGACCAATCATCCCTTAGAGTTGAATTCGATTTCAAGTCAAAGTGCACGTTGGGTTGGAGTCGTGTTTGCTTACAGTTGGAAATTCGAGTCGGTCGTGCTGTATTTGGATTTTCAAGAACAAATCAAGGAAGAAGTGATCGGGTTTAAACGACCCACGCGGTTGAGGCCATTGATTCGAGTTGGGTTCTTCAGAACACAAGGCTGTCGGAATCTTAAATCGGGAACACGTGTATCTCGGTTAGATAATCGGTAAGGGTTGGTTTGCAGGCCGTATAGGAACCAGCTACTAGAGGAAGAATTGGTGGTTAAGACGTTCTTAACTGCTATAATCAGCTTATCGATCGGAGGAGAAGATTAATTTTCGAGGATCGATTCTCAACACGGAATTGACCGAGTCTAAGGCTAAGGCTCATTACATTTGACTGCAAATCCTAATTTAATTTCTAGTCTATTTAATTATTTATCTTAGCAGTTTTAATTATTTAATTTCTAATCAATTTCAAAATTCCACGCTTTACTTATTTATTTGCTTCTTTTTTTTCAGCTGGTACGTTTTGAGTCGTGGGCACGACTCTAGCCACGACCCTTGACACGACATCCTATTCATAAGCTAGGCTCGAAAGTTGATTATTGCATCCAATCCTTATGGACTCGACCCTACTACCACTCTACTGCTAATTAGAGCTATTTTGTAGGAATTATTTTTTTGGTGGATTTGAAGCCCATCATACCATAAAAGGGAGTTTAAGGAGGAAGAAGTCTCTAATTTTTGTGACAAAAATGGGATTCAACATGAATTTAAAGCACCAAATACTCCCCAATAGAATGATGTTTTCGAGAGAAAGAATCCTTTGATCTAAGATATCGCCAGAATAATGCTTAAGAAGGGAATTTCACACAGGTTTTGGGCAGACATTGATAACACAACTATTCACATGATTAACATCGTGTTGTTAAGGCAAAAAAAAACATGGATGACTCCATATGAAATATGGAGAGGAAAGAAGCCAACAATGAGCTACTTTCATATTTTTGGGAGTACATATTATATTCTCAAAAATAGACTATTAGGGTAAATTTAATGCATACATTGATGAGAAGATTTTCCTTAGATACTAAACTAATAGTAAAGCTTACAATGTGTGCATCAAACACATAAGAACTGTCATGGAATCTTTCAATGTTGCTATCAAAGATGAGCCAACCAACTACCTATCTAATAAATATGCAAATGAATAACTTGTAGCATTAAATGTAAAGCTAGTTGCAACTAGCTCTGTAATTGAACCAAATCCTAAGTTACTTATGATTAATCAACCAGTTGAACTTGATAATGATGATGACTATCAAATGGATGATATTTCTCAACCTCAACCATCCTAAAGAGAGAAAGAATAATTCATTGGATAATGTAATTGGTGATCTAGATGGAATAATCAAGATTACAGGTAAGTCAAGGCTAAACTATCATTGTATAGTTGGATTTACATGTTATACTTCCTCCATTGAGCCTAAGAAGGTGGAAGATGATTTAATCTAAGCCATACAGGAAAAACTAAATAAGTTTGAAAGGAATAATGTATGAAAGATTGTTCTTAGACTTACTAATTGTAATGTAATTAGAACAAAGTGAATCTTTAAGAACAAAACTGATGATCTTGGAAACATCACCAAAAATAAGCCTAGGCTAGCGACTCAATGTTATACTTAGTTGGAACGCATGGACTTTGATAAGGCATTTGCACTAGTGACAAGCTGAAGGCAATCAAACTGCGAAGGGTATTTGCAACTTATATGGATATCAAGCTATTTCAAATGGATGTGAAAAGTGTATTTCTAAATGACTTTATTAATGAAGAAGTGTATATGAAATAACCTAAAGGGTTTGAAGAACCCAAGCATCCTGATCATGTCTATAAACTCACTAAAGCACTCTATGGTTTGAAGTAAACTCCAAGGGCGTAGTACAAGAGACTTTCAAGGTTACTAATCGAGTAAAGATACTAAGAGGGAATGCTGATAAAACCTTGTTAATAAAAAAAATAAGAAATGTAACATTACAATTTATTAGATTTATATAGATGCAATTATTTTTTGCTTAACTTTTCAATAGACGAAAGAGGATTTTGTAAACATGATACAATTTGAGTTTAGATGGGCATCATGGGGGGAAGTTCCCCTATTTCTTATGCTTCCAAATCAAGTAGCTAAAGGAAATTATTTTCTTATCTCAAGAGAAGTATGCATACAACTTAGCGAATAAGTTTTAGATTAGAGAATTTAGGAATTGTAATAGCTCTTATGTCAATTTTTGATAAAATATGCTTAGATGCATGGGGGAATTACAGTTGACTCAGTTAACTATTGAAGTATGATTGATAGTTTACTCTACCTAACTACTAGTAGCCTTGAATTTTTCTTTAGTACAAGTGTTTGTGTAATGTGTCAACCAACTCTTGAGGAGTTACATTTAAAAGTTGTGAAGATGATAATTATATATGTGAATTAGACATTAGATCTTGGTATTTCGTTGTTTAAGGATAAAAACATGAGCCTTATTGGTTTCAGTGATACTGACTGGGCAAGTAATGTGGATGATAGGAAGAGCATGTCTAGTGGGTATTTTTATCTTGGCTCGAAATTAGTACAGTAAGAAACAACCTTTAATATCATTTTCATTAACTGAACCTGAGTATATAGATGCTAGAAGCTATTGTGTATAACTATTATCAATAAGGCAAATACTTGAAGTTTTTTTGGAATTGCATTGCCAATTGAGACTACTCCAGTCGAATCAATATCTCAAAGAACCATTTTGTTCACTCAAGGACTAAGCATGATGATACAAGGCATCACTTAATTAAAGAGCTAGTAGAGAATGAAACCATTGAATTTATGCATGTATCTAATGAGAATCAACTGGTAGATTTATTTTCCAAGAGCCTTGAAGTTGTCATGTTCAAAAAATTAAAGAATTTAGTCAGGATGTGCTAACTTTGACTTGGCACCTAAGGAAAATCACTAAAATTCAAATTCCAAGTTTCATTTTGCCTTTTATTATTTTTGATAATTTTTTTGTTCCTATTTTTATTTTAGAGGTTATTTTTGCACAAAAATATTCAGTTTCCTTATTTTTGGAGGGAAAAACTTGTAAAAAATTTAGGTATTTAAGTTATGAAATTGAGTTTTAGTTGTCGTTGAGCTCCCTTAACTAATCCTTCAACCTTAAAGAAACATTATTCTACAAGAAAGCTTTACTGCTACTGCAAGAAATCTATGGCACAAGTTAAAAAACCAACTTATCATGCAACCTTTGAGGAATCTAATTTGAGTTCACCTTCACTTAAATCTTCATTCAAAGAAGAATGACAATAGAATCTTATGAAGTAGCATCTTTTGTGATGCTTTGAGAAGACACCTAGGAGTAGCTAGTTCAATAAGTTTAGCTAGATGTACCATTAGTTGCAACTAAGTAAGGTGGTGTAGTTAAACACTGTTGGTACTAAGAATTATAAGAATGTAGAAAAAGATGCTGGAGCAATTTTCACTGAGAAAGCTACAAAGAAGTGTTAAATACTTAGATAAGTAGAATTCACGTGAGTACCAAATTACTTATAAGACATGTTACAAGTATTAAATAATTTATATATCTTTTGAAAAAAGAACTAGTGTAACTTAATGATATTAATGTTAAAAACTTAGATAAGTAGAATTCATGTGACTACTTAGTAAGCTTTCGTAAAGCTAAACATGTAGTTTTCAAACGTGTAGTGTACAAAAAGTAATCGTGTGTGAAGAGTTCGAATGGGACAAGTCAAACCACATCTCATCAAAACAAGGTTTGGGAATTAAGTATTTGAATTATAGGCATTAGAATGGCATGTACATAGGTGTTCAATTGGTATGAAAGTGGAAGATAATGCATTAGTTCATACAAAAGTTAAGTTGAAGTGGAAAGATTTTGAGGACAATGTGGTCATGTGTTAGTAAATGAACATAGATGAACATGTGATGCTTTAAATGGTATTTTCGTGTAATTTAAGGTTGGAAATGATTAAGAATGATTGGAATTGAATAGAGTATGTTTAGGGAAGTCTTTGGGTGTGTTTAAGCTTGATTTTTGGCTCCTTTGCACCCAAGTACCAATACTTGAAGGACTTGTATTGGTACAACATCGATAAAATGCAACAAATGAACAATATTAAGCAGAGATATTGGTACCTAGGGGAGTTGTACTGGTACAAATACCCTATTTTACCCTAATATAAATGTTTTCTCACCAAAAAGACCTCGAACAACCTCAAATTGAAGCCAGATTGTAGAGTAAGCTTAGAAATGATTAAAAAAAAAGTCTTAAAAGACCTAAAATTAACCTAAAGAATGAATTGAACTTGAATGTCATGTTTGGTACTAAAGTGATTTGTTTGACTTCAAATATTTCATTTCCTGCTTGAGTTTAGGTTTGGGCTCAAGTAAGGGGTGTTACAATATTTCATATTTTGGTTTTAATAGTTAACAATAATAAATGTTAAAATTTAATATATAATTAATCAATCTAAAATGTATAATTTGCATACTTGAATTTTGATTTTGGTTATTTTTTTAGAATAAAAGTATCATTTATGTTTGTTTTACAACTTATGGAAACTAATTTTTTCGAGGTTCGTGATTGTCCTATCAATAATGTCATCTCCAATGTTCAAACTTGAACTTTCTCATTAGGGGTATAAGGTGCCTTACCATTGGTTTTTAATTATGTTTCTTACTTTAGTATGTCAGACTTAATAGCTTTACTTAATAGCTTTACTTGTTAAAGTCGCTATGGCTAGATTTCCTATGTTGTTTGTTGTTATTTTATCTATGAAATGCTCTTTTATGATATTTTAAAGAAAAAATTGATTCAATTATATATATATATATATAAATTAATTAATCTAATATTTTTATATTGAATAAATATAATTATTTATGTAATAAAATAAATAAATTTAAATTGATGCTACATTGATAATAGTGTTACGGATTCCAAAAATTAAATTAAAATATTTCCTGTTTATAATTATATAAAATCAAAATTATAAATCAATTTATAATTTTTCCAGGACAGCAAATTACATTACATCGAAATTCATCTATAATTTTATATTTATCAAAATCATTTAAGTTAAAGTTAACTGAAAACAATTACAAAATTAAAAATTGTTAATTACAAAAAATTGTGATTTACAATCCTAATAAGCGTTATTAGTGAGAAGAAGGAAAAATGGTAAGACATTCCTTCTATAAAAGGTTCACCTGCTCAAGTTTACAACCAACATTCTACTCGCTAACCTTTCACCCTTTTCTATCATTGCAAAAAAAGGGTCAATTCAGTAATTTACACTACCACAATTACAATTTCATACGTGGCATTCCCACTCAGCGAGTACTAACAAGGATACAGCCAGGTGAGAAGATAAATGTGGGAGCATTTTAATTTTTTTCCTTAATAACGTTTAAAAAAGACGTTTTTAGAGGAAATAAATCATAATAATATTTCCCTCGTTTTGTGGTATTTCAAATTTCAAAAAACGACCCAACAACTCTCTCTTCTCCTTTTCTCTGTTAAATCATCGATTCTAAAAAATAATCCAAAAAACCAAGAATTCGATAAATGAAATGGTATGCGATTTTTTGAATCGAGACTCAGGGTTAGGGATAATCTCGAGATCAGTGGTGAGGTTTCTTGATTTGACGGTGTGCAGAGCCATGGGATGTTTCTTCCACTGTTTCGGCGTCAGAACCGATCGTTCCCGCCCTCACCTCGTCGCTTCCTGTTCCAAATCCACTGTAAGTTTTTTTTGTCTGTTTGTGTTTTTTGCACTTTCATTTCCAGTTTTCTTGTACCTGCGTTTGGTTTCTCGGAAAATTCAGTTCAAGAAACATTTTCTTTCCTAGTCTTTTTCTTTTTATATTTCTAAAGAGAAGACAAACTTGAATAAAACTAGCTTCGTTTATTTTCGTTTTGGCTGAGCAGGAACGTACTGTTTCTCGAAATCGATTATCGTCTCTCTTTGTTGACGAAGGTAACTATATATGTATCGATTATCTAGCTTATTTGTCGATTTAGCTAATTTCAACATTTTTTTTTGTCCCCTCAAATTTGATTTTTCCTTTGTTTGAAAGTGTAATTATTTTGTTTTCTTGTTTTGGTTCTAAAAGAGAAAGGAGATTCTCCATCCAACGATTTGGAGTCTCCACAAATTAATAAAGGTCTCAAGGATGAGGTATGTACATCGAGCAATTCGATTTAGATTTGTTGCTTTGTATGTGCAATGCGAATTACAATTCAAATTTTTTACCTTTCCGTAGGCAAAGTTCCTTAAATCTTGCGGCACAATACCAGAGACTCCGGTTGAAATTCGCAAAGCGTCTCACAAGTTTAAACAGTCCCCTCCTTGTGGTGGAGATTCAGAGACTTCGAAGTATCGTTCTTGGCTTCCAAACACATCCATTGATAAGCTTCAGTTGGATAAGAAATCTGACCAGCCACCTACTCCAAGTAAACTTTTCGAGGTGTTGGGGAGGTCAGATTCTCCGGATAATACACCTAGCAGGTTATCAGATTTAACTTCAGACTTTAAAAATTTTAATCAACAAATCGAAACATGTAATTGGCTTCTCACTGAATTTAGAATTGCTTTGCGGATAATAATTTTCTTCTTAGAAATGAAGCAACAGTATCTGCAATTTTGTTGTGTGATTTTGTGAATACATTTTCGCATAATTTTGAAGTCTACCTGACAATTGACTCGTGCTATTTCTTTTTTAGTTGTATATCGAATGCAGCAAACACTGGGATGTCCTCCATTTGTTCTACTGAAGGTAGTGAGGCGACGACTGCTGATAAAACAGCCAAGACTGGTATCTTTTCAACTTCAGCTTATGAAAGGAACAAGTCTGTGCGATTTGAATGTGAATCTGATGCTTCTTCTAAATCTGAAAATATTGGTCAAAATCCGGAGAAACTTGAAGCACTAGGTTACCAAAGTGCATCAAAGTACTCGCCAAACCCAACCCCGTTAAAGCTTTCTGATGAAATGCAAACCCCAGGAACTGTTTTCCCCTCAAACGTGGGAATCTTTGCAAATGGGAAGACTCGGATCCGGTCTGAATACGTTCATTTAGTTTTGAATCCGGTTGGGAATGCCTCTCCGTTAAATGCAATGAAGAAAGAGCCATTGAGCTCCAAAGAGATGTTTAATGAGCAGGAAGAATCTCCTGAACGATTAGAAAATGGCACCCCCAAGCTAGGAGTAAAACAAGCTTCACTTGGTAAAGATTCAGAGGATGAAGGAAGCTTGTCTGCTTGGCTGAAGCCAAAACAGATTACCATAGATGATCCTGATAAGAATATTCATGTTACGTCCAGCAAAACCCCTCAATTTAATAGAACCCCAGGGGATAGACCCATCATTGGTATGGTGGCTGCTCACTGGAACGAAGATGAGTCTTCCCGCATCTCACCCAAGTGGTGGGATGGGAATGGAATCCCAAATTCAACTAATAAATACAAGGAGGTAAATCTTTTATTTTTCGGCTGCATTACTACTTGCAGTTTGGACACCTATGCTTGATGGATCCTTTTCCTGTTTGCAGGATCAGAAAGTGAGTTGGCATGCAACCCCATTTGAAGAGAGGCTGGAAAAGGCTTTATCGGAGGAGAGTCTTATCTCTCAGAGGTATGTTTAATTTTCCCTTGCTAAATTCAAAACCTATGATGCTATTTTATGTTGCTCTAATTTGGTGGCAAGCAGTAATGACTCAAAAGTATTTCACCTCAAAAACTCTTAGGAGATTACCTGGCGTGGTTTAGTTGTGTGAAGCACAGTTTAACATAGATTTTATACATTTGCAATATGCAAGAATCTTTCTGGTAATACTTTCTGTAACTCAACACCAATATCTGCTTTCTCTTTTCTTGTTTTCTATTTTCCTAAAGATCTTGGGGGGCTGAATTGATTTTTACTATCTATACGTAAAAACTGTAAAGGAGATTCTCATTGGTTGACATTAGTACTAAAAGTTCAAGTTCTTTTACTGGGAAAATAATTCATTCACTTTGCTTAGACATCTTTTGTCAAAAGTGTACAAACATCATCCTAAGTAGCTAGATCACAATCCCCTATGATATAATTCAAAATGCTTTGATATGAACTATTTTTTAGTTAAGATTGACCCCTTTTGATACATTCGGATATCCGTGTGGGGGATATCCATGTTCGATGCTTACATCCAAATCCGAGTAGCATGTTTCAAATAGATGACAGAGGGTTATTTTGATCTGATTTGTAATGTTCAAAAGATTCTAACATTCCCCTTATTTGTAATGTTCAAAAGATTCTAACATTCCCCTTCCTTATATGATCCATTATTGAGATGGAATTTAAATTGTGTTATTAGTAATGCTAATTCACAACTATATCTAATTGCTAGTTTTAATTACAGGAAGCCTGTTGACCGAACACTCATGTCTCTTGACGAGATTGATGAAAGCGACACAGCACTGTCTCAGCTGCGACCTTCCTCACATGCCAAGTCAGTTGTTTCGTTCTGATTACAGTAATTGCTTCCGTTTTCACATTTGATGAACCCAGATGTAATTTTGAGTCCTTCAAAAACCTGAATCAATGGCAAAAAAATCATGAATTGTGATTCATGGTTGGTTTGGCATGAGCCATCTAGTGGAGCTTTTCTAGGGATTCCATTGTAATCCGACAGGATAGGATCTCTGCTTGAAGTGCAAACCAACGATTTTTTTAAAAGGTTTTATATCATTTTATAGTACTTGGCACCGGGCATCACTCATGATTTTATGCATAAGTTGGAGCACATCGTCCTTGTAACTTAGCTCAACTTTTTTGAGTCTTTATTTCCTTGCTTCCATTTTTGTCTGATAAAGATGTGAGGAGAGCTTTGGTGCATTTCCATAGATTATTTCTTTTACTGATAAAATAACATGTAGTCATCGATATACTTGATAAAGTATCAGTTAAATCTTTAAAAAAAATATTGATTGAAGCTTCCAAAAATGGTTTATTTAATTTTAGCCAACCATGGGATTTAATTATAAATGTATTCATTATGCATGTAAAATTTTAAATCAATTTCACTTGAGGATACTATTTCTTTAATATATAATACCTAACCATTTAAAATTTTTGGACATAATTTAAACAATAGAGGACATGATTTTCCACCAGTATCAGTAGATACCTATTTTAAATCAAAAGAGGAAACACTTGAAAACATAGTGAAAAGAAATGCTTGGACACTTCATTATGCAAAACAATGAAAATACTTTGATACCCTATTATGTATTGAAAATCAATAATTTAATAAAAAGAAGTTATAATTAAAAGAGGGAATTAAATTCTCCCAATAATGTTAAGAGACTAGAGCTCCATATTGCAAATGAAAAATCAAGTCTTCTTTGTGAGAATTCAGTTGGGAAAGTTTGAAGCAATATAGTTTTTGTAGTTTACAAATTCAAATATTATTTCAAAGTCCTCTAATTTTTATTTTGAAAATCAGAATGTGCACTTGAATCTTCATAGAAGGAGCTAATGACCTGGTTGAATAGACTCCCACTAGAAATACATGGTTAAGCCAAATTACCAAATTTTGTGATGGTACAATTGAATAAAATCCAGCGGGTCACTCTCCATATATTCTTCTGAAGTATGAACGTTTAGCACAACATTTAGATTGTTAAATATAAAAGTAACTTTAGAATGGTTATACATATAGAATTTGAAGTCAAGAAATTATTCATTAAACAAAAACAAGTAGAAACATATTAGTAATTAGCTTGTAGCTTTGTAATACCTTGATTTCAAATGATGCTCCAGGAATTGAATTGTATAAAGAAATTGAAATCATTACAAACATCTGGAATTGTAGAAAGGATAGATCCTATAAACTTTAAGACAATCCATTAATAGCAATGCTTTCTCATAATTCAAAAAAAAAAAAATAAATGCTATGAAGGTGCAGAATAGCAGGCTTAAAACAGCAGGATTGAATGCCCAATTCATACATAAGACCACGAATCTTTACATTTCTCCTGTTTAACTGACCACGAAATCCCTACAATCGATATGTATGTGTGAGTGTATATATATATATTTTGTCAAGGCTGGTGGAAAGAGTTTGGTCCTTGGTCGTGCTGGTTATTGATTGCAGGGCTCACAACAGAAATATCATGGCTGCTTCCCTCTGCCTCAGGGGCTATCTCTCTTACATCAGCTATTCTTGCATCTGTTGCCTGAATATCACTCCATTCACCTTCACCAACTGGTTGGATGTTAACTTCATCCGCTGCCATGTGGACTACGCTCTCCTCAGGTACCGACGCTGTTCTCGAAACACTAAGACAAGCTTTGTCTACATTCTCTGACAACTCAACGTCCTTTGTATCAGGTGGACTGTTGCTAGTATTTGATGACTCTGTCTTTTCCTCGAAAATTTGCTTTGTGTCACTCTGTTGTCTGCAAACAAAAATAGAAGACAAGATCAACTTTCGTTGCCCTGCAACTAAGGATATTTATGCTAGCTTCAGTTCTATGACAAGCAACTTGATAATTCTGAACCAAGCTTTATTGTTCCAGTGTAAAAGTAGCAGTAACAAACCATGTCAACAAATCAACTAAAAATGGAACGTATCTGACTAAATGATTGAATTAACCTGGATTTTAAGTAATTTACAGATGCTTAAAGTACATGGAGAATGGATTAATCAACCAAAAGGGGGAGGAAAATGAAAGTGTTGTTTGCATTTTTATTCACGGACACAGTTCTTTTCTCTTAATGACCAATGATTTTGTCTTTGATTTTGCATTTCTAGATCAAAGAGGTGAGGAGAAGGAAGTTGGATGACAGCAAACACATTTTTATTCAGCCGCAGAGGTAGATTTCTATCCAAACATCCCCCTAGAGCAAATTAAAGATGGCCATGAAATACACTATTTTGATTATGTAAGATGTATAGAGGGATCTGCATTCCCCAGAAGCAAGATTCCGTTAGTATATCACAAAATTAGCTTGTCTTGTCAATTATTTCTACAACTTGTGTTGGTGTATCAAGTGCATGAATGTATGAACCACGGTTCCAAGGTTTCCAGAAAGGGTAAAAGCAGGATGATTATGATAATGCTTAAAAATATAATAAGTCAAACCTTTGGAGATGTGCTTGTAACGCATTCACATATGCAAGAAGGTCTTGCTTTTCCTTCACAGCGGCTGCCTCTTTCTGCTCTGCTTCTTTTATTCTTGCTTCAGCATCTGTTTCTGCAACTCTGACCTTCTCCTCTGCTCTCAGAACAGCTGCTTCTAATATTACAACACGCTCTCGAGCCTTTGCAAGCTCATTACGCCACGTATGTGCCTCCTGCATGGCAGAGTCTCTCTGCTTGATCAATTGATCCCTTTCTTTACTTAGGAACCCAAGCCTTTCTTCAGACTCCCTCAGCTATAAACACCAAGGAAAAACTTCAAATAAACACAATTATGATGCTTATATTTGGACATAGAAATCATGGCTACCCAAATAACAACTTGGTTAAGACAATTAAAAGTAACTTCTCAAAAGTTAAAATCAACATGACAGACTTATGATTCTTGGATGAGAATTCTTTTAAATTCAAAACTCTAGCCACACCATGTGAGCAATAAGATTAGAGTTGCACAATTCCAGTTTTAGCTATACCTTTAACATGAATGCTTCCCTTTGTTTTTCTGAATCTTTTGTTAAGCGCTCAATTTCTTCACAAGCAATCCTCCTATGTTCATCCATTGCATGAGCTGCAGATGCTGCAGATTCAGCAGCTTCAGCAGTCTCAGAAAGTTTATCTGCTATTTCTCTTATTGTTGAATCACGAGCACGAAGATCTCGAGCCAAATTCTGCAGTTCCTCATCCTTGACTCGTAGTGTCTCCTACAAGAATTAGCTACGACTAATCTAGGGAGAATGAAATGGCCTAAATTGACTAAGCACTAGCCACAATATAGAGACAAGAAGCCAAGTAAGAAAGCAGATTGAGAGACCCAAACAACACAAATTATACACTTATAGCAGTCAAGACAGGAACATCCACCAGGTTTAACAGCCCAGATTGGCATAAAGGTATTCTTAGGCACCATTATAGTCAGAATATACATCAGCATCCAATTTGGCCCATTTCAACTAGCCCTCATAATCATGCTTTGAAATCTAGAATAATATAACAAGACATGCACATTATCTAAGTGCTAGCTAGAGTTACTCTTGCAAACATTTAGCATAAATGTGCACATTCACATATCTGAATATCAAAGCATTTGCCTAACCAGAAACTACACAAGGATGAACCTAGGTCCCAACAGCTAGAGGAATCACCTCGACATCCACTGGTATGTTCAAAAAACTTAAAAGCACAGCATACAAGCACAATAGGTTAAACAGATAAACTGCTCATAGCATACCTTCATAATTGTAAAATCATCCATCGGACCATCTGTGGGTCTATTTGCCACCAATCCTAGAACATTTCTCAAGGATACCTGCATTGCGGCTTCAATTTCTTTAGAACATTCCTTGGCTGTTGAATTGGCAGCTGCAACTACTGTTGCAACTGTACCTAATTTTGCAGAGCCGTTGCCACTTAAGGAATTGACAGCTTCTTTGTGAGCCTTTAGAACCAATTGTGTCGCACTAATTTTTGGAAGGGAGAAGAACACCGAACAGATGACATCAACCATATATATAAAATTAGTTGCCAAAAGAAGTCCATAAAATATATGGCAAGATACTTTTCAGACCGCAAGAAGATATCCAGAGTCAACTTTAGACAATTGGAGAGAATGCAAAGAGTAATAAGAATTTAAGCTTTTCTTTGAACATGAATCTCTTACCATTTCAGGCATTTTGGCCTCTTAAATACAACCAACCAAAAAAAGACAAGCGCAAAAGGACATGTGAAATGTTTCTTATCAAGAAAGCAAGAAGAGTGTTACAAGAGAGTTAGCAGCACAACATACAATCCTGACCCAAACACGAACATATATATTCCCTCCCCTGCTTTCATAAAAAAAAAAAAATATTCCCTCCCCATAAGTTTGATTGATCTGTCACCTTTGAAGTTCAAGTACCCACCACATATCACCCACAAGACATCATAGCATAAACTTGTTCAATCAAACTTATGGAGAGGGAATACATGTGTGTGTATCACTTCTGAAACAGAAAACAGAATAATAAAAAGACTGATATAGTGCAGCACATTGTAAAAAACTTACTGTAAAGTTGATACCCAGGCTCTAGCAGCACCAGGCGTCTCTGCACAAAGAAAGTAGTCCTTTTTCTGGGGTGTCCCGATATCTAAATGGTATAGTTAAGAAGCACACAGGTTTAGCAACTGAGAACTTCTTCAACAAACATAAGCAAAAAGACCCTCGAAGCTTTTCATTTTCTTAACAAGTTATTGGATACAGAAACAGCAGCCATCATACTTTGGAAGTCCACTGTAATGAAAAAACAAACAAACAAAAAAGATAGGTTAACAACAATTCCCAGCTAAAGAATTGAGACCCACAGCAATAACTCGGAGGTGACAAATATGGATATATGTCAACATTGGCATGACCATTTCTCTTTTCCATATATTTCAAGGATCATAACTCTGTGCCTATGTCCAAATATATATCAAACACAAGGGCAGGGAAAATAAAGTCCAGGTAACAGACAGCAACAATCAACCAAACAAGGAACAAGAAAATTGTCTTACTGAAAGTTAACAGGAGACATAGAGATGACGCTGTTTTCATCAAACGTGATGATTCCCTTAATACTTGGCTCATTCCTCCTAGTCCTACAAAAACCAAAACAACAGAATTTCTAGTTTAATTTTCAGTGTTTCGAAGAAAACCAAAAATAATTAAGAAATGGAAACACACTTACTTGTATTCCATTTTCCCCGTCGTCGGGTCTAATATCACCCACCTTTCATTCCATTTCCTCAGCTGTTAAACCAATGTACAGTATATACACTAAATCATCAAATTGCTTGAAAATTCATGAATTTAAAAGAAAAATACAAATTTATGAAATCCATAACTGATAATAGAACCGAAAAACTAAATGAATTTTAATACTGCTTAATTCCAGTAATAAAATTGAGAGAGAGAAGAAGAAGATCGTACGGTCTCAGATCGCTTGAGAAGTGGACCTTGGAGCAAGTTCCTACCGGAGCCAGAGGCCAGTTGCCGTTTGATCTTTTCCAAACTGTTTTCCGTAGCATCCCTAACTCCTTGTTCCTTTTTTTTCAAAAATTAAATACCAAAAGGAAAATCAATTCCAATTACCACAAATGGAGGAGGAGAAGAAGAAGAAGGATTTACCGTAGAAGCACCATTGGAAGCCATGAGAGAAGAAATCCAATAGAAAAGCTTTAATCTTCAGCACAATGAAAAGAAAAAGAGAGGAAAAAAATGGTTAGGGCGAAATGTGTAATATATTTGAAGGGAAATTGGGGGGTGGTGTTGAAACTGAGAAGGGGCTGTTAGGTTTAAGGCATAGACTAGCAGTTAGACGTAATGCTCAAAAAACTCAGATTGAAGACGAAATAGTTGATTCACTTCTGTCGGTTTTTTATTTTGAGTTTACTGGCAGTAGATGAGTATTTTTAATTTTTAATATTTAATAAATATACGTAATGATTTGATGAAATAAATAATTTAATGAATTAAATTTTAATTTCTATGGTAGATCATTAAAATCGATCCATTGATATTGTATTAAAAAATAGTTATAATAAAAAATTATAATAATTAATGTTTTAAAAAATTAAAAACTATATTTTAGATTATATTTTAATTAATTTATTTAAAATAAATAAATTAATTTTTATAAAAATTTCTTAAAATTATATCATTAAATATTTATTTTAATGTTTTATATATAAAAATACTAATAAATTTAGTTTTCAATCCTTACATCATTTATTCAATTTCATTTCTAGTCTTTCATTAAAAGCAAATTGGCCCTCATTATTTTTATTATTCAATGGTGCTATTTTGTTATATATTTCACATTAATAAATAATTTAAAAATTATAAAAATAATTCCAAAAATTCATAAAAATTAAATGTAGATTATCAAAATACTATATTAATGCTGAAGAGAAGGGCCTCCCAGTGAGGTCTATTCTCAAACCTTGTTAATAATGAAACAACAGAAGAATTAGAAGCTACCATATAATTCAAAATAATTCTAAATGTCTTTTTAATTTTAATCTAAAATGTAAATAATTTTAATTTAAAAATAGAAACTTCCAAAATTTATGAAAAAAAGGCTTCCAAAAATTATAAAAGAACTTTTTAAGAATACATAATTTTGGAAAATTTTAATTAAAATAAAAATTCAGTTTCAATTTTTTTAAAATTTGAAAACCTATACTTTTGAAATTTTATTTTTCAAATTTTTATAGTTTTTAAAATTTTAAAACTTTACTTCAAAAATAAAAAAGTTGAAAAGTTGAAGGTTAATTTATTGAATAAAAAATAAAAGTCAAACCGATTAACATAATAAAAATTAATGAGCTGAAATAAGCATTTGACATATTATTTTAATAAATTAAATTACCCATTTTCAGTATAAAATAAAATCTGCTATGATTTTTTACGACATTTTATATTTTCTTTTTCAAGTTTTTACCTATTTTTTTAAAAGAAAAATTATTGTTTATAGAATTTTTGATTTTATGAGATGTGGATTGAATAAAATTGAGTGAGAGATAGGATGTGATTGTTTAAGAGGGATTAAATGATGCCTTTCGTTTTGTGTACTATAAATATAATATTCCCTTTCATTACAATCCATTCTTATTCTTTACCAATCTAAGCAAAGTATAAAAAGTGAATGCTACTTACCTTTCTGCCTTCTTTTGATTAGCTTTCTTTGGATGTTCACTCTGTTTGCTCTGGTACAGTTAAAATGATGAAATATGTGTTTGAATTTAATCATAGTGATAATAATAAGATGAAAGTATAAATAATCACTTAAGGATATTAATTTAGAATGTGTTGATAATGTAGTAAAGAATTAAAATGATATGTATATTAAATAATAATTAAAATAATTGTATTACAATAAAGTTGTTTTTAATTTTTATATAATTATTTACTTTTAGATCAATTATATATAATTAAATTGATTTATTTATTTATTAGTTTGATTTTTGAATTTTTAAAATGAAAAGAAAGGAAAAGATATTTAAAGTAAGGTGCTCTTTTAATAAATTGAAAAATTAAGCACAGAAAAAAATAAGTGTTGAAAAATTAAGTATTTAAAATTTAAATGCCAAATTTAAGTTATAAAATTTGTTTAATATATTACTTAAAGTTAATTACGGGATATAATTAGATTGTTCGATTAAATTATAAAAAAATTATATTCTATATTTTATCTTTAGTTTTTATCATTTCAGTTTATTCTAAACAAAAATAAAATTTTAAATGTAAAATTTTATAGAAAATATAATATTAAAATAAATTAAATTCATTGAAATCATTCAACGTTTAGTGATAAGTCATTCTTATTTATTTATTATTTTACACACTTTGTAAAAAAAATAAAATCTATCAAATTGTTTTAAATTTGGATTACCAAACGTGTAAAAATTGTTTTATATATTTATACTATTTTTAAATGTTTAATTAAGTTTGATATTATAAGTTAAGTAGTATTAACTTGGCTACGAGAAGAGGTGCAATGATTATTCACTGTGGTCAAGAGTCATTCTTGTGGATGATACCCTGGTTACAACAAAAAGAATTTAAAATATGTCATAAATCTATATACTCTTTACAAATGTAGAATTTAATCCATGTTCTTTATCTTTATACTTTTGTTTACATTATTACCAAGAAAGTAATTTTTTTATATTATTAACAAAATAATTTTAAAAGTTTTAACAAAGGACCTTAACTTTGAAATCTAAAAGGTAGATAGACTAAATTCCTAAAAATAAAAATATAGGGACTAAATTCTAAAGTTACAAAAAATTAAGGACTTATGACATATTTTAACAAAAAAATTAACTTAGTTAGGAAATTATTGAAAAATCATTTCTTATAAATTAATAAATTTGTATTAAGAATTTTTTTTACTTTTAAAATTTTCATATAAAATATTTAAAAGAAAAGAATTAATCTCTATTGAAACTTATCATTTATTTAAAGATAAATAATTAATCCTATTAAAAAATACATCATCAGCTAAGATGAAGAAGAAAAAACCTAAGCTACTTAACATTCTAAAATAAAATCTTGACCTTGCAAATAGCGACACCGACCTCCAAACTGGTTATTGGTCACGGTCTCTTCAGCAATATCTTTTTATATATTTTTTTAATTTTTATTTTCAATGCACTATATTTTCTTTGAAGACTGTAATGGTTCTTGTTTTAGTTTAGTTTGTTTTCTCTTAAAGTAATGGTGGTTTTTGTTGTTGTGACTCCATTTTGTTTGAAAATTTGGTGGTTTTTCTCCATTATATTTTATCTTAAAGCAATTGTGGTTTTAGTTTTTAATTTCTAGTTTCTAGTTGTATTATATCGTACATATAAGATTTGCTAAGGCAATGGTGCCACGATCTATGGGGAGCTGTTCTCAAAAGGACTTGTCATGATAGATCACTATGATGATTGTCATAAAATTAGACTCTGAGATAGTGATGGTGATGATAAAGAGGAGGATAAACCATTTGAGACTTGACCTTTTATGTATCACTAATGTAGTAAGTCTCTTAAGCTCTTGGCAGTGGTTTCTTGTTTGGCTAAGTTTGAAAGGTATGATAGCTTGGAAAGTTTGGCCTGGTTTGGCAAGTACAAGAGGCTGGGAAGTTTGAGCAGCTTGGCCTTCACCTCAATCTTGGCCAGTAAGTTGTACGATCACAATAATTGGACAATTTATTAAAATATAAAATTTTAGTACCAATATAAAACATTTAGAATGCAATACATTTTAAAACATATGTTTCTAATTTTACCTTCTAATAAGAGGGAAACTGAGATTATCAAACGGGATAGGCGTTATTCACAAAAGATGAGACCACCCTTAAATTTGTGATATCATAAGGTAACCATTTACTTCCATGTTCCTTACTCTGCTCGACTTACATAGTTAGGCCAAAACCATTGACCCCCAATTGTATGTTTTAGCTATTTAGGGAATCAACTAACAATAGGAAAAACATGGTATGAACTTTGTTGCCAAACTTATATTAGCACATCTCTAATTAGCTAGAGGATGTAAAATCTTGCATGGCATTAAATATTAAGAGAGTTGGATACAGTGAGAGTACACTGAAGTGTCTTTCAACCATGTAAAGTTAATCTAAAAACCATAAAAATCAAACTTAAAATCAATACCCTTTCTGAATGCATCAATAAGTATTGCTCTCATATTCTTATTAGATTTTCTTGTTATTGTTAGCTTGTCAATTGGAAGGCCCATCAATAATGTTACATTTGCCACATAGAAATGAAACGTATAGGTTTCTAGTATTTATCATCCAATCATAGCACAAAGGAATGTAGAGACAAAAGTAAAATCTACAATTTGACTAATGTGATAGAAACCAAAATCTCTTAAGTGAAGAATAATTTTATCATCAAGCCATTCTATGTACAAATGACTGCGACACGGAGATACTAAAGATTCTTCCATTGTTGTTTCATTCTCAACGACATATCATTCTTCTGATCTTAATAAGGGATAAGCCATTAAAAACTTTGAAATTTGAATTTAAGGTTTAGTGTGTATGTAGGATAGTATGCTAGAACTGTAAAATTCTAATATAAACTAAAAACCACAAATCAAGAACTATCATGTTAGATCATTAAGAATAAACCAAGAATAAAAATAAATGCAAAAGTGTACTTGAATTCATTGATATCTTGAGATCTTGAAATCTTGAAATCTTGTGGTTTTGATATTCCAAATTAACATAATTATTTTATAGAATATGACTCTTTCCTTTCTGAAGATAGGATGTTAGAAAAGTTACGTATGTCTAATTTTGGGAACATAACCTAATATATATAACTTTTGCACATGAACATCAATTTCTAATTAACACATCATTAATTAGAAATTAGTTACTAGAGTATCTACACAAATTTAGCCCATACTTTATTTAATAATTGAAGCACAAAAAGCCTTAACCAAATTAGATCACTTTTAATTTGGCTAACCTTTATGATAGTAAATAATATGTAATTATTATATATGTGATATCCATATTTTTCCAACAATCTCTCACTTGGACAACATGTATATAATAATTATATTATAAATTAAATGTCACGATATAACTTTATGAGCTTAAAACATTACTATCATATCCAAAAAGTATTTCGAACAATCTTGTCTATTAATTATGTTAACATAGAACCAAGGCAAATTTTGTTACATATTGTAACTAAATCCATCTCTAATCACGTATATTAGCACAAACAAATGACATAGATCAAGTATGGATGTGTAGCATGGAAATTACATACAATGTGATTTAAACATGTCTATTTTCAACTAGTCCATCTAGACCTTTGTGAGATCAAACTTTACCAAAATCAGAGTGTAAATAAACCAAATAAACCTTATTTCTTTGAAAAATAACCTTAATATTCGTAAATTAAAATAACCTAAATTGTGTTTATAACATAAAGCATTTAAATTACAAACTCCCATTTTAAAAACCTTGGGTGTCCCTTAGCAAGCGAATCTACAATCAAAGAGTTCATCCCAATATGCTTAATAGACAACTGACCTCTAAACTCCTATTTTAACAATTAGGAATTTAAAGTCTATGTACTTTGACTTTAATGTGCTCCTATTGTTATTAGAATAAAGGACTGCCATTTATTAATTTGTACCTTAGTGAAAAAATTTGTATCCATATTCCACTAAAATCGAAGTCTGTATACTTGATGATCTTTACCTTATCAAACCTCCGATATGTAAGTATGTAATGTTTTGTTTAAAATAATGTATGAACCGTTTGGTTGCTTTCCAATAATCCATACCTAAATTGCTCAAATATCTACGCAACATCCCAACAATGTACACAATATTCGAACACATACAAACTTGAACATACATTAGACTTCCCACTGTTGAAATATAGGGAATCTTATTCATTTCCATAATCTCAAAACCATTCTTTGGGCATTGATTGAGACTATGCTTACTCCCACTGAACTTGTGATATATACAATCATTAATCAAAGTCATCTCTAAACTAAATGAGGTAATCACTTGGAAAATATTGTAATACTACTAAAGAGAGGCTTGCTTAAGGACATAGATAAATTTCTTTAATTTTCAAATCATTGACTGTGCATCACCGAACACAGTTTTCTGGTTGCACCATTTAAATCGTCTCATCAATATTACCATTAAGAAACGTAGCCTTGACATCCATCTAATGTAGCTCAAGGTCAAAATATGTCATTAAAGCCATTATAACTCTTTCTCTAGTGAACCTTCTTAATGGTATTAGTTTTTAAGGTTGTAGAGTTTGTTACTTAACTATAAGGCTTGATGACATTATCTTGATCCGGAGTTACTATTTGAACAATATCAAGTATAATAGATTGTTCCTCATCTTTATCAATAAAAACTAAAATAATATGTTGAGGAATATCAACATCCTCTTCAAAGGCAACGTCCTTAATTCTCTCTCTCCTCCCATAAATTCAACATTCTTAAAGAATGAATTATCTGTCTTAAAAATAACCTTTGTGGTGGGACCATAAATTTTATGGCCCTTAGATATTTTAGAGTATTCAAAAAAATAAAAAGGATCAACAACACTATTGGACACAAGTAACACCCTACACCTGACTCAATCACCGAATTCAAGTGTAGGACATTGCACTACGTTGCCGAAGCAATTCGAATTTTAATTGCCAACAATACTATCAAGAAAGGGACTTATAAAATTCTTTTGACAATTTGAAAAAAATAATTTACATTCATTTATTGGTCTTTAAAATCAATTTCAAATACTTTAGAATTGATTTCTGAATGTTGGAAGGGTCTGAGATCAAGTACGGGTCCTCGAGGGTCAAAACAACACAAAATAGGGGAAAGACTATGTTCTGCCTAACTTGTACCGGTACAAGGTCCTTGCTACTAAAGCATAAAACATATTATCTGACTTGTATCAGATTTACTAATTTTACCCAATTCTAATATATAAATAAATTAGAGCACAAACTAACATAACATAAATTAAAGTAGTAAGTTCCATATGAACTTACCTGGCAAAACAACAACAAACGAGTCTTAAAGGACTAATCGACAATTTTTGCTTTACCCTGATTATCTCCAGTTTAGTTCAATTCTTGATCTATAAATTATTCAGTTAAATTTATCAGTATCAAATATTTTATAACATTCCATGATATGTATAAACCTATTTAACTTCCATTTTTGAATACCTCTTAAGTTTTGCATTTTATACAATTTAGTCCTTAAAATCAAAATAATTGTAACTTTCAATTTTGAGTTTCAATTTTAAAACCAATCTCAATCACATCCTTTTAGGACCCTATACTATCTAATATTATAAAAATTTCACACCAATTTTACAATTTATACACTTTGGTCCTTTTGAATAGAACTAACAATTAAACTTTACAATTTAGTTCTTTTTCACATCTAAGCTTAAAATCTATCAATTTAACACTAAATTCTTCAAGTATTCAACAATGGAAACATTCAAAAACTTTAACAGTTTTACAAATTGGTACATGAGCTAGCTAAATCAAATTCTCATGACCTCAAAAACATAAAACTTATAAGAAAATGATTTAATTGCACTAACCAATTGAGCACCGAAAGCTTAAACTTTTGAAAGCTTATCTTCGATGGTGGTTTTGATGGATAAAGATGAAGATGGAGGCTTCTTATCTTTCTTTCCACTTAATGTGTAACAGCCCAAACCCGGTTTAGACGTTATGGCCAAATCTGGCAATGTCACATAAAAGGGATTTTGATAACGGCACAACTCGATAAAACTTTAAGCTCATAAACCCTTATTTTCTTTCATTTACTTCAAATTATAACTTCAAAAGTCGAATTGCTTTAAATATATCATTTTAGTGGAAGCTTAGAAAAACTGTCACGTTTAAGGAAAACAATTCACATTTTTAGAAAATATTGTTTTTAGTAACCCGTTATTTTAAATGAACACTTTTTGTAAAATCCTTTTAAGATTTTAGAAAACTCGTGCTTTTGGAAAAATCTGAGTTATACGATGTTTTACAGTTATAAAGTCATGAAATCACAGTCTATTCCAAATTAAAATAAAATAGTCCGTAAAGTCCGAACTACATAAAATAAACCCAGTTTAAACCAGAACATAAAATGAAATTATATTTAAAACCAGTTTGAAAATGTGGTCACCGAGGGGTCCGCAGCACCGATCCGCCTAAGACTGTGGGTTACCTGTACAGACAAACAGAAAAGAGGTGAGTTTATATAAACTCAATATGTAACCCAGCAGAGCTAAGACATGTATACATACAGAATATCACAAATTAGAAAGATTCACAATAAGGCCTGAGCCCATGTCAAATACAGATACAGATTCGGGCCTGAGCCTATTTCAGATACAGGTAAGTTACAGATATGCAAATCAGATAACAGAATCCTACCCTTATCCTCTACACACTATCTCCGACCATCCTTACATACCATGTGGGGTTTAAAACACCCACCCAACCCTATACATCATACTGTATCGATGCGGCACATATCAGATATAATGCAACTGTACTGCCAGATATCAAGCATAATCTACCTTCCAGAACACTTCCTCCAATATATATTATCCCATCCCAATCAAAGTAACAGAACATACATACAAAATTAACAAATAAATCATGCTTAACATGCTTTCATAAACAGGTAAACAAATATAGGCATGCTCATAACAATACATCAGTCTAACAGAACACATAGTTTTAGGGTTTAGTAAGTCTTTACCGACCCCATGATAGGCCCACAGTCGATTTGGACGACCCGTGTGACCCTAAGAAAAATTTCAGTACAATGGGCCCACATGCCCGTATGGGTTGCCTGTGTAGATTGCCCGTGTAGGCCCATACGCCCAAATTAGCCTAGCTCGTGTAGATCACACGGCTTGGCCCAGTTATCACACGCCCGTGTAGCGTGCTTGTGTGGGCCCACATGCCCAATTCGATCTAGCCCGTGTGGCCCACACAGCCACACTCCAGCCATCAAATAGTCGTGCCTTGTGCATAGCCTTGCTTTCATCGATCACACGGCCGTGTCATGGCACACGACCTACCACACAGTCATGTGAAGTCGACAGTGGTGTTTTTCGGCTTTCACCAAACCTTTTTTTTCTGCATTTCGAATACACACCGGGTATCGTTTTGATGCAAAAATACACCCGAGCCTTCCAGAACCTATAATCGACATTTTTAAAGTCCCAACTGAGTCTTAGATCACAATAATTCAAAATTACAAAACTGGAAAAAATTTAATTCGAGTGTTCTACACTTACCCTAACGCTCCAAACGGTTGACTATGATTCAGCGATAGTAAAGTCCCGACCTTCTCGATTTTCTACTGCCAAATCACAAATTTTGTTACTAGAGTGCAAAAAAAAAATTGATCTAACGATTCTAAGAAAAACTCCCTTCACAAGCAGAGATACCACCATCACTTACCAATACGTATGAAAATTGTGAACAGAGAAGTAATAATCCAAAAAATAAAAAAGGATGTTGCCGATTGAAAGGAAAGAAAATAACAGGAGGGAAATGAGGAGAGGAAAAAACACAGTGAATGGAGTAGAAAGAAACGTCAATTTTTCAATCAGAGAGATTTTTGGGAAAAACAGATTTTTACCCAAATCCCACTACTTACACTATCAACCACCCACTATCAGAATTTTAACTTCACCAAAACTCCGTCCCATAATCGATCAAAAATAAATACCTACGCTTGCACAGAGATTCGAACACAGGACCTCTATACAACACACAGACTCCCTTACCACTCGAACCAACAGGCTCATTCTGATATGATTCTACAAATAATTAAATATAAGCTCACTCCCCAAACACAAGGCTTAGATCAGAAAAATATATCAAAATTTGCCAAAGGTAGAGCTTGAACTTGGGACCTCTCAAACACACCAAGAACACTTAACCATTGAAGTAGATACACATTTGTGCCAATATTTCACAGAAATAAAAATAAAAGTTTTGAGCCGTTACAACTCCACCCCCTAAAAGAAATTTCGACATCAAAATTTACCTGATCAGAACAAATGAGGATACTGCTGACACATCGAGTCCTCAGGTTCCTACGTGGCCTCCTCAGTGCTATAATTCCGCCATAACATCTTCACTAACGAAATTGACTTCCTCCGCAGAACCTTAACATCTCGATCTAGGATTTGAACTGTGTCTTCTTCAAAGGTCAAGTCTAGCGTAACCTCGATCTCCTCAATCGAGACAACATCAGATGGATCAGAACGGTACTGTCTCAACATTGAGACATGAAACACATCATGAATACAATCTAGTTCAGGGGGTAACTCCAACTGATGTGCAACTTGTAACACCCTTACCCGTATTCGACGCTGGAACAAAGTACGAGACATTACCGGATATAATCTCACACAATCTACAAACCAAGGCATGAATTTCTGTCCAAATTCAAAACTTTTTATTCACATGCATATCGTCCCTATTACGGGCTTATGAGGCCCAAAACATACATTAGAGGTGGTTCGGGACTAAACCAAGAACTTTGGAAAAATAAATTTTTTTCATCAAAACAGGGGTCACACGCCCGTGTGGGTAAGCCGTGTGGTCACACACGCCCGTGTCTTCAACCCGTGTAACTCTCTGTTTATGACGTCATGCACAATTTGGGGTCACACGGTCAAGTCACAGGCCCATGTCCTGGGACCGTGTCCTTTACACGGCTGAGACACACAGCCGTGTCTCTACCCATGTGGCCAAGAAAATGCTATTTACCAAGCCATTTGCCACCCTCTTTTGCACACTGACATACACACTTTCATTGGTACTTAACATGGCACAATTAAGCTACCAATACAACCATAATCAAGGTTTAAACATATCAAAACAATTACATACTGATCATAACAAAACTGTCCACTTGAGTTATAGTAACTAAATTATTTATATCTAAACCTACAGAACTCTAAATTAAGATCCGTTTGATTTTTCCGAAACTAGACTCAAATATTTTCCTACCATAAATTTTCAGAATTTATGGTTTAGCCAATAAGTACAGTTAATTATTCAAATTCATCCCTGTTCTACTTTTCTTCACTAAAAATTAATTATCTCTTAGTACGGGATTTGGATGATGTTCCCATTTATTTATCTTGAAAATAGACTCATTAAGAATTTAAACATATAAATTTGAACCCCCAAGTATTTTTATACAATTTTTAATGATTTTCCAAAGTCAGAACAGAGGAACCTAAAATCATTCTGAGCTTGTCTCATAAAAATTCAAATATCTCATAAAATGAAATCATTTTGCTTCCACCGTTTCTTCTATGTAAAACTAGACTCAATAGACTTTAATTTCATATTTTTTTCAACCTCTAATTTAATTTCCAAAATTTTTGGTGATTTTTCAAATTTATACTACTGCTATCCAAAATTGTTTTAATGCTAATTTTACTCTTTCATGATTCCCTTGTACTGACTTTCATTAACATACCATTATAAATCACATCACACAATGAAATTGGCATAAGCATATGATTAATTAATATACTTGCAAACTATTAGCCAATATAAGCCAATTTATATGGCTACATACCAAATCAAATCCTTATTCATTACAAACCAATACATTTGGCCATATCATAATGACACATACACAAAATGACTAAGTCCATATACATGCCATAGACTTAACATACTTACATTCACTTATACCCCAAATGATAGCTTGATAGTGTGATAGAATCTCTGAAGATCTCCAACCCGAGCTAGCTAAATAAACCTATAAGAGGTAGGAAAGAAAGAAGGGTAAGCTTCATAGCTTAGTAAGTTCATATGAAAATAATGAGCAACTCATACTAGTCATATACTATGCTTGACAATATAAGCACAAATTAATATAAAAATAGCTATAAATATCAAGGTTGTAATATAACCTATTCACATGTTTACTCTCTTTTGATTTATCAAAATAATTTAACATTACTCGACTTTCAGTCTAGCAGCCATAATTTCTCCATTGTAGCATGTTTCATAATTAGCAAATCATTTTAAACATCTTAGTAAAAGTACACGTTACATATGTATATTCATGTTTTCAAGCATATAACTCAATATATTTCAAATTGTAATGACATTTTCTTTTCATACTTTCTTAACCATTTAAATAGGTAATTAGGCCAATATTTTCTTTCACTCATAACCGATAAATCACAATTAAAATGAGTAACATTTACTATCTCACCAATCAATTGGGCCTCCAAGGCCTAACATATAGTCATCAACTGAGTTTCCATGTATTTATACATCATGACCATAAATCAACAATCGTAGGGCTATCTCAAAGTCACTTTCATAGTGATCATAAGTCACAATAACATGAAGCCAATACTTAAAAACCTTACGTACATACATGTACCGTCTCGTAACATAATCACTTACTTTCTCATCTTTGGCATACCCGTTGAACACTTCGAATACTAAATGGATACACGGAAAGTCTTTGCACATAAGTGTCACATATGTAGCTAAAGCTACCTCATATCTTATATCACATAAATGCTCGCTCTCGAGCAAGTCTTGGGCTTGCTTACACGAGCTGACGGTCAAGACGCAACTACGCAGTGCTTTTCACACAAGCTGTCAAGTATCCACAACACATGCCGGAGTACCTCGCCACTGGTAGATGTACGAGACTAGCACCTGGATCACATAATCACACATACATGACAAATATCCTTAGTGACATGTCACTCGTATCCTATTCTATTCCTAAGGTTCAAACAAGATTTTTCTCACTTATCTGAACTTCGTCAAATACAACCATAGAATCAATCATTTATTTCATACATTATCAAAGCATTTAGAATATTTAAAATACAAACATAGCATAGCATTATTTACATACGAACTTACCTCAACACCAAAAAATGGCAAAGAGGGACCTAATCGTTAATTACTTATTTTCCCTCGTTATAGGCCCAAATCTCGTTTTCATTGATCTATAACATCACATTCAGCTTATTTACTAGTCAGATTCATTGTGATCCAAAAATAATACTATGGAAAAATTACATTTTTCCCCTAAACTTTGTCATAATCACACTTTTACCCCTAGGCTCGTAAAATGAAATTTATTCAATTTCTTTAACATACAAGCCTAGCCAATCATTTTCATAACTATAGTAGCGCACAATTTCCATTAAGACACACTTTTACTACATATTTTATAACTTTTACAATTTAGTCCTTTTAGAGGTTTTCACCGAAAATCACTTAGTAAAAGTCATTTCTCCAACCATAAACATGCATAATCTACCATTAGACATCAAAATGCACAAATTTATAACATGGGTCAAACCCTAAACCTTCATCATAACTCAAATAAATGGTATAAATAGGTAGAACTTGTTATGAGGATTTCAAAAACGTAAAAATCATTAAAAACGGGGCTAGAACGAACTTACAATAGAGCTTGGAAGCTTGGAAAACCCTAGCCATGGTTTCTCCATGCAAGTTTCGACCAAGGGGTTGACAAAAATTGGCTTTTAATTTTGTTTTTAATTTATTTAATTACTAAATGACCAAAATACCCCTAACTTAAAAATATTCTATTTCACCTATTTCATGTCCATTTTTGTCCAAAAAATTAACCAATAGTCTAATTATCATTTAAGGACCTCCAATTTAAAATTTCATAGTAATTAGACACCTTTAGCTTCTATAACTCAAAGTTTTACACTTTTTACGATCTAGTCCTTTTGACTAAATTGAGTGCCCAAACGTCAAATTTTTCAAACGAAAATTTCAAAAAATCGTTTTGTGAAATCATAGACCATAAAATTTCTTACGTTAGATTTATAGTCTCAAAACTACTGTTCTGACTAAACCCTAAATCAGGATGTTATACAACTAGTCCCACACGTTTCAAAATCTGATACGGCCGAATAAATCTAGGGCTTAGCTTGCCCTTATGACCGAACCTCAATATCTTCTTCCATAGAGAAACCTTAAGAAACACGAAGTCCTTCATAAGATACTCAATCTCACGCCTCTTCAGATCTACGTACGATTTCTGTCTGTCAGAAGCCGCTTTGAGACGATCCTGAATCAGTCTAACCTTATCCTCAGTCTTGGAAACCAATTCAGGACCCAAAACTCGACGTTCGTCCATCTCAGTCCAACACAAAAGAGTACGACACTTATGACCATACAGAGTCTCGTAAGGTGCCATCTGAATACTAGCTTGGAAACTGTTATTGTAGGCGAACTCAACTAGCAGTAGATGATCCTTCTAACTACCTCGGAAATCAATCACACAACTCTAAAGCATATCCTCCAGTATTTGAATCACCATATCGATTAACTATCGGTCTGAAGATGGAACGCAGTACTGAAGTCTAACTTTGAAACCAGAGCCTCTTGCAATTTCTTCCAGAACCGAGAAGTGAAGCGAGGATCTCTATCAGAATTGATCGAGACAGGGACCCCATGCAGTCTTACAATCTCAGAAATGTACAACTTCGCTAGCTTTTGCAGAGAGTAATCAGTTTGAACTAGAATGAAGTTAGCAGACTTGGTCAATCAATCTACGATGAGCTAAACAGAATCCTTCTTAGTGG
Source organism: Gossypium arboreum (assembly GCF_025698485.1). Lineage (NCBI taxonomy): Eukaryota > Viridiplantae > Streptophyta > Magnoliopsida > Malvales > Malvaceae > Gossypium > Gossypium arboreum. The sequence continues at coordinate 14,977,816 of NC_069076.1, read as the reverse complement.
GTGTCAGGGGCAACCCATTAACGAAAGCCATAGTCACTCGTTCCCATTTCTATAAGGGGATCTTGATAGGCTGCAATAAACTTGAAAGCAACTGGTGCTCAGCCTTAACTTGCTGGCACGTTAGGCATCGAGCCACAAAGTTAGTAACCTCACGCCTCAAACTCGGTCACCAATATAGCTCACGAAGGTCGCGATACATCTTATTACTGCTGGGATGCATAACATGAGGGCTATTATACGCCTCCCTCAGAATAGACTACTTCATATCAGATCGTTTGGCACACAAATCCAACCTCGAAAGTACAAAATACTATCACTATTCAATCTAAAATCTACAGTATTACCATTCTTAACCTGACGGAACCGCACACCCAGAGTCTCATCTATTATCTGTTTATCTCGAATCTGTTCAAACCAAGTCAGCTTAACTTGCAACTTGGCCAATAAACTCCCATCATCAAACAAACTAAGGTGAGTGAACATCGCCCTCATACCAGTCATTTTCCTACGACTTAGAGCATCGGCCACCACGTTGGCTTTACTCGGATGATACTCTATCGTGCAATCGTAGTCCTTAAGTAGCTCAATCCATCAACATTGTCTAAGATTCAACTCCTTCTGAGTGAGGAGGTACTTGAGGCTTTTATGATCGGTGTAGATAATACATCTCTCACCATACAGATAGTGCCTCCAAATTTTCAGTGCAAAGACTACAGCAGCTAACTCAAGGTCATGCGTCGGATAGTTGGCCTCATGTGTCTTAAGCTGATGGGGCGCATAAGCCACAACCTTACCATTCTGTATCAGAACACAACCCAATCCAATATGTCACACATCACTGTATACAACAAACTCCCTTCTAGATTCAAGCTGTATCAGAATAGAAGCCTGAGTCAGAACAGATTTGAGCTTCTCAAAGCTCGATTGCTATGCATCAGTCCAGACAAATGGTACACCCTTACGCAGAAGCTTAATTAACGGTACAGCAATTAAAGAGAACCCCTCAACGAAATGCCGATAGTATCCTGCCAAACCCAGAAAGATATAGATCTCAGATACATTCTTAGGCTGTTTCTAATCCGGCACAGCCTTGATATTTCGAAGATCAACTCGAACCTCATCTATAGAAGCCACGTGCCCCAGAAAAGTTACATCATGCAGTCAGAACTCACACTTGTTGAATTTAGCGTAAAGTTACTTCTCACGTAGAATCTGAGGCACTACTCTAATATACTCATCATGCTCATCCTCAGTCTTAGAGTAAACCAGAATATCATCGATAAAGACAACAGCGAATTGATCCAGGTAGAGCTGGAATACTTGATTTATCAAATCTATAAATGCAGTAGATGTATTCATCAAACTGAAAGGCATAACTAGGAACTCATAATGTCCGTAACGAGTCCTAACGCGGTCTTATGCACATCCACCTCTTTAACCCTTAATTGATGATACCTTGAACGGATATCGATCTTAGAGAATACAAAAGCCCCTTGAAACTGATCGAATAAGTCATCGATTCTCGAAAATGGATACTTATTATTAATAGTCAGCTTATTCAACTACCGATAATCTATACACATCCTCATGGTCCCATCCTTCTTCTTAACAAACAGAACTGGTGCTCCCCAAGGAGACACACTAGGACAGATGAAACCACGATCCAAAAGTTCCTGCAGTTGAGCCTTAAGCTCTGTAAGCTCCTTTGGTGCTATACGGTAGGGAGCGATGGAAACCGGGGCTATACCAAGAAGAAGCTCAATCCCAAATTCCACTTCCTGATTCGATGGTAATTCCGATAAATCCTTAAAAAAAGTTCAAAAAGTCCTTTACTGTTCTGATGTTCCCAACAAAAGAGTCTCAAGAATCCGAAACACTTACATAGACCAAGTACGCCTCACATCATTTTCAGACCAGTTTCTCAGCTACTAGGGTAGAGATCACATGCAATAGATTGTCTCAACACTCACAAAATCATAACCACCTCCACATCATTCTTAGTCCTCAAAATGACCCTCTTAGATGCACAGTCCAAACTGACTCGGTGTTCCACCAACTAGTCCATACCCAGAATAAGATCGAACTCTCCAAAACAGAAGCTCCATCAAATTAGTCAGAAATATCTCCCTTGCACCTCTAACGGAACATCCTTATACAGTTTACTAACCTGAATATACTGCCCCAACGGACTTATCACAATAACCTCACTAGAAGTACTCTCAACCGATAACCCTAGATTTTCAGAAATATAGGAATGAGTAGATCCTATGTTTATCAGAACAATGTAAGGTACAATCACCACAAGGCTGCAGCCCAGTAGCAATAATAGAAGCAACAGGGGCCCCTACTCTAACTAGCCCATCAGATTTGACCTTTTTCTTAGGCCTCAGAACAGAACTAGAGGGTTCTGAATCCCTCTTATTCTTACCTCTCTCTTCATCTCTATTCTGGTGCTTAGCACATTTAACATCTTCGGTTGTCTTCGCCTTCTCTATCAAAACAGAAAACTCACGCTCCCTCTGCAAAGCAATCAAAACCCTCAGATCATCTCTTAGTCTGTCCTCAAATTGAACACACCTCTAATATTCTGATGCCACCATATCTCGAGCATAGCGACTCAACATTAGAAATTTGGCCTCATATTCAGCCACAGATCAGTCACCTTACGTGAGGTTCAAAAACTCACGCTTGCGAGCATCAACGTAGCTGGCTCCCACATATTTGCTGTAAAATGTAGTCTTAAAGAACTCCCAAGTCAAACGGTCAGGTTGAATGCCCTCCTTAACTGTCAACCACTACTAATATGCTTCGTTGCGAAGTAAAGAGACTGCATCCTTCAATTTTTGCTCGGGGGTACAGTCCAAATCATCCATAACCCTCTCAGTGGCCTCTAACTAATACTCAGCCACATTAGGGGTTACTCTTGTGACACCCCTAAACAACTCAGCTCCATTAGACTAGAGTCGCTCAGTTACCGACCATCGGCCCCCAAATCCAGAATTGGGTCCAGTGACCTACTCTAATATCCTCAGCATGGCTTGGGATAGTGTGTCGTCCCCCGCCGATCGACCCTGAGATAGTGCGTCGTCCCCCGCCGATCGACCCTGAGACCTAGTCTCAGTAGCAGGTGACACCGGTGTCTCACAGTGTCCAAATTCGGCATGCTGCCCAGATATGAAGATTCAGCTTGAGGCCCCTACAGCCTCTACCTCAGCCTCAAATATTACATCCATAGATACCTCGTGTGCTTATTGTGACTTAGAAGTTTTATCTATATTAAAAATTTTATGGATCAATTTCGATATTTATTAACAGATGTTTTATGCATAAAAAATCAAAAGTTCAGAGTTGTTTTCGAAAGTTTTAGTCTCTATCAGTTTCTCTACAGTTTCAGAGTGTACTAACTATAGTATTTTCAAGTAGACTATCAACCATGTTCTCAGAATTTTCTATCAGAGATCAAAAATACTTACTAAATCGGCACCGGAGACTCGGTGTACCACGTAATTAATCGGAATGTTTAAAATCATTTGAAAATCAATTCTTAAAACCAAATTTTAGAACCTGAAATTCACAACTAAGTTTTGTAGCCTGACTCTTATACCACTAAATGTAACACTCTAAACCCGACCTAGACGTTATGGCCAAATTTGGCGATCTCACATAAAAGGGATTTTGATAACGACACAACTCGATAAAACTTTAAGCTCATAAACCTTTATTTGCTTTCATTAACTTCAAATTATAACTTTAAAACTCGACTTGCTTCAAATATATCATTTTAGCGGAAGCTTAGAAAAATCGTCACGTTTAAGGAAAACAATTCACATTTGTAGAAAACCTTATTTTTAGTAACCTGTTATTTTGAAAGAACACTTTTTATAAAATCTGTTTAAAATTTAAGAAAATCCGTGCTTTCGGAAAAATCTAAGTTATACCACGTTTTGAAGTTATAAAGTCATGAAATCACAGTCTATCTCAAATTAAAATAAAATAGTCTATAAAGTCTGAACTACATAAAATAAACCCAGTTTAAACCAGAACATGAAATGAAATTGTATTTATAACCAGTTCAAAAATGTGGTCACCGAGGGGTCCGCAGCACCGATCCGCCGAAGGCTATGGGTTACCTGTATAGACAAATAGAAAAGAGGTGAGTTTACGTAAACTCAGTGTGTAACCCAATAGAGTTAAGTATGTATACATACAAAATATCACAAATCAGACAGATTCACAATAGGGCCTGAGCCCATGTCAGATACAAATACAAATTCGGGCTTGAGCCCTTTCAAATACAGGTACAGTTACAAATATGCAAATCAGATAACAGAATCCTACCCTCATCCTCTACACACTATCTCCGACCATCCCTACAAGCCATATGGGGTTTTAAACACCCACCTAGCCCTACACACCACACTGTACCGATGCGATACATATCAGATATAATGCAGCTGTGCTGTCAGATATCAGGCATAATCTACCTTTCAGAACACTTCTTCTAATATATATCATCCCACCCTAATCATAGTAACAGAACATGTATACAAAATTAACAAATAAATCATACTTAACATGCTTTCATAAACAGGTAAACAAGCATAAGCATGCTCATAACAGTACATCAGTCTAACAGAACACATAGTTTTAGGGTTTAATAAGTATTTACCGACCCCACGGTAGGCCCATAATCGATTTGGACGACCAGTACGACCTTATGGAAAATTTTAGTACAATGAGCCCACACGCCCAGATTAGCCTAGCCTGTGTGGATCACACGGCCTGGCCTAGTTATCACACACCTGTATGGCTTGCCCGTGTGGGCTCACACGCCCAATTCGGTCTAGCCCGTGTGGCCTACATGACCATACTCTAGCCATCACATGGTCGTGCCTTGCACTTGGCCTTACCTACGTCCACGGCCTACTACACAGCCGTGTGGCGTCGACAGTGGTGTTTTTTGGCTTTCGTTGAACCTCGTTTTTCTATATTTTAGATACACACTTGGTATCGTTTTGATACAGAAATACACCCGAGCCTTCCAGAACCTATAATCGACATTTTCAAAGTTCCAACTCAATCTTAGATCACAATAATTTAAAATTACAAAACCGAAAAGAATTTAATTTGAGTGTTCTACACTTACCCCAACGCTCTGAATGGTTGACTACGATTCAATGAGAGTAAAGTCCCGACCTTCTCGATTTGCTGCTACCAAGTCACAAATTTCGTTACTAAAGTGCAAAAAGAAAATTGATCTAACGATTCTAAGAAAAACTCTCTTCACAAGCAGAGATACCACCATCACTTACCAATACGTACGAAAATCGTGAACAAAGAAGCAGTAATCCGAAAAACAAAAAAGATGTTGCCGATTGAAAGGAAAGAAAATAACAGGAGGGATAGGAGGAGAGAAAAAAATACAGTGAAAGGGAGAAGAAAGAAATGTCAGTCTTCCAAGCAGAGAGATTTTGGGAAAAACAGATTTTTACCCAAATCCCACTACCTACACTATTAACCGATCAAAACTCTGTCCTATAACCGATCAAAAATAAATATGTGCAGGGATTCGAACACAAGACCTCTACACAACACACAGACTTAGAAAAAAATATCAAAATTTGCCAAATGTAGAGCATGAACTTGAGACCTCTCTAGCACACCTAGAACACTTAACCACTGAAGCAGATACACACTTGTGCCATGATTTCACAGAAATAAAAATAAAAGTTTTGGCCGTTACATAATGGTTCTTTTATAGGAAAATTAATCATTTAATTATACTTAATTTAATCACATCATTTCTAATTACTTAAGTTAATTAATATATAATGCTACTATCCACTTATATACTTTAAAATAGGTCTATTTGCTATTTTAGTCCTTTGGTTAATTACAATTTAAGTCCCTTACTCTTTGACCCATTAAAAATTTATAGCAATAAAAAATTTATAATTTAGTCATTATACCCTAATTAAGCAATTAATAGGAAAAATTAAAGAATCAAAATTTAATATTATTTTACACCAACTTCGTAAATAGGGGTCTCGAAATCACATTTTTTGGCACCACTGAAAATTAGGCTGTTATAGAAAGACTAAATTACAAAATAGTTAAAATTAGACAATTAACAATTCAATACACAAAAGTGGTTAGTTGACTTCTATTTTTCTTATTAGCCTTTGGATTAGGGATTTAAAAGGTTTAAACTTCTAATTGGTTCAAATTACATCTCGATCACCATTTTACCAAATTAGACGATTTAGTCCAGTTCATCTCTCGACCTCACCAAACTAACTTGGGACAACCAAATTAATACTCGATAGGATCTCCTCTCAGTCTCACCTAACTAAATATTCACCTAGAGGTGTAAATTTTAAGTTTTGAAGTTTATTCGATCCGGTCTAGTTTTTACGATTTAGTCCCTGTAACTAAAACTAACCACACAACATTTTCATCAACCGACTACCATAAATTTAGTTACCTAACACCATTATCATACAAACAATAACCCTACACATATTCAAATCATACATTCAAATAAGCGCAATGATAGGGTTAAAAAGAGTTTAGAGCTTTCTTGGTGGTTGCTTGAAGAAGATGATAGCAACAATAATGGAGGTGAGAAATACCAACAAATTTCATATTTTTACACTTTGAAAAGAAGATGGAGTTAAACTATATTAAAAGCTTTGGATGAATGAAAATAGAAGATGAAGTTTGAGTACCAAAATGCAAATAACATCAAGCTATAGTAGAAACTAACTAACTAACAACTAAAGCCAGAAAAACCTAAGAACTAAACCTTAAAAGTGGTGAAGAAGACTAGCTACTTAGCTAAAAGGAGGATAGAAAAAATAAAAACAAAGTTGGCTCATTTAGTTTTCAACTAAAAGTGGCTTTTAACATCTGATTACAATCCAAAAAGGTGACAAGAATGTCCCTAGAAGTTGTGTTTTGATTGGAGATGGTGTTGGAAAAAAAAACTACCCTTGCAGCTATCTTCTCCCCATTAAGAAGTGGTGTCGTGACACCAGGTTTCAGTGTCACGACACTTTAGACAATAGCAAACTCGTGGAACTTAGGGTTCTTAGTGTCGCGACATCCACTAGTTGGTGTCATGACATCAATGGAGTTGGCCTCATTTTTTTCATTTCAACATCGTCAGAGGTATCATGAAATTGGAGGCACAGTATCGCGACATCCTACCTCGGTATCGCGACTCCTACGACAGTAAGCTCCATTCTGATTTTGCATTGAAATTTTGCATCCTCAAGGTGAAAGGACTTGGTGTAGTGACTTCCATGGCATCATTGTTGCGACACCCACTCTGAATGATATTTTATTTGAGGTTGGACCATTACGATCTCCCTGCACCAACTCAATCACATTGCATTGTTTGGCCAACTTGGGTCTCAAAAAGGGCAAAACTAAGAAAAAATGTTTATTAATGATTAAAGTTAGAAATCGACAAAAACATATAAAATATACTTAAATTGCTTGAGAATAAGCTCCTCGAGTTTATTAGAGAGCCTAATTTGAGGTATCAAATTACGACAAATCAGAAATCCAAGGCATAAGTTGTTGCCAACAAATAACTTTGTTCAATGGTGGCTTATATTAACCACTAAGGACTTTGGTTAATTGCCATTCAATTTCTTGATCATTGAAAGCCATTTGCTCATTAATACTTAATCTTTACGATTAAGTTCTATGTCACTTAATAATTTGAAAATACAATCCACTTTTGATGTCTTCTCTGCGTTATAGCTAAATAATAACTTAATGACACTTGATGAGATGCTCAAATTAAAAAAATTAATTCAATCAGCCATCGAAGAGACATGAGTGACAAGACTGGGCATTTTAAGGTGCTCGACTTACATCAAGCTCATTCATTATCCATGGTTAAATAACACATTAATACTTTAGCCTAATATCCTTTTAGGGACATACTTAGTTCCCACTTAATTATCTCTATTTTAATCACTTTACAATTTGATCTACTAAGCTTTCCACCCGGTCCCTATACTATTTTAATATTCTATCAATAATTTGAACTTTCTAATTCAATTACCAACATTCCTATTTTATACTGTCATACATGTTTCATAACTACATCATTTAAGACTTTGGATGACTCAGATTAATAAATTCAGCCCCACAACTAATTTTTTCGACACTAATAAAAATTGATTCGTTACAACACAAATTCTCAAATCTCCTTTTAGAGGCATAACCTAATCTCTTGTGCCACAATGAAGTCGAATTCTTAATGATTAATTTGTATTTCTTACCTATTATGGTAATATGTAATGAAACATTAAATGGAACAATAATATTAAGTAAATATAATTTATCATGAATTTATATCAAAACACCCATAAAAATATATATCCATATTAAATGCCATCAAACCAATTTAATAAAAAATCATAAGTAAATTCATAAAAATTTATCAATAATCTTAACATCAATACATACAAAATTTAAAATCATAATTTTTTTATGAATTCAATAAAACAAATGATGCACAATATTTTTGTAGCAAACTAATAAAACACTTATAACTGGTGGCACTTAACCAGTGCCTTCCAAAATTTTATATTTGACTTTTAATTAAATCAAAATCTTAATATCCTTTGAATGCTGCAATTCCAATAAAACCTCTTTGATTCAAAATAGGAATCTTAAGAATCAATTTGCCTTCAAAACACAACATTCAAAATCAAAGCTATATTAAGAAATTTGGATCTATAATTAATCAAAACTAAAAACTTTAATATAAATTCCAAACATCATAATATTATTAGAAACATCAAATCAATCATTCGAATCTATAAAATCTTAAGAATGAATTAATAAAAATTGATTTATTTTTAATGGTTCGACACGAGATTAGGACATACCACTTGATAGAATCATAAAATTAATAAAAGAAATTTGATTTATTCTCAATTATTTGATATAACGAGGTTCGGATATACCACTTGTGTTAGAAACTTAGAATTCTAGTATAAAACTTAAAACTGTAAATCAAGATCTGTCATGTCAAATTATCAAGAACAAATCACAAACAAAACTAAATTCGGAAGTATACCTAAATCCATTGATATCTTGAGATTTTAAAATTTTGTGTTTTGATCTTTCAAATTAACACACAATATTTTAGGGAAGTCTGTTTTGAAGATCAAATTTTTGCACACTAATATATAACTTTTGAAGATCAAATGTCAAAAAAGTTATGTGTAATTTAGGACCATAACTTTAATATATAACTTTTAGCACTAACTTAATTTCTAGTAAATTCATTATTAATTCAAAATTATTTATTAGAGTATCTATATATATTTAGTCCATACTTTTTTAATAACTAAAGTCCAATAAATTTTAATTTAGACTAACCTTTTATAATAATAAATTATTATTGCATATGTGATGCCTATATTTTTAAACATAGTAAAGAATATGCACTAAATATTTTCAATTTTGTGTGAAAAAAGAAAAAGAGAGAGATAGGTTAGTTACAAGTTTTGAGGTTAAGATTTTAAATAGTGCCTCCGGTGACTTAAAATTTACGAGATTTTCTCATTTATTTAAAGATAAGATTCCATTTAAGATATTTAACTCGACGTTAACACCTACATGTGTTGACACCACATCTATCATAGTTTCTAGCTAATCATATAACGTCAAATAAAAATAAATTTACGTGTCATTAAAAATTTTCATTATAATGCTAGAAAAGAATAATAGTAGATGGCAACATTTTTAATAACATATAAAATTATTCTTATTTTCATTATATTATTAGTTGGGATCAAAATTGAGATGATAAGAAGGATTTATCTAATAATTTTTCATCACTGTTTTTTTCAGGAAAAAATCAATTTATATATTAAAAATTATTAAAAGAAACCTGATATGGGAAATCAAAATTGATGGTTGAAGGCAGTGTTTCCATAGGGGTGTCAGCCAAGCACACATAATGGGGATGCCCCCTATCGAATCAAAGATAATAATCATTTCGCCAACTTCATTGCCACGACTGTAATAATAATAATAATAATTCAATCAAATTGCTTAAAATATGATATTTTATGTGGTGAATAAATTTTCATTGATTATAGAATGGTTTGATTAGGGTTTTGAAAATTGATGTAAAAGGTATTTTAAAAAAATTTATTATCAAAAGTATTTTTGAGAATATTTATTTTAAATATTTTGAAAAGTAAAAATATGTATTTAAATATTATTTAAATTTTGATTATTTTGATATAAAATATATAAACTTAATTTATAATAAAATTTTAAAAATAATTTATTAAGTAACTAATATTATGATATACGTAATACTTGGAATATATAGATTTGAATTTTTAGATATTATGATATATGAAATATATAAATTTAAATTATAATAAAATTATAATTGACTATTATGTAAAATATTTTATTTTCACATATTATTATTGTACAAGCCCAAAAAAACCCCAAATAGAGAACAGACAAAATAAATAAATAAACAGTCCATAGTCCAAAAAATTACAAGCCCAAATGACCCAATAAATAAATAAATAACCTAATGGCCCAACAAGCCCAGAACCTAAAATGTTTTCAGCAAAAAAAGGGAACAAAAACCCTAGCCGCCGCTTCTAGCCTCTGCCACCACCAACCCCTCTGTCACCATCGTTGACCACGCACCAATACCTGCAAAAAAGACAACAACAACAACAACATGCAACAACAGAGAACAGTAAAAGTAGAAAAAAAGCAAAAAAACTAATATTTTATATTTGTTTGGCTATAAAAGCCATCACCGAATGAATGTAAAAGAAGGGGGAGGAAAAAAGAGAGAGAAATCAATACAAAAAAAGTGTATCAAATACAAAAAATATATATTTTAATAAAAAGGTGATTCCTTTTTATACTTGTTATTTAGTTTTTTTTGCTTTAAGGTGTAAAAAAAGAAGAAAGTAAAAAAAGAGAGTTTTATCTTTGTTTTCATCGCGATCGAAGAGGAGATCCAAGGAGTCCCTACACTTTTTTTGCTCTTTAGAGGGAATTTTTGGGTTTTTTGGGCTCAAAAACGGGTTTGGAAGGGTCGAAAAGGCTAAAGGGAGGTTTTTTAAATTTTTTCCGGCCACCGTGGACAGCAACGGTGACGGCGACCGATGGCCGCCGCGGTGGTCCTGCAATCGGACGGCTACCGAACCTTGCCAGATATTGGAGAGTTGAGAGAAAATGTTGGACAAGAGTTTTGTTTTTGTTTTTTTTGAGAAATGAAAAGAACGAAATTTTTTAAAAAAATTCTGACTTATAAAGGCCTTTAAAACGACGTCGTTGTGGACCTTGGCATCAGGTGCCAAAACGGCGCCGTTTTGCATTAACCCATCCGACCCGACCCGCTAAGGGGGGAGATCAGCGTGTTTTTAAGTGGAAGGGCTAATTGCACTTTTAGCCCTTCCGCTTTTTTATTTTTTGAAATTAAAATTTTCATTATTCCTAATTTTATCCTGTAAATTATTTTGACTTTCAATCCGGTCCCTACCGAAACTGCGCATTTTGGGGGTGGGAATTATTGCCTTTTCGGTTCCCCCTTGTTATTCACGTGTTCAGATAGGTCCTCCCCTCTATTTTTATTTCAAATCCACCCTAAACTTCTATTTTAGTTGCAATTTTGTCCTTTTCATCACTTTTGTTGTTTTTTATATTATTACTATTATTATTATACTTATATATTTATATATATTTATTTATTTTATTCTATTATCATTACTATTACTACTTCTATTATTATTATTATTTTGTTACTATTATTATTTTCATACACATATATTATTATTTATATTATTACTATTACTAACGCCCTTATTATTGCTATCATTATTCCTTTTACTATTACTATTATTATTACTATTATTACTATCTTTTTATTCTTATTTTTATTAATATTATTATTATAATCTTACTTTGTTACTATTATCCTTTTTCAAATTATTGTTACTATTATTCTTTTACCATTTAATACATTATTATTAATATTTTCGTTATTATTATTATCACTATTGTATTATTATTATTATTATTATTATTATTATTATTATTATTATTATTATTATTATTATTATTATATTTTCTTTTCTTTTTTTGTATTTACTTATACCTTATTATTTTATATTAACTAATTTAATATATATATTTTAGCACACTTATTTTATTTATATATCATTACCCTTATTATTAATATTTCATCATTTATTTTATTTATATCTTTTAAATAATTTTAAACTTTAGATTATTTATTATTTGTATTATTGTTATTACTATTTGTATTTACCATTATTATTACTATTATTTTTACTTTTATTACTATTACTATTATCATTTTTTATTTTCTATTACTATTATCATTATTATTGATACTAATATTAATATTCTTATTATTACTTTTATTATTATCATTAGTATTATTATTTTTACTACCACTATTATTATTATCAACATTATTATTATTATTATTATTTTCATCATCATCGTCATTTTTATGTTGTCATGTTTTATATTTTTTATTTACTTATGTATTCGTTTATTTCATTTCCTTATGCATTTGTTTTATATTTTTATATTACTAGCATTGCTTTTATTTCATTTTTTATAATTTCTCATATTATTGTTATTAACACTGTCACACCTATTATTATATTATTATACGTATTAGTACGATAATTTCCTTTTATATTTCACTATAAATCACGTCATATTTTTACTCGATACATTAAAATAATTCTTTCATAAAGCAAGCTTCGTATTTAGAAATTCGAGAAAATTGTGTCCTAACTTACTGGGTTTTGATTTTTCTCGTTTAACCTAAATAACGACATAATCCTCTTAAATCGTGACACGAGTTTTGAATAAAATACTTATCCTCAGAGATACGAGGTGTTGTGTCCTAACTTACTGGATATGACATCTCGTCAGCTCGAGATGAGGTTTTTGCAAACAAAGGCAATATCCAATATTTGGAAGTTCAAGATATCGTGCCCTAACTTATCGGGTTTCGATTTTTTCTCGTTTACTCTAAATAATCGAATACCCTTTTAAAAAGTTAAAATACACGAATTTCAAATAAAAGGCAAGCTCATTCTCAAAATTTCGAGATGTCGTGTCCTAACTTACTGGATGTGACATTTTATTACTTGGAGATGAGAAGGTCTTTAACATTCGAGTGTTTTTACAAAAAGAGGGATCGTATTTTAAAGTCTTTCAAGTTTTCAATTTTCGACACTAAGGCAGTAATTAATCAACTAGGTACCAATTTTTGGGCGTTACGAGGGTGCTAATCATACCTCGTACGTAACCGACTCCCGAACCTGTTTTTCTAAATTTCGCGGACCAAAATCGTTGTTTAAATAAATCAAATTTTTATTAAAAATAACCACTTTTACAAGGTGACCCGATCACACCTCATCAAAAAGGATTAGTGGTGACTCCCGTTTTAATTTTCACTTCCAAACAAACTCGATTCCCGTTTTTCAAAAAAATGGTTTCGACAATTATTATCACAACGCGGAGTTATTATTATTTTGGTATTAATAAATGTTGAATTTAGATTATAATATAAATATAATAAAATAATTTATGATAATCTATTATTAATATTATGATATATGAAATATAAATTTTAATTTTTAAAATAATTAAATATAAAATATTTATAAAATTTAATTTGAATATATAAATAATATTTATGTTTTATAATTAATATAAATGAAGGACTAATTTATAATTTTCCATCTAAATTGATTGTTGAAAGCTAAAACCTATTACTTTTTAACTTAGGCTTTTGGCAAGATTGTAATGTTTACATTTTGCTTACAATGGGTTTCAAGCATCATCCATCAGCGGTTCAAACAAATAAAAATTGCTGAAGAGAATATAAGTTGAATTTTGAAGAAGGATATTGTTTGGAAGGGCAGTTTTAAATTTTGAACATAAATAGTAAAATGAATATAAAAATATAAAATAAAATAAAATATTTTTACGATTAGTTATAAGGTTTAATATAATATTTGGTACTCTTTTATATATATATATATATATATATATATATATATAACATTTGATAATTGAACTCGACATTTTTTCTTAATTCGGTATTTAAGATTTTTTAGTCTAATTTAGTACCTAAATTTGTCAAATATTATATAAATTACCCTAAAACACTAATGGTGTTAATTTTTTTATGAGAGGACAAAAATAGTTAATGTATGACTAATATGTGAAAGATGAAATGAAATTTAGTTACATGATTGATTACATTTCTTCGGTTTTACTAAAGGATATGCTCAAAATTTACTTTTTATTAGGATTAATATTACTTTGACTATTAATAGTAAGAATGATTTAAAAGGGTATAACATAATTAAAGCAGGATAGATGAAACACCATTTCGAGGTTTAGGAGCTTGATAATAACTTGTTGCTAACTATTCAAAAAATAAGTTAACAAGTGGGTCATTCTTGATTTTTATCCTTATCAGTCAGAGACTATTATCTTGTCTTTAAAGATGGCCCATAGGTGGAATCTTTGCGGATGTGAAGATCATAACTTTGAAGTTCTGGATTCACATTCATAACACTCATTTCACTATAGAAATAAGGAAAATCTTCGACTAATGACGAGACTTTGAATCATTTTGAACTTGATGCTGTTAAAAAAAGTTTTGAGACTAAAAGCTTAAATCCCATAGAGCATCCTCTTCCGATAAGGTTAAAACTCCGATGACAAGCTAACTTTCGTCTCCCTATTCTTGTCCAAATAAATGTTTTTCTATGCTTGTGGTAGACTAGGTCGCACCTCTCACAGCTATTCTTGCCTATGATGGGAACAGTACCTCCAAATGTCCAGGGCTGGGCCTGGGGACAGTTCCACCCGTTCCTTGTAATGAGGGTCACTATTTCTTGGAGTATCTTTTTTTTTTTTTCATGAACTTCTTTGTTTATGCTTATACAATTAAACTTTTAGAAATGATGATAGATGTTTGATGAATGTACCACCTTACCATTTTCATAGCAAATTCGGCATATAGCAATTTTATTTTATATTTAAATTGCTTCCATCAATTAAAGTTGTTGTTATTTATTGGAGTTTTAAATGTTTAATATGAAATTATTTAATATATTGTCTAGAATTTTATATTTTATTAAATTAAGGCTCGATAAATATCTTATAAGAGTATAATAAAATATTTAAATATATATATATGTCAATTTTAAAATTACATGTGAAATTTAAAAAAGTACACTAGCAATGTACAAAATTTCATGAGGTGGATTGTTGTAAATTGGCTTCTCAACCATAACTACGTTACAATCTTCTTGAAGTATTTTTGTCATGCTATATTTAAATTGCGGTTTTGTTTCAAAGCATCCAAGTAAAATATCTAGTATTTTTTTAAATCTTAAACAATAAAATATAGTTAGTTAGCCACTCTAAATAAGTATAGTTTCTATTTTGATCGCTCCAATTTTTTTTTAATTTGGTCACTTAAAAAAGAAAATTGATCAAATTGGTCACTTGAATGATAATAGAAGGTTGAATATGTATTTCCACGTCAGTCACTCTAAAATTAGAATAAACTACCTATTAGTCACTTTAAATAGGGGTTGTTCTTATTTTGGCTACCCCAAAACAGTATGAGAAAATACATTGTCAGTCTTTATGTTACCATTTAATGGTGGAGTAACCAATTTGATCAATTTCTTTTTTGGAGTGACTAAATTAGGAACGACCACTATTTAGAGTGACTAGCAGTGTAGTTTACCCAAAAAAATAAATTGAAGAATCACAATTCATATCAAATATGTAGAAACTAGTTTTCCTACTTGGTAATGCATGGATTTAGTTGTATGTATCAATTAAAATATATTAAAATTATTTTATAATTTATTGTTCAAAAAATAATAGATAAAATTTAACTATTTTTGTATTTTTATTTACTATTCTAAAAAATATTACAATTGTATACATTGATATTGGAAAAAAAAAGAGTGCATAATTTAGGGCCTAAAATAAATAAATTAAAAGTTTAGAAAGGGACTCAATTGCAAAAATTTAAAAGTATGATAAAATTGAAAAATTTTAAACTAAAAAAAAATATAATGACTTAAAATGCAAAAAAACCTCATTATTTTTTTACAAAACCCATATAAATACCTTCTTTCTATTTGGGTTCTCAAAATCAATTATGCAAGGCACACAATCCTCCTCACTCGTTCAACTCTCCATTTTCTTTCATTTTTTTTACTCTCCTTAATTATGTTACTTTTTCCCAAAAAATATAAGGTTTCTATGGTTATTTTTGTCTCTCATCAACTAATTGGGAGGCTCATTACTTCAATTGAGATAATGAAAAATCAGTTCATTTTTTTAGTTAGAATTTTAGGCGGTTCTCGAAAAAAGATAGCAAAAAAAATTATCCCTAGAGTAGATACTAAGAGGAATGTATAAACCAATGCTTCCATAAATTCGATCGTGGTTTACAATTATAGCTTCCGTACTGTTTATTTGGAATCATCTCCGAATAAAGAAATAACAAGAATCAAAGAAAAGGTAGCGATTTAAATCAAGATTTTTCCAGACCTATGGCAAATCACAAATAAGTAGAAGCAAAAATAACAAAGCAATCTTGCATCGACTACTTGTCTTCTTGTAGTTGGATCTCCAAGTTTTGGAATGCTCCAAATTCCACTTTAGCATCCAAATCGGATCAATACCGCAAAAACATCTACGAGCAGGGTTCTAGCACCATGCCAAATGTGTCCGAAGAAGAAAAGCAAGGCAAACGAAGCATGCCCAAAAGTAAACCAACCCCTCGGATCGCTACGAAAAACACCATCGGATTTCAAGAGTACGATCTAATTCAAAAATTTCACCCAATTGAGCACGTCTAGCATATTTTTTCACGATGGCAGGATCACTATAACTCACTCCATTGAGTTCGCCGCCATAGAACTCAACAGTTACACCTACTTGTTCGACACTATACTTTGATTACGCCTTCTAAAAGGGACATCCGCTCTAACAATTCCGTCTCCGTCTACCAAAACAACCGAAATGTTTCAAAAAAAGTAGGCATACGACGTACAAAAAGTTCAAGCCCGTCTTTATCTCTAAAGATAGGGTGCCCTAACCACCCAACTGCTATTCCATCCCCGTTGGCCATTGAACCCGCTCTGAATAATCCTCCTTTTGCCGGATTATTGCCAATGTAATCATAAAAAGCTAATTTTTCAGGAATTTTAGACCAAGCTTCTGATAAACTAAGTTTTCTTAACTTTCACTACAGCGAGAATTCTAATCCAATAAAGTTGTTCATATAATTGGAAATTTTGCCCTGTTAGTCTTAGAATTCTTCTCATTTTTCAAAGGATTTTCAAAAATTTCAAAATTCTTTTGTATGTAATAAAAAATACTAATCTATGAATTTTAAAAAAATTAATTCATTTATAATAAAAATGATAAAAAAACTAAAATTAATTGGAATGGTTAATCTTGAACGTCTTGGGTCTCATTTGTCTTTGGATCTGAAGAGAGCAACGAAGAAGGTTAAAAACAAGATCATGGGGAAAATGATGATAATGAAATGGTGTTGGATGAGACTTTGCCAAAGAGAGTGTCCTATAAGGAGATGTTGATGAACAAAAGTGATTCAGAAAATGAATTTGACAAAGAGGATGTTGTTTTTCTAGATGATGATGAAATCTCTATTCATGAGGATGATGCTGAAATCTGTTTGGATAGGAAGTACCCTGAGATTTTGTTTTCAAAACATGTGAATGATTTAATTAATTAGAGTATGAAGAAAACATTGATTGTTCAACTTCTTGCTAAAAAAAACAATTCAAGGCTCTAGATAGTAGAATCAAAACTCTTTGGAATCTGTCAGGTGATTATCAATTGGTTGACCTTGATAATAACTATTTTCTAGTGAAGTTTGCTAGAAAAAAAGACTATAAGAAAGTTTTGATAGGTGGTCTATTCATGAGGATGATGTTGAAATCTGTTTGGATGGGAAGTACCCTGAGATTTTATTTTCAAAATATGTGAATGATCTAATTAATCATAGTATGAAGAAAACATTGATTGTTCGACTTCGTATTAAAACAAACAATTATAGGGTTCTAGATAGTAGAATCAAAGGTATTTGGAATCTGTTGGGTGATTATCAATTGGTTGACCTTGATAATAACTATTCTTTAGTGAAGTTTGCTAGCAAAAAAGACTATAAGAAAGTTTTGATAGGCAGTCTATGGATAATTTATGGTCATTATCTGATTTTCTAGCCTTGGAGTAGAGAATTCACAATGAAAGAATCTAATTAGTCAAAGATTATTACATGGATCTAGTTACTAGGTTTGCATTATAGGTATTATGGAAAAGGTCTCTTGAGGATTATAGGAGAAGTCATGAAAGTGGACTAGAATACTACTTTAGCCAAAAGAGGTTGCTTTGTAAGGATTGCGGTTGTTGTGGATTTGAATAAACCTTTGGTCACATTTGTTGGTCTTGATGGTGTACCGTAACCTATTGAATATGAGAGACTGCTAACGGTGTGTTATGATTGTGGCAGATTTGGTCATACAAGTGAGAGTTGCTTTCATAGTACAAAGAAAGCTAATACAGAAGTCATTGGTCTGATAGTGGTTAAGAATGTTGTTGTAAATTCTATGAAATAGAAACAATCATTATGCGGTAATTGGATGCATGGGAACAGTCGAAGGAGAGATGTGGCGGTTGGCAAGAAAGGTAGGTTAGGAAAGGAAAAAATAAGGTAAGTGCAGTTTCTTCTCGATTTGATATATTGAATGAGGTGTTGAGGGAAGATTTTGAGGAGCAATCTAAGAAAGAGAGTAATGTTTTGCCACAAAATCTAGTGGGTGGTGCAAAATCCATGCAAACTTTACGTGGTAATGTAAAGGTTAATAAAGGTAAAATATGGTAAGTGAGGGACCAAAATTATCTAATCTTGTCACTAAAGTTTAGGTTACTAGTGGTGTATCGAGCAGTAGTTCTTTGGAAATTAATAGGCTTAAGGAGAATGAGCTTACTGACAATAGTGTAAGGCCCGTCACAATCATTGACCAACAAACCATGTTACTCATAGAGCAATTATGGTTGTTGATAGTGATGAGGATAAGGATGAGCTTCATTATGCAAGTCTAAGCTAAAAGAATTTGAATTCCCAAACTAAGGGGCGTATTAAAGGCATGAAAGAAATTACCAAAAAAAGGTGTTAAAATTTGGAAAAAAAAATCAGATTACAAAACCCCCCCAAAACAATTGTTGGCAGATTGGAATGATTTTGTTACTAGAGAACTTGATGAACAAGCCAACAAATCAAGTAAGGATGGATTCTAATGCTACCGTGGTGGGTTCAAGGATGGAGGAAGTTGAATTGAAGCTTTTGGCAAACTTTGAAATTAATGTATTTGTAGAAATGCTTGAGGGATACATTTTACGGTGAAATAGGAAGGGTAATCTCTACGATGATTACAGGATGTATAGGTTTTATGGTGTATTTTGTATATCCCTATGATCTATCATAATTTGATGTAGCAGATTAAACTAGTTTTTGTACTTGATGAGTATAAATACAAGAAATTTTATCATGTTTTAGTTAAAGTTTTTATATTTTAGTTTAAATTTAATAAAAATATATTTTGAGTCTTTTATTGACCTTAGGGGCCGTATGAGGCCTAAAGGCAAGCTAATGTACTTAGTAAGTGTGCAGGAAACCATTCAAAGGCGTAAGAACTCAAATCTGATTGTTGTGTTGCAACACGAGGAGTTCAATGTCACAGCATAATGAGTAGAATGCCACAATTGCTATATTGCCTTTAGTGTCGCAACACACCCTTGAAGCTACCTCTAAACCATGTATATTTTTCCTTTGATGTCACGACACAGAGACGAAGGTGTCACGACTTCGGCTTTGTATAGGAAGCACTTACGAGCTAGGGATGTTTTGGTCCACACAATGGAAATTAAACATGAGAACGTTAGTTGAACTAGGGTTGAAGATGACGTCAACCCTAACTTTATAAATAGGCTCTTAAAACACTTGTTGATGACAACTTTTTACATTAATTTAGTTTTAGTTTTTCCCTGTTCTTAGGTCTTAGAATTCTTTTCAGTTTATTTCTATTAGCATTCGTCAAAGAATCTAATTTATAGATTCAGTCGAACTCTTTGTGGATTCTACGCTCATCAGTTAAATACAATTATCATTTCTCTTTACACTATATTCTTGAGTTACTCTTAATGACTATTTATTTTATTAAGTTTACTGTGTTTATGAAATTCATGAGGAATTAATCCTCTTATGGGGGATTATCGAGTGGAAGTGTGATTAATTAATTATTATGTAGGATTTTCTTAGCGGATCAGCTATTTGTGAGAAGAAGAACTTAAAACCTAAGAAGTCATTTAGGTGAGAATTAACCCAAAATTGGTATGGCCTATAAGTGAACATCTTAGCCTCGAACCGGTCTGGATTGTGAGGTCGAGAGATAAGTAGATCTTGCCAACTCATTAGTTTAGTGAAAGATCGAGAGATCTTGCCAGGGTAACGACTAGTTGATTAAATAGAAACCTGACATCAGAATTAGTTATGATCGCTAAAGCGAACTAATCACCCATGTTTAGTTTTGATTAAGTTTAGAGATCCAGCTTTTTTTCGTTCTTATTTTATCCATGTTATTTCTTTCTTCAAGTTATAGGCAATTTCTCCCTTTTTATATTTATTCGTAATATGGTTTCTTTAAAATACTAAGTAGATCTATTTGCGTTTAGGTTAGAATTCATCTAGTACTTGCCTCCTTTGGGTACGATCCTTAGAGTACTCACCCACTTTATTGTATTACAACTTGACCCGTATACTTGCGGACATCGCCTCTATATTTCATATATTTTAGTGCAGTATTCATACTCTGGACGTTAGTACATTCGGTGGCGGTCACCCTAGACTACAAATAGAAAGATTGAAATGGATTAAATTAGTTGAAGAATTCAAGGTAAAATCCATATGAAGATAAAGGACAATTGAAGAAGATGAATGAATGAGATAGTGGAGTGTATGAGTTTCCATCGGAAGAATCTTTCTGAGTAAATGATTGGTTATTAAGACCCATGAATGTGTTAGTAATTTCAACATGCCCAAAGTATCTGTCAGCTTTACGTATTGTACTACTTATGATCAAGAATCGATTGAAAATAATGAGTTGAGAAATTGTAAGGAAATTCCAGGTAGTACTTAAAAGGTAGTTTAAATAAGGATTTGACTCTCTACAAGCTCAAAGGATGTCTCTTCCACCTGTGACGTGTTTATGCACTATTGTGATAATACGTTGGTTCAGAATTAATCAGGTAAAGGCAATAACGTAATAGACTTGCGGATCTATGGAAAGGAAACTAGTATAATTATATGAAGGATTAGATAAAAGTACGAAAGTGATGTACGAAGGATAGATTGTGCAAAGGTACTCATTAGAGATAGAGTTTAAGGGTCGCGATCGATAAGATCGATAGGATGTGTCATCTGTCACAAATGATAAGTATTATTAAGCTAAATAAACTTTCCCCTCACTAAGTTCTTATGAATTCACTTCAGTTTATTGTGTTTTTAGGTTAGCTGATATGAGTTTGTACCTTTAGGGACGACGCCAGGACTACGCTAAGAAGTGGCAACTAAGGCTATTATGCATACAGAGCGAGTTATGTGGCATGATCAAAGAATGAAATCATGTTTGCAAATTTGTGAATTAAGGTACTTACATTAGCACAAAGTTGAAAACATAGATATCATTATAATTTAATTACCATGCATCGAACTTGTATCCATTCATTGGACATACTTAAGAAATTCGATTCGAAGTGACTCTATATAATAACCATGAATAGAAATTTTATTTAAGTAAAAAGGTTAAGTTACATTCGTAATAGGGCGTGACCTTCAATATTCAAGTCCAGTTTATTAGATCGGGTTTGGGGCATTACAAGTCATATGCCTTGCACGACATATGACACGGTTGTTTGGCCTATAGCTTTTGATTGATTTTTAGTGCACACAGCCACAGTCTATTACACGAACGTGTGACATATTTTTGAATATTTATACTTTTGACCCACACGGCCTTGGTGAGTGTACATGGTTGTTCACATGGTCGTGTGACTCCAATCCCACACGACATCAGTCTGTTGCACGGCTTGCCTACACGGTCATGTCTCCTATCCCATATGACCTTAACATTTCCACACGGCTAGGGGACATGGCCATGTGACCCCTATTTACAGATTTATCCTAACTTTTTTTTTTGTTTCAAAATGATCATTGTTTGATACTAGGTTGGTTTTATACTTTCGTAAGCTTGATATTAACTCGAAATTGATTGAACTACATGTTAAACTTGATCATATATATGATATGTTGATTAACTAAGATTCTGAACTATAATTTGCATGTAATTATATGGTATTTGTTAATAGCATCATATTACTCGAGTTCAGTGACCGAACTAGGTAAGGGGTGTTACATTACGTGGTGGGATCGTAATACAGAAAGACAACTTATATTAGTAGATGAACTTAAACATGTCCTTAGTTTAATCAGAAATGAGCAAACCAATAGAGAGACTAATATGTTGTTTATCAAGTCCAATTATAAGGATGTTTTGTCTTGAGCACCGGAGCAGATGACTCCTAAAAGATAGTGACATAGATATGACTGACTGGATTGACAGTACATCAGATAAAACCCAAGTAGATTAGAACCTGAATCTATTTATGGATTTATTCACTTGTGACGTTTATAGTGTGACATATATTAATACTGAGTGGATGGTGGACTATATATGTGTGACTCGTTACTTTGATGTAAGTAAAAGCCTAAGTTCAAATAAATAAGGAACCGAAAACTGGTGTGTTGGGTATATGACTTTTGCAACATGTAGCACTATACACAAAAGTGGAATTCATAGCACAAGAAATGGGTAAATTATTACCTCTCATTGGCATTACATGATAGATGAAAACTAAAAGTGGCCATGGTTATTTGTCTTTGTGATGAATGACTTAATTACTATTCGGTAGTATTTGACTTTTCATGAAGGAAGATGTTATGATTATCATGAGATAAAATAGGATCATATTGGGAGAATAAATTTATCCCAAAGATATTAATGATTACCATGAGGGTACCACACTTATGACAAGGTGATTGGACAAGTGTTGATCGAGTAACTTTCGTAATGGTATGTAATTAAGGAGAGCTTAGTCACAATACTATAGTGGAATGACTTCGTGACTAAATGAGTTTATAATTAATAGACAAAAAGCTAAAACTAAACTAGAAATTATTTTAGCCCTAAATATATATGTCCAATCGATCCCTCCGCTAGCTCGTTGAAATCATAAATGAATTGCATATAGAACAAAATAAACATAAATGAATGGAAACGATGAAGTTAGAGAAATGAGTTGCATTCACAAATGAATGCATTTTCTCTCTGAGTATAAAATTACTTAAGAATTAATTTAAGGTTTTCAAATTATTATTTAATTAATTATAATTAAATAATTGAAATTTGAAAATTAAATTAAATTAATGAGTCATTATGAATCCGTTGAAGATGGAAATTAAATATATTTCCTCGTAGATTCTTTTACGATAAGGTTGCCATGATTTTGATGGGATTAGAATTAGGATGAGAAAATTATTTAATTGAGAAATTAATTTAGTTAATTTGATTAGTTAAATTAATTTAGTTAATTTGATTAATTAATTAAATTAATTAATTAATATTTATTTTGCAAAATAGAAAACAACTATTGGATTGGATAAAATTATAAAGTGTTTGGTCAAAAGTTCATGAAGCGCATATAATTGAACCCAATACATTAAAGGCCCAATACTACCCATCATGAATATAAAGGGCCAACCCTCTTTCAATTAGACTGGGAGGGTGTTTTCTATTTGATAGTCACTAAACTAACTATAATTACGACAAAGGCAAGGGCACCTATCGAACAATAGTATAGCTATGGTGAGTAGGGAATATCGTATCCACGAGGACTAAAAGTACTAGTAATTACTGTTTTTCTATTATTTAGCCTATAAAATGGGATAATTGTTTTTAATCTAAAATTAACTAAACTAATTTACTAAGAACGCAACAGAGAATGAATTGGAAAAATAAACGAATATAACCAATGAGATAGACAATACCCAGGAGAGAATCCACCTAGACTTCACCTATTATTTTGAATCTGATTTAAACGATTTATTCACTTGTGCCTTGATCCGTAAAAATCCCTAAATTATGTTAATATCTCTTTCGAGAGTAAGAACAACTGACTCTAGGTGGATTAATTGAAATCTCTTTTTAATTAAAAAACTATTGTTGCATTAACTCGATCTATCGATTCCCTTGTTAGATTTAACTCTAATTTGGTAGATTTATGTCGTCCTATTTCTAGGATTGCATGCAACTCCATTCAATTATGTTAGATCTACTCTTAAACAGGGACTTTTGCTCCACTAGAATAAGCATATTAAACTTGAATCAATATCTCAGAAATATTAAAACAAGAAATAAGCATATATAATTGAGAACAAGAATCAAGTATTTATCATATAATTTAGAAATCAAATAATAAGATCCATCATAGGTTTCATCTTCCCTAGGTATCTAGGGAATTTAGTTCATAATTTGGAATAACATCAACTTAAAGTTAGAATAACAACAAGACATAAAGAAACCTAATAAAACTTCTAAAGAAATTGAATGGAGATCTTCAATCTTGAAGGATATCTGCTTCTGAAATGAATCCGGTGGCGTTCTTTGAGTCTTTTCTTCGTTCTTCTCCGCGTGCCCTCCCTTAGGTCTTCTTTTAATATGTATTTATAGATTTTAGAATGCTCAGAAAACCTAAAAATTGGGTTTTTCCACGTGTTTGGGGAACAGGGTGAGAAATCAACACGGGCTGGCACATAGGTATTTAGCTAGCCTGTATGGAAATGCCCAGGCCTTGTGGATCCTGGAAACAACTCTTTTTACCTGATTTTGGCTCTTTTTTCACTCTTTTCGCTCCCTAGTGCTCACCTAAGTAAAGAAACATGAATTTAAAGGATTAGGAGCATCAAATTCACTAATTTACATAATAAATCAACCAAAAATGCATCAAGAATGAGATTAAAAACATGTTACTTTTATGGCTTATCAAATATCCCCATACTTAAGTGTTTCCTTATCCTCAAGCAAAAGCCTCAACTCACAATTAAAATTAATCTTTTTCAACTGATAATTCTCATCAATAATGTTTCAAAATAATTCACAAATAATCATACATTGATAATTCAACTAAAAGAACACTAAAGATTCAAACAATCCAAGTCGAATATTTTTAAACCATGAAAACATAAGTATTTTCCCTTATCTAAGTAATTACCTTTAATTCAAAATCAACAAGAATAGACATCCTTACTAAAGATTCACTCAAATCACTCAAACTATTTAAGGTTCAAGAATAAACACTCAACAGTCAAATATGAAAAGTCATTACCATAGGCTTGCATGAAAATCAAATCTCCACCACTATAAAATGAGATGATACACAAATCAAAAGGTCTTTAAGAGGTTGTAATGGGGCTTAGGTTAAGGGTGTGGAGAAAGGCTGAAAAGGTTGGTTAAAATCGAGATCGAATTGATAAATTACCAAACTAGAAAAATAAAAAATGTTGAATTAAAAAAATAATTACATCAATCGAAAACTATTCAAGAATAAAAACGAGCTTCTTCTCAAAATGTGAATTTAACTGTTCAAGCTCAATTATAGAATTAAATAATAATAAATATATTTTTTCGATTTTCTTCTTTTTTTTTGTTTTTTTCTTTTTTTTATCACAATAAGAAATAATTCAGCAAAACAAAAAAGAGTACAGTTAGGCAACTAACCAAATCAGACTTGACAAAAAAAAGAAACCAATAAAATGGGAAAAATTATCAACTAAAAAAAATGAGTTTTGGGTTAACATTAATGGTTAAATAAAGAAACGATTTGTTAGGCTTAACGGGGTTCACCAAGGGTTAATTATGTAGGTAGGCTTTTTATGGGATAAGTGGATTAAAACCTAAGTGCCTTTATCATCTCAGTATATAAACTCAAAAGTGTGGTCTCAACATGCATAATTGAAGCAAGTTTTAGAATAACAAATCAAATTGGTACACTCATAACCAAATAATAAAATGAGCAAGAACAGTGTATACTCTAAAGGTTCAAAATCTCATAAAAAATTATGGTTTTGATGTCAAACTTGTAAATTTAAAACTTCAAGATAATACCTAAATTCAGAGAAACAACATAAAATTTTTAATTTTAAAAATAAACTTATCATGCTTGATTCTCTCATATCTTAAAGTTTAAAACAATCAATGCACAAATACCTATAAATTTAATCCAAAACATAGAAGTATGTGAAAATGACTTAAACACAAGACATAATTCAGGGATTTTCTAATAATTATATAAATAACCTCCCTACATTTAAGATGCACATTGCCCTCAATGTACAAACAGATATAATCGCAGTAGAAACAGAATATTATAAGAGAGGGAGAAAATTGAAACTACCCTGAATATTAGATGAAATCCCCAGAATAGTGAAAAGCGAAATTGTAGTCAAATTAAATGTAATGCAAGATTCCAAGCAAACTAATAAGAAAATAAACACAAATAATAAAGAAGATTAAGGGGCTATAACTCGATTAGAAACAACCATAAAAATATATTTCAAAAGATAATAATGATAATAAGTTGAAGAAAATAAATAATAAAAAATAAAGCATCTAAACCAAAATTAAAAAAAGATAAATAAACTAAACCAAAATAAAATAATAAAACAAAATAATAATAATAAACTCAATGATACCAATAAACTTAAAGGTAATTGTAATAATAATAGTAAAAATACTAAAAAAATAGAAATAGCAAAAAAAATTAAATATAAGTATAGGAATAATAAATTAAAAATAAAATAAAATAATTAGTAAAATAATAATAAATAATATAATAAATAATAATAATTAGAATAAAATAAAATAAAAATGGGGTGGCTTGGTTAGGGGAGAAGAAAAAGACAAATTAAGAAAGGAATTATAGGGTTTGGGCCAGACGGCCTTGTGAGGTATTTGTAGCCCGTGTGCAATTAAAAATTAACCCAGTTTTCACACAGGCATGTGCCAGACCATGTATGTTTTCCTTCGTTTCTCCCACACTCATGTGAGATCCCACATGCCCATGTGGCCCGGCCGTGTCTCTCACACTATCGTGTGCCTTGCCCGTGTAACTCTCTGAATTTGAAAAAATTAGGTCCAGGTTTCATACGACCTAGGACACGCCCCTGTGTCCAGGCTGTGTGGGTCACATGGCCATGTCACCAGGTCGTATGTGTTTTCCTTCGTTTCTCCCACGCCCATGTGAGATCCCACACACCTGTGTGGCCAAGTCGTGTGAGTCGCTAGGCCGTGTAACTCACTGTTGGTTACCTCATTTCATACACGGCCTATGACACGCCCATGTGTTCAGGCCATGTGCTCCACACACCCGTGTGTCCAGGCCGTATGGGTCAAAAACACACATTTTCTTCTTCTTTTTTATTTTTAAGATTTTAAATTAGCATGCAATGGAATTAAAAGTATTAGCAAAAGTTAAACATTCAGGTTGCCTCTCGACAAGCGCTTATTTAAAGTCTAAGCTCAGCTTACTTTATGCTCGCGCGGTCATTGTGGTTCGTAAAGTCGAAGCTCCTCTTTCTAGTTATTAATTCTATTATCAAAATAAGGTTTAAGTCGAGTACTATTTACTTTAAATGTGACAAATTCAGAATGAGTTACCTTGACTGTACCGCATGGGAAGACATTTAGTACCATAAATGGTTCGATCCTTTTGCATCAAGCTCTGAAGTGGTAATTCGAGAATCCGTTTTATCTAGAAGTACCTTGTCTCCAATCTTAAATTGGTTAGTTCTATCCACATGCTCATCATGGCATCGCTTTGGCTCTTCATCGTGTTTTCTTGGTTTCTTCTTGACATATGTCTGCCATTCATCTAGTTCATCGATTTGTAACATTTTTTCTTCATTAGTCATTCTGTTTCTGTCACATAGATTGGAACGTAGCTCTATCACATTTTTTTGAGGGGTTTCCTAAAAAGAAGTTTGAGCCACAATGTTATTCATATGAACTCGTATCATCATCTCGATCACTGGATATCTTAGCAGAATCACGAGCTTGGAGAGTAATCGTGCCATCACGTACACGTAGTATTAATTCACATGTACCAACATCAATAATAGTTCTGGCAGTTGCTAAAAAGGGCTGACCTAAAATCAAAGGTATGTTGCTATCCTCATCCATGTCTAAAATAATGAAATCAACTAGGAATATGAATTTATCAATTTTTACAAGTATGTCTTCAATAATACCTTAGGAAATCTAATGGTTCTATCTGTTAATTGAATACTCATCCTAGTTTGTTTGTATTTCCCAAGACCTAATTGTTTAAACATTTTATAGGGCATGGCATTAATACTAGCCCCTAAATCAGCCAAAGTATTATTAACATGTAAACTACCAATTAAACAATGAATAGTAAAACTCTCTGGATCTTTCAATTTGTTGGGTAGTTTATTTTGTAATATGGCTGAGAAAACTACATTTAGCTCCACATGCGACGAATCATCTGACTTCCATTTATTTGCCAAAAGCTCCTTTAAAATTTAACAAAATTAGGCATCTGCGAAAAGCTTTAATAAACAATAAGTTAATATGCAATTTTTTTAAAGGTTTAAGAAATTTACCAAATTGTTCATTAGTGTGGTCTTTCTCCGTTGCATTTAAATATGGAACTCTAGGTTTATATTTCTTACCAACTGGTTTTTGTTCATTCTGGCTTACCTCTAACTTACTTTTACTTACCACACTTTCTTGACTCGGTTCTGGTTTAGATTCAACTAACCCTTCTTCATCTCGCACAATAATTGTATGAAGTTGCTCATTTGGGTTACTTTTGGTATTACTAAGCAAGCTATCTTGTGGTCGTTCTGAAATCAACTTCACAAGTTGACCGATTTGGTTCTCAAGCCCTTGAATCGATGCTTGTTGATTTTCAAGTGCTATTTTGGTGTTTTGGAAGCGGGTTTCTGACACCAAAGTAAAATTTTTCAATATCTCCTCAAGGTTTGACTTTTTCTCTTGTTGGTAAGGTTGTTGTTGAAAGCCTAGAGGGGGTTGTCGTCTTTGATTTCCTTAACCACCCTAAGAAAATTAAGATGGTTCCTCCAACCTGCATTATAAGTGTTACTGTAAGGATTATTCTGAGGTCTAGTATTATTACCCATATAGTTGATTTACTCATTCTCTGTGCTAGGACTGTAAGGTAAATATTCTGGATTGTTTGTTCTTCCTCCATTTGTATCGCATTGCATTACCGGATGTACCTTCGTAAAAACACATAAACCATCAATTTTCTTATTTAATTGTTCTACCTGATTTGATAACATGGTGACTGCATCTATATTAAAAACACCAGTTGCTCTATTAGGCTTTATCCACATGACTTGCCACTGATAATTATTTAGTGCCATCTCCTCTATAAATTCATAAGCCGCTTCAGGTGTCTTATTGTTCAGGGTACCACTGACTGCTGCATTGATTAACTACCTAGTTGAGGGATTCAAACCGTTGTAGATGGTTTGAACCTATAGCCATAAAAGTAACCCATGGTGAGGGCACATTCTCAATAGATCTTTATACCTCTCCCATGCATCATATAAGGTCTATCATTCCTCAGCTCAACTATTTTAGCCAGTGGAAAGTACTTCAATAGGAATTTCTCGGTCATTTGGTCCCATGTAGTGATAAAACCTCGTGGTAAGCAGTTCAACCACTGTTTAGTTTTATTCTTCAATGAGAAAGGGAATAACAAGAGGCAAATAACATCGTCAGAAACACCATTTATTTTGAAAGTTTCACATACTTTCAGAAAGTCAGCCAAATGAGTATTTGGATCTTCGTCTTGCAAACCATCGAACTGAACAAATTGTTGTATCATCTGAATGGTGTTCGGCTTCAGTTTGAAGTTATTCGCAGTAATAGTGGGTCTCACAATACTCGATTTAGCCCCAGTTAGAGTTGGCTTGGCATAGTCGTACATAGTACGAAGATTAGGATTTGGATTTGCAGGATTCACAGCAACCACAAGAGGTAACTGATTATTCTGATTATCACCATCTCCTCAGTGATAATAATAACCTCCTCTTACTCTTCTACTATACTCTGTTGACACTGCTTCTCTATGATTTTTGTGATGTAACACCCCTAACCTGTATCCGTCACTGGAATAGGATTACGGAGCATTACTAGAATATTCAGAAACATTTACGGATAATTCATGTAAGTTACTATTCATTAACCGAGAATATTTATAATGTCCCTTAAATGGACCCTCAAGACCCAATACTAGAATTAGAAACGAGTCGGGACTTAATCAGAACTTCTAAGAATTTTTCACGAAAGTACAAAATTTTTCTAAGGTACAGGGCTCAGACACCCGTGTGGTCCAAGGGACACGCGCATGTAACCCTAGGACACCTCCGTGTTAGAGGCCGTGTTCGACCCCATGTAACTTTCTCACTTGCACACATGGCCATGCCACACGCCCGTGTGGTTAATTAATTTAATTTGAAATTAGGTGCAGGTTTCACACTGCGAAGATATATGCCCGTGTTCTAGGCCGTGTGGCTCACACGGCTGAGATACATGCCCGTGTCTCTACCCATGTGCTCAATTCTGAGCATTTTATTTCTCAAAATTATGGTGCAGGGGACATACGGCCTGACTACACGCCCATGTACTCGACTGTGTGTCACATACGGTCTAGATATACGCTCGTGTGTCTGCCCATGTAGACAAAATAAAGCCATTTCTAGCTTCATTTCTCACCCAAAATTTCACCCAAGACCTGCACTTGAAACACACAACAAATACCAACCATTCGAAGCATTCAAATTTAACAAACTTCATCATTCAACAAGGTATATCATTTCAAGCACAAGTGTTTATAACTTACCTTAATTTAACTTAGGCATTAACATCATTTGATCACTACCTAACATATATGTAGCTACCATAGCATGACCTTACAAGTATATCAAAACAACCATTGCTAGCCATTCCAATGGCTAGATTACAAATAAATCATTATCAATCCACTAATGGTTAAGTTTTTCTATACATGCCATTATACCAAAATGAAGTATACCAAAAATGACTAGTTGATAGTGTGACGATGCTCCAATGATCTCCAACCTTCACGAGCTTCCGAGCACTATAAGACAGGGGAAAATTAAAGGAGTAAGCATTACATGCTTCGTAAGTTTGTATAACGGAAACTAAACTTACCAATCTCGTTTATTAAATCTAAGTATATAATAACAAGTTTTCCATCCATTAGCAAAATTGCCTAAACACATGCACTTAATCAAACATGTTAGTCACCAAAATCTTCATATCGATCAAGTAAACATAGATTAGCTCATCATACAATATTCTTTCAAGACATTATCATTTCATCTCATAATTCTCATACCATCTCAAGAGTTTTATGTCCGTTGAACCATTGAAATTCCGATGGATACTCAAGTAGTACACTCGAGGTGTACGATTCAATAATCCGTCAATTTCTTATTCAAGGGTACCCATTAGGGCATTTAATCAAGGAACGCACTCTCGAGCCACATATCGTATAACAGGATTACCAGTCCAAGGTAAATCTTTTATATAACGTATGCTCAAAAGAGCTCGATTAAGATTACCAGTCTAGGCTAAAACCTAATCGTAATGTATACTCGAGAGGTATCGTGTCGAGATTACCCGTCTGGGCTAAATCCTTTATATAATAAGGTCAATAGGGCTACTCGTCTGAGCTAAATCCCGTCCGCAACAAATGCAGGGCCTTATTCATTTCGAGAAAGCGCATATATTCATCGGAATTCAATATTCAATTGGGACTTAACCCTTTTTTCACCATTACAAGCATGTATTCAATTTATCATTATAGTATACAAGTAATGCACATCAATATGAATTATGTTATATACAAACACAACATTCAATTAACATAATTACATGCTCGATTAAGTTACACGAACTTACCATGACACTTGTTCGCGTATTAAATCTACTAATCTGAAATATTTTCTTTTCCTCGATCTAACCTCAAATTTGTGTTGTTTGGATTTAGATAAATAGCTTAAATCATCAATTTCGCATTTTTTATACTCATATGGACTCAATTTATGTCCTACGAAAAATTACCATTTTGCCTATAACTTTTTCCATAAATTCCAATTTCGTCCCTAGGCTCAAAAAATGAAACTTGTGCAGTTTACTCCCTATTCCAAGCCTAACCAAAGCCCCATTTCAAAATTTACAGCACATGTATTCATAAAAATTTAGAATTTTTCATCAAATTTCATAACTTTACATTTTAGTCCCTAAATCATATTTTCATCAAAAATCACTTTGCAAAAGTTGTTTATCTATCAACAACCTCTCATTTTCTACCATAATTTTCTAATTTTCAGCATGTACATCCATGACTCATTTTCCATAATTTGATAACTCTTCAAAATGATGCCTCAAATAGATAGATTAAGCTATCCCGATTTCAAAAATATCAAAAGTACTAAAAACGGGTCAAGAAAACTTACCCAATTAGGCTTTGAAAGTTTCCTCTCTCTCTCCTAGGGTTTCCATGTATTTTTAAGGTTGAAGATGACAAAATAAGATGATATTTCTTTTTATTATCTTTTAATTAATTAAATATTTTACTATTTCTAATTTAGTCCTTACCCTTTTTCTATATTTCTATGGATAAGTCACTAAGAAAATCTACATACTTTTCTTAATGGTCTAATTACCACATAAGGACATCTAGATTTGAATTCCATAGCTATTTAATCCTTATAGCTACTAGAATTCAACTTTCGCATTTTATGCTATTTAGTCCTTCTCGTAAATAAACACTTAATTGATAAAATATCCGTATCAAATTTTTCACACGACATGTCTATCATATTATAGACCATATAATAAAATAAAATAAAAATTATATTTTTGGGTTGGATTTTTGATCCCGAAACCACTATTTCGATTTCACTAAAAAATAGGCTGTTACATTCGAGCTGTACTTTCAATCTCATTGTCAAGTAATAGTGGTCCCAACGAGTTTCTTTTAGTCATAAACTAAAGGAACCTGCCAGAAGCAAATAAAAAAAGTAGAAAATAAGAATTAAACTAAAAATAAAAATAAAAATAAAATGCAATAAAAATTGAGTGTTCTTGATATTTTAGTCCCCGGCAATGGTGCCAAAAACTTGATTGTCACTAAACTAACTATAATTACAACAAAGGCAATCGCACCTATTGAACAATAGTATAGCTATGGTGAGTAGGGAATATTGTATCCACGAGGACTAAAAGTACTAGTAATTACTGTTTTTCTATTATTTAGCTGATAAAATGGGATGATTATTTTTAATCTAAAATTAACTAAACTAATTTCTAAGAACGTAACAAAGAATGAATTGGAAAAATAAACGAATATAACCAATGAGATAGACAATACCCAGGAGAGAATCCACCTAGACTTCACCTATTATTTTGAATCTGATTTAAACGATTTATTCACTTGTGCCTTGATCCGTAAAAATCCCTACATTATGTTAATATCTCTTTTGAGAGTAAGAACAACTGACTCTAGGTTGATTAATTGAAATCTCTTTCTAATTAAAACCCTTATTGTCGCATTAACTCGATCTATGGATTCCCCTATTAGATTTGACTCTAATCCGGTAGATTTATGTTGTCCTATTTCTAGGATTGCATGCAACTCCACTTAATTATGCTTGATCTACTCTTAAATAGAGACTTTTGCTCCACTGGAATAAGCACATTAAACTTGAATCAATATCTCAGAAATATTAAAACAAGAAATAAGCGTACATAATTGAGAACAAGAATCAAATATTTATCATATAATTTAGAAATCAAATAATAAGATCCATCATAGGTTTCATTTTCCCTAGGAATCTAGGGAATTTAGTTCATAATTTGGAATAACATCATCTCAAAGTTAGAATAACAATAAGACATGATGAAACCCAATAAAACTTCTAAAGAAATTGAATGGAGATCTTCAATCTAGAATGATATCCTCTTTTAAAATGAATCCGGTGGCGTTCTTCGAGTCTTTTCTTCGTTCTTCTTTGTGTTCCCTCCCTTGTGTATTCTTCTAATATGTATTTATAGACTTTAGAATGTTCAGAAAACCTAAAAATTAGATTTTTCCACGTGTTTGGGAAACAGGGTGCGAAATCGACACGGGCTGGCACATAGGCGTGTGGCCAGCACGTGTGGAAATGCCCAGGCTATGTGGATCTTGGAAATAACTTTTTTTTGCTCAATTTTGGATCTTTCGCTCCTTTCGCTCCCTAATGTTCACCTCAGTATAGAAACATGAATTTAAAGTATTAGGAGCATCAAATTCACTAATTTACATAATAAATCATCCAAAAGCACATCAAGAATGGGATTAAAAACATGTTATTTTTATGGCTTATCACTATTAAATAAATATTATTGATGTTATACTGATTTAACTAGGATTCACATATTTCTCTCTATAAATAGATGTCATTGGTATAGCGATTAACATAAGTTGTTATACGAAAGTTTCATATACAAAAGTTTCTTGGAATTACAATTTTTACCAGTTTTTATTGAGAGAATTACTTTCCTATTGAAAGTAATTAAATTGTTTCTTGTCTTGTGTTTGGTTTGTGTTGCTCAAGCCCACACTCGACGCGATTCAGGGTGTGAGGATAGTGGAGAAGTTCGTTCAGTTGAAAGTTAGGAACGTTTCGGATCCGTCTCACACAAATCACATGTACTTTTTAGGAAAAAGTTTATTATTATAAATATCACAAACCAACTCAGTTTTTAAATTTTTTAAACTTGCATTGTGACTGAAAATTGTTTTCTAAATTGGAATTTTCTAACAATATGATCAACAAGTAAGGATTCCACAAAGAAATTATCAAGTTTCAAATTATATAAACCATCAATAAGGTTTTCTGAACCTAAAACAATGTTATTCTTAAATAAATTGAAATATGTCTAAGTGATAACTAGTATCCAAGACCAAATGATAAGTCTAGATGCCTTCAATCAAAGCCTTCATGGTTCCCTATATATAGGAAATCTTTAGTTCGATATGTGGTTTGGATTGAAAGGAATCCCTACATCATGTTGGATACATGAGTAGTAGCAATGGACTCAAACCACCAAGTATTATTAGGAATTTTAATTAAGCTTGATTCGAAACATACAGAAACATAAAAATTACTTTTCTTTCATAACCAAGCTTTGCGTTTTGGCAATCTTTCTAATAGTGTCTTAGTTTCTTTACAGAAGTGACACTTATTTTCCATTCGTTCTTTTTTCTCGCCATTAGGGACATTCATAGATTAGTTTTTCTTCTTCTTAATCTCACTGGTTAAGCCCTTC
Organism: Gossypium arboreum; assembly: GCF_025698485.1. Taxonomy (NCBI): domain Eukaryota; kingdom Viridiplantae; phylum Streptophyta; class Magnoliopsida; order Malvales; family Malvaceae; genus Gossypium; species Gossypium arboreum. The sequence goes on along the minus strand of NC_069076.1, from coordinate 14,942,129 downwards.
ATTAGCTTTTTGACCCACAAGGTTGATAGAATTACTTTATTGACTCTTTAATCTTGATTCCTCATGAACGAGCTTACTAGACAATTCATTAACATCTCACTTATCTTTAATAGTGTTATAGTTAATTTGGAATGGCCTATAATTTGGACGTAGAGAGTTTAATATGAACTATACTAAAAAGGAGTCATCCACCATCATTCCCAAGGTCTTTATCCTTGCTTCAATATTAGCCATCTCGATGATACATTCTTGCATGCCCCTTAACCTATCATACTTCATGGTGATGAGTTGTGCCATTAATGTACCGAGTGACTTATCCAAAGAATGAAAATTTTCTACCACAAGCATAAGATATGCTTTTGTGCTTTCAGTTTGTGAAATGGTGGCCTTAATATTGTTGGCAATAGTCATTCGTAAAAATACAAAGCTCAACCTGTTTGATCGTTCCCATTGTTTATGCTATAACATATCTTCCTCACTACTTGAGTTAGTGATAGCAACGAGTTTTTCTTCTGATAGTGCTAAGTCAAAATCCAAAACACCTAAATGGAACTTGACTTGTTCACTCTATTCAGAGAAGTTTAACCTATTAAATAAAGGAACAGATGAAGCTTATGAATGAATAGAAATAGTTGCAAAATAATACATAAAAGCAAAACAATACATAAATGCTCAAATATTGATTAATATATGCAAACAATCCAAGTATATACTAGTTCTCCTTTGGGTAGATACTACAATATACCATCTGAATAAATACTAATAACCTTAATGGACAAGTAAATAATTTTCATCAAATATACATGTTGTCTTTGGACAGTCAAATGTATCTAACAAAAATATTAATTTGTCACCATAATTTTCACTATTCATAAGATAAATACTTCACCTTTGGATAAATTCAAGTTCTAATGAGTAGTGAAAGTCAACTATCTACTTTTTCATCATAATCATTTAACTAATTACATAGATATTAACAACTTACACATGCATAATTTAATTGAAATCTATAAAACTTTCTAATTTAATCACTTTAGTAACTAACAAATTCACGTACACATCAAATTTTTTAAAAAATTACAACTTGAGAGGACAAAACTTTTAATCCCATTTATGTAAAATACTTAAAATGCTCATAATATAATATGTCCTCAATTCCAATCATAATACTTAAAATATTAATAAAATAATAAATAAAATTATGACCATTATCTTTAATCAATTTATGATATGTAGGCATCAATTAATTTAACCCTAATAACAAATATCGGCCATCATGAAAGTCATCGAGGGACACCACCTGATATGTAATCCAACAAAAAGGTTTCATGGTTTTAGACTTTAATAATTTTTTAATGTAACATTTAGTATCTAAATTTAATATTTTTTTAATTTGGTATTTAAATTTTTTTGTCCAATTTGATAGTCGAACTTGACACTTTTTTCTAATCTGGTACCTAAACTTGATACTTTTTCTTAAGTTGGTACTTAATCTTTTTTGGGGTCCAATTTGATACCTAAACTTAACTCTTTTTCCTAATTTGATACCTATTCTTTTTTTGTTTGTTTGTTTGTTTGTTTGATTTGATACTTGAACTTGTGAAACGTTTTACAAATTACTCCAATATACTAATGATGCTATTTTTTATGAGGTAGCAAAAATAATTAATGTATGATTGAGATGTGACAGATAATATGATATTTTTTTGTACTTTATAAGTTTAATTACTTTAATTATTTTATTAATTGAAAATAATGAATTCCTTTTAATTTGAGTTTTAAAACTCCTTTTTTTTCTTATTTAATATTAATTCATTAAGGTTATAAGTTCAATACTTAATTTTTAACATGAATTTACTCTAATATTGACAATATTTTGTAGCATAACATTTGTTTTAATATCATAGTGTCTTGTGTAATTTGTATAACATTTAATAAGTTTAGGTGCCAAATTAAACCTAAAAAATTTAGGTACCAAATTAAAAAAATGCTAAATTTAAGTACTAAATAAGACCCCAAAGAAAATTTAAGTACCACATTTTAAAAAATTCATCTCAAATACCAAATATTATATTTTTTCACGTCAACAATAGTGTAAATATATAATCAACTCATGATATTTAATTTTTTCATGAGAATTGTTTTTGAATGTGATGAGATTTATTACTTTCATTAATCATAAAATAAAAAATAATGCACTAATTTCAAACGTATTTCAAGTGGACATTCATCTTAAGTTTAGTTTGAATCCCTTATTAGAAAGGGTTATTGATTCTCTTACTCAGAAAATCATATATATTTATAATCATCCTATTTAAAATATTTTAATCTAAAATTACTCTTTTGAATAATACAATTTTCATAAGTTTAAAAATTATTTAATGCGGGATTAGAGTTAATCAATAAATTTGATGATGAACATTTGATAAATTAATTTCTCCTCTTAATCTCTTTGTTTAATTACAAAAACCCTGTATAATGAAAATTATAATTTTTATATGTATATTAAGTATTGAAACTTAATAAGTAAAGAGGATTAATTTATAATGACTAACTTTTAATTTAGTATATCCATCAATATTTAATTAAATAGATATAATTTAAAATTATTAAAATAATTTTTTTCCTTTAAATTAGACCATATTATTTAAACTAATTAGCATATAATTAAGCTAAAATGTTACCAAGAAGTAAGAAGTAGCCATAAGAAATTTTTTTTTTTTCGGTGGTTTGACGTCCAAATCCTCACCTCACCTTGTGAAGTCGGGAGGAGGAACTCAGATAAATAAGGGATTTTTGAATAGATAGTGACGGTGGTGGGATGAAATTTTTAAAGTATAATAATTAATTTAATCGTGATAATTGGTTTTAACTATAATAAACGCACCACCCATTTTAAAGTACCTTAAAATTGTACACAAAGTTCGCAATCCAAAACGAAAGTGACTGCCACAAGGACCACATCACTGACCTGCTCACCCCTCGAGATTTACACACATGATTAAGCAGAGGACGGCTTCGGAAATTGAAGAGAGGCATGAAATGACTTCACCTCCACTATACTTCCCTTCTATTGGCTAAGTTGGCCGGTCAGATGCACCCCCAATCTCTTCTCCTCATCGCCATTTATGCTTTATTTGCACCCTATTTTTACCGTAGGAACTACCCTTTTTCATGCATGACTCTACATATTTCACCAACCAACTTGTTGATTTCTTATGACTATGATGGATTGTTTTTTGTTGCTTTGTGAAGGACGTTAATATGGATTGGTATATTTATCAGATCAATCGACAATTGAAAACAATTTGAGCAGAGATTTCGGACCTTAACAAATATAGGTTGAACTCCCAAACTAATTCTAATAAAAAAAATTCAAAGTATTAATCGTAACAAATAATATTAAAATTATTTGAAGCATTAAATCTTAATCATGCACTGAATTTAGCAGTTGGTCGTTGAAAATCATAGTACCATTATGGACAGTCAAATTACTTATTTTTATTCATAAAGGAATACATAAAAATCCCACATGCTTTCACTAAAAATTAAAAATTTACGAGTCACCTACACAAATTCACTCTCAATTTATTGCCATACAATGCCTCGCGTATTGGAGTTGGAAGAAATTGGCCATTGCCGAATAATTGGAGGAGATCATAGAAACGCTAGTTTGAGGGAAGGAAGCAGTTCATCTGACATTATCTTGTTTGCTCTTTCGGAGGGATGAAAGGCATCCCAAAATACATACTTGTCTGCATCTAAACAGGTGTGTGGAGTAAGGCGATTGCACAGTACCCCCGTCTCAAACCGCCCTGTTCCACAACATGCCGCTTCTGCAACCTCAAATCCTGTCACTCAGCCAACAAACTTCAGTCTTTATCCCACCTTATACCATACATATTCAAATGTGTGTCCATTAAAAACTTACCGTATCTGGAGGGTCGTGTGATCAACCGCGAAAGGAACTCATAAACATCTACGTACAACACTTTTAATCCTGGAAGTTCGATCATCAGCTTTACCACCGAAGCTTTTAACTTTTCATTGAACTCGAAAGCAACTTTATTGCGTTCCTCCGAGCAGCTATGAGGGTTTTTTCGGTTCAACGTTCTTTGCAGTGGCAAACACCCCATCGGTGGGAGTCCCGTCAGGGACAACTTCCGAGCTCCCAGACTGTAAATTTTCCTAATGAAATCCTCAGCATTGCCGATGAGGAAATCCTCGTATTTTGGAATGGTGAATTGGGTCCTCCTTTGAGGAAAGTTATAGTAGTTTATGAGGAAATCATTGGTCCCTACGCTTATGATATATAAGGCCTCGGAGATTACCTCATTCGCCTTTTCATCACCAAGATAGGCTCGTAGTTTGGTTTGGTAATCCTTGAAGAATTCCACTTCTTTCCATAAAGTAAACACTTTCTGTCAAATACATAGTCAGTCAAAGGGTTAAAGCGTTTAATGACATATAAGTTTGTGTTTTTTTTTAATGGCATATAAGTTCATTGAATTACCAGTATAGCAGCTGTAGAGTTGTCGTAGCCAGTTCCTGAAGAACCAAAGCAAACACCAGTGGCGAAGTCAGAGATGTTAAAGGTAGGGTCCAAGTAAGCCGGGACGATAGATTTGAGCCCTAAGCCCTCGGATACGAAATCTGGAGGAAGCCGGCCATTGCAGAAACGACCGGTGGGGGTGCCACCGGGAAAATCACGGCCATAAGGCTCGAAATTGCACTTGGCAAATGTTGGGAGGTAATTGTTATTACCCGTATCAATAGATGAATCTCCGAAGACGATTATAGCAGGCACTGCATCTATAGCTTTAGAACTGATGGTTAAGATTTGAATGTAGAAAATCCAGGGAATGATAATGGATGATGCCATGCGACTTCGATAATCCCGGTGAGCATGGAGCAAGCTGCAAGCTACAAGCATTTATAGATACATTTATAAATTATTGTGCTAGGCTGAAAAATTAAAACTATAAAATAAATATATTAATAAAATATTGAATCAAATAATAAATGGGGTTTTGTTGAATGATAAACACAAATGTGAAAAGTAAGGTTGCCTAATGATTTTTTTTCACACTAACTCAAAAAAATTTACTTTTAACTCTCTATTTAATTTTATAAATTTATAAATTTTATCAAATCACTCTAAAATTAATAGAAAAATTTATTTTTATTAACATTACTTTTGTTATGCACGTGAATGACAAGTTAACATTTAATTAATTTTAAAATTAAAAAAATATTTTTATAATTTTTAAAAATAATTTTTATATATTTTTAAATTTTTAAAAATTAAAAATAATTAAATGTTGACATGTTATCCACGTGGCAATCCATGTTAGCAAAGTTAAAATTATTAACTTTTCCATCCATTTTAGATTGATTTGATAATAAAAAACACAAGTTTAAGGGCTAAAAGGTGAAAATTATAATGAAGGGCTAAAATTAATTTTTTTGTAAAGTTAGAAGGCCAAATAAGTCATTATGACTTCTTATTGTGTGTGTATCTTTTTCTATGTTGAAGATGTAAAATGATAAAATGCCCTCAAAATAATACAATTTACTTTATGAAGTATAATATTTTTTTCATTACTCAACCAAGTTAGTGTCTGATTGACTCGTAATACCAACACAATCAAGTGTTTAAATATATAGCCTAGATAAATTATGACAAGTATAAAAAAGATTAATCTTCACATATTGTAAAACGAACATTAAGATACTTTCATTATACGAAAAGAAAAGGCTTAACTTGTAAATTGGTACTTAAACTATACCATTTTTTTTACCTTGGTACTTCAAATTTTTTTGTTACAAATAATATCAAAACTACTTTTTTTTTCAAGTTGGTACCTCCATTAGTTAAACCATTAAGTCTATTTATATATATAAAAAAAAAGCTTAACCTACAAAACGATACCTAAGCTATGCCATTTTTTTCATTTTGGTACCTAAATATTTTTCTTGTAGAATATAAGAGAAAATAATACCATTTATCTTCTTCTTTTTTTTTGCCACATGACAATTTTTAATTGATTATCTTTTATTAAATAGACTTGGGTTGAGTTTGGATGGATAGTGCGTTCACATGTGGTTAATGTAAAAACAATGGTGACGATAAAATTAGATATTATAGCGACACTGTAGCATGAGACAAAAAGTAAGCTAAACGCACCGCAGCCCACCACCCATCCAAACTTACCCTTAATAGGTACCAATTTATATGTTAAACTTTTTTAAAATAGACTTATGGTTTGACTAATAGTTGCACTAATGAAAGCACTAATTTGAGAAAAATTATAGTTTAGGTACTAATTGTAATAAAAAAATTAAGTACCCAAAAAGAGAGTATACTTTAAGAGAATATATTTGGTACATTATCGATAAATTTTTTAGACTCTACAAACACGTGAGAGGTTAACAAATATCTTATAATATATAGAAAAATATTAAAAAAATATTTTATGTCAATTTAAATACCCATTTATGAGTTAAAGTAAAAAGGAAATAGCAGCCAAAAAAATTGGGTGCAGATTTCCAGAGAATGAAAGAGACAGAAATTGGATCACGTGTTTCCTCTTAAAGTAGTTTAACATGCATTTCCCTGGCGCAAGGGTTTAGGGTTACTTAAATATAAATTATAAACCTCACATAAAATCATTAAAAATAAATTAAAGTATGAAAAATATAACATAATGAAAACATGTTTTAAAAATGAAAGGTATTAATTAGCTTCTAAACTTTGGTAAAAAAGAATTAATTAAGTTCTTCTAAGTCTTTAAATTCTCAAATTATATTAATTAAGTTATTTGACCAAAGTTATTTTAACTGTACTGACATGGTGCTCCATATCAGTAAAAATATAAAAATAAATCTAAAAATTTATTTAAGTTTTTCACTGGAATAAATTTGGACAAATAATTAAAAATTTTAAAATATTATTCAAATTTATAAAAATATTACAATTAATTTTCTTTAAAAATATGATATGTATATCAATGATTTAATTCTATTGATACCTTTAGATTATATAAAAATAAATATATAAATAAATTTTATTTTCATTAATTTTAATTTCTGAGTTAAGAATCTTGTTTGTTTACTCATTTAGTGAAAAGTTGATTCCTCCTTTGCCCATGGTTTTTTCCTATTTGAGGATTTTTCACATAAAATATTTGTATTCGTTCTTCTCCACTTTTACTATTTCGTTATTTATAAAGGTCGATCCCCAACAAATTTAATAACGTTTTACAAATTTATAATTTTTAAAATTAATTTATTTTATAAATTTTAAAAATAAGTCTAAAATAGTTGCCAGATTCATTCTATTAAAAGATTAATTTTTTAATTTATTATGTTTTAATTTTCTTTATTTGTGCTCAAAAACTATAATTGGCATGGAGTGCCATGTTATCTTTGTAACGATTAAAGACGGGAAAAAAATAATAGAGAAAGATGAAAAATGTTGCTCAAAGGATCTAATTCATACAATTTGAGAGTTTGAGGGATATTTGATTGAATGTGTTTTCGTATAGAGGTTTAATTGATTTTTTCGCCAAAATTCAAGGAGTTATATACTCTTTAGCCAAAATAAAAGTATTGTTTTCAATTAGCCAAACATGTTTTGTACAAACAAAAGAAATAAAACAAAAAATTGAAAAATAAAAACAATATTTTTATTTTTCATTTTCAAAATACAGTTTTCTTTTTCTATTTTTTTTGAATGATCATATTTGTTCTTTTTGACTGATACAATACCTAGAACTACTCATAATCTCTCCTCAACCTATAAATAGGAGGATAATGGGTTTTAGCTCACTCAAATTCACATCCGCTTGCAATGGCAACAATATCAATACCAATTGAGCTAAGACTCAATTTACAGTTTCAAAAATTGAAAACAAACTTTAGAAATATGAGAAATGAAAAGATTTATATGGATTCGACCCATGTTTTATTTTGTTCAATAGGATTCGACTCATGTTTAATAAAATAAAAACAATGAAAATATGTTTATTGTTTCCAATTTTTGAAGCATGTTGTTTTTAACTTTTTTTAATAACAGAAATATAAGAACTAGAATAAAAATTACATTTATATTGATTCAAATTAGGATATCATATTTAATATTTAAAAATTGATAAAAAATATAATATTTTTACATTTATATGAATTTAGATGAGAATGAATTATTTTAAAGTTCAAACTTTTTTATCATTTTCACTTTTACAAACATTTTAATGAAAAACAACATTTTAATTTTTTATTTTAGAGTTTTTTATCCAAATAATATAAAATAATTAAATAAAAACTGAAAAAGTATAATGGCCCTAATATTTACCAATCTAAACAAAGTCTACAGTGTAAAACCGATGATGTCGATCAATCGGCGACACCCGTCTCCTTGTTATCGATGATCTCACTTTTAAATATATATATATATATATATATATATATATATATATATATATATTTGATGCCACCCGATCAATTGGTGACAGACCATCAAATTAGTATCGTCTAACAGCTCAGCAACACCGACCTGACGATTTGCCACCGATGTGACCTATCAATTACGGTTTAAATTTCAATACTAATAAAATTTATATTAGTATTTTTTCAATTTTTGATTTAAAAATTATATAAATATTATTTTATTATTATAAAAGCGGGTTGGTTCGGTCTCCCAACCCCCCACGCATCTGAAGGAAGAAAAAATTGGAAGTTGCTCAAGGTCCCCCCTTCCCCCACCGAAGGTATACTTTGTTTTAATTTTTTTTAGTACAATTTGTTATTTTAATAATAGTTTAGTATTATTAAAGTATGTTATTTTGTTAAAAGTTAGTACTTATTATCCCCGAAAATCAAAATAAAAGTATGTTTTAATTTTTAGTATAATTAGTTATTTCAGTAGATGTTTAGCATAAATGTATGATATTTGTGTTAAAAGGTTAGTACTAATTATTTTGCATCTTTGATTTTTTTTTTTTAATTACAAATACTTGGATGGTCCTCCCTCCCTCTCCACAACCGAAGGTCTCCCAAAAGAACAAGTATGTATTTTTTTTTCTAATAATATAATTATTATTAATAGTTTAGAATTGTATTAAAAGTTTAATTTTTCCTGTAATAATATGTTAACTTAGAAAAAATTAAAATTGTGTTAATTTAGATATTTGTAATATTATATTTAAAAAAATAGAATGGTGTATGACAATTTGTAGCGTATGTATGCTTATTTTATTTGTAGTGTATTTTTTTTTTAAGATAAGATTGGTAGTGCATATTTATTTTAGTAGAAATGTTAGAATTTTGCATTAAGATAGATTTGTGTTGAAAGTAATATTAAGATTGGTTTAACTAGTGTATTTTTTATTTTAATAATAATTTGTATCTTTTAAGAAATAAAAGTGAACATTATATGTTCGTTTGAGTAATTAGATTTTTGTTAATTATGAAAATGAGCTTTGAAAAAAAATAGTTGTTGTGATTTTCATATTGTTTATTTGTTAAGTCGATTATTCAAAATTTAAATTGATTGTGCAGATATCAATATGCGTTCTTTAATTACTGCAGAGGTTCACACAGCTAGGACGATCCATTTACCGGTAAGAGATGTTCTAAGGATGTCGCAATGCAATTAGGACTCCCCATGGACGGTGATGTGGTAAACGATTCAAGCCACATAGCAGATCTTGTGATGCTCTGCTATGACTTGCTTGGACCTTTCCCAATGATGGTACCATAAATTTACGGGTTTAAAACTCTTGTGGTTGAAGGCAAATTTTGAAATATTATTGGATTATAAGACCGAGATGGAGAAGATAAAGGCTGCTCAGGCCTATATACTATTGCTTATAAGGGGTACTTATGTCAGATTCCAATAATAATAAAGTTCACTTGATGTACCTGCCCTTATTGACTAATTTTCAAGGTGCCCATTCCTACAACTAGGTTCGGCAGTACTAGTGAAGCTATATTATGAGCTTTGTCGAGGAAAAAGCACAGAATAGTCAACATAGGTGGCTGCCTGATACTACTACAATCTTGGGCGCTATACAGGATGTCATTTTTAACATTAGTGGGTTCCCAAGTACATGTGTTCCCACTTGTGAATAGCTAAAAAAAAAAATTAAACTTGGATCAAGATTTTTTTCATGAAAATATGTTCTAACAAATTTGGTTTATATTTTTAGATGATATATTTTGAATATCAAGAAGACGGAAACATTCATTGTATATTGACAGATGATCGAGGCATACGACGTGGATGGGGTAATTTATTTTTAAAAAATTAAATAATATTAATGTCATGTAATTAGCTTATTTATTAAATTATGTTGTAATTAGTATTTTAATCATGTGTTCAATTGTGCAGTTTGTGTAGATGCCATATATCGCACCAGACGTTGCTTTGGTCATTCCTTTGTTAGTTAGAGCCAATGTAATCGCGTGGCGTGTTAATGCACCCGTGATAAATTTTCAAATGGTGGAGTGGTACATCGAGGATCGGGTGCTTCATCAATTCGAGTGTCATCAACATATTTCAAACATTCCTATACAATTTGGCAAAGATGCCCACGAAATTGACAAGAAGGGGAAACATACAAAGAATTGGGCATTAGAGTATGAACCATATATTGTGTTGTGGAATGTCTGGTTGGAGAGAAGACCTTATTTGGAATCATGTTTTCCTGATTTCACTTCATTGAGGGATTATTAGCAATGGTACATGCAGAATGGGTTGCTTTACTTATATGGTAGCCAATTGATGGTAGTCCCTCCACATATGGAACGACGAGGTCCTCTACAAAGTCGTCCTCGTTAGCTGTCTCCTCTTCCTCTACTACCCAAGCCGGCACTTTCATTGTCATACACACACTCGAATGATAGTTTCTATCATCTGAAGATAGGGGGTTATAGTTTTGCCCTTAAGTACTCAAGTTGCAATACACCAGAGATAGGCGATTGTAGCTCCTATCAACAACTGAGCTCACTAATGATGTTTAACATATTTAGCCCATTTTCACCCTAATACTACACCTCTCCTGAGTAAACCATCACTAATGCTGCAATGACGCGCGCACACAGATAATAAAGTGTTAGGAATTTCCCACAATTGCATCACTTGTTTAGGAGATCAACTCTTTATGACCTAGGCAGGATACCCATAGACAACCGACAATCTCTACCCAGACGACAACCGACAGTCTCTATCACCCGAAAAGTTTTAAAATGTCGATAATATAATTCAATATTCATGATCCTCACTATTCACTATTGACTGCCATTGCCTTCCTAACCGCCTCGACATACACGAACCCCTCATTCATCTGATTTACTTTTTTAAGCCCCATTCTCGGTATTAATATTTCATTATGTAGAAAGTAGCTAGGAATACATATGCAATTGGGAAATGTTGTATATACTTCAAAACCATGTTAACGACCTCTGCCAGGTTGATGGTCATATGGCATTATCGCAAATCGCCAGCAAAACTTTGAGCACATTTCCAAGGCTCCATACTTTCAAAACACTCCTGTAATGTAGTATTTGTTTAACCTTGTATATCAGCTTTGAGGTCAGCCAGTCTCCGTCTGAACTGATGTGGTTCTGGTTCGTACCTTGGACCGTTACAACATGTTATGTGTCATTTCACAAACTCTAAACATATGGAAAAAAATTAGACAGATATTTCATATTTTTGAATTCCTTATGGAAGTTCACCGCAATGTGCTTAATGCAGTAGATAGATCTCCACAGAACACCCGAATGCCTAATTACAGAAATTAACCTCTTTGATCTATTAGAAATGATGCAAATGTTTTCTGGAGTGACAACATACCTCTGGAAGTTCTCCAGGAAAAATTTCTACGACTCCATGTTCTCTTCCTCAACAATGGAAAACGCTATCAATAGCAAGTTCTAATTCTCGTATTGTGTAACTGTAATGAGAAGAATCTGTATATATTTCTCGTACAGCCAGGTCTTATCTACTTGCACAAGCGGCTTACAGTAGGAAAAGGCCCGAATACATAGATTGAATGTCTAAAACATATGGTGAAAACTTCTTTTCCCTAGATGTAGTTGGTTGTCCTAGTCATAATAAGGCAACGTTTGCTACTCAACAACAGTCCTTGAAACGTACTTTTGCATTGCAACAATCCGCTATTGGAGTTCGTTGTACGATGAATCTCAATTTCCGTACATCTGATCCATGGTCATTTGTTTAGCCAACCATGCCTTCCGGTATAAAACTTGGTACTGGAACAGTTCTTACATTTCGATAATCAGCACCGATATAAGAATTGTGGGTATGTCTTTAACCATTGCCAATATGCAGCTGCAAAGGGTTTTTGAATCAAGCTTGCGGTGGTCTTGCATCATACGTGCAAAAGTGCATGTATGAGGCCTAACATATTTCCACATCTCTAACTACTGAGACCTTTGTATAAATGTAGGTCGTACTCGCCACTTGCACCCTTCTGCCAACTTCCAACATTGACCAACATAGATTGTCAATTTAGAGTCAACGACCCTGTAGCCGATAGACACCTTCATACTATAGCGTTTGATGGCACATTACCACACTTGTCTTTGCTCATGAATCTTTGACCCCACAAACAACTCTTCCGGTTCAAGATCTACTAATATCGGATGAACATGTATTATGTCCGGGTACTCGTGTAATATTCATAAACCGGGTCTAGTAGTTTCAGTTTTTTTTGGGGTTTCAAGTGTAAAATTAGAAATTTATAGGGTTTCTAGTAATTTTTAATTTAATTTAGGACGTTAATTTAATCTAAAATCAATTAAACAATAATCTAAAAATTAAAAATAAATAAATAACATTTTCAAAAAATTAATTTTAAAGATTTTAAATAATTATCAGTAAAAAAATCAATTTGGGTTGAAAAAGAATTTTAAAATAATTTTTATTGGGAATAATTTGAGTAAAATTTAAATATTAATTAAATAGGATTTAATTGTAAAACAATGGAAAATTTAGAGTATTTATATGGCAAATAAACCATAAAATTTGGAATTTTGGATGGAAATAATTAAATGGTAAATTAAGGGAAATGTGGGAGTGACTAGAGGTGAGCATGGGTCGGGCCACCCGGCTCGGCCCGAAGGCTCGCCCGAAATGTGAGAGGATTTGAACAAAATATAGGCCTGAAAAATGGGCTTGGACAAAAAAATAAGGCCCGTTTAAAAATGGGTCGGGCCTCGAGTAAGACATTTTTGGCTTGGCCAAGCCCGAATTCACTAAAGGACAAAAAAATTTTGATTTTTTTAATATTATTTTCTTGTTATTTTCTCCTATTTTGCTACAATTTTACTATTATGTTGCTACTATTTTGTTGTTATTGTTTGGATTTGTATAAACTTATTTTATTGTTAATTTTGTTATTATTTTAAAACATTTGTTAATTTTGTTATTATTTTAGAGACATTTACTTGTTAAGTTGCATCTATCTTAGTGTTATTTAAGTATACATGTTTTTTGAAATTTATTTTCAATTTGTTAGGAAATATTTATTTTGATGCTTTTAGTATTTTTGATATATTATATATATTTTAAATTGTATAAAAATAATATAAAAATTAATATGGGAGGGCCGGGTCAAGCCCGGGTTTTAGCATTTTTATCCAGGTCAAGATTGGTTAAAATTTTAGGCTCATTTTTTAGGCCGGGTCGAGCCCAGGCCTAGCAAACGGGCTTCAATTTTTAGTTGGGCCCGGCCCGGTCCATGCTCACCTCTAGGAGTGAACATTAGACAAATTTCCCAATTTTTAAATTTCTGGCGGGTGGTTTCAATTTTAAAGCTAATGTCTCTAGCCCACTTTTCACATATTTTAGAGCTTTAAAATTCGTTTTCTTTGTATGATTTTAAAGTCTATCATCAGAGAATAGATCCAACCAATTTCCTCCTCAAAATACTCTCTCAATTTACCCGAAATTATTCTCAAAAGTAGCTAAAGATATTCTCAAAATTTATCAAGTTTCTTGAATCAAGATTTTTAATCAACAAATTAGAGTGAATCAAAGGTAATATTCAATCCTAAACCTATTTTTATGATGATTAGAAACATTTTTACATGATTTGAGAGTCAACTAAAGGATTTTTATCAATGTCATCTTCTTCCAAGAACACATGGTTCTTTAATGGTAGATCTTGAATTTTTAGAGGAAATCCACAAATCAATGGATGTTCCAACTCAAAATGGATCTATTAAAAGGTTTTTGATCCTATTTATCAATATTAAACATGATTTTTGAGGTAATTTAAAGAAATCTGAATTTCATCATCTTCATGAACCGATTTTCCAGAATTTTGTGAAATTGATTTAAAGATGAAATTGATGCTTAGTATAAGTGTATTTGGTCTAGTATTGTTAATTGAAAGTGTTTAGGAGGGTTGGATAGATAGATTTTGTGAGGAATCGAGTTTTCGACTTGATGTTACAAATCTAGTAAGGTACCTTTGTGAGAGTATTTCGATTGGTATAGTTAATTAAAATTCGTGTTTATTATAGCATTAGAAAGGTGGTCATGTCTACTTTATCTCTATTGAAGATCTAAATCTTGAAGAGGACCGAGTTAACCGAAATTGAAGCTTGGATTTGCTTGATCGATCACTTGATTGTGGTAAGGAAAATTGGGTGGTGAGTGTTTCTAAGGGAATTAGTAGCTTAATTGATTATTTCAATTGATTAATTATGGTTGATTGGTTGATTTTCGCAAGATTAATATTAAATGTGCAAGAATTAAATTTTTAAAGAATAATGGTAAGTGAGCTTTTGGGTGGTGTTGTACAATTTGATTAGGTTAATTATGAGGATAATTAAAATATATTTATTGGAGTTTTTGGTCATGATATAATAGTGTTACAATTGGTAATTGAATATTGGAAAATGGAAAATTAAATACTTGATTAAATTGGGATGTTAAATGGCTATGTTACATGTTACACATAAGCATCTTGTCACACAAATTGAGCATAATAATGACTGATTTAAATGCTATGTTTGATTGAATATATTGGCAACATGCATGGCGGATTCATTGGATATAGTTGGCATGCCATAAGATTTGTGAGTACTCACCTTTATTTGTGACATTGTGAGTATAAGGCTCTAGGTGGACTGATTTATTTAGAGTAGATAAGGGAGTGTTGAGCATGAGTATCCACTCATTGGGTTATTTGAGGCACTATAAGGGAGCGTGTGCTTTGGCCCGCTTAACTCGGTGTATTGTATTTGATATTTGTAGGAGTTCAGAGATCTGTTTATCCGATGTATGATCACCCGATTAAGCAATGAGAAGTGTATGCCAATATATTTATATGTGATTATTGTTATATCATTCAATATTTGTAAGCCATGATTGATTGATTATTGATAGTGATTAAGCATATGGAAATTAAATTGACATGTTTCTTTATTATGGCTGATAATTAGTGATTGATCGGTTGTAATTTAAGCATGATTTGGATGTTGATTTACATGCCGTTTTTATTAACATTCACTGAGCTTTTTAAAGCTCACACCCTCACAATTCGTCTAGATAGTTGTCGAGCTTGAGGAGCTGAGAAAGATAGTTCCAAGAGACTTAGGCTTGTTATAGACTTTATTACACATTTTAGATACTGTAATTGGGCATTGTGGAACTCCCGAGAATTAGTTTAATTTTGGTTGTAATTGGACTTCAGATATTGAATATTTTATTTTGGATGGTTTTATAATAATTTTGAGGAATGTTTGAGTTTAATTATTGAATGATTTACGGTTTATTGTTTCTTGATAACATGGTGATTGATACCACGGTGTGTAATGTAACACCCCAAACCCGGCCTAGACGTTATGACCGGATCTGATGCGCCACATCGAAGCGTTCAAAACATTCCGTATTACTTAGGTGGAAAACTTCGTTGGTGTTGTAGAAGACACTTTTAAAAGTAGGTTAAGGTGAATGGAAGCTGTGCACCAGGTAGGAAACCAGGAAGAAGAGGAGGTGAGTCATCGGACTGCTTAAGTACCAAGCTCCCTTCGGATCCAATCCTAGACATGCACACCGCCATTGCCACACTCCAACATCTCGTATAATTTTGAGAAAACCGTTTGATTATGACCATCTTAAGAAAATGATTAAGGTTGCAAAACGTTTGCTTAAAAATATTTATTTTTCTTGGGAAAACATTTACTTTTGGAAACTTTTGCGTCATCGTGATTCTTTTTAAAAAACAAGTAGATTTTAGAAAACGAACCCTAGTGCTAACCAGTTTAATAATTCCCAAAATAAAATCAATTAAAAAGCGGCCTTATTACAACTTTAAGCATAATAAAATAATCCAAAATAAACGCTAAACTTATTTAAAGTCGGCAATCACTCTTCATGGCCACTCTGAATCCCGCCACTCCAAGTCCACCAATTCTAGGGCTCACCGCAAGGATGGAAGAGGAAGGGGGTGAGTTTGGGAAAACTCGTGTATACTGAAACCCATCCAAAGCCCAAATCAGCTCGAGCCCATTGGGCCTAAGCCCTATTCAGATAACAAGACATGAGGTCAAGCCCTTTTCGAATCATGAGCAAGGCCTTAGCCCTTTTTACATAACAGTGTGGCCCATAGGCCCGGTTCAAGAACATGAATATCAATGAAATAATGAATGCAAGCCCATCCTGGGAGACTACTCAACCCACCAACCGCTACACCGCCTGCATCAGCCCTACACACCTTGTGGGAATATCTCAACCCACCCAAATTTACACACACACAGTTTAAACAACGCACTCAAATTCAGTCGATTGAGGCAAAGCTCTAATACGTGGATGAACCACTTTCAGTACTTCCTCCATTAATACCCCAATCCCATGCAACAGATATTAATAAATGCATATCATGCAAAATACAGTAGTAATCAATCAAGCAGTTCAGCCAACTTAAAACCCTAGGGGTATATCGGTAATTTTGCTCTTTAGGGGTAATTTCGGTAATTTTGCTCTTTAGGGGTAATTTCGTGATCTACGCTACTGCACAAGCTAATTCAGTAATTTTTATCAGTTTTATGCAATTTGATTCCACCATCTACCTAACAGGCTAATTTGCCCATCTCTTACCCATATTGGTCCGTAAGCCCATTGGGCCCAGTTTTGGCCCATCGAGCCCCTTTTTCCGAAATACGCTAAAACATCACGCGAACGTGCTTACCACCTTGCGGTGCCAGATCTAACAATTACTCTATGACTTGAGAGCATTCACATACTTACATGACCATGAAATGCCGGAATTTCGACATTTCGACTTTTGCCGAATTGAACTAAAGAAGGGTGTTCGGTACACACCTGTTTCGCGATAACTGCTACTGAGATCTCTTTCGATAACCTACAATCGATTAGCATAGTTCTTATTTACAAACCATAATCACTAAACCCCCAAAACTTACTTATCCATGATCGAACCATATCCCAAAAAGCCTTCAAACCTTACCTTTTGCCAAAATCGATAGCTAGCTCGAATCTGATTGCTCCAATGAACCACGCCTTTAATTCAATGCTTAAGAAGACTCTAGTCACCGAAAGAAAACATCGTTACAATCCCTTAAGGCCATATGCCCAAATCGACACCTCCCTAGATTTTAGGGATTTCGCTTTTTCAAGTTGTAAAATAAGACTAGATCCAAGTGATGAGCACTTACCACTTGTTCCTCTTTGATTTCTACGCAGATCCGATGCGATTTATCCTCTAAATGATGGTAGAGCTCGAATCTAGAAGATCTAAAGTTTCGGCTATAAGTCCCTAAATCTATGGTATTTCGGCTTTTTAGGTGATGAAGAAGATGATGGTTTGAGGCTATAACCTTGGAGTAACGATGCCAACAGATATTAAGGGTTTAGAGAAGATGAATGTTGATCACAAGGAACAAAAATACTGAAGGATTTGGCTTTGGAGAAATCGGCACAAGTAGTGAGTTTTCAGGATTTCGGCCTTTTAATGGCGATTGGTGATGAAGGTTTAATGGAAGGTGGGATCGACAAAGAAGGTGAATAAGATGGTCAGAAGGTTTTGGCTAGAAGGAGAAGCATAAAGGAAGAGAAAACATGGAAGAAAAGAGAAGAAGAAAATTCGGCACAATGAGAATAGACTTGTGTTTTCGGCTTTTGTGAGAATTCAGAAAAGATGAAAGAAAGCTTTCGGTGGCTAACCCTAATTCTCCAAGATAGAAAAGAAAAGAACCTAACCCTAATATTAAATTAGAGCAATCGCCCATCTCCCTAAGGCCCTTGTCGAAATTTACTTGTGTGATCACATGCCTAGTACATGCCTAAAATTAAAAGAAAAACAATATGCCTACCTTACAACTTGAACCTGGACCTCCAATTCCTTCCCAGCGCCACTTTTTAGGAACTTAGTGGCGTCACCTTGCCACTTACCAAGGCCTTATTTGTGTCATAACTTACGCAGTTCTTCTTAAAAGCCCACTTAACCAAATCTCCTATTCACTTAAAATCCCACCTTGATATTTTACCGTGTTTAGCTTAGTCTTGGGCCTTCTAAAGGTCCACTAACACATTTAAACATAATTCCAATATTTAGAACATGAAAATTTCAAGATTTACTAAAATCACAAAACCCAAAAAAATCCGAAAATCAAGGCATTACAACTAATATTTTTTTCCTTTCCGATAATAATAATAATTTTATAAATATATCTAATAATAAAAATTTCAAATATCAATAATACAAGAAATAATAATAATTTTCATAAAATTTTCAAACATACATACAAGTAATATTTTTCTAATAATAATAATTTTATCTCATAATACTAATTAAAATTTCATAAAATTTAAAATATCCGTAATAATAAATACAAGAAAATTTTCTAGTGGTAATTTAATAAAATAAATTTTTTTCTAAACGATAATATTTAAAACTTCCTAATTATTCAGGTTTTCTTCTATTCGAATCCCAGACTCAAAACCCAACTCTTCTAGGCCCCAAATTCAGGATGTTACAACTCTACCCTCCTTAAAAAATTTCGTCCTCGAAATTTCAAACTATCAACTAACCGTATTACTCAAGTCAAACCACTATGCTTTCTTGTGCACTCGATTAAAAATAATTCTTAGTACGACCCGAACATCTAATTACCAAATAAAGAAACCTTTATCGCACGCATACAACTCGTAACATATATTTAAATAAAACTAACTTGGCAATCCCGAGCTCGATGCTCCTTGGACCCACATCTACGACATGCTCCTGTCTTCCTATGGCATTCACCGAATGACGTCTGTTGTAGTCTTTGCAGATTGGATAGTTTGGTCGTGCCTTAACATGTTTCACGTAAGCGAGGCTTGGTTTTCGAGAACTAGAATCCTTCCTTTTCTTACACTCCAAGCACCCCGCTTGAAGCGCTTCCCTAATTTCCTTAATTTTGTATCCAATACTTCCTCTACCACTTTCCTTACTAACTCGGCCATTGCCTCAAGACCAAGCTCGAGTTACCGCTACCAAGTTGGCGGACTTTTCTTATCCTCGAATCCATATCAATACTCTACATTACCAAGACACATATCAATTAACTACAAAGATCTCAAAAATTTTACTATTTATTCACATGTCTTATGCAGAGATAGTATTTTCAAGTTTCTATTTTCACAGAATCATAGCCTAGCTATAGTCTCGGTATTCTAGAGTTTTTAGGGTTGCCCTAGTTATAATGTAATGATATGGTCTCGATTCTATCTACAATAATATCTTAATACAAGTGTAATATGAGGAATGTAAATACTTACAGACTTGGTGTGGGGATTCATGTGCGCTACTTCGATCATCCATAAAACCCATGTTCTTGTTTACTGAAAAAAAAGATTTGATTTGAAAACACTTTTATTTTAAAACTATTGATTTAACCCCGTTTAACAAATAGAAAAACTTGAACATTTTCGAAAAACTTACCATTTCCAAAAATACCCTTTTTAGGCCCAAGTTTTTGAAAAGATTTTCGGACCCGATCCACAGCCGAGTTGTTGCAACCTAGGCTCTGATACCACTAAATGTAACACCCCAAACCCGGCCTAGACGTTATGACCGGATCTGATGCGCCACATCGAAGCGTTCAAAACATTCCGTATTACTTAGGTGGAAAACTTCGTTGGTGTTGTAGAAGACACTTTTAAAAGTAGGTTAAGGTGAATGGAAGTCATGCACCGGTAGGAAACCAGAAGAAGAGGAGGTGAGTCATCGGACGCTTAAGTACCAAGCTCCTTCGGATCCAATCCTAGACATGCACACCGCTATTGCCACACTCCAACATCTCGTATAATTTTGAGAAAACCGTTTGATTATGACCATCTTAAGAAAATGATTAAGGTTGCAAAACGTTTGCTTAAAAATATTTATTTTTCTTGGGAAAACATTTACTTTGCGGAAACTTTGCGCGTCATCGTGATTCTTTTTAAAAAAACAAGTAGATTTTAGAAAACGAACCCTAGTGCTAACCAGTTTAATAATTCCCCAAAATAAAATCAATTAAAAAGAGCGGCCTTATTACAACTTTAAGCATAATAAAAATAATCCAAAATAAACGCTAAACTTATTTAAAGTCGGCAATCACTCTTCATGGCCACTCTGAATCCCGCCCAGCTCCAAGTCCACCAATTCTAGGGCTCACCTGCAAGGATGGAAGAGGAAGGGGGTGAGTTTGGGAAAACTCAGTGTATACAGAAACCCATCCAAAGCCCAAATCAGCTCGAGCCCATTGGGCCTAAGCCCTATTCAGATAACAGATACATGTGGTCAAGCCCTTTTCGAATACTGATAGCAAGGCCTTAGCCCTTTTTACATAACAAGTGTGGCCCATAGCCCCGTTCAAGAACATGAATATCAATGAAATAATGAATGCAAGCCCATCTGGGAGACTACTCAACCCACCAACCGCTACACCGCCTGCATACCAGCCCTACACACCTTGTGGGAATATCTCAACCCACCCCCCTACACACACACAGTTGCAAAGAACGCCGCTCAAATTTCGATCATTGAGGCAAAGTCTCGAGACGTGGATGAACCACTTTCAGACTTCCTCCATTAATACCCCAATCCCATGCAACAGATATTAATAAATGCATATCATGCAAAATACAGTAGTAATCAATCAAGCGTTCACCAACTTAAAACCCTAGGGGTATATCGGTAATTTTGCTCTTTAGGGTAATTTGGTAATTTTGCTCTTTAGGGTAATTTCGTGATCTACGCCATCGCAAGCTAATTCAGTAATTTTATCAGTTTTATGCAATTTGATTCCACCATCTACCTAATGAGCTAATTTGCCCATCTCTTACCCATATTGGTCCGTAAGCCCATTGGGCCCAGTTTTGGCCCATCGAGCCCCTTTTTCCGAAATACGCTAAAACATCATGCGAACGTGCTTACCACCTTGCGGTTCCAGATCTAACAATTACTCTATGACTTGAGAGCATTCACATACTTACATGACCATGAAATGCCGGAATTTCGACATTTCGGCTTTTGCCGAATTGAACTAAAGAAGGGTGTTCGGTACACACATTTAGCGATAATCGCCATCGAGATCTCTTCGATAACCTACAATCGATTAGCATAGTTCTTATTTACAAACCATAATCACTAAACCCCAAAACTTACTTATCCATGATCGAACCATATCCCTAAAAGCCTTGAAACCTTACCTTTTGCCAAAATCGATAGCTAGCTCCGAATCTGATTGCTCCAATGAACCACGCCTTTAATTCAATGCTTAAGAAGACTCTAGTCACCGAAAGAAAACATTAGTTACAATCCCTTAAGGCCATATGCCCAAATCGACAGCCTCCCTAGATTTTAGGGATTTCGGCTTTTTCGAAGTTGTAAAATAAGACTAGATCTGAAGTGATGAGCACTTACCACTTGTTCCTCTTTGATTTCTACGCAGATCTGATGCAGATTTATCCTCTAAATGATGGTAGAGCTCGAATCTAGAAGATCTAAAGTTTCGGCTATAAGTCCCTAAATCTATGGTATTTCGGCTTTTTAGGTGATGAAGAAGATGATGGTTTGAGGCTATAACCTTGGAGTAACGATGCCAACAGATATTAAGGGTTTAGAGAAGATGAATGTTGATCACAAGGAACAAAAATACTGAAGGATTTGGCTTTGGAGAAATCGGCACAAGTAGTGAGTTTTCAGGATTTCGGCCTTTTAATGGCGATTGGTGATGAAGGTTTAATGGAAGGTGGGATCGACAAAGAAGGTGAATAAGATGGTCAGAAGGTTTTGGCTAGAAGGAGAAGCATAAAGGAAGAGAAAACATGGAAGAAAAGAGAAGAAGAAAATTCGGCACAATGAGAATAGACTTGTGTTTTCGGCTTTTGTGAGAATTCAGAAAAGATGAAAGAAAGCTTTCAGGTGGCTAACCCTAATTCTCCAAGATAGAAAAGAAAAGAACCTAACCCTAATATTAAATTAGAGCAATCGGCCCATCTCCCTAAGGCCCTTGTCGAAATTTACTTGTGTGATCACATGCCTAGTACATGCCTAAAAATTAAAAGAAAAACAATATGCCTACCTTACAACTTGAACCTGGACCTCCAATTCCTTCCCAGCGCCACTTTTTAGGAACTTAGTGGCGTCACCTTGCCACTTTACCAAGGCCTTATTTGTGTCATAACTTACGCAGTTCTTCTTAAAAGCCCACTTAACCAAATCTCCTATTCACTTAAAAATCCCACCTTGATATTTTACCGTGTTTAGCTTAGTCTTGGGCCTTCTAAAGGTCCACTAACACATTTAAACATAATTCCAATATTTAGAACATGAAAATTTCAAGATTTACTAAAATCACAAAACCCAAAAAAATCCCGAAAATCAAGGCATTACAACTAATATTTTTTTCCTTTCCGATAATAATAATAATTTTATAAATATATCTAATAATAAAATTTCAAATATCAATAATACAAGTAAATAATAATAATTTTCATAAAATTTTCAAACATACATACAATAATATTTTTCTAATAATAATAATTTTATCTCATAATACTAATTAAAATTTCATAAAAATTTAAAATATCCGTAATAATAAATACAGTAAAAATTTTCTAGTGGTAATTTAATAAAATAAATTTTTTTCCGAAACGATAATATTTAAAACTTCCTAATTATTCAGGTTTTCTTCTATTCGAATCCCAGACTCAAAACCCAACTCTTCTAGGCCCCAAATTCAGGATGTTACATGTAAAGCATAAAATTTACACTAATGATTGTTTAATTGAAGCTTCCATGGAGTGGTTTACTAGCGACTAAGATACACCACTTGTTTGATTTATTCGGTGTTTGATATGCATGAAATTGATTGCCTAATTCTATTTAATTGAGGCTTCATTGATGACAATAAATTCAATTGAAGGTGTATGTATATGTATGTTAATTAATCGTCATTAAATCGGGTTTAATTGGCCATTATTAAAATATTTAAATTTAGGTTTTAAAACGAGTTTTTCGCTGAAATAGGAGCAGTGGTTTTCACACTGGTGTGTACCTGCCCATACGAGCGTATGAGGGGTTGCACACGGGTGTGTGGAGACTGAAGCTATCACCTACGGGCATGTTGGATTTCCACACGGGCATGTGCGATCGGTCTAAAAGTTTTTCATGACACGAACACGAGTATTTAACGACACACGGTCTGGGAGACATAGCATGTGGATTTTTGGGGGTTTGAATTTTTGTCTCCTTTAATTGGTATTATAATTTGTTTAAGTTACAATTTGATCTTGGAAATTGACTAGTCTAATTAGAGCCTTAGATGATAAGAAAACTTGGTAAAATTTTAGGATTAGTCTCGTAATAGGTAAAATTCGATAGGAACTCATTTAATTTATAATTCAGAATGGGTACTGATTGTTTGCATTTGCTACAATTCAGTCCTTAATAATAATACTTGAATTAGACATAGTAAATGAACTCAAGTTAAGCTGGAAATTTTTAGGCTTGTATAATTTGACTAAAAGAAGGTTGGTAAACACTTAGATCTAAAATCGAGTTAGTTTTACTATAGGTGGTAGAATGATAAAAAAGTATTTAGGTTAAATTACCTAGGAAAAGTTTAAAATTGGCTCATAATTTGCTTCTGCACTAATAAGTAACTAAGAATTAGATAAGATTAAGGTGTTATAAGGTCAGGGTGTGTCTTGGGTGGTCGTTAGCCAGAGAGTCACTTAAATGGCTAATGTAACGTTTCAAATTCGGGTCGTCCCAGTCGAGTTTGGGGTGTCACAACTTGGGGAACTTGGAAGCATGCGTCGCATCAGGATTGAGTATCAATCTATAAGACTCGAGATCATTGCTATGACAATGCCATGACTCGGGTTTTGGACTGAAGGGGCATGATCATTTCCATCATCTGGTCATATCGTCTGGGACATTGTCTAAATCAGGGTCACTAAAATCTTCACATTCGTGATCAGAATAATCATTATTATCGGATTCATCTTCATCAAGCTCACCAGTTTCAATAAAAACTAGGTGTATCTGTAATCCACCACTGTACTGATATGAACGTCCAACGTTGAGATTGATGTCAAAATCACGCACAGGCGACCTCCTATTGACGGACTCACTAGGAACCTTTGTACGCGGGTCTTTAACTACATATTATTGACTTACTAAGTTACATTTTCAACCGATTCCACATGCTAACCCAGCAAATAACTGAATCGGTTCAGTGTTCACCCTTTTTGGCAGGCAATACAATGCGACCATTGTCTCGATGTTGTTATCGTCTAAAAATTCCATCTTGGTAAATATGATAGGATTTGACGAAATTGGAAATTTGTAGAATAGTTTCGTCGTTCTCCATCCACAACACTGAGAATTTTTTTCACTGACCTTCTCTTTCATATCACCAACAGACACATTCCTATAGACTCTTATTCCTATATTCTAGCCAGTTTCAAAAATACAACCAATGGTTGTTTCTAAAATAACATCATCGGAATGAATTACTACAAAAAATTGGTTCACCATTTTTTTCTGAAACTGCAAAAAATACAACCAAATATCTTAGTACTAATCTTAACACTTAATACACTTTTAACACATAAATTACTACTAAAAAAAACTAATTTTACTAATAAAAACATTCTTAAAACTAACTAAATAAACTAACCTTTTATTTCTTCTTTTTTCTAGTGACCAGAGGAAGCTTCAGTTCTGTGTGCTTGAATATTTTACCTTCAGATATGTGGGGGGTTGAGGGACCAAACCAATCCCTTTTTATAATAATAAAAATAATATTTATACAACTTCTTTAAATCGAAAGCTGAAAAAAAATCTAATATAATTAATTTTATCAAGTATTGGAACCCAAACCGTGATCGAAGGGTCACATCGATGGATGCTCCACCTGACACATCAACTTTAAAAAATATTTTATTATAAAATATTAGGATGTCGCCTGACACATTGGCGGCCCCAATAAAAATATATTTTTTTTCTGTTTCAAACATATAAAATATAATGTATATTTGGGTGTCCAATACTAGTGCCGTCAATTGGTTAGGCGGCACCAAAATATATATATATTTTTTAAAGTGAGGTCATCAATGGTAGGGGAGAGAGGTATCGTCGATTGCTCAGACGACATTTGTTTTACACTATAGTGTTTGCCTAGATTGATAAATATTAAGGTCTATTTCAATATTTATTTAATTATTCTATATTATATGGATTAAAAAACTCTTATTTTACATATTTTCATTTCCATTTCAAAAGAATATTTTCAAAATATGTTTCCTTTAATTTTTTCCATTTTTAAGAAAACAAAAACATTGTATTCTCTAACATAAAAAGAGAGATTATGTTTTTGTAAATGAAGATGATGGATTTAATATCTTAGTGGCTGGTTGTGGAGTTTAAGGTCCCTTTCACCTATCACATGTCACCTTAATTTCTTGACTTAGCAGCAATTTCCTTTTTGGGTATGGATTGAGTTACTTTGAATTCTAATTATATAACATTCATATCTTTTTATTGTTTTATGTTTCAAAATTATGAAGTTGTGGAATTTATCTATTTTTAGATTGGAATTATTTATATATATGTATGTATATATATATTTTAAATTGTAGATTGAGTCCTGGCTCGATTAACATGTGCATTATTGTTAGTGTAAGAGGACTTGGGTTCGAGTGCACTGAAGCGCATTATCCTCCTATTTAAGGGTTGGGGAGGGGCTATAGTTAGTTCTAGGCATTATGTCAAAAGAGCAGATATTATCGTAACCTATAATGAAAATTTTCAAATAATATATATATTTCAAACTCAAAACTTCAAACTTTTTTTATATTTTTCAGATTCATTTTATGATGTATAATCTCATAATATGACATTCAATCAAGTGTGAAAGATTAGTTTAAGAATATATAAATATTAAAATTATACATAAATTTTGATTTTGTGTAATTTTATACATAAAATTATAGTTTGATCTAATTCTCATAAATTATTAACCCAATTATTGATATAGTATTATTTTATGTTTATATATTGCACACGCATATAATCTTTTTATCCAATATAAAAATAAATTGATGTATTTATTTCTTTAAATGTGTATGATTGAATTAAAATTAAAGTTTTATTTGTACTTTTGAACCAAAATCGAAGTTTTACATGTATAAAATGAACCAAATTAAAGTTCATATATCAAATTATACATTAAATTAAAATTCATGAATAGAATTGATTGGGATATAAGACAAGGGCAAAAGGAAAAAAATCAAAGAACCCTCTATGTAACACTCCAAAAATTATGGCGTTAGAATTAATAAAATTATTAGGAAATGAGCTTTAGTCTAAGTGGAACAGAGCTTAGTAATTCCTTAGTGAGCCAAGGTTTAAGTCTTTGTTTATTTCATTTTACCTCTTTTATTTTCAGCAATTAATGAACAAAACTAAGCTAGTATAAGTATTAAATGTGGTAGAAAATAACTAAGAATGATTTTAGTTTAATGCTAAGGCCTTAGCATATTTCCTCTTACACCAATGTTCAAATCATGGTTATACCCTTATATTTTTATTAAATTTCAGCAGAATGGGTAATTTGCTAAATCAACCCTCTAAAATTTGCCTTTAGTTGCCATTTGGTCCCTTTCCTAACCATAATAGGATTTTGGTTACCTTTTTTAACCCTATTTAGAATTTATTTTCTCTCTTCTTTAAATACATCTTTTATCTTTTATTTCTCACATTTTATTTTCATAAATTTTTATATTCTTTTACTATAAATTTATTGTTGAAATCCCGAACCCGAATTCGACCCCGCTCAATCCGTTCTTCGTATCATTTTAGTGTAACTTCGTCAAAATCAGTTTCTAACGTGCCAAGATCGATAAGAGTTCTTATATTTAATATTTTAAAACCCTATCATTCCAAAATAAATAACATTCTTGTCAATCTTTCAATTTATTTCAAATCTTTTACGAACTTTCCTGAAAACCTTGACAAATTTGGTAAATCTTGGAAATCGATATTAATTCATGCATCTTTGTCGATCAAAAGACCAGTTGTAGGTATCCCAAATCAGATTTGGGCGTAAAGATCGTCGCTTGAGACCCTGAAAGTCAGGTGTGTGTTCTTAAACAAGAAAATCGAGGCAAAATCCAACCTAGCCAAGACGACACGGCCTGCCACAAGGGAGTGTGGACCAGATGGCCATGTGGCATTAAAACCCTAGGATTTTCACTTCTCACAAGGCCTGAACCCTCCCACTCAACCGTGTCACCTCTGTAGCTTAATTTTTGTATTTTCTAACAAAGCCTCAGTTTGTTACACGACCTGGGTGTTGAAAAAACATGATAAAAAAACAAAGTGGAAAATACATTTAAGGAAAAAACCAGAGTTTTAAAATTTTTTTAAAACAAGATCTTGGTTGTAAATATCTAAAGTAATAAACACTTAACATAAATTGTACCTTTTCTATTAGTCTAGGATGAGCGCTTCAACCGAGTAATCTTCTTCGCTATCCTCAAGCTCACATCTGCCGAGTGCGAGCTCGTTTTGACTCAGAAAATTTTTCATAAAAATTACCAGTAAGGTAATTTCATAATTTCTCTAGACTTTTGGGTCAAGTTGTAAATTAGAAAAATATCTCTAGAAATTTTCTGAAATAATCTCTTCAGAGAATTTTCTCTCTACAAGTTTCTCTTGAATTCAAGTGTGTGTAAATAATAACCCAAAACTCTCTTTATTATTTTTTTTTCTCAATAATGGTAGAACACTACCACAATGAAGTAAATAACATATTAAAACACACCTACCCCCAATCAATTAAACAACCTTGAAAATAAAAAACCACTCACAAAACAGAGCCTATCCAAACACTAAACAAACCGAAATCCCCTAAAAAAGTATCTCTCTCTGATCAAAAGAAACAACAACCAAACATTGAAACACCATATAGACTCATACAACAACAAACCCATATTCTCAAACATTCTAAAAAAATAGACCCAACTCACCACCAAGCCTTAAACAAACATGGCCTACTCATTCCAGCAGTTGCTAGTGTTTCTGCCATTTCATTACTATTCAAATTAGCTATTGAAAACGATATCTTTCCAACACAGACAATTCTCCTTTCTAAGTCTGCAAATGTAGCTTGTTTCGACCATGATCTCCTTTTTTTTGTCCAAAATCTAGTTATAAACCACGCTCGAGCCCAATTCGACAATTAATGAACCTCCCTTCCAACCTATCTCAATAAAAATGTCCAACGCTGTAATGACCGCTCCTAATTCAATTGTATCAGCTTCACATGCGTAATAAGGACCCGAGAAAAATACTCTAACACTACCTTCCTCATCCCTCATCACGCCTCCACAGCCCGAAGCACCCTCAGAAGCAGTTCCACCAGCGTTAAATTTCAGCCACCCATGTGGAGGATAACACCAACCTCTTGAGCCAGATTTAGAAAGACTGCACTTATATGGACAAAACCACCATAATCTCTCTTGAATCATGTACTCGTCGAAAGCAGCTCCTACCCATAATAATGCCCTCATCTTGGAATGAAAGATCAGCGTAGCCATCGACAACACTTTATTTTTAAACACTATCCCATTCCTTGCAAGCCAAATAGACTAACAAGACGTCGCAATTGCAATCAGCCAAAGACTCTTGCAAGAACCAACAAACTTCACTTTGAAACATGACGAATAAAATTCTTCAAAGTTGTTCACCTCTTTCCATCTAACGTCCCACCAATTAAAAATCCTCCTCCAAAACCCAGCAATAAAATTACACTTAAAAAACAAATGGTCCGTCCTCTTCAGCTCCCTATTACACCAAGGACACACATTCAATATGGTTCGTATTTTCACCCCTCTCTTTATTAAGAAATCCTTCGTAGGAACTCTATCTATAGCAAGCAACCAAATAAAGTTACGCACCTTAGGAGGGACTTTTAATTTCCATATTCTATTAAAGACAAAAATGGAATCATCCCCATCTCCCTCAAGCAGTAGTTTAGATAATTGTTTCACCGAGAACTCACCTTTAATATCGTGCGCCCATAATAGCTGATCCTCCACCTCCGGAACCAAGACCTCGCAACTCACCTTTTTAATAAGATGAAAAAGAATCTCCAATTCTCGATCCAGCAGAGGTCATACAAATAACTCTTCCCATTTAACATTACACAAACCATTATTAAACGAGTAATAAAAAACTGAACCATTTTTTATTTTAGCTAAATAAAAAAGTCTAGGAAAATCCTGTTTTAAAGTACCATTACCACTTCATTTATCCACTCAAAACAACGTAGCCTTTCCATTCCCTATCTTCTAACTAAAATCTTTATCACCCATCCAAGTAACCACTCTTGCATCTAACGAATTCTCCACTATCCCTCTCCAAATCGTCTACATTTCTTTTGTTCGTACTAAATCGCCATTGTTTCATATCTGTGCCATACTTGGCTAAAATCACTTTTCTCCATAATGCCTTTCTATCAACCGCAATACGCCATCTTCATTTTGCTAACAGAGCTTTGTTTTTATCGCAAGATTAACCACTCTGGCTCCACCTTTTTCAGTTGGCCTGCATATTTGTTTCCAACTAACTTTCGCCATTTTCCGTTTTCCAACAAAGCTACCCCACAGGAAGCTTCTCCTTATTTTATCTATTTTTTAATAACTGACGCTGGTGCCTGAAAAAATGACATGAAGTAAATGGGCAAAGTCGATAATACTGCATTCATCAATACAATCCTAGCGCCCCACGAAATAGCTTTACACTTTCAACCCAACAATTTCTTTCTAAATCTCTCAACCACAACCTCTTAAGTAGCAACTTTCCTCGAATCCGCTCCTAACGGTAAACCCAAATAACAGATAGGCAACACCCCTATCTTGCATTTGCATAAAGCTGCTATGCGATACAAAAATTCCTCATTCACACCAAACCCCACAATGCATGATTTTTTGAAGTTTATACTCAAACCCAAAAATATCTCAAAACAACGAAGAATAGATTTCATATTTTCCACCACCCTTTCCTCAGCCTTTAAAAACAAGATCGTATCATCCGTAAATTGTAAATGCAAAACCATTTGATCTAGAATAACACCTTGAACACCTACAATAAGCCCTAACATCTCTACTTTTTCCAGCAACAAGTGTAGGACCTTCGTTACTAGAATAAAAAGGAATGGTGATATAGGATCTCTTTGACGTAACGCTTTGCGAAAATTAAATCCATTTGTAGACGATCCATTTACAAGGATAGCAGCTCTCACTATAGAAACACAATCCATCAACCATCCAATCTATCAATCCCCAAACCCCATCATTCGTAACACTAATTCTAAAAAATCGCAACGGACGTAATCGTACGCCTTGGAGAAATTTAGTTTGAAAATCAAGTTTCCCCCAATTCCTTTGATTTTCTTTATCGAATGTATCACTTCATTAGCAATTAGTATACCATCAAAAATTTGTCTCCCTCTAATAAAGGTGTATTGTGTCTCACTCACCAATTCTCCTATAACCACTCTTAATCTATGATAGAGGATTTTTGCAACAATTTTATAAAGAGAACTAACCAGACAGATTGGATGAAAATCAGCTATCTCACTCGAATTCTCCATTTTAGAAATTAAAGTAATAAACGAACTATTGATGGATCTTTCAAGCTTGCCAGACCTATAGAAATCTGACATCATTCTAAACAGATCCTCTTTAATGGTATTCCAATATTTCCTGAAAAAACACATGTTAAACCCATCCGGACCAGGAGCTTTCGATTCCTCACAACTCCAAACTGCCTCTCTAATCTCCTCTCTTGAAAAAGGTTCCTCCAGCTTCTCTACTTTAGTACCCTTTAATCTCTTAAAATTAAGCTCCATCTCCATCCTCTAATTTCTCAAAAGCCTCTTGAAATGATTTTTAAAAAATTCATACACTCTCTTTTTTAACTCTCTTGGTTCATTACACCAAAATTTCCCAATTTTCATTCTGTATATAGTCCTTCGCTTTGCTTTTATCTTAATAGCTTTATGGAAGAATGTTGTGTTCGCATCGCTTTCTTTCAACCACATCATTCTAGATTTCTGATGCCATAACGATTCTTTGAATTTCAATGCACCCCAAACATCCGAATTCAATCTTTTAAACTCCTCCATTTTACACTCACTCAGTCTTCTTTGTTCACTAAATTCATCTAATACCTTAATCCTCTCTTCACACTTTAAAATATTATCTTCCAACATATTACAATTGTTCTCGTTCCATTTTCTCAAGACCCCCTTAAGCTTTCTCAACTTTCTAGCAACCTGACCATTCAAACAGTCCATATTATTCCATTCCTTCTCTATCAAGCCTGCACATCCCTCTATCTTTAACCATTCATTGATAAACTTAAATGGCCTGGGACCCCAATCGATTTCAGCATCTGCTAACAAAATTGGAATGTGATCAGAAACTGATCTCTTTAAACCCAACTGCTGAATATCCTTAATCTTAATCAACCAATATTCTTCCAGCAAGAACCTATTGAGTCTGCTTTTTTTGTTATCCTGTCTGTACCATGTAAATTTCTTTCCCAACAAAGGCAACTCAATGAGATTATAGTTATTGATAAAATAATGAACTCTCTAGACCCTTTCTCTAATCCCAAACAGTTGTTCCTTTCACTTCTGCAACGTACCACATTAAAGTCTCCTCCCTCCCAGGGAGGAGAGTTTACAACAAAGCTTTTTTTATATAGAGAGAGTTTAGAGAGTTCAATTATGATTAAACTAAATCACTTTAATATTAAATTAATATAATATTTATCAAGATAAATATTAGATTATATTTAATATTAAATGTTATTAAATAATAGAATGTTTATCTTGTAGATAAACATTAAATTAAATTTAATATTAAGATAATTACTTCAATATTAAATTAATAAAATACTATTAAGATAAGTGTTAAATTAAATTTAATATTAAACTATTAAAATAATATTTTTTAAATAATTAATCTGAAATTAAATTCTCTAGTAGAGTCTCAGTAGGAGTGTAACTCTTCCACTGCTCAACCACCGACGACTAACCGCCACTGGCCATTAGGATGCCGCTGTCGCAACCACCGACACTGCCATGTCTAGTGATACAGATGCGACACCCTTACGGTACCCTGAGTCGGTTCAGTTGTTGTCAGTTCGATCTGAGTCAATGAGGACCCAACCTGTTCGGTCTTGTAACACCCCGAACCAGTGACCGTTACCGGAGTCGAACACGAGGTATTACCGGGCTTACTTCATTTATTTCCCCCTTTTTTTTTTGTTCTGTTCCAGGCAAGCTGGCTAACTGTATCGTAGTCGTTTTAAAAATCATATCTTGATTTATGAAACTCGAAATCCAATTCCGTAAATTTTCCCCGAAACTAGACTCATATATCTATATGGTAGAATTTTTGTAGAATTTTTGGTTGGGCAAATTAGTACAGTTTATTTGTTAAAATATCCCCTGTTACAAGGTTCGACTACACTGACCTCTGTACCTTACGATTTAAATATCTCCCTGTACAAAGCTTTGATGCCTATGCCGTTTGTTTCTAATAAAACTAGACTCGATATTGAATCTGTACATTTAAGGCACGTCTCTAATTATTTTGATAAAATTTACGGTGAATTTTCTAAGTCATGACAGGGGATCCAGAATTCGTCCGGGCCCTGTTCTGCAAGAAATTAAATATCTCCTAACATACAGCTCATATGGTCGTTTCGTTTCATCCATATCAAAATAGACTCATCAAGCTTCGATTACATAATTTATTCATTATTTAATTCCACTTCTACTATTTTTAGTGATTTTTCAATCTCACATCACTGCTGCTGTCAGCATCTGTTACTAAAGCAAACTATGCCTATTTCATGATCCTTCCATGATCTAACTAATAATTCATCATACATATCACAAATTATGACCACCTTATCAAAATTAAGATTTCTAAGACTCGTGAATAAGTGTTTTGGAACCAAATTCAACCGACCATATGGGCCATTTTCGCATGGCTAAAAGTTTACATACCAAAATTTCAACAAAACATAATAGCCTATACATGCCGAAATATTCTCTTAGTTCGACTAAGAAGACAATACCAAAAGGTTGCTAGCCGGTGTGATGACTTCGATGACGGTCCCGAGCACGCAAAAAGGACGAATTCAAGAAACCTAAAATAGGTGACAAGCAAACACCGAATGAGTATATAACTCAGTAAGTCATAAGCACTGCACTACCATCCAATAATAATAAAATTGTCACAAGAGGAAACAAATGATACGAGGCTAATTTCTCCATCCATACCGAACTATGTCATAGTTCCTTGGACCTTACGGTTAAATCTCATACCAATTCACCCAATGACATTTCATATACTATTCAATAGGATAATTGAGGCATTTCCATACATCATTTCATTTTCGCTACAATCATGCAAATAAATGAACTTTCATCTATTCCACGATACCTTATTTACGTGACTGCAATTGTAATCATCACATAGGTTCAAAACTTACCAAGCTCAACCCCGAGCATGAACATAGCACCTATTCGCCATGAACTCAAGGTACTTACTCTTTCCGCTGTCCATGATCAACTCGATAAAGTCACACCTTCCATGTAAATAATCGATCGAAGATATATATTGAGTTCGCACACATAGTGCTTAATAATCGATCATGCACACTTAGTGCCATGTGATTTAAGCTCGCACACATAGTGCCATATAATTTAAGCTCGCACACTTAGTGCCATACATTTCAAGCTTGCACACTTAGTGCCAATCTCGTCACCGTGCACACTTATTGCCCGCACACTTAGTGCCGAAACTAAACACTCTACACATTTCACTACCTTTTTACATTCAACAATGTCATTATTCCATACACATACATTTTTATATACATTTCGTTTTATTGAACATAATCGCATAGATATCATGCTCATTTAAATCGACATCAAACATATCCTTAATGACTTACCTTGTGTTGGGTAAAATAATTCCAAGTCGGCTACTCGATGACCTTCGTTTTCCCCTTGTTGGACGCCTCTCCTTTAGGATCTTGAGCTTAAACAATTAAATTAACTCATTCAACCACTTTGTAAAATATTTGTATCAAACATTAAAATTTCATTTCATAGGATACACATGGCAAATTATTATCCTTCTACCCCATGCTTTTGAACTATTTGGTTCACAACCATAGGCTATTACCCTATTGCCAACTATCCAAATCAAGGATAGTATCACAAGTGTGTACACCCATATGGCCGAATGTGCAAGATTAAATTCAACACCACCTATATGCTTAATTAGGTGGCCGAATATACCTTGTTAGACTCGACATTATACGTCACAAGAACTTTAATTTAAATTTGTCAATTGCTTGGCCAAGAACTCACAAGTGCCTTATCCATAACCCATTCGGCCTTACTACTTAAACTTAGCCTTTCATACACTTATCTCTATTTTTATAGGAGGCCGAATCCTTATGTGTTCCAATATCTAGCTTACTCAATTCAACACATCAAAACCACATCTAGGCCGACTTTGCTAGCACACAAGCCTTTGTCCGAATGTCCTTGACCTCTAGTCACCTAAAATTTCTTTGTTCTTTAAAATTCATCCAAGACCACATTCGGCACCTCCAACTAATAATTTAGATACTCTCAAGTTCATTCACAAGTACTATTATATATCACATTAGCATTAATCATTTTGCAACATGAATTCTATAGCATGGCCGAATACTCATGCACATACACACATAACAACAAGAACTCAATGACCCAAAAATCTCCTTTTATTAAACATTCAAACTCACTCATCTTCATGCTTCATTACGACAACATCAAAACACCAACCAAGAAAGACAACATCCATGGCTGAATATCATCTCCATCAAATAACAAAAGAAATCTAAACCATGGGCTAGGTAGGATTCAAACTAACAACTAAAACATGCATGAATCTCAAGGAATAACATCAAACATACCTCAATCTAGTTACAAGCATGGCCGAGCTTCTCCAAACCTCCCTTTCCCTCACTCACGGCAATTGTAAAAAAAATGAGAAAGGATGAACACTCCATCTTCCTTCACCTTTGTTTTCTTTATTTTATTTCACTAATATTATTTTATCTCAAATAATGTCATTCCTTATTTTAATATCCAATTAAACATATATATTTGCCCATCCACAACCATCTTGGCCGGCCACTAAAAAAAATTTGGGCAATTTGACATGCAAGTCCACCCTTGTGTTGACATGCACTAATAAGTCATTTAAAATTAGCCTATCATATTTCACTATGTCTCATATTGATCCCTATTTAATAATTTCTCATGCAATTGGCAAAATTAGGGAATGAAACTTCCACATATGCATGTACACACATAATAAGCATAGAATATAACAATTAATTATTTTTATAACTCGGTTTTGTGGTCCCGAAACCACTTTTCGACTAGGGTCATATTAGGGCTGTCACAGGTCTAGCCACTGGTTGGATGGTCGGCTCGATTTCACACACCAGGCCCGATTTGATCAGTTTTTGGGTTTTGGTCTCGATTTTAGGCTCCCGAGCCCAATTTACGAACTCAAGTTCAATTATCCATTGAGTCAATTGTCTGACTTGAAAATTAACTTCCAAAAATATCATATTAATTTTAATTGATTAATTTAATTTTACTTGATCAAGATTAATTTTTTCAAAAATCACTTAGGCTTTCCAAATTAATTTTTCAGGAAAATTCTTTAATCAAATTCTCTAGTTGAACAATTCTTACGACCACCTAATTTAATTCCACATCGAATAAATCGACTCAATTAAAGTATGCCTAAAGTTGTAGAATTTTCTTCTGATTCAAATACAGTCCGATCGAGCTTTTGTTGAGCTAGCGGAGAGACCAATCAGACATTTACAATTACACTCTAGTGATTGCAATTATGTCCAGAAGCATCGTTCCAATAATTCGCAATTACTTAATCATGGAGTTAGTCCACAAGAAGTACCATGATTGAAAACTCTTTATTGTATACTCTTTACGAAAGCAATTCATCCAACTGCTTTGTCCAATGACCTCGTCATGTGTGTGTTACCCTAATAAGATATCCTTGATTCCTTTGAGTTAAATTTGTTCACTCAATACAATCCTATTTTATCTCATAGTCACCATTGTGTCTTCTTAATAATTAATATAATTAGTGTTAACAAATGACTATGATAAATTACTCGTTCGAGAACAAGCAACCCGTGATCACATTCTATGTTTATCAATACACACAATGCCAATGAGAAGATATCATTAACTCTTTAATTGAGCTATGAATTCCACTGTTGCTAGTAAAGCCATGCCATACACAAGTCATGTACCCAACATACCAACTATGGGCTCGATTATCTTTAGAGCATAAGCCTCCACTTATATCAAGACAAATGAGTTGCATACGCATGGTTAGTGACTAACTCATGATTTAGGTAAATCACACCATGAATGTTAAAAGTGAATTAATTCACAAATGGATTCAGAATTAATTCATTTTAGGTCCGGTCCATGTATCATTCTACCAATGAATACATCTCTGTATCTACTCGTGGAGTCAACTACTCTGATAGCCAGGACTAGTCATCTCCCCAATTGGAATTCTAGACGACATAATAATTCTTCTCAGTATTTGAATCAAATGCTCACTTTGATTCTTTTAAAGGATTACGGACTCATTTAGATGATCTACTGAATTAAATTATTTTTCTCGCAATGTAAATGTTCTTTACAATGTCACTTATCTTCAGTTTGAAGTTTAGACAATTAATGAGCTAATATTTGCTTGTCACAATTTCGCTATGCATGCAAAATATAAAAGATATAAATACAGAAGTCATAATTGTGAAATGTGAAATTAACTTTATTTATGTATTCATCATTCAAATAAATAGAAAACAGTTACATGTTTACTACAATATGGGCACATTTCCCAACATTGGGCACATGGCCATATAATCCTTCCACATAGCCTGAGCCATCCCACATGACCATGTGCCATTGTTTCTTAGTTTTTTCAGTTTTGTTCAAAATTTTATGTTTTGTGCTGATTAGTCCTTGATTCCCAAACTAGTTTTAGAGTTTAATTTATGCAATTAAGTCCCTTATATTATGAATAATGCTTGATTTAATTGACTTTATTAATATTAATTATATACCCAATTGCATGAATTGTAAGTAACCATGTTTATTGTATTTATACTTACGATTTTTTTGTATAACATGCCTTATGACACCGCCAAGTTGAACCTTTGAAGAATATATGATTTGCCACTGAATTAATTGAATGAAAGCATATTTATTGTTGCAATATTTGATTATTTTTAATCATAATACTTTCCTGTTGTGATCTGTTTTAAGCATGTCTTATTTTGTTGCATGGATTGGGATGTTTTGTAAGGAGGAAGTTTTGAAAAACTATAAATTTGCAAATCTGGTGGTTCATCCACATATTATCTGGCAACTTTTATCTTCAAAAATGTTGTGTATTCATAACCATCTGGCAACATATTTACCTGCAACTTTTCGTGGTTCATCCACAATCTGATGTGTACGGATGGACGAGTTTCGAGGAACTTGTATGCTATGTAGCGATGGGGTAGGATCTTACCTGTTAAACCGATTCCATTTGCATCCAAAAAGAATGAGCTTGAAATTCTGAAATTTTCGATATGATATGGTATATGTGTTTTTTCTTATTCATGACGAAAAATTTTATGTTATTTTGATATACTGAATTTACTAAATATGATGTAAGCTATGTAAGTTGATTTAATATGTTTATCGGTTGTTTTGGTTGTCTTGTGATGGAACTCACACTGAGCTTCATAGATCACTCCACTTTTATTTTCATTCTTTCATATAACCCATCACGTTAAGACGTGGGCACAACATTCGGAGGTTCTTGGTATTATCATTTTTAATTCCAACACATTAAAGCTTAATCTTTTGTTTTAAATTTATTTGTGAACCGTAATACTTTATTTCAAACTACGACATGGGATTTAGGGCTTATGTTTGCTTATTTTTGCATGCCATTTAGTTATAGTTTTTAATTTGGATATTAAATTAATATTCTTAATAGTTCATGCATGAACCCCGGTTTTTATTAAAAACCTAAGAACTTACCATCTTTTCTGCCGCTAAGTTAATAATTAAAACGTAAAGGAATAATAAAGCGACATTTTAACTAAGTTTTCTACCAAGTTAATTAAATGTTTTAAAATGATCGTTTTCAAAAACTCTAATAATTTACCGGGTCATTTCGGTGACTAATATAATCTCCTGAATTCAGATCTAACGTCTAGACTGAATTGGAAAAATTACACTCAAAGTTTGTTGATAACCTACAATTTAAGAAACCATTTAGCCCAAAGAAAAATGTAAGATTTTATTTTTTATTTTTATAAATGTGGTAGGCAAAAAAAACATTCAAGGTCTTTAATTAATGTATTTTGGATTAAAGACATTATAAATATAATAATAAAAGTAGAGATGAAGTAATAAGGTTCATGTGTTTAGTAAGATTAATGAAAATTAGGATGTAGATTATACTTTTTTTCATTTTATTTTATTGATATGGATGGAAAGAAAACAGCATTAGGACAACAGAACTATAACACCGCTAGCTTAATTAAGCACAACAAAACTACCACCAAGAACAAAACACATTTAGTTTTGGTCATACACTGAACTCAACATCGAAAACAACACTTAACTTGCGGTCCTCTCACGCCTTTAATATCAAAATCCAACTTCAGTTGATGCAAAAACTTTAGGATTTTTGACTAATTTGTAAACACAAGTCCACCTCTAATCATCTTTCCTATTATTTTTTTTATACCTAAAGATTTCTTTTTATCAATTCACTACTTGAAGTTTTCAACTGTGTATTATTTTACCCTATTAAGAAAAAGATGATGTGGACGTGCTCTCAGAGCATCACGTCGCTTAATTTTTTTTTTTTTTGAATAAACTAGAAAATTAGAAAAAATAAGAAAAATAGAAAATGGCAAAAATTTCAGGAAAAAAACTCAATTTTTAAAAATTATATAAAATTCCTAAGAATTAAAAATATTAAATTTTATTTTAAAAATACATAAAATACAAGAAAAAGTAAAATATCAAATAAAGAGAAATTCCAGAAAAATATAGAAAATAACAATATAGATATATAAATATCTATATCACTTTTTATTAACCTTAAAATTTTTCTTTTGGCGAAATAAAATTCAAGAAAAATTTTTAAAATTGGAATTAAATTAAAAAGCAAAAATTCATATTTTTGTTAAAAATCAGAAAATTTTAATAATTATAAAATGTCCAGAAATTATAAAATATACTTTTCCTTTTTAAAAGATACATAAATTTCACAAAAAGAGTGAAAATTTACTTTTTGAGTAGATAATATGTTCAATCATGTAACATAAAAATAGTTCCATTTTATATTTTTATTTATATATTTTGTATGAAGAAAATTAAGATGTAGTAAAATTGAGAAGGAAAATCCGTACCTTCATATAAAACAAATTTTTGGTGGTGAATTAATATATATATAACATTATGAGATGCTATAAGAATAACTTCATGCGAAAGGGCAAAGGTTGCATTCTTTGATGTTGGAAGTTAATTGACAATTTTATGATATATATATATATATATATATATATATATATATGTGTGTGGAAGGCTGCATTGTTTTATACAAATATCTTAATTCTCTTTTACTGTTTTTTTTAGATTTCTTCTTACTTTTTTTTTTGTATTTTCTCACTTTCTTTATAGTATATATATTTTCAAAAAGTACCTTTTTTTTGAAGTTTTTGAAAATTTTATATAATTTTCCATTATAATTTTCTTATTTTAAATTTTTTTGAGATTTTAGAATTTTGTAGTTTCTCTTTTTCTCTTTTATGTATTTTTAAAAGAAATTATATATATATGGTTTTCTTAAAATATCCATCGAACGAGATCAATGACTAATTATCGTGTTTTAAATTTTTCTGAGATTTTTCTAATTTTTTACATTCTTTTGTATTCTCACTCTTTTTGTATTTATGTATTTTTGAAAAATAAAAGTATATTTTTTAAATTTTTGGAGATTTTATATAACTTTCCATTTTTTTCTAATTTTCTATGATTCTTTGACATATTTTGAATTTGTTTGAAATTTTGGTTTTTTTTCTGTGTTTAATATATTTTTAAGCAATAAAATCAGAATTTTATATAATTTTCTATATTTTCGAGCTTTTTTCAAATTTTTAAAATTTATTAAAAAAGTAAAACTGGTTACTTTCTTTTCATTCACGTAACTCTTCTTTTATATCTTTTTTAAATGCCGTTAACGGCTCAAGTAAAATGATACACGGTCGGAAATGTCACGTATTAAACTAATAGAAAATACTTTTTGGGTAAATTACGAAGATAGTCACTTTTGTTTATCTTAGATTACATTTTAGTTATTTATATTTAAAATGTTACGTTTTAGTCACTTATGTTAACGTGTTGTAACATTTTAGTCACTAAGCCATTAATTGCCGTTAACGATATAATGATAAGCTGACGTGGCACGTTAAATTTTCATTCCAAACAAAAATTTTAGGTTAAATTATACAATTGGTCCCCATATTTTTTTTGAGTAATTTAATTTTTTATATTCTTTTAACTTTTCTTTCATTTTTTCATTCTCTTCTGCTTCTCCCCCCAGTTTTCCTCATTTGAATTTTATTTTTTTCTGGAGAAAAATTCTAATGTGGCATTAAACTATTAGAAAAGAGATATAAATGGCATGGCGTCATTGTTTCATATAATCCTGTCCCCATCACTTTAACTATTAAAATAACAGATCAATTAAATGGTGACACATAGCTATTTCAGATTTAATCTAATAATTTTTTATAAAAAATAAAAATTATAAAATTAAAATTGATATAAACTTATAAATGTTATAAGGGTAAACTACCAGTCACTTTTGTTTATCTCAAGTTACATTTTAGTCACTTATGTTTGAAATGTTACGTTTTAGTCACTTACGGTAATGTATTGTAAACATTTTAGTCACTGAGCCATTAACAATGTAATTGTAGGCTGATATGACATGTTAAATCATCATTTCAAACAAAAAATTTAGGTTAAATTATACAATTGGCTCCCATATTTTTTTTCTTTTTGAGCAATTTAATTTTTTTCTTTTATATTCTTTTAACTTTCCTTTTATTTCTTTATTTTTCGTTCTCTTCTGCTTCTCCATTTGTTTTCCTCCTTTCTCCATCTCTTTTAATATAGTTTTTCTATATTTTCCATTTGTTAAATCTAAAGGGTAAGAAGAGAAGGAAACTAAAGAAATAGAAGGAAAAAAAATAAATTGTGCAAAAAAGATAAAAGTATAGGGACTAGTTTTAACAAATGGGAAACATAGAAAAACTACGTTAAAACAGACGGAGAATGGAGGAAAACAAAGGTAGAAGCATATGAGAATAGAAAAT
The DNA here is from genome assembly GCF_025698485.1 of Gossypium arboreum. Taxonomy (NCBI): domain Eukaryota; kingdom Viridiplantae; phylum Streptophyta; class Magnoliopsida; order Malvales; family Malvaceae; genus Gossypium; species Gossypium arboreum. Next base: position 14,900,010 of record NC_069076.1, on the reverse strand, counting down.
AAAGGGAAAAAAAGTTAAAAGAACATAAAACAAAAAAAAATTAAATTGCTTAAAACAAAAAAAAATATGGAGACAAATTGTATAATTTAACCTAAAATTTTTGTTTGAAATGATTATTTAACCTGCCACGTCAGCTTACCGTTACACCGTTAACAACAATTAACGGCTCAGTGACTAAAATGTTGTAACACGTTAATGTAAATGACTAAAACGTAACATTTTGAACATAAGTGTCTAAAATGTAATTTTGATGTGAAAATATTTATTTTTTTTATTATTTTAATGTCTATAGCATGTTAGTATTATCGTATAAAATTTTCGTTAAGAAATTTTACCGTTTGCATGCTTAATTCGATAAAAAGGACTAAATCAAAAAAGGTGCAAAAGTAGAGTTCTAGTAGCTAAAGGTATCAAATGGCTATAGAACTTTAATGTAAGAGTTCTTATGTGGTAATAAGACTATTAATGAAGTTAGTGGAATTATATGACTTGGTATTAGTGAAATTTTTTATGTTTTAAAAGGTTATAAAGGTAATTTGGTAAATAATGATAAAAATAATAAAACAAAGCCAGAGTCTTTCTTTGTTCATCTTCAATCGAAATTTAAGCTTAAGATAGCCATGGGAGAAACTTTAACATTCATTCATCTCTCCTAGCTTGCATGGTAAGATTTTTTGTCCCGTTTTTATTGATTTCTATGTTTTTAGAGTCCTTATAGCTTAATCTAGCTAGTCCATGGATTAATTTGTAAAATTGTTAAAAGTATAAGAGGTTGCCAAGAATGAATTCATATGGTTTTGATGTTTGATGGAAGAAAATGGATAGTTTTTGTTGGATAAACAACTTCTGTTAAGTGATTTTTGATGAAATTGTCAATTAGGGATTAAATTAAAAAATAGAAAATATTCATGGTGAAATTGTGAAAAAAATGAAATGTATGGCTTGCTAGGAACCTATATGAAACTTTTCTATAGTGGGTTAATGGAAATTGCATGAATTTTTATTTTATGAGCTAGGGATTAAATTGTAATGAAATTAAAATTATATGGACAAAAATATAATTTTGCTAAAATATGAATTTGAATTGAATTGAATTGAATTGAATTGAATAATTATTGATTTGAATTGAATTTATTCATTTAGATCAAGATAAACCTCGTACGGCTTTAGATCGAGGCAAAGATAAAGTTTCAAATTAATCGACTCTATTTCTACATTTTATCGTCGAAGTAAGTTTGTGTAATTAAATAGTGTTTATATGCTTTTATTTGAAAATTTATATGTGTTGCAGACTGTCATGAAATTAATTGTCATATATCCAATGATGTTGCGTCGACTACCAAGCCCCGTTTGAACCTTAGGAATTCATAGGATACAAATGACATGGCATTAGGGTTTACATGTTTCAAGTGCTGGTCTTAAATGTCCTACCGATGGCTGAGGTCTGACATGTGTTGCAGATACTCCACAACTCGTGTGAGCAGCATCGTGTAGCTACGTTCTGACCTCAAATGATTCAACGAGTATTATTCGAAAAGGAAATGGCAAGAGAACGATATGAATTAAGACATGTATATATATGAGTTTCTTTGATATGGTGATACATGGAAATTATGTAAGTTAAAATGGGTGACAAACTCAAATAATACATGTTGAGATTAATGACTATCCATGTTATTGTGCCTATGACTTATATTATGTATGCTAACATGTTTGGTGTAGATGCTAAGGCTTTGGCTAAGCTTTGGTTGGATTATGCCATGCTAAATTTAAATGTTGTATAATGAAATAGTAAGTTTTACATTATACAAACTTACTAAGCATTCATGCTTACTTTGTGTTATTTTCCATGTTTTATAGTGAATAGGAAGCTCGTTCGGGTTGGTAGCTGTCGGAGATCTATCACACTATCCATCAGCTAAATTAGTAGATTTTGATGTTTCTAAGTCATGGTGATAATGGCATGTATAGTTGTTTTTGTTTGATGATATAGCCATTTATGTTGGCTTGTAATTATGGTCTTTTGGGTGATAGAATGGTGTTATGTTGGCATGTATATATTTGGCCTTGTAATGGTTGTTATTATGGTGTTTATGGTACTTAAATGATGAGGGTTTGGAATGGTAATTAAAATGCATACTATGAGTTGTTCTTTAATATGTTTGGGTATGGTCATTTTGGTATATGGGATGTAGTTGACATATGTGGCTAATGGTGCTAGTGTTTAGTGATGACAGATGTTAAATGGCCAATTTGGTATTTTAAATGTGACTTTGATATGTGAAAGTAGTGGTAAGTTTTGGCATGAAGTTGGTTACAAGTTGGTTGATTTATTCCTAAATTATGCAATTGTATAATACATGTTGGTTGTTGTGATTGAGGTGCCTTTTGGGCTTATTGGTCGTATGAACATATACCATATTGCTTTAGCTTGCTTATGTGTGGTTTAGGTATACCTTGAATGCTTAGTTATATGTGAAAAAGGGTTGTAGGTGTGTGCATGCTTTGGGTGAGAAAAATGGCTTGGAAATGTCCTATTTTTCATCTGCACGACCAAAGACATGGGCGTGTGTCTTAGCCATATGTGACACACGGCCATGCGACACAGCCGTATGTCCCCTACAAGTTTCAAAAGGTTGCAAGTTAGGTTGTTACACAGCCTAGCACACGGCCTGGCACACGGGCGTGTAAGGCTATTTCGAAAGGTACACGACTTGGCACACGGGCGTGTGGCTTGGCCGTATGACCCAAGTTAGAGTGTTACACGGGCACAGATACGAGCTGGGACATGGTCATGTGTCCTTATTTCGAATGCCCACATGGCCTAAGACACGGGCGTGTGTCTCAGCCATGTGAGCCACACGGCCGTACGACCCCTGCAGTATGAAAATTTTCAATTTTTCCTTAAAAATTATATATGTTTTTGATTTAGTCTCGACTCATTTCTAATATATTTTTAGGGCCTTGAGGGCTCGTATAAAGGACAATATGTATGTCATGGATTGATTTTACTATGAATGATGTTGTGAATTAAATGTTTTGAATTTTTTGATAGTTTTGATTTGTAAACTTCGATAATGCTCCGTAACCTATTCCGGCGACGGATACGAGTTAGGGGTGTTACATCAATAGTCGAAAAAGAAGAGAAGAATCACTCAACTTTATTCAATTTTACCCAATTTAACTAGCCAAATCTTTTTTTTATATAGGTACTTACATAATAATGTTTAAAATAAATATAAACTCCAAAAAAATATAAAAGAGTTTCGCACTAATAATTTAATCTATATCCAAACTAAATCTAATGAATAGTCAATAAATTAAAAACTTTAAAAACTAATTGAACATTCAATTTTACAAGTCATATGTAATTGAAACTTTAATTATACGAATAAATAAAATATATTTAAAAAATTTCTAAGTAATATAAAACTCTAAAACTTAAGCCTAAAAAAAACTCAGATCCCATCCAAAAATGGGCCACAGGTTGGTGGATGTTTCATCCCCTCATAAGTTCGTATCATTCTCCCTTCTTCAAAAAAGATTCACCTTGGAATCCAAACATTATGTGAGGAATGGTATAATTGTGCTACTCCCGTTAGATTCACAAAAACTTCATATGTATCTTCTCTTACTATTGTGGGTTGAGAATATTACTTCGATTGGTCTCAGCCTCTTTACAAGAGGTAATCTCACCACCTAAAACCCCTCATAAATTTTAATTTTCATTAAATCAAAGGAAAATTGTAAGGGAAATAATGGTGCATCTAACTCTTCAAAACTAGACTCTAGTGTCATGGGGCTAGATCTTTCGTCTCGCAATCCATGCGACCTTAGGCGATCCGTTCGTTCCAAACTTGCCTAAGTCAGCCTTAACACCACAAGTAAGGATTCTCTTAGAATTCCTCCAAGGCACTAATTTGTATAGCGAAAGCAATTGATGCTAAAAGAAGCTGCAAATGAACAACAGAAAGCCACAGAAAATAATGCACGAGAGGTGTTTAAGTAAATGCTCTCCAAGAATTCTATTACTCTTAAGAATTCAAGTTACAATGGATTGAATTACAAGTGAGGAGGAGGCTTTCTATTTATAGTTGAGCTCCCCCAAAACCTACGGTCCGGATTAAGTTACATCGACAGATAAGATTAGCCTTATCCCTTAAATTATGGGATTTATAAGATACACCATATCAAATTAAATCTACAAGACATGATTTTACTAAAAATAGCATATGTTGCCATATCATCATTATAGGACCAACCAGGTTTCAATCTGACAGGCTTCTCCAACAGTTCTTTGAATCGGGTTATTTTTCGTGGGATAAATTGTAATATCCCGAATTAGGGCCTAATCAGAATAGTGATTTCGTGACTACAAATTCGAGATAGAAATAATTATTTTATAATTATTTTGAGGTTTATGATATGATTGAATGATTGTGTGAAAATTTCGTGATGAAATTCTATGCATAAAGTGCTTAAGTTGAGATTAGGGACTAAATCGAATAATTTACAAAACTTGCATTCTAGAAGTTTTTAGTATGAAATTGCTTTAGAATATTAATGAGGAGGTCTTAAATAGCAATTTGACCAATTTCTAAGTCTATGGAAAAAAAATTGGACATGGATGGAATTTTTGGAAAGTTTAGTAGTAAGGGCATTTTGGTCATTTGGATATTAAATGAAATTATGTAGTATAGGAAGTTGTAGATAAAACGGAATAAAAACGAGGTATCGAGACATCAAATTCATAAACCGAGCCATAAATATTTTTAGAAATATTTATGGAGTGTAAATAAGTTAGTATTAAAGTTTCGTCAAGAAATTTTAAGATTTCGGTAGTTAATTAGGTGAAAAGGACTAAATTGAACTAAGTGCAAAATTGTGAGATGTGATTAAATAGCTTAAGTATTTAAAAAGATGGATTTAAAGAGCAATTAGACCCAAAGGTTAATGGCTGGACGGTTTGGGTATGAAATAAGCAAGAAAACAATGTGAACAAGGGACAAAATTGGAATTAGTATAAAAGTTAATAGTAAAAAAAATGATGTAATTGAAAATCTAGACATTTCTTCAATATTCAACGTCCAATCAAAACCAGGACATTTTCATTCGTATCATGATATTATGACCTTTATTCATACCTCTGCTACTTTTTTTTTTTTTTTTTCCGTTCATCTTATCAAGTAAGCCACATACACTACATCATATGAGCATTAAGCAAATATGGATATTTATCATAACATGAACTTTCATCTTACATATTATCACATATGTATCATAAACTTTTATTCATACTTTTCTTAACCGAGACTTATCATAATCATAACTTTACTCAAATACCTTCACATAATATTGAACATGATCAGCGCAGCTCGGTTGGAGAGTACCCTGTCTAAATAAGACGGTACTTATACGCGTCGGAAGACATCACACTATCATAGATCAGTGGCATGGCATGTATAGCTAAACTTTTACATATGCTAAGTTAGTCCGAGAACCGACTAAACCTGCTCTGATACCAATAAATGTAACGCCCCCTTACCCGAGACCGTCGCCGGAGTCGAGCACGAGGCATTACTAAACTTATTTGAGCACTTAAACAAATTAGGACAAGCTGTCCAACTGCGTCATAGTTGCTTAAAAATTCATATCTCGAGTTACAAAACTCGAAATCAAATTCCGTAAATTTTCTCTTAAACTAAACTCATACATCTATCTACTAAATTTTTTTCTAGAATTTTTTGTCGGGCCAATTAGTACAGTTTATTAGTTAAAGTCTCCCCTATTTTAGGGTTCGACTACTCTGACCTCTGTGTATTACGAATCAGATATCTCCCTGTACAGAGTTTCAATGACTATGTTGTTTGTTTCTAATAAAACTAGACTCAATAAGGAATCTGTACATGTAAAGCATGACTTCTAATTATCTTTTTACAATTTATGGTGAATTTCCAAAGTCAGAACAGGGGATCCAGAAATCGCTCTGGCCCTGTTTCACAAAAATTTAAACTTCTCATAAAATATAACTCATATACCTGTTTTGTTCCATCCATATGAAAATAGACTCATAATTCTTCAATTCCATAATAATTCATCATATACTACCCTTACTCAGCCAGGGTAACTTCCAATTTCACCCACCAAATCAAAAACTAATGAATTAGATGATTGGACCTAATTGTAAAAGTCACAAAAATATAAAAATTACTAAGAAATAGTAAAAATTGAACTTACATGGTGCAAAAATATGAAAAACCAGCATAGGAGACCTGCTACGGCGTTTTTGGCTGAGAAAGATGAAGAAATGTCTAGATTTTCAATTACATCATTTTTTTAACTATTAACTTTTATGCTAATTCCAATTTTGTCCCTTGTTCACATTGTTTTCTTGCTTATTTCATACCCAAACCGTCCAGCCATTAACCTTTGGGTCTAATTGCTCTTTAAATCCATCTTTTTAAATACTTAAGCTATTTAATCACATCTCACAATTTTGCACTTAGTTCAATTTAGTCCTTTTCACCTAATTAACTACCGAAATCTTAAAATTTCTTGACGAAACTTTAATACTAACTTATTTACACTCCATAAATATTTCTAAAAATATTTATGGCTCGGTTTATGAATTTGAGGTCTCGGTACCTCGTTTTTATTCCGTTTTATCTACAACTTCCTATACTACATAATTTCATTTAATATCCAAATGACCAAAATGCCCTTACTACTAAACTTTCCAAAAATTCCATCCATGTCCAATTTTTTTCCATAGACTTAAAAATTGGTCAAATTTCTATTTAAGACCTCCTCATTAATATTCTAAAGCAATTTCATACTAAAAACTTCTAGAATGCAAGTTTTGCAAATTATTCGATTTAGTCCCTAATCTCAACTTAAGCACTTTATGCATAGAATTTCATCACGAAATTTTCACACAATCATTCAATCATATCATAAACCTCAAAATAATTATAAAATAATTATTTCTATCTCGAATTTGTAGTCACGAAATCACTATTCCGATTAGGCCCTAATTTGGGATATTACATAAATGATCCCCATCTTATCAATAGACCTTCATGGGGTGCATCTTGTGCCATAGCCATGAGCTTGGCCCGTGACACCAGTATATAACTTTTGAATTCATCGCAATTTACAATTCACTATCATTATTATTACAATTCTTCTTCTCACAAGATATTTCGATTAAACAAACTTAAAATTAGGAAATGACTGGAAAATTAAACCAAAGCTCCCTAAAAAATTTCTCTTCATGATAATCCTTCTTTAGACAATCATATCCTAAATGGTCTTTTTCACCGTAATATCAACATTCATAATTTGTGGTCCAATTGGTTGGAAAAAAAGTGATAGCTTGCACCTTGTTATTCATTTTATCATTGGTCTCATTAATATCGAACCAAATTTCAAAGTTTGGGTTTTGTGCTTCATGTCTTATATACATTTTGCAATAATTTTCACAAATCATTTTAAGATTTTTTTTTTTTTTTTTTGCCATCACACTAATAAACATCGTAAAAAAATCTGTAAATCGCTTTGAGTTCAATGTTTCAAAATGATACCCTTGAATTTGATACCACAGGATATGAAAATCCAAGATCAATTAAAGTGGAAATAGAATTAAAGAGTTCAAATTGAATAACTTGTAAAAATATTAAAGAGATTAAAGAAAAATGGGAAAAAGATTAAACTGAGACAGAAATAGAATTTATGGCCTTAGATGGGAATTTGGCCAAAAGTTTTTCCCTCATTTTTTTTATACACTTCATGTTCGTGTTTTACAGTCCACGTTGAGGTTTGTGGCTGCCCCTCCCAACAATATTGTCTCTAAGATTCAAACATAGGTCCTCCTATCACATCCCAAAAGTAGAGCTAAAAGAGATAGGGATAAAATTTAGATTTTATTTTTTTAAGCATAGGGTGAGAGAATTTAGAATGCCTTAAAAATTAATTTGTTAAGAAATTAACAAGAATAAGCTTGTTGGTTTAGTGGTAAAGCTTTAACTTATACTTAAGTCTCAAGTTCAAAACTATTATGCATCTTTCAACCAAAACATTTTATTTTCTTATTTTTACCCAAAAAGTACCAAAATTTCAAACTAGCCTAAGTTAAAAACTGTTTTCTTTTTTAAATTTAATCCTTAACTTAAATCAAACCTAATTCTAAATGATTTCCTAAACATATTACAATTAGGGAAAGAAAGTTTATAAATAGCTTATCTTTTCAAACCCTAGAATTTTTATCTAGAAAAATTTTCAAGAAAAACTCCCAAAATCTTTCTTTTCTCCTCCATTACCGAAACAATTTTCAACCAAAAATTTAAAGGTTTTAAAATTCATCCCTCTCCTCCCAGTAGATTGTCTTTTCCTTCATCTAAAACCCTAGGTGTGTGAACCCTATATATGCACCTAGATACACAAACCTTATATGTGCGAACCCGTAGATGCGAACCCTATATGTGTGAACCCTTTATATGCGAACCCTATATACGTGAGCAGATCCTACATGTATGAGCCCTAGATGTGCGAACCCTTTATGTGCAAACTCATATATACGAACCCTATGTGTGTGAACCTTATATGTGCAAACCTTAAATATGAAAACACTATATGTGTGAACCTTACATGTTAACTTATTATGTATGTGTTAGCCGAACTAAACATGTTAATATCCCAATGTTAATTCGCATGAAGAAACTGTATATGTGAAATTGTTCATATAAAGTAATTGAATATGTGAAATTTATATGAATTAATTGCATGCCAATGATTATTAGTATGAAAATTCATACACCGTATTGAAAGGTAAATGTGCTTGATAAGCATAGTAATATATTATTGATTGATAAATTGCATGACATGCTGAATTTATGTGCATGATTACGTGAAATCGGGTGTGGAGGACAAAGGAGTTCTATAGGAGAAAGTGGCAATTTAAATCCACACCGAAAGTCAGTACTCCACGAAGTAGACGACGATGTCATCAAAACCAGGTAAACCAGGATGATAGTTTAAAAATCCATCAAAATCGGGCAACCAAGATGGTAAGTTATTGTAGTAAAAGTCATCGTCATAGTCGCCGAGAAATTCGAGATGGTCAATTTTTAACATGTGTTTTAGTGTGTCGAGCGATGCTCGGAGGCGTATAGAATGGATGGGTGGGAACTTAAAACTAAAATTGCATTGCATCATGAACATAACATGTTCGTGCATTGATTTACTGAATGTTCCTTACATTATCTTAATTGCTATGTTGCTATAAATTGAATGCTTTATTGTTTGAATAATCATATGTAGTGGTTTAAAAATAAGACTCACACTGAGCTGCCATACGTTCACTTCCCTTTTTTCTTACCTTTCAGTTAATGCAGGAAACTAAGACTCAGAATGACATCGGAGGAACCTTAGACTAGCAACTTATTTTTTATTCTTAATTTAAAGTTTACATTAAAAGTTTTCCTTAATCGCTTTTAGGGTTGTAATTATTAATTATTTCTTGTTTTTATATCTTAGGTTTGGGATTGTTTAGCTTATTAATTCTAAGCACGATATTTAGTTAATACTATGATAATTGCATGTTATTTGGTTTAGAAAACTATTACTCTTAATAATGTTTTTTCATTGCTTTACAAATACTCTAAGTTTTGAAAAGTCTTTTTCAACTTTAACTGTTTTTTCAAAACTTTACATTAATAATAGTGTAATTGAATTGCTAAGTAAAGCCGGTTTAATTAAAGAATATTTCCCCTTAAAATAGAAGAGCGATTTTCATACAATCCAACTAAAAGCAAAAGATTGACTTTATAGGATCACCTCGGTGATCAATATAATGCCTTCGACTTAACCGAAACTCGTAGGTTGGGTTGGGGGTGTTACACTTCCCCTCCTTTTAACGCACCTAAGCTAGGGAGACGAAAGAAAGAAATAAAAAATGTATATTTTTTAGAAATTCTAAAGTAATGACTTAAAATGATAGTAAAAAATTCAATAATAAGAGATAAATTTATCTTGTGAAATCTTAATAAAATAGTGATTAAAATATCAATAATTGAACTATCTATGAAACTCCTAGAAAGATTTCTAGAAACATCGATAACTAAGAAATAAAAGAAAAATTACTCCACTCTAAAAAAACTTTCTTCCCACAAAAAAGAATGAAAACTTCATGTTTATTTAATTTTGTCCAATTTAACTAGCCAACCTCCTTTCATAGATATTTACATGATAATGTTTGAAACAAAATATAAACTCTAAAAAGTAAAAATTTTGGCATTAATAATTTAATTTATAGTTGAATTCTATCTAATAAATAAAAAATAAATTAAAAACTCTTAAAACTAATTAAATATTTGGCTTTACATGTGTTATATAAAGGGTACTCTAATTAAATGAATAAATAAATATAAAATATGTAAAATAAGTAACATAAAACTTTAAAACTTACCTAAAAATATCCTAATTCTACCCGAAAGATAAGTTATGTTTTAGAATATTAGGTTGATGTCAACCTCAAATAGTATTATAAGTAAGATAGGTGAAATTAAGATTACTACATCAATTGTTGCATAGAAGATGGAAAGTACGAGTTTGCCATATTTTGAGAGTTTAGAATGAAGTTGCGGATCATATGACTAAATATGTTGCAACAAGAAATTTTTTGCTCTAGTTGTTTGAAGTTCCACTAAGTTCAATAAAAAATTTGTTGATTGTTAATCGTAATAATTCTAGATCAATTTAATATTAATTGTTTGATGTAGTTGCTTTGTTCCGTGTTTTTTTTTACCAAAAAAAAAGTTACGTAGAATAAACACAATTCCAGAGCTAATATCAACTTAGAGCATTAGGAATAATAACAAACATCGACTTTTTGCCGACACTTGAATTTCTCAAAAAACTTCTTGCCCTATATTTTTCTGGAGTTGTCTCAATCTCACTTAAGGTCTTAGGTTTGACTCCTTTCACTATGTCTCTGATTTTTTTTTTTGTTTTTTTTTTTTGTCAATGGAGGAAAAAAAAGAAAGGATTAAAAGAGGAAAATATCTTACAATATATTGTTTTTATTATTAAAATTATTTATAAATTAATAATTTTAAAGTTTTTTATTTTTCAAGGTAAATGATGTGACGTTGTCACATATAATAATCTTATACTATCACGTCATTTTTTGTTATCACATTACAACTATTGGCTAAAAAAATTCAAATACTAAGCTGGAATAAAAGAAAAAAAAACCATAAGTATCAAGTTAAAGTTAGTGTCAAGTTCAAATACCAAACAAGTATTTAAGCCAAAATATAAACTAAATTTTAGTTAGTTTGATTTATTTTGGATTTGATCAAAGTATCATTCATGTTTCTTTTATAGTTTATGAAAATTAATATTTTGGGGATCTGTGATTGATTTCTCGATAATATTATCTTTAGTGTTTGAACTCGAGTTCTCTCACTAAGACGACAATATGTCTTCTCATTATACACAACACTTATTAGTTAATTAGTATGAACTTTAATGTAATATGTATTTTAAATTTAATACAATATATATTTTTTACAATTGCACCAAACACAGTCCATATGCCATGGATAAATTTTGTCCATTTCTTTTCAATTTCTCGTCTGTTGACTTTGTACTAATTTGATTTTACATACTAATTGTTCGAATATTTATTTATACACGTATTATATTTGTAATAGTAAAATTTTTAAATAAAATTATCGTTAATAATTTATATTAAAAATAAGGGTAATTATTTGGTACAGACAGTGAAAAATTCTCATTCCACAAGCAAGGTTGAGATTTTGTCACATATTTTTTTTAATTTTTTTTTTAAAATACAACTCAATTACACATTACAAAATCTCAAGTTAAAATTTTCCACTACCTAGGAGGGTTGAGCAAAAAATTGACCAAATCGAGTTGAACCGACAATTCAATTTTTTTATAGTTCAGTTTCGGTTAGATAATGTCATTGAACCACATCAATTTGATTTTGTTTCAGTTTATTTCATTGGACACCGAAAAATCCAAAAAAAAAAAAAAAGAAAGTTTAAAAATTTCAAAAAAAAAATCCAATATTTTTGAACATATAAGGCCAATACAAAAACCCATTTAGAACCTAAAACAAAATCCATTGCTTCTAAATTCTAAAAATAACTTTTATTATGCTTTTACATATCCTATAATTAAATAAAAATAAACCCTAAATCTAATTTGAGTGTCAACCTCTCACAAATTCATTGTTTATTTATTATTATTATTATTAAAATTTATAAGAATTCAAGTGTTCATCTCGGTTATACTTAATACGTCATTGTATTTATTCTTCAATTATTATTATTGTTAAAACTTTTAAAATTTTGGTTATCAATTAACATTTCCAAGTTGAACTATCATTACACATTGAGAGTTCTAAAATATAAATGATTTAATATTTGATTATGTTCAATGAAGATCGAGAGTAATTAAATTAAGGTTTAATTAGATTTTTAACAAATATTTATGATTATAAATTTTACAATTTAGTTTTCATATAAATTTATTAATTAAGGTTTTATGTATAATTGAAAAAATTGTTAAATAGTGTTTAAAAACATAAAACAAAGATAAATTTATTTAATTAAAGTTGAAAAGTACAAATCCAAAAATAAATTTATCTAAGTAAAATCCAAAAGCTAAAATCTGAAAAACAATATAAAAACTTAAAATCCGTACCAATTAAGTATGGTTCGATAATAACCGGTTTCTTATGTTAATTGGTTGAGTTTGCTTTGAAAAATGAAAAAAACAAAAAAATCAAATACTCCAACTCAATTAAAAAACTAAAAAACAGAACCGAACCGAGCCATCTCACCCTTCTACCACAGCACCGGAAAAATATTGGAAGATGGGCCTTCTATAAAAAGTTAGAATTTGGGTGGATCTGAGGTACTAAGGCCCAGTTAAGCCCCAACAACTTAAAAAGAAAGTATTATTAGGGTTTTTTATTTAGAGAGAGAAGCAAAGGGAGAAACCAGGAAACCAAACCAAACTAGTGAGCCGCAGCTTCTCTTCTTCTGTATCCCAAAATGGTTGCTTTTAGGGTAAGTTCAAATTTCTATTTCTTTTCTTTTTCCATTTTTTGTTGTTGAGAAAATGGTGATGGGATTTTGGGTTTTGATTTTTGATTTTTGATTTTTGATTTTTCTTTGAAAAAAAAAAACAGTTTCATCAATACCAAGTGGTGGGCAGAGGTCTTCCTACAGACGCAGATGAGCATCCCAAGATTTACCGTATGAAGCTTTGGGCCACTAACGAAGTCCGTGCCAAATCCAAGTTTTGGTCTGTAAATTTGCAATTTGCTGATAATTCCTGATTTCGTTTGTTTTGATTTCCTTGATGAGATAGGGGATTGGAATTTTAATTTTGGTTCCATGTTTAGGTATTTTTTGAGGAAGCTGAAGAAGGTGAAGAAAAGCAATGGACAAGTTTTGGCCATCAATGAGGTATTCAACCTTACTTGTTCTTCAATTTTGAACCCCCCATTAGTGTATGGCTTAAGCAAGCTAATTGCATTGCATTTTATCATATAGGAACCTTATATTATATTGTTCATTAACTTCTACTATTTAGTTGTGTTGATTAATGATGAAAGATTACAGTTACTCTGTTCATTCATAATTGGGAGTTACTGCATTATGACATACAAGGTGTTTAAGAAAAGAGGGGGAAAAGCAAAAAATGTTGGCCTAATCACATAATTTTAACTTGGAGGTTCTCTTATGCCTATATTTTAAGAGAAAAGGTGTTGTAAATAAAACACATTGATTTTTGGTTCATTGTTTATTTTAGAAGAGAAAGCATTTTAAGCATTAATATCTTTCTTAATTTGATTGCTTTGTTTACCATATACTAGATGTAGAGTTGTCACTGCTAAACATGGTAGGCTTATGTTCTATCCTCTCGGTTTAGTTTAGCCAGATCTTGTTTCTCAAGAGGGAATGATGTTTCACCATTTCCATGTATATGGAATTAGACATTTTAAGCCACCCGAGTTAATTTTTGTGTGTGTTTTAAGTGTTGCTTATTGGATAAGAAATGTTCTATTTTTTAAAAAAAAAATGATCTTCACATACTTGAGCTTGAAATGGTCTTCATCTAGAAACATGTTTTGATCAATCAGTTTGATTGGATTTAAAAGAAGCATCATGCTAAATGAATAGCCTTAGATCTAATCATGGATGGTATTTAGTTATTCATCTGAGCCTGGTATATCAGGTCATTTGATGCCACCAGAATGAAGTACCACTGTGAGTGAAGATAAAACCTTAGATTTTGAGAAACGAAAATACTTCTTAAAACTCTCTTGTACTGGGAGTTTGGATGTTTTGGAGTTGGGACAGTTGAGCTATGTGAATGAGACTAGGGACAGGGGTAAGGATCCAAGTTTCGGGCACAGTAATTCTTGAAATCTCAAAACAGGGGAGTCGGGGACACTATCCAAAAGTCGGACACGGAGTCTCCCATTTAAAAAATATAATTTTTTTTATGCCTCTCATAACCTAATTTATTTCCAGCCTTTGCTTTTCTTTTGAAAGGTTTTTTTTTTTTTTTTTTTAAGCTTTAACTTTTGGCCCATTGTGAATTATAAAATAATGGACTGGTCTGGAGTCTGGACCGATAAAAAAACCCCTAGAAAAGTGAAAAGTCACAACATTAGTCTTCTTCTCTATGCCGCCTGCTGCTGGGGCTTTACTTAGCAGATTTTTTTTCCTTTTCCTCCAGCAATTTCTGTCAGAAGTCGTCGATGGTCGACGTCATCGCATCTGCTGCGTATACACCTTTCTTTTTCCTTTCCTCCTGTTTTTTTTTCCCTCAGTTCTCCCTGCATTGTGTCCGTTGATTTTTGCTGGATCTGATCCGTTTCCAGTGTTGGAATCCATGTTGGATCGTGTTGACACCGGTACAACACCCCTAACTGCCAAGTCCGGGTAACAGAGCAGTTGAGTAGAGTAGACAACATGCTTACATATTTACCCGTGCTTTATACCTTAAATTAGTGTCAAACCTTGTAGCAATGCATTTGTGCTTTGATGCTGGCTCACTTGTGTTCCTTTGTTATTTTAAAGAGAATGATGCATTGTTCCTAAATTACCATGAAACCAATTTTTTTCTCGCAATAAATGTTTTTGATTGCAGATCTTTGAGAAAAACCCTACCAAGATCAAGAACTATGGCATTTGGCTGCGATATCAAAGTCGAACTGGTTATCACAATATGTACAAGGAATACCGAGACACAACCCTCAATGGTGCTGTAGAACAGATGTACACTGAGATGGCGTCTCGTCACCGGGTGAGGTTTCCTTGTATTCAAATCATCAAGACAGCTACCATCCCAGCAAAACTTTGCAAGAGGGACAGCACCAAGCAGTTCCACAACTCCAAAATCAAATTCCCACTGGTATCCAAGAAGGTCAGGCCACCAACTAGGAAGCTCAAGACGACATACAAGGCAACCAAACCCAACTTGTTTATGTAGTTGTCTTTCATGGCTGGTGGTGATAGGTCTAATGCCTTATAGTTTGATTACTTCCCTTGTTAGATTGAGAGGGGTTATCAAATTTTGAACACACTATATTAACTTTTATAGTTCTTTTATGTTTCGAAGATTGTGTTTTGATGACTTTACTTTTTAATTTAATGAACATGGTGAATTTGCTAATTTCTAGTTGGTGAATGATCTGTATAATGCATCTGCAATGCATGGTGCGGATACATTTTATTGTGCAATTTGATATTAACTTTAATTTGGTGAATTTATTTGAAATTTTGGTTGTAATTTAAATATATACATAGAACTTTAATTTTAAAGAAAGAAATGTATCAATTTATTTTTAAATGGGGTAGATATAAATATTTTTGTGTAATATAATATAAAATGATGCAATACTACTAATTGTATCAATAATTTGATTCATGTATAAAATTGTACAAATTAAAATTTATGTATGTAGTTACATATTAAATCAAAATTAAAATATAATTTTGATATTTATCTTTTTTATTTTCTTCGGACTTTTTATTGTCTTTAAATATCTGCATTAGTGTGGATCCTAGCATTTGAAGGATTTGAGAGAACTATTGCATCAAAACCAGAAAATGTGGGAATTTGAGAGAACCAATAATTAGTCTAAAATCGAGAACTGGTTTATGCGGAAAAGCTTGAAAAAACTGATGTGTTTAAACTTTTGGCTCAGTTCGGCCAAAAAGCATCCACTTGGTTCATCTCTACGTATGGTGGATCTGCAACCGGTAGTGCATCTTGACCTCACGAGAACCAGTGAAGGGTGAACAAAAATGGAGAATGAAAGATACTCGAAAATTGTGGCTGTATGGATGAGAAAAAAGAACCAATGAACGTAAACGAGGAAGTTCTAGGCTTCAGCACCACCTAAGAAACTTGGTAAATTTACCCTGACGATGAAGTTCTAGGCTTCAGTTTTTATTTTTTTTATATAATAGACAATTTTTTTTTTTTGGTTACAAATCTGGTTAACACCACGAAAAACTAGCATAGACACCTATTACCCATTAGCCCGTTATGAATGTGGATAGAGTGGAGGAGGTGCTTGATATTATCAAGTGTTAGTTGGAGATTTCATCCTACTTTAGTGCGTTCACGAATGATATTCAACCATTTTTGTCACTTCCAAGAAACTTACGTGAAGAAATATTATGATTTTTTAGAGTAAGAATAGAATGGAGAGTGAGAAACTTGGCATGAATTTTGTTGACAAAATTGAAGCTTCCAATGGACAAAATCTGAAAACCGCTATAATCCTGAACGATAGTAGCTCCACCAGTCATGTTATTTCGCCTGCAATTGACATTACAATGTGGAGAGGGAATTTGCACCTGTCTCAGGAGCTTGATTCCTTGACTGATGATTTTGCGAAATGTCTAGAGAATCGTGCAGGCTTTGAATCTTGGGAATTGCCCTATTGGTGAGGGTTCAGCCATCCAAAAGATGAGTTCAGTCCTTGATTCCAAATTATCCAAAGGGTACAAAACATGTAAGTGTAAAGTTGCCTCGAGTTAAAGAGAATCAATGTTGTTTGAGTCAAGCCATTGACGAAACTATGAAGATAAAAGGAGGAATTTGGAGGGCATCAGATCAGAGGACAAAAGGAGTGTCGAACCAGACAGCCCAAGCAAAACATCATTCAAGGAACAGGTGTTTCGTAGATTCTCTAAAAAGCTTGCAAAAAGGACAGAGATTATCAGCATTGGAGAGCAGATCCTTAGGTGGGAGACAAATTATGGAGTTTTTCCAGAGAAAAATGACAAGCATATCGACGTGAGTGGTTGAACTAATTGATAAAAGGAGGGCATAAACATTTTTAATGGAGAAGCGACGTTGAAATCGAATTTCCAAATAATTTTATCTTCTCCATATATCGAGAGTGTTCTGCTAAATATAATAAACAGATTAAAAGAATCAATTTTAATATTTCAATTTTCTCATGATAGACCGAGCCTTTCAACACCTTAAACCATAAGAGTAGGGGCTGAATCCTAATTCACACCTTATAAACCATCAGTTCAATCACTGATTCGGGTTTAGAAGATGACCAAATTCACAAGTTCTTTTATGAGCTTTGATAGGGGTTGTAGTCCAAGGAAAGACTGGTACTTGAGGTGTCATTGGAGCTGAAATGAGGTCCTTTTTGACAGCAAACTATGAACGGTGCCACAACTGATCGCTACTCTGTTGTCGAGGGTGACATGATATTTTCCCTAGACAATTAACTGCAACACAATATCACCTATAGGCAAAAGATAAACTCAAGACCAGCGAGCCTCGCATCATAGCATCCCATCCAATACTTCTATAACATTGAAGCAATCTCACTGGCAAAGATTTAGACTACTTGCACCAAGGCAACACTCACAAATTTATTGTCTGTTACACTCAATCTGCAATCTCTATTTCTCTTCATAAATGTTCCCACAACACTAGCTTTTCTCCCTTAAAACAAGCAAAAGAATATACACAACAATACCTGAAACTGCAAAATCATTTGCATTTATAATGATGACAACGTTAATGTGATCATCTACATATATATATATAACTATGAAACACCTTGGAATGACAATCGATCCCGAAGAGTGTCAAAAAGTGAGGAAGCTGCTGCATTTTGTGCAAATGTTAATTTCAATCTACCCAGCAATTCACCATCTTTTGCTTGAGAAGCTGCATCAGCAGCTTCTTTGGCCATGCCAATCCTAGCATATGCCTGTCAGTCATAACCATAGACAGATCTTGAGCAAGGATATAACGATAAAATTTTATTACATCTACTCTAATCAGAAACAATATCACTTGCAGATCGATTAAATAGAAAAGTCAAAACCAATTATAATTCCCATGAAAGTGGGAGAACTAAAAGATCAAATTAGACATGTATTGTTACCTCGGCCCTTTCACGGAGATCAGCAAGCTTGGGTATATATTTTAGAGCTTCACCTTTCTCATCAGCATCAATGCATGCCTCAACAAATGGCCTATAGCCTGTTTGATGCAGACAAGTAAAAAAAAAAAAAAAACAGAGATACCGTAAAACACTAATAGGCCTTGCAGAAAAATAGGAGAAGAAACACTCATTGTTGTGAAAAAGCTAATTTAATTCATGTATTCAAACAAACTCAACATATTTTACAGCATGAACTATTTCTGCACACATACTCTTCTGAAACAATAAAGAAGTCAAAGGGAGACAAGCATTTCGCATATGAATTAGCTAATACACAAAAGTACCATATGTTTACTTCACAAAAATAATTTAGGCTAAACCTACTTAAGAAACAACTAACTAAACTCTTCTTTCTAATAAATCAAGTTAAATTTTAATGTAAACAAATTTCTTTACTTTTCCCATTTTACTTTGTTTCTTCCTTTTGTATAATTCTTTTATCCCAGCCAAATCAACAATAAGGATACCAATATTGGGAAGAACGTAAACCTTAAGAAAATCCAGCCTGTGTCACTTCATCTTGTGATGTTAATTTAGAATCCAAGATCAGGTAATATCAAGTAACAAAGATCACTTGCAGACAATGCAATTATTATATTTTTCATAATAGCAGGTAGCCTAGATCACTTGCAGATATGCTTGATTTATGTCACCTATCTTCCGCCCTGTAATTGAACAAGAATGTTGATAGCTTACCAATTGGTGGTCTCTTCTCTTTTGAGAACTTCTCAAGAGCCTCCCAATCTCTAATTGTAGCCAAAGCAAAAACTTTAAGCCAATACCACCTCTTCTCAGAAACCTGAGACAAGAAAGCAATAAAGCAACAGTTATGATTCAATAAGTAATTTGAGCAATCTAAAAGGATGATGCCTAAATTGTCAAAGATGCTGAAGAATAAATGTTATATGTTGTGTGCCACCAAGGGAAATTCTTTCAGCAAGATAGAATTTAGGGGAAGATTTTTATGTGTGTGGCTAAATAGAAAGTAGGGGCACTTTATGAACCTTGAACTCGGTCTTCACTTTCATTGCAGCACGATGATTCCCCAGAACAATACATGTACGTATAGTATCACTGATACTTGAATCAACAAATATGGCCTGCTTTGTACTTACTTCTAACTCATGTTGTATTCTGTAACATTTGGAAGTATTTGAAAAAGTACACAAATAGGTAACCATATTAGTAGGCAACTCATTTTAGAATAAAAATAAAAAGAATATTGAACGAGAAAAAAAGTACATCGATTTGCTTATAATGGTTGGAAACTAGGACGGACTATTGACAAACTATAATCTTCAATCATGACATAAAATTTCCTTTTTCTAATATAGTCTACATCTTGCTTATGAGCACGGAGAATCCATCCTTGGCTTTATTATCCCACTTTTCCCATATTGGAAGGTTTTTTTTTTTTTGTTGGTGGTCAAACTTAAACTGATATAAAGATACACCATCACTTCATTCTTCCCACATATTAAGCATAATAGACCAACAGAAACATATGAACCTATAATGTCGACTCTGAAAGTAGGAAACAAATAATTTGAATTCTAACCCATCTTAAGAATCACATTAAAAACCATTTGGCAGTAGACCACAGGCTTATCTTTAAGAGAGCTGAGAACAAACCACAAGGTGACAGTCTTGTCGCTTTTCTTTAATAATACAATATTAAGCATCCAACATAAAACCAAATTAGCATCAAGCACAAATGGGAAAAAATACTTTGCCACTACCCCAAGTTTTGGCTTTTACATAGACATTATCATGTAGTTTATGCATCTCATCAACTATGTTAGGCATTTGTAGTTATTTGCTAATTAGTTTAGGCCACTCCAATTGCAATTTAGTTTGGAGTTTGATGCCTTGAAAAAAAGCACAATAAATTGATATCCCTCACCTCAACAACTTTGCATGCTCCTCAGCAGCCTTGGACTCAAAGGTATGTTCCTTGGTTTCTGCAAAAAGATGCTGGGCCTTGTCAATTAGTTTTATGCGTGGACCATGAAGCGGGGATCCTTTGCTTGCCATTGGATTTTTTCCAAGTTCCCATGACTCCTTCCACAAAAGAAATGCAACTTCCTACAATACAACAAACTTTACATCAAAACAAAATGGACAATCATTATTCACATATCCAACCAACTATAGAATTGTAACTTGGTAGGTCTTTGATGCATATTTAAACTTTGACCAGTAGAAAGCTTAAAGATGAACAAAATTTCAACTTACAACAGAATGATGGACTGAATGAGCAAGGAAGAGAAAGAAATTCATCCTTTTGTTTTCCTAGCCATTTATGAATTTACCATCAACCTTTAACTTCCCCATCTCTTATCTACTGTTCTGATGGCAAGAAATGCCTAGGACGTCTTCATTGCTTAATATTAGATATTTAATTACTCATTCATTCATCATAGCACTTGATCATTTACACAGAACAGGAGGCACCTGGTTTCATGCCTGAATTTTATGCATAGTTACCTACTTATCTCCTTGAAAAATTCCTCATAGATCAATTAGATTGGCAAATTAAAATATTGCAGGGTTGTTAGTGGTCACGTCAAGCAGCATTTGATAACAAATACGAATTAAAATCTTTGATCCATAAGGAGAGCCTACACCAGTAAACTTCTTTGATCCATGAAATGGGTAGTTGACACAGTAATAGAGGTCAACAAGTTCAGCCATAGCTGAAAATTAAGAACTCATAAAACTGATAGCTGATTGAAATAATCCACAAGTCTTTGATAATCAGTAAACCTTGTATATTATATCATCTGAAAAATTAGCATACTCGATACTCTTATTATCAGAAACCCAAGCAATCTAATGACTTCAAAGCCGGGATATCTTTCCAATGCCAGATATCATTCAACAACAGACAATATCTTTTTTGGCAGTTGAATCTATTTCTTATAAACCATAATAAGAATCAGCAAGAATAGAAATAACAATAATGATAATAACACCAATAACATCAACAATAATTCTAAGAATGATAAGTAGTATAGCAACAAAAGCACCGAAAGCTAAAACTTACTTGAAGTTGTCCAGTCGAAAGAAAGAAATCTTTCAAAAATTCATGCTTATAGCACCTGAAACACAAAATATCATGAATAATCAACAATAAACATTGACCCATATAATCAAAGAATCTGAAAATTACAAAATACTTGATAAAAGCTTCATTTTGACCACCATTATCAAATAAATGACCGTAATAGCTCGATGGCCACCAGAACCAGAGCAAACACCTACTCAAGGAAACAATCCAAAATTGACAATAAAAGCATACCTCCTAAAATGATATAAATACAATTTTATCATTATTCAATAACTTCCACTACTTAATACTATAAAAGTATAACAAGCATCTAAGTGGTGCACCATGTCTTGCCCCTTGTATGATCTATTCAGCCTCTCAGATAACGTATCACGTCTAACTAGATCATGATTACATGTAGCCTTTCATAATTTTAATTTGGACATTTATTTGCAAACTCAAGTGCTATTAAAAATAAAATATTTAGGAATAATAATAATAATAATAATAATAGTATTCCTTGAGTACCTACCTTGCATAAGATATAAACAAATCACGTGGTAGGGGTCTAGCCTGAATCATTCCAAAGAACTCCAAAGGTGGCCTCTGCATGAACAGAAATGTAACCAGTTCAAAAAAAATTTATTGGCAACTCCATGTCTAGTATCCCCAGGCTACTCATGACAGGTAATTAGAAAGAATTCAGTGAGGAAAGTCAAACCAAGTCCTTTTACATAGATGATGGAAACCCTAAAAATTTCAAGTATCACCAGGCTACTCATGACAGGTAATTAGCAAAAGACATACAACAAGGAAAGTGAAACCGTCTCTAACCTCAACATATATTAACTTAATTTTACAGTTTGTGTAACAAAGTTCCTTGTTCTATCAAAGCAGTACCTTTTGCCAGATATGGAAAAGAACAAGATAGACAAGGTCAGTGTCACCGCTTTCTGTTGCCTTCATCAAAGCAGTATCTTCTTCTCCTATGCTTAACAGAAGCGGCACCTGAAGTGAAATGATCATAATCAACATGCTTAATATGGTAAGATCTCAAACAGTACCTTGTAAACAAA
Source organism: Gossypium arboreum (assembly GCF_025698485.1). Lineage (NCBI taxonomy): Eukaryota > Viridiplantae > Streptophyta > Magnoliopsida > Malvales > Malvaceae > Gossypium > Gossypium arboreum. The sequence continues at coordinate 14,877,350 of NC_069076.1, read as the reverse complement.
ATGTAATCATATAAGGATAAGGAATTTAACCTGTTTAGAGGAGCGAGGTTCATGCTCAACAAGCATAGCAGCTAACTTTCGCCGGCCATTCTTATCTGCATGAGCAGCAACTGCTGCATATGATATCCCTCTGCATAATTTTAGCTGAAACTCAAAAGGCACATTAATTCAGGTAATGAATTTGCATGAAATCAAATTAAAAAATAAACCAACATTCTTTGGCTACCTTATCAAGGAGAATTTCTAAGAGAGTGGCATCTGGAATTGCTAATGAAGCTGTTATCTTCGAGCATGCCCAATGCATTATCACCACCTCCTGAATGAAACCAATCAGTGGAAAATGAAATCTTATGTATATCATTTTATACTTTCTACTTGCCCAATAAAATGCAGCATTTAGTTCAAGTTATGAAAACATAAAAATTAATGAAGGCCTAACCTAATTCCCATCAAACAAATGAAGTTTGGGTGCAGTCTTATGGTTTAACTCTCCTTCTATGTATAAAGCAAAATTTGTGGAAATTTAATATAGGCAAAATCAGTGATCCAAACTTACTTGATTCATTCCAACATACTCTGATATCCGTAGTGCAAGAAGGTGGCGATGGGCATTAATCAAACGAGCAATCAGCACAGATGGTGTAAGCAACTAAGAGAAGCACATTATTCAGTAGGGAAAGTTAAAAAATAAAAATAAAAATTCAGAATCAAATTTAAAATGCAATCATTAAATCTTTAAGACCTTATATTGATTAATACTGAGAGGGATGCCAATCTCAGGATCACGCACAGCATTTAAGACCCGCAAGGTTTTACACATCTCCTGAATGCGATCACGTTGAAAAGTACTGCCAAAGCCAACTGGATATCATTATCAGGAGCATAAATCATAAGGGAAACAAAACATCCACGGTAGAAGGTAGCTACAGAATTAGTAAATTATCATCACGATAATAAAAAAAAAATGCACCATGGCTAATATAGGAAAAGTGGAGATTGCAGTAGCCAAAGAAAACCTAAAAGTGAAGAAAACTATGCTGGCTTCCTAAAACCATTTACACTTCTTGTAAATACAGCCTACAAGGTGTAGTTGGCTTACCACATGCCTTCCAAAATGCAGGGAATGTAAAGAGGCACGTGGAAAACTTTAGAACTATGTAAACTGGACAAAGAATAATAAATGTGTGGGCAACAGCTTGATGATCTTTCAACTAAAGATTCCAAATCAAAATAAGAACAGTAAGGCTCATTTTCAGATATGTGTTGCTCAATAACAACATAAATTGGTAAAATTACAGACTTAAACTAAGCAAATTTCAATCTTGTTTGACAACCATATAAACAACTAAAACAGTCAGCAAAGAAAACCTAGAACACATCACCCCAAACATGTTTCAAAGTTTGTTTCTCATACACCATACAGCGCTTGATACTGTCCAATGTTCCCCACCGTGTTACTTTATTACCTGTCACTGCACTATACAATTTTTTATGTGCAATTTCAAAGTTATTAAGGATAGTGTTGGATAAATGGGTTCCAAAATTCAATATATGCAGTTCCCAAACAAATTAACCAAGTTCAGTTCTTCACTTTTAAATACATAAGATGTAGATTCATTTGTGTGACTTCAATCTTAAAAGCATTTAAAACTAACAGTAATAATTCAAATTTTGATTTCAAATACAAAAAGTTCACTTTTATAACTCAGCATATAACCACGAAACATATTTGATGTTTTACGATTAAATTTTTGCATTTTTATAGGTTTCAGTTAAGGAATTAATGGATACCTGCAATGCATTGTCTGCTTATGATATTTAAATCTATATAAGCAAAGAAAACTGAACTCGGTAGTTGCAATCAGTTTGATGATATTCATCAGAACTCCATACAACTACAAAAGGTATGCATATGAATTACATCTAAATAAGTTTCCAGCATCATCTTATCTTAACCTCCATTCTCATTTTTTTTTTTTTTAGTAACACCACCAGCATAAAATGTTAGATTCCTAAAGCTTTATGTTCTATATGCATCCCAATACTTTAACAAAAGCATAACCATTCTATTTAAATTCACTGAATCCATGGTTTTACATCTGGAGATTATCAGTCGCAGAACAATGACAAGTGTCTAGTTTAGTGCTAAACATGAAATCAAAGGAACTCAAATCAAATTTCAAGATGCTTTCATTTTCAAAACAAGCAGCTTGATCTAGCATCATATCAATCAAACAAGAATTCCAACTAACCTGCAGAAAGCTTGTCCATAGCTTGCAGCTCTTAATAGAGTTCTTTGACGTGAAACATCAAATTCATGACCAGCAGCATCAATGCAGGCTTCAACAGCCTCAGGCAAGGATGACTGAATCAATCTCAAATTTTCATCTGCCTGATAATAAATAGGCAACAAAAATATCTTTAAGAAATCATGCCAAGTAAAAATCATTCCGCCTCAACAGCAAACTCATTTCTTTATCGTTTCTTCCCTGAACTGTGGTTATTTTAGAGGAGAATGAAAAGGGGAAAAAATCATGATTATTAGGATAGTAAGGATAAGAAGCCCGCCAATAGCACTTAACATATTCTGTGCATATACACCAACATACATCAGCAAATTTTAAACATATATCAAGCAGCAATACAGCTAGCTTTATCTTGCAGCAAAGAAATCAGCGAAGTTGGCAACATTTACCAAACTAAACTCGAAATCAAATATTTCTCTCAGTAAAAGAAGGCATTGGTACCTTGGCACTTCTCCGGTCAAAATGATCCAAGGCATCATAAAGCAATGCAGCTGGTGATGTGCTACCAATTTTGAATATAGATACAGTAGAATCTGGAACCCGTTGCAGAAACTCCAAACTTGTGTTCGATAAAATCCTCACTCCATCACACTCTGGGATCAAAAGCAGTGGCTCATCGTAAAAGTAATGCACTGGATCTCCCCGAGGGCCCACCATCAACAATGGTGTATCATCCCAATATAGAAGTACACTATCCAGTCCACACCAAGCTAGCTGCTCTGGAGGAAGAGCTGACTGTATATGCACAATTAATCAATAACAAGCAAAAGTAAAAACTGAAAAACAGAGGTTAAAATTCTGAATGAAGGAAACAATTAGTAGCATTCAGATTCCTCCACAGAAATTAAATGGATTCACAACATTTCCATCAAAGCACTAAAGTTCACACAGTTATGAAACATCTATAATAACTATAACATCACTCATTTTCCACGCATTAAAATATGAATTTCTAAAGCTCCATTTATCTCTTACTTCTGTTCTTGTTTTTATCTCTTAAAAACTTCATTTAAAGCAAAAGCAGCTAGCAATTAATTAAAAATGATCAAATGAATAGTGTAACTTCAAATTCTAACAAAACTGCTCTACATAAAACTATGATCATATATTTTGTTCTCTGAAAGAATTCAAAACTATTCATATATTTTGTTCTATGTATGAAGGCAATCAGCAAAAGCAACAGCAAGTGGCACCAAACCAAATAAATAAAACTGATCAAACGCAATCAGATTTATTGTCCCTATAGAATTTTAATGATTTCACAAACATTTTTATGAATGTTATTGAAGTTTTAAGCAACATTAGTACTACCATCTTGAACATTTCTACTTTCATCATTTCAACAAATCAAAAAACTTCTAGAAAATTGGGTTTTTATAAGTTGTTCTCTACAATCAAGATATAAACATAAGTAATTACATGAACCAATTAAAAAACAAAAAAGCGAGGAAAGAAACATATCGAACTAACCTCACAATTATACTCCAACAAAACTCCCTTGAAATTAATATCCGTCACCAAAATCCGCCCATCATGCGTAAAAATGGCCAAATATTTGCCATCCCAAGAAACAACCATTTTCTGAACCGGACCCTGAACCGCTTCCCCATCCACTCTCTGTACTCCATCTTCATCCACAATCAAAATACCATCACCAACGCCGACCAACACTTCCACATTCCCCGAAACCGTGTATTTTGGCTCGATAACCGCCATGCAATTGGGCAAATCCTCCGTCCCCGTCTCCGCAAGCTGGCAGGGACGCATCACCTTAAAATCGGGGATGCAAAACAACAACCCTCCTTCGGTCAAGCACACAACGCCGTTTCCCCAAAAAATGCATTCCACCACGTTTTGCTCGAAACACTCTTTTCCGAGCGTTACGTTGGGTTCGATCAGCTCGGCGTGGATGTTGTAGCGGTAAACGGTGCCGTCTTGGACGATGCAGATTAGGGTTTGGTCTTCGGTCCAGGACATGCCGATGAGACGACCGCCGGGGTTTTTCCATACGGTATCGGAGATCAGGACGCCGGAGGAAGTGAAGATGCGAAGCTTCCGGAGAGCTGATTCGGAATAGAGCTGGACGATCTTGGAATCGTCGCGGATGACGGCGATCGGGCCACCGAAGGGAGCACAGGCGACCTTGTTGCGGGATAAGTCAATGTTTTTCCATCTCAAAGGGTAGAGCTCGGGCTTGCGGTAGTAGCGGTTATAGAGGAGCTGCCATTCTGCAGCTACTGAAACATTGGCCATTTTATGGTTTGAGAGTGAAATTGAGGAGAAATTAAGAGGTTTGGAGAATTATGAGAGCATGATGTGAGATCGGGGTGGGAAAGGCAGCGATTTGCTTTTCTTTCTCCTATTTTCTCAAATATCTCTGTTTTCAGAATCAGTATTTTTTTATTTTATTCGATTATTTGAAGATTTGAATCAGATTAAACGTTGGTTATTGGAATTTATCAAATATTATTTTGTTAAATTATTTATGTCAAAATAATATAGATTTTAATTTTTTTGCAATTAATAATTCTTTATTTTGTGAAAAATAATTAATAATATACATATTTAATTAAACTGGTATCATATTTAATTATATTTTGATATTTAGCTTTTAAGTAAATTTATTGTTTTTAAATAATTTAAATTTTACAAAAATATTTAATTAAACTATAAGATGTTTTCTAGATAATTGAACATGGGAATTGGGTTAATATATTTATTATTTACTGTTTAATAGGATTAATATATTTATAATTTTTATAATTTTGTAAATAAAATTTTATCTGCATTAAATTATAATTAAAAATATTTTTAAAATATTTTTATATGATAAATATTAATTCTATTATAATTTTAATTTATTTAATATAATCCCTATAATACATGCACTTACTAGGAACTTTAGTCCATTAGTATCTTTTGTGCTTTATCAGATTAGTTTTTCCTCCCTTCTTCCCACTGTTTATTCCCTCCCATTTCTGCATTTATTGTTATATATTTCCAACTTAATTAGTTGTTCACTGTCCTACTTCACCATACCAAGTCATCATTAGTTTTTCAATTTTTTAATAAACATCTATTGTATTAATTATTTATTTGTGTTAAATTATTAAAATAAATTTAAAGATTAAAATATATTTTAATTTTACTTTTATTTTAAAAATTCAAATTCTTTATTTTTGGATTTAAAATGTAGATTTAATTATTACGATAATTAAAATTCTTATATTAAATTTACTTGTGCTGAAATTTAAAAAAAATTACTTCGTAGTCATATAAAAATAAAAATAACATTTACGTTTGGTTCATTTGTAATAGAATAAAATTTGTAATGGAATAGATCAGAATCAATAATTCATTTGTTTGGTTGAATGGAATAGAATAAATTGTAATAGGATTCTTGTGTTTAGTTGAATGGAATAGAGTTGAATAGAATAGATATTGTAATAGTATAAGGAAAAATACTTAAATGACCAAAGTAACCTTAACAAAAAAATTTTTATATAGATAATTATTGTTGTTGTTATTAAATTTTAATAAAATTATTGTTAAATATATTTTAATAAAAATAAAAATAAATAATTTAATCATATTTTAATATAATTATTATTAAATACAATTTAATAAAATATTATATAATTTAATAAAATTCTTAATATAATCATTATTATATGAATTAAAAATCATAATATATAATATTATAAAAATAATATATAATCTACTTTATTATTTTTAAAGCTGTAATACATATTTAATGTACTAAAATATCATTAGTGAAACAAATAATTTAATTATTCTACAATAAAAAATAAAGTATTAGAAGTAATAAATTGCTTGTGACTAAAAAATTAGACACTAAATTAGAATTAATGATATAATTTAAAAGTTAATTTATGAGTTAAGTAATAATTTTAATCGATACTTTGTTACATATAACAAACATTATAATGTTGCATTTCACATTCCCATTTCATTTAAATTGTGAGAGAAGGAAAGAGTATGGCCATTGTCAATGGAGATTCCCATTATTTTTGTAGTTTCTAAAGGTCACTTTCTCAATACAGGAAAATTCTCATGACATGTATCATTCTTGTGATTTCATGCTAACCCAGCTCCACCAAATCTCTAAACTTGTATCTACAATAGGTATGCTGGAGAAGTACTCACATGCATCTCCGATTATGCACTTATCAGCCATCAAGTTGAATTTTTATCAGTATTGCCTTCTTGCTGTGCTTTAGAAGAATCTTCCTTTTTCTCCATGATCTACTGGATACCCTCTTGATATCCTTCTATGAAACTCTTAAGAGCATCTCTATATGCAGAACCCCTGTCATGTATAACCTCTGTAAAGCAGGCCTCAAAGTCTCCACCCCTCCTCTTGCAACAATCGCTATTAAATCATTTTCATAGACAACATCAAAACAATGTAAAATTTAACAAGATAAACTATAATACCAGGAAAATAAGAGAGAAAAGGGTGAGAACTAAATAAAACAAAATGCAATCACAAATGACTCTGAGCAGCAAGGGGAAAAAGAAATCGATATTATACCACAACAGTAACTTTGAAAAACTCAACACTAAGGATTTCTACAATAAAATTGAGGTCTCTCAAAACTGTGAACTTGTTCATCCTGTTGAGCCAACAGGCTTTTAGTGTAAGAACTAAGCTACTCCAGGCAAGCCAAAAGTATCTGCAAGGAATATCGATGGGATATTGATAGGCATATAACCTAAGTTTGACACAAAACTAGAATATAAAAAAGTGAAGTTGAAATAAAACTGACACTAACATAAGGATACTTCTTTACTTTTCACTCGCTCTCCCAAAATGGAAAACCTAAGGCTTTGCTTGGTTGCAGAAATCTAAAAGAAAACAGCAAACGGAACCATGTTTCCAACAAAGCACATCATTATTTTCATTTGACACTAGTATCCCTTGAATGCAAAAATGGAGATTAACCCATTAAGATAATACGGTACCTAAAAAATGCCAGGCTATCTATTTTTCCTCTAGAAGAACTTTCGTGCAATAAAAAAACGATGACAACTCTTCTTACTTTGCCAAACCAAAGCCCTGCCATCTTATTCTACCAAATTTGTCAAGCAGGAAAATATACCTTCAAACAAGTGAAAAAGCATCTTCTCAGACTAACAAAATAGAACTGTATGAATATTAGTTATGTTCTTGATTAGGATATAAGAAACTTTTGATTCCCCAGTTAGAAGGTTCAGTATCTTATGTTCCTTTCTTGTGAAGCTCTAAAAGACAAAAATATAAAACATAAATCCATGAAGAAAAATAACACATAAAAATTAATAGATCATATGCATAAACGAAAACATACTTGATCCAGGCTTTTCAACTTCCCTCACAATATGGGTCATTCTGGCCTTATAACCCAAGAATGCAGTTAATCTGCATGGCTTAGTAGGATCATCTTTAGGGAAAGCCTTCACTGAAAACCATAAAATAGTAACATAGACTAGCAATTACAAATTTGGGTACAAGTCACAAATTAAAACACAAAACAAAAACAAGTTAATGTATTTGATCTAACAATTACAGCTATGAAATAAACATTGTTAAACAATTAAGAGGGAAAACTAGGGGAAAATGAACCTTTTCCTCGATGTCAGAAGGCTCTTTTCCTCTGGAGAAAGCCTAATGACTATGCCTCAGATGCTCAAACTTGCGATGAGACATGCTTATTCACTAATAAGAAAGCAACAAAATTCATCTGAACTCAATTTGTTTCTTAATGTAAGCTATAAGCCACAAATGTGAGCAAAGCTCCATATACAAAATTATTTGAAGTCAATATACATGTTCATGAAATAATCACATTAGAAGTAAAAAGATAAACCCAAATACAAAATTGGGTATTTGAAGATTTCAACAATTACCCAAACATAAACTAGAAAATGGAAATCCACTGAATTAACCCGAACATATACATACATGTAGACCAAAACTATACAATCCAACCATAAAGTCGACAACCAGAATCCATTTGACCTAAACCCAAATTGATCCAAATACAAAATGACCAAAACATGAGCTTCAAATCCAAATCAGCTGGTCATAAAACAACCAAAACCCAAATAAAAAACAATCCGAACCCCAAATTGGCAAAACCCAAAATAAATGAAAATTTTAAAACTTAATTTGATTCAATCTACATTGATCCTACTCAAAATCAACCCAAACTGACAAACTGTTAGATCTATAAAGACGTATAGGAGATTACAACAAAATTCAAGCTAATAGGTAAACAAATAGATGGATCTGCTAGAAGTAGAAAATTGGGTTGATTAAAATTGTATTGATTAAGCTAAATCAAAATCCTTATTGAAAATTTGAAACATGACAGATCCATTTTGAAGCATTATAAAATGATTAAAAATGATTTTCAGAAATAATTCAATAAAATAAGTGTAAAATGAAAGAAAAAAGAGTTGAATCTTGATGTTGAGACATATGAAGAACAACAGATCTAGCGAACTGAATGGAAATGGATCCCCCAAAGACCAAAGGCCTATGGCGTAAACTTAACGTACGCCAATTCTCGGGCTACTTCGGTATTTCTTTCCAAAAAAAACCCTTTTTTCTTAGGATTTTTGGCAAAAAAAAAAGCCCTAATCGAGATTCCAGCCTTGATTTCTCCAATCATGGGGAAAATCCAATTCACATACAACCGCAGAAACTGAAGCTTACATCAATATGTTTTCACACCCCAAGATTAAAAAAAAACCAGAAAAGTTAACAAAACTTATTAGCAAATAGACTAAAAAAAACTTGAAAGCTAATACCTATTATTTCAACTAATTTAACAAAAAAAATTTTAAAAAAAAGAAATCAAAATGGGAGAAGAGTTACCTGAGGGAGGACTGCCGATTGTTTCTCTTCTCAAGTTTCCATCTCAATCGAAAGCCTTGTTGAGGGTTGGAGTTAGAAAAACGATTCTTAATTGAAGGCCTTGTTAGGGTTTGTGAAAGGGAGATAGAGTTGGTGAGAATAGAAGCATGAAAAAGAGGGAGTAGAGTTGGTGAGACAAGTTTGGAAGAAAATGGGAAGAAGAATGAAAAAAAGAAGAGATTGCTTTAGATGTGAGAAAGAGAAGGGTAAAGTTGAAAGTCTAACATAATTTTTCATCCAGACATTCGTTGAATCCCTATTCCTTGGGGAGGGTGCCGAATTGTAAACGGCACTTTTGCGTTAAATAAGGCTGTATTGAATGATACTGTAATAACCCATTACACCCAACCAAACAAAATTTTAATGAGAGGCCCACTGAATTCAGCTGTAATGACTTACCATTACAGCCAACCAAACATGCTGTAAAAATGTTTATGTAGATTTAAAAAAAATATTCATTCGAATCTGTCATGATAAATTTTTTTTTGGTTGAAATAATGTTTCCAAGAAAAATTGACGTTAGTATTTTGATTAAAATAGTTAATAATATTAGTATTTAGGCTAAATAATGACATTATAAAAATAAAATAATCAAAGTATGTCAAAATTAGATACATAGATTAAATCTCAAGGTTTAGCATAGTGTGAGGGTTAAAACTAAAGTTTGATCATTGCTTATAATATACAAAAAAGAAAAGAAGCAAGGCAAACCTAAATGAAATTAAAAACTAAGTATCCGTATCTAAGATTCTTATCACATCAAATTATATATAACCACGTAATATTTTAATCAAAAAAATTAATAATATTAACTATTTGAATTAACCTTTTTTTCCGGAATAAATCTTCAACTTCTATTTTATCTTCTCTACCTTCTTAATCTTATCGTGCATCCTCTTTTGCTTGGGTAGGACAAGCTTCTCCCGGTGGCATTTGAGTAGACACCAACTTTGTTGCTCTACCGTGGCATAAACCCCATCTTATATTCTACCAATGCATATTGTAGTTTTAAGATTCATTTACAGGTTTTAAGTTACCAGCAATTTGCTTCAGTGTCAGAACTTTAACTCTAAATAGTTGTTACTTTTGCAGCCAAATATGTTGGTTGTGGATGTGGAGAAGTTTGCATCACCCATTCCAGGTAATTTTTTCATTATTTTCTCATATTTCTATCATGATATTGGCCACGTCATGTGATTCAATTAAATAGACTCTGAGATTAAGTCAAGTTTGAAGGGCCTAAATATAAGATGAGAACGTTCAAATCTATGCAACGTGTACAGGTGGGCTCTTTAGGCCTAAAATTTCGTCCATATTATTTTTATTACACAGCCTTTTTAATCCTAGTTTAAATTTATGTTGTTGCGTTTTTAATATGTCTTAAAAGTATATTTTTTAAATATGGTAGTTTTTAGTTAAATTGGTTGATAGTTTAATTAGTTAATTTTATTGCATTTTAAACGTGTCTTAAAACTAGCTATCTAATATGTCCATTTCATTACAGCTTTATTATTATGTTGTTTCTTTACATGTTTAATGTGTTTTCATTTTAGCTTTATTGTTTCATTTTAAGGTGTCCTAATATCATGTTTAATGTGAGATTTAATTTTCCTAGGAGAGTCCAATGGCCGACCTATTTAAAGTTTCAAAGGGCTGCTCGTTTTTGTCAAAAGGAATCAAGAGTTTTCACACCATGTGGCTATTCGACTTTGCAAAAGCATCAATTATGTTCAAATGTAAATATGGTTGTTCGTGTGGGCTAGAAAGTGACCATTCGGTCAACACAAAGGAGCCTTAAATGCACTGTTCAAATTCAAGGAATGAATGGGCAGATTCTAGAAGCGGAATTTATTACCCAAGATGAACAAACATTTGCTTCATGAATAAGGGCTTCTTCTGCCGCGTTTAAAAAAATATTTGTGACTCCAAATCACTTTTAAAAGAAAAACTGTGCTAAATAAATTATTTTTAATTGAAATTTTAAATTTTTAGAAGTGTTTTTTAAAAATAAGAAGATAAAATTTTAGTTTTCATCTCTTAAAAACACTTTTAGTACTTAATTACTTTTTCATCCCTCCAATAACATAATATTTTCTCTTTTTTTCTTGATGCTTAATTATAAATGTGTTAAAATTATTAATTAAAAATAAAAATTTTAAAATACTAATTACAAATATTTAATGCTTATTTAAATATTTAAAATATAGTTTATATATTCTAATTAAATTTTATAATAATTAATATTTATTGCTTAAAAATATTTAAAATTTATATTTCATATATTAAAATATTAACAACAAGTTATAATAATTTTTTATATTCTTACTAAAATATAATAATATTAACTAATTTAAATATTATTTAAATGCATATTTGTTACTTGATAATAACATGTCTAAAATGGACATTTTATTTCTCAAAAGCACTTTTTAACAGCAATGCTAAACACTTAAATTTTAAACCAAACTTTTCAAAAGCACTTCTCAAAAGCATTGCCAAACTAACCCTAAGGATGCATGTATGGATGGCATGGGGGAGAAATGTAACTTAAATGTCATTCAATGGATGAACATATGTCATTGAAATCGATTCATATATGGGGTGATTCATGTTACTTATTAATGGCCAAAATTGGTTATTCATGTCCTAGTTTTAGTATAAATAGTTGGCTTGTGAACATGTAAAGGTTAGACAATATAGACTTTTCTGATTATAAACTACATTTGAGTTAATCTCTTTGCTCTTTACTAAGAACTTATCGAACTTATCAAGAATTCCTTTCTTGTGGCGTTCACCAAACTGATATTATCATTTTGTTCACCTTCCTAAAGTGTGGCGATCAACCTTATACCTTTGGTTCCAATCTCATTATAGATAGTGGGTCAAGGTTCTTTCCATCCCTAAACTTTTCGACTTTAAACAACCTTATAGAATTCGAGTCGTGTTGTTATATAATGTTGATTCTTTTCTGGTTCGTTTACATTCGAGATTTAGATCCAAATTTACTTTAGCACTATTCTCTTCTTAATTCTACCAATATCCGAGCAAATACCTATTTAGACGATCGGGCACATAAAATCGTGAATCAACTCGTTATGAGTTCACGTCAATTTCCTTGTTTGCTCTCATATTTTACTTTCAGGGTCATAACTTGTTTGCTACCATGTTTTACTTATAGCTCATTTCAGGGTCATAGCTTATTACCAGTTCAATAATTTGCACAAGTTAATATTGTTATTGGCCTTGTTTGGCGATTGGCTAATAGCTGATTGTAGTCGCTAATTTGACCAACTGATTCTATTAACTGTTTATTTAAAAGTATTTGCTAAAACTTAGCTTAAAGCTGATATGTGTAAAATGACAAATAAGGGCATGACACATTTTATTGTTAAATATTTATTTGTTTATAATACTTTAGTCTTTATTGGTGAAATTATTGAAATAAAATGCTATTACCAAAGAATTAAAACATCCATTATGGAAATTAATTAGTGAATATTTTGATAATTTAAATAAACAAATTTCTTAAGTTATTTATTTGCAAATATTAACCTTGTGGAAATTGATAAATATTAATAGTATATATACATAATTGTAAACTATATTTTTAGTAATAATTACGTCATGTTCTTAGTATATAAATTAGTGATAATTATGTCACACTCTGGATAAATTTGTCGAGTAGCATATTTCAATTAATATAAAGTTGCATAAGAAACCATTTTACACAAGTAAATTGAAAATAAATTAAGAGTACATAAATATTCAAGAAATAGATACATATCCAAACAAGTAAAAATAAATATTTAAGAAACACGACGTTGTTGTCTAGCTGCAATCAAACTAGTAGTAAAGTCATTACGAGCTTTTGTCATTTCATTAGTACTTATACGCTCAACTTCTTGAGTGGAAATGCATTCGGCATCCAAAAATGCTTTGGGAGGAATAAAATTCGGATTTGCATCTATGACTCTAAATGTTAGGTCAAGAAATTTACTTAATCTGATGTAGTTATATAATGCAAATGCAACACAAATTATTCTATTTTGATCTTGAGACGAATATATTGGCATTTTCGCTAAAATCTTCCACCGCACCTTTAAAATGCCAAATGCCCTCTCAATACAACTTTTTAATGATGAATGAATTCGATTGAAAATTTCTTGCAGCACTATTGGATTTGCACCATGGAACTCTGATGGGTGATACCTTATCTAATCATAAGATGTCAAATAGCCTTGTCTTTTAGGGTACTCTTTGTCTACTAAGTAATATTTGCCTAAGCTTGACCAAATAGAGCCACAAATTTAAAAAGCCTTCATTTTAAAATTAAAATGACTATGCACAAACAAATAAGAATAAAATATTAACTAAAATGGTGAAATTTACTTGGAGGAGGTTTTGGAAAATTTAGACTTGGGTTCCCAATTGTATCTAGAAAAATATGCGAACCGTGAGCTGATCACTTCCAACCACTTAGCACATATGTAAAAAGCAAATCAAAATCGCATGTCACCAATACATTAACGGTGGGTGTCCCTTCCTTCCTCTATAACACAATTGATTTTCCTCACAAATTATAACATCTATATAAGTATCATCAACTGCTCAAATGCAATCCTAAAATGAAAGAATTTATTATGATATGAGATATTGATAAGATTGCAAATTATTACTATTGAATAGAATATAAGGAACAACAATAACTATAAATAATTACCTTAAAATGTGGTATATATTTGGTATCATTGGCAATTTGTGAAGGAATTTCCTTAAATTTACAATCTCTCAGTCGTATTATGTCTCTTGACAAACCATCCATGGCATCTAAAACCTCTTTAAAAATTCTACTTAGAATTTCACTAGAATGTTGAAATCGCTCTTGGAGATCTCGATTGGAAGCTCCCTTACTAAGTATAAAGACAATTAAACCCCCTTCTCCAAAGTTGATATTCTATATGAAGGAAGCAAACCATACTTACATTCTAAATCCATGTACAATTAGCGAAATGTGCTTTGTGACATTCTAAACATGTTAAAACAACGCTTTTCATAACCATTCAACAATTTACATCCATTTTCTCCTGTTTGAAAAAAAGTCATGCATGGCTCATGTGTATGTACTTCACATAATAAAGAGATATATAACTAAATGCAAAAGCTACCAAGTCCTAGAATTCACTATTTATGCGCCTCTTACGTATTCTATTGCATATTACATGCAAATCCATGCCTACAAATATATATAAACAAACTATAATTGCTTCAAATGTCGCCCGCATCAAAAAATTAGGAGAACAAACATTGCTTTAAAAAAATCAAAAGTAACAACCAGACTTTAGATAAGCCACTTTCGCATTACAAATAAGATCCATTACAAAAGGTATATATAGCATGAGCTTGCTCTTTAAAATGTCATCACATATTGCATCAAACAACAAAATTTAAGCAAGCATACATTTGCTAATTACTAACTGAAAGTTGACTTCAAAATATGTTTACAATTCGATAATAGAACTAACTAGAAGATAAAAACTACATTAAAGTTAGTATGATGTTTATTTTCCCTCCTCATACAAGTATTTAAGCCAATGAAGTCTAGCATCATCATCTGGTAGACTATTATGAATTGTCCTTTTCTTGGGATCCTTAATCAAGGTGCAAGCAAAACAAAATTTTGGAGTACTAGGTATTAAGCCAGGCAACGATACTAACTTTGCTAGAGAATTAACAAGTGTGCGTGCTTTAAGATTCATTAACTCCATATCTTTAATGCTCCTCTCAATAGCAACTTGAACCATAGCATCAAGTTTTTCCATCAACATTGTCGATCCTCCAACCCTTCCAAAGGATTCAGTCTTAGAACTCTTATTACTCCCAAAAGCATTATTCCCAAAGCCTTGTTTGTTTCCTCTTCTTCCAACTCCTTGTTCATTAAATTGTGGAGAATGAGAGGGGGAAGGAACTAGGCTAAAATCATTCCAAACTTCTTGCCATCCCATATTAGCTTGGTTATGGTTAAAACCATTATTCTCACTCATTACATCATCATAATCATAAGGTGCATTACCAACATTATAATTTGGGAGAGAAAGGATATAAATTGTTTCCTTTTCACGCTCACCAAGAGTAAACTGAAAAACCTCTTGTGCAACTAAAACTCCAAACAATTATTCTATCTTTTATTTTAGTTCAGGTTCAATTCCTTCATCTTGAAATGCTTTAAAATACATATTTTCCTATATAGCAAGATAAATTACATCAATTCTAAAAATTTAAATCAACTTAGTTTGTGTAATTTTTTGACAATAAAGTAGTAAAACAAGTGTAGATAAATAATCTAACCTCAATTTTTTTCATCCATCACTCCTCACTAACGTTTATTGTTCCCTTTTCATGATCCCAACCTAATTCCGTTTCCTTTCTTTTCAAGGCTTTCCAAAGGCTCCATTTATTGCTCATCCAATCCCACTTGTTCTTAAGTTTAGCCTTGTCATATGCTAAGTTGTCTTTTTTTGAAACTGCACTTCTATGATCTTCCATAGCATTCTTTGTAAGATCGTTGTACCACATTTTCCCTTTCTTCTTTCAACATATTGGATACACAAATCACAAAATATGTGTACATTTACTTTCAACCAACTAGCTCGACTTACATATTTCCCCCCATCTTCACTTTCTTCATTGTCTCTTTTCTTTTTGATGCCATCTAAGTATTATATAACATAATTAAATTCACTTATTTTTATTATATACCTTTAAAAAATTTTGGAGCAAAAACACTTAGCATGTCTAATAACCATTATAATCTAATAACATTACAATCCAATACAACTAATAATAATAAATACCAAGTAGCCCATAATATAATTTGGTTAGCTTCTGTGAGACAACAAAGCATTTAAGAGGATGTAATTTTGTGTAGATATTAGAGACAAATGATAATGCAGTGAAACTTATGACATCAATAACAAACATTTGAACAAGTAGGTAGCCAATGAAATAGAGACATTGTAAACTAACCTTAAATTCTCAACTGTAATCTTAGTGTGGAGGGGCTTCTCTTCTCTTATCATGCAAATATTTCCTATGCAAAATCATTTAACAAAATAAAGAAAAAGAAAGAAAATATTAATGATAAGAGGCAATGATGGATGGAAAAAAAAAATTTTAGAACAAGTATAGTGTAAAAATAGAAAATATAATGCAAACTATTTTTGATGTAAAAAATAAGATTTTGGTAGGAAACAAAATAAACTATAATTGATGGGGAAAACAAAAAAAAACGACTTACAAGGAAAAAACAACTACATAAACTAAAAATATTGAATTATAGGGACAAAAAAAAGTCAAATTACAGGGAGAAGAAAATTTGACTTACAGGGAGGAAAAAATTAAACTACATGGACAAAAAATTAGAATTATAGGGACCAAAAATTTAAATTATATGGACAAAAAAAAAGACGAAATACATGGAAAAAATGGATTAAAAGGGAGAAAAAATCAATTTACAGGACAAAAATTTCGACAAATAAAGATACAATAATTTAAAAACATAGAAAGAACTAACCTTAATTGATGAAATCATCTTGCAAATGAATCTCCATAGTTGAATTTTGTAGATTCATGGTGAAGTTTTTTTTTTAGATTTATTTTGGACTTTGGAGGTGAAAGTGAAAATGAGAGAATGGAGACTAATGATATCTTGGCACCCCTATTCGGTTTGAGAGCATGTGGCAAAGAGAGTAATTTTTGAGCAAGTATGGTAAGATATGCCATTACACATATCTCATTCTCAATCAACTGTGAAAAACGTTACTCATCCTTGCAAATTTTTATCCTGGAGGTCTTAGCTCAATAGACTCTTATAAATCTCTATTCACCAAACACTATAATTAGGGGGCTTAACTGCTCGATCTTCCATTTGTGCCCAAATAAGCTAAAAAAGACCCAAAACTCTGTTTACCAAACACCTCCATTGTGAGTTCAATCTAATTCACCTTTTCATTGATTATGTACCCCAAATGAGAAAACTGGTTTTGTAAATGAGAATCAACTTATTGTTCATGTCCAAGTTGAAGTCATTCAAAGGTTTGATATGAAACCTTCAAATTTAAATGGTCAACTTTAAATCTGGTTTCTTGCATTTTCACCATGTAATTTGTTTTTATGGTCATGATTGGATATATAAATTTCAAGATTTACTGATCCATATGTTAAAGGGACACTTAGTTGGAAAAATACTGTTTAGAAAACATGTTTGAAGCACAACGAAAATTTAAATTTTTTCTAAAAACTGAGTCATTATGTTATTTATGGAAATTAACCTTCTTTCCCAAATTATACTCATGTTTTCTAAATAGGCATATTAGGCCATTCCCGACTTTCAACCTCTTGATCTTATTCGCTAATTTTGACCTCGCTTTGCTAGAGTATGGACTTTATTCTTGAAGCTAAAAACTTTCTAGGACTAGAAACCGATTACTCAAGAAAAATAGATTTATTTCGCATGGAATAATTTCGTGGTTTTCTGACAGAGTGACCTTATAGGTGAATAGTATAATTTGTCCTAGCCCATAATCTCTATTTATAGAGTAAATAACAAGAGTCTCTATTGAATAAAGTGTTAATCGAATAATAATATTTTAATAGGAAAAATACACTCATACTAGGAGTAATATAGATGGGCGGCAATAATACCCTCTTTTGAGATTGGGTTTGCTCCTCACTTATATGTATAGGGCCTAGTTAGATCTTTTCATGTATTACGTACAATTATATGTGTCATCTGATCTTTAAACAAAACTCACATAATTTATCCAACTCAATAATTTTTTCCTATAACCCAAAGATTATCTATTCAATTAATTAAATTATTTAATTAACTTAATTAAATTACTTTTTCGATCCAATTTTGATTCTATTAAAGTCATAACGACTTTACTGTATTAGAATCTATGAGCAAATAAATTTAATTAACTTGTTCTTATGAAATTTTGATGACTAGTTAATTTAATTTCAACTTCAAACTTCAATTATTTAATTACCAATAAATTAATTTAATCTCTAGGTCATCTCTTGTTCATGGCGAGAAAATGCATTTACAATGAGCAGTGATTCATGTGATCAATTTCTCTTATTCGTTGTTTCATTCTACATAATCAACTCAAAAATGCAAACCATCAAGGATATATCGAGCTAGCAGAGGGATTGACTGGACATATATAATTAGGACTCAAACAATTTATAATTAAGTTATGGTTACACGTATACTAATTACAACATTATTTAGTCTTGGGATTATTTTACTAAAGTACCATGACTAGTTCTCCCCATTACATACCATTATGAAAGCTACTTATCAAGTGCTTGTCTAATGACTTTGTCATATGCATGTTACCTTCATAGGATAACCTTAATCTCTTTGGGATAAAATTCGTTTTCCCAATATAATTCTATTTTATCTCATGGTAATAATTACATCATCATTTATGAAAAAAGTTAGTTACTAATACATGATAATTAAATCATTCATCTTTAGATAAATGACCCATGGCGACATTACTTTTCCATCTATCATGTAATACCAATTAGATGACATCATTTACCCTTTATTTGACTATGAATTTAATTATCGTAAGTGAAACTATGTCATGCAAAAGTTATATACCTAATGTACCAGCTTTCGGTTCTATTACCAATTGGCCTTACGCTTTTAATACATCAAAGTATACGAGTTATGCACATATAGTCTGACATTTATTCAAGATTGAGGTAAGTCGCACTATGAATGTTACAAGTCAATAATTCATAAGCAGAGCTAGGATTTATTCTACTTGAGTCCTGCATGATGGATTGTCAGTCTAGATAGTCAAGTCTATGTTTCTATCTTTTGGGAGTCATCCGCTTCAATACCCAAGACAAGGTATATCCCTAATTGGATTTGATAGATGATATAATAGTCTTTTAATAGACTTGCTCAATTTTAATTAGATCATGGATCATTTAAATTAACTACTAATATATGTTGTCTGTATTCTTGCATTATGATCCAACCTCTTAATACAACTTAATATTAGTTAAACGTTAGATAACCATTGAACTAATATTTTCTTTCTATTTGTTTTGCATGCAAAAAACTAGATATGAAATTTTATTAAATCAATTTGTTTAAAAAATTACAAGTACATTGACAATATTACTACAATAAGGGCACTAGACTCCAACACACTTGGGCTTTATAGATTTAAGACATCTTTTGTAGAATAAAACTATCTCTTAAATGGCATGAGATATTTTTTATCCCCATCTAACATGGGAGACATCTAATGTACTAATTATACAAGTTTTTGAAAAAGACCATTTATATGATGATAGCCTTGGGCTTGTATCTGAATATCTAAAATAACCATATTGTGCAATCACGTTTGAAACCTTCAAGTGAAATTTCTTTTTGGTTACGCCTATTATACTTTCTGTGTCCTATTGCCTTTGCCATTTGTGCATCATGTTGACAACCCTTTCTAGTTGTGCATTAGTTCACTTTAGAAATTGCACCTATTTAGAATTACTTCGTGCATGTACCCTTGGGATTGTCAACCTAATTTAGGGTCAAGATTGAGGTTGTATAAATTTTTTTTGAAAATTAGGGTACATATAAAAGTTTGAAAATGCACTACAGGAAAATAGGGCTTTAGCGGCGTTTTTAGCAGCGTTTTTTAAAAAAACGCCGTAAAAATTTTAAAATACAGAGCAATAGCGGCGTTTTACAAAAAACGCCGCTAAAAACCGAGCATTAGCGGCGCTTTTGGTAAAACGCCGCTAAAAACCAGACCATTAGCGGCGCTTTTGGTAAAACGCCGCTAAAAACCAGACCATTAGCGGCGCTTTTGGTAAAACACCGTTAAAAGTCATATAACCTTTAAACCCCAAAAAAATCATAAACACCAATCTATAACCCCTAAAATAATAATTATTAAAATTTATGGTTATACAATATATTAAATATTTTCTTATATAATCGTAAAAGAGATAGTATTGAATTTAAAATATTGAATTAATTATCATTATAGTTTAAGGTTTATGGTTTAAGATATATGGTTTACGGTTTAAGCAGGTTTATGAGTTAACTATGGTTTAAGATATATAGTTTAGGGTTTAAGGTTTAAGAGTTAACTTGTATTTGAAGGTTTGTGATGAATTATGATTTTAGGGATTATGATTTAGGGTTTAAGGGTTAGGGTTGAAGTGACAATTATTAACTTCTTAAGAGACAATTTCCTTTCCAGATTCTTACCTGGGATGCTATTAAGAAAGGGTGATTTTGATTGTGGCAAGCTTAAATATTAATTAGCATTTGTTGAACTATGTATAATTTCCAAGTTTATATAACATAGAAATATCTTCTGAGTGGACATTATAACGACTAGAGTGTTCCAATAGAAATTGTTTTATTAAAGTTATGTAACTTTGTATAAATAATAATGCTATTGTGTATTTTATCTGTTTTTTTTGTTTAATGCTCACAAAAACCCTAGGACATTTTAGTTAATAAATTTAATGACTAGTGTTTATGTTAAGCTTAAAACTTAAATCTTGAAATTGAAAAGGATAAATATAAAAATACGCATGAACTTCAATCCAACGTGTAATATCATACATAAATTACGATTTTATACGATTTTAAGCATAAAAGTTTGATTTGATCCAAATTTATAAAATCACTAATTATATTATTGAATTATAAACATTTCATGTTGACATGTTGCATACTCAAACAATTATATTAATTTGATATGAAAATAAATGAATATTTTCATTTCTTTAAATGTGTACAATTAATCAAAATAAAAGTTTCATGTATACGTATAAACCACAATTCAAGTTTCATGTGTATAATTACATCAAATTAAAATTCATGTATCAAATTGCATATTGAATCAAAAGTTCTTTGATATATTTATCCCAATTTGAAAGTATAAAATTAAAATGAATCAAATTAGACTACATGAACTATTTTTGTATTTTTGAAATATTAAAATGCTCAATGATATTATTCTTTTTTATAAATTTAAAAAATATAAATTTAAAATATTATAAATATAAATTTAAAATTAGAAATTTGATATGTAAGAGATTGATTGCTTACATTGGATAATTTTAACTTAATAATTAACTACAACCATTTAATTATTTGTTTTCTTATTAAAATACACGATATTTATTTTCAGAGTACTTAATTTTTTATTTAAAATAGTAATAATAAATATTTTATAAAATTATTTAACTAATAATTTTAGCAGATAAAATAAAAAACTTTTAACGGAGCAAAACGGCGTAGTTTTATTTAAAATGAAATAATTTTGGTGGCGTTTTTACGAAAAACGCCACAAAAAGTTAAGTATAACTCCACAAAAAAATTATTTTCTGTATATTTTTTACAGAGGGATTTTTTACATTTATTCTACGCCGAAACAATTGGAAAATCCCAATCCCTTTTCTGTATATTTTCTTTGGGGGCAGAAAGGCAGAAACTTGTTTGTTCTCTTGAAGATTAAGCATGCCATCTGAGGACTCAAAGTCAGTGAAAAAGGAGGAACCCGAAGAGGATAATGAGGACCTCAAAAGCCTGAGTTCGATGGGGGAGAATCGTAAGAAGAAACCCTCGAGTAATAGCAACAATGCTGCTATTTCTAACTCGAAATTGCGTCCCAAAGAAGCCAAAGTGAAGAAAGAAGAGCCGGTAGAGACTGATGATGAAGACGAAAAACCCATCTCTAAAAGGAGCTCCGCTACTAAAGCGACCAAGCCCAAGAAGGAAGAGAGCGACGATGAAGACGAAAAACCAATCTCCAAAAGGAGCTCCGCTACTAAAGTAGATAAGGTTTTTGGAATTCCTTTTCTGCTTTCTCTTTGTCAAAAAAGACTTCTATTCTGTTCTGTATTTGTAGGAAAAAAAAAGATAATGTGTTTGGTATTTTTGTTTCCGCTATAAATTTTTGAAGGAAAAAGAAATGAAGAAAAAGAAGAAAAAGGGGGAAGAAAAGAAAGCGGCTGCTGGGAAGGAAGTGAAGTGGGAGAAGAAGGTTTATGATTTGCCCGGTCAGAAGAGGGATCCTCCTGAGGAGGTACCTGGACTTAAGCATTTTTTTGGGGGGATTTATTTTCCTAATTTTTGAGTAATTTATCATTGTTTTCACTGTTGAATTTCAGAGGGATCCACTGCGGATATTTTATGAAACAATGTACCAGCAAATTCCCCATAGTGAAATGGCACAATTCTCGTAAGACATAATTCCCCAAGTCCTGCATTAACTTTTTATGGATAATGTAGTTCATTTTTATGGCGTGTTGTAGTTCTGTAATGTATGCAATATAAGGATTGTGAATGCTTAGAAGTCATTTTATCCACTGTTTGTGCTGTGATCTCATTAATTTGAGAACTGAAAGCTGTGTCTGCTACTTTCCTTGGGGGCAGTATGTGCTTGAATGCTGTGATAGCTGTGCCTTAACAAAGACTGGTGCAGTTAAGAATGGTGAATAAACAAAATCTTGACCAGATTTGGGGTGTCAAGGTTGTCATTTGGGTTACTATATTTCCTTCGGTCAGTCGGGTTTATTCATAGAAGTAATGCAAAAATTTGCCCAAATAGAGTTGATGCAACTTAAAGTGTGTATCTTTAGGTTTTGGTTCTATTGATAGTTTTCGTTTTCTTTTGTAATTCCTATTTCTGTCTCTCAAGTCCCAACTCCCAAGTGACGAATTTTCTTTTGTAATAGGCAGAATTTTTCTAATTTGTTCTCTTTAATTCCCGCAATGGGGCAAGCCTTGCCCCAAATATTTTACTTTGTTGCAATGAACTCACAATCTGAAAGAAAATTGATTGTGCATCTGAAACTGAAACAGCTAATATTGTGCCAAATGGTCTGTGATCCTTCTTTGTACAATGCAAGAAAGCTTTCTTCAGAATCTCTTGCTGAGTGTCATAATCTGCTGATTCGTACCTCAATATTTGGCTCTTCAATTTTATATGTTGCTACATTTAGACTTTTCTTCTTCTTGGATGGAAGAATGATACTGCGGTGGATGTGTCAATTTCTTTCTGCTAACTATGGACCTTTGGCTTCATTATTTATCCCTGCATTAGGTCAAAAGAGTTGCAGCTAGCTCGTTGCATTCAACATGCATTGATGGTAATTTGAAATGATTTCTCTTATGGTCAATCAATTTTTATGACCTTATTACTGGACATATTCCAAACTTTTGTTTTCAGATCTTAATTTG
The DNA here is from genome assembly GCF_025698485.1 of Gossypium arboreum. Lineage (NCBI taxonomy): Eukaryota > Viridiplantae > Streptophyta > Magnoliopsida > Malvales > Malvaceae > Gossypium > Gossypium arboreum. The sequence goes on along the minus strand of NC_069076.1, from coordinate 14,853,838 downwards.
TCTAGGTATTGCAGAAACTGGGTCTTTGTTTGTGTTTGGGGATAAAGTGATAGCTAATCTTGTAAGTTCTAAACCTGTCAGTTTTAACATCACCTAATGTTTCTAATCATATGGCATTTTTGAGTGATGTTATCTTAATGAAAATATTTAGGGATTTGGGGAGGCCAAGAATGCAACCATGCCATCCATGATCAATACATTGCCATATTCAGAAGAAGTTGCATGTGGTGGCTACCACACTTGTGTTGTAACAAGTAATTCTCTTATCTTCATTATTAAATGTTTTTGCATGTTTTTATTTATATGACTCAAGATTTGGAGCCATCATTTGTTGCAATTCTCATGTTAGATAGATAGAACCTAGACTATCTTACCATGCTCTTATTATTTCCTACTCAGGATAAATCCTCTACAGAAAGTTTAAAGGTTAACTTTCAAAAGGAAGTCAGATTAGAAATACAAAGCAAACATTTTTGTTGTTTAAAAATCTTAAATCGATGTATCTTTTAAAAATTTCATGCTTCAATAAATTATGAATATTCTCAATGATTATATAGGTTAGAATGAGTAAAGACCTAGAAGAATAGAAAATGATATGTCTATAATCAATGACAGGAATTGTAGGAAAATATGGTTTCATTTATGGACTTATGTCTAAATTGTGTTCCAGTGCTTGAAAATTAAGTGCAAGTTGATGTGAATAAGATGCCTATTTTTATGAAGTGGTCGGTGTTATTCATGAATGTGCAAGAGTGGCATTGTTAATGACTTTTTTACTGCATGCAGTCAACACACATGGCTTCTCAGAAGATTATAGAAGAAGCCGTGTATCTCTGTACTGGAAATCCATTGCCTAAAGACATCGAGCAAATATCTTACTGGCTTCTGAATGAGTCATTTGCGGAGAGTTTCAAATGTATTTCTCTCAATCTCTCTGTTGTGCAATTAGTAAAATTCTTGTCTGTAGATCTACTTTTTATTCTCTTTAAAACTGTTTCTTTATTCTTTGGTTAACTCTTTGTAGGAGTATCTGAAACAAAGACCAGGAAAGGATTGGCCCTGATCGATATTGTAAGGGAAGTGACAATGTAAGTGCCATGTCTGTTTTGACTTATAAATGGCTACTCTTTAATTTTTTTTTTGGGTAATTATTCATGCATTACACTTTTTAACAGGTTTGTTTTTAAGATTAAAATGCCCTCAGATGTTCGAGTTCAGTTAATCAATGACTTGGCAGACATAGAGTAAGTACTTATTTCTGCTGCTACTGCTCTCTCTCTCTCAGCTAACACATAAATAATTGATAAATATTTGATGCTCTGAACAATGAATGTATCATAAAACTGGTTATAATTATAAAAGAACCAAAAAGAAAGAGAAGTACGCCCAAGACAATTTGGTAAATAAGCATAATTTATTTAATGTATAGCTTAAGACTTTTATTGCAAGTATTATGTAAGTGCCTGATTTGGAGTTTCATTTAGAGCATTCTTAGCCAAATGATGTTTTAGCTCCATTAGTTGATTTTATTTATTATTGCTAGCCGCCACATTTGAGATCTAGTATTTCCTTTACTAAGGCTTTTTGTTAGCTGTTGGAAGTTTTCCTTTTTCCTTTTTGGCCAAGGTTTTTTTTTTTGATAAACTTTTTGGCCAAGTTGTTGAATGTTCTAATTGGGGCCTGAATGTGGAACTTTGCTTCATCAACATAAATACGCTTAGATAGTAGATTGAAGAACAATTGACTAGTAGATGGTATTTAAAAATGCTATTGACATTGTTTTAGAATCATGAAAGAAGTGACGATTAAATATCTCTTTGTTTTCATATGTTCAAAGAGATGTTAATTTGATAGTCATATTTCATTCTGTTCCTGATATTGTATAATAGGTGTTGATTGTGGAAAGTATATCAGATAGTAGTAGCTAATGGCTTTAATTGATATGTCTTACCATTTGCAGGTATCGATTGAGTTTTGGGTGCAATGATAAGTTGCAACTGGGATCTCTCATTGCTATTTTCACAAAAGCTAGATCTGCCCTAGTTGCGGTAGTGAAATAGCTGTTTATGTATTAAATTACATATTAAATCAATGTTTATGTATTAAATTTAAATTCATTAATTTTTATATTTAGTTTTGAAATTTAAATTTTAATGGAAAATTTCATTTAATTAATATTTTTTATTTATCCTTAAAGTATATAGTTTAGATTTCAAATTTCAAAAATTAAACATAATATAATATTTTAACATAGAAATAAATATTATTTAATTAAAATAAAATAATTTTTTAAAAGGTCATATCTTTAGCGGCGTTTTTAGGAAAAGCGCCGCTAAAAGTCATGACCTTTGGCGACGTTTGTGGTAAAAGCGCTGCTACAGGTCATGACCTTTTGGGGGAAAAGCGTCGCTAAAGGTCTTGGTCTTTAGCGGCATTTTTATAAAAGCACCGCTAAAGGTCCTGGTCTTTAGCGGTGTTTTTTAAAAAAGCGCCGCTAAAGGTCCTGATCTTTAGCGGCGGTGTATATAGCGACGTTTTTTGCGGCGCTTGGGAAAGCGCCGCTAAAAGTATTAGTGGCGCTTATAAACGCCGCTAAAGGCAAAAAAAAAACGCCGCTAAAAGTTTATTTTCATGTAGTGATGGACTAAATTTTCTATTTAGAGTGACATACATTAATCCTGAGTGGATGATGGACTATGTATGCGTGACTCGTATACTTTGATGTAAGTAAAAGCCTGAGTTCAAATAGATAAGGAACCGAAAGCTGGTGCATTGAGTATACGACTACTGTAGTATGTAGCATCATTCACAATAATGAAATTTATAGCCCAAGACGTGGTTAAACGATATCCTCTCATTGACATTACATGATAGATGAAAAGTAAATGTGGTCACGAGTTGTTTGTCTTTGTGATGAATGATTTAATTAATATACGGAAGTAATTGACTTTTTATGAAGGAAGATGTAATGATTACCATGAGATAAAATAGGATCATACTGGGAGAACAGATTTATCCCAAAGAAATTAAGGATATCTTGTGAGGGTAACACACTTATGTCAAGGTCAATAGATTAGCACTGATCGGGTAGCTTTCGTAATGGTATGCCATTAGGGAGAGCTTGGTCACGATACTATAGTGGAATGACTTTGAGATTAAATGAGTATATAATTAATAGGCGAAAAGTTGGAACTTAATTATAAATCATCTGAGCCCTCTACTAGCTCATTGAAACCAGAAGTGAATTACATGTTGAATTAAATGATCAAAAATGGATAGAAATGATAGAGTTAGAGAAATGAGAAAAATTTGGAAATTAATTTGGTTTTTTCACGAAGGATGGAAATAACCTGAAAATTAATTTATAGTTTTTCGAATTATTATTTCATTAATAAAATAATTGAAGTTCGAAAATGGAATTAAATTAACCGATCATTGTGAATCCGTTGAATATAGAAAATTAAATATGTTTTCTCATGAATTCTTTTGTGGTAAAATTGCCTTGATTTTAACGATATAAGAATTAGGTTGAGAAAATTATTTAATTGGAAAAATAATTAATTAATTAAAATTACTTTATGATGTTTATTTTGGAAAATGGAAAAATATGTATTGGGTTGGATTGAATTATAAAGTGTTGGGTTAAAAGTTTAGTAAACACTTATAATTGGACCCAATATAGGATATGTCCGAATCCTCATCATAATACATATGAGAGGAAGCACACCCTATCAGCCGCCCTTCTCTCCTAGTTCAATTAGGGGATTGATTTTTTCTATTAAATAGGCATTAAATGCATTCTACTAATTCAAATAGGGTTTTACTTTCTCTCCCTATAAATAGATGACACCGATAGGGCTAAAAATACAATAAGTTACACACAACTTTTGATATATTGTTATTCTTCCCGAAAATAGTGAGAATTTATTTCTAAGTATAAACTTTATTTTCCAGGAATAACAATTTTACTGGTTTTTATAAGAGAGATTTATTTTCTTATTGAAAGTAATAAAAAATATTTTTGGTTCTGTGTTTGGTTCAGAATTAGTCAAGTCCATATTGGAAGCAGTTCATGATATGAGAATAGTGGAGAAGACTGTTCGGTTAAAAGCCGAGAATGATAAGGATCCATCTCGCTCAAAGCATAGGTATTTTCGAGAAAATTTTATTATTATATATATCATAAACCAACTCAATTTTCACGATTTTATTTTTCCGCTGTGCAAGAAAATCGTTTTCGAACCGAATTTTTTTCCAACATTAGCCTACCATGATTGGCTCTATTCGTGGAAGATAGAGGGAAACCTATCTACTTGAAGCTTGGTGACCCAATGAAACACTCTAATAATTTATAGTTACCAGGGTAAATATTATAATCCTAAGGATAAGATTGTATAGAGTTTAAATTCTTCAAGGCTTCCATCTTGTAAATAGGTATTAATCTTAGTTGTTGATGTAGTTCAATATGTACCATTGCATTTTAGGGAGCTAGACCATAAATAAAGGTCTTCCCCTTCATTTGTAATCATTCAGAAACTTAGAGATTGTAAGTCATTCTTGTGAATAGGGAGAATATTTACTCAAACAATTATTGTGCTTTCTTTTTTGTGCCTTTCTCTTTTATTTTTTTGTCGTTTACTTTGCTTACTAACTTTTGTATAGCATCAGTACCTTAGAGAATCCTTATCAAGATTCTCATTTTTGAGGGTTCAGGTTGGCTTAGACAAATCTTCCTAAGGCCAAATGGATTGCTAAGCTAAAGTTTAGTCCCGAGATACAATGCATAAAAGATGCAAGTTAGCATTTCCCCCCCAAAAAAAAACCCTTCATCTTCAACTCTTTCCTAATTCCTAAAAACCCTTTACCACCTAGACTTCATTAATTTGACTTCATCTATTATTATAAATCTGAATTAAATGATTTATTCACTTGGTATCTTGATCCCTAAAAATCCTTAAATTATGCTAATATCTCTTTCGAGAGTAAGAGCAGCTGACTCTAGGTTGATTAATTGAAATATCTGTCTAATTAAAACCCCTATTGTCACATTAACTCGATTTATGGATTCCCTTATTAGATTTAACTCTAATCCAGTAGATTTACGTCGTTCTATTTCTAGGATTGCATGCAACCCCACTCAATTATGCTAGATCTAATATTAAATAGGGACTTTTCCTCCACTGAATTAAGCACATTAAACACGAATAAATATCCCAGAAATATTAAAATAAGAAATAAGCACACATAATTGAGAATAAGAATCAAGTATTTATCGCGTAAAATAGAAATTAAATAATATAATTCATCATAGGTTTCATCTTCCCTAGGTATTTAGGGAATTAGTTCATAATCCTAAATAAAAACATCTCAAAGTTAGAAAAACCACAAGAAACAAAGAAACTCATAAAAACTTTGAAAGAAACTAAAAGGAGGTCTTCGATCTTGATGGAAATCTGCTTCAGAGTTGGCTCCAATGGTGTTCTTCGAGTTATTTATTCAACATTGTCTGATGGCTCCTATATCTCTTCTTCTATTTGATATTTATAGACTTTAGAATGCTCAAAAAGTCTAAAAATTGTGTTTTTCGTATATTTGGGAAGTAGGTTGCGAAATTGACATGGACTGGCACATGGGCGCTTGTCCAACTTGTGTAGCTCATATAGGCATGTGCCCAGCCTATGTGGCTCATAAAATCTACTATTTTCTCTAATTTTCACTCGTTTTTCGCTCATTTTACTCTCAAATATTCACCTAAGTATAAGAACATGAATTCAAAGGATTAGGAGCATCAAATTCACCAATTTGCATAAATAATCATCCAAAAAGACATTAAGAATGGCATTAAAATATGTTAATTTTATCATTTATCAATAGTCTCTGATAACATGTAGAATATCTTTAGAATGATGACCATATATACCACAAGAGCTGTCATACCCTATTCCTCTCCTAACACGCTCTACATTAGTCAAAAGCTTCTGATTTAAAATAAGCCATAAGAAGAATCTAACTATTTGGGGTCCCTGAAATTTCCATTAAAGATTCCACTGTGTATCCTTCGGTCTCCAATTCCTTTCCCGAATACGCTAGTTAGCACTTTTTAGTGGGAAAATATCATTTGAAGTCTTAGTTCAAAAAATCTTATTAGGGCCTGTAGATAGGTGGGGTGGGGGATACTCACAATGCACCTAACAATTCCTTCTAACAACCATAGACGAAAAAGATCTAGATTCTAAGAGGCCTCATTATTTACCATTTCACTAAGTATGTAATCTAAGTTAATATTACAATGGCCCGGAATATGATCAATCAAAGGGCCCACATCCAAAATCCATGAATCTCTCCAACATCTAATGATGTTACTTTTACCAACTGACTAACACAAATTTTCTCAAATTAAAGGTCAAACTTTTGAGACAGCTCTCCAAAGAGTGGAAAAATGTCTCTACAAAATTTTATCAAGTAAAGCCTCTTTTATACCATATTTGGACCTAAGAACTTGAACCCATAAAGCATCCTTGTTGGAGATTAAGTTGGGCCCTATCTTCATCATGAATGAGGTATTCTGGTCTCTTAGATGTCTAATGCCAAGTCCTCCATAAGATCGAGGTTAACAAATAGGCTCCCAGTTAACCAATGACACCTTCTAATGGCCCACATATGATCCCTAAATAAACTACCCTACAATGCGCTCAATCACATCACAAAAACCTTTTGGAATCATCATGAGCTGCAGGAAGTAATTAGAAACAGATAATAGAACTGATTGTGCTAAGGTAGCTATACCGGCTATAGATAACTTCTTATCGTCCCGTCTATTCAATTTGCTATGAATCTTATCAACAACAAAATGTAGAGTACTTCTTGAAATCCTTTTGTGAAGGAGTGGGACACCCAAATAAGTACCTAGATTGTTAACCCTCTAAAATCCAAGGGTTTCACTCAACTGTAACTTCAAGGCATTAGACACTCATTTGGAGAAATAAACGTCAGTCTTTTGAACATTAATTCGATGCCCAAAATACCCACATAATCTCTCTAAAATATCTTTGAGAACTAGAATCTGTTGAGGATCTACACGACCAAAAATGAAAAGATTGTCTGCAAAGAACAATTATGAAAGGGATAGGCCATATCTCGATAATCTAATAGGCCACCAGAGGCCACCCTCTATGGTATGATTAAAACTTTGACCCAACCATTCCATACAGAGAATAAAAAGGTATGGAAAAAGTGAACCTCTTGACAAATACACTTCACAGGCTTGAACTTTTGCGTTGGAGATCCGTTCCATAGCACTTGCATGGTAGAATTCGTAATAGTAGACATTATAACATTAATAAGCATATTGGGAATACTTGCAACCCAAAAAGAAGCATCAATAAACTTCCACTGGACTTTGTCATATGCTTTTTCTAGATCAATTTTAACTAACATCCAATTCCTATTCCTATATTTACTCCGTATCAAATGTATGACCTCCTAGGCAATTAGGATATTATCAGTAATGTTACTCCCTATAATAAAGTCTGTCTCTTCCTGGCCAATGATCTTGGGAAAACTATTTTAAAACAGTTAGCTTTGACCTTTATTATCAATTTATACATCATAGAACACAAACTAATTAGACGAAATGGAGAAAAGTTCTTGGGATTAGGGACTTTAGGAATGAGAACTAACAACGTGTTATTTAACTCGGGCTCAATACTCTTATAGAAAAATACCTATTTCACCCATTCACAAATATCTAAACCAATCAAATCCTACTACTTCTGGAAAAAAAAGTGCCTGGAAGCCATCACTCCTCGAAGCCTTCAACGGTACCATATCGAAAAGGGCTTTTTTGATCTCATCAATTGACACATCCTTTCCTAAAAATTGAGAATCACAATTATCCAGATTAGGGAAAGATTTAGGAGGTAGCATACTTATGGGTCCAAGTTGGTCTCCATACAACTTCTGAAAGAAACTAATAGCTTCGAGTTGAAGGGTTTCATCATCATAGATCCAAGAACCATCTTCACTTTTCAAAACAGTAATACAGTTATATTTCCTTCTTTGTAGGGTATGAAAATGAAAAAACTTAGTATTACAGTCTCCAAATTTAACCACTCACATCTAGATTTTTGTTTCCAAAGAAGTTCCTCATGGTAGAGGACATTTTCCAACTCTTCACGGGTTTCCATCTCTGACTGTAAGAGTGAACTAGAATTAGAAACCTCCAGCTTCCTTTGTAAACTAGAGAGCTTATTCACCAAATGTTTTTTGCGAGTGTCTAAATGACCATAAACTGTTCTATTCCACTTCTTGAGTCCTATAGAAAGATTAGAAAGGGAGTCTACCAAATTTCCATGAAACCCCCATTGATCTTTAACAAAACCTGAAAACCTCAGATGCTCCAACCATCCAGCTAGAAATCTCAATGGATGATCCTTCGAAATTCTAAGCTCTGGTCTTATTGAAAGAAGAAGCGGTCTGTGATTAGATTTAAGTGTAGGGAGATGAGTAACTACCGTGTTAGGAAAATCGTTAAGCCAAGCTTCATTTCCAATAGCCCTATCTAATCCCTCAAAAATCCCCCTTTTTATGCCAAGTAAAAGAAGGACCACAAAAACCCAAATCATGCAAAGCCGCAACATCTATAAATTCCCTAAATAGAGAACACCTCACACCTCTGACCCGTCTACCTTTCTTCTCATTATTAGATAAAATGACATTAAAGTCCCTAAAGCTAACCAAGGAGTCCTTCCTAGTAGAATAGTAGTATATAAACCTTCCCAAAACATTTTTCGTTTCTATCTATTAGGACTACTATACACAAAAGCAATAAAGATAGAGTATTATTGAGAGCTGTCGAAGACCTTGACCAAAATAAATTGGGGGTGGTTATGAACCACCTCAACCCGAATCGAATCTTTCTGACCAATCCAAATTCTTCTTGAAAATTCAACAGCTTCTACACGATGAGAAAATTGAAAGCCTAATTTAGAAATAATTTATCAGCTTTTATGCCACTAATTCTTGTTTCTAGAAGACTGATAGTATCTAGCTTATGTTCTAAATTATTCTTGCTAAAGATACGCAGAAATTTAATACTAGCACATCCTTGACAATTCCATGAAAATAAAGACAAATCCATAATAAAACTGCTAGGTAAAAAAAGTGATTCCAAAACCTTTATTGATCAGAAGGAGCGGATCCTTGTAAACCTTTCCCATTCTTTTTAAGAGCGTCCGAATCACCAACAATATCAATTTAAAGATTAATAAGCTCAATCATAAAATTCATGAAATTCTAGAGTAAAGTACGAGAATTACCAGAGTTCTTGAATTTATCACCCCGGTCCCAAAATATTTTATTAAGAACTTTTTCACTCTTACTCGGATCAGTTTTACCACCAAACCCCCGACATTTACCAACAATAATACCGCCTCTAACAATTTATTATTGCTATCATTCTTTTTTAAAAAAAAATTCGCACCTACCGAATTCGAGCTATCCTTAAAAGAGACTACTGAATGCTTATCCGGATCCAAAACTCCTTTTTCCAAAGGACCTCCATTCCCATTGGACCTGCAAAAATAGGATTGGAAAAAGTCATTGAATTAGAAGTCGTATCTGTCAAATTATTTTTCTGATCAGATAAAATTTCACTGCAAATTGAGACTGGTGTTGCAATTAAAATTGAATTAGAAAAATTAGCCTGTACAGCAAATTGGGCCACATCAAGTTGGCCCACCACCTCCCCTCCTTGATTTAAATTTCCCAAACCGTTGGGCTGGTCCACGCATGTAATGGCCTGCTCCTTTAAAAGGTCCCCACCTGCGTTGGAGTTAGCCGAAATCAAGCTCCCGCATTGCCCAGGACGCGTAGAAGAAGCCAACAATTATAAAAAAAATAAAAATAAAGTAGGATTAATCTCCTTAAAAATAGCTTATAAATCTATCAAGATATGTGTAAAGGATAAGCACAAGCCTTATCCTTAAGTCAATCTCAATTTCTTTAAAACTCTAAATTTGACCATAACTATGATGCACGATAAATCAGTCTTAAGAGTCTATTTGCTTATAGAAACATCACATGAAAAAGTCTAAGTCAAATAAATCAATAAAACACCTAGGTTGTCCCGACGTTTTGACTGATCAGACATTGAGTCTTTAGTGCTTGGACAACTTTGGTCCTAACATCCTATTTTTCGTTTAATAAATTTTATTCATCCCTTATTACCCTACCACATTTTTTTTTATTTTATGAGTAAATTATACCCAAAGTCATTGAACTATAGTACGTTTACGCTTTGGTCTCTAAATTTAAGAAAGTTATAGAATGGTCATTAAATTATTAAAAAGTTCTTATCCAAAACATTGGATCGTTAATATTATTGTTGAAGGACCTTCTCCATTCGCACCGTCGACACCAATTAAAAGTTATTCTTCCCCCATCTTCTACGACTTAGTTTTTTTTTATGAAACAAATTTAAATGTTACGAATCTGCAAACAAAACCAAAAGGTTTTCCTCTTCTCCAATCTCAGATACCGATTGTTAGATCAACTCGGATTAGAGGATGCTCTTGTACTCATCGATGGGTATGTGACCCCAAACAAATTAGTTCTACATATAACAATAGTATTTGATAGGAATAGTTGTTTAAGCATGATATTTGATAATGCATCTTTGGTAGGAGGATTAATAATTTAGTTCTCTTTATTAACTTTGTAAGGGTTTTGTGTGATATTATTTGTTGCAGGTTTTGTCATCATTTTCAAAGGGAGATTGTTAAGAATTTTGGTTGATTGTTACATTTGGTTGTTCTTGTGACACCTCTAATTTGACCCTAGTCAGAAAGTGGTTACGGGATAGGGGTGTTACAGTTCCATTCTTTGTAATAACAGAAAGAATGTTTTGCATGACTAGTTTTTTTGTATAGTTGATGTTGTTAATTAATATTTTGGGTAACAAATGCAAGACCTTATGTTAAAAGGAGTGGTTGGAAAAATTATAATTTATGGGAACTATGAGGCATATTTTTAATTGATAAAAGTAGAGAGTTAGAATCATAAAATTATAGTTTCATATTCTACTCTATGAGACCTTTACAATTGTATATCATATGTTCAAAATGGTTCAGTGATGAATGAAAAATTGATGTTCAAAATAAACTACTTGTGAATATTTGTTGAGAAAAAAAAAAACTTAGATCTCACATTGGTTAAAAATTAAATCCCAAATACTAGGAATATGCTCCCAATTTGTTGTATTGATATTCTAATATTTAAAAATTAAAATAGATGTATATTCAAATATATTTTAAATTATTAAAATTAATTATCTATAAATTGTATATTCATTTTATTTTGAAGGTATTACAATATGTGTTTATAGTGAAATATCAATTTAATTTCATATTGGTTAATACTTAAAATAATGAAAATTAAAGTACACTTCATAAGTACTAGAAAATTATATCTTACCAAAAGATATATATGTTTTGAATTCTTAGTTGTTTGTGTAGTTGTTTGATTATTAATATTTGTAATTTTTGAAAAATTTGATTAATAAAATTTCAATGTTTAAATTATTGTCCTTTGATATACTAGTTTTCAATGGTTTTTTGCGAAAATAAGAATGTATGAACAAATATTGGCTTCTTGATAACCTAACTTTTAATTAATATCAAGTTGCATCATGTGGTTAGATTGTGATGCGAGAAGACAACTTATATTAGTAAGTAAAATGGTTTATAGTTTGAATAATCAAAATTGAGAAAATTAATTCAAGAGACTATTATATTGTCTGTCAAGTCCAATTGGGTAGATACTTTGTCTTGGGTAAGAGTGTAAATGAGACATTGGTGCCCGCAAGCTACTCAAGTTAGACTAAAAAAAAATTCAAACTCAATTCAGTAATTATCGAGCCAAGCTAGAGCAACTTGAGTTATCGGTCAAATTGAATTCAAGCTTAGTAATACTTGACTCGAACAACTCACAAGCCTTATCGAGCTTTTCATTTTTTTATATTATTAAATTACGTTTTTGCTCTTAATATATATTATTAACCTTAAGCTTAATTATTAAGTCAATCTCAAGCTTTAGTAAAAAAATGGTAAACGAGCTTAATTGATCTTGAGTAGATCGATTATATCTCGAGTTGAGCTCAAGCTCGAACTTGACAATATTTGGGTTTGGCTCAACTCAATTAAACCCTTAGTATTGGGTATCAAAATGGATGACTCCTAAAAAGATAGAGACATAGACATGATTATTTGGATTGACAATATATTGGATAAGACCCAAGTTGAATTTATCTTATATCCACTTATAAATTTATTCACTTGACATTTATATTGTGACTTACCTTAATCTTGACTTCGAATGTATTGTCATTGTAATAGCCAATTTTGGCCCCAAAAAAAACTCAATTCAATAAAGCAAAATAAAACTCAAACATAAATAACAAATGGCCCAATAACAAACCCAAGTTACCTAACCCAACAACCCAAATGAAACCCTAGCCCATTACAAAGAAAAGAAAACAGCAGCAGCCAGCCCCCCAAGAATGCTACTGCCGAACTTTTGGCCAACCATTGGCTACCACGCGCGCCGCCTCGCCTCCTCGCGAGCCAACTGCCATCGCCTGGCACCTCTCTGACACCTGCAAAGAAATTGAATACAACAACAGAGAACATGCAGAAGGAATAAATAGCAAAAAAATAAAAAGAATAGAAATGGAGAGTTGCTTAACTCGGCTATAAAAGCCGAATCACTTACTTTGTAATTTTTTACACACACATTTGAATTAAAAAGAACAGAACCAAAGTTTAAGGTTGATCTCGATATTCTATTATTTTGTTTTCCATTCATTTTTTTATATTTTTAATACAAATCCATTTAAAAAAAAAGTGGACATAAAATAAATAAAGGGAAAGGGAAGAGGGTCTCACCGTAGTCGCCTGTGGTTTTCGTCGTCGGAGGGCTCTCCTTCGTCATCGGGATCGGACCGAATAGGGAGGGGAGAGATCCTCTCTTTCGTACCTTTTGGGTTGAGAAGGCTTGGCCTTTGGGGACGCTTTAAACAGGGGCTAGAAAGCCAAGCTCGCACTGTCCCAACTACCGCCTGTGGTGGCGCCGTGACAATGGCGGCGACGAAGGTTTCAAAACCCTAGCCGCAAGGAAAAGAGGAGAGGGAGAGAGAGCAAAAGCTCTCTGTTTTTTGTTTCTCAAAAAAATGGGCTGCAAATGAAGATTTTTTTTTTTAAAAAAATTTTGGGCTTAAATATACTGATGAAATGGCACTGTTTTGGTGATTGGGTTCAGAGGCCAAAATGACTGTCGTTTTGGGCCCTTGAACCGCACGACCCGACCCATACCCAGGGGGGATCCGCGTATTCCCTTTAAATGGGAAAATATCCGCATTGGTCCCTCCGCATTTTCGCGTCCTTCAATTTAGCCCAACCTGTAATACCCTGAAAATCTTTACAGTAATATATTATCCTTGATATAATAAAATAAGGAAATAAAGTGATAAAAAAGGGAAGTTTTGAGTTATGGCAACATTGGGAAGTAAATTATGATATCTTGATTCAGGAAAGGACTAAATTGTAAAAGTTAGAAAAGTTTTGTTGCCTAAGAGTAAATACTCAAGACTTAAAGGGTTAAAGTGTAAATATGAAAAGTTGAAGGACCAATAGTGTAAATATTTTAAGGGTAGAATGATCTAGAAACTAAGGAAAATGGATGAATTAGGACCAAATTGAATAAGTGAAGAACTATGAGGGACTAAATTGCAATTTTACCAAATTAAATGATGACTCAAGGATGGAATTCTAAAAGATCATGAAGGGCAAAATGGTCAATTAATAAGAGAGAATTCTAGAATGTAATGATTATGTTAATGATATTTTAAATTAATTAATTAGATAAATATTATTTTATTAATATTTTATGAGATATTTAATATTATTTTATTATTATTTATTTAGTATATAAGGAAAGAAAGATGAAGAATTTTCATCATCTTTCCTTTCCATGCAAACTAACGTGAGAGAGAGAGGAAGAAAGAAAGTTTTACTTTCTTTACAATTTGGTCCTTTACCAAAAATTCACCATTTTCACCCAAAAATCAAATGAATTTCCATAGCTACCAAGAGAGAAAAATGTTAAGGAGAACATGGGGAGTTAGAATATCAAGTTGGATTCAAGAAATAGAAGCTGGAGGAGAGAAAATCAAGTTAAAGATTGGTATCAAGAGAATAAGGTAAGTACATCAAGATTTCAATATGTTTTTAAGTTTGCTATTGTTGATAAATCATGGAAATAATGTTATAGTAGAGTTTTATTACATAAGGTCCTATGTTCTTGATATGTTAGTGAAGAGAAAATAAGAGAAAGTGATGAGAAATGGTGTAGAAAAAGAAAATAAGGGTGTTATAACATGGTAATTAATATCTTGCACTAAAACAGTTATGGACAGCAGCAGTAGTCTAACTTTGAAAAATCACCATAAATTTTATAAATTGAATTAGAAGATGAAAAAATATGGAATTAAATCTTAATGAGTCTAGTTTCTCATAGAAGAAACAGTGTAAGCAATGAATTTGTAAATTTTGATATATAATGAATTTTGTGAGACAAGGTCAGAATGAATTCAGGTTCCCTGTTCAGACTTTGAAAAATAATAAAAAATGAAGAAAAATAATTAGAGGCTTAAATTTATATTTATAGAATCCTGGATGAGTATAGTTTTATTAGAAACAAACTAGAACATCATTTGAATTCTGTAAAAGGAGATAACTAATTTTTAGTGAAGAAGGGTCAGAACTGTCAGACAGCAGAACAGGGGTGACTTTAATGAATAAACTGTACTAATTGGCTAAACCAAAAATACTGAAAATTTTATGATAAGAATAAATGTGAGTCTAGTTTCAGGAAAAATTAACGGATCTTAATTTCGAGTTCTGTAGCTTAATATATAAATAATTTAGTGACTATGACGCAAATGGACAGTTTTGAATGTACATATAAGTAAATAGTGAAATTATTGATAATGTTACTTGTTGTATGTTATATAAATTAAGGATGTGGAATGGAGAGGAGGAGGAGGAAAATATGTATGAATATTCATCTAGCATGGCTAATTTGCATGTTTTAGGCTCAGGGACTAAATTGAATAAAAGTAAAATTTTATGGGTAATTTTGTAAAAATGTCAGAAATGACTAAATTGCATGAAATAGATTATTTTATTATTTAAATTACAAAAAATTTAACGAAATTATCAATTTAGTTCAAGATCGGGGGAAAACATGTTTTAGGGATTAAATTGAAAAGTGTTGAAATTATGGAAAATTTTGATATTTTATAGAATTCATGGACTGTTATCAATATATATGAGAATAATAGTTGGAAATAAGGATTAAATTGCAAGAATTTTACTTTCCTGTCCCTAAGGATGAAATCGTCATTAATTAAAGTTTAGGGGCAAAATGGTAATTTTGCCTAGAGCATTAATTAAATGTATTAGAATATGAAATGAATGAAAATGATGATCAAATTTATTTATAAAGATCCGGACGACACAAATACGAGACTTGATCATGGAAAGAAAATATATCGAATAATGAAATAATAAACACGAGCAATCAATGAGGTAAGTTCGTGTAACTTGAATTATATTCGAAATGCTTGAGATTGTATGTTATTGATGTGAATATGATTTGAATGTTCATTGTATGAAAATTTATAAAACATTGATATATTTGATAAAATGGGAAGAAATCCGGTTGAATGAAAGGAAAATTCGATGGATCTCGAAAAGGAATTGACGGTAAAAGGATCTAGCCGGACGGGTGATCCTATCTGATATAGCCCTCCGAAGAATATGTGTAAAATGGATTTAGCCGGACGGGTAATCCGAATTAGGTCTGAATTTAGCTCGGTGGTAATTCAGATCCAAGCTCATTAGAGTAATTGTCGTTGCGTGGAATTTAGCTTGGTGGTAATCCCGACAATACTCTATGAGTTTATATTGCGAGGATTTAGCTTTGATGGTAATCCCGCTGCAAGGATGAGGTTCATGGAGTGTGCTCTCGATATGAAATGTGTAAGACCATGGTTGAAAGATACCATGGCAACTGAGTGTAAGACCATGGTTGAAAGATACCATGGCAACTGATATAAAATGTGTAAGACCATGGTTGAAAGATACCATGGCAACTCGATATGAAATGTGTAAGACCATGGTTGAAAGATACCATGGCAACGTGATATGAAATGACCAAGACCATGGTTGAAAGATACCATGGCAACATGAGAAAATGAGTAAGACCATAGTTGAAAGACACTATGGCATCATGTCAAAGATAAATAAGACCGTGGATGGGAGACGCTCTAGCATCTGTTGAACAATTGATATTCGGTAATATGTATCGGATGACGAATGGTTATATGAAATAATTATGAAGATAGATAAGCGAAATAAGTATAAGTACATGAAATATAATTTATGTTAAGTTTGATATAAGCTATTACGGAATAAATATACATAAAATATATGGAAATGATGGAGCATGAAATATTGATATAATGAAATGAATGATATATGCTTATGAAGAAAGCGGTAAGAGCATGATATGTTTCATGACATGTACA
Organism: Gossypium arboreum; assembly: GCF_025698485.1. Lineage (NCBI taxonomy): Eukaryota > Viridiplantae > Streptophyta > Magnoliopsida > Malvales > Malvaceae > Gossypium > Gossypium arboreum. Next base: position 14,837,193 of record NC_069076.1, on the reverse strand, counting down.
TATATGATTATCTTTGATATGTTGATACAAGGAAATTATGTAATTGAGACTATTATTAAACTCAAGTGCGATATGTCGAGAAAATAGATATATCGATGTTGAATTTATATCGATATGTGCAAGTATACTAACAATGTTGTTGTTTGATGCTTATACAACTGTCAAACTGTTGATTGAATGGTAATATATTTATTTATATGATGCATTGAATCGGTAAATATTTAAATTTTTTTAGTGATCTGTAAATGGTAGTAATGCTCCGAAACCCTGTTCTGGCAGCGGATACGGGTTAGGGGTGTTACACAACCCTTACTTTTATTTTTTTTTAAATTATCCATACAATTTTAGTTTTAATTCATTTCAGCCCCAAAACAAAGCAGCGCATAGAAGGGTCTGGGGCATTTGCTATTTCACCCCCTGAGATTTTTCAACTTGCTGCGATTTGGCCCCTTTGCTTCATTTTTGCTATTTCAAATTTATACCCTAAATTCTGATTCATTTTCAATCACGTCCCAAATTTATTTAATTCATTTGTTAACTCTTTTTTTTTTAAAATAAAAACGTTTCATTTATATGTCATGTTAAATATTCTATATGTTGTTTATTTTACATCTATTTTACTGTTAATTCAAATTATTATTATTCATTCTAACTTGTTTTATGTACTGCCTATTCAAAATTGTTTTATTATGAATCTTAAATCACCTTATACATACATACATATATATATATATATATATATACTGGTTTCTAAATTATTTCATATATATTATTTACTTTAGATTCTTTCCCCATATTATATACATACTGCTTTTCGAATCTTGATATATATATTGTTATTTTTTTAAAAAAATACTGTTTTGAATGCTGTCTATTTCAAATTTCCTTTTACATATTATTTTAAACTTTTAGTATATAAGTTTTAGATTGATTTATTAATTATTTTAAATTATTTCATATGCCTTATTTTAAACTCTTTTCATTTATTTTAAATTGTTCTACTATTATTTATTTTAATATTCTTTATAATATTTATTTTACACTTTTATATTTATATATATAATCTGTTTTTAAACCGTTTTATACATCGCTGATTTTAATTTTTTTTACATTATTTTGGAACTCATTTATTACCATTCTTGAAATCATTTTACATTCTATTTATTTTAATTTGCTTTATACTTATTTTATTTTTAAGATTGTTATATATGTATTATTTAATTCATTGGTCTCGATTATTAGTGTTGGTATTTAATAATGTATGTTGTGTGATTATTGTCATTGTGTATTTTAATTTGTTGATTTCGTTTTTTTTTCTTGTATTTTTGTCGTTTATTTGTGTAATGTTTATTCATGCATCATCGTTCCATGTCCCACTATGTTTTTATTTCATATCGTTGCCTCATGAATCAAGTCTCGTTACATTCATCCAATAAATCGTTTTATCTTAATCCAAGCAAACAACGTATGTCGTTTAAATATTGAATTCGCTATTATTCAACACAAAAATTTTAAAACAAGACAATGTTTTGCGTTTTGAAATATCGAGAAATTGTGCCCTAACTTACGGGGGTTCGGTTTTCTCGTTGATTCTAAATTGCCAAATATCCTTTTGAGTTTCAAAACATAAGGATTCCCAATCAAAATTAAGGACAAACTTGCGCTCGGGAGTTCATGGTATTGTATCCTAACTTACGGGATGTGATACTCCGATATCTCGAGACAAAGAAATCTTTAACAATCGTTTTGGTCTAATTCAAGCATTTCTTTAAAAAAAAAATCAACGTTAATGAAAAAGGATCACATTTTAAATCCGTTCCCAAATTTTCAACTTTCGACATTAAGACATTAACTAATCAATTTGGTACCAATTTTGGGCGTGACGAGGGTGCTAACCCTTCCTCGCACGTAACCGACTCCCGAACCTTTTTTCTCTCGAGTTTCGTAGACCAAAAACACCGTTTTAGTAAACTAGCATGTTTTATTAAAACAAAGATGATCCGATCACACCTAATAAAGATCAGTGGCGACTCTTGTTTTAATCTTTGCTTTCAAACAAAATTGATTCCCGTTTTCAAAAAAATAGTTTTGACAGTCACAAATAGTAATTAATATATGTTTATTTCAAATATTAATTTTTTATTCTTAACTTAATTATAATTCAAACTGTACAGGCTCAATTATGCCCGGCCCAAACTAAAAGACCAAACCCAATTAAATACAAACCCTAAAGCCCAAATCCTAGCCCCCTGCAGAGAAGAGAAAACAGCAGCAGCCCTCAAGCCTCAGCAGCACACTCGGCCAACCAATGGCCACCTCGCGCACCACCACCGGCATATGCTCCCTCCATGCGTCTGACACGCCCATACCCTGCAAACACAAACAACAAAAACAGCAGCCACAACAGAGGAATAAGAGCATTTTTTATTGTTATTGTAATCGGTTATAAAACCGAAGGGAGAAATTTTGAAAGAAGAAAAGAAAAACACTTTGCAAACAAGATTAATCAAAAAAAGAATAGAATTTTCGAAAGGTGAATATTTTGTTGGTGTTTCAGTTTCCGATTTTCTTTGCATTCTATTTTGTTTTCTTATTTTTTATTTACGAAAAAATAATAAGGGAAAGGAGGATAAAAACGTACCTTCGATTTGCCATTTAGGTGCGCTCCGGTGTCCTTTTGCCGATCTGATGGCCGTCGCACCCCTGAGGTTCGACCAACGGCAGTGGCAGAGGGCGAGGAGCCAATGGGTCCTCCCTTTTCCCTTGCGTTGCTGTGGTCGTGAGTGTTCCTACTTCAAACCCGTTCAAAAAGAGGGTCGAAGAGACCCTTTCCATGCAGCGTTGGTCGCCGTTAGCGGCATGGGACATGGGGGATCTCCCAATGAATCCATGGTCGGCCATGGAGGAAGGATAGAGAGCAAGAGACGCTCTGCTGTTTTTGTGAAAATGGGGGGGGGGGTTTAAAACCTAACAGAGAAGAGAGAAAGCTTTTGGAATTTTCTGTAAAAATGGACTGCAAAAATGGAATTTTCAAAAAAATTTTAGGGTTAAATCTGCTGCGTGAAACTGCAGCGTTTTGAAGGGTGACCTAAGTGCCCAAACGGCACAGTTTTAGGGGTGCCCGTTCGCGACCCGACCCGTACCTGGGGGGATCTGCGTTTTTCCTTTAAATGGGAAATTGCTCGCCTTGGTCCCTCCCCCTTTTTCTGATATTTGATTTAGTCCCGATTGGATTTTTTTTCTTTTTAAATTTAGCCCGATTATTTTATTCCATCTCTGATTTGATCCCTGGACTGAACATTGAAACGCAGCGCATTAAGGGTTGGGGTAATTGCCCAGTTGACCCCTGTTTCTTCGCGCGTATCTCAATCTAACCCCCTGGCAGTTTTCTATTTTATAATTTATACCCATTTTTAATTTTTATTTTAATTTAGCCCTCACCCTTTTATTTCAAATTGTTTTATCATGTTTTTATACATTTTATTTGCTGCCCATTCAGATGTTATATTTATTTAGTTTAAAATTTCACGTGTTACTTATAAGATTTGTCACATTGTTCATTTATTTGAATGTATATATATATACATTATTTATTTTATGTTCCTTTTGTAAACTGTTCGCCTTTTTTAGTTTGCATGTTTGTTTTAAATATTTCACATGATGTGTTAAATTGTTTTGTTTTTATTGTATATTTTATATTATTTTATCTTATGCGAAAACATTATTCATAGCAATTTATAAACCACCGTATTTATACTTCAAGAGTACCATTTTTAAAAAAAATAAAAAATCATCTTTTGCATTATTTATTTAAAATTTATTTCATTAGTTTAAATTGTTTTCATGTACCCTTCAAATTTCCATTTGTTTATTCTAAAACATTCTATTTATTATTTATTATAGGATTTTCTTATATTACCCGTAGTATGCTTTTATGTACATATATTATTGGTTCTAAAAATTATATGTATTATCTTTTCTTAAATCGCTTTATATACATTATTGATTTTAAAAAAATTCATCTTTTATTTTATTTATTTTAAACTCGTCTATTAGTTTTCTTTATGGTTTTATACTTTATTCAATTTGACTTGCGTTGTACTATTTATATTTTTAGATTGCCAAATATGTTTTTGTTCATTAATTGTTAATGTTAGTATGTGAATGATGTATGTGAGCCATTATTGTCATCGCATGTATCATAAATTGTTCACTTACATTTTCACCTTGTTGTTGTATATTTACGTGACGTCATCCATGTATTATTGTTTATACTCATTCTCTCGTATCTCATATCTTTGCCTCACGAATTAAACCCCAATGTATTTATCCAAAAAATCACCTTATTTTAACCCAAATAAATAACACATGTTGCTTGAATATTGTATTCGTTACTATTCAAAAACAAAATTTTCCAAATAAGGCAATGTTATGCATTTTGAAATATCGAGGAATTGTGCCCTAACTTACGGGGTTTCGATTTCCTCGTTGTTTCTAAATGGCTAAATATTCTTTTCGAGTTTTAAAACACGAAACTCTCATTTAAATTAAAAGACGACCTTGTGCTCGAGAATTCATGGTATTGTGTCCTAACTTACGGGATGTGATACTCCGATATCTCGAGATAAGGAAATCTTTAAACAAATTGTTTTGTGCTAATTCAAAAATTTTAGAATCGATATTTATAGAAAAGATCGTATTTCAAATTCATTCCCGATTTTCGATTTTCGACATTAAGACACTAACTAATCAATTCGGTTCCAATTCTTGGGCGTGTCGGGGGCGCTAATCCTTCCTCGCACGTAACTGACTCCCGAACTTGTTCTCTTAAAATTCTTAGACCAAAACACTGTTTTAGTAAACTAAAATGTTTTATTAAAACAAAGGTGATTCGATCACACCTAATAAGGATCGGTGGCGACTCCCGTTTTAATTTTCGTTTTCAAAACCAAGTCGATCCCCGCGTTTTTTCAAAAAATGGTTTCGACACAAACTACACAGATTCAAACCAGCAGTGTACACCTTGATTTCGACAAAAAAATATTAAGCATTTATATTATTTTCAATAATAATATTTCTGAAACATTGCAATTTTTTTTTCTTAATATCATCTCGATTAGTACATGATATTTTTTCATAAACTAATATCAGAATAGTTTAAATGTTTTTAAATTAAAATAAAATTCAATTAATTCTAACTCAAATCTAAAATCACAATCTTTCGACTCAATTCTGGGCGTAGTAATAATTTTCTTTAACTACTTACAGATTATGATGATTCGTAGATTACCAAATAGAAAAAAGGAAGTAGTTAAAGAGTTCCAATCAACTGAAAAAAGAAAAAGAAAAAACCCTAACACACTTGATTATGCTTCAAATACAATTTGTCGATGGCGAAGAGGTTGAGAATCATTGAATAAATGATGAAATCTCCCAGCTCTAGAATTTAAATACTTTGATTAAGTGTTGGCTTTGTCACTTTTTAACCAAAACTTTCTAAAATTACAACTGAACGAATCCATTTCATGATCATGCTTTGGCTTTTGAATCACATGTGAGATGCCAGCAACTGTTAATATAGTAATGATTGGGTCATGTGTGAGTCCAACACTACATGAATACAATGTCACTCTAACCATGTTTTTTATACACGATCAAAGGTAGAATGAAATAATAAGATGTGAACTCGTGTTAATAAATATATGATACTGTATAAAAGTTTTCTTACCTTTGATAAGGTATGAAAAGTGACACTTATCCTAAAGTTCAAAGTTGAGAATAAAATTATCCCTTTCTCCCAAAAGTTACAGGTTACCATTACCCTACAACTATGATAGAAAACTGACAACGAAGATTAAATGAGCAGCTACTTTTACACTCTTATCTTATAGGTAAGAAGTCCAACAATAAAGATAATAAATCCAAATGATTATCACGAGGGACCTCAAGGAATTTTGAGTGCACTATTTGATGATATGAACAAGGACCACCATCCCACATGCATATTTCTACACAAAAGATCTCCCTCCACAACCCCGAAATTAAAGTTGTATTCTTTACATTGCTTTTAGCTTTTGGAATTTGTAACCATCCATGGAAACAAAACCTCTTTTTCCTCATAATTTCCTTGTGCAAAAATTTTCAGAAATACGTAGTAATTATATATATGTGTGTGTGTGTGTGTATTGTATGCTTGGAGTTGGTGTAATAGTTATGTGTTGGATGTAAATTATGGAGCAATAGGAGTAGTGGGAAGCAGTGAATAGTGTGTAGTCTGCCAATGTCCACCCTATAGTCTCTTCTGATTGTCTTCTTCTTCTATCTTCTGTATTTGAAATCTAGCCTCACCTTTTAGCTCTGAAATTCCACCTTCTGCAACACCTCATAAAAGCTAGTCCAGAAATGAACCCCACATGGTTAAAGTTGTGAACTATTCGAAAATGGCCCCCAACCCAAACTATCCACTTCCATGCAATATGCACAAATGAATTGTATTTAAAAGATACCACTCTCTGGCATGTTTTAAACAAAAGGGTACATTCTGAAAGCTACACTTCAGCTTTATCAAATTTATATATACATTTACACAATCTTTTTCCATTTTATTATGTATGAGTCTACATAAGAGAGGATTTCCCTGTCTTTTCAGCTCCATTTGTCTTCATCTTTTTCTTTCACTAATAGAAGAACAATGCAAGTTCTGGTCGGGAAACTGTTCCCTTTCACCATGTTTATATGTCTTATGAACATAATTGTTCTGCCATTAGTCAGCTCGTCATCTCAACAACATGTGAAGTCCATTGACAGCATTGCAGATAAAAAGGATAGCATTCATAAGGTACGGGATTCATGTTCTTCACTTAGCATCTTATTATGAGTAACTGAGTTCAGATATATTGCTTTCAGTTTACAAATTAAGAAGCTTGAGAATATTTTGTTTCTGGTTTTGGCTTCTTATTAAATAGGTGAGTCATAAACTGATGTTTGAGATTAGACTACATGGATTCCTCCTTTGGGCATCAATGGGGTTTTTGATGCCTCTTGGGATACTTGCTATTCGAATGTCAAATAGACAAGAATGTGGAACAAGGCTTAAGATTCTTTTCTATGTTCATGTAGTTTCACAGGCAAGTTCATCTTTACTGTTACTGTAACATCAATGCTATATATGTGTATATATATTATGAATGCTTGAGAAGCAAGAAGAGGGTAATGATTTTATAAACAAAAGTCGATCAGCAACCCATAGAATCTTCAACCAGATGTTCCCATTGTAATATAATAATAGATCGGTTAGATATCTTAAGACTTAAGTGAAGACGGCACATTAAACAAATAGTTTAGAGAATGATTAATAGTGATGTTTACTACAAGACATGATTCTTAAAAGTATCTTTTTCATGCATTGAAAAGTTAATTTTTGGTTCAGCAGATCCTTTCTCTACTTATTTCAACAGCTGGGGCAGTCATGTCTGTCAAAAACTTCAATAATTCCTTCAACAATCATCACCAAAGACTAGGGTTAGCTTTATATGGTATCATATGGTTACAAGCCTTGACTGGGGTTCTTCGCCCATGCAGGTAAGCGACCATATCTCCCTTCTATTTCGGGAATTTCATGACATTCTAACACATATTGTGCATAAAACATTCACTGCAGGGGATCCAAGGGAAGAAGTGGATGGTTTTTTGCACATCGGTTACTGGGAACTGCAATTTCCATTTTAGGTATAATCAACATTTACACTGGATTGAGGGCGTATCATGAAAAGACATCAAGAAGCATAAAGCCTTGGACCATAGTTTTGACTGCAGAAATCTCTTTGATTGCTTTCGTTTACTTGTTTCAAGACAAATGGTTGTATATTCAAAAGCAAGGACTTATTTTGGGAGATGAATCAGTAACACCTAAATAACAAGATAGTTCATCCACTGAGAAGCAAAAGGAATCAAGTAGTGAGAAATGTTGAAGAAAATAAAACATTTTAATCTGTGAGTTAATTACTAACAACTGAGTATTTTTCGTCCATTCTTTTTCCTTTTACGATAATCTTATACACAAGACACATTATTGGTTGGCTTATTTGATGATATTTGTTGGATATTTATGAAAGAAGGTATTGAGACAGAAAGCAAAAAAAATAAAGAATGAACTTTAATTTCATTAACTGGCATTTTTATTCACTGATTTTAGTCTAATCAGTAACCAAAACATCTTGTCAATATTTTATCGTTTCAAATCAAGTTGGCAACTTACAGATTAAAGATTTCGCATGCATAAGCTTGCTTAACATAGCTTGTAGCTTTGGTGACTTCGCATCTTTAATGAGCTCGCATTATTGATGAACTTATAGTTTTTTGTGAGCTCACACATTTGAGTTCGCAATTTTGGTGAGCTTGCAGTCTTATGAGTTCGCACGTTTGACAAGCTTGTAGTCTTGGTGAGCTCGCACATATAAATTCACAGTTTTGGTGATCTCGTAGTCTTAATGAGCTCGTAGTCTTAATGAGCTCCCAATTTTAATGAACTCACAAATTTATAGAACTTGTAATTGTGCAAATTGAATTCACTAATGCATAGATGGCCACCTTGCAACAACTTTGCTATTACTTTTTTTTTTCATCCTTGTTACCCAGAATTCATTTTAATTTTCTTAATTTATGTTACTTATTCAAGGCATATTTAAGTATTGACGAATAACAAAGACCAAGCTCAACTTGTCAAACTTTGATGGAGACTCCTTCAAAACAAGCATTCTCTATGACTCTCATTCTTAAAGCTAAATATCTTCACGGAAGATCACCCCTACGAGGGCCTCAACTTGGGTCCTTCTTTGATTGCTTCAATCGTTCCCTATCAAACAAACTCAGGTTTGTTGATCATACTAGGATTATCCAAGTCAAATGGCAACCTCATGATGATGGTTGATACAAACTCAACTGTGATCAGAAGCCGGCCGGGGTTTGCATATGTGACCATGAAGGCAATTGGATTGCCTGTTCTCATAGAATTCTTGGGCTTTCTTCTAATATGGTTGAGCATTGTGGGGTTTGTGTGATGATCTTTAACTTGCTATTAAGTTGAATATTTCCCCCATTAATATGATCAGTTTATTAAAAAATAATTCTTCTAAAAGTCCCTTGCTTGATCCCTTAATTAATGATTGTAGGACTTTCTTGACAATCTTTTAGAATAGACGACTTCTGCGTGAAGGAAATTGTTTCGCGTATACTTTTGCCAAGAATCCTAACTGCTCCGAGGGACTTACAAATGATTATGTTTTTTCTTTTGATATTTTAAATTTTATAGTTTCGATTCTTAAATTGATTTCATTTGAGTATTATAAAAATCAATTAAAATATTCAATTTAATTTGTTTTCAATTGGGTACCTCCTTTTTTTTTTTTTTTAAATACTGATTCCATTAAATCATTATTGACCAATAAATTAGACCGACGTAACTAATATCCCCCCATACCAATCCCCCTATAACTAAAGCATCAGCCAAACTATTCCCTTAACGAAAACATCAACAGATGACACCACAAACCACCTTACAATAAGGTTATCAAAAGATTAAAAACATCCCATAATGGCCCAGCTCTGAAATCTGGACTAATTCAACAAGAAATTACAGCCCAAGAATCAGATACGACATACAATTCTGATGAAAATTTGCATTTTTTGAAAAGCTCGTACAATTATTAAATTATAAACTATTCTGTAATTAGTATAGAAAATATAATTTCTGCATAAAGGGTAGATCGAGTTGAAGAGAAAAAGCCGCTGTGACACATCGGATTGAACACCTTGAGGATAAGCACAATAATTACAACCCTTCGGGACAGCAAAAAAGCCTTTCGCTTCGTAAGTTTCGCTTTTTTTTTTTTTTTATATTTTACATGCGTTAGTTAATAAGTTATAAAAAGTTAAAAATGATTTTCTAATGTAAATATTTTAAAAATTTTAGAGCTAAGACTAAATAGATAAATTTTGTAAATGTTGAACATTAAATTTATTGAATTTTTAGAATAATTAGAACTAAAATGATAAATTTTACAAAGATTGAGTGCTAATTTTTTTTATATTTAAGATTAAATTGATAGAATATAATATATATAGGTATTAGAGTACTAATTTTGTTACTAGACCAATAAAATAAAGCTCTCATCAGCTCAAGTAATTAAAATATTTAATTTTAAAAATTTAGTGACTAAATAAAAAAAAATTAATAGTTGAGTGATCAAAGTAGAACGAAAAGCATAGTTGGGTGACCAGCATTTTTATAGTTTACCAATAAAAAAACAATTTTCAGCATGGAAACATAATTATTTAACACAAAAATTTAACAGATGAGCTAATTTGTACATTTCGAAATATATAAGGACTAATTTGCCCATTTTTTCAATAGAGGGGCTGGAATGCGGTCCATCCCTAAATATAAGGACTTCCCTAGTATCTTTATTAACAACCAAACAATGTGATATTATTATTTATCTATTTTATTCAATCAGCCAAATTATATAATACCTATTACATCTCTATTCCATTCTCACGAAGTAGTTATTCAATTCCAACTCTATTCCATTCTAGTGAATAAACATGATGTTAAGGTTCACTAATCTAATTGGCACAATTCAAATATCACAATATGCATATTTTTATTAATTTTATTAAGATGAAAAGACTAAAATAACCTCAAATAATATAACTTATTTTAATTACGGAAGAACACTTTCATAATTTCTCTTGGTTGAATGATAAATTTAAGATTTTATTAATATGATTGATGTGGGTTCAAATTCCATAATTAAAATAAGTTATACTATTTGAGGTGCTTTAGCCTTTTATTTTAACAAATTAAAATAAAAAGGCTAAAGAACCTCAAATAATATAACTTATTTTAATTATGGATTCTTTAATTTCCGTAACTAAATTTGGACTCGATTGATGGGTGACACCAACTTAATAAAAGGCTTAATAAATAGAATAGAAAATATAATTTAATAATTGTTTAGATTCATATATCTACAATCTATATCTATAGTCTACATAAAAGCAAGAGTTTAGAAAAATTTTGAATTGGTGAGAATATATTTTATTTTCCATCATATCACTAAATTCACATTTAAAAATAATTATAATTTAATAAAGTTGTGATGATTATACATAAAAAATATGATAATTATAAATTTAACAATAATTATAATTTAATAAAAATAATGATAATTGCACATTTAAAATAATTAAAATTAAAATTACTATTATTAATTAACATAAAATTAGACATACATAATTAACCATTTGACATGTCTTAATTAAATAATCAATGCACAAAATTGAAATAAAAGCATTCTAATCGACTACAAAAATATATAATTCGGTAATAATTTGCAAATTGGAAGTCACATCTAATAGTAGTTTTCCCAAAACACAATATAATTATAAATCAGTCACAAGATAACAACTTAAAATAACAATAAAGCATTATCTAGACATTCAATAAATAATGATTGCATTTCGATTCAATGTTTAAGTTCATTTAATAGTTTTGCCCAAATCACACAAAAAAGGAAAGACATTTGGACACACGAGTGTCCAATTGAACATCAAACGTTAGATGAAATTTACGCAAGCTCCAACAATGGCAGCAATGCTCTACTACGCGATAAACGTGACTTAATCAATAACCAACTAAACATCAGATGCATAAAGCACAACAATGACAATATTCCTAAACACTCAAGGCAGTCCGCACAATGAACAATAAGCAATAATGGGGACCCCTACACTTTATAGCATACTGACTATATCCAAAAAAAACTTTCAACTAACTTTACAGGCATTTAATCAATTATTAAAATAATAATTTTAACAATGATTTTCAGAAAATAATCAATTAATAAAAATAGCAGCTAATAATAATAGCAATCATTAAATTTAATTTAATAAACTACCACACAAGTAAAATTTCAAATGCAAGGAATTACAACATCACAATCTCTAAGTTAATAGTTTAATTATAACGTTAAAATATTTTAAAATATAAAGATCACAAACCGAATTTCGTTTAGAAGCAATAAACCCAGAACGAGCTTCAGGATAATTTGTAACAATGTATAAAATTAAATTCCAATAAATAATCAAGAGAATAATTTAATTAAAATAAACAGATAGATAATCATGTGTCCAAAATAATCAAAATTATTATGCTTTTTAAAAATTAAACTAAATCACATATATAATGAGTTTTAAATTTAATACATGGAAGAGCACATCTAACTGAAGTGAAATATGAATTAAGATATATCTTTATAAATGAATAATAAGTATTAATGCTCGTTTATTATCAAAATATATGCTCCACTATTGTTTTTAATTCATTAAAGAACAACTGCCATTTTAAATTGAATCTGAATAATCAGATAAATGTTAAATTTCGAGGGATTTCGTGGCATGATGAATTTTTAAACTTGATCTTGATCTCCATTATCAATCTAGACCCTCTATAAGATCCATGATCGGGTATTCAGAGAAGACTACAAACAACTAAAATAATCAAAACATAATGATGAAGATAGAATTAGAAATTAACATATCAAGAACAAATGAGAAAACAATTTTTAGATAAAGGTAGGGATAAACGATCAAATTATAGTTCAGATGGAATCGACTTATTTGGCCAATTTACCAGCTAGAAGGTGGACGACAGAGCAGAAAAAAGGTTTTGGCGCAACGATTTTCTTTTCTATGTACGGCAATCGATTCTTGATTGAAGTGGTGAGGCAATGATAGCAAATAACCTAAGTTTGGAGTTTTAAAGGCGAAGGAGAGAATTTGCATTAAAGCAAACCCTTTTTGATGGCAAATACATATACATATGTTATGAAATGGAAATTAGTAGTGCTGCCCGCAAAGGAAACGAGAACAACTAAAGGAAAATTTTGTGGGTTAAGGGCTTAGGGCAATTGGCTTTTGGCTTTTGGTCAATTGACAACATAAAGCCTCCATAATTCTACCTTTATTAAGATTAGTTCCTAAACTTTTAAAACTTGTAATTATTCTAAAATTGTTTTACCTAAACCCCTAATCCCATTAAAAACTCTATTTATAGCCTTAATAAAAAAAATAAAAGGTTAATTACAAGTTTAATCTCCCACAAATTTTTGAAAACTCAATTTAATTTTTAAAACAAAATCGAATTTCAATTTAATTACAAAATCAAGCTAAAAATTCAAATAAGCATGTAATCCTAAGAATACTAAAAATCTAAATTTTATCATTTAATCCGAAATCCTCGAAATAGTTTATTTTATTTTTATCGAAGTTGTACCTATTCGACACAAAATCCGAAAACAAAATTAAATGTATGAAAAATATTGTGATAATTATAATTATAATTATAATTATAATTATAATTTAAAATAATTAATTAAATTTGGTTGATATAAATAAAAGTTGGGCTAATTTTTTTTCTAAATTTGTGTTGATTTTATTGATGTAAAATAAAGTTCTTGTTTAAATATAATTCTAAACATATTAATTATCACTTAATTAATATTAAATTTAATTATTTTAATTACCTATTATTTTGAATAAGATTACTTTGCTTTAATTATTATTGTAGGTTAAAACTATATTGTATGTTAAATATGTTAAAAATACTTTAATTATTATTTGAAACTTTTTATTTATAATATTTAAATAAATTAATATATTTTAATTATATTCAATAATTCAAATAAGAAATATTATTTTAAAGTATAATATTTAAAAAATAATTTGCAGTAGCATCTTTTAATAACCTCAACTCGCCAGGATGCAGCGACATCTCTTCGTGGCTACCCTCTGATCTTCGTCGCCAACGCATAAGGACTTTGGGCAGCAGACAAATTGACTACATTAATGCTGTCTAATTCCACAACAATCCGTCGAAAACCTCTGAACCAAGCAAGTTCCAAGCCATAATTCAGCTTGGAGAATATTCGGTATTCCAAGATTCCTACAATATCCAAGACTCCATTGTTCGTCATTATCCCGGAACACTCCCCACTCAATCAATCCCATTTCTCACCTCCATAGCGTCATCCGTATTTAGCTTAATCCACCCGTATGTCTTATGTTCCCCAACCGAGATGCTGTAATATGTCTAGCCCAAGCCCTACTTTTGCTAATAAGCAAGTCATATCCATTATAATCAAATAGAAAATAGTGACTTAAATGAAATTGTTTAAATAGTTTAGTGATCAAATTATAATTTTTTTAGTTAAGTGACCAAAATAAAAATTTACCCATAAATTAATAAATAATGGTGTAATTTACCCAAAATTTAATTACAAAATTGGTCCCCATTAAAATTTGAAAATTTAATTTAATCCCCAATACCAAATCATAATTCAATTTAGCCTCAAGATTAAACTAAAAATTCACACAATCCCATAATCCCTCTTCAAAGAATTAAAAATTGTTTACCATGAAACACAGATCAAGGGACTGGATAAAATTAGGTGTCTATACTAGGATTACATAGGGTGTTGAATATAACTAGAACAGTTCACACCATGAATGGTGCAAAGAATCTCTAGATCGATATTTCTGAAGGGTTTGAGGATAAGTTTTTGCAATGGTGTGGACTACATGATTTCCATGTGTCTTTGTCTCGTTGTTGTACATGTATTTATAAAAAGAGAATGGGTGGGCATGGGTCCTAGTTATTGGGTTTCTTACTCTATGGGTGTCGTGTAGAGTTACGAATATCAGTTTAAAGTATTGTTGGAGTTGACTTGAATGGATTGGGTGATATGCTCGTCAAACTAAAATGTGATGAGTTAAAGAATGCCTTTAAAAACTCTTAACTCATTTATTTTTCAAAGAGTATGTGGGTCCGCTTGGTGTGCCAAGGTGCTTGGGTGAAGGATATTTCTTTTCTAGTGAGGCTATGAGGCCGAGCTCCATGGTGCATAAAATTGAGCTTTGCCAAGTTCTTGGTATCTTTTAGATGATTTGGCAAGAAGGTTTTTTTGTACCTTTTAGAATCGAGTGAAAATTTTTTCAAGTTAATGAGTCCTATTTTATCATCCTAACTCAATATGAAATTTTATCGAATTGAGTCGAGTGAAATTAAAAATTAATCATATCATATTAAAGTCTTTTTACAATATGATAAATTCAAATAATTAATTAACTTATTTAGCTCCCAAAATTCTTATTTTAGAATTTTTTTTAAATTTTAACTTTCTTTATATATCTTTTATATCTTTTAAAAGTTTTGAAACTTTTATAATTATTTTGAATTTATTAAAATTTGCTCATTTTCAAAATTGATGGAGATCAAAGAGGTTTCACCCCAATCTATTATTTGAAATATTTGCATTATTCGAATTGTAAAATTTAACTCTAATCGTACTCGAAACTCGAATTATTTTTTCGAGTTAACTCGAATAACTTAATTCGATTAATTCAAAATTCAAATTTTTCAATTTTTAATCAAATTAAATTTTGTTAAACCCTGCGAATGAAAACTAATTGTAATTATTCAAAATTTTTACCTTACTTACAAATGAGAAAGTAATGAAATATAAATTTTATTTTATTTGAGTTAACGTGTAAAATAAATTGCCATTATACTTTACATAAAAATGGAATTTGTCATCATATTTTAGTTTTATTGATATTTGTTCCTGAACTTTTGAAATTAAGATAAACTTACCGCTCAACTTTAACTCTATGTTGAAATTTTATCATTTATTGAATTTTGAAATTAAAATTGATTTTAATATTTAATTTTAATTTTAATTTTAAATAACTTGAAGAAAAATATTAATAAAATCATTTTAATATTTTATTTTAATAATTAAAAATAGTGAATTACTTAATATAATGTTAAATATTAATAAAAAGACTTCTATTTATAAAAAAATATTTTTCTCATGTCATTTTTAATCATCATTTACAAGTTAATTTCTACATTTAATGGATGTCTCACATATATCATATACATTTAAATAGTGATGATAATTTTATTAGATATTAAAAGATTAAAAAGTAATTGAGTGTATCTTAACATTCAAATGATTGGTAAAGACATGAATGCGTACCCAAATTATTACAACATTAAATCCAAAATTCCAAATTCATTAGTCGCCTGTATTTGATTATTCAACTAATTCAATTCCACTTCTGTTTTTTTGCACTTTCTTTCAAAACAAATACAAATTTAATGCTAAAGAAAAAAATAATCTCAGGGCATCTTAATATTTGGATAACTGAAAAAGTCAATTGTTGTTTGACTAAGTCCACCGTTTCCCATATGCAGTAGAGGAGAGTGATGATAATAACATATGGTTTTTAGGTTTTTAGTGACATTCTATTGAATACACATAAGAAACAAATGTTAATCTCTACTAACTTCACTAATCAATTTACGAAAATGGGAATTTGAAAATTCAAATCTACTGTAACTGACCCTTTCCTGCACTGCATCTCCACTTCACTATTATACACCAGGCGGTGATGAAGGGGTACCTTTTATAACACAAGGAATCATGTACACCCTAGGAAACAACGCTGCCCTTGAGATGATGTATCGAGTCAATGTGGGTGGGCGGGAAATCCCGCCAAATGGCTACACTGGGATGTTCCGGGGCTGGTCAAGTGACGACCGATATTTGACAACAGCCAAACCAAGTGTTCTTCCTGTTAATATTAGTATTAATCTCAACTTCAGCAGTATACCATCGTACTCTGCTCCAAAGGAGGTTTATATCTACCAGGACCATGGGGATGAACAAGAACCAGCATAAGAACTACCAGCTGACGAGGGAGTTTCCTGTTGATTCTGGGTTCAATTACTTCGTAAGGTTACATTTTTGTGAGTTCCAACCAGAGATAACCAAAGAAGGTGATAGAGTGTTTGAGATCTCATTGACTAATTTAACTGCAGAAACTGAAGCAGATATTATACGCTGGAGTGGTGGTAATGGGATTCCATTCTATCAGGATTATGCGGTGGCAATAGGAACAAAAGGAAATCAAAAGCAACAACATCTCTCTATTACTTTGCATACTTCGCCAGAACGGAGAACTCTTTATTCAGATGCAATCTTGAATGGCCTAGAAATCTTCAAATTGAGCAACAATTTTGATTTCACCTGCCCTAGCTTTGATCTTATTGGACCAAACGTTCATCATGTGAAGCAACCGGTTATGCAATTAGGAAAGAAGAGGACAGCAATTGTTGCTGTTGTTGCTCCGATTTTTGGTTTCATCACACCTCTTTTACTTTTCGTGATTTTCCGGATATGTTCCAATAATTTTGCCAACAGCAGCACCCCTGTTCCACCTTCGGATATTTGTAGCCGCTTCTCACTGAGGGAGATCAAAATAGCTACTAACAACTTCGATGCGAATTTCATCATCAGAAGAGGCGGATTCGGTGAAGTCTACAAAGGATTCACTAATGCTGGCTCCACCCCTGTTGCAATCAAACGCTTGAATCCAGGTTCACAACAAGGGGTGCTTGAGTTTAGGACTGAAATCGAGATGCTTTCCAAACTTAGGCACCAAAATTTAGTTTCTTTAATCGGTTATTGTGAAGACAACCAGGAAATGATCCTAGTGTACGACTACATGGTTCATGGGACCTTGAGAGATCACCTCTACAACACTAGTAATCCCCCTTTACAATGGGAGCAGAGGCTCAAGATGTGTATTGGTGCTGCACATGGGCTGCACTATCTCCACCGAGGTCCAAACCACACCAGCATTCACCGAGACGTGAAGACAACAAATATTTTGGTAAGTGAGAAATGGGTGGCCAAAGTATCTGATTTCGGATTGTCTAAAATGAATGACTTATCCAACACTCATATCAGCACTGCTGTCAAGGGCAGCATTGGGTACTTGGATCCCGAATACTACCGTCTTCACAAATTAACCGAAAAATCTGATGTCTACTCCTTTGGTGTGGTGTTGTGTGAAGTGCTAAGTGCAAGAGCACCGATAGATTGAAATGCTGAGGACCACATGCAAATAAGTTTAGCAGAGTGGGCACAACATTGCTACAACAATGGAAGCCTTGATGAGATAATTGATCCTTATTTAGAGGGTCAGATCAAGCTTCCAAGTCTATTAAAATTTGGTGAAGTAGGTATAAGTTGTTTGGCTTCGGAAGGGATGAAAAGGCCGGCAATGAGTGAAGTGGACCAAGTGGTGTATGGACTTGAGCTTGCATTGCAGCTGCATGAAAGTGAAATAAATGGAAACGATGCGAATCATGTAAATTAATGACTCATCTTCCGTAGATTATCATGTATTGTTTTCTAGTGGTAGAGGATCAATGAGAGTTGGTCGGTAGATTAGATACTTTAATTATTTGCACATTAATTGTGGTATTAATTCCAGCTTTTCGTGAACAACGGTTGTTAAATTAGCTACAAGTTGTATCATGCATGTGAAATCTTTCTAAAACATTGTTAATATATATTTAGTTAAAATTTACCACTCGACTTTCTTCTGTAAAAGACTTTATTTCAATAACTTATTATCAAAAACTTCATAGGTTTAGACATAAAAGTTAAAATCTTGTGTTGCAACACAAATAATATATTTCACAACATTTTATAATTAAACTTTTTTAATGGAAAAAGAAAGTAGAAAAATCGAGTTGTTTTTGGTGTAAGACTTTTCCAAGTCTTCATGGTCAATGTCTGTAGATGAGTCTTGCAGGGGGGTGTACAGAAATTTTTTATTTTTAATTTAACCATAATCTTAATTTAATATTTGATTTAATGTAATTTAATTAACCCATATATTTTTTAAGTGCAGCATGTATAGTACAATTACAAATATAAGACAATTAACTATAAGCTTAGAGTTATAATAAATGAATTGTTCAAATAATCACTAAGTAAAATCAAACTATTACAATACTAACGAATTAAGAATTGACATAATACAAACTAAAATCAATAAATTGGAATTAACTAAACTAAAACTCCAACAAACAACGGACTCAAAAACTTTCATATATAATTTTCAAACTTGAATATTCAAGAATCCCTACTTCTACCAAATGAGTCAAGTTCTCGTTAGGGATTAAACCATATTTTAAATCGTGAATAAGAGGTCATGAATTCATGCAGCACAATGATGCAATTTGTTGGAAAAATGATTGTATTAATATCATAAGTTTTAGGATAAATCCTAAAATTATACATAAATTATGGTTTAATGTGTAATTATACACATGAATTTTAATTTTGGATAATTTTATATAAATGAAATTTTGATTTGATCCAATTCTTATAAATTATTAACATAATTATCGATATTATATCATTTTATATTTATATATTGCAATAATAAATAATTATATTTATCCGATACAATTTATTTTTATAAATGTGCATGATTTAATTAAAATTAAAGTTTCAAGTATATATTTAAACCATAACTAAAGTTTCATGTGTATAATTACACTAAATTAAAATTTATATATACAATTTTACATCAAATCAAAATTCTTATATTATTTTAAAATTTATTCCTATTTAATAAAGAGTACCATTCTAAAGGTTTAATCTATAACTATATATTAAAGGAAGGTAAAACCGCGTTCCTCCTTTTGTGGCATACACTCATTTGGTTTTTAAATAAGTTCAAAATTTATATTTAATTCTTATATTATAATTTTTAATATAATTTAACTTTTATGTTTTTATAATTTTATTAATTAGTTCAAATCGTTAATATCATTTGCTATTCAGTTAAAATATTACATAGTTATATGTAATTTGAAAGCTAATTTTTTAACTTCATAAATTTAAAAGATTAAATTCTTGAAAATAAAAGTTGGAGGACTAAATTCAAAATAACGATGTGTAAAAACATAGAGTTATAGTTGTTTGAACCAATTGAATTAGTCGAGGTACTAGTCCGAAAAGAAGCATCATCTTGGTTAACCTTGAACCACTACGAGTTGATAGAACAAGTCTAAAAATCGATTGAATTATTTTTTAAATTTTTAAAATATTTTTATTTTTATATTTTTAATAATTTATTTAATTAAAAGCGTACTAATTAGTAATCTAACTAGTTCAAACATCATTTTGGTTCTAAAATCTTTGCGTAGAATATATTTAATATTCAAATTTTTATCATATAACTATACTAGTTTATTTTTAACTGTGTGAGATTTCAAATACTAAATTTAATTTTAAATTTTATAAAAAAACCTTTAATTTTAAATGCTTTTGTCTTTTTCTTAGAGCGTATTTTTTTTAATTAAATAAACTTTCAGGTGGACAATAGAAAATTGAAATTTGAGAATAAAATTCAAATTTTAATGAATTAGAAGTATTAGCAGTTCTATTAAGATGTTGTTACGCTTAGTATGATGCTTGGAATATTTCGATCTTTCTTCCTGGTTATCTATCTGTTTTTCCTCACCAATGGAGAATCCAAGCAAAACAACAACTTTTTCCCTTCAAAACCTCTTGTTTCTGCTGCTTCTTTGTCTCCTCTTCTTCTTCAGTCAATACCTTCTGGTTCCTGTTACAACAGATTTCAATGTTAAGCTCAGGGATTTAAATTGTGGCCGTGGTCGCGTTTTCGGTTGCATTGCGTTTATCGCGGTTGCGGACATAACGGATGCTATTGCGGTCACTGCGGGTATCGCGGTCGTGAATTTTTTTTAAATTTGCACAACTTATTGTAAAACATAATAATTATAATTATAATTATGAAAAGTCACTTTTAATGACTTTTAGAGTGTTTTCTAACACTTATAAACTTTTATTAATATGATATGAGAACACAACTTTTATAATCATTAATTATTCTTATATTTATTTACTGAATTTTCTAAGAATGTTATATTAACTAATAACAAAGTAAAAAAAAAAAGAAATATTAAACATTTATCATATTTAATAAGTTTGAAAGTTTTATAGATAAAATAACTGAAAATTCATTCTTGAGAGATATCTTCAATATTTCTTGACAACTTTGAAGATGGTGAAGATATAAACATTCTATGCTGCAAAAGGAAAAAAAGGAATAGATAAATGTATAGATTCTCATTGATTATTCCTATTTCCTACCACTTATTCTCACTCTCATTCTACTTTCATATATAGTTTAACATGTTTGATTCTTAATTATCTTTTCATAAAATATACTCCATTCATTTATCTAAAGATATATTTTAAATGTTTTAATATCATTAAAATTAAGAACATTAACAAAAGTTTTCCTTAAAAAAAAATATACCTTACAAATAATGGTAGTGGTATGATTTAGATTTCACCAATTAGTGGAATGACGAGGAAGATCAGATCCTTCACCTTCACTTTGAGAGCGTTCTTGATTTGATTCTCTTGGCCTTTTGTCCAAAAATATATCCAAAAAAAGTAACATTTTCACCTTGGTTTTCATATAATTGATGTGGAGGATATATTTGAGGTGGAGGATATATGAAAGGTGGAGGTGGGTGATACATTGGTGGTGGAGGATGCATTTGAGGCTGGTACTGCACATCATAATTAGGAAATGGTGGATAATAACCATATGGTTGTGGATAACCATGTGAAGGTTGAAAATATGAAGGTTGTTCTGGTGGATAAAAACCTTGAGTGCTAGTAGATGAATCACTATACCCAAGGTTACTTGAACTCGATCTCCTACTAGATGAAGAGCCTATAGAAGTATGCTTTTTGCCTTTTCCTTTTGATGGAGCTCTAGGTTCACTTCTATCTCTCCTAGGTTCAGGAAACATATTTCCATCAAACTCTGATCTATCACAGAAATGTCCACTAGTGGTACCAACCCCATATTCTCCTTCATACTGGCTAGAAGACCTAATTTCACCTTTATCAACACTATATCCATCATCCTCATCAATTGGACTTAAACTACCACCATCGGGTTCATCGCCACTCTGACTTGGCGTTGAACTAGAACTTGAATGAGACAAATTTTGTTGTTGAGATTGATTAACATCCATTTCATCATTAGAAGTATCCACAGGCAACACACCAGCATTTCCACCATCTAATAATGGATTTTCTTTCTCATGAAGCCATTCTGATAGTGGATCAACATATTCAAAGATATGATCAAGGCTGATAGGATTAAAACTAACGTTTATATCATCAGTGCTCATTCTTTTTTGATGCCTTATCTGAAGCCTCATATTATAATAGGTAAACACTAGTTTCTCAAGTTTTTTATACTTTAACCTATTTCTTGCCTTGGTGTGAATATAACTAAATGTGCTCCAATTTCGTTCGCAATTTGATGCTGAAGTTGTTTGACTAAGCACTTTAATTGCTAATTTTTGTAATTCGGGAACACATGTGCCATATATTATCCACCACTCAGCTGCATAATATTATTTAAATTTCAAAATAACTTCAAAATGTACAATATAATTAAATAGTTTAATTAACTGTTTACCCGGATTCATTTGCTTCCAAGCTCTTTGTGCTTGTGGAGTACCGAATGTCTCATATTTATCTCTAAATAGTAACAACTGCATAAATAAAAGATAGAGTAACAATATAAAAAAAATAATTCTATTTCAAATTATGTAACTAAGTTACAAATAATAGTACTTGAATCTAATCTGATTAACCATTCTGACTTGAGTATCAAAAGAAGGTTCTAATCTTTCAATTACTGATCGTGTACCTTCTAATGTTTCTATTAGTACATTCTCAGAATGCTCCACCCCAAATTGAAATTGAGGATTGAGAAAATAACTTAAGTATAATTTATAAGAATATCATCAAATAATAATAATCTAAAGCTTTAAATAATAAAATATAAAAATATTTCTTAATTATATGAAACATTTTATCTTACTAGCTGAATGTAAGTCGGAATGTATAAAATTCCATCTATTGTCAATAATCTATTCGTACTCGGTGAAATATCAACAATCTTGTTGAATTGCTCGTTTAGCTCTATCAACAGCCTCATAAATAAATCTCATTGTTGGTTTTTCATCGCTATCCACAAGTCTCAATACTTTTACTAGGGGCTCGTAAACTTTTATGAGGTCATTGGCTTTTTTCCAAAAATCTTTTCCCAAAACAATTTTTTTGGCTTCATAAGCAGGCCCTGACTTTTGCTGTCCCCATTTTGATTCTTTAAATTCTTATATATTCATAAGAAAAATTTTAAAATAATATAATCTAAATTATTTGGAACTAATAAAATCATTAAAGGTTGCTATATTTAAGTAACTATATTAACTAATTATAAAATACTAACCTTTGAATTAAACATTTCTCTCAGACCTTGCTTTTGTCTTGTTATCTCTTCAAGTTAAATGAAATGAGTTGCAAATCGAGTAAGAGCGGGTCGAAGTATTTGTTTCCCTTGTGTATACTTCTTCATCAAATCAACAGTCCAAATGTGATTGTATATAAAGCAAGTCACTTTCTTTGCCTCATCTAACACTTTTGCTACACTGGGCTTTTTCCCAATATCTTCAAGGCATAAATCTAAATAGTGAGCTACACATGAGGTCCAATATAGATGTTTTCTTTTCAACATTAATTTTTTTCCAGCAGCTTTCATTGCTGCCTCATTATCATTAACAATTTGGACAATGTAATTTTCTCCAATTTCTTCTACAACTGAATCTAACAAATTGTAGTAGAATTCAACATCTCTACTTCGAACACTTGAGACATCTACCGATTTCCAAAAAATGGTTCCTTTACTGCAATAAATAAGGAAGTTAATGATGTGCATTTGATTCAAACTGTTGGTCCAACCATCACACATTAGAGTTACACCCAATTCTTTCCAATGAGTCTTTAGTCCATTTACACAATCACGAACTCGTTGATACTCTGACTCCAAACACACATCTGAAACCTCATAGGGTGTTAGGAGCTTTACACCTTGTCCAACTTCTGTTGACACTTGAATTAAGTTATAAAACCATAGAGAGCTTGCTAATTGAAAAGGAAGTCTTTCATATATTAAAAAATCTAGATACCGCTTCACCTATCTTCCTTCGAAAACTCTTTAAAACAGAGTCATTGACCTTTGGTTGCTTTGAACTTTTGCTTCTAACCAATTCAGGTATAGCTCCCCTTAAGGTAAACTTAGACTCGCTTGAGATGGATTTACTTGTTCTTTCTCTATGATATTCTCTAGCTGATCCATGAGAAGATCTCCCTTCTTCATACATGTTATTCCAACCACCAGTACTTCGTCTGAATTCTTCCCTTTTATGCCACTCGTGTTGTGATTGGATACTTTCTCGAGTTGCTTGCCTTATAGCAGAAACCTCATCAATGAATTCCTTGTGTTCATTCTCCTCTTCTCTTAATTAAGATAAGAATTCATCTTTTCTCCTTTTTTTGTCTATTTTTGTAACACCCCCTAACCCCAAACCGTCGCCGGAACAGGGCTAAGAGGCATTACCGGATATATCAGACAACTTATGGATATTTTACAATTATTATAACATTCATAGTATAATTGAAGAATTATGTCCCTATAATAGACTTTCAAAGCCCAACAAAAGTATTAAAGTGGAATGGAACGGGACTTGTTCGAGTATTCAGAGATTTTTTTTTTACAAAAATTCGATGACATTTCTTCTTAATTTTTACATAAAACCCCCGCAAATTCAAACCAAAACCAAACTAATCCAAAACCAATGGCACAATCAAAACAATTTAAACCTAAATATATCTAAATAATAACCAATTCATTAACATAGTCATTTAATAACTAAACATTCATAATATTAATCCAAATTAACTAATAACTTCACTTATTTTTCATTCCAACTTAATACCAAATTATATAATATAATATTTACCATTTTATCAAACTAATAACAAAATATGGTATACCATTCTTATAACCAACATTGCAAGCATATCTATATAACTTATACAACACCTAGTACATGCCACTTTCAATTAAGAAAAAAACGTCACCCAAAATTTGTTGGAGTCGGGATCGTTCGGATCTTTGGACCGGGTACTAGACTCCTATTAACTGCAAGACGGAAACAACCGCATTGAGTATTCCATACTCAGTGGTATTACCATAATTCAAATTATAATAGCAATAATTACCAAACATGTAACTATCTAATTTCACAAATATCAATTCATTCTTAAACTTTCATTAATTAATAATAACGATACAATTTTAGCTATTCTTGATTTTCATCACATATTACATGTAACAATTTCAATCAATACATGAACATTAAGTTCATGCCTTTCATTTTCAATCTCAATTTCAATCCACTATTCAACTTTTTCGTTTCTTTCAATATTTCAATAATATAATCAATCAATTTATTTTAAATTTCTCATTTTAGATATTCACCCTATTAACAAATCCGGACTTTGACGGATACAGATTCAATCAACACCGAGACGGCACATTGTGCCTAAAGCAGTACACGATGCACTGATCAAGATATCGACACATAAATTGCCTAAAACGACACACGAGGTGCACGATACGACACACGAGGTGCTCGAAATCGACACATAAAGTGCACGATCAAGAAAGTCGGCAAATTCGGTACACTTCCAGATCCTATGGCATGCCAATTATATCCGACTTAGCCCGACTAGTTAATAGGGTATTTCAATTCTCAATTCACTTTCATTCCATTCCAAGATTACTTTTCAATTAAAATTTTCACATTCAAATCAATTTACAATTCAATTATACATACACATTCAACATTCAATTCAATTCTCATTCAACTCAAATATCAATACTTACCTTATAATTAACTTATTAAATATAGAATTGATATAAAACATTTAATAAAAAGTAATTTGAATTATAGTAATACAAACCGTAAATTTCTCGTTTTAATCCTCGATAGCTTTCTCCTTTCCTTTGTGCGCCGATGTCTTGGGTTCTTTGTTAACTACGAAAATAATAATAATTTATAATCATCAATATAACACAATTCAATTTAATCCATGAGCCTAAACATGCAAATTTAACCATTTTTATGCATATAATTCCACTATTTACTTATATGTTCATTCAAAGCTGTCTACTTGAGTCATTGTTACTAAATCATTTATATCTTGAGTTTGGAAACTCCAAATTAAGATCCACTAATTTTACCTGAAACTAGACTCACATGTCTTCTTACCATAAAATTTTTAGAATTTTTGGTTTAGTCAATAAGTACAGTTTATTCTTTAAAGTTGCCCCTGTTCTGCTGTCAAACAGTTCCGACCATTTTTCACTAAAAATTAATTATCTCCTTGTACAAGATTCGAACGATGTTACTGTTTAATTATATTGAAAATAGATTCAATAAGGATTTTAAAAATATAAATTCCAACCCATAATTATTTTTGTACTATTTTTAATAATTTTTCAAAGTTAGAATAGGAGAACCCGAATTCATTCTGATCTTGTCTCACCAAACTTATAATATCTCATGATCTATAATTCCGTTGCTTAAACCGTTTCTTCTATAAGAAACTAGACTGAATAAGATTTAATTACATATTTTTTCTAATTCTCTAGTTCTATTTATACAATTTTTTTGTGAATTTTCAAAATCAGAACACTACCACTGCCCAAGACTGTTTTGTAAAAAATGTTAATAACCAAATTTACAACACCAATTCACACTTTATTTCTATTCAAATTTCATTTAAACTCAATTTTAGCTATTAAATTTTCAACATATTTTCCTAATTTCAAATTTTTCTCAATTTAGTCCCTAAAACACATAACTTATAGTTTACTTTACATTTCAATCTCTATTCTAACTTAATTTCATTCAATTAAACCCCTATTTCATCATTTTGTTCATCATGAACTTTATTTAAAAACTTAAAAACTTCTAAACTACTAACTTAATTCTATCAAAACCTTGTTTTAATACTTTTAGAACATCAAAATTAAGAGAAAAGGACATGATTGAACTTACCAATTAAACTCCAAGCTTCAAAAACCCTATTTCCCCTTTTCTCTCTTTTATTTTCTTCTTTCCTTCCCCCTGCTCAATGCTTTCGTTCTCTTTTCTCTATTCTTTTGTTTCTTTTCTTTATTCATTTCTTTTATTCACTTTAGTTACTAATAATATATAATAATAATTTATTATTTATTTTTTACCATCCACTTGTCAAAATTATACTATATAACCAAGTAAAAATCTTAGATTTTTACTCCTTTTGCCGCCTCATCTTCCCAAATAGGCTTAATTCCCTATTTGGTCCTTATTATTTCCTACTAATTTATAATTAAACTTTTACTCCTTATTCAATTTAGTCATTTTTACTAATTACTCTAAATTAAGCTAAATTCACCTAATTTAAACCTAATTTAACACATCGCTAAACTCATAAATATTTCTAGTAATTACTTCGAACTCGATTTACTAAGACGGAGGCCCGTTAATGTACTTTTCCGATGCATGTGAATTTTGGGTCATTACATTTCTCTCCCCTTAATAAATTTCATCCTCGAAATTTACCTGAGAATAGATGAGGATATTGTGCTCTCATCGTTTCTTCCGGTTCCCAAGTCGCTTCTTCCATACTATGACTCCTCCATAACACTTTTACTAGAGGACCGTTTATTTCTCACTCTTTTACTTCTCGAGCTAATATTTGAACCGCTCTTCTTCATAAGTCAAATCGGACCAATTTCAATATTTTCGAGAGGAATAATGTGGGAAGGATCGATCTATATCTCGAACATCGAAACATGAAAACATCATGAATTTTTCGTAATTCGGAGGTAAAGCTAGTCGGTAGGCAACAGCCCAATTCTTTCCACAATCTCATACGGCCCAATAAAGCGTGGACTTAACTTACCCTTTCGGCCAAATCTCAAAACTTTCTTCCAAGGTGATACTTTGAGGAATACTTTATCACCAATGAATATTCAATGTCTCGCCGTTTCAAGTGCGATATGATTTACGCCTATCAAAGGTCGCTTTCAATCTATCTTTAATCTTCTTAACTATTTCTTCATTTCTTGAATCAATTACGCCCAATCATTTTCTTTCATTCAATTCATCCAACATACGGTGATCGACACCTTCGACCATATAATGCTTCATACGGAGCCATTTGAATACTAGATTGGAAACTATTGTTATAGACAAATTCAGCTAATGGCAAATAACGTTCCCAACCTGATTCAAAATCAATGATACAAGCCCGAAGCATATCTTCTAATATTTGTATTACCCGTTCGGACTGTCCATCTGTTTGCGGATGAAAGGCCGTACTAAAGTTAAGTCGAGTACCCAATGATTCATGTAGCTGTCTCCAAAATCTCGATGTGAACCGGGGATCTCGATCTGAGATTATTGACACCGGAATACCATGTAATCTAACAATTTCTCGAATATACACTTCTGCAAGCTTCTGCAATGACCAATCTGTTCTAACAGCTATAAAGTGAGCTGATTTTGTAAGCCGATCAACAATTACCCAAATAGCATTCTTTTTACTTGCCGACAATGGAAATCCTGTAACAAAATCCATTGTAATACGATCCCATTTCTACTCAGGAATGCTAATAGGCTGAAGTAATCCAGTAGGAACTTGATGTTCTGCCTTTACTCGCTGACATGTCAAACATTTACTAACATATTCAACTATGTCCCTTTTCATTCCAGGCCACCAATATAATTCTCGTAAATCACAATACATCTTCGTTCCACCAGGGTGCAAAGCAAAAGCACTATCATATGCTTCTCGAAGAATTAACTCTTTTAGTTCAGAAGTAGCTGGAACATAAACTCGATTTTGAAACCTCAAACAATCATGCCCGTCAATACTAAAACTCTTGGTTGTACCATTCTGAACCATTTCTCTTTTCTTCAATAATCTATCATCTTTCATCTGAGCTGCTCTAATCTGATCAAACATCATCGGCTTAACCCTTAATTCAGCTAGCAAGCTTCCATCATCATTAATACTAAGTCGAGCAAATATTGCCCTTAATTTCCCCACTGCTTTTCTATTTAATGCATCAGCTACCACATTCGCCTTTCCCGGGTGGTAATCTATAATACAATCATAATCTTTCAGAAGTTCGATCCACCGTCTTTGTCTTAAATTCAACTCCTTCTGTGACCGAAGATATTTAAGACTTTTGTGATCTGTGTAAATGTAGCATTTTTCACCATATAGGTAATGCCTCTAAATTTTTAAAGCAAAAATTACTGCAGCTAGCTCTAAGTCGTGCGTCGGGTAATTATGTTCATGTGTTTTTAATTGTCGAGATGTATAAGCTACGACCTTCTCATCTTGCATCAATACACAGCCCAGACCGCTCAGAGAAGCATCACTATACATGACAAAATCTTTTCCCGACTCTGGTAATGTTAATACCGGTGCCTCTGTCAACATTCGCTTCAAAGTCTCAAAACTCTTCTGGCACTGATCATCCCAGATAAAAGGAACATTCTTTTGCAGTAGTTAGTCATTGGTAGTGCTATCTTTGAGAATCCATTTACAAACCTCCTGTAATACCCAGCTAAACCGAGAAAACTGCGTACCTCTGATACATTCTTGGGTGGTTTCCATTGGACAATCGCTTCAATCTTCTTTGGATCAACCTAAATTCCGTCTGCAGATACTACATGTCCCAGAAATACAACCTCTGATAACCAGAATTCACATTTACTGAGCTTTCCATACAACTGTTTCTCTTGCAAAATCTGTAGAACTATTCGAAGATGCTGATCATGTTCTGCCTCTGTCTTCGAATATACCAATATATCATCAATAAAAATCACCACAAACTGATCTAAATACGGCTGAAAAATGCGGTTCATCAAATCCATGAAAGCAGCTGGGGCATTGGTCAACCCAAACGGCATCACTAAAAATTCATAATGGCTATAACGAGTACGAAAGGCAGACTTAGGCATATCACTTTCCTTCACCTTTAGCTGATAATACCCGGATCTCAAATCAATTTTTGAAAATACTGAAGCTCCCTTAAGTTGATCAAACAAATCATCTATACGAGGCAACGGATACCGATTCTTGATCGTCACTTTATTCAACTATCGGTAATCAATGCATAACCGCATAGAGCCATCTTTCTTTTTAACAAATAATACTGGAGCTCTCCAGGGTGAAATGCTTGGTCTAATAAATCCACGATCTAGTAAATCCTGTAACTGCATCTTCAACTCTTTCAACTCAGTGGGCGACATTCGATACGGAGGTATAGAGATTGGTGCTGTACCCGGATACACTTCAATAGCAAATTCAACCTCTCTGTTAGGTGGTAATCCCGTCAATTCTTCAGGAAATACATCTGAAAACTCACATACGGTCCTAATCTGACTACACTGACTTCCAACTGAATCAAAATTAATAACATATGCCAAATATGCTGAACAACCCTGCTGAAGCAATTTATTAGCTTTCATCACCGAAATGATGAGTGTCGGACTATTGGTACAGATGCCACTTACTTCAACTCTGTCCCCATCTTCTGTCTGAATACTAAACCTCTTTTTGTAACAATCCAAAATCACCCCATATTCGGATAACCAATCCATGCCCAATATTATATCAAAGCCCCCAAATGGCATAATTAACAAGTCAACCGAAAAAGTTTTATTCTGTATAATCAATGGGCATCTTAGACAGACCTGATTCACTAATACTGTTTGCCCCAACGCACTCGATACCTCAATAGACACTCTAGACATTTCGGATTTTAATTTTCTCAACTCAACTAAATTCGAATTAATGTAAGAATGTAAAGATCCAGGATCAATTAAAGCATAAACAAGCTCAGAATACAGTAAAAATATACTTGTTACCACATCACGGGCATCGCCTTCTTCACGAGTTTTGACCACATAAGTTCTAGCTGGTATTCTGGCTTCAGACTGCTGAGTAATAATATCACTACTCCTTCTACCAGCTCCTCCTCTAGCAACCGAACTACCTCTACCTAGACTTCTGCCTCGAGCACTAGCTACTGATTTTTGTGATGTGACAGGAGTATCATTTTTATTCTTCGGACAGTCTTTAACAAAATGCTCCGTCGACCCACAACGGAAACAACCTCCGGTCACTTTCCAACATTCACCCAAATGTCTCTTTCCACAATGTCCACATTCTTGAATGTCCACATCTCGAGTTGGACCTCGTATACTACCAGTAGATACCGTCGTTTGTTTTCCCTAGCTTTTTCCACCTCTATCTGATCTAAAACTGAATCTCCAACCACCCTGAGATTCTTTTGGTCTTTTAATTTGAGGTTCCAATGGTAGTTCCGTGACGCTTCCCATTGGTCGAACACTTTGAGTCTTTTATTAAAGCCCAACACTTGTTCTACCATTTTAGCTCGTTCAATCAAGTCTACCATTTCGATGTCGTTGAGATACCAACTATAATTTGATCTCATCTCGTAAACCCGTAAAATCTCTTACAACTATCACTTCAGCTTGGAATAAACTCGAGGCATATCTACTTAGTCTCGAGAATTCCTCTCATAGTCTATTCTTGACATGTCACCTGTTGTAACGTCAAAACTCTTGTTTCTTGTCTTCGATGTACATTTCTCCGATATATTTCTTTTGAAACTCTTTTCGAAATAGATCCCAAGTTATCGATTCTCGGTAAATGTTGAACCACCGATTCCCACCATAAGTAAGCTTCTTCTTGTAACAACGATACAAAGACAAATCAAACACTCTCGAGGGTACAATCTAATTGTCGTAAAATTCTTTTAGTCGACTCCATCCAATTTTAGCTACAGATGGATCGACTCCTTTCGCATCCATAAATTCATTGGCACCATACTTTCTCAATTCCTTTATCGGGGCCGTCTTTGAATTGGGCCGAAGTCATAGCAGAACAATTTCCACTATTCTTTGTAGTGCATCGACATTTTTCTATTTGTATCAGAATCATCTCTATCATTTCTTCTTTCTGCTCTAGGAGGTTGATTTCTCATCGGGTTAATACTAGGTGTTACCGATTCAGTTTCATCTAACCCGTAAGATTCTTCTTCTCCAGTATGCATTTCTTCATCAGTATCATTTATTCTTTCATTCGACATCTTTAATCTATAAAACAAAACAAATAAATAGATCAGAATCCAAAAATCCCGACTCAATTTTGACTCAAAAGTGGCATGTACTTCTAGACTCAATTTCGAGCTCGGATATGGCGAGAATCAGCTAAACCCGATAGCTCGATACCAACAAATGTAACACCCCTAACCCCAAACGAATAGCGGAGCAGGCTATGAGGCATTACCGGATATATCAGACAACTTATGGATATTTTACAATTATTATAACATTCATAGTATAATTGAAGAATTATGTCCCTATAATAGACTTTCAAAGCCCAACACAAGTATTAAAGTGGAATGGAACGGGACTTGTTCGAGTATTCAGAGTTTTTTTTTTTACAAAAATTTCGACAACATTTCTTCTTAATTTTTACATAAAACCCCCTGCAAATTCAAACCAAAAACCAAACTAATCCAAAACCAATGGCACAATCAAAAACAATTTAAACCTAAATTTATCTAAATAATAACAATTCATTAACATAGTCATTTAATAACTAAACATTCATAATATTAATCCAAATTAACTAATAACTTCACTTATTTTTCATTCCAACTAAATACCAAATTATATAATATAATATTTACCATTTTATCAAACTAATAACAAAATATGGTATACCATTCTTATAACCAACATTGCAAGCATATCTATATAACTTATACAACACCTAGTACATGCCACTTTCAATTAAGAAAGAAAACGTCACCCAAAATTTGTTGGAGTCGGGATCGTTCAGATGCTGGACCGGGGTACTAGACTCCTATTAACCTGCGCACGGAAACAACCGCATGCTGAGTATTCCATGCTCAGTGGTATTACCATAATTCAAATTATAATAGCAATAATTACCAAACATGTAACTATCTAATTTCACAAATATCAATTCATTCTTAAACTTTCATTAATTAATAATAACGATACAATTTTTAGCTATTCTTCAGTCTTCATCACATATTACATGTAACAATTTCAATCAATACATGAACATTAAGTTCATGCCTTTCATTTTCAATCTCAATTTCAATCCACTATTCAACTTTTTCGTTTCTTTCAATATTTCAATAATATAATCAATCAATTTATTTTAAATTTCTCATTTTAGATATTCACCCTATTAACAAATCCGGACTTTGGCGGATACAGATTCAATCCAACACCGAAGACGGCACATTGTGCCTAAAAAGCGTACACGATGCACGATCGATATCGACACATAAATTGCCTAAAACGACACACGAGGTGCGATCGACACACGAGGTGCACGAAATACGACACATAAAGTGCACGATCAAAAAGCCGGCAAATTCGGTACACTTCCAGATCCTATGGCATGCCAATTATATCCGACTTAGCCCGACTAGTTAATAGGGTATTTCAATTCTCAATTCACTTTCATTTCCATTCCAAGATTACTTTTCAATTAAAATTTTCACATTCAAATCAATTTACAATTCAATTATACGTACACATTCAACATTCAATTCAATTCTCATTCAACTCAAATATCAATACTTACCTTATAATTCACTTATTAAATATAGAATTGATATAAAACATTTAATAAAAAGTAATTTGAATTATAGTAATACAAACCGTAAATTTCTCGTTTTAATCCTCGATAGCTTTCTCCTTTCTTTGTGCGCCGATGTCTTGGGTTCTTTGTTAACTACGAAAATAATAATAATTTATAATCATCAATATAACACAATTCAATTTAATCCATGAGCCTAAACCTGCAAATTTAACCATTTTTATACATATAATTCCACTATTTACTTATATGTTCATTCAAAGCTATCTACTTGAGTCATTGTTACTAAATCATTTATATCTTGAGTTTGGAAACTCAAAATTAAGATCCATTAATTTTCCCTGAAACTAGACTCAAATATCTTCTTACCATAAAATTTTTAGAATTTTTGGTTTAGTCAATAAGTACAGTTTATTCTTTAAAGTTGCCCCTGTTCTGCTGTCAAACAATTCCGACCATTCTTCACTAAAAATTAATTATCTCCTTGTACAAGATTCGAACGATGTTACTGTTTAATTATATTGAAAATAGATTCAATAAGGATTTTAAACATATAAATTCCAACCAATAATTAGTTTTGTACAATTTTTAATAATTTTTCAAAGTTAGAACAGGAGAACCCGAGTTCATTCTGATTTGTCTCACCAAACTTATAATTTCTCATGATCTATAATTCCGTTGCTTAAACCGTTTCTTCTATAAGAAACTAGACTCAATAAGATTTAATTACATATTTTTTCTAATTCTCTAGTTCTATTTATACAATTTTTTTGTGAATTTTCAAAATCAGAACACTACCACTGCCCAAGACTGTTTTGTGAAAAATGTTAATAACCAAATTTACAACACCAATTTACATTTTATTTCTATTCAAATTTCATTTAAACTCAAGTTTAGCTATTAAATTTTCAACATATTTTCCTAATTTCAAATTTTTCTCAATTTAGTCCCTAAAACACATAACTTATAGTTTACTTTACATTTCAATCTCTATTCTAACTTAATTTCATTCAATTAAACCCCTATTTCATCATTTTGTTCATCATGAACTTTGTTTAAAAACTTAAAAACTTCTAAACTACTAACTTAATTCTATCAAAACCTTGTTTTAATACTTTTAGAACATCAAAATTAAGAGAAAAGGATATGATTGAACTTACCAATTAAACTCTAAGCTTCAAAAACCCTATTTCCCCTTTTATCTCTTTTATTTTCTTCTTTCCTTCCCCTGCTCGAATGCTTTCTGTTCTCTTTTCTCTATTCTTTTTGTTTCTTTTCTTTATTCTGTTTCTTTTATTCACTTTAGTTACTAATAATATATAATAATAATTTATTTATTTATTTTTTACCATCCATTTGTCAAAATTATACTATATAACCAAGTAAAAATCTTAGATTTTTACTCCTTTTTCATTTCATCTTCCCAAATAGGCTTAATTCCCTATTTGGTCCTTATTATTTCCTACTAATTTATAATTAAACTTTTACTCCTTATTCAATTTAGTCATTTTTTACTAATTACTCTAAATTAAGCTAAATTCACCTAATTTAAACCTAATTAAACACATCGTTAAACTCATAAATATTTCTAGTAATTATTTCGAACTAGATTTACTAAGACGGAGGCCCGTTAATGTACTTTTCTGATGCACGAGAATTTTGGGTCATTACAATTTTCTTTGTGTTGCTTTTTTTCAGTATATTCATCATACTTTCTCTAATGACACCTGTCAATAAAATAAAAATAATTCACACTTTATATTATTATCAATTATATATAATCTTTATTGATAAATTTACAATAACATTTAAAAATAATAGTAAAGTATCACATACCACTAACATTAGGGCATGGTGCAACATTGACGATTTTATGAGCAATGTGCTCTTTAAATCTTGTTATTCCTCCTTTCACAACTTTACCACAAAGTTTACATATGATATTTCCTTTCGCATTTGGCATTGGAGTTCCAAAGTGCCAATCTATATCATTACTCGGTGCACCCTCCAATCCTTTAGTCGGGAACTCTTCACGTGGTGGCATGTTTTATTTTTATTTATGTATAAGAAACATAAAATTATATTTAGAAATATAAGCAACTCATTACTTATATTATCAACAATATAATACAAAAAAAAGTAAACATCATTAACATGGAAAATTTAAATTTATTGCATAATCCATACATAATTTATTTATTTATTTTGAAAACAACAATACACCATAACCCATTGTTACTTGGTTCCAAAGTTTTTGTTATAAACAGTTTGTTTTGTTCCATCTTAATAAAATTTAAATTCAAATTGGATCAAATTTAAAAATTCAAGTTTTTCATATTATGCAAACTAAAATCAATAGAGATTTATCTAATGTTGAATTGAAGTCATTTATCGGATTTGATAAAAAAAAACACAACGAATTAATTTTTCTTGATTTTTTACCTTCTATAATACAAGCCATAAGTGATGGAGGCTATAAATTTTTCATTAATTTTTTGTGTAATAACCTTAAGCAAACCCCAAGCAACAGAGGTTATAATTTTTCGTTAATTTTGTGTGTAACCCTAAACAAACCCTGAGTAATGAAAGTTATGAAATTTTAAAATAATAATAATAAATAATAAAAATTATCATTATAAATTATAATTACAATATTAATTAAAAAATAACATATAAAGTCGATTGAGTCTAAGCTTAATTGGTATGAATATTATTGTCAGTGCAGAAATATATAAGTTTAAATGTGCTGAAATGCATTATTCTTGTATTTAAAAGTCGAGAAGAACTATAGATAGTTCTAAATATTCTCTTAACAATCAATATGATAAAAAAGACTTATTCAAAAAAGCTGTTCATATTCCTTCTCATCTAATTTGAAATGTACCTTTGCCACGTTGGATATGATTTAAGTATACGTATATGGAACATACATGTATTAAAGAAATTATTATTAAATTAATCAGAATATATAGATTATCACGTTCTTTTTCTCTTCTTCTCGAATTAAGTTAACTACACCTCGATTAGCCCAACCCTCTATGTATTAATTGATACACCTAATTAATTAAAAGTATCCCTAGATTCCTAATTAAAGTATAATGGTAAATTTTACGATCATTAAAATCCTAAATATATTCTTCAAAAAAATAAAAAATCCTATATATATATAACAAATTAACATTGCAATTCATGGATAATTAAACTCAATTTCAATGAAAAATAAAATAAAATTTAAAAATAACATAGTTGAACTGAACTGAATGGATAAGGATATGGCTGAAGATAAAAACTTTGAAACAAAAATAAAATGTAAAGTCTCATTAATTTTATTTTTAAAAAAATTCATGACATCAACCAATATATTAATCAAATAATAGAGTTTGAAGAAACTTGAAATTATAAATAAAGATATGGTCAAAACTCAAAATAGTTGAGATCTTTCCCTTGTAAACAAACCGTCAAACCCTATTTTTTATTCAAACACCCATGGGTAGCTCGTTTTTCCCCTTTTATGGTCCTTTTCTTTTGGTTTTAAAAAAACCCAATTCTTATATTCTTTTCTTAATTTTCTTTTTGCAACGGGATGTTATAGTTATTGATTTTTCTATGTTCTTTCTTCAATATTTTTGTCGGAACCGCATTTTATTATGCATTTTAAACGTCTGTAAAGAAGCATTTGGTCGTCGACTCGTCTCCTCAAAGTTGTTGGTATAGATGTTGTGGAGATGGCTCTTTGGGCTAAGGTGAGTGGCCATGCTTTAAACGTGCTTTCACTCGCTTACATGCTTTAAACCCCAACCATGGATTTAAATAGCGAAACCCCTCTGTTCTTAAATCCCTAAAGTCTAAACTTTAAAGAACATATTTGGCATTTGCACTGCAGAATGCAAATTCAGGACATGCAAGCAAGAATCAAGACACAATTTCAGTTTTCAGGTACTTACTTGGATTTTGTTTGATAAATTCCTCCGATCCGGTGTTGTATTTTGTTTGCCATTTGGTCTTTGGACTTTGGAGTTTACGGTCTAAACTCTAAATCGAAATATGAGAAATAGAATTTCATATTTTCTATTACTTTTGAGTTTTGATTGCTTTTTTCTGTTTATTTGGACTTTTTTTTACTTTTTTTGATTGAAAACTCTTTCATTTTGCAGGTAGGGGAATATATTCCCTTTTGTTTTATTCTGTTTCTGTTGATTTTTGTTTAGAGGAGATGAATTTCTTTATTTATTTACTGTAACAGAAAATAACGGGAATAGCGGCCCGTTATTGCCGCAATTGGCCGTTACCCATTAAATTGCGGCCGCGATCCACCACTATCAGTGTTACTCCGCTTCACATCGCTATTTTCAACAATAGCGGTTTCGGACGGCGCCGCTACTGCTATATAACGGCCGCTATTTTGATATCGGATCACTATTTAAATCCCTGGTTAAGCCTTACAACTCCACAGAAAACTATGCAATTGATTGTGGTTCTTCTAGGAATAGAGAGTCTTTCAATAGTTGTTATTGGATAGGAGATGGCAATGGAAAATTCAGCTCCATAGAGCAACAAAACAAATCATCAGTGATTAACACTATATCTAAACAAGTTGATAAGCTCCCCTACTCCATAGCTCATCCTTCTTACTCATAGTTCACCTATTGTATTCCCCTCTTTCCTGGTCCAAAATTCATTCGCTTGCACTTCTATCCAATTTCATATACAGGCTTTGACGACCCTTCTAAGAAAGCTATCTTCTCTGTTCAAGCTGGTACTTTTATCCTTCTCCAGAATTCCAGTGCTTTGTTTCATGCTCGAGGTGAAGTTACAGTTGTCAAAGAATTTTGTGTAAACGTTGATCAATGTCAAAGAGTCAACTTAACCTTCACTCCTACTCCTGAAATCACTAATTCTTATGCTTTCATGAATGGCATCAAAGTTGTTTCCATGCCAACCAATCTACATTATACACCAGAGAGTGATGAAGGGGTACCTTTTTTAGGCCAGGCCTAGGGAAGATTGTACACCCCAGGAAACAATGCTGCCTTTAAGAAGATGTGTTGGTGTTATTAACATAAAGCTAAGAAGAAAAACAAAGAAAAACGAATGCAAAGAAAGTTTGAACAAGAATAAAACTAAAATTCTGAACTTGCATCAAATTTCATTGATTGAAAAATATAAATTACAAGGCAGTTACCTAATATGTAACTGCTCCCACTAATACATGACTAAACTTAGCTTAAATTACATACAAAAGAGGCTGACATATCAACCATTACATCAAATTCAAATCATCAACAAATCCTACTAACTTTAAAGTCAAATTACAAAGCAACTAAGGAAGTTACAAATGAACAAAATAAACAAAATGCTTGTAACAACCTAATTTTCAGTGGTGTCGAAAAAAGTGATTTGAGATCACTAAATCCTATGGGTAAATTTGAAAAATTTAGTAAATTAATATTTATGAGTCAAATGTGAATTTAGAAATAATTTTGAATTAGTGAATTTTTTGAATTAAAAGAATTTATTAGATAAATTGGGTCGAAAAAGAGGTATCGAGACCTCGAATTCATAAATCGAGCCATAAATATTTTTTAGAAATATTTATGGAGTGTCATTGAGTTAGTATTAAAGTTTCGTTAGGAAATTTTAACGTTTTGATAGTTAATTAATTAAAAAGGACTGAATTGAAAAAGGTGAAAATTTGTCAATTAAAGAAATATGGATTAAATAGCTTAAATGGTAAGTAAGAGAGGATCAAAAGGGTAATTAGACACCCATGGAATAGTTGGATGGCATGTGTGAAGAGGAAAACAACAAAACTAGTGTGAACAAGGGGCAAAATTGGAAAAGAAATAAAATTAAATAGATAAAGGTGGACTAAATTGAATCTCTAGACATTTTTTCATTTTTCTTCAGCCAAAAACATCATTAAAGAGTCTTCCTAAGCTGGTTTTTCATATTCTTGTTACAAATCAAGAGTATAAAGAAAATCGAGGAAAAGAGAAATTATCCGACTAGTCCCTGAATCTTTACAAATTCTACAAATTAGCCCCGGTAAGTTCATATGATTGAATTTTATGATTGATTGTTAAATTTAGAGATTATATAATGTATTATTTCATATCATTTTTTTATGGAATCATGATTATTGTGATAAAACGAAAATCAAAACAAAAGTTCAAATTTAGTAGAACGCAGGATTGAGTACAATCGTTTTGTGATTAGTGATGAATTGAAAGAATAAGACCATGACAAAGTGTGGAATGTAAGACCATAGCGCTATGACATTTCAGTAAAAAGACCATAATTGGGTTATGGCATTGTGAACGAAAGACCATGGTTGGACCATGGTTGGACCATGGTAGTATATGTGTGTACGTGTAAAACCATAGTTGGGCTATGGCTTCGTAATAAAGTGAAAGACCATAGCGGGGCTATGGCATTGTGATATGTGCAAGACTATGGCAAGGCCATGGTA
The DNA here is from genome assembly GCF_025698485.1 of Gossypium arboreum. Lineage (NCBI taxonomy): Eukaryota > Viridiplantae > Streptophyta > Magnoliopsida > Malvales > Malvaceae > Gossypium > Gossypium arboreum. Next base: position 14,797,104 of record NC_069076.1, on the reverse strand, counting down.
ATATATGTGTAAGACCATAGTTGGACTATGGCATTAAGCAAATGATGTACTCAAATCCGTAAGACGTTCTCTAATTTGATAAAAAATGGTAAGTGTTATATGAATTAAAGTGATAGAATTCAATTAGTTGTGATATTGAGCTTAATCAAGTAAATTCATCATTTGAGATTGTGATTGGCAGGAAATACTAATGAAATGCTCTGTTTAATGTTTTGGGTAAGATTTATTTTAAAGCCGATGAACTTACTAAGCTTTCTTAAGCTTTTTTTTTGTGTGTGTTTAATGTTATGTGTAGATTGACGAGAGTTCGGAGGATCAGATCAACATATCAAGCCACACTATCTAGATAAATCCTGTAGATTTTGTTAAATATCCTATGGTTTATATGGCATGTATAGGATCGAATTGAAAGAAAATATATTTGTAATGGGACTATGAGTAGTATATACAAATATTTACATGTGTATATTTAAAAGCAAGTAATTAGTAGCATTTTATAAAAATTTAATGTGTGGTAAATTGGTGCAAATGAGTTGTGTGATAATACATAAGTCCAAAAATTGAGTTATAACTTGTATTGGTTGCTTGATTGAAGTATTATTGTATATGAAAGTATTGCATGCAGGTTGAATTGTGTAAAGGGTGAGAAAAGTGGCCTTAGAATGGCCTATTTTCATCCATACAGGTAGACACACGGGCGTGTGTATGGTCTAGCACATGGGTATGTGGTCTAGCCGTGTATCCCCTGCATCTTAAATTTTAAAAATAGAATGCTCAGATTGAGCACACGAGTAGAGACATGGGCGTGTGTCTCAGCCGTGTGTGCCACATGGCCTAGAACACGAGCGTGTGTCTTGGCTGTGTCACTTGGCCGTGTGAGCCACATAGCCGTGTAACCTATGTACTTGGCCGTGTGAGCCACACAACCTACTTACACAGGCGTGTGACCCCTGTACATGAGAAAATTTTTTAAATTTCACGAAAAATATCCAACATTCCCAATTTAGTCCCGACTCGATCCTAACATTTATTTTGGGCCTCGAGGATCCATTCTAGGGACGTTGTGATTAATATCGGGAAATGAATAGTAATTAATATGAAATATCTATAATTGTTCTAAAAACTCCAATAATACTCCGTAACCCTATTCTGGCGACGGATTCAGGTTAGGGGTATTACAATTGTAACGCCCCCACACCCGAGACCGTCGCCGGAGTCGAGTATGAGGTGTTACTAAGCTTAGTTTAACATTTTTAGAACTATGAATTATTTGTTTCTACATTCACAGTTTTTAAGCTACTTGCGTCACAGTCACAAGAAAAATCATATCTCGAGTTACGAAACTCGAAATTAAGATCCGTAAATTTTCCTGAATCTAGACTCATAAAAATATCTACTAATTTTTTCTAGAATTTTGGTTGGGCCAATTAGTACAGTTTATTAGTTAAAGTTACCCTGTTTCAAGACTCGACTGGTTTGACCTCTGTTTACTACGAACCACATTTCTCTCTGTACAAAATTCATATGACTATGAGGTTTGTTTATACTAAAACTAGACTCAATAAGGATTCTGAGGATATAAAATACACCACCTAATTATATCTTTACAATTTATGGTGAATTTCTAAAGTAGGAACAAGGGATTCAGAAACTGCTATGACTCTGTTTCACTAAAATTAAAATATCTTCTAACATATACTTCTTTTACTTGTTTCATTTGTTTCATGTGAAACTAGACATAATAAGATTCAATTTGATATGTATTTCACCACCAAATTCAATTTCTATGATTTTTAGTAAATTTTCAAGCTCGCGTTAGTGTTGCTGCGGTATTCTGTTTATGGTAAATTTCATCCTTTTTATGAGTTTTTATGCACTAAGTATCTTAATAGTTTTCCTTAACATCAAACATAATCTAAACTAACCATTTTCATAATTTATCATTATCAAGCATTTCCTCAACCATTTCACAACCATACCATAAGATCATTTACACAAAATGGGTATATTGCTATACATGCCATACTTAAATTTACAAGCCATTTACCAAAAATCTTGGATAGTGTGGTGAGCCTTGACCTATCCCGACTCTGAGCTGGCTTGTCCAAAACTACAATGAGTAAGAAGGAGGAGTAAGCATAAATGCTTAGTAAGTTCATATGCAAATAATAAGTAACATAACAAACAGTTATACCAGTCAACATTAGCATACATCACTAAAACACATATCACATTTTAATCATTCTTCATCATCTTATTACCTTATCGTGGTTGTATCAATACTCAACCCGAGGGTTAAATACATACCTGTCCAAAATATCCATTTCATATCACTTACCAATACGTCTCTTTACATCTCAAATTTTCCTCCATTTGAGTAGAACTTTACCCGTTGAACACATCGGAATATAATTCGGATACATGGATAACTTGCACATAAGTGCCATATATGCAATCAAGCAATCATGTAACCCGCCCATAAGTGAACTCGGACTCAACTCAACGAGCTCAGGCGTTCGCATCCATAAGTGAACTCGGACTCAACTCAACGAGTTCGGATGCCTAGTTACATCTCACGAACTCGGACTCAACTCAACGAGTTCGGACATTCGCATCCATAAGTGAACTCGGACTCAACTCAACGAGTTCGGATGCTCAACCATCCTAGTGACATGTCACTTGTATCCTAATCTATTCCTAAGGTTCAAACGGGCTTTTCCTCGAACACTTATCCTTGTCGTCTTCCGTAGAATGCCAAATCAATACTCGGTAACAATTATATTTAACAAGTAGTTCACATAATTTACATATTATTTGAAATTAACCACAAAGCATACATTTCATAATAAAATTCAGCATAACACATAATTAATATCAATAACTTAAAAATAACAATTATGCTACATTATTTACACATGAACTTACCTTGGTACCAAAATACAAAGATTTTGCAATTTAGTCCACAATCTTTTCTTTTCCTCGATTGAGGTCGATTCCACGTCTTTCTTGATCTAAAATAACACATTTAGCTTATTTAATACTCACATTATCAAATTAATCCTTAACTCAAATTTTGGCAAAATTACAATTTTACCCCTAAACTTTTGCATATTTACATTTTTGCCCTAGGCTCTGGATTAAACTTTATTCCTTATTCTTATGTTTTACAACATGCTGATCACTTTTCTCTTCTATGGCAACATCAAATTCTCACTCTAACATGTACTTGTGACTATTAGGTATTTTTACCGATTAAGCCCTTTTACTCGTTTTTGCTTAAAATCGAGTAGTACAAGTTGTCTAACATAATTTAAAACTTTATATTCTATCATAAAACATCAAAATACACAAATTTCACCTATGGGTATTTTTCCAAATATAAACCCTAGGTTAAATTATTGCTAACATAAGCTTTATCGAGTTCTGGGATCTCAAAAGCGTAAAAATCATTAAAACGGGCTTGGAATCACTTACTATGGAGCTTGGAAGCTTGAAACAAACCCTAGCTATGGAGAACCCTTTAAATTTCGGCCTAATGAAGAAGATGGACAAAATTGGCTTTTAATTTTGTTTTAATTCATTTTAATAACTAAATGACCAAAATACCCTTACTACTAAACTTTCCAAAAATTCCTTCCATGTCCTAATTTTGTCCATGAACTTAAAATTGGTAAAATTTCCATTTAAGACCTCCTCATTAATATTCCAAAACAATTTCATACTAAAAACTTCTAGAATGCAAGTTTTGCAACTTATTCGATTTAGTCCCTACTTTCAATTTAAGCACTTTAGGCATAGAATTTCATCATGAAATTTTCACACAATCATGCAATCATATCATAAACAACAAAATCATTGTAAAATAATTATTTCTATCTCGGATTTGTGGTCACGAAACCACTATTTCGATTAAGCCCTAATTTAGGATATTACAACTCTCCCCCCCTTTTAAAGATTTTCGTCCTCGAAAATCTTACCGGTAAATAGGTGTGGGTATTGGTTTCTCATAGTTTCTTCAGTTTCCCATGTAGTCTCTTCTACCCCATGCTTTTGCCACAACACTTTCACAAGTGTAACACTTTTATTTCTTAGTTGTTTGACTTCTCGAGCTAAAATCTTAATCGGTTCTTCTTCATAAGTCATATCAGGTCGCAGTTCAATTTCTGTCGGTGAAATTATATGTGAAGGATCTGAACGGTACCGACGTAACATAGATACGTGAAACACATCATGAATCTTTTCTAATTGGTGGTAAAGCTAGCCGATATGCTACCGGTTCAACTTTTCAATTATTTCATACGGTCCAATAAAACGCGGACTTAACTTGCCCTTTCGTCCAAATCTAAGGACTTTCTTCCATGGAGACACTTTCAAAAATACCTTATCACCAACTTGAAACTCAATGTCCTTTCGCTTTAGGTCCGCATAAGATTTACATCTATTTGAAGCGACTTTCAAACAATCTCGAATTATCTTCACTTTTCTTGTTTCTTTTATTAAATCAACTCCATAAATCTGATTTTCCTTGAGTTCAGTCCAATACAAAGGCGTTCGACACTTGCGACCATACAATGCTTCATAAGGTGCCATTTTCAAGCTCGTCGATAGCTATTGTTGTAAGCAAATTCTACCAACGGCAAATATCCTTCCCAACTTCCTTGAAATTCCAATACACAACATCCGAGCATGTCTTCAAGAATCAATTACTCTCTCGATTGTCCATCGGTTTGTGGATGAAAAGCAAGATCGAAATTTAACCATTACCTAACGCGTCTTGCAACTTTTGCCAAAACCGCGAGGTAAACCTTGGATCTCTATCTGAAATAATCGATAATGGTATTCCGTGTAATCTAACAATTTCTTTAATATACTGATTCAGCCAACTTGTTAAGAGAATAATTAAATGCGCTTAGGGATAAAATGAGCCGACTTAGTTAATCATCAACTATTACCCAGATGGCATCTTTCTTTCCGAGTCAATGGCAATCTGAAACAAAATCCATAGTAATCCGATCCCATTTCCATTCAGGAACCATAATAGGTGGAGTAATCCTGAAGGTACTTGGTGTTCACTTTCACTGTTGACAAATTAAGCATTTGGACACAAACTCGATATATCTCTTTTCATTCCATTCCACCAATACATTTTCTTCAAGTCATTATACATTTTCGTACTACCGGATGAATCGAGAAATAACCACTATGTGCTTCTGTAGGATCTTTTGAATCAATTCCTCATTCTTGATACACAAATCGATCTTTAAACATTAAGCACCCATCGAACCAATTAGAAATCGATCCCGTATCGACTTCACCTTTATTTTCTTTTGGCTAGCAAATCTTGATCATTTTTCCGAGTTTGAAATCTCTTGTAAAAACATTGGTTTTGCTCTTAACTCGCTAGAATCGAACCATCATTTGACACTTTCAACCGAGTGTTCATAACTCTCAAAGCAAACAACAACTTTCGCTCAAAGCATCGGCAACCACATTCGCTTTCCGGATGATAATCAATAACAAGCTCGTAATCTTTCAACAACTCCAACCATCTTCGTTGTCTCAAATTCAAGTCTTTTGTGACATCAAGTACTTAAGACTTTTGTGGTCGGTATATACCGACATTTTCACCATACAAATAATGTCGCCAAATTTTCAAAGCAAACACCACCGCATGACCAATTCCAAATCGTGAGTAGGATAATTCCTCTCATGAGGTTTTAAGCGCCTCAAGCATATGCCACCACTTTTCCTTCTTGCATGAGCACACACCCAAACCATTTAGAGAAGCATCACTATACACCACAAATTCTTTACCGATTAAATTTGTACTAACACTGGTGCCTCTGTTAATAACTTTTCAATTCTTCAAAACTCTGTTGACATTCTTCCGTCCATTCAAATTTAACATCCTTTGAGTAATCTAGTTATAGGAGCAGCAATTATAGAAAATCCATTTACAAATCGCCGATAATACCCAGCTAGCCCCAAGAAACTTCTAACTTCGATTCACGTTTTTGGTGGTTTCAATCAACAATGGCTGAAATTTTACTAGGATCAACCCGTATACCATCACGAAACAATATGACCCAAAAATCCAACTTCACGGAGCCAAAATTCACTTTTACTAAACTTAGCATACAAATGCTTATCTCTCAAAGTTTGCAAAACTATCTTCAAATGCTCAAGATGTTACATCTCATCTTTTGAATAAATTAAAATATCATCTATAAACACCACAACAAATTTGTCCAAGTATGGCGAAATATGCAATTCATTAAATCCATAAACACAAGCAGAGCATTTGTCAATCCGAATGGCATAACTAAAAATTCATAATGACCATACCTTGTTCTAAAAGCGGTTTAGGTACATCCGACTCCTTTACTCGCAGATTGGTAATACCGGATCTCAAGTCAATCTTTGAAAACCATGTCGCTCCTTTTAGGTGATCAAACAAATCATCAATTCTCGACAGCGGATACTTGTTTTGATTGTCACCTTGTTTAACCGCCGATAATCAACACATAATCTCATAGAACCATCCTTCTTTTCACAAATAACACGGAGCACCCCAAGGTGAAAAACTCGGTCTCACAAAGCCTTTATCAGTCAACTCTTGCAAGCTGCGACTTTAATTCTTTCAACTCTGTTGGTGCCATTCTATATGGAGCAATCGAGATCGGAGTCTGTTCGGTATCAAATCAATACCAAATTCTACTTCCACGACGGAGGCAAACACGGCAATTCTTCCGGAAATACGTCCGCAAATTCACACACAACCAAAGACTTGATTCAACTTTCTTTTCAACTTCTTTTGTATTAATTACATACGCCAAATAAGCTTCATAACCCTTTCTCGAGATATCTTTGAGCCGACATTGAAGAAATCACACTAGGCAATGCCTCTAATTTATCCGATTCAACCCGCAGAGTTTCACCATTTCCACACTTTAATTCTATAACCTTTTCTTTGCAATTTACTATAGCATCATGCAATGTCAACCAATCCATACCCAAAATAACATCAAATTCATCAAACGGCAACAACATCAAGTCGGCGAAAGTAATGATCCCGAATCATTAAAGGACATTTCTTACATACTTTATCAACAAATACACATTTGCCTAACGGATTCGACACTCTAATCATAAATTTCGTATTCTCAACGGTATATTCATACTAGACACCAATTTCATGCACACATATGAATGAGTAGAACCGGATCAATCAAAGCAATAACATTAACATTATAGAGAGAAAATGTACGGTAATCACATCGGTGAGGAAGCATCTTCACGTGCTTTAATAGCATAAGTTCTAGCCGAGCCCTTCCTTGAGTCTAACCGGTGCATCCAGCTACATTCTTACCGCTTGTTTCACTTCCAACTTTTTTGGATACCTTCCCTCGAGTCGCACCACTAGCTTTTACATTCAAATTTTTCTTTCTCGGCTCTCTCTGGGGTCTCTAATAAAATGATCCGGAGAACCACATCGAAAACATTCATTTGCTCGCACGGACCAAAATGATTTCTACCACACGGCACTCGGGTTTAACAAATCTCGTATTTCCCACACTAGCCGCAGTATAGTCCGAGATTTAGGACCCACATTTCGCTTCTTAAAATTTCCATATGATTGCCCAAATGAAACTTGGGAACGAGGATTCATATTTCTTGACTTTCCGGTTTCTTTGTGAGGGTGCATTACTCATTGGTCTTTTCTTCCAATTTCGTGTTTGATTCTACCTTTTCTTTTCCTTGAGAATTCTTCACCTTGCAAGCTCGATCGACAAGTACCACCATTTCTTTTAGTTCAAGGATCCCAACAAATACCTTAATGTCTTCGTTAAGCCCGTCTTCAAATCGTCGGCACATCTTGGCTTCAGAGGAACATATTCCCCGCATACTTACTTAATCGAACAAACTCTCTTTCATATTTCGAGATCTGTCATATTACCTTGCTTCACTCAAGAAACTCTTTACATTTCGATCAATAAATCTTTCACTAATATATTTCTTCCAAACTCTTCTTGAAAGAATTCCCGTGTTACCCTCTCTTTGGTACCATCAAATCAAAGTCTTCCACCAATTATAGGCTGAATCTCTCAACAAAGATGTAGCACATTTCAAACATTCTTGGTGTACAAGATAATTCATCAAATACCGGATAGAATTTTCAAGCGAACTCGCTTTCTGCATCATCATCAATATTTGCTCTAAATTCTTCAGCCCCTTGTTTGAATTCTATCAACGGGGTTCTGTGAAATTTTATCATATCCACTCCTTGAGGCATTGGAGGCATAGGTTGAGGAATTGGGGAGGTGGGGAGGTCGTACATTTGGGTTCGTCTGAACGAACTCGGTGTACCATGCACTCATCATTTGGAGAAAGGCTTCGATCCCTTTCCCTCCTCCCCGACCAACAATGAGGGGTGGGTTTCGATCGTGTTGCTCCATCAGCCGAGTGGCGCATTACTCAGACTTCATCGCCACAGCTAGATCGGGATCCATTTACTATATAAAAAAATTCATTTAAGAAGGTCAAGTCGTCACACTATCACAATTCATACATATGGCATGTATAGCAAAATCCGTACATACAAAACGTAGTCCGAGAACCAACTAAACCTGCTCTGATACCACTAAATGTAACGCCCCCACACCCGAGACCGTCGCCGGAGTCGAGTATGAGGTGTTACTAAGCTTAGTTTAACATTTTTTGAACTATGAATTATTTGTTTCTACATTCACAGTTTTTAAGCTACTTGCGTCACAGTCACAAGAAAAATCATATCTCGAGTTACGAAACTCGAAATTAAGATCCATAAATTTTCCCTGAATCTAGACTCATAAAAATATCTACTAATTTTTTTCTAGAATTTTTGGTTGGGCCAATTAGTACAGTTTATTAGTTAAAGTTACCCCTGTTTCAAGACTCGACTGGTTTGACCTCTGTTTACTACGAACCACATATCTCTCTGTACAAAATTCATATGACTATGAGGTTTGTTTATACTAAAACTAGACTCAATAAGGAATCTGAGGATATAAAATACACCACCTAATTATATCTTTACAATTTATGGTGAATTTCTAAAGTAGGAACAGGGATTCAGAAACTGCTATGACTCTGTTTCACTAAAATTAAAATATCTTCTAACATATACTTCTTTTACTTGTTTCATTTGTTTCATGTGAAACTAGACATAATAAGATTCAATTTGATATGTATTTCACCACCAAATTCAATTTCTATGATTTTAGTAAATTTTCAAGCTCGCGTTAGTGTTGCTGCGGTATTCATTTATGGTAAATTTCATCCTTTTTATGAGTTTTTATGCACTAAGTATCTTAATAGTTTTCCTTAACATCAAACATAATCTAAACTAACCATTTTCATAATTTATCATTATCAAGCATTTCCTCAACCATTTCACAACCATACCATAAGATCATTTACACAAAATGGGTATATTGCTATACATGCCATACTTAAATTTACAAGCCATTTACCAAAAATCTTACGGATAGTGTGGTGAGCCTTCGACCTATCCCGACTCTCGAAATGGCTTGTCCAAAACTACAATGAGTAAGAAGGAGGAGTAAGCATAAATGCTTAGTAAGTTCATATGCAAATAATAAGTAACATAACAACAGTTATACCATCAACATTAGCATACATCACTAAAACACATATCACATTTTAATCATTCTTCATCATCTTATTACCTTATCGTGGTTGTATCAATACTCAACCCGAGGGTTAAATACATACCTGTCCAAAATATCCATTTCATATCACTTACCAATACGTCTCTTTACATCTCAAATTTTCCTCCATTTGAGTAGAACTTTACCGTTGAACACATGAATATAATTCGGATACATGGATAACTTGCACATAAGTGCCATATATGCAATCAAGCAATCATGTAACCCGCCCATAAGTGAACTCGGACTCAACTCAACGAGCTCGGGCGTTCGCATCCATAAGTGAACTCGGACTCAACTCAACGAGTTCGGATGCCTAGTTACATCTCACGAACTCGGACTCAACTCAACGAGTTCGGACATTCGCATCCATAAGTGAACTCGGACTCAACTCAACGAGTTCGGATGCTCAACCATCCTAGTGACATGTCACTTGTATCCTAATCTATTCCTAAGGTTCAAACGGGCTTTTCCTCGAACACTTATCCTTGTCGTCTTCGTAGAATGCCAAATCAATACTCAGTAACAATTATATTTAACAAGTAGTTCACATAATTTACATATTATTTGAAATTAACCACAAAGCATACATTTCATAATAAAATTCAGCATAACACATAATTAATATCAATAACTTAAAAATAACAATTATGCTACATTATTTACACATGAACTTACCTTGGTACCAAAATACAAAGATTTTGCAATTTAGTCCACAATCTTTTCTTTTCCTCGATTGAGGTCGATTCCACGTCTTTCTTGATCTAAAATAACACATTTAGCTTATTTAATACTCACATTATCAAATTAATCCTTAACTCAAATTTTGGCAAAATTACAATTTTACCCCTAAACTTTTGCATATTTACATTTTTGCCCCTAGGCTCTGGATTAAACTTTATTCCTTATTCTTATGTTTTACAACATGCTGATCACTTTTCTCTTCTATGGCAACATCAAATTCTCACTCTAACATGTACTTGTGACTATTAGGTATTTTTACCGATTAAGCCCTTTTACTCGCTTTTGCTTAAAATCGAGTAGTACAAGTTGTCTAACATAATTTAAAACTTTATATTCTATCATAAAACATCAAAATACACAAATTTCACCTATGGGTATTTTTCCAAATATAAACCCTAGGTTAAATTATTGCTAACATAAGCTTTATCGAGTTCTGAGATCTCAAAAAGTAAAAATCATTAAAAGCGGGCTTGGAATCACTTACTATGGAGCTTGGAAGCTTGAAACAAACCCTAGCTATGGAGAACCCTTGAAATTTCGGCCTAATGAAGAAGATGGACAAAATTGGCTTTTAATTTTGTTTTAATTCATTTTAATAACTAAATGACCAAAATACCCTTACTACTAAACTTTCCAAAATTCCTTCCATGTCCTAATTTTGTCCATGAACTTAAAATTGGTAAAATTTCCATTTAAGACATCCTCATTAATATTCCAAAACAATTTCATACTAAAAACTTCTAGAATGCAAGTTTTGCAACTTATTCGATTTAGTCCCTACTTTCAATTTAAGCACTTTAGGCATAGAATTTCATCATGAAATTTTCACACAATCATGCAATCATATCATAAACATCAAAATCATTGTAAAATAATTATTTCTATCTCGGATTTGTGGTCACGAAACCACTATTCCGATTAAGCCCTAATTTAGGATATTACAACAATGCTGCTGCTCCACTGGTTCAGCTTCAATGCTAGTCTGCTACTGATTTCCTATTGTATTGCAGGCTAAAGTTCAACACTTTTCCTTGGACTGTATGCAACAAACACCAATCTTTCTCCTTAAGACATTAAATCTTGTAGCACAAAGAGACTTGGTTAAGATATCAGCAAACTGATTCTCTGAGCTATAATGAATTAGGTTCACTTCCCTTAATTGTTCAGCCTCTCGAAAAAAATGAAATTAATCTTAAAATGTTTAGTTTTGCCATGAAAAACATGATTTTTGGCTATGGCAACTATATACTGATTATCAATTCTGATTTCAGTAGCTTTAATCTGTTCTTCATTCAAATCACATAGCAACTTCCTAAGCCAAATGGCTTGATTAACAGCTATAGTAGTTGCAATGTACTCTGCTTCTGCTATTGATTGAGCAACAGTTTGTTGCTTCTTTGAAATCCAACAAAAGACCCCTGAGCTAAGAGTAAAGAAGTAGCCAGAAGTGTTCTTCATATTATCAATAGATCCTGCCCAATCACTGTCAGAATAACCAATCAATTTGAGCTCTTTTGCCTTCTCAAACTTCATTTCATAATTCAGAATCCCTTTTACATATCTGAGGACTCTTTTAGCTGTTTTAAAATGGACAATATCATAGCAATGCATGAATCTGGACAGGAGGCTAACACCAAACATAATATCACAGCAAACAACTTACCAGGCTCCGATACTCCTTCTTATCAACCCTTTTATAACTGCTATTGTTTTTCGCCTTGAGCCACTGGTGTGCTGACAGTTTTGTAATTGGACATACAAAACTTGTTTAAGATTTTCAGTGCAAAATCCTGTTGACTTATGAAGATGGCTTGGTCAGTTTGAATTACTTCCATGCTAAGAAAATATGTCATTTCCCCCAAGTCAGTCATTTAAAAAACATTCTGCATTTGCATTTTGAACTCATCGATCATCTTCCCTTTGCTTCCAATTACCAACAGGTCATCCACATAGAGTGACACAATCAGTAAAGTTTCATTCTCTGATTTCTTTACATAAAGTGTAGGTTCACTCACAGTTTTCTCGAACCCGAGCCTAGACAGGTATGCATCAACCCTGTCATACCAGTCCCTTGATGCCTGCTTTAGACCATACAATGCCTTTTTTAGCTTGTAGACCTTGTCCTCTTCATTAGGAACTTTGAACCCATCTGGTTGTTCAATGAAAATTTCTTTTTTGAGGAAGCCATTTAGAAAGGCTGACTTGACATCCAGCTGGTGTACTTTCTATTCCTTCTGAGCAGCCAAGGCAAATAGAAGCTTTATTGTGCCTAGCCTTGCAACTGGAGCAAATGTTTCCATGAAATCAATGCCATACTGCTGGCTGTGTCCCTTCACTACAAGTCTTGCCTTGTGTTTGTTTAAAGAGCCATCAGTATTGTACTTGACTCTAAACATCCATTTCACATCAATAACCCTCTTCTGGTCTGGTCTGTCAACCAATCCCAAGTGTCATTTTTGTGAATCATCCACATTTCTACTTTTATGGCCCTTTTCCAACACTTTTCTCAGACAGCTTCATCAAAATTTGAAGGCTCAACTATTTCAATATCACACCTTTGATAAATGTCAACAATGGTTCTTGTGCCTCTCACAGGTTCATCATCAAAATCATCACCAATTGACCTTTCCTCATCTGGTTCCAGACTGATGTCTTGCTGATCTTATTCACTTAGACTTGCATCTATTTCACTCTAATTCCATACTCTTCCTTCATCAAATTTTACATCCCTGCTCGCAATGATGTTTTTTTTTGAAGGATCAAACACCCTATAGCCTTTCTTAGTGCTACTGTAACCAACAAAGATCCCTGACATAGATGTTCTTTCAAGTTTGGTTCTCTTTTCAGTTGGAATGAGAACATAGCAGACACAACCTAACACCTTTAGGTGTGAAATTGTTGGCTTGAGTTCATACCAAGCTTTAAAAGAAGTTTTATCTTTGACAACAGTAGTAGACAACCTATTGAGTAGATACACTGAAGTGTTTACTGCCTTAGCCTAAAATTTGCTTGGCAATTTGCTTTCAAACAGTAAGCATCTAGCCATGTCGAGTACTGTTCTATTCTTTCTTTCACACACTCCATTCTGCTGAGGAGTGTAAATGGTTGTTAGCTGATGTTTAATTCCAGCTTGCTCACACAACTTCTGAAACTTTTCTGATAAGTACTCAGTCTCATTATCTGGTCTTAAGGCCTTAATCTTGCAACCTGGCTGATTCTCAGCTAAGGCTTTGAATTTGTTGAATGCCTCAAATACTTCAGACTTTTGCTTCAAAAAGTAGATCCAACAAAATCTAGAAAAATCATATATGAACAGCATAAAATATTTACTGTCATTTAAATAAGAAGTCTTCATTGGTCCACATATGTTAGTGTGGACTAATTCGAGCTTGTCTCAAGCTCTCCATGCCTTATTAACTGGAAAAGGCAATCTTGCTTGCTTCCTAAATTGGAAAATTTCACAAACATTGTCACTAAATTCAACTTTGGACATGTTTTCAACCAAGTTTAATTTGTGCAATAAATCAAATGATCTGTAGTTAGCATAGCCTAATCTTTTATGCCTTAAACTAGCTTTATCAGCAAGACTAGTGTAGGCTTTCTTTTCTAACTAATTTACATCCAACATGAAACATCTATCAGTCATAGCCACAGTAACTAATTCTTGACCAAATGAATCCTCAATAACACAAGATTTATTCTTAAAAACAAGTGAATAACCCTTCTCAATCAGCTGGCCAACATTAAGCAAGTTTTGGTCTATGTCATGCACAAAAAGAACATCTAAGATTACTTTGTTACCTAAGTGTGTGCTGATCACTACATCTCTTTTGCCTCTGGCATCAATAAGGTTTCTATTTCCAATCCTGACTTTGGAAGAGAAACTTCTATCAAGATTCTTGAACAACCCTTCATTAGATGTCATATGGTGAGTGCAGCCACTATCTACTAACCAATTCCTTCTCACTTTGGCTGAAGTTGCATAACAGGTTACATTGAAAACATGCTCCTCTTAAGCCTGAGCATCCTCAGCAGCCTGAGCTTGATTTTGTTACTGAGTTTGTGCCTTTCCTTTGATCTTGCACACCTTCTCAATATGACCAAACTTTTGCAGCTTCTGCACTAGATAACTGGCCTGTACCAGCAGTACTTCTCTAAGTGTGTGGACCTTTTGTAGTGAATGCATGGTGGAAATTTCTTCTTTCCTGCATCCCTATTTGGTTTCTACCTTTTGTCAAGCCATGGTTTTTTTTTTGTAGCTCGAACTTGAGCTTTCTTTGGATCTTACTTGGAAAGCTCATTCTGGATGCTCCTCTAGCCTGTTGCCCCTCTTTTGCTCGTGTACATATAGATAATTTACCAAATCAGACAATAAGATGGTTGATAAGTCCCTCGAGTCCTCCAATAAGGAAATCTTTGACTCAAACTTTTTAGGAGAGTGGTGATGATCTTTTCAACAACTCTACTCTCACTGAAATCATCTTCAAGGAGCCTAATGTTGTTGACTGTGGCCATTATCCTACCAGAGTACTACTTGATGGTCTCTGACTCTTTCATCTTTAAATTCTCAAAGAGTCTTATCAGGTTGATCAGTTGCTAGTGCCTTGTCTTATCTGACCCCATGAACTCTTCCTTTAGCTTCTTCCATGCTTGTTTTGGTGTGTCATAAGCCATTATCTGAGTGAAAATCACATCAGATACACCATTTTGCAAGCATGCCATTGCTTTGTACTTCTTGGCACACTCTTCACTGTGCTGTCTGATTTGGGCGGAGCTGGTTCAGTGTCATTCTCTTCCACATTTCATAGGTCATGTGCTTGTAGGTAAGTTTTCATCTTCACTACCCAAATGTGGTAGTTCTCATCAGCAAACACAAGTGGTGGTGGTGGTGTGAAGCTCATATTGTAGTAGTAAAAATCGATAGCTTCAGTTTTTCTCTTTTCAAGTTTTCTTCACAAAAGCTACTAACAATAGAGGCCCTCAAAGATGACAGGCTCTGATTACCATTTTTTGGTGTTATTAACAGAAAGCCAAGAAGAAAAACAAAGAAAAATGAATGCAAAAAAAGTTTGAACAAAAAGAAAACTAAAATTCTAAACTTGCATCAAATTTTATTGATTGAAAAATATAAATTACAAGGCAGTTACCTAATATGTAACTACTTCCACTAATACATGACTAAAACTTTAAATTACACAAAAAAGAGGCTGACATATTAGCCATTACACAAATTGAAATCATCAACAAATCCTACTAACTTAACTTAAATTACACAAAAAAGAGGCTGACATATTAGCCATTACATCAAATTGAAATCATCAACAAATCCTACTAACTTTAAAGTCAAATTACAAAGCAACTGAGGAAGTTACAAATGAACAAAATAAACAAAATGTTGCTGCTTCACTGGTTCAGCTTTGATGCTGGTCTACTACTGATTTCCTATTGCATTGAAGGCCAAAGTTCAACAAGATGTATCAAATCAATGTTGGTGTGAGGGAAATCTTACCAGGAGACGACATTGAGATGTTCTGGAGCTGGTTAACAGATGACGCCTATTTGACAATAGCCAAACCAAGTGCTCTTCCTGTTGATACCAAAGTGGAACTTAGGTTCAACAGTGACATACCCTCGGACTCTGCTCCAAGGGAGTTTTATGTAACTATCAGGACTATGGGGACGAACAAGACCCAGAATGAGAACTACTAGCTGACATGGGAGTTTCCTGTTGATTCTAGGTTTAATTACTTCGTAAGTTACATTTTTGTGATTTCCAAACAGAGATAACCAAAGAAGGTGATAGAGTGTTTGAGATCTTATTGGATAATTCAACTGCATAAACTACAGCAGAAGTTATATCCTAGGGTGGTGGTAATGGGATTCCTATATATAGGGATTATGTAGTGTCAATAGGAATGAAAGGAAATCAAAAGCAGCAAAATCTCTCTATTGCTTTGCATCTTTTGCCGCCTTAGAGAACTCTTTATTCTGATGCAATTTTGAATAGGCATGAAATCTTCAAATTGAGCAACGATTTTCCTCTCTTCGGACCTAGCTTTGATCTTAGATCTAGACCTAACATCCATCCTAAGAAGTCATCGGTTGTACAAATAACAAAGAAGAGAACAATAATAATTGTTGGTGTTGTTTCTCCTATCTCGGGCTTTATTACCGTCTCTCTTTTACTTCTTCTAATTTACCAGATACATTCCAATAAATTTGCCAACAGCAACAGCCCGACTTCACCTTCAGATATTTGCCCCGCTTCTCACTAAGGGAGATTAAAATAGCTACCAAGAATTTTGATAAAAATTTTATCATCAGAAGAGGAGGATTCGACGACATCTACAAAGGATTCGCTAATGCCAGCTCTACCCCAATTGCGATCAAACTTTTGAATCCAAGCTCAAAACAAGGGGTGTTTGAGTTTAGGACACCAAAATTTAGTTTCTCTAATCGGATATTGTGAATACAAAAAGAAAATGATCTTTGTGTATGACTACATGGTTCATGGGACTTTGAGAGATCACCTCTTCAACACTAGAAACCCCCTTTTACAATGGGAGCAATGGCTCAAGATGTGTATTGGTGCTGCACAAAGGTTGCATTATCTCCACAGGGGTCCTAATCACACCATCATTCACCGAGATGTGAAGACCACAAATATTTTGATAAATGCTAAATGGATAGCCAGAGTATCTGATTTTGGATTGTCTAAACTGAATGACTTACCCAACACTCAGATTAGTATCGCCGTCAAGGGCAACATCTGGTTTTTGGATCTTAAATATTGCCGTCTTTAGAAAATAACTAAAAAATTCGATGTCTATTCTCTCGGTGTGGTATTGTGTGAAGTACTATGTGCAAGATCATCGATAGATCGAATTGTCGAGAATCATATGCAATAAGTTTAGCAGAGTGGGCACAACATTGCTGCAACAATGGAACTTTTGATCAGGTAATTGATACTCATCTACATGTTAAGATCAAGCTTGCAAGTTTGTTAAAATTTGGTGAAGTTGATATAAGTTGTTTGGCTTCAGAAGAGATGAAAAGGCTGACAATGAGTGAAGTGGTGTATGGACTTGAGCTTGCATTGAAGCTGCAAGGAAGTGAAATAAATAAAAACGCTGAGAATCATGCAAATGACTTATCTGTTGGAAAAATTATAATTTTTGGAAACTTTAAGTTATATTCTCGATTGGTAAAGGTGAAGAGTTAAATCATAAAATTATGGTTTTATATTTTGCTCCATGAGACTTTTATAATGATATATCATATGCTTAAAATAGTTGAATGATGAATGAGAAATTAATACTCAAAGTAAGCTATTTGTGAATATTTGTGGAGGAAAAGAAAAACTTAGATCCCACATTGGTTAAATACCAAGTGTGAGATATGTACATATATGAGAACCCACTTAAAGGATTATTAAATGACTAAGTTTAAAATCTTGCCTTGCATGCAGGAGGTGGTGTAGATCCAAACCTATAGGGGTTAGGGTGCACACGTATAACGTGGACAATGCGAAATGCCCTCCAAAATCCCATGCCCTATAAAAGCTTAAATATTTTTTTTAGGAGACACTCACAACGAATTTATTTTGCTCTAGAAAATTCTTCTCTTTTTCCTCTCCATATTTTCCAACGTTTCAGTGATAGAAGAAGGTAAGGTTTGTTCGTTGATCACTGCAGAGGTGTTACTGCTTCGATCATCTTGTTGTTGTATTCTGGGAAACAGTCGACCAACGTTTCTCCAAGTACCATAGGAACGACAAAATCTATCTTGAAGAAACTGTATAAAATAGGCCTCAACATTTAGTAAAACTCGATTCTTTTATTCGATTTCTAGTTTTGATAATCTTATTTATTGATTTTTCGTATGTGATATTTTAAATATAAATTATTTAATTTAATTTAATTTATATAAATATTTGTTTACTAACATGTTTTGTCCAACATCATCCACCATTGATTATCATGTATTGTTTACTAGTGGTGAATCAATGAAAGTTGGACGCTAGAATTTTTATTTTTATTTTACCAATTGTAATTTTAATTCCAACTTTCTATGAACAATTATTTAATAGGTCTTTTTATAAGACTTTACCAAGTCTTCATGGTCGACGTCGGTAGACAAGTCTTCATGGAGAGAAAATCCATGGAGTTTGTGGAATTGTCTTTGGATAATGAAATTCTTGGTTGTGTGCTCGACAATATAATATTTTTATCACTTATTTTTAATATTATAAATATTTTTATTATAAAATATATATTTCATTAAAATAAAAAATCAATATATTTTATAACTCTAATATTTATTAAGAATAAAATTTTATATCATTTATATATTTAATGTTAATTAGTCTTCATATCCAACGCCCATAGACAAGTCTTGTAGAGAAAAATCTTCATGGTTGGAAATTTTATGTGATTATATTTTTAAAATATTAAATTAGATAATATTAGTAATGTTACAAAATTTTTATTTTATAGAGTAGATATATATTAAATAACAAGTTTAATGAATTTTAGGATTTTAGTGTACTTCAAAATGGAATTCTATATTATTTATATTTCTAATGCCCATTAGTTTTCATGATCTATGGTTGAAGACAAGTCGAAAATTTGTGGAGCGGAAAATTTTTTTTATAATGCCACTTTGGTTGTGAGTTCAATAATATAATAATTTGTACTTAAATTTATTTAAAAGTAGTTAGTTGGTACCAAAATTTTGTTAGACTTAATTGTTACTTGAACTTATTTTTCATCACACACCTTAATACTTTCACACTAACACTATTACTTTATATTAATATAATATTGACAACTAATTACATAATAACATGTGACAATCTCTTGTTATAATCGTCATAAGCATAGTTACTTAAATAATATATTCCACAGCATTTTACAATTAAACTTTCTAAGACTTTCCCAAGTCTTTCAAATGGTCGATGTCCATTGATGAGTCTTGCAGAGAAAATTCGTGGGGTGTATGGAAAGTTTTTATTTTTTTATTTAAAAATGACTACACCATAGATTTTTTTTTTCATTTGAAGTTAATTTATAATAATACAAAATTTTATTTAGAAAATTCCCACCAATATGAAAACAACAATAAATTATAGTATGATATACTACAACTAAGTTCACCTACTTGAATTAACTTGTCTCTCTCTTTTTTAAAGTCTCTGATTGATTCAAACATTTTCCTTATTCTCACTAATTTGGAGTTCCATATTCTCATATTTCTGGTTTTTTTTTTTTTGCCTACAAAACGTCCTGGTTGGTTCTTTCCATAATCTTTTCGTCTTTCTCTTTATCGTGAAGATGAAGACAAACAATGAAACACTTAGTTTGCAAAGATTACTTATCACACTTTTAAATCTTAGAGTCTTGATTGCAGTTACAGTAGGGGAAGTAGTCCCTTCTTATATCCCCATTGAAAACATCACCATTAATTGTGGCTCTTTCTCTCACTCCTTAGCTTCAGATGGCCGCCTTTGGAGTGCAGAAAACAATTCTAGATTCCCCGTCCTACATTCACGAAACAATCAATCTCTGTTTTTAAGTGCCTCTACTGGGTATGAACCCTACATCACAAGCCGCCTTTCCTACTCGGAGTTCACCTACATGATCCCCCTTACTGCTGGCCCGAAGTTCATTCGCTTGCACTTTCATCTACATTCATACCCAGGCTTTAATCTGTCTAAGGCTTTCTTCACTGTTAAAGCAGGTCGGTTTACACTTCTCAGAAACTTCAGTGCTTTACTTCATGCTCAAGGCAAAGAAACTCTGGTTAAAGAATTCTGCGCTAACGTCGAAGATGGAGAGACCCTAAATATAACATTCTCTCCGAGTTCGGCTATCTCAGATGCGTATGCTTTTGCAAACGGGATTGAAATTGTGTCTATGCCCACCATCCTATACTACAGACCTGCCAGTGATGAAGGTGTTCCCCTCCTTGGCCACCCTACCGGTAGGTTGTATAGCTGGGCAAACAACACTGCCCTTGAGATGATGCATCGGATCACTGTTGGTGGAAAACAAATCCCACCTGCAGAAGACACTGGCATGTATCGAGCCTGGTCAGGGGACGACGATTACTTGACAGTTGCGGGACCTAGTGCTCTTCCAGTTAACACGAGTGTTAATCTCAGCTTCAGCGCTGTGCCATCGTTCTCTGCTCCGGGATCCATCTATAAAGTTGCTAGAACAATGGGAACTAACAAGACTATGAATGAGAATTATAATCTCACTTGGGAGTTCCCTGTTGATTCTGACTTTAATTACTTTGTGAGATTGCATTTTTGTGAGTTCCAAATAGAGGTAACGAAAGAAGGTGACAGAGTTTTTGAGATCTTCATAGCCAACAACACAGCAGAAACTCAAGCAGACGTTATAGCCTGGAGTGGTGGAAATGGAGTTCCAATATATAGAGATTACGCAGTGGCAATAAGGAATAAAGGAAATCAAAAGAAACAAAATCTTGCAATTCAGCTACATCCTGACCCGGCATGGAGAACTATGTATTCTGATGCAATCCTGAATGGAGTTGAAATTTTCAAATTGAGCAGGAGCGGTGATCTTAGCGGACCTAACCCCGATCCAACGCTCGTTTTGCACTTAGGAAAGAAGAGGACGATAAATGTTGTTGTCATTGTTGCTGCTCCAGTTACCGGCTTTGTTACTATCTCTCTTTTACTTTTCGTGATTTTCCGAATACGTTCCAATAAATTTGCCAACAACAGCTGCCCTTCTCTACCATCTGATATTTGTCGCCACTTCTCACTGAGGGAGATCAAAACTGCTACTAACAACTTCGATAAGAATCTCATCATTGGAAGAGGCGGATTCGGTGAAGTCTACAAAGGATTCGCTAATGCTGGCTCCACCCCTGTTGCAATCAAACGCTTGAATCCAGGTTCACAACAAGGGGTGCTTGAGTTTAGGACTGAAATTGAGATGCTTTCGAAACTTAGGCACCAAAATTTAGTTTCTTTAATCGGATATTGCCAAGATAATAAGGAAATGATCCTTGTATATGACTACATGGCTCATGGGACCTTGAGAGATCACCTCTACAACACTAGTAGTCCCCCTTTACAATGGGAGCAGAGGCTCAAGATGTGTATTGGTGCTGCACATGGGCTGCATTATCTCCACCGAGGTCCCAACCACACCATCATCCACCGAGATGTGAAGACAACAAATATTTTGGTAAGTGAGAAATGGGTGGCCAAAGTATCTGATTTCGGATTGTCTAAAATGAATGACGTAACCAACACTCATATTAGCACTGCTGTCAAAGGCAGTTTCGGGTACTTGGATCCTCAATACTATCGTCTTCAGAAACTAACCGAGAAATCTGATGTGTACTCTTTTGGTGTGGTGTTGTTTGAGGTGCTATGTGCAAGAGCACCAATAGATCGAACTGCTGAGGATCATATGCAAATAAGTTTAGCAGAGTGGGCACAACATTGCTACAACAATGGAAGCTTTGATCAGATAATTGATCCCTTTTTACAAGGTAAGATCAAGCTTCCAAGTCTGTTAAAATTTCGAGAAGTAGCTATAAGTTGTTTATCTTCGGAAGGGATGAAGAGGCTGTGAAAAATAAAATAGAATAAAATAAATAAAAATAAAGAACACATAAATTTTACGTGGAAACCCTTTTGGAAAAAACCACGGCAGAGGAGAAGAAAATTCACTATGTCGAAAAATTTTACTCAAATACAAGAGGAATAGACTATGTCTATTTATAGGCTTGCAAAGCCATATTCTAGTAGGACTGAAACACCTTATCCTAATCAATATAAAATAGATGGAGTTTAATAAGGTTTAAAACCTTATTCTAAAATAAAATAAAAGAAGTCTAGTTCTATATGGATTTTACTTTTATTTTATTTTCCATCGTATTTTATTTAAATAAGAATTTGGGTCACTTAATTCTAACAATCTCCACCTTGACACAAATTCTCAATGAACAAGTTCTTCATCGCGAACTTTCAATAAACAAGTTCTTCACCTCTTCCAAAAACCCCTTAAGGGTTTAACTTCAACAATGAACACCAACCAAGTCTAAGCAATGCTCAAACTTGGTTATAGGAAGTGACTTAGTCATCATATCTGCAGGATTTTCATGAGTGCTAATTTTGCTCACAACAATATCACCACGAGCAATAATATCACGAACAAAATGATACCGAATATCAATGTGTTTTGTTCTCTCATGAAACATTTGATCTTTTGTAAGAAAGATGGCACTCTGATTGTCACAAAATCTGTGGCTGATTTGAAGGTCTTCATTGAGTTCACTAAATAGTCCCTTCAACCAAATAGCTTCTTTACAAGCCTCAAGAATCGCCATGTACTCGGCTTTGGTAGACAAAGCGATCGTAGTTTGCAAAGTGGCTTTCCAACTAATTGCACAACCTCCGATTGTAAAGACGTAACTCGTGAGAGATCTTCTTCTATCAAGGTCTCCAGCAAAATCAGCATCAACATACCCTATAACTCCATCTTTAGTTCTTCCAAACTGTAAGCAAACATTAGTAGTGCCTCGTAAGTATCTTAAAATCCATCGAATCGCTTTCCGGTGTTCTTTACCGAGATTCGCCATGTATCCGCTAAGCTGACCGATTGCATATGATAAAACGGACGTGAACAAACCATAGCATACATGAGAGATCCCTCGCACTAGAGTATGGAACATGTGACATGTACTCAATCTCATTATCGATTGAGGAGATAAGGCCGATGAAAGTCCGAAATGGGTGCTAAAGGAGTACTAACAGCTTAGCACTCTGCATATTGAACTGCAAAGAACTTTCTCAATGTACCCTTCCGACTTAGGTACAATTTACTTGCTTTTCTATCTCGAGAATCTCCATACCAAGTATCTTCTTTGCTGGTCCTAAATCTTTCATCTCAAATTCTTCACTTAGTTGGGCTTTAACCTTTCTTATCTCTCTTTTATCTTTTGCTGCTATCAACATGTCATCAACATAAAGAAGTAGATACACAAAAGAACCATCACTATTTTTCTTAAAGTAGACACAACTGTCAAAACTACTTCTTTTGAAATCATGAGAAGTCATAAAGGAATCAAACCTCTTGTACCACTGTCTTGGTGACTGTTTCAAACCGTAAAGGGACTTTTTCAGCAAGCAAACATAGTCCTCTTTTTCGAGACTATAAAACCCTCGGTTGTTGCATGTAAATATCTTCCTCAAGTTCTCCATGCAAAATGCGTTTTACATCTAACCGCTCAAGCTCCAAATCATGCATGGCCACAATACCAAGCAAAGCTCGAATCGAACTATGCTTAACAACCGGAGAGAACACATGTGAAGTCCACTCCGGAATTTGATTGTAACCCTTTGCAACAAGCCTTGCTTTATATCCGGTTCTTCTACTCTGAGTCCCTTCTTTCTTTTTAAACACCCATTTACAACGAATGCCTTTTTACCTTTAGGAAGTTTTACAAGATCCCATGTTCTGCTTTTTTGTGGAGTGATTCCATCTCCTCTTGCATAGCAAACATCCACTTTTCTCGAGTCTTCACAGTTAATCGCCTCAGAATAATTAAATGGCTCTTGATTAGCATCTATATCTTCACCACATTTAAAGCATAAGCAACTAGATCAACCTCGGCATACTTCTTTGGAGGTTTAATTTCTCTTCTTGTCCTGTTTTTGGCGATAGAGTATTGCGGTGAAGAAGCAACTCTATTCTCAATTTTGTACTGGCTTGAGGAGTTGATTACGTATAATCGATGCTCCACCGCTTTTGGTTTTCTTTATTGGAAGAGTCTTTAAGAGATAAGTTAGGTAGCATAGCGTTTCATCAAAAACAACATCTCTCGCTAATCACAACTTTTCTATTTTCAGGACACCATAACTTATAGCCTTTACACCACTTTATAACCAAGAAAACGCATTTAATGGATCTCGGTTCCAATTTTCCATTATCAACATGAGCATCGCAGACACCCAAAATCTTTAAATCGAATAATTAGCGGGATTACGGACCATACCTCTTGTGGAGTCTTTTTCTCAATGGCAATGGATGGAGATCGGTTGATCAAAAAACATGCGATGAGAGGTCGCTTCGCCCAAAATGACTTGTAAGTTGGCATTTGACAACATACATCGAACCTTCTCCATGATCGTTCGTTCATTCGCTCGCAACGCCGCTTTGTTGTGGAGTATGACGAATCGTCAAGTGTCTCATGATCCTTCGACTTGCACAATCTATTAAACTCATCGAGCAGAACTCTAAGCCATTATGCATGCGGAGGTATTTTATCTGTTTTCCGTCTGCTTTTTCAATCATAATTTTCCAAGACTTAAATGTGGAAAACACATTGCTTTTCTCGCTTGGGAAGAACGCCCAAACTTTTCGGAAAAATCATCAATAAAGGTTAGCATATAATTAGCTCCACCTCTCGAAGGCACTCGGACGCCCCACAGATCGAATGGATATACTCCAACGTTTCCTTCATGTTATGGATTCCTCTAGTGAATCGAACTCTCTTTTGCTTCCCAAAACACAGTGCTCACGAAATTCGGTTTGCAAATTCCTTGCCCATTAAGAAGTCC
The DNA here is from genome assembly GCF_025698485.1 of Gossypium arboreum. NCBI lineage: Eukaryota > Viridiplantae > Streptophyta > Magnoliopsida > Malvales > Malvaceae > Gossypium > Gossypium arboreum. The sequence continues at coordinate 14,772,045 of NC_069076.1, read as the reverse complement.
TCTTTTGCTTAATTCGCCATGCCATTCTCACTCATATGCCCTAGGCGATATGCCAAAGTTTAGTAATATCATCATCGACAAGGAAGAGGAAGCGACAATTGCATCACCAATAATGAGAGAACCTCAGTAAAACATATAACTTGGCAATCTTTCTTTGCCCTTTCATCACAACAAGGACCCTTTGGAAATCTTTAAAACCCCACTTTCATTGTGTATCTGCACTTTTGAATCAAGAGTACTCAACGAAATTAAATTTCTTTTCAATTCGGAACATGCCGACGTCACTAAGTGTTTTGATAACTCCATCAAACATCTTAACTTTAATTGTTCCAACACTGCGATTTTACATGAAGCATTATTTCCCATCAAAACAACACCTTGAGATCTTGTTTCATAAGTTGTAAACCAATCCCGATTGGGACTCATGTGGAAGGTGCAGACTGAATCAAGTATCCACTCCTCGCTTACTTTAGAATCATTGATGAAGCAACTAGAAGTTCACCATCATTGTAGTCTTCTACAACATCACTTCACCGAATTTTTCGGTCTGTTTTCCTTTTGATTCGCACCTCCTTTTAATCTTATTTTGTAGCTTATAGCACTCAGATTTAATGTGCCCTTTCTTCTTGCAGAAGTTGCAAGTTTTACCTCTGTTTGAAGATTTCGATCTACCCTTAGATTTACCACGAGGATTCCGTTCCTGTGTTCTACCACGATCATCATCAATATTCCGGTCTTGTCTCCCACGAACAATGAGACCCTCTCCCTGAGAGTTGGGTTTAACCACAAGATGCTTCATCTTATCATACGAGGTTAAAGAATCATAAACCTCATCAACTGTGAGAGACTCGTGGCTATATAAAATCGTGTCTCTAAAGGTTGAATAAGACGGGGGCAACGAACAAAGTAGAATCAACCCTAGATCTTCCTTATCATACTGAACCTCCATGGCCTCCAAGTTTGAGAGAATTTCTTTAAACACTGTTAAGTGTTCGTGTAGAGACGCACCTTCCTCCAAACGATGAGCATAAAGACGCTGCTTCATATGCAACTTGCTTGTTAGAGTTTTCGACATACATATTTGTTCTAGCCTCTTCCATAATGCAATGCAGTTTTCTCTTTCATCACATCCTGCAAAATTTCGTTGGACAAATGCAGATGTAATTGTGTTAATGCCTTTCGATCCTTACGCTTCTTCTCTTCATCTGTTAATGTCGAAGGCATCTTATCTATCCCTAGCAGGGCATCCTCTAGATCCATCTGTGCAAGAACTGCTTGCATCTTAATTTGCCACAACGCAAATCTGGTGTTGCGATCCAACAGCGAAATTTCATACTTCAAAGACGCCATTACCGTGATCGAGATGAATAACCCGGAAGCTCTGATACCAATTTGTGAAAAATAAAATAGAATAAAATAAATAAAAATAAAGAACACATAAATTTTACGTGGAAACCCTTTCGGGAAAAAAAACCACGGGCAGAGGAGAAGAAAATTCACTATGTCGAAAAATTTTTACTCAAATACAAGAGGAATAGACTATGTCTATTTATAGGCTTGCAAAGCCATATTCTAGTAGGACTGAAACACCTTATCCTAATCAATATAAAATAGATGGAGTTTAATAAGGTTTAAAAACCTTATTCTAAAATAAAATAAAAGAAGTCTAGTTCTATATGGATTTTACTTTTATTTTATTTTCCATCGTATTTTATTTAAATAAGAATTTGGGTCACTTAATTCTAACAGAGGCCCACAATGAGTGAAGTGGTGTATGGACTTGAACTTGCATTGAAGCTGCAGGGAATTGAAATAAATGGAAACGATGAGAATCATGCAAATGACTCATCTTCCATAGATTATCATGTATTGTTTACTAGTGGTAGTGGATCAATGAGAGTTGGTCGCTAGATTAGATGCTTTAATTATTTGCTCATTAATTGTAATATTAATTCCAGCTCTTCATGAACAACGGTTTCATATTCAATGTGTTAAATTAGCTACAAGTTGTATCATGCATGTAAAATCTTTTTAGTTAAAATTACCACTTTTGTGAAAGACTTTATTTCAAGAATTTATTATAAAAAACTTCATAAATTTCTTTCAAGTTTTGGACATAAAAGTTAAAATCTTCTGTTGCAACATAAATAATATATTTCACAAGATTTTATAATTAATCTTTTTTAATGGAAAAAGAAAGTAGAAAAATCAAGTTGTTTTTGGTGTAAGACTTTTCCAAATTTTCATGGTCCTGTTGTAACACCCTAAACCCAGTTTAGACGGGAAGGCCAAGTCTAGAATGTCACATTAACTTACCAGAACATAGTCATACTTAACACAAATTTTTCAATCCATAATTAAGCCATAAAATAATTTGTTTTCTGAAAACATAGTTAAATCTTCAAAGCTTAAATACAAAATTAAAGACATAAATTCACACAAGCATATACATATATAATAAGTCTGATAGATGACCATGTCCTACGCCTGTCGGCCGCTTAATCCTGTGATGTTCCCTGAAATTCATTCAAATAGTTAGTGTGTTGTAATGTAGAATCTAACATAAACATACTAGCCTATGTATAAGAGCTCAGATGTTATTGAGTGTTCAGATAACAATTCAGACTCATCAGTCAATTTAATAACCGAAAACATATTTGGACACAAAATAGTCCTAATACGTAGCAGATCAGTCACAGACGTACATATAACACAAATACGATAGCAGATACAAATGTCATACATGCACAAATAAAGATGCAATTCCCTATTCCAACCGCTACACACCATCTGCATCTACCCTACACACCAATAGATATATAATACCCACCCATCCCTACACACCTCATAGTGTCGGTATGACACGTTGCAGTGTTTACAATCTCACTGCCAGATTAGACATAATTATGGGTGGTTTTGACCATCAAATCAATATAAACACTTTCTTCAATCCATAACTTCTGCCCCATGCACTTGTAAAACATATAACAGACATGTATATATAATTCAGTTGCAGATACAATCATGCAATTCTAATATAACAGGGTGTCGATATCATTAATGTCTAGCCCATACCGATATCCAGAATTAACTAGTATTCATGATAACTAGCTCATATAATTTAGTTCAATTCATACTTATCTTGCGAATAACTTACTTTCGCCTCGCACATCAATTACAACTCTAACAGAATTCAGTTTCTCGGCTCACACACCCATGTGGCTCCATACGGCCTGACACACGTCCGTGTGTCTTAAATATAAAGTTAGTGAGTTACACAGCCTAGACACATGCCCGTGTGACTCAATTCCAAAGTCAGTGAGTTACACAGCCTGGACACATGCTTGTGTGTCTCACTCGTGTGACCCTTGCACCTCATTTTTTACACACGGTCTCGCACACGCCCGTATGGTTTGCCCGTGTGACCACAAATCCAAAGTCAGAGAGTTACACAGTCCACTAATAAACCATAAAAGTAACACTTTCTAATCCCATACTTAGCACACTTTTGGATGATTTATCATATAATTGAATGAATTAGATGCTCTTAATCTTTTAATTTCATGTTTTATACTCAAGAGAGCATAGGAGAACAAAAGGAGCAGAAAACGGGCTGATTGAAGGACCCACACGGCTAAGACAGATTCCGCACGGGTGGAACACACGCCTGTGTGAGCCACACGGGCTGGCCACACGCTCATGTGGCAGCTCGTGTCGATATCGCTCCAGGTTTCCCAAATACACAAAAAAAGCCAATTTTTAATCTTTCTGGGCAGTCTAAAGTCTATAAATACATACCAGAGGAAGACCTAAAGGGGATACGCAGAGTAGAACACAAGAATTACTCGAAGAACACCAACGGATTCAGCTTGGAAGCAAGATCTCCTTCAAGACAGAAGATCTCCCTTCAATTTCTCTCAAAGTTTTTGGGTTTCTTTATGTTTTGTTATTTTCCTATTTTTGAGATGTTTTTCTACTACGATATGAACTAAACTCCCTAAATACCTAGGGAGGATGAAACCTAAGACGGATCTTATTGTTTAATATTCTGAATTTAATGATAAATACTTATTCTTGTTCTTAATTATGTTTTCTTAATTCTTGTTTTAATATTTTCAGAATATTAATTCAAGATGATGTGCTTATTCAGTGGAGCAAAAGTCCCTGTTTAAGAGTAGATCTCACATAATTAAGTGGAGTTGCATGCAACCCTAGAAATAGGGCGACATAAATCTGCTGGATTAGAGCAAATCTAATAAGGGAATCCATAGATCGAGTTAATGTGACAATAGAGGTTTTAATTAGAAAGAGATTTCAATTAATCAACCTAGAGTCAGTTGTTTTTAGTCTCGAAAGAGATATTAACATAATTTAGGGATTTCTACGGATCAAGACAAGTGAATAAATTGTTAGATTTAGAATTAGAATAATAAGTGAAGTCTAGGTGGATTCTCCCTTGGGTATTGTCTTTATTATTGGTTTATTCGATTATTTTCTTCACTCTCTGTCGCGTTCATTAGTTAATTAGTTAGTTAATTTTAGATTAAAACAAATCACTTATAATTTAGGTTAAATAATAGAAAGAAAGTTAATACTAGTACTTTTAGTCCTTGTGGATACGATACTTTGGACTCACCGTGACTTTACTACCATTCGATAGGTGCACTTGCCTTAGTCATGATCGTAGTCTAGTTTAATGGTTCATAAAAAGATCATCAAGTTTTTGGCGCCGTTGCTGGGGACTAGAATATTAGAAACGCTTAATTTTTATTACTTTCGTCATTTTTTATTTTTTATTGCAATTTATTTTTTACTTTTAATTTTACTAATTTTTCTTTTATTTGCTTATGGCTGGTTTTTATAGTTTATGACTAGAAGAAACCCATCAGGGCCTCTATTTTAGCGAAATTGAAAGCCCGGCTCGTAGAAATAGTAGAGAAATAAGGCAAAGTCTACAGTATATAGAGGAAGAGCACGAGGATGATACCAGCACTACCGAGGAGATGGCTGAAAATTATAATAATCCGCTACCTCCTGTGGTTGTAGCGAATCTCGTAAATTAGAATCCTGCTCCTCGTACTATGTACGACTATGCTAAGCCTAATTTAGCGGGGACTGAATCGAGTATTGTTAGACCTGTAATTGTTGCAAATAATTTTGAACTGAAACCTAACACTATACAAATGATTCAACAGTTTGTTTAGTTTGATGGTTTGCAGGATGAAGACCCAAATACTCATTTGGCCAACTTCTTAGAGTTCTGATATACTTTCAAGATAAATGGCGTTTCTAACGACGCCATTCACCTTCAGTTATTTCCCTTTTCATTAAGAAATAAAGCTAAACAGTGGTTGAACTCATTACCACGAGGTTCCATCACTACTTGGGAACAAATGATCGAAAAGTTTTTATTAAAGTATTTTCTGTCGGCTAAAAAGGAAAAGTTGAGGAATGATATCTCTTCTTTTGTGCAAATAGATTTAAAAACTCTTTACGATGCCTGGGAGTGGTATAAAGACTTATTGAGAAGGTGCCCTCACCATGGGTTACCTTTATGGCTATAGGTTCAGACTTTCTACAATGGTCTAAACCCCTCAACTAGACAACTGATCGATACAGCCACCGGTGGAACCTTAAATAACAAAACACCCGAAGAGGCTTATGAATTTATTGAAGAGATGCCACTGAATAACTATCACTCGCAAGTCATGAGGACAAAGCCTAATAAAGCAGTCGGTGTTTTCAACCTCGACACGGTCACTAAGTTATCAAACCAGGTAGAGCTTTTAAATAAAAAGATTGATAGTTTATGTGTCTCTACACAGGTACATCCAGTGATGCAGTGTAATGCAAGTGGAGGAGGATTGAATAATACAGAATGTCTGGCCTACGACCTTAGCACTACGAATGAATAAGCCAACTATATGGGTAATAATTCTAGACCTCAGAATAGCCCTTATAGTAATACTTAGAATGCAGGTTGGAGGAACCATCCCAACTTCTATTGGGGTGGTCAAGGCAATTAAAGACCACAACCCCCTCCAAGCTTTCAACCACCTTACCAGTAGGAAAAGAAACCGAACCTTGAGAAGATGCTAACGAAATTCATCTCAGTGTCAGAAACACGTTTCCAAAACACCAAAATAGCGCTTAAAAATTAGCAAGCGTCAATCAAGGTCTCGAGACTCAAATAGGTCAACTTGCTAAGCTGATCTCAGAAAGACCATAAGGTAGCTTGCCTAGCAACACCGAAACTAACCCAAGAGAGCAGCTCCATGTGATTATGGTTCAATATGAAGAAGGGTTAGTTGAGTCCAAACCAGAACCAAGGTAAGAAACTATGGTAAGCCAAGATAAGGTGGATGAAAGCTAGATTAAACAAAAATCGGTAAGCAGAGAATACACACCTCGCGTGCTATACCCTAAAGTGATAAAGAAAGACCGCGCAGATAAACAATTTGGTAAATTTATTAACATATTAAAAAAGTTACATATTAACTTACCATTTATTGAAGCTCTTTCGTTGATGTCTAATTCAATGAAATTTTTAAAGGAGCTTCTAGCAAACAAATGGAAGTTAGATGATTCATCGCATGTGGAATTAAATGTAGTTTGCTCGGTAATTTTACAGAATAAACTACCCAGTAAATTAAAGGATCCAGAGAGTTTTACTATTCCTTTTTTAATTCTGTTAATAATGCTTTGGCCGACTTAAGGGCAAGTATTAACGTCATGCCCTATAAAATGTTTAAGCAACTAGGTTTTGGGAAGCCCAAACAAACTAGGATGAGTATACAATTGGCAGATAAAACTATTAGGTTTCCTAGGGGACGTACTCGTTAAGATTGATAAATTCATAGTCCTAGTGGACTTTGTTGTTTTAGACATGGAAAATGATGGTGACGTTCTTTTAATCTTAGGGTGACCCTTTCTAGCAACTATCAGAACTATCATAAATGTTGATACAGGTGAATTAACGTTTCGCCCAGGTGATGAATCGGTTACTCTTCAGGCTTGTGATTCGATTGAAATATTAAGTAATGAAGATAACCTTATAAATCCGGTTAATAAGACTAATCAGGTGGTTCAACCCTCTTTGAAGGAAAAACTTTTGAGAAACATAAATGAGCCACAATCTAGTTCATGCACGAACAATGGAACCATCCATGAACGACAAATGCTACAGATAGATAAACCAGATGAATGGTGGACTTATGGCAAGGAGGAGCAAAAGCAACATCATGTCAAGTTTAACGAGACGAACCAATTCAAAGTAGGTGACCAAGTGTTATTAGATGAAACCAACCCTCGAATTATCACTACAGAGCTCAATGCAAATGGAGCAACTCCTTTTACAGTACTTAAAGTCTTTCCATACAGTACAGTCAAGGTAACCCATTCACAATTCGACACTTTTAAGGTAAACAGTACTCAAATAAAACCTTATTTAAATAAAGGAATTGACAGTGAGAAAGAGGAGTTTTGACTCCGTGATCCACCGTGACCATGTGAATAAGAGGTAAGTTGAGCTTAGACTCTAAATAAGCACTTATCGGGAGTCAACCTGAGCACTAACACCACTAACTAATTTATTTTTTTTATCTATTTTTCATGTTTAAATATAGGTCTTTGACCCACACGGCCTGGACACATAGGTGTGTCCCAGGCCGTGTGCTTTAACAGGGGTTAAACAGTGAGTTACATGGCCTGGTGACATGGCCGTGTGACCCACACGGCTTGGACACACGAGCATGTCCTAAGCCATGTGGAAACAGGGCTTAAATCACCCAAAATCAATAGATATGTGCTAAAAGAGGCCATACGGGTGTGCGACACGGCATGTCATAGGCCGTGTGAAAACTGGAGCTAAATTTTAAAAATTTTAATAAGTCAGAGAGCTTCACGGGTAAGGCACATGGCCGTGTGTTCAGACACACGAGCGTGTGGGATACCACACGGGCGTAGGAGAAGCGAACAATGAAGCAAAAGGCCTGGACACACGGGCGTCCAAGGCCATGTGACGAATGGGCTATTATTTTCCTCGATGAACATGGGCTGGAATTTGAGCCACACGGGCGTGTGACATGACCGTGTGGCCCAACACGGACCGTTACACGACCGTGTCACCCATAAAAGTCCCCAAACCTTAAAATTTTATTTTTTATCTACTCCAATTTTCCCCAACCAGCCGTCACTCACTCCTTCTCCAGCCATCGACCCCATCTTTTATCCCTCTCTTTTCCTTCCCAAGGCCACACTTACCACCCTTTTCCCCCTCCAATCTTTTCTTTTCCTTTCCTCTCCCTCTTGCCCTACCTTGAGCCCACGACCCTCAAACCACTCCACCCCCAGCGCCATTCCCCCCTCCTTCATGTTCCTCCCTATCACGAGGACCCACCACAGCCTCCACCATCGAGTCACCGACATGCTCCCTCTGCTGTTAGCTCCCTAGGAGTATCCTCCGAGGAGTTTGCTAGTTTTCGTCAATACTGTACTCAAAGGTTCGACAGTATTGATGCGACTTTACAGAAAATCTGTCAGTATCTTCAAATCACTCCTCCAGCGCTACCGACTGATTAGTCTGATGATGAGGACCATTGAGGCAAGTTATTTTTATGTTTATTTTTATTTTTATCTTTTATTTTATTTTTATTTTTCTTTTTATATCATTTTGTCTTTATATTTTAAACTTTATTTTAATGATTATAGTTGTCTCTTAACGAGTAACCCTTTAATCTTCTTCAACATTGTGTTTATTTTCTTATCAGTTGCTCAGGATTTTGCACTACCCCTACATTTATCGACAATTCCGCTTTTCACTAATATGGGAAATTCATCCACCATTCAGGGCAGTTTCAATCATCTCCCTGTGTTATGATATTTTGTCTATATTATGATTTATATTTGTTTGCACATTGAGGACAATGTACATCTTAAGTGTGGGGAGGTTATTTATATGATTATTTGAAAATCGCTGACTTATGCGTTGTGTTTAAGTAATTTGCTCATATTACTTTTAGAATGAACTCTTATTAATTTGTGATTTTCATTGATATATTTTAGATTAAATTTATAGATACTTGTACATTGATGGTTTAAACTTTAAGATACGAACACAAGACTAAAAAATAAACAAATGCTTACCCAATGAACCAACATGCTGATTCTTAATACACAAAGGCATAAAATTAAACTTAAACAAGGAATCCTAAGTTAAGGGTTCAAATAAAGAATTAACAAATTCCAAAATTTATGCAACTTAAATCTCAAGTGAGCAAACAAAACACACAACCATAGAAGCAAACACATCGACACAACTTAATAACAAAAACTCAAATTTTAGAGCGTTACATCTATAAATGAGTTTTGTAGAGAAAATTCGTGGGGTGTACAAAATTTTTTTATTTTTTATTTAAAAATGACAATACCATAACTCTTTTGCTACTAGAAGTTAGTTTACAACAGTACAAAACATCATTTAGAAAATTCCCACGGACATGAAAACAACTATATTAATAGAACTAGGTTCACCTAATTGAATTAACTCGTCTCTCTCGTCCTTCATCATTTTCTCCAACATCTTTACGATCATCAACCACTTCCAACACTCCAATGCTAAGACTTGTGTATGACTAATGAATTCAAAACCATGGAATTGCAACATGGTGATTCCCATAATATCGAAATTTAAAGTCCTGATGTTTGGTTCAACGAAATCACCATTTCATTCGGTTACCATTTTACACGTTGCAATAATTAATTTATTTGGTTCATTGTTTAAGTGATTTTGTAGAATTGCTATTATAACTTTATTTTTTCAAGTCCAACAATAGAGATTTAGAGGTAAGAGCTCCAAGTAAAAGAAAAAAAATATGTTTCCCAAATATCCGTTGTGGAATTTCAACATGCAATAAGTTATTTTTGCCATTCTAAAAAAAAGTTTTTCTTTGAGTTGTTTTTTGTTTAAGACTTTTCCAAGTCTTCATGGTCAATCCGTAGACAAATGTTGCAGAGAAAATTCGTGGAGGAATTGTTTTTGGACAATGAAACTCTTTGCTTGTGTGCTCATCATTTCTTACCAAAAGTTAGTTTTAATATAGGATAATGTGAGTTTAAGTGTGCTGAAATGTATTTTTTTATTATTTATAAGTTGAATGTTATGAATAGTTTTAAGTATTGTGTCAAAAATAATATTAAATAATTTTATGAATATTATAGAATAGATATTTTAATATGTTTTAGAATTTTAATATTTATTAAAAATAAAACTATACATCAATTACACTTTTAATGTCCATCAGTCCTCATAGTCAACACTCATAAACAAGTCCTGTAGAGAAAAATCCTGATGGCCGGAAATTTTATAGATTTATAATTTTAAAATATTAAATTAGATTATATTAGTAATGTTATAAATTTTTATTTTATAAATTAGATATACATTAGATACAAATTTAATGTACTTTAAAATTTTAATGTGCATTAGAAATAGAAATTTATATTCTTTATACTTCTAATGTCGATTAATTTTCATGGTTGAGGTTTGGAGACAAACAAGTCTTATAGAGCAAATTTGTGGAGTGGAAATTAATTTTATAATGACACTCTAGTTGTAGGCTCAACAATATATTCATTTGGTATCTAAATTTGTTCAAAAATAATTAATAGGTATTTTTTTTTAGATTTAGTTGTTATCTAAATTTGTCCATTACACACTTTTGTATATTTATATTAACACTGTTAATCCATGCTAATGTAGCATTGACAACCAATTATATAATGATATGTGATAATCTCTAATTATGATACGTGACAAGTATAAATAATTTTTTATAAAATCTTTAAAAATATATAAATTAACGAAAAATTCATATTAAAATGAACCTAAATAAATAATTCAAAATCAATTGTGTCTAATAATTCAAAGTATTTTTTATTAAGTTAATATATTTTGATGGATAAATTGACAATATAAATGATTAGTAGAACTGAAACTTAAATCCTAAAATTCAAAACTTATTAGTTGTGAGAAAAGTGTATGAATATATATCTATCAAAAATAATAGTTAAATTAATATATATTTAGTTAAAAATTATCACTCCACTTTCTTTTGTAAAAAAAAAATCCTTATTCCAGTAACTGGGATAAATCCTACGAGAAACTTTGTGACCCGAGCGAGACTCTTACAAGGACTCATCCAGTTGTTTTCTTCCACCTTTGCTTCCATTTTTGTTATCTTTTATGCCGAGGGAACCCTTGGTTATCTTTAGGCTCTTTTTTGCCTGGACTTGGGCCTTGTACCCGAGTTTTATTGTAATATAGTTATATTTGAACACCTCAAGAACTAATGCGATGTATGGTTGCTAAAAATATTGGGAAAATCCTTGTATTTAGGTGTGGATTGTACTTAAGTTCAGCTATTAAAAAAAAGGGGTAAATTAGTTTTTATACATTATGAATGTGCAAACTAGCTCATCCATTAAATTTTATTTGTTAAATGATGATGTGAACTTGTTGAAAATAATTTTTTATGGGTAAACTATAAAACTGGTCACCTGATAAGTGCTACAAATAACATGTTTCTCATTCTTAATGTTATTTTAGGTGATTATTCGATGTTAATGGTGAATTTTATGCTCCCAATCCCTTAAATTCATGCTTTTATACTTAGGAGAATATTTGAGAGCAAAAGGACCAAAAAACGAGCGAAAACCAGAAAATCGGAGTAAGGTATAGGAGCCACACGGCCTTGTGGTAGGCTGTGTTGATTTCGCGAATTGACACTCTAAACTGCAGAAAATCGTGTTTTTTAGGTTTTTCGGGCATTCTAAGACATATATAAGATAGGAGGGAACATTCATAGAATACTTAAGAAAACAACTCGAAAAACACCATTAAAGCTGATTCAGAAGTAAATTTCCGTTAAAATTGAAGACTTCCAGTTGATTTCTTAGGAAACCATCATGAGTTTATTTGTTTCTTGTGGTTATACTGTATCTTAGATATTATTATTTTCAAGCATGAACTAATTTTCTAACTACCTAAAGAAGATGAACCGTGTGATGGATTTTTTTCGTTTGATTTTTATTTTACGTAATAAATATTTAGATCTTGTTATCTGTTTAATTCTTGGTTTAATATTTCTAAATTATTAATCCATATTTGATGTGCTTAAATCAGAGGAGGAATAGACCCTATATAAAAGTAGATATTGTGTAATTTAGTAGAGTTGCATGCAACCCTAGAAATAGGACGACATAAATCTACCGAATTAGAGTAAAATCTAATAGGGGAATCCATAAATCAAGTTAATGCGATAATAGGAGTTTTAATTAGAAATAAATTTCAATTAATCAACCTAAAGGCAGTTTCTCTTACTCTCGAAAGAGATATTATCATAATTTAGGGATTATACGGATCAAGATACTAAGTAAATAAATTGCGTAATTTGGATTGATAATGATAGATGAAATCTAGGTGAATTCTTTCCTGGGTATTGTTTTGCTTCTTGGTTGTTAATCGATTATTTTCCTGTTTTGTTCTTTGTCGTGATCATTAGTTAATTAATTTTGTTAATTTTAGTTTTTAATCAATCACTCGAATTATTCAATTAAATAATAGAAAAATAGTAATTAGTACTTTTAGTCCGCGTGAGAATGATATCTTTGATTACCGTAGATATACTATTAGTTGATAGGTTAGTTAGTGTCGTGGACATCATCACCTAATTATGCCACCAACTTGTAACACCCTGGAATTTGAGGCTAGAATTTTTGAGGTTTGTAGTTAGGGTCGGTGAGCAGGTCGAGCAATTGAGTTTATTGTCGTGTTTTAGTGTTAGAATGAGCCTGCTAGTTTGGTGGTAGTGTGTGTTAGTTTACCTTTGGGTCCTGGGTTCAAGTCCTCATATGTGTTTAGAGGCGTTAATTTTATTTTGGATTTATTTTTAAGTTTAAATACTTAATTAGTTTTACTTTTATTTATATTTTTTAACTGGAAAAAGGAAGTTATCTCACATTATATTTTTTAACTGGAAAAAGGGAGTTATCTCACATTCTTCCTCTATTTTTTCCCAGTTTTAGTTTTTTTTTTGTTATTTTTCTTTGCCTCTTCTGTTTCTGCATCTTTTTCTTTTTTGTTACTGTCCGGTGGTCAAGGGTGTTTGTGCTTGCTTTGCTTGTTTAATTGGATGTTGAAGTGAAACGATTTTGTTGAGGGGTAGTAGTCGATTTTTGCTTTAGATCGCGAAATCAGGTGTGTTTTCTGAAATGGTTTAACTTCAATATTGAATTGCTGTTGGATTCTATGAAATTTGACAATATCTTGTGTGTTTCTGAAACTGTAGATTTTAGGTATTGAATCGTTGATTATTAGCACGTTAATTTGCAAATTTTGGTATATTTTTGAATTACCAAAGGTTGGGGATAGTTCCGGTGTCAAGAGCACAATTTTCAGGCAGTTTTGGTGTGGTTTCGAGACCACACGGGTGGCTACATGGGCGTGTGCCACACACGGGCGGTCCACATGGCCGTGTGAATTTAGGAATTAGAGATCTTGGACATTTTTCAATGCCACACAGCCGTGTGGCTACTGTTTGGGGATTTTGTCGATTTTTACGTGGCCGTGTACCTTAACCACACAGGCATGTGAGATCTCCACAAGGCCATTTCTTCTCTGCTCCTTATTGTTGGCACTTTTGGATAGTGAGTTACACGGGCTACTCACACAGCCATGTAACTCGGTCACACGGGCATGTGTCTCCTCCACACGGGCGTGTAGGCCTCCACACGGGCGTGTAGACCTCTACACGGCCTAGACCTTTCCACATGGTCGTGTGACCCTGTTTCATAAAATTTTTATTTTGAGTTATAAATTGTCTATTTTATGTTTCTGTGTAATCCGATCCTCGGTTAGGCCTCGATAAATGTGTTTAAGACTCGATTTGGTTTGGATTCGTGTATAAAGGTGCATTTATGGGCTTCAAGTTAATTGTTCGTTGTGTGATGAATAAATTCGAGTTTATTATTGCTATCATAACTGAGTATTGAAATGCAAGTGTAATAAAATCTAGATCTGTTCAACTGGAAACGTGAATGCCTGTTTCTGTATGTTTGTCTGCGTACTGTGTGGATTACTACATTAGCATGAAAATTTTGGGGATTTGGTTATGAAGAGAAGGAAGACCGATTTGGCAGTTTTAACTATAATACTTCTGTACAGCGATTTACCGCGTTATACTATACATATACTAGCTTAGTTGTATACATTTACTCGAGTGGCTTAGTTCCACGTTGTGGTGTGTAGGATGGATGAACCTATTATGGTTTTATGTTGTGTGCAGGGTGGACGGACCTACTATAGCACTTATATGGTGTACAGGGTGGTCGGAGAGGTGTTTTGGTTGGTTGGGTGGGATTTTTGACTCGTTACATTCTCTATGCATCTGAATATATATTTGAATAAATGTCTGATTATATGAGCATTGAGATGTTGGTGATATTGTAACTTTAAAATGATGTGTTTTAATTAATACATGTGTTGGTATGCTTTAGAAGCACCTTGTTGATTGGATTACTGGTTGAGTTTTCCCTTTATGACTTGTGTACATATCCTGTTCGGGAATATTGTTGTGATACTTCATCTTTTGCCATTTGTTTACGTTTCGAACTCACACTGAGCTCGCGTAGCTCATCCCTTTAGTTTCTCACTTCCAAGTAAATCCCGTGGTTTGAAGTTGGACTTGGTATAGCGGAGGTCTCAGATTGATAAGAGAATTAATCTAGTAAAGTTTGTCATCAATTCTTAAATTATTGAATTGTTTTGGACTGTAAATATTTTATATGAATTGTGGTATAAATTTTATTTTGGACTTTTGTAAAGTGTTATTTGGACTGATCTTTAGAAATTTGGTTTATTTTTGAATGCTTTTTACACCAATCAAACATTTTCTCAAAACATAGCTAAGTATTATTTGTTTTCCTAAAGATGAAGCAAACAAAAAGGTTTTCTCGGTTTGAATTAATTTTTTTGTTTCCGCCACTTTCAGTGGCCAATGTAACCTCCGAAATTCGATCTAAACTTCTAAGCCGGTTTTTGGGGTGTTATAGAACTATTAACTTTTTTTAGTCACTAATTTTTTGAAATTAAATATTTTAGTCACTCCGAGCTGACGTGGGTTTTTTTATTGGTCTAAAAACAAATTTAGCCCTTTAATGTTTACAATTCTATCAATTTGATCTTAAATATAAAAAATTTAACAAATTTAGCCCTCGATATTTATAATTTTTTTTCATTTTAGTTATAATTCTTAAAATTCAAAAAATTTAGCCTCAGTGTTTACAAAATATGTCAATTTAGTCCTAACTAAAAATTAAAAAAAATAATTTTTAACCCTGTATAACCCAACGATTAACCTATGTGAGATATTAAATAAGAAAAAAAGTACACTCTTTCAAGTCACTTGCAAAAGAGCTCTAAAAAGTTGGAATAAAACAAAAAAAAATTTAAGATCCAAAAGAAAATAAAGGGATTAATAATGTTATTTGTTCGAGTAGTAATGCAAACAATTATTCCAAATAGGTTCCAAATCAATTGGTTTAGTCCAGTGTGAAGCCTAAATTATAGTAAAAGAAATTGTTGCAAATGACTTAAAAGAGAGTACTCTTTTCTTATTTTAATATCGCACATAGGTTAGTTGATGGATTATAAATGGTTAAAAATAAATTTTTAATATATATATATATTTTAATTTTAGAGTTAGGACTAAATTGATAGATTTTATAAATATTGATGCCCAATTTATTGATTTTTTAGAATTAGAACTAAAATGACAAATTTTACAAATATTGAGGACAAAATTTGTTGTTTTTTTATATTTAAGATCAAATTGATAGAATTTATAAACATTAGAGGGCTAATTTTTTACTAGACCAATAAAAAGCCCACATCATTTCAGAGTGATAAAAATATTTAATTTTGAAAAGTTTAATGACTAGATAAAAAAATAGTTAGGTAACCAAAATATAACAAAAAGTATAATTGAGTGACCATTTTTATAGTTTATCATAAAAAATAATTTTAACATGTCCACGCCATCATTTAATAGATAAAATTTAATGAATGAACTAATTTACACATTTCGAAATATATAAAAGGTTAATTTATCTATTTTTCAATAGAAAGTCAAAATGCTATTCGTACAAGACTTCCTTACTATTTTTACCATGTTTAAAGTAATACCCAGCCTGGCAAGTCCTATGTTTGGCTGGTAAATCGAAAAGAACTTTGGTTGGCATGATCTTATTCGCCCACAAGATACTATTGGTGAGTACATCGAGCACATAGTCAATATTGAGCATCAGGTAAGGATATTTATCTGGATGAATGGAGATACAAAGAAGAAGAAAGTTGGTAGAGTATGGAGAGCTTTTGAATGGGGGGGTTTTACCAAAGGAATAGTACACCAAGTTTACCTAGTTACTGATGTGACACCCCGAATGTGACCCTAGTCGGAGAGTGGTTTCGGGACCACGAAACCGAGTCACAAGAATAATTAAGTGTTATATTCCGTACTTATTGTATGTGGAATTGGTATGCGTAAATATTTCGTGTCTCGATTTTTATTAATTAGGTGCTAATTTATAAGAAAGGACTTAGTAGTGAACTTTGAAAGTACGATAGGGAAATATGTGATGACTAATTAAAGCATGCATGCAAAATAATGGACTTGCATGTCAAATTCCCCTTTTACAAGTAATGGCCGCCATGACAAAGAATATGGGTTAAACATGTCATGAAACATGTTTTGTTGGGCATTAGGGAGAAATAGTAAACAAATAAGCATGGGTAAGAAAAGAATGAAAAAAATGTGTGTGAGAGAGTGGCATACCCCATTGCCGTGCAACCAAGAAGAGAAAAAAAAAAAATTTGTTCATGCTTGCTCTCTCCCTTTTGGCCGAAAATACTAAGAGGAAGAAGGATTTTGCTTCATTTCCTTTGTTTAGAAGAGATCTAGAAGGTGATTTGGCTAAATTTGCATCAAGATTAAGGTATGTATGAGGTTGTGTTGGGAGTTTCATGCATGTTTTGGTTGCTAACTTGATGTGCATGTTAGCCATGGCTCAAATCTTTGGTATGCCATGGAAATGGTATTTGGCCAAAGTTGTTATAGTGATAAAGCCATTGCATGCTAAGTGTGAAGCTTGATGATGATGCATGCAATGATGGATTTTCTACTCATGAGTAAGATTTTGAGTTTTCTCTTTGTTTTATCATGATTAAAGTTGAAAAGGAGCATGATTGTCATACTTGGCCATGATGCATTCTTGAGCATGATTCATGCTTCTTGCATGTTAGTTAAAAGTTTGTGTTTTGGATGGCTATGGACACCTTGAAAATTCGGCCATGCTCATATATGCATATATATGATTGCACATTATGTTTGGTTATGAACTAAGTGATGAATATATTGATTTAAAGAAGAAAATGTGGAAGAATGCTTGTGAAATTGCAAGCACAATTGACCTAGCACACATATAAGTGCTTGATGCTATATTATAAGTTTTGGGCCACAATGTGCAAAGCATCAATTAGTAGATTGCATGCTGTTTTGTGAGGTATTAAGTGCAAAATTGACCTCAACATGTACATGAATATTCGGCCTTGGGTAGCCTATTGAAGGCCTTAGCATTTCCTTGATGCTCAAATAAATTGTATTGAATTGCTTGATGTAGTATAAAATGTGCATGACCATTGTGTATTCAAGCTAAAGAGTGGCCATATGACCATTTAAAATCCTTGTCATATTCGCCATAAGCAAGCACAATGAGGTTTTAATAAATTGAATTTGTTTGAATTAGCTCAAGAGCTAAGAGGGCCACAATTGGACAAGGGAAGGAAAAGGTGATCGAATAGCCGAAAAAGCCGTTCGACAACATCCGAGGTAAGTCCTCAAGAAGTGACCTTACTTGAATTATGTGAGATGAAATATGGATGTGTATGATTATTGATTATGTGTGTATGAGTATTTGAATTCCACCGGGCTAAGTCCCAAGGCGAATATGCTAATGATATTAATTGTGTTTGAGTCTTAGTAACTGAAAATGAAATATGTATGTCCAATGATTATTGATGTATGTGTGCATGAGAAATTGAATGATATCCGGCTAAGTCCGAAGACAATTATGCTGGAAATTATATCCGGTTAAGACCCAAGGCAATTGTGCTAGTGGCTATATCCGGGCTAAGGCCCAAGGCATTCGTATGAAGTTATTCTATCCGGCTAAGACCGAAGGCATTTGTGCACGTGATTATATCCGGTTATATTCAAGAATCTTGGGCTGGAGGTGAGTGTTGGTTGCTGAAATGAATTTAATTAGTACACTCGGACAGCCCAAAGGATAAGGTACGATATATGTGCATTGGAAAGTCGACGTGTTTGAGCAACATTCGCTCAATCGACTAATGAATTTCAGTTATTGAATTGATTGATGCTTTGCGAACTTATATAATGATGAAGTATGAAGTAAGAATGTGTATTAATGAAATGATGCATTTGGCTATGTGAATGTATTGCTGTAAATTATAGTTCATTATATTCCTTGAGACTTACTAAGCATAAAAATGCTTACCCGTTGCTTTGGCTCTTAGTTTTCTAGATTTCGCTCGAGGCAATCGGATTTGGGATCGTTGAAGTCAAGTCATCCACACTATCAAGCCTCCATTTTGGTATAAATTTTGGTTGAACTTGAGATGGCATGTATAGGACTACCCTTGTTTGTTAAATATGTTGTAATGTAAGTATGTACGGCCGTGCGAAAATGGCTCGAAAAGGAAGCATGAACTTAGACTAATTGTGGGTTGTATGTATATATTTTGTGTCATGATGTGGCTATGGCTTGGAAATGGGAATGTTGGTCATATGATCAGCCATTGGCATGGTTAAAATGATCATACATGAACCTATGTATGGTAAGGCTAGTTGAATCATGGAGACCACCAAATAGGTAAGTCCTATCTTAAAACAGATGCTGCCAGCTGCAGTGGCATGAATGTGAAAAATCACCAAAATTCATAGGAATGGAATTAGATAGTGAATAAGCTATGTAAATGAACCTTGATGAGTCTATTTTCATATGGAAGAAACGAAACGGTCATAGGAGTTATAGGTTAAGAGATATTAAAGCTATTGTGAGACAGGGCCAGAATGGTTTCTGGGTTCCCTGTCGCAACTTTAAAATTCACTATAAATTATCCAAAAATAATTAGGAGATATACCTTATATGTACAGATTCCATTTTGAGTCTAGTTTCATTAGAAACAAACGACACCAGCATTAAAGCCCTGTGCAGAGAGATATTCAAGTTATACCGCGCGAAGGTCAGAGCAGTCGATCCCTGTAACAGGGGTAACTTTAACTAATAAACTGTACCAATTGGCCCGACCAAAAATCCTAGAAATAAATCCATGGATGTATATATGAGTCTAAATTCAGGGAAAATTTACGAAACCAGTTTCCGAGTTTTGAAACTCGAGATATGATTTTAAGGCGACAGTGACGCAGTTTTCCAGCCTGACTGGAAATGTCAAATTGGTGGGCAAAAACATGTGAACTTGGTTTGTTAACCCTCGGGTCCGACACCGGCGATGGTCTCGGGTTTGGGGCGTTACAATTTTATTGGTATCAGAGCCACGGTTTAGTCGATTCTAGGACTACCGTGATGTGTTTGGGGTCTAGCTATACATGCCATTAAATGATGAATCGATAGTGTGATGAATTCTGACAATTTGACTTCATGTTTGTTTATAGCAATGGATCCCGATCCCAACCGAGCGATAGCTGATGATGTGGAGAGTGTGGCGCTGCTCCGCGCAAGGGACAGCGCCGCGGACTCTCAACCTATGGCCGATAATCCTAATGATGAGGCTAGGCAAGCCTTTTATAGTGTGATGAACGAATGGTTTAATCAATACATTCGAACCAACACTACTGTTCCACCACCTCCATTCCCGATTTAATGCAACCCCCACCTACAATACCTCGGTGGATGACCCAATAAGGTCGGGTAAGCCCCAATCGATAGGATTTGAAAACATGGGGCCACTGAATTTAAGGCTACGGATGATGATGATGCCGAAGCGAGCTGAATTATGGTTAGATAACACTATCCGGTGCTTGATGAGCTATCCTGTACACCGATGAGTGCTTAAAGTGTACCATCTCCTTGCTACGCGAGTCCGCCTACTATTGGTGGAGTACTCGACTTGTGGTGCCTAGAGAGCAAGTGACTTGGGAATTCTTTCTAACCGAGTTCAAAAAGTATATCATCGAGATTCATCGACCAAAAGCGGAGGGAGTTCCTTGATCTTAAGCAAGGTTCTATGTCCGCTTCTGACTACGAACGAAAGTTTGTGAGGCTTAGCCAGACGCTGCGAGAATGCATTTCGTCCAAGCTATTATGTGCAAACGCTTCGAGGATGGGCTGAATGATGATATAAGGATGTTTGTTGGCATTCTCGAGATACGAGAGTTCGTAGTACTTGTTGAGCGAGCTTGTAAAGTAGAAGAGCTTAGAAAGGAGAAACAAAAGCTGATGTGGGATTGGAGAATTCGAAAGAGGTCCTCGGAAAGTCTCTTCAACAAGCATCGAAGAGATTTCGAGATGATGCGAGCCGGTCTAGAGGCGTTTGGGCTTTTCTAGACGAGGACGCGATCGACCCGTGACCACACGAGTCACCTCGATCGCGGTGGCGGAAATGATCGCCGAGAGAGGCGGAGTGTCCACATTGTGGCAAATGGCATTCGGGAGCTGTTGGTTTCGTGATCGCTCTCGCTATAAGTGTGGATCGGCCGACCACTTTATGAAGGATTGCCCAGGATGCATGAGCAGAATGCAAGTCGAGTGCAAACCCGGTGCTACCATCGCCGAGGTAGACCACCTAGAAATATGGGCAATGTCGATGGCGGTCGAGAGGATCTAGAGATGCTACCATCGATCTCGAGGCTCGTGCTCTGCTAGGACTCATGCCATACGCGCACGCCGAGGATCTTGCCTCCGGATGTTATTACCGGTACTTTCACTCTTTTCAATACAAATGTAATTGCTTTGATTGACCCCGGTTCTACTCATTCATATATATGTGAAACCTTAGCATCCAAGAAGACTTTGCCCATTGAGTCTCTCGAGTTTGTAATTCGGTGTCAAACCCCTTGGGTCATTACGTGCTTGTTAACAAAGTGTGCAAGAAAAGTCCCCTAGTGTTCCGAGGTTCTTGTTTTCCGCGGACTTGATGCTTTTGCCGTTCGATGAGTTCGATGTTATTCTTGGTTTGGATTGGTTGACCATGCACGATGCGGTTGTAAATTGCAAGAGCAAGACTATCGATTTGAGGTGCGCGAATAATGAAATAATTCGGGTTGAGTCCACGGACTTAAAAGGGTTGCCATTGTAATATCGGTGATGTTGGCCCGAAATATGTAAGAAAAGGGTGCGGCGTACCTTGCGTCGTGCTTTCGATGACAAGGAATCGAGAAGAAACCCGAATCTGTGCCGTGGTTTGTGAATACCGGATGTTTTCCCAGAAGAATTGCCGGGTTTACCACATTCGGAAATAGAATTTGGCATCGAATTGGTGCCGGTACCACTCAATTTCGATAGCTCCGTATCGTATGGCACCAACGGAATTAAAGGAGTTGAAAGCTCGGTTGCAAGAATTGGTGGATAGAAGTTTTGCTCGCCCGAGTTTTTCGCCTTTGGGTGCGCCGGTGTTGTTCGTGAAGAAGAAGGATGGAACCATGCGATGTGCAGATCGACTATCGTCGACTTAACAAAGCGACGATAAAGAACAAATATCCGTTGCCACGTATTGATGACTTGTTCGATCAATCGAAAGGAGCCTCGGTGTTCTCGAAAATAGATTTGAGATCGGGCTACTATCAATTGCGAATCCGAGATTCGACGTGCCCAAGGCGCCTTGAAGCGAGATATGGTCACTATGAGTTCCTAGTGATGCCGTTTGGGCTCACTAATGCCCTACGGTATTTATGGATTTAATGAATCGGATCTTTAGACCATATTTGGATCGATTAGTAGTCGTGTTCATTGATGACATCTTGGTCTATTCAAGAAATGAGACCGAACATCTTGAACACTGCGGTTAGTCTTTGCAAATTTTACGGGACAAGCAATTATATGCTAAGTTCAGCAAGTGTGAGTTCGGTTAAGAGAGGTTAGCTTCTTGGGTCATGTGGTATCTGCATCGGTATTCGAGTCGACAGAATAAAATTTCAGCCATACTTAATTGGAAGCCTCAGAAATATTCTTGAGGTTCGAGCTTTTTGGGGCTTTAGGTTATTACCGACGATTTGTAAAGGCTTCTCAACGATAGCCACGCCGATGACGGCTTACTCCAAAAGGATGTTAAGTTGAATGGACGGAGAAATGCCAAAAAGCTTGATCAACGAAAACTTATTTGGTGAAGCCCCAATTCTAGTGCAACTCGAGTCCAAGCAAGGAGTTTGTTATCTATAGCGACGCCTCTCTACTTGGGTTAGGTTGCGTATTAATGCAAGAAGGTCGAGTTGTGGCCTGTCGTCGAGGCAATTAAAGCCACATGAGAAAAATTATCCGACTCATGATCTCGAGTTGGCCGCCATCGTATTCGCCTTAAAGATTTGGCGACATTACTTATTTGGTGAAAGGTGCCATGTATACTCGGATCACAAAAGTCTCAAATATTTGATGACCCAAAGAGACTTAAATCTGCGACAAAGACGTTGGCTCGAGTGTTAAAGGATTATGAGTCGATCATTGACTATCACCGGGAAAGGCGAATGTGGTTGCGGATGCCTTGAGTCGTAAATCGTTATTCACTTTACGAGCGATGAATGTGCACTTGTCTGTCCGATCCGACAGTGTGTTAGTGGCTGAATTGAAAGCCAAACCACTATTGACACACCAAATTCGAGAAGCTCAGAAAGTCGACGACGAGTTGGTTGCAAAACGGGCTGCGTGTGTTCCGAACAAGGACTCGGAGTTTCAAATCGACGATGACGATTGTTTGAGGTTCAAAAGTCGTCTGTGTGTCCCAAGGAATTCGGAACTCATTTCGATAATTCTGAATGAAGCCCATTGTAGCCAAATGGCAATCCACCCGGGGAGTACGAAGATGTACAATGATTTGAAACGTCGATTTTGGTGGCATGGTATGAAGCGAGACATCTCCGACTTTGTTTCAAGATGTTTAATATGTCAACAAGTGAAAGCGGAACATCGGTGCCTTGAGATTACTTGACCAATCACGATACCCGAGTGGAAATGGGATCGAGTCACAATGGACTTTGTATCCGGACTGCCATTGTCAGCAAGTAAGAAGGATGCGGTTTGGGTCGTGGTAGATCGATTGACTAAGTCGGCCCACTTTGTCCCCGACGCACGGATTTTCAATGGACAAATTAGCGGAATTGTACGTTTCTCGATTGTGAAATTACACGGGTGCCTATTTCTATCGTGTCGGATAGAGATCCGAGATTTACCTCGCGGTTTTGGAAAAAGTTGCAAGAAGCTTTGGGTACCAAGTTGCATTTCAGCACCGCCTTTCACCCCAAACCGATGGTCAATCCGGCGGGTAATTCAGATACTTGAGGATATGTTAAGATGTTGCGTCCTCGAGTTTAGTGGTTCATGGGAAGCGGTATTTGCCGTTGATTGAATTCGCTTACAACAACAAACTTTCAATCGAGTATTAAGATGGCACCCTACGAGGCTTTGTGCGGCGTAAATGCCGTACACCATTGTTTTGACCGAGCTTGGTGAAAGCAAGATTTTCGGGTGGATTTGATTAGGGATGCTGAGCAGAAAGTGAAAGTAATCCGTGAAAGTTTGAAGATAGCCTTCGATCGTCAAGAAGTCGTCACGCGGATATGAAGCGTAAGGATATCGAGTATCAGGTGGGTGATAAAGTGTTCCTCAAGGTATCGCCTTGGAAAAAGATACTCAGGTTCCGCCGTAAGGGCAAGTTGAGCCCGAGGTTCATTGGGCCATATGAGATATCGAGGCGAGTCGGTCCGGTGCCATATCGTTTGATTTTGCCCCGAACTCAAAAGGTTCACGATGTCTTCCACGTTTCGATGCTTGACGTTATAGATCCGATCCATCGCACGTGATTAGTCCATCGAAATTGAAATTCAAGCTAATATGAGTTATGAGGAAGAACCAATTCGTATCCTATCACGAGAAGTGAAAGAGTTATGAAACAAGCGGGTTCCGCTAGTGAAAGTGTTATGGCTCAAGCACGGGATAGAAGAAGCTACTTGGGAGACCGAGAACTCTATGAGAGAGCGATATCCGAACCTATTTACCGGTAAGCTTTTGGGACGAAAATCTCTTGAGTGGGGAGAGTTGTGACACCCGAATGTGACCCTAGTCGGAGAGTGGTTTCGGGACCACGAAACCGAGTCACAAGAATAATTAAGTGTTATATTCCGTACTTATTGTATGTGGAATTGGTATGCGTAAATATTTCGTGTCTCGATTTTTATTAATTAGGTGCTAATTTATAAGAAAGGACTTAGTAGTGAACTTTGAAAGTACGATAGGGAAATATGTGATGACTAATTAAAGCATGCATGCAAAATAATGGACTTGCATGTCAAATTCCCCCTTTTTACAAGTAATGGCCGGCCATGACAAAGAATATGGGTTAAACATGTCATGAAACATGTTTTGTTGGGCATTAGGGAGAAATAGTAAACAAATAAGCATGGGTAAGAAAAGAATGAAAAAAATGTGTGAGAGAGTGGCATACCCCATTGCCGTGCAACCAAGAAGAGAAAAACAAAAAATTTGTTCATGCTTGCTCTCTCCTTTTGGCGAAAATACTAAGAGGAAGAAGGATTTTGCTTCATTTCCTTTGTTTAGAAGAGATCTAGAAGGTGATTTGGCTAAATTTGCATCAAGATTAAGGTATGTATGAGGTTGTGTTGGGAGTTTCATGCATGTTTTGGTTGCTAACTTGATGTGCATGTTAGCCATGGCTCAAATCTTTGGTATGCCATGGAAATGGTATTTGGCCAAAGTTGTTATAGTGATAAAGCCATTGCATGCTAAGTGTGAAGCTTGATGATGATGCATGCAATGATGGATTTTCTACTCATGAGTAAGATTTTGAGTTTTCTCTTTGTTTTATCATGATTAAAGTTGAAAAGGAGCATGATTGTCATACTTGGCCATGATGCATTCTTGAGCATGATTCATGCTTCTTGCATGTTAGTTAAAAGTTTGTGTTTTGGATGGCTATGGACACCTTGAAAATTCGCCATGCTCATATATGCATATATATGATTGCACATTATGTTTGGTTATGAACTAAGTGATGAATATATTGATTTAAAGAAGAAAATGTGGAAGAATGCTTGTGAAATTGCAAGCACAATTCGGCCTAGCACACATATAAGTGCTTGATGCTATATTATAAGTTTTGGGCCACAATGTGCAAAGCATCAATTAGTAGATTGCATTCTGTTTTTGTGAGGTATTAAGTGCAAAATTGACCTCAACATGTACATGAATATTCGGCCTTGGGTAGCCTATTGAAGGCCTTAGCATTTCCTTGATGCTCAAATAAATTGTATTGAATTGCTTGATGTAGTATAAAATGTGCATGACCATTGTGTATTCAAGCTAAAGAGTGGCCATATGACCATTTAAAATCCTTGTCATATTCGCCATAAGCAAGCACAATGAGGTTTTAATAAATTGAATTTGTTTGAATTAGCTCAAGAGCTAAGAGGGCCACAATTGGACAAGGGGAAGGAAAAGGTGATCGAATAGCCGAAAAAGCCGTTCGACAACATCCGAGGTAAGTCCTCAAGAAGTGACCTTACTTGAATTATGTGAGATGAAATATGGATGTGTATGATTATTGATTATGTGTGTATGAGTATTTGAATTCCCCCGGGCTAAGTCCCGAAGGCGAATATGCTAATGATATTAATTGTGTTTGAGTCTTAGTAACGAAAATGAAATATGTATGTCCAATGATTATTGATGTATGTGTGCATGAGAAATTGAATGATATCCGGCTAAGTCCGAAGACAATTATGCTGAAATTATATCCGGTTAAGACCGAAGGCAATTGTGCTAGTGGCTATATCCGGGCTAAGGCCCAAGGCATTCGTATGAAGTTATTCTATCCGGCTAAGACCGAAGGCATTTGTGCACGTGATTATATCCGGTTATATTCCGAAGAATCTTGGGCTGGAGGTGAGTGTTGGTTGCTGAAATGAATTTAATTAGTACACTCGGACAGCCCAAAGGATAAGGTACGATATATGTGCATTGGAAAGTCGACGTGTTTGAGCAACATTCGCTCAATCGACTAATGAATTTCAGTTATTGAATTGATTGATGCTTTGCGAACTTATATAATGATGAAGTATGAAGTAAGAATGTGTATTAATGAAATGATGCATTTGGCTATGTGAATGTATTGCTGTAAATTATAGTTCATTATATTCCTTGAGACTTACTAAGCATAAAAATGCTTACCCGTTGCTTTGGCTCTTAGTTTTCTAGATTTCGCTCGAGGCAATCGGATTTGGGATCGTTGAAGTCGAAGTCATCCACACTATCAAGCCTCCATTTTGGTATAAATTTTGGTTGAACTTGAGATGGCATGTATAGGACTACCCTTGTTTGTTAAATATGTTGTAATGTAAGTATGTACGGCCGTGCGAAAATGGCTCGAAAAGGAAGCATGAACTTAGACTAATTGTGGGTTGTATGTATATATTTTGTGTCATGATGTGGCTATGGCTTGAAATGGGAATGTTGGTCATATGATCAGCCATTGGCATGGTTAAAATGATCATACATGAACCTATGTATGGTAAGGCTAGTTGAATCATGGAGACCACCAAATAGGTAAGTCCTATCTTAAAACAGATGCTGCCAGCTGCAGTGGCATGAATGTGAAAAATCACCAAAATTCATAGGAATGGAATTAGATAGTGAATAAGCTATGTAAATGAACCTTGATGAGTCTATTTTCATATGGAAGAAACGAAACGGTCATAGGAGTTACAGGTTAAGAGATATTAAAGCTATTGTGAGACAGGGCCAGAATGGTTTCTGGGTTCCCTGTCGCAACTTTAAAAATTCACTATAAATTATCCAAAAGAATTAGGAGATATACCTTATATGTACAGATTCCATTTTGAGTCTAGTTTCATTAGAAACAAACGACACCAGCATTAAAGCCCTGTGCAGAGAGATATTCAAGTTATACTGCGCGAAGGTCAGAGCAGTCGATCCCTGTAACAGGGGTAACTTTAACTAATAAACTGTACCAATTGGCCCGACCAAAATCCTAGAAATAAATCCATGGATGTATATATGAGTCTAAATTCAGGAAAATTTACGAAACCAGTTTCGAGTTTTGAAACTCGAGATATGATTTTAAGGCGACAGTGACGCAGTTTTCCAGCCTGACTGGAAATGTCAAATTGGTGGGCAAAAACATGTGAACTTGGTTTGTTAACCCTCGGGTCCGACACCGGCGATGGTCTCGGGTTTGGGGTGTTACAACTGAGCTAGTTGAATTCTAACAAAATGGTCAAGAATGAACGAAGTGATTAATTAAATATATAATAAAAAGATGGATTCTCCCATACATTTCCTTAAAGTTGTAAACCATTTACAGGGCAGATTAAAAAGGATTGTGACACGTGTGTGGTTCTCTTAAGAGAAGGTAAGATTTTTATTGATGAGGGAGAGCACCGGGGTTGTGGGTACATATGATACTTATTTTCTTTGGAGCATAACAATGCGATGCCTCATCGATCTTGCATACTTCATCGCCCTATCTTTTCGCCACCAGTCTAATCGTAGTAGGAAGAGTCCTATTTGTTTGGACACTTACGTGACTCGCCTAACGAGGTATTTTGGCCTTCTTGATACTCTGGAGCAGACATCCTCTTTTACACTGGTTGGATAGATGATCCCATAGGGATTATCTATTATGAGTCATATGAGGATGGTCGAGTGCCAGCATAGTGGGTCCTCGTCGATATATATTGTCTCATTCGGATCCTCAAGATGAGCATGAGGAGCTTCCAGATGATGATCCTCCTCGCCATACGGACCCACCTCATTCCCCTCCACCTCCAAGTCACCCTACTGCTGCTCCCGTTGTTATACTTGAGGATCTCTTCGAGTAGTTTGATCACTTTGAGCAGCGATGCTTTGATCTGTTCGATAGCATTGAGGCGTATTTGTATTAGATCTGCCATCACCTCCATATCTCTCATCCTGATTATGCACTTCATGATCCTAACACTTCTCACGACACCGATCACTGACCTGATTTCATTTTCTTATTTATTTATTTTTACTTTTATTTGTACTTTTCTTTTTATTTTTAGTTGTTTTTATGTTATTTGTGAGACTTCTTATTTTTATTTTGAACCTTGCTTTTATTTTTATTATTTTGATGGTTGTTTTTTTTTCAAGTTTGTAGTCTATTTATCTTCTTCTTCTTCTTCTTTTTTTCTGTTCTCTTATTAGTTTGCTCAGAAACTTGTACTTCATTTAGATTTGCCCATGATTCTAATTTTCACTATTCTGGCGATTTCATCCAAATTTAAGGCAGTTTCAGTTCTCTCCCTTTCTTTTGATATTGTGCTTATTCTGTGCTTATATCTATTTGTACATTAAGGACAACATACATCTTAAGTGTGGTGAGGTTGTTTATATGTTTATACAATAAAAATCCTTGAATTATTGTTTGTTTTAAAGTAATTTTCTCACAACTACCATTGAAGTAATTTCTTTTAATTTGGAGTTGTTATTGATTCTATTTTGGGATTTATTTGTGAATATCTGTGCATTGATTGTTTTATACTTTAAGACATGAGAGAATCAAGCATAATAAGTTATTTTTCATAAATAAATATTTCAGGTTGTTTCTCTGAACTGAAGAATTATGTTGAAATTTTAAATTTGCAAGTTTGACATCAAAACCATAATTTTTTGTGAGCTTTTAAGCCTATAGAACATATATTCTATTCCGTGCTCATTTTATTTTTGGTTGTGAGTATGTCAACCTGATTTGTTATTCTAAAACTTGCTTCGATTATGCATGTTGATACCACATTATTGATTTGATAAACTGAGATGATAGAGGCACTTAGGATTTAACCCATTTAACCTGTAAAATGCTTACCTATTGCATTAACCCTTAGAAAACCCCATTGATCTTAACACTTTGTTTTTTCTAACCAATTTTTATTAACCCATATGTATGTTGTAAAATTATCCTTTTTATTGACTCCCTTTTTTGTTGAGATTTAATTTGGTTAATTACCTAACTATGTTTCATTTTTTTTTGAATTGCTGAAAAAGAAAAAGAAAAAGAATCGAAAAAAATAAAAGAAAAGGAAAGGAAACATAAAAAAAAAGGAAAAAAATTGATTGAGTTTGTATATTTAGTTTCATATTCTGTTGAAAAACTTATTTCCATTTGTGAGTATTTTTGTTTATGTGGTTTCTTTTAATTCAACAACTGATTGTTTTTCTAGTTTGGTAACTTATCAACTCGATCCCGATTATAACCAACTTTTTTGACTTCTTCCATACCCTTAACCTAAGCTCAATTACAACCGTGTAAAGACCTATTGGTTGACGTGTCATCTCATTTTATAGTGGTGGAGATTTGATTTTCAAGTAAACATATGGTAATAACATTTCTCATTCAACTATTGAGTGCATATTACTTGAATCTTAGACGCTTTGAGTGCTTTGAGTGATCTTTAGTGGGATGTCAATTCTTGTTGAGTTAGAATTTTTGGTGATTATTGAGATAGGGGAGATGCCTAATGTTTTTATGCGTTAAGAATCTCTGCTTGGATTGTTTGTGCTCTTTAGTGTCATTTTAGTTTGAATTTCTGATGCATGATTATCTATGGGTTGTCCTAAAACATGATTGGTGAAAACAAAAAATTGAGGGAGGTTAATATGATTGTGGATTGAGGATTTTGCTTAAGGACAAGTAAGCGCTTAAGTGTGGGGATATTTGATAAAAACAAAAAGTAACATGTTTTAGCCTCATTCTTAATTCATTTTGGATGATTATTCGATTTAAAATGGTGAATTTTATGTTCCTAACCCTTTAAATTCATGTTTCTATACTTAGGGGAGCACTTGGGAGTAAAATGAGCGAAAAAAGAGCGAAAATCAAAGTAAGTTTCAAGAGCCACACGGGCTGGGCTATTCTAGACGGATCAGACACACGTTCACATACTAGACCATGTGGAAATCATGAATCGCACCCAAGCTAGCGGAAAAACACATTTTTTTAGGTTTTTCAGGCATTTTGAGACCTATATGTGACAAAAATAAGAAAATAGTAGAGAGCCATCATAGAATACTTAAGAAAACAACTCGAAAAACATCATTAAGCTAATTTTAAAGTAGATTTATAATAAACCGTAATATATACATATTTTTACCCCATGCTTGGCATATTCATGGATGATTTTTCCTTGGTTTTATCGAACTCGATGCTCCTAATCCTTTAAATTCATGTTTTATACTTAGGCAAGCATAGGAAGGCTAAAAAAGCGAGAATTAGCCCAAAAATAAACAAATTGGGCCTAAATTAATGTTTCACACGGCCTAGGCACTTCCACACGGGTGATCCACACGCCTGTGTGTGACACATGGGTAGATCAAACACCCGTGTGTCATGGCTGTGTCGAAATTAATCCAAGTCAGAATTGCACACGGCCTGAGCACTTCACACGGGCGTGGCACACGGCCATGTTTCTGTCGAACCCAAGTCTAGTTCTACTCAGAAAAGGCTAATTTTGGGCATTCAAAAGTCTATATAAACACCCTAGAAGAGGATTAAAGGGCACACAGAGCTGGAAATAGAAAATACCTAAGGACAACCATCAGAATCATCTCGGAAGCAAGATCTACATCAAGACTGAAGATTTCCATCCAAATTCCTAGAAGTTCTTTGGGGTTTTCTTTATGATTTGTTGTTTTCCATACTTTGAGATGTTTTCCATTAGTATGAACTAAACTCCCTAAATACCTAAGGGAGATGAAACCTATGACGAATCTTATTACTATTTGAATTATATGATAAAGACTTATTCTTATTCTTAATTGTAAGTTCTAAATTCTTGTTTTAATATTCCAGGGTATTAATTCAGGTTTTGATATGCTTATTTAGTGGAGCAAAAGTCCCTGTTTAAGAGTAGATCATTCATAATTAAGCGGAGTTGAATGCAATCCTAGAGATAGGACGACATAAATATGCCAGATTAGAGTCAAATCTAATAAGGGAATCCATAGATCGAGTTAATGCGACAATAGGGGTTTTAATTAGAAAGAGATTTCAATTAATCAACCTAGAGTCAGTTGTTCTTAGTCTCGAGAGAGATATTAACATAATTTAGGGATTTCTACAGATTAAGTTAAGTGAATAAATTGTCTAATTCAGAAGTAATAAGTGAAGTCTAGGTGGATTCTTCCTTGGGTATTGTCTTCTCCATCGGGTTTTCCTAAAGTATTTTCCAAACTTTCATCTTCGTCATAATCTTATTTAATTAGATAATTAGTTTTAGTTTAAAAGCACATTTTAATTCTTAGGCTAGATAATAAAAAGATAGTAATTACTAGTACTTTTAGTCCTCGTGGATACGATATTTCCAGTCTCACCAGAACTATACTACTATTCGATAGGTGCGCTTGCCTTAGTCGAATTTATAATTAGTTTCACGACCATCAAGTTTTGGCGCCGTTGCTAGGTATTAAGATATTAGGAACGCTTAATATTTATTACTTTAGCCATTATTTTTATTTTTATTTAATTTTTTTTATTTACTAAATTTTCTTTTTCTTACTTCTGGCAGGTTTTTATAGTTTATGACTAGAACAAACCTGTCAGGACCTTTACTGTTCGATAGTGAGATCGAGAGCACAGCTCACAGAAACCGAAAAGAAATAAGGCGAAGCCTACAATACATAGAAGAAGGGCAAGAGGACGTTATTCACACCACAACTGAGGAGATGGCTAAAAATAAGAATTATCTGCTACCTCCTAGATCAAAATCCTGCTTCTCGTACTATGTATGATTATGCTAAACCTAGTTTAATAGGAACTAAATCGAGTATAGTTAGACCTACTGTTGCTGCAAATAATTTTGAACTGAAACCTAACACGATTCAAATGATACAATAGTTTGTTCAGTTTGATGGTTTACAGGACGAGGATCTAAACACTCATTTAGCAAATTTTCTAGAATTCTGCGACACTTTTAAGATCAATGGCATTTATGACGATGCCATTCACCTTCGGTTATTTCCTTTTTCATTGAGGAATAAGGCTAAACAGTGGTTGAACTTGTTACCACGAGGATCAATCACTACTTGGGAACAAATGATCGAAAAATTCTTACTTAAATATTTTCCGTAGGCTAAAATGGGTAAATTGAGGAATGATATCTCTTCTTTTGTGCAGATGGATCTAGAAACTCTTTATGATGCATGGGAGAGATACAAGGACTTATTGAGAAGGTTCCCTCACCATGGGTTACCTTTATGGCTACAGGTTCAGACTTTTTACAATGGTGTGAACCCCTCAACAAGGCAACTTATCGACACAGCCGTCGGTGGAACATTAAACAACAAAACACCTGAAGAGGCTTACAAATTTATTGAAGAGATGTCACTGAATAACTATCAGTGGCAAGTCATGAGAACAAAATCGACAAAAGCAGCCGGTGTTTTTAACCTCGATGTAGTTACTATGCTATCTAACCAGGTAGAACTTTTAAATAAAAAGATTGATAGTTTGTATGTTTCTACTCAGGTACATCCAGTGATGAGGTGTGATTTGAGTGGAGGAGGAGTACACACAGATTATCCAACCTTCAACCCTAGCACCCAAGAGGAACAAGTTCAATATATGGGTAATAATAATTTTGGACCTCAAAATAACCCGTACAGTAACACTTATAATGCAGGTTGGAGGAACCATCCCAATTTTTCTTGGGGTGGTCAAGGAAATCAAAGACCACAACATCCTCTAGGTTTTCAACAACCACCTTACTAGCAGGAAAAGAAGCCAAACCTTGAGGAGATGTTAACGAAATTTATCACGGTATCCTAAACTCGTTTCCAAAACACCGAGACAGTTCTTAAAAATCAACAAGCATTAATTCAAGGGCTCAAGAATCAAATAGGCCAGTTGGCAAAGATGATTTCCGAACAACCACAAGGTAGCTTGTCGAGTAATACTGAAACTAACCCAAGGGAGCAGCTTAATGCGATTACTGTTCGAGACGAAGAAGGGTTAGTTGAACCTGAACCAAAACGGAGGCGACGATTTGTGGTAAGTAAAGGTAAGGACGAGGTGGACCACGATAAGCAAAAACTGGTAAGTAGAGAATACAAACCTCGTGTACCATACACTAGTACAACAAGGAAAGACCACACGGACGAACAATTTGGTAAATTCCTTAAATTATTAAAGAAATTACATGTTAACTTACCATTTATTGAAGCTCTCTCACAGATGTCAAACACCGTTAAATTTTTAAAGGAGCTTTTAGTAAATAAACAAAAGTTGGATGATGCGTCGTATATAGAGCTGAGCGCAGTTTGCTTATCCATTCTACAAAATAAGCTACCCAACAAGTTGAAAGATCCAGAGAGTTTTACGATTCCTTCATTAATTGGTAGTTTAAATTTTAACAATGCTTTGGCTGATTTAGGGGCAAGCATTAATGTCATGCCTTACAAAATATTTAAACAACTAGGTCTAGGGAAACCCAAACAAACTAGGATGAGCATTCAATTGGTAGATAAAACAATTAGATTTCCTAGACGTATCATTGAAGACGTACTTGACAAAATCGATAAATTTATATTCCCAATTGATTTTGTTGTTCTAGACATGGAAGAGGATAATGACATACCTTTGATTTTAGGGCGACCCTTTTAGCAACTGTTAAAACTATCATTGATGTTAGCACAGGTGAACTAATACTTCATGTAGGTGATGACGCGATTAAACTTCAAGCTCATGATTCTACTAAAATATCTAGTAATCGAGACGATTGTTTAAATTCTATTAACTTGAATAATGTTGCAACTCAACCTCCTTTGTAGGACTCCCCTGGGAAGAACGCGATGGAGCCCTATTCTAATCTATGCAACAAAAACAGAGCCACCCAAGAAGAACGAAGGCTTCAGATCAATGAACTTGACAAATGGCGAACACATGTCAAGGAGAAACCAGAAGCACATGATAAATCAAAGCGACACCACGGTAAACATAGGGATGAAACAACCCAAATTAAAGTTGGGGACAAAGTATTGTTGGATGAAAAGGACCCCTGAATTGCTACGTTAGAGCACAATACAGATGGAGCGGCTCCTTTCACGGTACTGAATGTTTTCCCATACGGTACAGTCGAGGTAAATCATTCTCAATTCGGCACTTTTAAGGTAAATATTACTCGACTTAAACTTTATGTAGATAATAGAATTGATAGTGAGAAAGAGGAGTCTCGACTTCGTGATCTGTCGCAATCATGCGAATAAGAGGTAAGTTGAGCTTAGACTCTAAATAATCGTTTCTCGGGAGGCAACCTGAGCACTAACACCACTAACTAGTTTATTTTAGCTATTTTTAATGTTTTTGTGTAGGTACAGTGGCCTACACGGCCTGGACACACAAGCATGTCCTTGGCTGTGTTGAAACAAGGCTACAAAATCCCCAATTATCGAGCCATACGCCTATGAATTTGATCCACACGGCCGTACGACATGGTCGTGTGAAGCACACGGCATAGACACATAGGCGTATCCAAGGCCATGTGAAAACTGGAGCTAAATTTTCAAATTTTAAATAAGTCAGGGAGCCACACGGGCAAGACATACGACCATGCGAGACATTGCACTGGTGTGGGAGAAGCGAACAACATCGCACAAAGTCCTGCGATACGACCGTGTGAACCACATGGTCGGGACATACGAGCGTGTCCTCAGGCCGTGTGACGACTGGACAATAATTTTTCACGATAAACATGGGCTGGATGCGAACCACACGGGCGTGTAACATGGTCATGTGGCCTAACACGGGCCGCACACGACCGTGTCCCCTTTAAAACCCTCAACCCTAATTTTATTTTTTATCTTCTTCTTCCTAAATCTTTCCCCCTAAACCTTAGCCGCCGCAACCCTTTGACCCCTCTATTCCAGCCACCATTGCCATTTTGTTCTCTAACCAGTCACCATCACCCCTCTCCCTCGTCCACAGCACACCCCAAGCACTACCCTCCTAGCCCTCTCACGCACCACACGGCCTCACTCCCCTACGTCCGTGCCCTTTTTCCCCTCTCACGCACCACACGACCACACTCCTCGTCAGTCCGACCCACCTCCCTCGCCACCATCGCCTCGCCAGTTGACCAACCCCCTCCACCACCGTTCACCCTTTAACGCACCACCGAGCACCACCGTGGTTCCCTTTTTTACCCTTACTTATGTTTTATCTCTTTATTTCTTTGGTTGTTTATTATTTGTTAGTCTATTTTACTCTTAAGAAATTTTTATTTATTTATTTGTTTTTAGTCTTCATTAGTAGTTATCATCAGATTTGTTATCATTATTCTAATCACCTTTTTTGGCTGCTTTATTTTTCTGACTCTTTGTTTTTTGTTTTAGTCTCCTTTATTATTTTTATATGCTCCTATAATTCCACCCATTTGTTTAGTTAGATGTTATGCTCCTTTATTACTTTTATTTTAGTCATTTCTTTAATTAGTATAAAGGTATATGCTGGTTAGGACCATAGTTTTATTCTGATTCTATCTTTTTCCCTTATCTTGGGGTTAAATATTTGGAGCTATCTGACTTTTGTTATTTTTAGGAACACAATGACAAACACACGAGGTAAAAAAACTGCTATCCCTGCTTCGAAAAAGCAGAAGGGTCCTGACGCAACCTCATCAAGTGCTTCGACCGAAGCTCATCACCCACTGCTTCGATTCTTCTCCAACCCACAGAATGACTTGTTCCAACTTCTTCGAGTACGACCATTGAGAGTGGACCGATGTATTGACTGGGCCGCTTTGGAGTAGGTCCAACGTGCTCAGCCTATTTGATTCCATCTCGACACCGCACCATGAGATCGGTTCTTTGCAATCATCGAGCCCATATATTCAGAGCTGACCTTTGAATTTTACACTACGTTCCACCTATAGCACTTAATAAATATACATAATGAGGCTGGTACTATCGTTTTTAAACTTGGTGGACTTGTCAAGCATATGAGTGTACCCGAGTTTGGAGCTGCGTTGGGCCTCTACACAGAGGAGTTCATGGCTTCAGAGAATTTTCTACAGCTTTACCGTCATATACACTATTCATTATCTTACTGTTGGATTGACCTTACGGCGAGCACGGTTCCCAATTACGCTAGTCGCTCGAAGGCGACATCTCTCCCTCTAGCATTACGCTACATTCATGCCATCTTGGCTCACACTTTGACTGGGAGGAGAGAGAGCACCGGAGTAGTTAGCACCACCGACGCGTATTTCTTATGGAGCATGGTGACTGGCTATGTATTTGACTTGGCATATTTTATCACCCTCGCCTTTCGCCATCAGACGGATCGTCATAGGAGGGGCCCTATTTGCCTTAGCCCTTACGTGACTCGCTTCGCTCGACACTTCGGCCTCCTTCGACACTCCAGAGATGTTATCGATACTCACATTAGTAGGCCAGATGACTCCTCAAGGAATATCTAACATGATTCACATGAGGATGATAGAGCGACGCCGTGGATTTGACCCCCCTCAGTACAGACTTGTCCAGACTGATGACCAGGATGAGCTAGAGGACATTACTGATGATGTCCTTCCCCCTCATGAGGTTCTACCACAGCCTTCACCATCTTCACCATCGAGTCACCGCCATGCTCCTTCTGTTGCCAACTTTCGAGGCCTGTCATTCAAGGAGTTTACTGATTTTCGTCAGTACTGTGCTCAAAGGTTCGACAGTATCGATGAGACTTTGCGGCAGATTCGCGAGCACCTCCATATCACTCCTACAGCTCCATCGGCTCACGACACCGATGATGAGGACCTTTGAGTCCATTTATTTTATTTTTATTTTTATTTTTATTTCTATTTGTATTTGTATTTTTATCTTTCTATTATTTATTTTTGAAGACTTCTACTTTATATTTTAAAATTTGCTTATCCTTATGGTTATTATCAAATTATCCCTTAATTCTCTTCCACAGTGGTGTTTATTTTCTTACTAGTAACTCAGAATCATGATTTTCATTAGCCTTACCTACAATTCTCGCTCTCACTAATCCAAGGATTTCATCCATAATTTTAGGGCAGTTTCGTTTCTCTCCCTCTCTTTTGATATTATGCTTATATTATTATTATATATCTTTGTACATTGAGGACAATGTACATATTAAGTGTGGGGAGGTTATTTATGTGATTATCAGAAAAATCCCTGACATTTTATCTTGTTCTCAAAAACTTTTCTCATATTACTATTAGAGTAAATCTTGATTGACTTATGATCTTTATTGATATGTTTTGAATTAAATCATAAGTAATTGTGCATGGATTGTTTAAACTTTAAGACACTAGAGGATCAAGCATGATAAGTTGACTTTTGAGAATTAAAGTTGTTAGGTTGTTTCCCTAAATTGAGGTATTATCTTGAGTTTTGAATTTACAGGATTGACATCAAACATCCATAATTTTTGTGAGATTTTGAGCCGTTTAGAGCATATATCTTTCTTGCTTACTAATTTTATTGGTTATGAGTGTGTCAACATCGACTTGTTATTATAGAACTTGCTTTGATTATGCATGTCAAGACCACACCTTTGATTTGATATATAAAAATGATAAAGGCACTTAGGTTTTAACCCATTCACTCCATACAAAGCCTACCCACATAATTGACCACTAGTGAACCCATTTGAGCCTTAACTATTATTCCTTGACTTTTCTCTTAATATTAACCCACAACCTAACCCTTTTTGATTCGTTAAGAATTTCTCCCTTTTCATTGACTCCCTTTTTATCAAGATTTAATTTGATTAGTTACCTAATTGTGTTCATTCATTCTAGTTGCTGAATTTATCCTTATGATGTATTCTCCATTACTTGTTCTTATTCTTAAAAAAAAACTGTATATTTATTCATTCAGTTACATATTTTTCTAAAATGCTTGGATAAGTTAAAGTTGTTATATTGAGAAAAAGCTCACATCATTTGCTTTAGATAGTTCAAATTCTGGCACTTTCTTGTAATTCAGTAATTAGCCTCTTTCTTCTAAGTTTGGTAATTTATTTAAATTAATCTCGATTCTAACCCTCTTTTTTTAACCTTTATCCACACCTTTAACCCAAGCACCATTACAACCTTGTTAAAGACCTTTTGATTTGTGTATCATCTCATTTATAGTGGTGGGGATTTGATTTTCATGCAAGCCTATGGTAATAACTTTTCATGATTGGCTATTGAGTGCTTAATTATTGAGCCTTAAACACTTTGAGTGATTTGAGTGGATCATTAGTAAGGACGTCAACCTTTTCAGTTTGGAATTAAAGGTAATTACTTAGATAAAGGGGGATGCCTATAATTTTATGATTAAAATACTCAAGTTTGATTATTTGAAACCTTAATGTTCTTTTAGTTAAATTCTAAATGTATGATTACTTGTGGATTATTTTAAAACATTATTGATGAGAATTATAATTTGAAAAGGGTTTATTTTAATTGTGAGTTGAGGATTTTGCTTGAGGACAAGCAAATGCTTAAGTGTGGGGATATTTGATAACCGTAATATATACATATTTTTATCCCATGATTGGCATATTTATGGATGATTTTTCCTTGGTTTTATCGAACTCGATGCTCCTAATCCTTTAAATTCATGTTTTATACTTAGGTGAGCATAGGAAGGCTAAAAGAGCGAGAATTGATCCAAAAATGGACAAATTGGGCCTAAATCAGTGTTTCACACGGCCTAGACACTTCCACACGAGTGATCCACACGCCCGTGTGTGACACACAAGTAGACTACACGCCCGTGTGTCATAACTGTGTTGACATTAATCCAAGTCAGAATTGCACACGGCCTGAGCACTTTCACACGGGTGTGGCACACGGCTGTGTCCCTGTCGAGCCCAA
Source organism: Gossypium arboreum (assembly GCF_025698485.1). NCBI lineage: Eukaryota > Viridiplantae > Streptophyta > Magnoliopsida > Malvales > Malvaceae > Gossypium > Gossypium arboreum. The sequence continues at coordinate 14,732,803 of NC_069076.1, read as the reverse complement.
GTCTAGTTCTACTCAGAAAAGGCTAATTTTGGGCTATTTTGGGCATTCAAAAGTCCATATAAACACCTTAGAAGAGGATTAAAGGACACGCAGAGCTAGAAGTAGAAAATACCTAAGGATAGTCATCAGAATCATCTCAGAAGCAAGGATCTACATCAAGACTGAAGATTTCCATCCAAATTTCTAGAAGTTCTTTGGGGTTTTCTTTATGTTTTGTTGTTTTCCATACTTTGAGATGTTTTCCATTAGTATGAACTAAACTCCTTAAATACCTAAGGGAGATGAAACCTATGACGAATCTTATTACTATTTGAATTATATGATAAAGACTTATTCTTATTCTTAATTGTGAGTTCTAAATTCTTGTTTTAATATTCCAGGGTATTAATTCAGGTTTTGATGTGCTTATTCAGTGGAGCAAAAGTCCCTGTTTAAGAGTAGATCATTCATAATTAAGCGAAGTTAAATGCAATCCTAGAGATAGGACAACATAAATCTACCGGATTAGAGTCAAATCTAATAAGGGAATCCATAGATCGAGTTAATGTGAAAATAGGGGTTTTAATTAGAAAGAGATTTCAATTAATCAACCTAGAGTCAGTTGTTCTTAGTCTCGAGAGAGATATTAACATAAATTAGGGATTTCTACGGATTAAGTTAAGTGAATAAATTGTCTAATTCAGAAGTAATAAGTGAAGTCTAGGTGGATTCTTCCTTGGGTATTGTTTTCTCCATCGGGTTTTCCTAAAGTATTTTCCAAACTTTCATTTTCGTCATAATCTTAGTTAATTAGATAATTAGTTTTAGTTTAAAAACACACTTTAATTCTTAGGCTAGATAATAAAAAGATAGTAATTACTAGTACTTTTAGTCCTGTGGATACGATATTTCCGGTCTCACCAGAACTATACTACTATTCGATAGGTGCGCTTGCCTTAGTCGAATTTATAGTTAGTTTCACGACCATCAATTTCTATTAAGATTGAAGATCTCTTTTGGTTTCTTTGAAGTTTATTGTGAGTTTCTTTGTTTCTTGTGGTTATTCTGTCTTTAGGATGCTTTTATTTGCTATCATGAACTAATTTTCCAAATACATAGGGAGATGAACTCTAAGATAGGTTCTGTTATTTGATTTCTATTTTTACGCAATAAATACTTGGATCTTGTTCTCAATTAGGTGTGCTTAATTCTTGGTTTAATATTTCTAGACTATTAATCCATGTTTGATGTGCTTAAATCAAAGAATGAATAAGCCTTGTTTAAGAGTAGATCTAGCATAATTGAGTGGAATTGCATTCAATCTTAGAAATAGGATGACATAAATCTACCAGATTAGAGTCAAATCTAATAGGGGATCCATAGATCGAGTTAATGCGATAATAGGGGTTTTAATTAGAAAGAAATTTCAATTAATCAATTTATAGTCAGTTGCTCTTAGTCTTGAAGAGAGATATTAGCATAATTTAGGGATTTCTACATACCAAGATACTAAGTGAAGAAATTGCGTAATTTAGATTTATAATGATAGATGAAATCTTGATAGATTCTTTCCTGAGTATTGTTTCGCTTCTTGGTTGTTTACTCGATTATTTTCATGATTTGTTCTTTGTTGTGTTCGTGAGCAATTAATTTAGTTAATTTTAATTTTAATCAACCAACTAAAATTTTCAGTTAAATAATAGAAAGACAGGTAATTACTAGTACTTTTAGTCATCGTGGGAACAATATCTTTGCTCACTATAACTATACTATTAATTGATAGGTGCATTTGTCTTAGTCAGATTTTTAGTTGATTTATGACTGTATCATAATGAAATATAATTTTTATTTTCTTTGGGTTAATGTGTAAATTTTCCATTATACTTTATATAAAAATGAAATTTGTCATCATATTTTAGTTTTATTGATATTTGTCATTGTACTTTTGAAGTAAAGATAAACTTACCACTCAACTTTAGCTCTATGTTGAATTTTACCAGTTCACTTTTACTTGATTGAATTTTAGATTCTTTTTATTAAATTTTACTATTTAATTTTAATTTTAAATAACTTGAAGAAAAATTAATAAAATATTTTAATATTTTATTTTAATAATTAAAATAATGAATTAATTAATATAATGTTAAGTATTAATAAGAAAAATTCTATTTATAAAAAAGAAAGCAATTTTCCTTGTCATTTTTAAATCACTGTTCATAAGTTAATTTTCACATTTAATAGATGGATCTCACATGGGTACTGTAATAATCATTTTGTTGAATTAATGAATTAAAAATAATGGAGTGGATCTTAACTCATTAATTTATTTTTAACTACTAGAATAAAATATTTGAAAATTGTTTTTAAAAATCATCAAAATTAAATTGTAAATTTTAATTAAAAAATAAAAGTTGATGGTAAATTTAATAAAATTTAAAATTCAATGATAAAGTGGAATCACATAAAAGTTGAGTTGTAAATTTACCTATATTCTTAAAATATAATTGTAAATATAAATTAAAATAAAGTATAATGACAAATTTTAATATTCAATTGTAAAGAGGAAAGGTGAAATATTAACACTACTAAATAGTAAAAATATATATTTCCAATTTTTAATATTTTATACAAAACATCTTATGAAAATAATATATATTTCAAATATTTCTATCCATTTTATTTTTCATATTTGTAGGGGTTCAATCGAAACAAACACTATAGTTTACTATATTTTAGGTAAAGGCATTAATGCGTACCCAAATTATTAGAACATGCAATCCAAAATTGGTAAGAATAGTCCCCTCTATTTGGTTATTCAACCAATTCAATTCCACTTCTGTTTTTTTCCCTTTTTTTCCCACTTCAGAACAAAAACAAAAACAAAAACAAAAACAAATAGAAATTTAATGCTAAAGAAAAAAAAATCAGTGCATCTTAATATTTGGATAGCTGAAAAATAGCACCAAAAAGGTGCTGTCAATTGTTGTTTGACTAAGTCCTCTGTTACCCATATGCAGTAGAGGAGCGTGATGTAATAACAAATGGTTTTTAGTGACATTCTATTGAATACACATAAGAAACAAATGTTAAACTCCACTAACTTCTCTAATCAATTTACGAAAATGGGAATTTGAAAATTCAAATCTACTGTAACTGTCTCTTTCCTGCACCCCTTCTCCTCTTCACTCTTCATTTCCTACCTTTCTTCATCTCTTATCCCTTTCTCCATATGCATCTTCTCTCTCTTCCTCTCTGTTTTTCCCTCGTAATGGAGATTCCAACCAAAACACCAACTTTGTCCCTTCAAAACTCGTTCCCCTGTCTCTTCTTCTTCTTCTTCTTCTTCAGTCAATACCTTTTGGCTCCTGTTACAGCAGATTTCGATGTTACCCCTTACTACCCCATAGAAAACATCGCAATTGACTGCGGTTCTCCTTCCACCAAGGCGTCATCTCTCGATAGCCGTTCTTGGCTTGGAGATGGCAATGGAAAATTCAGCCTCATAGAGCCACAAAACAACAAGAACAAATCATCAACGACTGTAGCTGTATCTCCACTGCCCTCATCAGTTGAAACTGTCCCCTACTCCACAGCTCGTCTTTCTAAATCACAGTTCACCTATTCTATGCCCCTCACTGCTGGTCCAGAATTCATTCGCTTGTACTTCTATCCAATGTCATATCCAGACTTTGAACGCCCTTCTATTAATGCTTTCTTCTCTGTTAAAGCTGGTCTTGTTACCCTGCTCAGCAATTTCAGTGCTTTGCTTCATGCTCGAGGTGAAGTTACAGTTGTCAAAGAATTTTGTGTAAATGTTGATGAAGGTCAAAGGTTAAACTTAACCTTCGTTCCTACTCCTGATATCACTGATTCTTATGCTTTCGTCAATGGCATCGAAGTTGTTTCCATGCCGATCAATCTATATTATACACCAGAGATTAATGATGACGGCGTACCTTTTGTTGGCCAGGCCCAGGGAAGCTTGTACACCCTAGGAAACAACACTGCCCTTGAGAAGATGTATCGAATCAACGTTGGGGGGAGCGAAATCTCACCAGGAGAGGACAATGGGATGTTCCGGGGCTGGTTAAGTGATTACGAATATTTGACAATAGCCAAACCAAGTGCTCTTCCTGTTAATGGAAGTATTAATCTCACTTTCAGCAGTATACCATCGTACTCTGCTCCAAGGGAGGTTTATATAACTGCCAGGACCATGGGGACGAACATGGCCCAGAATGAGAACTACCAGCTGACATGGGAGTTTCCTGTTGATTCTGGGTTCAATTACTTCGTAAGATTACATTTTTGTGAGTTCCAAATAGAGATAACAACACAAGGTGATAGAGTGTTTGAGATCCTCTTGGCTAATACAACTGCAGAAACTCAAGCAGATGTTATATCCTGGAGTGGTGCTAATGGGATTCCAGTATATCGTGATTATGTGGTGTCAATCGGAAAGCAAGGAAATCAAAAGCAGCGAAATCTCTCTATTGCTTTGCATCCTTCGCCAGCTTGGAGAACTCTTTATTCCGATGCCATCTTGAATGGGCTTGAAATCTTCAAATTGAGCAACGGTTTTTCTCTCTCCGGACCTAGCTTTGATCTTACATCTGGACCTAACATCCATAATAGGAAGTCGCCGGTTGTGCAAATAACAAAGAAGAGAACAATAATTGTTGCTGTTGTTGCTCCTATCTCAGGCTTTATTACCGTCTCTCTTTTACTTTTTCTAATTTACCGGATACATTCCAATAAATTTGCCAACAGCAGAAGCCCTACTCCACCTTCAGATATTTGTCCCCGCTTCTCACTAAGGGAGATCAAAACAGCTACCAACAACTTCGATAAAAGTTTCATCATCGGAAGAGGAGGATTTGGCAACGTCTACAAAGGATTTACTAATGCCAGCTCCACCCCAGTTGCGATCAAACGTTTGAATCCAAGCTCACAACAAGGGGTGCTTGAGTTTAGGACTGAAATCGAGATGCTTTCCAAACTTAGACACCAAAATTTAGTTTCTCTGATCGGATATTGTGAAGACAAGAAGGAAATGATCCTTGTGTATGACTACATGGTTCATGGGACCTTGAGAGATCACCTCTACAACACTAATAACCTCCCTTTACAATGGGAGAAAAGGCTCAAGATGTGTATTGGTGCTGCACAAGGGCTGCATTATCTTCACAGGGGTCCTAATCACACCATCATTCACCGAGATGTGAAGACCACAAATATTTTGATAAATGAGAAATGGATAGCCAAAGTATCTGATTTTGGATTGTCTAAAATGAATGACTTATCCAATACTCATATTAGCACCGCCGTCAAGGGCAGCATCGGGTACTTGGATCCTGAATACTACCGTCTTCAGAAAATAACTGAGAAATCCGATGTCTACTCTTTCGGTGTGGTGTTGTGTGAAGTACTATGTGCAAGAGCGCCAATAGATCGAGCTGCCGAGGATCATATGCAAATAAGTTTAGCGGAGTGGGCACAACATTGCTACAACAACGGAACTCTGGATCAGATAATTGATACTCGTCTACAAGGTAAGATCAAGCTTGCAAGTCTGTTAAAATTTGGAGAAGTGGCTATAAGTTGTTTGGCTTCAGAAGGGATTAAAAGGCCAACAATGAGCGAAGTGGTGTATGGACTTGAGCTTGCATTGAAGCTGCAGGGAAGTGAAATGAATGGAAACGATGAGAATCATGCAAATGACTCATCCACCATTGATTATCATGTGTTGTTTACTAGCGGTGAATCAATGAATGTTGGCCGCTAGAATAGGTTTTCTTTTGGCCCATTGTAATCTTAATTATCACTTTAGTACCAATTTATGCATCAAAATATATTAACTTAATTATCACTTGAGTTTTTTGTTTTTTTAACTTTATTTAAACTTATTTTTATAGAGCTTCATAACTTTCTTCCAAGGATTAGAGTTAATACCTTGACTTGTGAACTTAATATATTTCATAGGATTATATAATTATTATTTTAAAAGGAAAAAGGAAGAAAAGTTGAGTTGTTTTTGGTATAGGACTTTTCCAAGTCTTGCATAAAAATTTGTGGAGTTTGTGGAATTGGTTTCGACAACACTCTTGACCATGCTCAACAATATAATTATTTCTTACCAAAAGTTTATTTTAATATTAGACAACTTTATTTATTTTGAAAATATTAAATTAGATAATATTGTGAATATTATAAATATTTAATTATTATAAAATAGATATCTATTAAAATAAAATTTTAATATATTTTAAAACTCTAATATTTATTAAGAATAAAATTTTATATCATTTACACTTTTAAGGCGGATTAGTCTTTATAGTCAACATGGCAAGTCTTGCAGAGAAAATTCTTGATGGCGAGAAATTTTAAACAATTATATTTTTAAAATATTAAATTAGATAATCTTAGTAATGTTATAATAATAATAATAATAATAATAATAATAATAATAATATTATTATTATTATTATTATTATTATTATTATTATAAGATAGATATACATTATATAACAAATTTGATGTAATTTAGGATTCTAATGTTCATTAAAAGAGAATTTATATCATTTATACTTCCAACATCCATTAGTTTTCATGGTCTGACATTTGGAGACAAGTCTTGTAGAGGAAATTTGTGGAGTGTAATTTCTCTTTTATAATGACACTCTTGGTCGCGGGCTCAACAATATAATCATTTCATACTAAATTTGTTTAAAAGTAACTAGTTGGTACCTAATTTTTTATGGATCTAATTGTTATTTGAATTTGTATTTCATCACATATATTGGTATTTTCACACTAACATTATTAGTTATCCTAACGTGGCATTGACAACCAATTACATGATATGTGATAGCCTCTTATCATGATACATGAAAAAAACCAGATATATTATGATAAAAATGATAGCCCCACTCTTATTGACTTCAAACATATAAATACAAATCCAAGACTTCTACTAGAAATAAATTTCTATATTTGTACAAATTAATATTTCTTATACAAAGTAAATTACCAAAAACACATGCACTAATATAGCTAAAGATCCTAGAATATTGTTCATTTAATTGTTGCACTGATTATGTTGTCCGATATTTCCTCAACACCCCCCTCAAGTTGGAGCATGAAGATTTGAAATGCCCAACTTGCCAAACAGAAACTAAAATTGATCAGTGCCCAAAGCTTTAGTGAAAATATCAACAAGTTGGAGAGAAGAACACACATGAGTTGTTTCTATTCTCGTTTTGTATCTCCTCACGAATAAAATGGCAATCAACTTCGATGTGTTTTGTACGCTTATGATTTAAAAGATTTGTTGTAACTTGTAAAGCGGATTGACTGCCACAATACAAACACATGGAACCAAAATGATCGACACCAAGAAATAGCAACAATCCCTTCAACCATTTAAGTTCACAAGTTGCAGTAATCATTAACTGATATTCTGCTTCAGTAGAAGAGCGAGAAACTATCTGAGGTTTCTTGGTTTTCCATAAAATAGGAGATTTGCCCAAACAAATAAAATAACCTGTCAAGGAGCGTCATCAAGGGACAACTTGCCTAATCTGAGTCACAATAAGCATACAGATTGAGATTAGAATTTGCTCACAAAAGAATTCCTTGTTTAGGATTACCCTTCAAATATCATACTCTCACAATACAACTTCCAATGGGCCTTCTTTGGTTGCTGTATAAATTGAGCAAGAATATACACACAGTAACTCAATTCAAGTCGTGTAATAGTTAAATAGCTCAGGTGCCAAAAGTGATAATTTAGCTATAGTATAGAGGCCAAAAGTGGTATTAAGCCCTTTTTTTATTTTTAATAATTCTTTTCATTTTTATTTTTTAAACATTTTTAAGTGAATTGTTTTTCTTTTTCTTAGCACATGGTAACATGTTATTGGTTGGTTTAATTTTTTAAAAACAAAAATTTGGGTTGAGGTAATGGGGATTAACAAAATGAAAGTACATGGGCCAAATTGATAACAAAAATAAAGTACATAGGCCAAACTAATTAAAAAAGTACAAGTACCAAAGTGATAATTTAGTTATAGTACAAGGGCCAAAAGTGGTACTAAGCCTAAAATATATGGTAAAATTTTTAGATTACATCAAATGTGATTGGACAAATCATTTGAGGATCAGATTTGGAGTTGGGTTATTAAAAAAAAGTTCTAAAAGAGGGCACGAGTAACTAATGGTAAATTTGGTTCGTTGGAATGGAATAGAGTAGGAATTGGATAGCAATTTGGTGGGAATTGAATAGAGATGTAATTAGAGGTGTAATCGAGCCGAGTTGAGACGAATACTATTAAGCTCGAGCTCGATCGGACATATATTTTTAAGCTTGAGCTCGACTCAAGATATAATCGAGCTACTTGAGCTTGATTAAGCTTGTTTACCAATTTTTATGCTCGAACTTGATCTCGAGCTCGACTCAATAATTAAGCTTAAGGTTAAAAATATTAAGGTCAATAATTTATTTTAATAATTTAAAAATATGAAAAGCTTGATAAGGCTTGTGAGCTATTTGAGTCAAATATTACTAAACTCGAATTTATCTGTAACAACCCAAATTTTCTTAAGATTGGAATGTTAAATTATGTCAAATAATTTAATTTGGTTTAGTGGTTGAGTGTGATTATTTTGGGTTCGAGTACTTTCTTTCGAAATTTTGTTAATTTTGGTTCAATCCTTATCCCTCATCATTTGACTTAATTCTTATATCCATGCAGGTTATGATAGAATAAGTTTACTTGTTTAGTTGTAAGGCTTTAGCTTACCCTTAAGTCTTGTGTTCAAATCTCAATGTGTGCAACTATGAAATATTTTTGTTATTTTCTATTTGTTGAAGGTGGAATTCAATTTGAATTTTATTAAATCGGGTTAGGACTTGTTTAAATTTTTTTTTTTATTGTTTTGAAACTTATCAAAATCTCTAAAATCACCCATCCTCTTTTGTCATCCAACTTCCTCCACCCCTTTCTCTCTCTCTCTCTTTTCCATTCCACCGTCCAAAATTTTCCATTTTCCTTCCTCTCTAGTTTTCGTTCCATCCTTTTTGCTTACCCTACAATTTTGGTTTCATTTTCTTTTGGAAACGATGTGCTTTTACTCATTTCTTCCATTTTTTTGGTTTGGTTTCCTATGCTAAATGTTTAGACGGTTTTCATAGCATTGATCTTGTCTAAGACGGTTGTCATAGCATTGATCTTGTCTAAGTTTATTGTTTCTTTTGTTTTAGTAAGAGGCTTTGTTCGTTCTCCTTTCTCAAATTATGGTGAAGGGTTGTAATTTTGGGGTTAAGAACTTCTATTGATTATTTTTGTAGCCTTCGTTAGGTGAGGTGGGCGAAGATCGCAATCCATCGGTAGGCTAGTTGTGGTTGGCTACTATTTTTACGGGGTAAGTGTTGGTATATCAATTTAGGAATTGATTTTGCTGAGTTGTGTTATTGAATTCAAGCTTCGAGATTGGTATTGGGTCAATTCGTGTTCATTAATTGATCTGTTTTAATTTCGTATGTAGGATTTAGAGTGTGTTATTGTGTGGTTGATCAAAATTATCATCAGGTGTGTGAAACTAACCCACGAACTCGATTAGAACTTAAAAAAACCTAAAAACAGAGGTTGTTTTCAAAAACTGCTTTGCGTTACATGGTCGTGTGCACTATATAGGCGTGTCGTCAGTCGTGTGCCAGACTGTGTAGAGCACATAGGCGTGTATGATTACACAGTCTGAACAGGTAGGCCGTGTGGGCCACATAGATGTGTGGCCCTTTTTGGTCAATTTTAAGGCCCAATTTGCGGTCGATTAAAAGACTCTAAAATTTGATTCATGGGTATTTTTATAGACCTATAAAGGCGTAAATTTGGTTTGTTACGTACGAGTATGCTTAGAAAACATGATAAGTAGGATTAATTTTGAATAAGCAATATGATATAATATGATCTGTATGTTTAGGTATGCATCCAATGCATTACATGTGAAATGAATATATGTTAGTTCGATTATGCATGTGCACTGGTGTGGGTTCTGATATGTGATGAAGGAAGTGTATTCTGGTAATACTACTGTAAATTCTGGTGGTTAAACCGTAATATCTGTTTAGTAGCTCAGCTGTATATTTATGAGTGGCATACCACCACTTACTGGTTTGATTGGATTGGATGGACTCATGTAGTCCTAATTGGTGTGATTGGTTGGTCGGAGGTGGTGTGTAGCGGATAGGGGTAGGATTTTTTCTGATATGATATATGCTTCTGAAATTATGAAATTTTTTTTAATATGTGTATTATAAGTAAAATTGTATATGTGGGCCAAGTCACACACCGGGCTTCTAGTTCACTCGTTTGTTTTAACACTTTTCAGATGGCCCTCAGAATTAGGATTTGGCAGCAATTCTGGAATTCGGTTCAGACATTTTGATTTTAAGTATGTTTTAGATTTAAATTTTGGACTTTACGTACTTTTTGACTTTTGATTTATGTTAAGACTTTAATTTTGGTTTGATAGTTATTTGCAATCGTACTATTTATAACCAATATTTTTAACAAGATGGCATAACTGATCAAATACTATGTTTTTATAAGCTAAGAACTCTCAAGTGTTTTTCGCTGCAAGGTTTTGAAATTAAATACAATGCTATACGATGCAAGTGGTTACTAGAATAAATTTGTTTAAATAAAATCAATAAAACAAGGTTTTCGTCAAAGTGATTTCACATGATTTTCTGAAGACTTATGTTATTGATAAATTAACCAATTTTATTTATTCTTGATTTACAATTAAGGTTCACGAAAGTTAATGGACAATGTTTTCAAAACTTTAGCTAGATTATTTTATACTTTTCACTATTTGAGTACTACTGTTTGCTTCAATAGACTGCAGAAAATTAAAACACTCTCTAACTCTGATAAGCACTTTTGATAAAAATTTAGATTTAAGGTTTTTAAAACCTAAATATATTCATAAAACTCTAAAATTGTAGATAAGATAATGAGTGCATGTGGATCTCATAGATGTGATGCCTGTGGGTGTGGTCATTGTTAGGGGGCTCAACCTAAACCATTTTCGATGGGAAGTATGCCCAATTTGGACACAAATGAGACAAATGGAACTCCTACCCCTGAGACTAAGTCTAGGTCTCAAACCGATGGGAACGATGCATTGTCCAAGCTATGTTGAGAGTATTAGAGAAGGTCACTAAGAACTATATTGGATATGGGAGACAATGACTGGTAACTGAAAGACTCAAGTCTAAGGAAACAAAACTATTTAGGGGTGTCGTTGGGATCACCTCGACTATGTCCAAGTACTGGTTGGAGGCCACAAAAAGAATAATAAATGATTTAGACTGCACCCTTGAGCAGAAACTGAAGGTTTCTGTATTTTTGCTTTAGATATAGCTTATCAATGGTAGTTGATTATTGTGGAAGACACCTAGCCTGAGCGAGTAACTTGGGCCTATTTTCGGAGCACCTTCCAGAATAAATATGTAGGGCAAGTTATGTTAAGGCCCATAGACACAAGTTTATGTGGTTAACTCAAGGAAAGAGATTAGTGGCCGAGTGTGAGGCTAAATTTATGAGGTTAAGTAGATATTCTCGATGTTTAGTTGGGACAGACTATGATAAGAGTATCTGGTTTGAGGAAGGGTTGAGGTACAATATTAAGGTATTAGTAGGTCCTCAATAGGAGTGAGTATTCGAAACTTTGGTAGAGAAGGAAAAAATTACTGAGGAGATTAAGATCATGGAGCACGAGTAAAGGGAGAATGAGAAGAATCAAAACAAGAATAAGAAGGATTCGGGTCCTTAAAGTTATTTTCAATTATCTATGAAATGGGTCAGGGTTGAGAGACATTAGCAGGTTGAGTCAGCTACTAGGATTGAACTCGTTACTAGGGTTGAACGAGTTTTGCTTTTTGATTACTGTTGTAATAGCCCATTTTTTAGTGGTGATAGAACAATGGTTTCGGGTCCATAAATTTTCATTGAGTTGTCCTGTAAATATTATTTATAGAATATTTATAGAATATTTACAGAGTCATTAGAGTAGTATTAAAATTTGGTTAAGAAATTTTAACGTTTAGATAGTTAATTAAAGAAAAAAGACTAAATTGTAAAAGGTACAAAACTTAGTAATTATTGTATTTAAATGATTTAATAGCTTAACTAGTAAATGTGGGAGGGCCAATGAAGTAATTAAACCTTGTTAAAGGTTAGTGGATGACAAAGGAACAAAATTAATTAATTAAAGTATAATGGATGGTAATTTTGTAATTAAGTCAAAATTAAACAAAACATAATTAAAAGAAAATACCATCTTCTTGGTCTTTCCATGGTTTTACCAAAAACACCTTGAAAGAATAAGTTTGGAGGTTTGGCTGGCTCACTCCTTTGCATGATTAAGTTTTTGAGCCTCGTTTTTAATGAATTTTATATTTTTGAGATCGTTACAACTAGGATCAACAAACCCAAACCTTCGTTTTTGAATCTGTTAAAAATTTTAGAAGTTTCCATTGATGAATCTTGGTTGCTTTTTATGATAATTATGTGTTTGAAGCTTTGATTGTGGTATTTGGTTGTTTTGTAATGTGATTTTAGTTAGTTTTTAATTAAATGATTAAATTGTTAAAATGTTAAAATCACGTGGTTAATTGGTGAATAAGAGGTGTTTTGTGGACTATTTAGAAGCCTTGAACATTTGGCTAGTATGATGAGTTTTTAGAAATGGTTAATTTTATGATTTTCGGGTTAAGGGACTAAATTGCATAAATTTTAAAAGTTAGGGGCAATTGTGTAAATTTAAAAAAATAAAAGGCTATAAATTGTAGACTAAATTGAAATATGAATTGTAAGCTAATAATTGGGGAATTTTACATTGTAGATCAAGACCATATCGATTTATGTGGAAAAGGGAAAATTATGGAATAATCTTTGAACTTCTACAACTATTACAATTTAGTCCAAGTAAGTTCATTCGATTTGTAATTTAATATCTATATGAATTATATGATGACATGATATGAAATAGTGGATATTAATTGTTCTAGTGATGATGTAAAGTTGTTTGGAAAATGTTATTGAATTTCAGACTTGGGCTGGATGAACACAAGATAGAGTTCAATTGAATGATAGCTAGTTATACGGGGTTAGAATGGAGATTGATGTAGCATGCTTTATATATTTTTCATGAGTATATTGAGGTTTAGCATTTGTTGCAAACCCTCATGTTATACTATCATGTTCTAGCGTGTTATGGGGGTGGATGTATAGCTTACAGGCTAAGCACTTAGTGCCAAGGCGTGTTATCATTGGATTAGCTCTGATGAGCGTTTGGCATGTTATTGGTTAGATTAGCTCTTATGAGCGTTTGGCATATTTGGTTAGACTACTTGTGTACTCGTATCTGTAAGTCATTCATCAGGTCGTAAATTGTTATATTATAACTTGCTTAATAACTTTGAATGGCATGACATGTACTTGACATCTTGAATTAACTCCATTGTGGACATGTATATTTTTCAAAAATTATTATTTGAGCTTTGAATTGAACTATATAATTCACCGATTTGTAATTTTGGATGACAGAAAACATTAGTTGTTGAATTATATTTGAATAAATTGTTATATTTACTTTAATAAGATTTATTGTTTCTGTCTGTCGAACTTACTAAGATTCAATAAGCTTACTTATGTGATTTGTATTTTCTTATAGATATATTTTTATGGGACGGAAGACTGGATCAGCACTCAAGTCATACTATCCATCCGATTTCGATAGTTTTTTAACATTTATTTTGGATTGTATGGCATGTAACAGGTTGTTATGTCAATGACCTCATTTGATATGTATATATATAAAGCATATGACTAGTTCATCTTTTGATTGATGTGGTCTTGTAATGTGATGATAACTACATGGTTGCTAGGGTTAGTGGTGAATATAGTTTATTTTGTGGAGTTGTGGTTAAGTTTTTGGTAAGCTTAGGTAAGAATAAATATGGTACATGTTTGATATTAACTTGACAAGTTATAAGGTTAGGTATTTAGCTTAAAAAATTGATAAGATTGTATGTTTGATTGGTTGAATTGTTGATGATTTATATTGTTGTATAATGTGTATACTTGTGGTATCATTGAGGGTACATTGGTTAGGCCCTTAAGATGGTTGATTTAGCATGATTTGAGCTTGTTTAATGGCATTTTGGATAGGTTCAATGGCTGGTAAATGGATTGCTTAATGTCTAAGAAATTTTGAAATGGTAAACTTGAGTTTTAAAGTTCATTTTGGAGCACACAGCCTGGGACACGGACTACCACACAACCGTGTGCTATACCTTAACTGCAACATGGGTGTGTGTATCAAGTCAGTGAGTTACACGGCTTGACACACGGCCTATGACATGGTCATGTGACCTAAGTAAGAGAGTTACATGGTTTAAGACACGAACTAGGACATAGCCATGTGTCTCAACTTCGAATCTTACATGATTTGGGTTATGTTACACGACCTGGCCACAAAGCTATGTGTTCCTTTTTTCTAAATTTTTTCATATTTTCTTAAAATTTCTTAACTTGTTTCAAATTAGTCCGTAAGGGTTTTAATATTATTTCTTTAGCTCGATTTAAGCCTCATAAATGTAAGCTGTTATTATAATTCAATTATTTTATGGTATTTGAGAAATTATATTGTAATGATCATGATTTTACCTATTTATTTATGTTAACTTACTATAACATTTTTGTAACACTATTCTAGCGACAGATACGAGTTAGGAGTGTTACATTTTATTGGTATCAGAGCTACGATTTAGTCGATTCTCGAACTGAACATAGTGTGTGTAAATTCTAGAATTACATGCCATATAAATCTATGATAGTGTAATGTGTTTGATCCAATCTAACCTTTTTTTTTCTTATAGATTGTAAAGATGTCGACTGAATCTGATCGTGTTGATGCTGATGAGATTAATAGTAATGTATCAACCACAGAATAAGGGATGAGTAGTAATATTCCAATTCCACAAGTATCTGAAAATGAACTTAAAAACATGTTCTTCGGGTTTATGAACCAATGATTTAAAGAATTTATGCAAATAAATACTACAGCTTAACAACTGTCACCTCCTGTTGTACCTCCACATCCTCCTATGACTGAATCTAGTCAACGTATACTAATTGAAAAGCTTAGGAAGTGTGGTGATAAAGAATTTCTAGGCAGGTCAGAGGATGATCCAGTTAAAGCTGAGTATTGGCTTTAGAATATTCTACATATTTTTAGAGAAATGGCTTTCTCACCTGATAATTTTCTTAGATGTGTCGTTTCACTGTTAAAAGAAGAAGTATATAGTTGGTGGACTACGTTGACAGTTGTGGTATCGAAAGATGAAATTTCTTAAGATTTCTTTCAGATTGAGTTCAAAAAGAAATATGTTGGTAAACGATAACTAGACAAAAATAAACTACCTGTTGAACCAACTGGATATGATATTCAAGTTACTAATCCACTGGGTCAGAGTGTGATATTTAACTTAGTTTGTTGTAAATGTCCACTGAAAATTAAAGTTGTGAATTCCATGCTAATTTGATGTTATTACCCTTTCAGGAATTTGATATTATTTTGGGTATGGATTGGTTATCACTACATGATGCCATGGTAAACTGTAAACAGAAACGAATTGATTTGAAATCCCAGACAGGAGATGTAACAACCCATTTTTAGTCAAATCAGAATAGTGGTTTTGGAACCACATTTGAGGTCAAAATATTTATTTTATTATTATTTCAATATTTACAACATGATTGAATGACTGTGTGAAAGTTTCATTTAGAAATTTTACTGTTTGATTAGCCAATTTGATAAAAAGGACTAAATCGCATAAAGTGTAAAAGTGTATTTCTATTAGCTAAAAGTATCTAATAGCTAAGGAATCATAAATTAAAGGTCCTTATTTGTAATTAAACCATGAGTAGTGTGAGTGGACAATATTGGACATGTATTAAGTGATTTGTACGTTTAATTAATAAGGTTAATTGTGTAAATTGATTATTCAAGGTAAATTAAAGTAAACAAATTAATATTTTTGTTTCATTCATCTTTTACAACCAAAGAACACAACCTAAATAGCCAAGGGAGAAACTTTACATTTGGCCAAGCTTCCTTGGTTAATTGTAAGTCCATTTTTGTCCCGTTTTTAATGATTTCTATGTTTTTGAGATCGTTACAACTAGGTCTAGCTAGCCCAGGGACTAATTTGCAAAATTTTTAAAGTTTTAGGGTTTTTCCATTGATGAATACATGTGTTTTTTGATGTTTGATGATAGATTATGAATGGTTGTTGATAGATAAATAAGTTTTGTAAAGTGATTTTTAGTGAAAATGCAAATTAGGGATTAAATTGTGAAATGCGTAAATTTTGTGGTTAAAATGTGAAATAAATGAAAAATATGGGCTTATAGGGGCATAATAGTAATTCGACTGGCATGGGTTGTGGTTAAATTGCATGAATTTGTGTTTTTATGAAATAAGGACTAAATTGTAAATGTTGTGACATGTTAGGGGAAAATGTGTAGAAGTGCTTTAAAGTGTGTTTTGGACTAAATTGAATGGAGAGATGATTAAATAAGTTAATTTTGATTACATATAGACCAAGAAAAGTGAAACTCAGATCTAGATCGAGGAAAAAAATGAAGTTATCGACTAATCGACCTGTTTCGTCATTTTTATACCTGAAGTAAGTTCGCTTGTGATAAATTTCATTATAAATGTACTTTAAATGCTTTGATATTGCATAAAATGTAATTATAAGGCTACAGATATGCTCGATAATGGTTCGATGATGATTCGACATTTGAAATCCTGATTGAACCTTAGGAATAGATTTGGATACTAGTGACATGTCATTAGGGAATTAATGTGATTATGTGATTCGGGTGCTGGTCCTATACGTCCCGCCAATTATTGAGTATACCAGTATGTGTTGCAGTTACTTGACAGCTTGTGTAAGTAGGCCTGTTAATAGCTCTAGTGTGAGCAGTATATGTGATACGAGATGGAAATAGCTTCGGCTAGATATGTGGCACTTTGTGTGCGAGTTTCCCATGTATCCGATAGTATTCCAAATGGTTCAATGGGTAAATGAAAGATGAGGATGTGTATGAGATTGGTATGAAATGGTACAAGTATGTACATGAACTGTATAAGCTTTAAATCAAAGAAATCGAGAACTTCATATATAAACTTATGATTGAGTATGTGAAAGGTTTGTTGGTTACATGAATTATAAGTTGATATGTTTAAATTGAGGATTTGTATATTTCTGCTAAGATTGAGTTTATTTCATACGAGCTTACTAAACTATAGAACTTACTTTGTTTAATTTTCCATGTTTTATAGTGAATTCAAAGCTAGCTTGGGTTCGAGGATTGTCGGAAACATCATCACACTATCCAATTATCAATTTGGTACTTTTGAGCTTGTATTTTGGTCATATGACAAGTATAGGGACTTTGGTCATTTTGACATATGTTTTGTTAATGTTTTTAGCCATTTGAATTGGCTTGTAAATGTTCTAAGTTTGGTTTTGTATATTGCTATATAAGTTGGCTTATTTTGGTATGTTTGAATTATGTATACATATATGTGTATATGGCTTGTGTGATGATTTGAATATTGGACATGTGATGCTTGTGGATAGTTAGTAGTATGGATAGCAATTGGTTGAATTATGAATATTGGTATGCTAGTGAATCTAGGAATTAATGCACATTTGAATTTGGTATGAATTTAGATGACATATTATGGTATTTATGTGTTGTATTGGTGATGTTGGAAATGGTAAGAAATATACTTGAGTGAAGTTGTTTGAAGGCCTATGATATGCTATGTTTGGTGCCAATTGGTTTGATATAGGTGTGCACAAGATTGGGTGGCAAGATGGCTTGGTAAATAGCCTATTTTTGTCTACACGGGCAGAAACACGGGCGTGTGTCTCAGTCATGTGTGATACATGGTCAGGTTACACGGCCGTGTGTCCCTTGGTGTTGAATTAGAAACCAAGTCAGTATACTCCACATGGCCTCACACACGGGCGTGTAACTTTGCCATGTGGCATAAGTTAGTATACCCTATAGGATTGGCACGGCCTAGTACACAGCCTGACACACAGGCGTGTACGGCCATTTTTTAGGGCACACGGGCTAGTTACACAGGCGTGTGTGTTGGCCGTGTGACCCAAGTTAGAGAGTTACACAAGGTTGGACACGGGCTGAGACACTGCCATGTGTTCCCTTTTTGAATGTCTACACGGCTTGTGACACAGGCGTGTCTGTTGGCCGTGTGAGACACACAGCCTGGCCACACGGGTGTGTGTCCCCTGTTTTTGTGAAAATTTTCTAAGTATTCAAAAAGTTTCCAAAGTTATCGGTTTAGTCCCGAAGCACTTCCTATGCATGTTTAGGGCCTCGTAGGCTCGTATTGGGGACTAAATGATTGAATGTGAATGAATTGTATATGAATACATGTATTTATTTGTGAAGTATATGTTTAAATGTGTTGTAAGTTCGATAATGCTCCGTAACCCTATTCCGATATTGAATACTAGTGAGGGGTGTTATATTTATTGATATCAGTGCCAGGTTTAGTCGATTCTCAGACTAACATAGCGTGTGTGAGAGTTTAGCTATACATGCCATATATAACCTGTGGTAGTGTGATGACTCCTGACAATCTAAATTGTGTTTTCGTATAGTAAATAGACCTTAATCGAGTCGTAGCTGATGACGTAGAGAGTAATGCGCCTGCTCCTACTCAAAGGACAACGCCTTCTGAATCTAAAAATGTTTCGAGTAGTCACGGAGGAGAGGATAAAGAAGCCTTTTTTCAAATGATGAGCGAGTGGTTCGCACAATATATTTCCAAGTATTCAAAAAGTTTCCAAAGTTATTGATTTTGTCCTGAACCACTTCCTATGCATGTTTAGGGCCTCATAGGCTCGTATTAGGGACGAAATGATTGAATGTGAATGAATTGTATATGAATACATGTATTTAATTATAAAGTATATGTTTAAATGTGTTGTAAGTCCAGTAATGCTCCATAGCCCTATTCTAGCGTTGAATACGGGTGAGGGGTGTTACATTTATTGGTATTAGAGCCAGGTTTAGTCGATTTAATGTAGCATGTGTGAGAGTCTAGCTATACATGCCATATATAACCCGTGATAGTGTGATGACTCCTGACAATTTAAACTATGTTTTCGTATAGTAAATGGATCCCAATCGAGTTGTAGCTTTTGAATCTAGAAATGTTTCAAGCAGTCACGGAGGAGAGGCTAAAGAAGCCTTTTCCAAATGATGAACGAGTGGTTCACACAATATGTTCAGACAAATTTGGCTGCTCAACAACCTCCACCCCCACCTAATACCCAACCTGTAGCCCCTCAAGGTGTAAAACTTCTACGACTGAATAGGTCTTCAGTTGATAAGATTAGAAAATACGGAGCCGAAGAGTCAAGAGCTACTGTTGATGATGATCCTGAGAAAGTTGAATTTTGGCTTGAAAACACTATTCGGGTATTTGATAAATTGTTGTATACGCTAGCTGAGTGTTTAAAATGTGCCATATCATTATTAAGAGACACAGCGTATCAGTGGTGGAATACCTTAGTGTCTGTGGTACTGAGAGAAAGAGTTACCTGAGAATTCTTTCAGACTGAGTTTCGGAAGAAATATATAAGTCAGAGATTTCTCGATCAAAACCACAAAGAGTTTTTAGAATTGAAATAGGGTCATATGACTGTGACTGAGTATGAAAGAGAATTTGTATGGTTGAGCAAGTATGCTCGGAAGCATGTTTCCACTGAAGAAATCATGTGCAAGCGATTCGTTGATGTGTTGAATGAAGATATTAAACTTCTAGTCGGAATTCTAGAATTGAAAGAATTTGTTGTCCTGGTTGATAGAGCTTGCAAAGCTGAGGAGTTTAGCAAAGAAAAGAGAAAAGTAGATCCAGAGGCTAGAGACTCGAGAAAAAGGTTGATGAATAAGCTGTATCAATCTTTGTCAAAGAAATTTAGAGATTTATTCACTCATTCAAATGTTTCAATTGGGCATTCGGGTAGATATCGTGGAAAACAATTCTCAAGTCCTAAAGCTCAAGCTACATTGGTATCTAGTGTTGGCAGTGTGAGAAATTATAGACCCGAGTGTCAATAATGTGAAAGATGACATCTTGGTGAATGTAGAATGAATAATCGTGCTTGTTTCAAATGTGGTTCGTAAGATCATTTCATTCGGGATTGCCTAGAACTAATAGAGAAAGATAATGTTCAAAATGCAAAACCGAGTAACACGGCTACTCAGGGAGGCCGCTAAGAAATGCAGGAAATACGAGTGGTAATCGTGGTGCAATGGGAGATTTTATAGTAAGATCTAAGGCTGAAGCACCTGCTAGAGCTTATGCTATTCGCACTTACGAAGATGCGTCGTAACCCGATGTTATTACCGGTACATTCTCTTTACGACACTAATGTGATTGCTTTGATTGATCCTGGATCAATTCATACATATATCTATATAAATTTAATGTTTAGTAAGAATTTGCCTATTGAGTCTACTGAGTTTGTGGTTAAAGTATCGAACACCTTAGGCAAGTATGTTCTAGTTGATAAAGTTTGCATAAACTGTCCTTTAATGACTCGGGGTTACTGCTTTTAGGCTAATTTGATGTTATTGCCGTTTGATGAGTTCGATGTAATTCTGGGAATGGTTTGGTTAACTCTGCATGATGCCATTGCGAATTGTAGACGAAAGATCATTGAATTGAAATGTTAGAACAGTGAAATTTTTTGAATTGAATTAGATGAATTGAGTGAATTGCCTTTTGTGATTTCGTCTTTGTCAACTCAGAGATGTGTGAGAAAAGGGTGCAAAGCTTATCTTGCTTACTTGTTAGATACAAAAATGTCTGAATCAAAGATTAAATCAGTGCCTGTAGTTTATGAATATCCGAATGTATTTCCAGAAGAATTACTGGGGTTACCACTGATCAGAGAGGTTGAATTTACTATTGAATTAGTACCAGAAACTACACTAATATCGATAGCTCCATACAAAATGGCTCCAACAGAATTGAAAGAGTTGAAATCTCAGTTGCAAGAGTTAACAGATAGAGGTTTTGCATGACCTAATTTTTCACACTGGGGTGCGCCAATATTATTCGTAAAGAAGAAAGACGGGTCAATGAGAATGTGTATTGATTACCGTCAGCTCAATAAATTTACGATAAAGAACAAGTATCTGTTACCGAGAATAGATGATTTGTTTGATCAGTTGAAAGGGGCAACAGTGTTTTCAAAGATTGATTTGAGATCTCGCTATTATCAGCTACGAGTGAAAGATTTAGATGTGCCAAAAACTGCATTGAGAACGAGGTACGAACATTATAAATTTCTTGTTATGCCTTTTTGATTGACTAATGCTCTATAGTCTTTATGAATTTGATAAATCGGATCTTTAGACCATATTTAGACAGATTCGTTGTTGCGTTCATTAACGACATTCTAATCTATTCATGAGATGAGTCTGAGCACGCCGAGCATTTGAGGATTGTGTTACAAACCTTGAGAGATAAGCAATGTATGCTAAATTCAGTAAATGTGAATTTTGGCTCCGAAAAGTTGGATTTTTAGGCCACATTATTTTAGTGGAAGGTATAAGGATTGATCCGAATAAGATTTTAGCAGTTGTTGACTGGAAACCACCGATGAATGTATCCGACGTTAGAAGTTTTCTAGGGTTAGCTAGCTATGATTGACATTTTGTTAAAGGATTCTCGATGATTGCTACACCAATAACCAAATTGCTACAGAAAGATGTGAAGTTTGAGCAGTCAGAGAAATATCAACAGAGTTTTGATTGATTGAAAGCGTTGCTAACTGAGAAACCAGTGTTGGTTTAACCTGAATCGGGTAAAGAGTTTATGATTTATAGTGACGTGTCATTCAATGGTTTGGGTTACGTTTTGATGCAATAAGGAAAAGTTATAGCTTATGCCTCCAGACAGTTGAAGCTGCATGAAAAGAACTATCCAGGGCATGATTTAAAGTTGGCTGCTATTTTTTTCGTATTGAAAATTTGGCAACATCATTTGTACGGTGAAATATGCCACATTTTTACTGATCTCAAAAGTTTAGAGTATGTAATAACTCAGAAAGATTTGATTTTGTGACAACGAAGATGGCTCGAGCTATTGAAAGATTACGAGTTAGTAATTGACTATCATCCGGGGAAAGTGAATATAGTTGCAGATGCTTTGAGTAGAAATTCTCTGTTTCCTTTGAGAGCGATGAATCCTCAGCTAAGCTTGTCTGTGGATGGTTCGATATTGGTAGAGTGGAAAGCTAAACCAGTTTTTCTTCAACAAATTTGTGAAGCTTAGAAGTGTGATAATGAATTGCAAGCAAAAAGAGAACAATGTGAGTCAATTAGTAATTCTAACTATCAAATCGGATCTGATGATTGCTTAATAATCCGAGGTAGAATCTGCGTGCCAAAGAATTCCTTCAGAAAATTTTGCATGAAGCACACAGTGGATGTTTATCTATTCATTCGGGAAGTACTAAAATGTATAATGATCTGAAAATTTTTTATTGGTGGTCAGGAATGAAACGAGACATTTCAGAATTTCTGTCGAGATGTTTGGTGTGTCAAAAAATAAAAGTCGAGCATCAAGTGCCTTCAAGATTGTTACAACCTGTGATGATAACAGAGTGGAAGTGGGATAGAGTTATGATGGATTTCGTATCAAGATTACCTTTATCTCCAAAAAAGAAAAATGTTATTTGGGTTGTTGTTGATCAGCTGACCAAGTCTGCACATTTCATTCCGGCACGTACTGATTATTTGCTTGATAAATTGGTTAAATTGTACATTTCTGAAATTGTTAGATTGCACGGGGTGCCAATTTCAATTATTTCGGATAGAGATCCAAGGTTTACATATTGATTTTGGAAGAAATTGCAAGAAGCTCTCGGTACAAGGTTGAATTTCAGTACAGCTTTTCATCCACAAACCAACGGTCAGTCTAAGAGAGTAATTCAGGTTCTCGAAGATATGCTTTGGTGTGTGTTTTAGAGTTCGAAGGCAACTGGGAGAAATATTTTTCGTTGGTTGAATTTTCATATAACAATAGCTTTCAATGGAGTATAAAAATGGCACCGTATTAAGCTTTGTATGGTCACAAATGCAAAACTCCGTTGTACTGGATTAAACTTAGTGAGAAAAAGATTCACGGGGTTGATTTGATCTGAGAGACTAAAGATGAAGTGAAAATAATTTAAGACAGTTTGAAAGCAGCTTCTAATTGACAAAAATCGTATGCAGATTTGAAAAGAAAAGAAATTGAATTTCAGATCAGTGATAAAGTGTTTTTGAAAGTATCTTTGTGAAAGAAAATACTTAGATTCGATCGCAAAGGCAAACTGAGTCTGCGTTTCATCAGGCCGTATGAGATCATTGAAAGAATAGGGCTAGTGGCATATTGACTAGCATTACCATCAGGATTAGAAAAGATTCATAATGTGTTTCATGTGTCGATTTTGTGTCGATATAGATCGGATCCTTCACATGTAATTTCTCCAACAGAGATTGAAATTCAACCCAATATGTCATACAACGAAGAACCTATCAGAATTCTAGCTCGAGAGGTTAAAGAGTTGAGAAATAAATGAGTAGCTTTAGTGAAAATACGTTGGCAACAACACCGTGTCGAAAAGGTTATGTGGGAGCCCGAAGAAGCTATGAGAAAATAGTACCCAAACCTCTTTTTCGGTAAGATTTTTGAGGACGAAAATCCTTAAGGGGGAGAGTTATAACAACCCGTTTTTAGTCAAATAGAAACAGTGGTTCAGAACCAAAAATTTGAGGTAAAATATTTATTTTGTTATTATTTTAACGCTTACAACATGATTGAATGATTGTGTGAAAGTTTCGTTTAGAAATTTTATCGTTTGACTAGTCAATTTGATAAAAAAAGAAGTCAATTTTATCGTGTAAAAGTGGAGTTCTATTAGCTAAAAGTATCTAATAGCTAAGGAATCATAAACTAGAGGTCCTTATGTTGTAATTAAACCATGATTAGTGTAAGTGGACAATATTGGACATGCATTAAGTGATTTGTATGTTTAATTAATAAGGTTAATTGTGTAAATTGATTATTCAAGGTAAATTAAAGTAAACAAATTAATATTTTTGTTTCATTCATCTTTTACAACCAAAAAACACAACCTAAATAGCCATGGGAGAAACTTTACATTTGGCCAAGCTTCCTTGCTTAATTGTAAGTCCATTTTTGTCCCGTTTTAAATGATTTCTATGTTTTTTGAGATCGTTGCAACTAGGTCTAGCTAGCCCAGGGACTAATTTGCAAAAATGTTAAAGGTTTAGGGTTTTTCTATTGATGAATACATGTGTGTTTTGATGTTTGATGATAGATTATGAATTGTTGTTGATAGATAAATAAGTTTTGTAAAGTGAATTTTAGTGAAAATGCAAATTAGGGATTAAATTGTAAAATGTGCAAATTTTATGGTTAAAATGTGAAATAAATGAAAAATATAGGCTACTAGGGGCATAATAGCAATTTGGTTGGCATGGGTTGTGGTTAAATTGCATGAATTTGTGTTTTTATGAAATAAGGACTAAATTGTAAATGTTGTGAAATATTAGGGAAAATGTGTAGAAGTGCTTTAAAGTGTGTTTTGGACTAAATTGAATGGAGAGATGATTAAATAAGTTAATTTTGATTACAAATAGATCAAGAAATTCGAAACTCGGATCTAGATCGAGGATAGAAATGAAGTTATCGACTAATCGACCTGTTTCATCGTTTTTATACTAGAGGTAAGTTCGTATGTGATAAATTTCATTGTACATGTAATTTCATTATAAATGTACTTTAGATGCTTTGATATTGCATAAACTGTAATTACAAGACTATGGATATGCTCGATAATGATTCGGTGATGATTCGTCATTCGAAATCCTCATTGAACCTTAGGAATAGATTTGGATACTAGTGACATGTCATTAGGGGATTAATGTGATTATGTGATCCGGGTGTTGGTCTTGTATGTCTTACCGATGGCTGAGTATACTGACATGCGTTGCGGTTACTTGACAGCTTGTGTGAGCAGCACCGTGTAGTTACGTCTTGACCCATAGCTTGTGTGAGCAGGCCCGTTGATAGCTCTAGTGTGAGCAGTATATATGATACGAGATGGCAATAGCTTCGGCTAGATATGTGGCACTTTGTGTGTGAGTTTCCCATGTATCGATAGTATTCTGAATGGTTCAACGGGTAAATGAAAGACGAGGATGTGTATGAGATTGGTATGAAATGGTACAAGTATGTATATGAACCGTATAAGCTTTAAATCGAAGAAATTAAGAAGTTTGTATATAAACTTATGATTGAGTATGTGAAAGGTTTGTTGGTTACATGTATTATAAGTTGATATGTTTAAATTGAGGATTTTTATATTTCTGTTAAGATTGAGTTTATTTCGTATGAACTTACTAAGCTATATAACTTACTTTGTTTAATTTTCCATGTTTTCTAGTGAATTCAAAGCTAGCTTGGGTTCGAGGATTGTCGGAGACATCATCACACTATCCAACTATTAATTTGATATTTTTGAGCTTGTATTTTGGTCATATGGCATGTATAGGGACTTTGGTCATTTTGACATATGTTTTGTTAATGTTTTTAGCCATTTGAATTGGCTTGTAAATGTTCTAAGTTTGGTTTTGTATATTTCTATATAAGTTGGCTTATTTTGGTATGTTTGAATTATGTATACATATATGTGTATATGGCTTGTGTGATGATTTGCATATTGGACATGTGATGTTTGTGGATAGTTAGTAGTATGGATAGCAATTGGTTAAATTATGAATATTGGTATGCTAGTGAATCTAGGCATTAATGCACATTTGAATTTGGTATGAATTTAGATGACATATTATGGTATTTATGTGTTGTATTGATTGATGTTGGAAATGGTAAGAAATATGCTTGAGTGAAGTTGTTTGAAGGCCTATGATATGCTATGTTTGGTTCTAATTGGTTTGATGTAGGTGTGCACAAGATTGGGTGGAAGATAGCTTGGTAAATAGCCTATTTTTGTCCACATAGGCATAGACACGGGTGTGTGTCTCAGCCGTGTGCGACACACAGCCAGGTATTTATGTGTTGTATTGGTTGATGTTGGAAATGGTATGAAATATGCTTGAGTGGAGTTGTTTGAAGGCCTATGATATGCTATGTTTGGTGCCAATTGGTTTGATGTAGGTGTGCAAAAGATTGGGTCGCAAGATGGCTTGGTAAATATCCTATTTTTGTCCACACGGGCAGAGACACAGGCATGTGTCTCAGTCGTGTGCAACACACGGTCAGGGTACAAGGCCGTGTGTCCCTTGGTGTTGAATTAGAAACCAAGTCAGTATGCTCCACACAGCCTTACACACGGGGGTGTGACTTGGTTGTGTGGCATAAGTTAGTATACCCTACAGGATTAGCATGGCCTAGTACACGGCCTGGCACTTGGGTGTGTATGGCCATTTTTAGGCTACACGGGCTAATCACTTGGGCGTGTGTGTTGGCCGTGTGACCCAAGTCAGAGAGTTACACTAGGTCGAACACGGGTTGGGACATGGCCATGTCTTCCCATTTCGAATGTCCACATGGCTTGTGACACGGGCGTATCTGTTGGCCGTGTGTGGCCACACGGGTGTGTCTCCTTTGTTTTTGAGAAAAATTTCTAAGTATTCAAAAAGTTTCTAATGTTATCAGTTTAGTCTCGAACCACTTCCTATGCATGTTTAGGGCATCGTAGGCTCATATTAGGGATGCAATGATTGAATGTGAATGAATTGTATGTGAATACATGTATTTATTTGTGAAGTATATGTTTAAATGTGTTGTAAGTCCGGTAATGCTCTGTAACCCTATTTTGGCATTGAGTATGGGTGAGTGGTGTTACAAGAGAAATAATTTTAGTTGAATCTGACAGACCGAATAGTATCGTTGGAATCATTTCAGCTATTTCTGCACAGAGATTAATATGTAAAGGTAGTGAGGCATCTCTAGCATATATACTTGATACTCGAGATTCAAAATTGAAGTTAGATCAACTACCAGTTGTTAATGAGTTTATTGATATATTTTTTGAAAAGTTATCGGGTATGCCACCTGACCGTGAGGTTGAGTTTGTTACCCTGGAACTGCACCGATATCGATATCACTGTATCGTATGGCACCAGCTGAGTTAAAAAAGTTGAAAGCTTAGTTGCAAGAATTGTTAGACATAGGGTTTATTCAACCAAGTGTATCTCCATAGGGTGCACCTGTGTTGTTTGTGAAAAAGAAAGACAACTCCTTAAGATTGTTTATTGACTACAGATAGTTGAATAAAGTTACAATAAATAAAAAGTATCCCCTTCCATGTATCAACGATTTGTTTGATCAATTCAAATGTGCCACAGTGTTTTTGAATATAGATATCAGATTCAGGTATTATCAGTTGTAAGTTAAAGATTATGATGTGCCAAACACTACTTTCCGAACTCGTTACGGCCACTATGAGTTTCTGGTAATGCCATTTGGATTAAAAAATGGTCCTCATGCTTTTATGGATTTAATGAATCGGGTTTTTCAACCTCATTTGGATGGATTTGTGTTTGTTTTTATTGATAATATATTGTTCTATTCTAAAACAAAATATGAACTTGCCCAACACCTAAGAATCGTGTTACAGACTTTGCGCGAAAAACAATTGTATGTAAAGGTCAAAAAATGTGAATTTTGGCTTTACGAGGTTGGATTTTGGGTCATATTGTATCAGTTGATAGGATTTGAGTCGATCCGAGTAAAGTTTCTACTGTAATGAGTTGGAAAACTCAAAAAAATGTTTTAGAAGTGCGAAGTTTTCTAGTTTTAGTAGGTTACTACCATCGTTTTGTTAAAAACTTCTCAATCATTGCTTCACCTATGACCAGGTTACTATAGAAAAATGTTGAATTTGCTTAGTCAGATAAGTGTCAACAGAGTTTTGATCAGCTGAAAAGCATGTTAGCAGAAGCTCTAGTTTTGATTCAGCCTGAATTTAGGATAAAATATGTTGTTTATAATGATGCGTCTTTCAATGGTTTGGGTTGTGTGTTCATGCAGTCAAGGAAAATAGTAGTTTATGCTTCTCAATAGTTAAAGCCACATGAAAGAAATTATTCGACTCACGATCTTGAATTAGCCGCGATTGTCTTCGCTTTGAAGACATTGACGCATTATTTATACAGTGAGAAATGTCATGTGTTTACTGATCACAAAAATTTAAAGCATTTAATGACGCAGAAGGAACTAAATCTAAGACAGTGATGTTGGTTAGAGCTACTGAAAGATTATGATTTGGTTAATGATTATCATTCGGAAAAGGCTAATGTGGTTGTAGATGCACTTAGTTGAAAACTATCATTGTTTGCACTTCGAGCGTTGAACGCTAATTTAGCTTTAAATTACGATGATTCTGTATTAGCAGATTTGAGGACTAAACCCTTGTTCTTCAATGAATTCGGGAGTTACAAAATGACAATCTTAAGTTGATAATGAAATGAAATTTGGTTTAGGGTAATTTGGCTATTGGATACAGTATTGGTTATGCTGATAAATTGTATTACCATGGTAGAATTTGTGTTCCGAATAATCTAGATTTGAAACATGATTTTCTATCTAAAGCTTATAGTAGTATGTATTTCATTCATCCTGGTAGTACAAAAATGTATTGTGATTTGAAATAGATGTACTGGTGGCTAGGTATGAAACGTGAGATTTGTGAGTTCTTAGCCAAATATTTTATTTGTTAGTTGGTAAAACTAGAGCATCAGGTACCCTCAGGATTATTACAGTCTGTTATGGTTCCTGAGTGGAAATAGGAGCAGGTCACGATGGATTTTGTATTTGGTTTGCCTATAAATTCGAAAAATAAAGATTTGATTTGGGTGATTGTTGATAGATTGACTAAATTGACACACTTTATTCCAGTCAGAACAAATTACCCACTTGAGAGGCTAGCGGAATTAAATGTGTTTGAGATTGTAAGATTACACGAAGTTCTAGCATATATTATTTCAGATCATGATCCCAAGTTTACATCGAGATTTTAGGGTAAACTTCACGAGGCTTTGGGTATTAAACACAATTTCAGTACAACATTTCATCCTCAGACTGACAGGTAATCAAAACGAGTAATATAGATTCTAGAAGACATGCTCCGATGTTGTATACTCAAGTTCGAGGGTAGTTGGGAAAAATATCTATCGTTAGCTGAATTACCTTATAATAACAATTATCAGTCCAGTATCAAAATGAAATTGTTTGAAGCTTTATATGGAAGAAAGTGTAAAACACCATTGTATTGGTCTAAATTGAGCGAATCCAAAATGTAGGAATTGATTTGATTCAAGAAACTGAAGACAAGGTTCGAATTATTTGAGACTGTTTGAAAGCTGCATCTGATCATCAGAAATTGTATGTAAATTTGAAAAGAAAAGATATAGAATGTGTTGTTTGCGATCGAGTATTCTTAAAAGATTCTCTGTGAAAGAAATAACTACAATTTGGCAGGAAATAAAAGTTGAGTCCAAGATTTATCGGGCCGTATGAGATTACTGAAAGAATCGGTCCTATTGATTACAAATTAGCTTTATTTCCGGAACTTGAGAAAATTCACAATGTGCTCTACGTTTCAATACGGAGATGGTACAGATCTAATCCTTCACACGTGATTCTTCATAGTGAAATTGAATTACAAACAGATTTGACGTATTCCAAAGAACCGATGAAAATTTTGGCTCGGGAAGTCAAAAAGCTTCGAAATAAACGAGTACCATTGGTAAAAGTCTTATGGCATTGACATGGTACTGAAGAGGCTACCTGGGAAACTGAGGAATTGATGAAACTACAGAATCCAAATTTATTCTCAGGTAACAATTTCGAGGACGAAATTTCCTAAGAGGCAGAGAGTTGTAACAGTTCATTTTTCAGTGGTGATGGAATAGTGGTTTTGGGACCAAAAATTTTCATTGTGTTAGTCCGTAAATATTCTTTATAGAATGTTTATAGAGTCATTAGAGTTGTATTAAAATTTGGTTAAGAAATTTAAATGTTTAGATAGCTAATTAAAGAAAAAGGACTAAATTGTAAAAGGCACAAAACTTAGTAGTTATTGTATTTCGATGATTTAATAGCTTAACTAACCTTGTTATAGGTTAGTGGACGGCAAAAGAACAAAATTAATTAATTAATTAGAGTATAATGGATGACAATTTTGTAATTAAATCAAATTAAAAAAGCATAATTAAAAGAAAATATAATCTTCTTCATTTTTCCATGGTTTTTCCAACAAGACCATCAAAGATTAAGTTTGAAGGTTCGGCTAGCTCACTCATTTGCATGAGTAAGTTTTTTATCCCTATTTTTAAAGAATTTTATGTTTTTGAGATTGTTACAAGTAGGTCCAACTAACTTGAACCTTTATTTTTGGATTTGTTAAAAATTTTAGAAGTTTTCATTGATAAATCTTGGTTGTTTTTATGATAATTATGTTTTTGAAGCTTTTATTGTGGTATTTAGTTGTTTTGTAAAGTGATTTTAGTTAGTTTTTAATTAAAGAATTAAATTGTTAAAATGTTAAAATCACGTGGTTAATTGGTGAATAAGAGGCATTTTGTGGACTGTTTAGAAGCCGTGAATATTCAACTCATATGATGAGTTTTTAGAAATGGTTAATTTGATGATTTTCGAGTTAAGGGACTAAATTGCATAAATTGTAAAAGTTAGAGGGAATTGTGTAATTAAAAATAAAAGGGTATAAATTGTATAATAAATTGGAATATGATTTGTAAGCTAATAATTGGGAAATTTTACGTTTTAGATAAAGACCCTGTTGATTTATGCAGAAAAGGCAAAATTATGGAATAGTCCCTAAACTTCTACAACTATTACAATTCAGTCCAGGTAAGTTCATTCGGTTTGTAATTTAATATCTATACGAATTGTATGATGATATGATCTGAAATAGTGGATATTAATTTTTCTATTGATGATGTAAAGTTGTTTGGAAAATGTTATTAAATTTCGGTACTTCGGTTGGATAAACGCGAGATAGAGTTCAATTGAATGATGGTGTGTTATATGGGGTTGGAGTGGAGATTGATGTGGTGTGCTTTATATATTTTTCTTGAGTATGCCAAGGTTCAGCATTTGTTGTGAACCCTCCTGTTATACTATCCTGTTCTGGCGTGTGATAGGGGTGGATGTATAGCTTACGGGTTAGGCACTTAGTGCCGAGGCATGTTATCGATTGGATTAGCTCTCATGAGCATTTGGAATGTTATTGGTTGGATTAGCTCTAATGAGCGTTTGGCGTGTTTCGATTGGACTACTTGTATACTCTTATCTGTAAATCATTCATCAGGTTGTAAATTATTGTATTATAACTTGTTTAATGACTTTGAATGGCATGACATGTACTTTACATCTTGAATTAACTCCATTGTGGACATTTATGTTTTCTGAAAATTATTATATGAGCTTTGAATTGAACTATGTAATTCACCGGTTTGCAATTATGGATGATTGGAAACATTTGTTGTTGAATTATATTTGATTAAATTTTTATATTTACTTTGGTAAGATTTATTATTTCTGTCTGTCGAACTTACTAAGCTTCAATAAGCTTACAGGTGTGATTTGCATTTTCTTGTAGATATGTTTTTGTGGGACGGAAGATAGGATCAGCACTGAAATCACACTATCCATTCGATTTTGGTAGTTTTTGAACATTTATTTTGGATTATATGGCATGTAATAAGTCGTTATGTCAATGACCTCGTTTGATTTGTATATATATAAAGCATTTAACTAGTTCATCTTTTGATCGATGCAGTCTTGTAATGTGACGGTAGTTGCACGATTACTAGGTTTGGTGGTGAAAATAGTTTATTTTGCGAAGTTGTGGTTAAGTTTTTGGTAAGCTTAGATAGGAATAAATATGGTACATATTTGATCTTAACTTGGTAAGTTATAAGGTTAGGTATTTAGATTAAAAAAATTGATAAGATTGTACGTTTGAACGGTTGAATGGTTGATGATTTATATTTTTGTATAAATGTGTATACTTGTGGTATCATTGAAGGTAAATTGGTTAGGCACTTAAGATGGTTGATTTAGCATGATTTGAGCATGTTTAATGGCGTTTTGGATAGGTTTAATGGTGGTAAATGGATTGCTTAGTGCCCAAGAAATCTTGAAATGGTAAACTTGAGTTTTAAGGAGCACATGGCCTGGGACACGGGTTACCACATGGCTGTGTGTTATATACGGCCTACGACATGAGTGTGTGTATCAAGTTAGTGAGTTACATGGCCTAACATATGGCCTATGACACTATCATGTGATCTAAGTCAGAGAGTTACACGATTAGAGACACGGGCTGTTACACGGCAGTGTGTCCCAACTTCGAATACTCACATGGCCTGGCCACACAACCATGTGTCCCATATTTTTTTGAAATTTTTCATATTTTCCCGAAATTTCATGACTTGTTTAAAATTAGTCCTTAAGGGTTTTAATATTATTTCTTTAGTCTCTTAAACTTGATTTAAGCCTCTTAAATGTAAGTTATTATTGTAATTCAATTACTTTATGGTATTTAAGAAATTATATTGTAATGATCATGATTTTACCTATTTATTTCTATTAACTTGCTGTAGCATTTTTGTAGCCTTGTTCTAGCGGCAAATATGAGTTAAGGGTGTTACAACTGTTATAAACACCATCCGAGTGAATGTTGGAGGAGGATTGAGACTTGCTTCAGATATGGGTCTACTAACCCTAGGATTAGTGAGTTCCTCATATGGTTGAGTCAGTGTGAGCTCTGGTTCAGGATTAGACTCAGCCTCAAAGGCTAGTTCTACAGGCCACTAGGGGTGATGGTCAGTTTAGGGAGGTAATGGAGGTGGTCGTGGTCAGAGGGCACCGGGCAGAGGTGCAATTCAGACTGAGGTGAGATAGCCAACTTCGTTTTACTTTTCAAGACATTGTGAGGATAGAGATGCAGACGATGTGATAGCTGGTACGTTTATTATGCATTCACATCCTTATTTTGCTTTGATTGATTGTGGTTCTACTTATTCATGTATTACTAGTTCTTTATAGGGTAATTTGGGTATTTTGGCTAAGGAAATTAGCAGTGAGATTTCTGTGATTAGTCTATTAGGAAGTTGTAATGGTCGGCGAGCATCGAGGTTTCCTCTATAACGTGATCTCTGCTTTAGTAGCCAGAAAGTTTGTTCGGAAAAGGTGTGATGCGTATTTGGATTATGTGCATGACATGAGTTTTGTGGGATCAGCTGTGGAGGGAATTCACACTATTAAGGATTGTTTAGATGTCTTTCCCGATGAGGTTTCAAGGTTACTGCTGAATAAGGAGGTGGAGTTCAGAATTAAGGTATTGCCTAGGACAACTCCAGTGTCCACCGCTCTTTACTGTATGGCATTGAATGAGCTAAAGGAGTCAAAATTACAGCTTCAGGAGGTTTTGGATAGGGGTTATATTCGACCTAGTGTGTACCCGTGGGGAGCACCAATCCTTTTTGTCAAAAAGAATGATGGATCTATGATAATGTGTATGGATTACCGCTAGTTAAACAAATTACTGGTAAAGAATAAATACCCACTTCTAAGGATTGATTATCTGTTTGATTAGTTTCATGGGGTGTTAGTTCCTTTGAAGATTGATATTCATTCTGGATATCATCAATTGAAGGTAAAATAGGCTGATATGCATAAGATTTCCTTCAGACCTCATTATGGGCATTATGATTTCCTTATCATGTCATTCGGTTTGACTAATGCTTCGGTTGCATTCATGGATTTCATGAACCAGGGTTTTTAGTCATAGCTGGATCAGTTAGTTGTAACGTGTATCGACGATATCATGGTATACTCTAAGACCGAGTATAAGCATGATGAGCATCTGGAAACACGAAAATATACACACTTTTTCATGCCTTTTTTAACTCAAATTCATGTAGTTTAGGTAAAATTCTTGTCGAAAAATATATAATAATTATAAAATAATTAAATTGCACTCAAATTGTTAACATGTTGAATTTTAATTAATTTTATATTAAATTTTAATTAATTTTGATTATTTTCGACAGATTTGCACAAAGGACGAAAAACAGCTCGGTAGACACTGCTAGAAGCGCAAAACCAAAAAGATATTTGAAGCATCAAGAAGAATTAATTTTTCAGCTTAAGACAGTCCAAATTATGTGTATTAATTCATAATATAATTAATTTTAATTTTAATCCAAATTAATTTGGGTTAAGTAAATTATTATTAATGAATTATGAAAAGGGCCCAATTGGGCTGAACCGATAAAACCGATCCAACCGAGCACTGGACAGCCCAAAACTGTCCCACATGCTAACCCAGTCATCTTGTTTGGCTGATTATTTGGCTTACAAAATAACCCTTGAAGACTCCTTTAATTTGCATTCAAATCCCTCCACTATTCATGCTTTTCAAGATTTGCCCCTACCTAAAAATAGCATGTTTGAAATCTTCAAACATGCCACATGTGTGCCCGGCCATGGAGGGAGTCTTTGGCTGCTGATTTTGGCTATTTTTAGCAGCCTTCTTAACCTATAAATACCCTATTGGCTGCTCACTTCAAACACATCTCAAAACTAATTCATTTCTTCACTTCTTTCTTACTTTTCTCTCTTCATTCCCTTACATTGTTCTTCATTACGACATTCATTGTTGAGTTCAAATGGAGACTTTCTATATTGGTCTCAATATTCATACTAGAATGATGGTGGATGCTTTCACAAATAGAGCCCTTCTTTCTAAGTCTTATAGCGATGCTTACAATGCTTACGAGATTATTGAAATAATTGCCAGCAATAACTATTAGTGGCCAACCAACCGAGCAGCCTCAGAAAGACGAGTGATAAACGCCAAATTATACATAGTTTTACCCCAAATACTTAGCATATTTATGGATGTTTACTACTAGATTTGTAGATTTTGGTGCTCTTAATCCGGTTATTTCATGTTTTGTACTCAGGAGAGCACCAAGAGTAAAAAAGAGCCAAAAACGAGCTAAAAAGGGACAAAATAGACCAAATCGAGAAGATCACACGGCCTAAGCCTTGCCACACGGGCTACTCGCACGCCCGTGTCCTTCGAAGGTGTCGACCAAGGCTCTCACGATTCACACAGCCTGGCCATTGACCCATACAGCCGTGTGCAATTTAACGGATCGAACACGGCCTGGCAAACACGTCACACGGCTGTGGCACACGGGCGTGTCCGTTTTCAAAGAGTTTTGTTTTACATGGAAAAGGGTACTTAGGGAGGAAGAAAGCCAATCCAAAGCCTATATAAACACCCCAAGTATGACCTAGAAAGGGACCTTTTACAGAACTTTTTTAGAATACAGAACCACACGCTAGGAATTACTTGAAGGAAGCCAGACAATCCATTCCAAAAGCCGGAGCTACTCCAAGACGGAAGATCTCTCTCAGAATTCCTTCGGGGGTTTTAGAGTTTTCTTTATGTTTTGTTATTTTCATAATTTTGAGATGTACTCTTATCTTATTATGAACTAAACCCCTTAGATACCTAAGGGGGTTGAAACCTATGATGAATCTTGTTATTATTATTTGAACTGTATGATAAATACTTGATTTGTTCTTAATTATGTGTTCTTAATGCTTGAGTTAATATTCCAGGTATTAATTCATGTTTGGATGTGCTTATGCAGAGGAGCAAAAGTCTCTGTCTAAGAGTAGATTTGGCATAATTAAGCGGAGTTGATTGAACGCCTAGAAATAGGGTTGCTAGATTTTATCAGATTAGGATGAAACCTAATATGGGAGTCAATAGAGTGATTTACTACTAGATTTTACCGGATTAGGGTGAAACCTAATATGGGAGTCAATAGAGTGATTTACTACTTCCCTAGGGGTTTTAATTAAGAAAGAAATTTTGATTAATTCAACTGAGGGTTAAATGTTATTAGTCTCGAAAGGGATAATAACATAGGTTAGGGAGTCTCACGGATCAAGTCAAGTGAATAAATCGTCCAGTTCAGAGTCAGATAACAAGTGAAATCTAGGTGGATTCCTCATTGGGTGTCGTCTTTATCAATTGCTTTCCTTCAAGTCTTTTTCCAAATTTTCTCTTTGCTTTAATTAAATTAGCTAATTAGTTTAGATAATTAGTTTAATAAACAATCCCTCTCTATTTCTAGGTTAGATAATAAAAAGATAGTTATTACTAGTACTTTTGGTTCCCTTGGGTACGATATCCCGGTCTTGCCATTACTATACTATTGTTCGATAGGTGCGCTTGCCTTTTCGTTGTGATAATAGTTAGTCTAGGTTTGATCTTCATTATAAATATTTATTACTTGTTACGAATCATGTGATCAACGAGCAGCAGGAGTACATGAAGCGGACACACTTACTTCTTTGGCAGCCCAGGTATTCTCTATGTCTTCTATGTTTAAGAACATAACTATTAATGGTTTCAATGGTAATCTACAGGTCAGCAACCGAACCAGTTCGAGGATATTTCTTGTAGATACTGTGGACATGGCCATTTCTTTAAAAATTGCCCATCGAATCATGTAACGCCCCCACACCCGAGACCGTCGCCGGAGTCGAGTATGAGGTGTTACTAAGCTTAGTTTAACATTTTTAGAACTTTGAATTATTTATTTCTACATTCACAGCTTTTAAGCTACTTGCGTCACAGTCACAAGAAAAATCATATCTCGAGTTACGAAACTCAAAATTAAGATCCGTAAATTTTCCTGAATCTAGACTCATAAAACTATCTACTAATTTTTTATAGAATTTTGGTTGGGCCAATTAGTACAGTTTATTAGTTAAAGTTACCCCTGTTTCAAGACTCGACTGGTCTGACCTCTGTTTACTACGAACCACATTTCTCTCTGTACAAAATTCATATGATTATGAGGTTTGTTTATACTAAAACTAGACTCAATAAGGATTCTGAGGATATAAAACACACCACCTAATTATATCTTTACAATTTATGGTGAATTTCTAAAGTAGGAACAGGGGATTCAGAAACTGCTATGACTCTGTTTCACTAAAATTAAAATATCTTCTAACATATACTTCCTTTACTTGTTTCATTTGTTTCATGTGAAACTAGACATAATAAGCTTCAATTTGATATGTATTTCACCACTAAATTCAATTTCTATGATTTTTAGTAAATTTTCAAACTCACATTAGTGTTGCTGCATGTATTCTGTTTATGGTAAATTTCATCCTTTTATGAGTTTTATGCACTAAGTATCTTAATAGTTTTCCTTAACATCAAACATAATCTAAACTAACCATTTTCATAATTTATCATTATCAAGCATTTCCTCAACCATTTCACAACCATACCATAAGATCATTTACACAAAATGGGTATATTGCTATACATGCCATACTTAAATTTACAAGCCATTTACCAAAAATCTTCTGGATAGTGTGGTGAGCCTTCGACCTATCCCGATTCCTGAGCTGGCTTGTCCAAAACTACAATGAGTAAGAAGGAGGGAGTAATCATAAATGCTTAGTAAGTTCATATGCAAATAATAAGTAACATAACAAACAGTTATACCAATCAACATTAGCATACATCACTAAAACACATATCACATTTTAATCATTCTTCATCATCTTATTACCTTATCGTGGTTGTATCAATACTCAACCCGAGGGTTAAATACATACCTGTCCAAAATATCCATTTCATATCACTTACCAATACGTCTCTTTACATCTCGAAATTTTCCTCCATTTGAGTAGAACTTTACCCGTTGAACACATCGGAATATAATTCGGATACGTGGATAACTTGCACATAAGTGCCACATATTCAATCAAGCAATCATGTAACCCGCCCATAAGCGAACTCGGACTCAACTCAACGTGCTCGGGCGTTCGCATCCATAAGTGAACTCGGACTCAACTCAACGAGCTCGGATGCCTAGTTACATCTCACGAACTCGGACTCAACTCAACGAGTTCGGACATTCGCATCCATAAGTGAACTCGGACTCAACTCAACGAGTTCGGATGCTCAACCATCCTAGTGACATGTCACTTGTATCCTAATCTATTCCTAAGGTTCAACGGGACCTTTTTCCTCGAACACTTATCCTTGCCGTCTTCCGTAGAATGCCGAAATCAATACTCGGTAACAATTATATTTAACAAGTAGTTCACATAATTTACATATTATTTGAAATTAACCACAAAGCATACATTTCATAATAAAATTCAGCATAACACATAATTAATATCAATAACTTAAAAATAACAATTATGCTACATTATTTACACATGAACTTACCTTGGTACCAAAATACAAAGATTTTGCAATTTAGTCCACAATCTTTTCTTTTCCTCGATTGAGGTCGATTCCACGTCTTTCTTGATCTAAAATAACACATTTAGCTTATTTAATACTCACATTATCAAATTAATCCTTAACTCAAATTTTGGCAAAATTACAATTTTACCCCTAAACTTTTGCATATTTACATTTTTGCCCCTAGGCTCTGGATTAAACTTTATTCCTTATTCTTATGTTTTACAACATGCTGATCACTTTTCTCTTCTATGGCAACATCAAATTCTCACTCTAACATGTACTTGTGACTATTAGGTATTTTTACCGATTAAGCCCTTTTACTCGTTTTTGCTTAAAATCGAGTAGTACAAGTTGTCTAACATAATTTAAAACTTCATATTCTATCATAAAACATCAAAATACACAAATTTCACCTATGGGTATTTTTCCAAATATAAACCCTAGGTTAAATTATTGCTAACATAAGCTTTATCGAGTTCTGGGATCTCAAAACGTAAAAATCATTAAAAGCGGGCTTGGAATCACTTACTATGGAGTTTGGAAGCTTGAAACAAACCCTAGCTATGGAGAACCCTTGAAATTTCGGCCTAATGAAGAAGATGGACAAAAATTGGCTTTTAATTTTGTTTTTAATTCATTTTAATAACTAAATGACCAAAATACCCTTACTACTAAACTTTCCAAAAATTCCTTCCATGTCCTAATTTTGTCCATTAACTTAAAATTGGTAAAATTGCTATTTAAGACCTCCTCATTAATATTCCAAAACAATTTCATACTAAAAACTTCTAAAATGCAAGTTTTGCAACTTATTCGATTTAGTCCCTACTTTCAATTTAAGCACTTTAGGCATAGAATTTCATCACGAAATTTTCACACAATCATGCAATCATATCATAAACATCAAAATCATTGTAAAATAATTATTTCTATCTCGGATTTGTGGTCACGAAACCACTATTCCGATTAAGCCCTAATTTAGGATATTACAAATCAAGAGTCAAAATATTACATGGAAAATCAAAATTGGAATGGTCTACAGTCAAATTCTTACAACTCTTCATGGAAAAATCATCCAATTTCTCTATAGAGTAATCAATGGGCAGACCATAGCGACTCTTTTATCATTTTGACCAAATTATCTGCCAAAATATTCTTAACGAGTGCAACAACCCACACCAACTAGATCTTCAAGTAATCTTGAGAATTTGCTGAAGGTGTACATAGCGAAGAATAATGAACTAATCCAAAGCCAAGCAGCAACATTGAGGAATTTAGGAAACCAAGTGGGACAGCTAGCTAATGAGCTCAGAAGTAAACCCCAAGGTATTTGGGCAAGTAATACAGAAAATCTGAGAAACACGGGGAAAGAGCATTGCAAAACGTTCACTTTACAAATTGGAAAGACATGGGAACCCAAAGCTATCGAGGTTGAAGATAAGCCTATTGTAGCTCAAGGCAAAGAGGAAGTTCAACTGAGAGTTGAAACTTCTGTATCACAGAAGTCATATTCAGTGATTCTTGATGATGTAAACTCTAAACCAGTTAGTTCTGATTATTTAACACCCTTGTCAGATGCAAAAAAGTTTCCATAGAAGAGTTGTCTAGTTAAAGCTAAGATTCCACCATTGCCATATCCTCAATGATTCTAGAAGCAGCAATGGGATACTCAGTTGAAAGAAATTTTTTATGATAAGGTGACTTTTAATGACTTCGATGCTGCTAAATCCCCAGATGTATTTGAAGAATGTTCTGCTATTTCCAAGATGGAATCGCTAGCTTTTACAAAGCTGGAGCTCAATTCTGTAGATGATCCATTAGAATGTATTCTGCTAGTGGATTCGCCAAGTTTTGATGATGAAGATGAGGAATGTTTGGCTTTGTTAGAAGATAAAATGAAGGGATTCATACAGGAAGTTCCACTGGAATCATTAGAGTTATTATATTAGGAGTACACACAACCAAAAGTGTTGATTGAAGAGCCAGTCAAATTGGAACTGAAGATTTTGCCTCTTCATTTGAAATATGATTATTTGGATTTATCTCCATTTTTACCTATCATGATTTTAATTGAGTTCACCAAGAATAAAAAAGAAGAGTCAATTGTTGTTTTGGAAAAGCACAAGAAGGGTGTCGGATGGATTATTGCAGATATTTGAGTCACGGGTTAGAGGATTTGTAGAAATTATAGGAAGTTAAACAAGGCCACCAGGAAAGATCATTCCAGCTTTTCTTTCCCTAATAAGATATTGGACAGCTTTGATGGGAAAGAATATGATTTCTTTCTAGATGGTTATAGTTGGTATGACAAATGGCCATTTGACACCACCATTGTCAATAATGATCCTGAATAAAATAGAAGGAGTTCTTTTCACTTTGTCTATCGTTAGTTTATATTTTTAGTTTTTTTTCTCATTTGAAAAAATGGTAGACTTAGATAAAATTTTCTTTTGTTCATTACATTAATTAAAACTCTGTATAAGAGATTGGGACTTAAGCGGGACCATCCGTAACCCCTCCAATCTTTCCTGGGAGTTTAATTTAATGTAATTTTTCAAAAAAAATATTTTTCTAAGTAGCCCAAAAAATTTTAAGTATTTGTTTTGTTAAATAAAGGGTCAACTTGTAACCCAAGCACTAATTTCTTTGAGTTTTTTTTAGCTTATTTTCAGTACAAGAGCTTAGGATCCAAAAAGGAGCTGCCATTGGGCTTAAGACACTACTAAGAAGGGAAATATTCAACCCATTTCTACACAAACCTATAGCCCTTACCTTGCTCCATCGCCACTCCCAAGCATCCCAATAGTGCATCTCACTTAACCCTTTAATGGTGTAGCCCTTAACTCCCTAAATCACCACCCTAAACACCTTCATCTGAAGTCACCAACTACCGCACCTAAACTATCCTTAAAACCGCCACCCTCTTCAACTCTAAACCTTACCCTCAGCTACTCACACACCTGCCCAAAACTGAAACCACCCTTAATAGATTTCCTAAGTTCGATTCTGAGAGTCCCTGTATCTAGCACCATCCTCAAAGTGAACAATTTTCTATAATGGATATGCTGCAATACATGTACTTGCAGAAACAAGATTATTGGAGATACTAAAAAATACGGGATGACTCGATTAGAAATGCATTTAAATATATATTTCATAACCCATTTGTTTTTGTGCCTGAATTTCTAGACTTTATACTTGAACCATGGACTCTAATGTCGAGGAAGGAAAAAGATGGGTCAAATTCTGAGGGATCTGCAAATAAATAAAAATGGGGGATCTTTGGTTTATTTCATTTTCTTTCCTAGTTTTTTTAATGTTTTAGGATTAGGTTCTATTAGGATTTTTATTTTTTGCATAATAAAACAAGAGGTGGAAATCATAAATAAAAATGAACAAGTTGTAAAGTACAAAGTACAAAGTGTGGCAATAAATATATACATGTCTAGGATTGGATCTAGAGAGAGCTTAGTACTTAGGCAGTCAAATTGACTTACCTCATCTTTTCTAGAATCCTACTTGGTGTATAGTATCTATTCACTTCTAACAATGAGGACATTGTTCATCTTAAGTAAGGGGGACCGAAAAATTGAAATTATTTCCTCTCAGAATAATTTTTTTCTTTTAATTATGATTATGATATATTTTGTTCAAAAATTTGAAATTTTGTTAAGTGTGCTAAACTTCAATATGAATAAAATTCTATTATTTCAATAATTGATATGTTGGCTAAATTATGACATAAATGTATTCTTAATAAAGCATGCAAATCATACCATAAAATTTTTTAGTTCCTTAGGAAATTTAGGCATGCATGAAAGTTTAAGTCTCTAGAATTGACTTAGTAGTTTCTTGAGGCGAAATCCTAGGAAGCATGGAATATTGAAAATGATTCAGACAACTTTTGTTTGGACCGTTTGAGCCTTTCAAGCCAACCTTGATGAAATTTTATCCCTTGAAACCCAACTTTGAGACTATATGGCCTAATTTTATTTGAACCCTTGCAATATTTAGCCATCACTTCTCTCTTAATTATCTTTAAATTGTCCAAACACTAGACTCAATACTATTTAAAATATTCTTTGAAAATAAGTTTGGGGGAGTTGAAAAGAAGTATCAAATGCTCAAAAAAATTGTAGCACATACAATAAAATGCTCGTGAAAAAAAAAGAAGAAAAAGAAAAGAAAAGAAAAGGAACAAAAAAAGAGAGCATATGTACTTGAAAGAAAATAGATGTACAAAAGAGCATGTGAAAGCAAAGTAAGTTGGTGTATTGAAGGCAATTATTCCGAAGGTCCGATTGAAACTGGATCTAG
The DNA here is from genome assembly GCF_025698485.1 of Gossypium arboreum. Classification (NCBI taxonomy): domain Eukaryota; kingdom Viridiplantae; phylum Streptophyta; class Magnoliopsida; order Malvales; family Malvaceae; genus Gossypium; species Gossypium arboreum. Next base: position 14,689,950 of record NC_069076.1, on the reverse strand, counting down.
GGTTTTTAGCCTAAATTTATCTATCTTTTACCTACCCTTAGCCTAGCCACGTGTAACACCCCTAACTCGTGACCGACGCCGGTGTCGGACACGAGGGGTTAACGAGACAAATCCTCTTAAAGTACCGACCAATTTGGCATTTCTGGACAGGCTGGAAAACTGCGTCACCGTCGCCTTAAAAATCATATCTCGAGTTCCAAAACTCGGAAACTGGTTTCGTAAATTTTCCCTGAATTTAGACTCATATACCCATCCATGTATTTATTTTTAGAATTTTTGGTTAGGCCAATTGGTACAGTTTATTAGTTAAAGTCACCCATGTTACAGGGATCGACTGCTCTGACCTCCGCGCGTTACAACTTGAATATCTTTCTGTACAGGGCTTTAATACTGGTGCCGTTTGTTTCTAATGAAACTAGACTCAAAATGGAATCTGTACATATAAGGCATGACTCCTAATTCTTTCTGGATAATTTATGGTAAATTTTCAAAGTCGCGACAGGGGACCCAGAAATCGTTCTGGCCCTGTCTCACGAGAACTTTAATATCTCCCAATATACTGCTCATATGGTCGTTTCGTTTCGTCCATATAAAAATAGATTCATCAAGGATCAGTTCCATAATTTACTCACTATTTAATTCTACTTCTACTATTTTTAGTGATTTTTCAATCTCATCTCACTGCTGCTGTCCGCAACAGTTACTGCAGTAGACTATGCCAATTTCATGAATTTTTCCTTGGCCTTAATCATCCATCATACATGACACAAATTATGGCCACCTTAACAAAATTTGAGTTTCTAAGACTCGTGGCTATAGGTTCTAACATCCCACTCGACGACCACATAGGCCATTTTCACATGGCTTAAAGTTTACAACCCACAATTCGACAAAATATAATAGCCTATACATGCCAAATGTTCTTCAACAACAAAAAAACAATACCACAAGATTTCAGCCGGTGTGATGACTTCAACGACGGTTCCGAGCACGCAACAATACGAGTCCAAGAGACCTAAAATGGGTGACAAGAAAACACCGAGTGAGTTTACAACTCAGTAAGTCATAAGCATTCGTCAATCCACTGATAAAGTTACTACTACATGTACAACAAATGAGGCTAGGTACTCGTCCATATCGAATCTATACCATAATACCTCGGACCTTTCGGTCCAATCTCGCACTAATTCATACATCCACATTTCATATTCTACACAACAAGATAATCAAGTATTTTTACACATTAACTCATTTTCCAGCACAACCATACAATTTCAATCATCACATAGATTTAAGGCTTACCAAATTCAACCCCAAGCATGAACGTATTACCTATTCGTCATGAGCTCAAGGTACTTACCGATCCGCTGTCCATACTCACTCGATGGAGACACACCTCCATATAATTGTTCGATTGGAGATATTTATATATATATATAGAGTACGCACACACATTGCTTAATACTCGATTTCGCACACTTAGTGCCATGCGATTTAAGCCCGCACACATAGTGCCATGCCCTTCGAGCTCGCACACTTAGTGCCATATATTTCCAGCATGCACACTTAGTGCCATATATTTCCAGCACGCACACTTAGTGCCAATCTCGTCACCGCATACACACGTATTGCCCAAGACACTTAGTGCCGAAAGCAAACTTTCTACACATTTCACTATTTCTTTTACATTCAACAATTGTCATCACTCCATACACATACATTTTCATTTATATATATATATCATCCCATTAAACACAATTGCATAAATTTTACAATCATTTAAGCAATATCAAATACGTGCTTAATGACTTACCTCGTGTTGGGTAAAATAGTTCCAAGTCGGCTACTCGATGACCTTCGTCTTTCCCTTGCTTGATTCTCCTTCTTTAACTCCTTGAGCTTAATCAATAAATCACTAGTTTAACCATCTTGCTAAACATTCATAATTCAACTACACATGCATATGTATGCTTGTATATTCGCAACTATTCTTACTAATCGCCCATTTGGTCGATTATACACCTAACCGAATATGCACCAAAAACTTGATTCAACATTACCTACATACTCACTTTAATGGCGAATATATATATATGTACAATGTCAACTAACATCTTTTAATCACCTAATTTCATCTCATGAACATTTAATCAAATTTTCCCAATCTAGCATATATTTTCACATCCATTTGTAACATCATGTACAAACACATATACACATATATCAAAACACAAATTTTTACCTATCATGCAACAAGCATAAATCGCACTTATGAGCATGCCATGGCGAATACATCCCACACCATCCCCTTTCAATTTTTGGTCATGGTTAAACAAAGAAAACTCCATGTCTTACTCAAGAATGCTAAAAGAAATTTCAAGAGTAGTCAATCCATCATTACATGTATCATCAACAAGCTTCACATTTAGCATGCAATGACTTTAACACAATATCAACCTTGGCCAAATACCATTTCCATGGCATAACAAGGATTTGAACCATGGGCTAACATGAACATCAAGTTAGTAACTAAAACATGCATGAATCTCATGACACAACCTCAAACATACCTTAATCTTGACACAAGTATGACCAAATCTCCTTCTAGTTCTCTTCTAAACCAAGCATGAAGCAAAATCCTTCCTTTTTCCCTTAGTATTTTCAGCCAAGATTTTGAGAATGGATGAACAATTTTTTTTTTCCTTTCTTTTTCCTCTACTCACGGCAACAAGGGGGGGGGCATCCATGCTCATTTTTTTTTCCATTTCTTTATTTTTTTCTACATAATCCACTAACTAAACATGTTGGAAACATGTTCCCTTGCCCATATTCTTGTCATGGCCGGCCACTCACCTTAGGAAGTGGGTTATTTGACATGCAAGGACAACTATTTTCCCACATGTATTAATAGGCCACCTTACAATTGCCTAGCACATTTCTAAATTTTCTCACATAAGTCCTATTTGATAAAAATTCACTTACTATTAACAAAATCCAAACACGAAATTTTCACACATGCATATATACATATAATGAGCATCAATTATGATGGTTAATTATTATTATGACTCGGTTTGGTGGTCCCGAACCCACTTTCCGACTAGGGTCGATTTAGGGATGTCACACCACGTTACAAAATTTTTAAAGACCTATTGATTCAAGTTTCTATGCTACCTACATCAGTGGAGAGAAATTGCTATGTTCAACATATGAAGGCATAAGTTAAACTTAATGATTGCAGCTTAATCTTGAATAAGGGAATAAAATCAAATTGGTAGGGATTTAACATGTCTTTATTTGGAATCATTTAGTCTATTTTTGCTGTAATAAGAAAGATTGAGATTAATATTAATTATATGCATACTTAAGTAGCGTAAATCTCAAAATTCTTATTCTTGAACATAAGATACTAAAATCATAATTTTGGGAAGAATGTTGTTCTGAAGGAATTTTTCAAAGGTGTTTCTGAGAAATTCTTTTCAAATTTTTGCCTTACTCAAGACGAGCAATGAATTAAGTTTAGGGGTGTGGAAACACGAAAATATACACACTTTTTCATGCCTTTTTTAACTCAAATTCATGTAGTTTCGGTAAAATTCTTGTTGAAAAAATATAATAATTATAAAATAATTAAATTGCACTCAAATGATGAACATGTTGAGTTTTAATTAATTTTATTTCAAATTTTGATTGATTTTGATTATTTTCGATAGATTTGCACAAAGGACGAAAAACAGCTCAATTGTAATAGCCCGTTTTCAGTGAAATCTGAATAGTAGTTTTGAGCCCACAAATCTGAGGTCAAAATATTTATTTTATTTTATTTTTAGGTCCACAACATGTTAGTAGTGTTGTATAGAAATTTCGCTAAGAAATTTAATAGTTTGCATGCTTAATTTGGTAAAAAGACTAAATTGCATAAGGTGCAAAATTAGAGTTCTATAAGTAAAAGGTGTCAAATTGCTATGAATTTTGAATGTGAGTGGCCTTAAATGGTATTTATACCATTAATATAATTAGTGGAAAAATATGGCCATTAAATTAAGTGATTTGGATGTTAATTAATAAGGTTAAAAATGTAAATCAATAAAATAACTTAATTAAAATATAGAAAAAAGAAGTATCATCTTCCTAAATGAAGATGACCACTGAAATTAGGGCATAAGAAAGCCATAGCCAAGTTTAATCATTCGGCCATCTCTCTCTTTGTGCATGTAAGTGCATTTTTCATCTGTTTTTAATGATTTCTATGTTTTTGGATTCGTTGTAGCTTAATCTAGCTAGCCCAGAGACTAATTTGCAAAATTGTTAAAAGTATAGGGTTTTACCATTGATGAATGTGTATTTTTTTTTTTAAGTTTAATGGTGGAAAATGAATGGTTGTTGTTAGATAAACAAGTTTCGTAAAGTGATTTTTGTTGAAAATGACAAATGGGGATTTATTTGTAAAATATGAAAATTATGTGGTAAATGTGTGAAAAAATGAAAATTTTGGGCTGTTATGAGTCTATATAGAATTCGGCTATTATGGGTTGAAATGGAATTGCAGGAATTTTTCATTTTTATGAGCTAGGGACTAAATTGTAAATAAGTTAAAATATTAAGGGTAAAAGTGTAAATTTGCAAAAATATGTATTTTGGGCTGAATTGAATAGAATGAATACTAAATGAATTGAATTTGATTATTTAGATCAAGTTAAGCCTCGTACAGATCTAGATCGAGGGAAGGATAAAGTATTGGACTAATCGGTCCTATTCCGTCGTTTTTGTGGTCGAGGTAAGTTCGTATGTTTAATAAGCATTAAATTATATGTATTTGAATAACTTTTGTTTGGATATGAGAAATGTTTGAGAAATATATGAATGTTTAAGTGATAAGTCCAGTAATGCTTTATAACCTTATTCCACCAATAGATACGGGTTAGGAGTGTTACATTTATTGGTATCAGAGCTACGGTTTAGTCGATTCACAGACTAATGTAGCGTGTGTGAGTCTAGCTATACATGCCATATTTAACCTGTGATAGTGTGATATCTCCTTACAGGTTTAAATTATGTTTTCATATAGTAATGGATCCCAATCGAGAAGTTGCTGATAATGTAGAAAGTAATGCGCCAGCCTCCATTCACGGAGCAGCACCGTCTGAATCGAGACCTGTATCTGAGAGTCATGGAGGAGAGGCCAAGGAAGCCTTCTTCTAAATCATGAATGAGTGGTTTTCTGAGTTTGTCTGAATGAATCCGGCTACTCAGCAACCTCCACCCACATCTATTCCCCAACCAGTTCCCGTAGCTCCTCAAGGTTTGGAACCTTTATGTATGAATAAGCCGCCTGTTGATAAAATTCAAAAGCACGGGGCTGAAGAGTTTAGAGCTACTGTTGATGACGATCCTGAAAGAGCCTAGTTTTGGCTTGAGAATACAATTAGAGTTTTTGATGAACTGTCTCGTACGCCAACAGAATGTATTAAATGTGACGTATCACTTCTGAGAGATACTACATACTAGTGATGGAACACTTTAATATCGGTGGTACTGAGAGAACAGGTCACTTGGTAATTCTTTCAAACTGAGTTCTGAAATAAATATATTAGTTAGGGGTTTCTTGATCAAAAGCACAAAGAATTTCTAGAATTGAAACAGGGTTAAATGACCATAACCGAGTACGAAAGAGAATTCATGAGACTAATTAAGTATGCTCGAGAATGCGTCTCCACTAAAGAAATCATGTATAAACAATTTGAAGACGGGTTGAATAAAGACATTAAGCTTCTAGTCGGGATTCTTGAACTGAAAGATTTGTTGTTTTGGTCAATAGAGCTTGCAAAGCCGATGAGCTTAACAAAGAAAAGAGAAAAGGTAATTTTGAGGCTAGAGATTTGAGAAAGAGGTCAATGAGTAAACCCTATCATTCCTCTTCAAAGAAATTAAGAGATTATTATAACCGTTCGACAACTTCAATGGGGTATTCTAATAGAGATCGTGGGAGGCAACACACGATTCTAAAAGCTCAAGTCACTTTAGTATCGAGCATTGGTAGTGTTAAAAATAACAAACCTAAGTGTCAACAGTGTGGAAGACAACATTTGGGAGACTGTTGGATGAATAATAAAGCCTGTTTTAGATGTGGCTCGCAAGATCATTTTATTCGAGATTGTCCTCAGTTACTTGAGAAAGATAAATTTATGAATACAAAGCCGAGTAATAGAGCTGCCAAAGAGAGACCACCTCAAAATACTGGAAATGTGACTAGTAGCAAAGGTACGACAAAGGATTCTATTCTAAGATTTGAGGCTCAAGTGCCAGCCAGAGCCTACGTTATTCCCATTTGTGAGGATACATCGTCACCATACTATTGAGTTGAAATGTCAGAATAGTGAAATTCTTTGTATTGAATCTAATGAGTCGAGTGGGTTGCCTGTTGTGATATCGATGATGCTAGCACAGAAATATGCGATGAAAGATTGCGATGCTTACCTTGCAAATGTACTTGATACAAAAGTGTCTGAATCGAAGATTGAATCGATGCTAGTGGTTTATGAATATCCAGATGTGTTTCCAGAAGAGTTAATAGAATTGAAAGAATTGAAAGATCGGTTGCAAGAGTTAACAAATAGAGGTTTTACATGACCTAGTTTTTCGCCCTGGGGTGCACCAGTTCTGTTCATAAAGAAGAAAGATGGATCAATGATACCATGTATCGATTATAGATAGCTAAACAAGATTACGATTAAGAATAAGCATCCTTTGCCGAGAATTGATGATTTGTTCAATCAGTTGAAAGAAGCAACAGTATTTTCAAAGATTGATCTGAGATCTGGTTATTATCAGTTGTGGGTTAAGGATGCGGATGTGCCAAAAACTGCATTCAGAACCAGGTACGGGCATTATGAATTTCTTGTTATGCCGTTTGGATTAACTAACGCTCCTACAGTTTTTATGGATTTAATATATAGAACTTTCAGACCATATTTAGACAGATTTGTAGCTGTATTCATTGATGACATTCTGGTCTATTCTCGAGATGAATCTGAACACACTAAGAATTTGAGGATTGTGTTACAAACATTAAGAGATAAGCAACTATTTGTTAAATTCAGTAAATGCAAGTTTTCGCTCCGAGAAGTTGGATTTATTGGATACATTGTTTTGGCAGAAGGCATCAGAGTTGATCCAAGCAAGATTTCAGCAGTTGTTGACTGGAAACCACCAAGAAACGTATTTGAGGTCAGAAGTTTTTTGGGATTAGCTGGCTATTATAGGAGTTTTTTAAAAGGATTCTTGATTATTGCTACACTGATGACTCGATTGTTACAAATAGATGTGAAGTTTGAGTGGTCTGAAAAATGTCAACAGAGTTTTGATCAGTTGGAAGCACTGTTAACCGAAGCACCAGTTTTAGTTCAGCCTGAGTCAGGAAAAGAATTTTTGATTTTTAGTGATACGTCATGAACGGTTTGGGATGTTTTTTAATGTAATAATGCAAAGTGATAACTTATGCTTCTAGACAGTTAAAATTGCATGAAAAGAATTATCCGACACACGACTTAGAGTTGCCCGCTATTGTTTTTGCATTGAAAATTTGGCAACATTATTTGTACGGTGAAAAGTGCCACATATTTACTGACCACAAGAGTTTGAAGTATCTAATGTCTCATAAAGATTTGAATTTGCGACAACGAAGATGGCTCAAATTATTGAAAGATTATGAGTTAGTGATTGATTACCACCCAGGAAAAGCGAATGTAGTTGCGGATGCTCTGAGTAGAAAATCTTTGTTTACTTTGAGAGCGATGAATACATGATTAATATTGTCTAATGATAGTTTGATTTTAGCTGAGTTAAAAGCTAAATCAGTATTTCTCCAACAAATCTATGAAGCTCAGAAATGTGACAATGAATTGCAAGCTAAAAGAGTACACGAGTTGACTACTGATTCAGAATATCAGATTGGATCCGATGATTGTTTGTTGTTCCATGGTAGAGTTTGTGTGTCGAGGAATCTCGAGCTTACTTAAAAAATTTTACACAAAGCACATAGTGGTTGCTTATCTATTCATCCGGGGAGTAATAAGATGTACAATGATCTAAAATAGTTGTATTGGTGGTTAGGTATGAAACGAGATATTTCTAACTTTGTGGCCAAATTTCTGATTTGTCAACAAGTCAAAGCCAAAAATCAAGTGCCCTCGAGACTATTATAGGCAGTGATGATACCCGAGTGGAAATAGGATAGAGTTACGATGGATTTTGTATAGGGGTTATCCCTATATCCGAAAAAAAAGATGCTATATGGGTTGTTGTTGATCGTTTGAAGAAATTTGTACATTTCATTCTAGTACGTATAGATTTTTCACTTGATAGATTAGCTGAATTGTACATCTCTGAGATTGTCAGATTGCACGGAGTGCCAGTTTCTATTATTTTGGATAGAGATCCGATGTTTACATCACAACTTTGGAAGAAATTACAAGAGGGGTCGGGTACACGGTTGCATTTTAGTACCGTATTTCATCCTCAAACAGATGGTCAATCCGAGAGAGTGATTTAGATTCTCAAAGATATGCTTCTTTGCTGTGTTTTAGAGTTTAAGGGCAACTGGAAAAAATATCTACCATTGGTTAAGTTTGCATATAATAATAGTTATTAGTCGAGCATAAAGATGGCACCGTATGAAGCTTTCTATGGTCGTAAATGCTGAACTCTGTTGTACTGGACTGAGCTTAATGAGAAAAAGATTCACGGGGTTGATTTGATCAGAGAGACTGAAGAGAAAGTGAAAGTAATTCATGATAGTTTGAAAGCAGCTTCAGATCAACAGAAATCGTATGCAGATTTGAAACGTAAAGATATTGAATTTCAAATTGGCGACAGAGTATTTTTGAAAGTATCACGGTGGAAGAAGATTCTTCGATTTGGTCGCAAAGGAAAATTGAGTCCCCGATTTATTGGACCGTACAAGATTATCAAGAGGATAGGGCCAATGGCATATCGGCTAGCTTTACAGTCAGAATTAGAAAAAATGCATTAATGTATTTCATGTATCCATGTTACGATGGTATAGATCAGATCCTTCGCATATAATTTCTCCAGCAGAAGTTGAAATTCAGCCAAATATGTCGTATAATGAAGAATCGATCAGAATTTTGGCCTGAGAGATTAAAGAATTAAGAAACAAAAGCAGAGCTTTAGTGAAGGTACTTTGGCAACATCATGGTGCCAAAGAGGCTACGTAGGAAATCGAGGAAGCTATGAGGAAACAGCACCCTAACCTATTTTCTGGTAAGATTTTCAGGGACGAAAATCCCTAAGGGGGATAGTTGTAATAGCCCGTTTTTAGTGAAATCGAAATAGTGATTTCGGGACCATAAATTTGAGGTCAAAATACTTATTTTATTATTATTTTGATGTCTACAGCATGTTAGTAGGGTCATATAGAAATTTCGCTAAGAAATTTAATCGTTTGCATGCTTAATTTGGTAAAAAGACTAAATTGCATAAGGTGCAAAATTAGAGTTCTATAAGTAAAAGATGTCAAATTGCTATGAATTTTGAATATGAGTGGCCTTAAATGGTAATTATACCATTAATATAATTAGTGGACAAATACGGCCATTAAATTAAGTGATTTGGATGTTAATTAATAAGGTTAAAAATGTAAATCAATAAAATAACTTAATTAAAATATAGAAAAAAGAAGTATCATCTTCTTAAATAAAGATGACCACTGAAATTAGGGCATAAAGAAGCCATAACCAAGCTTAAACATTCGGCCATCTCTCTCCTTATGCATGTAAGTGCATTTTTCATCCATTTTTAATGATTTCTTTGTTGTTGAGGTTGTTGTAGCTTAATCTAGCTAGCCCAGGGACTAATTTGCAAAATTGTTAAAAATATAGGGTTTTACCATTGATGAATGTGTATGTGTTTTGAAGTTTAATGGTGGAAAATGAATGGTTGTTGTTAGATAAACAAGTTTCGTAAAGTGATTTTTGTTGAAAATGACAAATAGGGATTTATTTGTAAAATGTGAAAATTATATGGTAAATGTGTGAAATAATGAAAATTTTCGGTTGTTATGAGTCTATATAGAATTCGGCTATTATGGGTTGAAATGGAATTGCATGAATTTTTCTTTTTATGAGCTAGGGACAAATTAAATTGTAAATAAGTTAAAATATTAAGGGTAAAAGTGTAAATTTGCAAAATAGGTATTTTGGGTTGAATTCAATAGAATGAATACTAAATGGATTGAATTTGATTATTTAGATCAATTTAAGCCTCGTATGGATCTAGATCGAGGGAGTGATAAAGTATTAGACTAGTCGGTCTTATTCCGTCGTTTTTGTGATCGAGGTAAGTTCGTATGTTTAATAAGCATTAAATTATATGTATTTGAATAACTTTTGTTTGGATATGAGAAATTTTTGAGAAATGTATGAATGTTTAAGCGATAAGTCCGGTAATGCTCTATAACCCTATTTCATCGATAGATACGATTTAGGGTGTTACACCGGTAGATACTACTAGAAGCGCAAAACCGAGAAGCAATTTTGAAGCATCAAGGCAAATTAATTTTTCAGCCTAAGACGGTCAAATTATGTGTATTAATTCATAATATAATTAATTTTAATTTTAATCCAATTTAATTTGGGTTAAATAAATTATTATTAATTAATTATGAAAATGGGCCCAGTTGAGCTGAACCGAGAAAACCAATCCAACCGAGCACTGGACAGCCCAAAATCGTCCCATATGCTGACATAATCAGCTTGTTTGGCTGATTATTTGGCTTGGAAAATAGCCTTTGAAGACTCCTTCAATTTGCATTCAAACCCTTCCACTATTCATGCCTTTCAAGATTTGCCCCTACCTAAAAATAGCATGTTTGAAATCTTCAAACATGCTACATGTGTAGCCGGCCATGGGGGAGTCTTTGCCTACTAATTTTGGCTCTTTTTAGCAGCCTTCTCAACCTATAAATACCCTATTGGCTGCTCACTTTAAACGTATCTTAAAACCCATTCATTTCTTCATTTCTCTCTCACTTTTCTCTCTTCATTCCTTTCCATTGTTCTTCATTTTCTTCCCCTATTCCTTTTCCGATTTCAACTCTTGAAAAAGATTCATTCATCCACCATTTGAAGCAGCATTCAGGTGTTCGTGGAAACCTCGGTTCAACAAGAACAAGCGGAGTAGGATGAGCAAAGGAAACTAGTCAAGCCCCGGAGAAACACCGGATTTGATTCTTGTTCCCTATCCTTTTAATTTTTCTATTGTTATTATGAATATTTGTGATGTTGATATGTTTAATTTAATTAATATGGCTTAAATTTAATTCGTGAGGTAACTAATGTTATTTAAACGGATTGAAATTGTAATTAATTAACATGATATTTAATCAGTGCATGTTTAATCATCTAAGGTAGCTGAGGGTTAAATTAGAAATGGTATCTAACGATACATTAGCCTTGCATAACTTACAAGATTAGTGTGATTAAACTGTTTCAAGGTAGAAATACATTGTTACCTCCCGTAATCCTTTATGTGCTTATGAGATTGAATTAATTGTTTGAATTGGCATAGAGATATGTACAAGAGATTATTCTAATTTCATAAGTATGTATGTGCATTAACACATTTGCTTATTAAAATTTGTTTAATCGGTTGAATTGACGTAGAGATATAGTCAAGAGATAAATGGATTTTGGCAGGTAAGTATGTTCATAAGTTAGCAAATTACCAAGTTTCCGTGAATTTATTCATAACAACATAAACGTGAGTTTAATAATTCTAAGTTAAGAAATGTAATTAATCTAACACAATTATGTCGTCTTGATCAAAATCATCTTTTGAAATCGTGCATTGGATCTTTTATTTTATTTTTATTTATTTTACTTAGTTAAAATCCTAGTTTTTAATCACCTCCTCAAATCAAAATATTTTTCTTCACCAATTAATTTTAATTGCATTCATAAATAATTCTTTTCACAGTCCCTGTGGGTACGATAACTTGACATTTACTTGTCACTTTATTACTTGTTGTGATTATGTACACTTGCACATTTCCATCGTTCCAACATCTTACAGTGGTTCTTCAGATTCTTCGTGAGAAAGAGCTCTGTGGTAAGTTGAGTAAGTGCAAATTCTAGTTAAATAAGGTTATGTTTCTAGGGCATGTGGTTTCTGCTGAGGGGATTCGAGTGGACCGTAAAAAGATAGAGGTTATTCTAGATTGGAAATAGCCTAGGAATGTGACTAAGCTTTGGAGTTTCCTTATATTAGCGGGTAACTATCAGAGGTTTGTCAAGGGATTATCATTGATAATAGCTCCCTTGACTAAGCTGTCACGTAAGAATGCTCCATTTGTGTGGGCTGATGAGCAGCAATTGAGCTTTGAAAAGCTCAAGTCTATTCTGACTCAGGCACCTACTCTGATTCAGCCTAAATCTGGGAAATATTTCGTTTTGTGTAATGATTTGTCTCATACCAATTTGGGTTGTGTTCTGATGCAAGAGGGTAACATGGTAGCATATGCATTTAGACAATTTAAGCAACATAGGGGTAATTACCCGACATACGAGATCGAGCTTGTCGTAGTTGTCTTTGCTTTTAAGATTTGGAGGCATTACCTATATGGTGAAAGGTATATCATCTACACTGGTCACAAGAGCCTTAAGTAGCTCCTCACTCAAAAGGAGTTGAATCTTAGGCAGTGCGTTGGACCGAGTTGCTTAAGGACTATGATTGCACAATAAAGTATCATCTTGGTAAGGCCAATGTGATTGCAGATGCTCTTAGTTGAAAATCTATGTCTGAGTTGAGGGCAATGTTTTCTTGTAACACCTTAAACCGGGCTTAGACGTTAAGGTCGGTTATGAATGTTATAACATTCGTAAAAACATTGTCGATTAACTTATGTGAAAACTTAGTTTTATTTTCAGAGTAATAAAGTTATTTAATTTATCAAAAACACAAGTATTTAGAAGATTGTGTGTGAAAACATTAAGGCAAACATTTTTTATTAATTTTATAAAAACAATCCTGAATGTTTAACCGATTGAGTTGTAAAATGTCATAATTAATTTCAAAACCTTGCAGCAGAAAAATACTTTAAAAATTCTTATATCTTAAAATCTTAAAGTTCCATCAGTTATGTCGTCTTAGGTGTGTTTACTTGTTGTAAATAATATGTCCGCAAAAACAAATACCAAAAACCAAAAATTAATGTTCCAAAACAAATTAAAATCTGAAAGACCATAAAGTTCAAAATTAAAATCCAAAACATACTTATACCAAATTGTGTGAACCAAGCTCTGAAATCACCGCCAAGTCCTAAGTCTGAAGGTTACCTGAAATGAATTAAATAAACATGTAAGCTAACATCCTAGTGTGTGAATCAACGTACAAATAGTATATACTTATAACAAACACGGATGTATATACCATCACAAAAATTTTACTTATAATATACACAATACTAGAAACATATGTCAGATCATAATATCATATTTTCATAATCATATATCAAGACGGAATTCTTAATTTTAGAAAAAAAAATCTCAAGCACATTTCGCTACACACTAGCTTCTTCCAACCAATCACACCAAATAGGATTACAAGAGTTCATCCATCCAATCACACTGGGTCATGGTGGTATGCTGCTCATAGTAGTGCAGCTGAGCTGCCAGACACATATTGCGGTTTAACCGTCAAAATTGTAGTATTACTACTAAAAAACTCTTCCTCTATCAAATCAAAACCCACCCCAATGCATATGTAAAATCACGTTAACATACATGCCATATAGGTTGTATGGCATGCATACATAAAGAGATATAATATGGAGTGTAACACAACACATAACTTATACATATCATAGCATATCATATTATTTATACTAACAGTTAAACCGCAATATATTTTCAGAGTTATCGAAACACAAATCGTATATATTAGTTTTTCACCTACCTTAACCATAACACGTACTAACACATCTTGACAGATGTCACATTTCAATTCTTATTTAACCCAAACAGACCCCACCGAAGGTCTAATTATGCACTTTTAGGTCAAACGGGCCTAAGTGGAAAATTTCTGAAAAATGGGCTCACACAATGCAACTGGCCAGCCCGTGTGGCCCACATGGCCTCACACATGCCCATATGGCCCACACCACCCAAATAGCTCAGATTGTGTGGTCCACACGGCCGTGTGACAGAACAATTTCAAAAATAGTCTCTTTTTTCATGTTTTTTTGAGTTTCAATCGATGTTTCGGGTTAGAATCACACATTTCATGGCAGATTTAATTGATCACACAAATGGAACTCCCGAATCCTAAAATCATTCATCAAATTACACTAATTAACCATCGAAAAATCATCCAAAATAACATCCTTAAATCAAAATTTCAATCCCTAAAACGTAGTTCATGCACTTATTTTTCCGAAACAATGTCAAAAACCATATCTACTCTGCTAAAGGGTTTTGATTTTCTCCCCTTTCAACTAATCAAGAACCAAAAAAAAAAACTTAACACAATAAAGACGAGACTAAACATAAGCATCTCATAACTTTCCCTAAAAAATGAGTTAAATCTAAAAACCAACAAAAAAATCGATGTTACTTGCCCTTACTTGGATTTACAGTCACGAAAAAAGTCAAAAAGATAATTCCTTAGTAACTTAATAGCAGCAAAACAAAACAAAAAGAAAGAAAAAAGAAATTCAAGAAGAAAGGAAAAGAAAAAAACAAAAGAAATGTGAAATAGAGGAGTGGGGGTGATGGATAGTAAAAAGGGGAATGGTTTAAGGGATTAATTCAACTATCTACATCCCACTAAATCACACTAATTAACCACCCATCTGATTTCCTCTGAGTTCAAAACCAAAAATAATTTCCACTTTGCACACATAGGGACTTGAACATAAGATCAAAGGGTAAGCTAAAGCCATACCACTGAATTAGCAAGCTCATTCTTGTCCTCAATTGAACGAAAATAATATATAAATCAGATGTTCAAAGACAAGGATTTTAGGAAAAATACAGGACAAAAAATATGAACCCAAAACCTCTCACACCCAAGCACAACACCTAACCACTGAACCAAATTAATTCACTTGAAAAAATTTTCACAATCTTAACTAAAAATCAGGATGTGCTTACTCTTGATTTCACTAACCCAATTTCTTCTAACCCGATTTTCAGGATGTGACATTGCTCGCCTATGTTTGTGTTGATGATGGTGGGATTCTGGCCGAGTTGCAAATTAAACCAACTTGGTTGAATGAGATTAAGAATAAATAGCTTATGTATGAGTCTTTGATCAGTTGGGTTCAGTAGATTGATGAGGGTAAAACTTCAAATTTTGGGTTTAATAGCAATAGTGTTTCCGATGTCGTATTTTTGTGCCAAGAAATATGGATTTGAGGAGATCCATTATACGGAAAGTGCATAGTAGCCTCTATGTTATGCATCCTAGTGGTAATAAGATGTACCATGACCTCCAAGAGTTGTACTGGTGGCTTAGGTTGAAATGTGAGGTAATCAATTTTGTGTCTCATTGTCTGACGTGCCAGCAAGTTAAAACTAAGCACTAACTTCCTCTTGATTTACTTCAACCTATTAAGATTCCATTGTGGAAATGGGAATGGGTAACTATGGACTTCGTTACATCAGCTCAATCGATAGCTCGAGCTATTCAATCTCGAGCTCTGTGGAAACTTAGAAATATATAGACTTTTTTGAATTTTTTAACTAACAATTTTGACAAATTCCAAACCCTTTTTAGCATATTTTTGTAATTTCATTACAAAATATCTTAATTGAACATATTAGAGACAAGTTTCTATTTTAACTATTTTCTTGCTAAATTTACAAAATGATGTCAATTTTCAGTAATTTTACACAACAGAAGAAAAACCAAGCTTGGAGGCACCTTGAAAAGATTAAATTACTAAAGCTTCTTTCAAAACATTTTCCATACATGAGAAAGCTAATATCTAAATAGCCATGGAAACTCAAATTAGCATTTTTGGACTCTCCAAAAAATTCATTTGATCTAATTAAAAATTGGGTTGATGAAATTTACAGTATGATGCAAAAGAGGAGGCCTAAAGTGTCTAATTAAAGGGGAAAGAATTATCAGCTCGAGAGCAGCCCAAAACCGTCTAAATAATTTCCCAAATCAGCATCCAAAGCTGATTAAAAATAATTGCAAAACAACCCCTAGTCTTCTACATAAAGTTGTTCCAACCCCTATTTTTCAAGCCTTTGGTTTTTAAGCACAGTTATTTTTAGCAAAACCATTCAAACTCCTACTCCTACAATCAAGGGCCAGCCATGGGAGGAGAAAATCAAGGCTCTCCTATGCTATTTTTAGTTGTTCTATGCTATTATAAATAGTCACCCTCTTTGCCTTTCATTGATCAAACAATTTACTCACCTCTCATCCATTTCCCTCATTCTCTCTTCTCCCATTTGCTATCTTATTTTTTTTCTTTCCCATTTTCGATTGCTTCCCTCTTGAAAAAGAGCTCTGCAAGTCCTTGGAGCAATAACATTTAACGTCTTGGAGGCTTCTGGTCAACAGAACAAAGCAGAAGGAAGAAAGGGGACGCACACTAGTCTAACTTGGGAGAAACACCAGATTTTTTTCTAGTTCCTTTCTCTTTATTCTTTTTAAATTGTTTTGAGACAATGAACATGTTTTCTAAATGTTTTGATGCTTTCAATTTAATTAAAATGACTTAAATTGTGTTTGTGTTAAATTGATTGCATTATGCTCGCTTAAAATGATATAAATTATGTCTAGTTAACGGTCCAAAAAAAATTTTATGTCTAGTTAACAAAAAACAAAGTTGTCATGAAATTATTCGTAACATCATGAATATTGTTTTACTTCTAAATTAAAAAAAAAGAGATTAATCTAACACATTTATATCATATCGATTAAACTCCTTAAAATCTTGCTTTTATCTTGTGTTTTCAACTTAGTTTAATTTATTACTTAGTTAATTTTTGCTGCTTAAGTCTTAATTTTTCACAAAGAATTGTACATACAATTCCTTTTATGTTTCTGCTTTTAACAAAAAAAAATTTACAAAGATATTTTTATCTCAAAAGTACTTTTGAAAAAATAAAATACATTTTATATAACATTATTTTTATCTTGAATTTGTTTAAAATAATGTTTCATACAAATTTTTGTCCAGTGATTAAACCAGAATTTTCATTTCCTTTTAATCTTTCGAAACTTATTTAAAGTTGTACAATTAAATTCTAAATAAAATTCTAAAATAATAATTAAAAAACAGATACTTCCGTCCACGACTGTTCATAAGATTCTGTATTTGTTGCTTAGCTTTCAAGTTTCACCCACCCAGTTTGAGTTCATCTTCAACAACTACTATTCTTTGTTTTTAATGAAATTAATGGCATATTCATATTAAAATTCAGTTTTTGCTAAGATTTTTCTGGGAAGCAAATATAATTACAATGGCATTTGAGCTTTTTATACAACAAAATCAATTAAATCATACATGTTATATATATATATATATATATATACACTGTATTCATATACATTTGAACAAAGCACCTTATATTAACCCAGATAATAACTCATAGTCGAACAGGCCGCCCTCTTGTTCATCCAAAAGCCATGACTCAAGGTTCCGGCACCCTAACCAATCCATTTGTTGGTAATTCGTTGACAAGTTAGACATTTCATCAAACATGTCACGATCATCTGTCTGTAACAGTCCTGTTAATTGATTAATATCATCCAAATGAAAGGTTTGGTCGTCAAATAACTCGAATGAACAACCCAAGGATGAATCCCTAGACAAGGTTGTGGTGAAATCTGGGAACATTTCTCCCCGTTTTTCAATTTCAGTGACCTTGGCAACATCATCGGGGATTGGAACGGTTTGGGTGCGGTAACCGGTTAGCTCTTGAACAAGGTGCTTGAAGCTTAAACTGTCGGTAATGTAAACCTTAGGCTTCAAACCTTTGATGACACTGTGAAGTTGCTTATCTAAGTTCTTGGAGGTCAGCTGACGAATTACCTTCTTTCCCATGGTTGATTGTTATTTTTTTGGGAAAATCTTACTTGGGTTTTCGTTATGTATAGTTGAAAATATCTGAAGCAGAGCTATATATATATATGAATTTCCAATGAAATGGATAGGGCGCGTGTGGATTATCGACAAAAATCAAGTCTCGGGACATTAAGAAGATGCTGAAAATGATTTTTTTTCCTTAATAAAAAATTCCTATAGGTATAAAAAGATCAAAACATGATACTACTTAATATAATATGAATTATTTATTTGTTTTATTTATTTATTTTCTTTCATAAAAGTGTAATATTATGATTTTTATTTTTATTTTTTATACAACCTTTAAAATTACTAATAATTCTTTCTTAATCTTTAAATGAAAAATAATACGTTTTAACGTATTTAAACTCACATTCTCATATAAATAATAATATAAACACTAACTGCACTAAGAAAACAAATATTATACATAAAATAATGAAACATTTTATGAATGTGCAAATTTACATGATTAGATATATTAGGTAAGATTTGCTTCTCTCATCATCAATCCATTCGGCAATTTATTCCTTTGTTTGTAGTTTGCAATAAAGAGATAGAGAAGACAGCGGTCAATTTAATAAGCTCTCTTTTCAGGTATCAAAGTCCATTAAGTAATAATTAAAATCTGTATGTCAAATTTCATAAGATAAGAATGAATTAATAATAAATTATAGTATGTGCGGTTAAGCACATCATATTCTTAAGAAAAAATATAAATTCAAAATTTAAAATTTATATTTAAAAGTAATTACACCTTAAATATAAATCATAAAATAAATATATATTATACCAAAAATATGTTATTTAGTGATGAATTCATGATTATAGATTTAAACAACAATATTATCATGGTTTTTTTCTTTTACAATGTACTATAATTATGATACGATATAATTTAAACATATTCATAATTGTAAATCATTATAATATATAATAACATATTCACCATGAAAATAAGCACTTCTACCTAAATAAGGCCTATAGAACGTTTTTATTTTTTATTTAGGCTTTTAAGCTAATTTTAATCTTAATTAGGGAAATAGGTTGATTTTAGGAGAGAGAATGTGAGAGCGCGTTTAGTTGAGTGCGCATTTTGCACATATGACAGTAACGCGCGTTGACCTAAACACACTTTCACATTCTCTCTCTAGGGTTAGGATTTTTTAAGGGTTAGAGCTAGTAATTTTTTAGGGTTAGGCATTTTGGGTTTTTTAAGGTTTATGGTTTTTTTAAAGTGTTCAAGTTTTTTGACTGAAACGACAAAAGTTCCTAGGTAGTGTTGAGGGGTTAGGGATGTGATAACGCGTCTCAGTACACATTCATTTCATATGTCATGACGGGATAGGACCATCACCTGAGAAACCCATTCTAGGGAAATCAGGTTTTGGGGGCGACATCACTTGATACAATCAGGGGTCAAAGTCAACATGAAGGTCTCAGTCGGTGGCCGTGAAGCGGCCACGGGTTTGAATATAATTGAGGGGCCAGGTGACGGTCGTTACACCATCAAGAGTTTAAGCTTTTTGGATACCCGCAAATAGTTCCCTATATATATCTTACATAAGATTGAGATCATAACCATACAAAAAAACCCTAGGGACTTCTGGTGTAATCAACGTAATTTTTTTCTCTATTTTCAAGTAGTCGGTATCTTTAACCTTTCATTCTTGTCCGGAGGCTGACATCGAGGTCGACACAAGAGGGCCCTCAAGAAGGGAGCAGATGTTCCGGTATAGTAGAGGTTAAACTCGGGTCGAAGCAGCAGCGGTTGTAGTTATTAATGGGTTGTGTAATAACGACAATCATTGTTGCTCCGAAAGGAGCATCACCTTTACTACATCGTAATAGTCGCTCCTCGCTTGAGAGTCCTCTTGCGTCCACGACGGTGTCGGCCTTCGAATAAGGACAAAGGTTAAAGGTACCGATTGCCTCAAACTTCTTTATGGTATTTATAGGGCATCATTTTCAGGTCTTTAAAAAGATTGAGCTTGTGGCCGCATAACAATCGCAACCGGCTCCCCCATTATACCCCAATCCATGACCACATAACGGTCGTCGATTAAGACCTCCATGACCGTAGAAAGTAAAACCAGCCCATAATCGACTTCTCTAAGATAGGCTTCAGAGGTAATGATCCATCTCGGCATGATATATGAAATGTGTGCAGCTTGGAGCGATATAGCATCACTGAAAACTCAAATATTTTTAACGCCCAAAATTTTTAAGACCGAGAAATAGTTTATAGTGGAGAAATAGAGAGGATTGGAGAGAAATTATATGCTTGAGAGATGATGAAGCTTGGTATGTAAGAGTCATTTTATAGCCGCAGAAAAGGGTCTGTTTGGAAAGGAAAACCTTGATAGCGCGCTAGAACATATTCTAAACATGTTGAAGAAATGTTTAAAGCGTTCGAATTATTCGAAACGTTAGGGTTTTCTATCAGGGGAATAGGAAATTTGTTAGAGAAAACTCGCCCATTTGGGGGAGCTTTCTCTAGCAAATTTCCTATTCCTTGGGCAGAAAGGACCTTTTCATATGCATGTTCAGCACGTTATGCAACGCCTAATCTCAATGAAATTATATGACTTCTGATTACCTGATATACAAAGTATTTACACCATACAATATGCAACAAATGTGTGCATTCGTAAACAAGATTCATAGCATATATTCTCTTTCTCTCTACATAATTCTCTTATAAGAGGGAAGTAATTTTCATAACATAATCACACATTAAGTTGATATCAAACAGAATAACCTTGCATCAAGGTAAATATTGTGTGTACTCATTCAGACAACCTTCTACTTTTTTTGCGTTTATTCATCCAAATCGTGAGTGATATTGAAATGAGTCGATGAGTGAAATCCATTATATACTATGACGGTCAAATCTGTAATACAGAGTTCGGAGTGGTGTTTGTAAGAGTGAAGTCCGTGGAATTTGTATTTAGTAGTATCATTCAAATACGTGAGCTACGAACTAGAATCAAGAGGAAAGTTAATGGTTCGACCCGGGGAAGAATTACGAGGTTGCAATGTAGATATCTTGCATCTGTTGACCCCTATAAGTATGAGCTATTTGATGTGATTAGCAAGACACATCTCGAGACAGTCATATCATCGCACATCAAAAGCAAAAATGTTGTTAATTAGTTGTATATCAAGTTTGTCGATGCTGATGAATCTAGCCCATCTTCGACCATGATCGCAGCAAATACGGATACCGAAGCTAAAGCAAAAAGTCTTACTACGAGGTTGTGCAGTGGGTTCTCTAACTTCCTTCAAAGCGGCTACTACGAATTCTCGAAACATCTATGGACAGACACTCATCGGTCTCCGACAGCGATCTAAAATTTGAGGGTTAGTACCAATCAAGGTATCAACATAACCCAAATCTAGATACTTGGGCTCGATATTCAATCACTGCATTCGATTTTAACTTCAAAACTAGGTCAATTTTATGGGGCGAAAAAAGTTATACTAGGGGATCATCGGCATACACTAGTCATACACTTATTGAATATTCTAGCGGCCACATGGGTTACAAGAGAACCGATGACTTACTCCTTTCCATGGGGGCTAACGAGGGTACGTCCAACATCGTACTCAAAGGTAGCAATGAAAGAGCAGATGAAGAAGGGGATGCAGGTGAGGGAAAAGGGGCTGCGACGCAAACGAAGGGGAGGAGTCAGAACATGAGCCAATCCGATAGTGCAGTCCGGATGGTTTAGAAGTGGCATTATTTCCTGAATCAAATTTAATTGCACTAGAGCCGAAACCTTAAGAGTCTGACGATGACACCTTAGACAATGCTTCGAATCCTAATGTGCAATTCAAGGTATATGAACCTCTGCCCCACATGACGAACATCGACCTATCGATCGAAGGTAGTTTAGAGTTTTTGTGGCTTTCACACAAAACATCTGGTCATGAAAGTAAATATTGTGATGTAAGAATACTAGAAGTTGGAATAAAATATCCCAACAAATATGCTTTTCTTATTACATTGAAGCGACACAACATCAAGAATGGCGTGAACTACTACGTCACAAAGACCCGATCTGAGAAATTCGAAGGAAAGTGTGTAATGAAAGGATGTGATGTATAAGTGGAAAATCATGACGACTTACCGAAAGAAAACTGGGTTATGGATGATAAAGAAGTATCCCGGTCCCCATACGTGTGTTGCGATAGGTGCAAGTCAAGACCATCTGAGGCTAGACTCGGACATGATTGCTAATATTATTCTACCAACGGTGAAGGCGAATCCTTGGATAGAAATACCAATGCTGATTGTAAACATATGTAGCCAGTACCAGTACAATCCAATGTGCTACAAATTATGGGTTGCAAAATAGAATACTATGGAGAAGTTGCATCATGGGTGGGAGGATTCGTATAACTATCTATGGAAATGGTGTTAAGTATTGGATCGGTGCATACCAGGTTTTGTAATCAACCTTGAAACACGCCCAAGGTACTGCAACGATTAGTTGGTCTTTAGGAAAAGAGTATCCCACTGGTTCTTTTGGACCGTTAAGCAATACAGAGAAGCATTTCAACACTGCAATCCTATGATCCAAATTGATGGCACTTAGATGTACAGAAGGTATCAGTAGCATCTATTGCTTATCGTTACTTAGGACGGTAATCAGAAGATTCTACCAATCACGTTTGCAATAACTCTCGAAGAAATGGCAGATGATAGAGAGTTCTTTCTAAGCTAGTTGCGCTTCATTGTTTGTGTGCAGCCTAACATTTGTGACATATCGTCACAGATCCTTCACCGTACACATCATCGGTACTGGATACGAAACGTGGGATCCAACTCTACAAAAAAATATCCTTTGATGAATGAGCGAGATCTAGCCATCGACATGGGTTTGTAGTTCCAACTATGTAATCACTGCACATCAAATTTTCAATTACGAGGTTATTTCATTGAACTAACTAGTAGCTATTTATCGACAGGTTACGAGCTCATCCAACATGTTTTCCATCAAAAGTTTAACAACTTGAGAACTATTAACGCCTACGGTGGAACATACGTTTCGAATATGCTGCTCGAATAGTGGATGCAGTCGTACAACGGAGGTATACAATACGAGCACATGACGTCAAACTTGGTCGAGTACATCAATTTAGTACTAAAGGGGACACGTCATTCACCGGTAACATTAGTTTTCAAAGAGAAATACTTTTGACTGGCTGCATTTTTTCCTAAGAGGGAGTCAGCATATGCTTGAAAGATAGCGAGCGACTATACATTTTGTGATGACGTGATGCAAGAGGTTTGGTAAAGTACAACAAGAGCGAACATGATGTAGTGTGCCATTCATGTTGGAACCTCGATTTTTGATTCATGGAACATGCTAGGCCTGACCGAGAAATGTCAAGTGCATTTTATCATGTAAACCTAATGGAAGGGACCTGCGGTTGTGGGAGATTCCAAGCATTCTGATTCTCATGTATACATCCAATTTTCGTATGTGGAAACATACAGATTGAGTAAGTGCCTTACATCAATGATGTCTAACGATTACAATGCATTCGTAGTGTCTGGAGTCTTGAATTCCTATATGTCCCAAATGAGAGTATGTGGTCACCTATGTCCAGCGCGATGTTCAAGTTGGTGCCAAACAAGGACCACCGCCACTGTCTCATGTGAAATGGTATGCGAATTGTGCAAGTATACACGTTGAATCAAGTAATAAATTGATAAGTGAGATCATCTCCATAAGGATCAGATTAGGTATAAAAGTGATCAAGTTATTATAACGAATTATGATTAATGTTATGGCAAAACCATGTTAAGTACGCAGTGGTAAATTAAAGTAGTATGTGTGCAGAATGTATATTGGCTGATACTGAAAAATGCTAAAGTAAAACAAAAGTAAAAATGTAATGGAAATTACGAGAATAATTATGTAAATAATTTGCGTATGAATAAATAAATATTAAGGGTCTTCAATGTTGGTTTGGAAGGTTGGGATTATTAAGAATCTGCCCTTACTTTCAGTAACGCCTCAGCAAAATTGTACTCAATCTACTACTTAGAAAAGAGTTAAAGTAACTTGCTTCTTTCGAGAGCTAGATCTCAAGTTACCTGACCTATGTCTATAGGCCTTAACACGGTACACTACACTATTTTGTCTCTATTCTATACAAACACTACTCTATGTCTAGAGTCTGCTGCAAGTATTCCTTCGAATACCTACTTCTATCATTCAATTCTAGTCCAACTGATCTAACCTTTTTAGAATTAGATTCAGTTTATGGGCATACTGCACATTCATCTATGTCTAAAGAATGTACAAATACAATTGGGAAATAAAAATAATTGAGTGAAACAATAAATTAAATCAAATATATCCTTCAACCATTAACAAAAATAAAAGTTTCATCATGTAATCCCAACCTTCTGAGATTAAGAAATAATGGAAGAACTTAGAAAGATGGTTATCACCAAGTTAATCCACAATCCAACAGTAGGGTGTCTTGTGGTGGCTGAGATGGACTGCCTTCGATTTCCTCTTTTCTTCTCTACTCAGCTGCTAACCTCTATTGTTACCTCTGAATCTCCACACCCTTTAGGGTTTCCTCCTTTGGCTTTTTATAAGCTTTTCTTCCTAGGGTAACTCCAATAGCCCACGATATTTTCTCCTCTTTTTTAGGTTGATTTTTCTGTTACAAGTAGAGTTGGACTGAAAATGGTATGTGTTGAGTGTTGACTTAATCATCTTTCTGAAATTGCAACGGTATTCGTGTTGGTAAACTGTCCAACCTTCACCCCAGCAAACCTTCACTCCTTTATTTTTTTCTCCGCATCCTATACTTGCCAAACCACCAAGCATAACCCTTCCACATGCAATTAAAAGTACCTAACATTTAAACACAGTCCAAGCTCTTAATGCAATGATAGAAATACCAATGAAATTTCATAAAATGAAACTAAATGTACCAAGTACAAGCAATTAGCTAGATCTAAAGGCATGAAATATAACTCTTTTCAAGAGTTATCACACCCTCAAACCTGAGTACTTGTCCTCAAGCAAAATATGCATGAGAGCTTCAATGCAAAAATATTGCCAGCATATATACCCATCTTGTACTGTCAATCTATTTGAAGATCAATATATATATATATATATCAGTTCTCAGCAATCTTCTTAAAAACTTGTTCAAGTTTCAAAGGTTCAGTTTAACAAAGGTAGTGCAGAAATTTGCTCCCTAAAAATAAAATTTTCTAAGTACTATGTGTTTTCTGGCTATAGCAAATATCTCTTAATTTACTTAGTTCATTTGTTAACTAAACTCAAGTTACTCTTGCTCTAAACATACTTGAAATGTATAAACCATTTATATTTGTATTTTTTCTCTCTTTTTTCTTTCGAATATTAGTATATTAGGGGATTTAGCATGTCACAAAATTCTTTGACTTAATAATCACAATGGAACATACACTGAATTGTATAGTACAAAATCATGTCACAATTTAAATAGATATCACTTTTGAAGCTAAGGCTTTTGACTTAGAAGATGGATGGAACAAAAAACTCACTCCTTAGCTACTCGCTCGTTACTACAGCGGAGTACCCCTAATTTATTTACTTTCTATTACACACTCTTACTTAAACTCACCTTTCTAGTCAACAACACGATGGAGCAAATAAAGTGGTGCTGACTTACTTGGCAATCCTAAGCATTGGAATGCCTACTATCCTTTATTTAATAATGTTAAGGCAATATGGCTGAATTTGGCTTCAAAAGTCCCTAAGTTCATTAGAAGATACTCATTTTAATTTGAAAAAAAAATGAGTATAGGACATCTCATTTTTAGAAATTGATTTTCAAGCAACCAATCCTAAGCTAAATTCACCTAATACACTATCAAATGTTCTAGATGTATTGAAGAATCTAAGCTCATCATTGAACATTTTAAATACAGATTGTACTCCTCATAGGAAAAAAATACTTAATAGGTGCATTGCACTGGAAAAATAGATTTAACTATCCTAAAATGACTATACTAAAATAATCAAACATACTAAATATAAAATGCAGCCTAAATGCACAACACACCCCAAAACCTAAAGGATACATTATCCTCAATGCATGATCAGATATATAAGAGAACAATCAAAAGGGAAATATGTGCAAAAAAGGCCATAGCAAAAGAAATGAAATGCAAGATGCATGAAAGAAATAGAAAACTTAGTTGGCTTGGACTAGCATATAGATACTTCAGTCTACTCAACGAGTGAATCTTTTAGCACTGATTTTATGCCACCATTTCCTCTTTTTGGGGTTCATTTCTTCCCCCTCCTTATAGGTTTTTGTGACCTCATCAATCAGACAATCAATGTCATGGTCCTATGTAGTTGCGAGAGCTAGTGGCGAAGGTGGGGTCTTTACCTTTAGTGGTGGCAGTAGTGGCAGTGTTATCTTTTTTTTCTTCTTCATCCTTCTCAATATTGAGAGATGTCATCTTTTTGGGCTATTCAGCAGTAGGTTGAGTAGGCTCCTCAGAAAATGATACCATCTTTTCCCAATAAGCTTCAACAAAGCCCTCTCAATAGTATAACACTCTTGACTAGAAATAGTCCATCGTGTTCCTTCGATACATAAATCATCCAATACCTAGGTAAAACCTTCAGTAGTGATGAAATAGTCCATCGTGTTCCTTCGATACATAAATCATCCAATACATAGGCAAAACCTTCAGTAGTGGTACTGTCAGCAAACAATGTGTGTTCGTCTTAGACACCTACAAAACTGAATTGTGCATTAATATGATCTTCATCAAAAAGAACGGAAGTGCCCCTTACATGGATAAAACATTGACACGGGCATAAAATTCTCGAACAATTTTCCCTAAAACATCTTCGGGATGCAAATAGAAAATATTACACCTATGTTTTTCTACTATAGAGGACACAGATTCATCGTATCCCATGAATGGTTCATCTTTAAACAAGAACCCTTACTCAAAACAGAAAAGGCGTTTCGCGATGTTGTTATTGTATCTCGTGGCTGCAACACTGTTAAAGAATGTCTTTGGTTGAGTAGCACCAACCCTTGATGATTTAGCAGTTTTGGAGGTAGTTTTGATGTGATCCATTGGAGAAGACTAGAAGAAATCTTAGAGAATGTAGTGGAAGAAAATATAAGAGAGATTGAAAATAATACAAAATAAAAATGAAAACTTTAGGAGAAACTTAAGAGACGTTTGCAGTTGAGAAGGGGAAAATAAGGGAGATAGTGATGACAGTTCAACAAAAATGAAACGTGCTAGGGAAACTACGTGACGTGGAGGAGAGAAGAAAAGAATAAGGAAGATTTTTTGGGGGGGGAATATGAAGTGCCCTAATCGTTAAACAAAAAGTTTAACTTCTCTTCCATGGGCTCTCCAAGTAACAAAATTGGCCCAGTTATTAAAAAAAAATCTCTCCCCCTGGACTTATTTGTCCGGTTATCCTCACATTATCCATTTACCCAGTTTGTCGCAATGCTACAGCAAACTCTTCTTAATGTCGCAACTGTTCAGTTCACATTCTTTGTTCTGTGTATGAAAATCATAGAAAACTATTCAAAAATAAGAAAACAAAAATGGAAACAATGTTAAATGAGTACTAAAAATTAAATAAAATTAAAACAAGTAAGGAAAAGAGAGATAAAAGAAATTGTTAAATGAGTACTTGCATGATCCACATGGGCACCCCAGTAGTGCTTTCAATGTTTCCTATTAACCTTAATGTGACCCCATTTTTCAAGTTTTTGATATTGATAACTCTATGAGGATACACTTGAGCTACTTCAAAAGGACCTGACTAGCGACATACTTATTGTCCTGGTTTAAATTGTCACGGCATGATTCTTTTATCGTGCCAATGCCTGGTCTTTTCCTTGTACAACTTAGAATTCTCATATGTTTGTGCTCGAAACTCCTCCATTTCATTCAATTTTAACAACCTTTTATGGTCAGCAGTGACCCAATCCATATTTAGCTTCTTAATAGCCTAAAATGCTTTATGCTCAAGTTCAATAGGAATATGACATGGCTTTCCATAAACAAGATTAAAAGGTGACATCCCTAACAATGTTTTGTACACGGTATGATACACCCACAAAGCTTCATCCAATTTGGTAGACCAATCCCTACGAGTAGGATTCACCACTTTTTCTAAAAAAAATTAATTTCTCTGTTAGAAATTTTAGCTTGTTCGTTTGTTTGGAGGTGATATGCTGTGGCAATATTATTGTTCACCCCATACCGATGCAATGCATTAGCTACCAACTTGTAGTCAAAATGAGACCCTTCATCACTAACAATGGCTTTAGGTGTACCAAATCTTGTAAAAATATTCTTGAGTAAAAATTTCATTATTGACCTTGCATCATTAGTAGGAAGGGCAACAGCCTCAACCCACTTAGAGACATAGTCCACTACTAACAGTATGTACAATTTCCCACTAACAATGAAAATAGACCCATAAAGTCTATTCCCCATACATCAAACAACTCAATCTCCAGTATATTTTGCAATGGCATTTTGTGTCTTCTAGATAGGTTTTTTATTCTTTGACAACGATCACATGACTGATAGAATTCATGAGCATTCTTGAATAGACTTGGCCAATAAAATCCTAACTGAAGTACTTTGGTAGCAGTTCTCATCCCTCCAAAATGTCCTTCGTATGGAGCTGAATGACAATGCCGCAGAATGTTATGGATTTCGTCATCAAGGACACATTTCCTAATTATTTAATTAGCACAATGTTTAAACAAGAAAGGTTCATCCCAATAATAGTGTTTGGCATCATGAAGAAATTTTCGTCTTCTTTGACTGTTGAGATCAGGTGGTAACACACCACTTATTAAATAGTTCACTATGTCGGCATACCAAGGTAATGTCATGGAAACTAACAACTGTTCATTTGGAAATTCTCCTTTAATAATCGTGTCATGATGACCTTTACTTCTAGATTCTAACATCGACAAGTGATCAGCCACTTGATTCTCAGTCCTTTTTCGATCTCTAATTTCCAAGTCAAACTCCTGCAGTAAAAGTATCCACCTAATCAACTTGGCTTAGCATCTTTCTTTCTCATTAGATATTTA
The DNA here is from genome assembly GCF_025698485.1 of Gossypium arboreum. NCBI lineage: Eukaryota > Viridiplantae > Streptophyta > Magnoliopsida > Malvales > Malvaceae > Gossypium > Gossypium arboreum. The sequence goes on along the minus strand of NC_069076.1, from coordinate 14,660,723 downwards.
ATATTAGAATGATCTGTGTAGACTATGAAATTTATACCAACTAGATAAGAACAAAATATACTGAACGCAAACACCACAGGTAATAACTCCTTTTTCGTGGTGGTGTAATTAAGTTGCACTTCCGATAAAGTTCTGCTAGTATAATATATTGTACGTAGTATTTTTTCTTTCCTTTACCCCAACATGGCTTCCACAGCATAATTACTGGCGTCACACATGAGTACAAAAGGCATGTCCATTCCAGGGCTACTACAATTGGTGTTGCTATAAGTTTTTTCTTTAACTCTTCAAAGGTTACCAAACATTGTTCATCAAAATTGAAAGGTCTATTTTTCTCCAACAAAGTCAATGAGGGTTTAGATATCCTCAAAAAAGCTTTCCCAACTAATCTATCCAATATCTAATCAATGAATGGTAGGGGAAAATGGTCCTTCCTAGTTGCCTTGTTAAGCTTGCAATAATCTATACATACTCTCCATCCCGTGATAGTGCGAGTTAGTATGAGCTCATTGTTATCATTACATACTACCATGACACCTCCTTTCTTGGGTACAGATTGTACATGACTCACCCATAAGCTGTCTGAAATTGGGTAAATAATGCCAAAATCAATGGAATTGCTAGGGCAATCCTCCAACAAAATTTCTTGATGTCCTTTTCATGCTCGAATTCAATCTTCATTATTGCTCAATAGAATTGTTAGGGCAATCCTCCAACAAAATTTTATGCATGTAGAATGCAGGGCTAATTCCCTTTATATCAGCCAGGGTCCATCACAACACCTTCTTAAATTGACAAAGAACTTCTAGCAACCTTTCCTCATGCTCAAGTGTCAGCTCGGTAAAAATTACTACCAATAAGGTACTGTTGTCACCCAAGTAAGCATATTTGAAATGTTGCGACAAAGGTTTTCACTCCAGTGTAGAGGGTTCCTCTATAGAAGGTTTAGGAGGATTAAATGATCAATTTGATAAATCTAAGTATTCAAACTTATTCCTTAGTCTATCCACTATCTGTTTGGCTTTGGTAAACTCACTAAATTTCCTAAAACTTATTGTATCACTCTACTCGAGTGGGTCTTTGTCACTGTCAAAATTACTAGGGCAAAATCTAATGAACTCCTCCACTGCTATTTCTATCAAGCCAATGGCATGGAATTTGTCATTAGCATCAACACATTTCAAAGCATTAAATACATTGAAGGTAACCTACTGATCATTTACCCTCATGGTCAGCTCACGTTTCTGCACATCAATTAAAGTCCTGCCAGTAGCAAGAAAAGGTCTTCCAAAAATAATTAGCACATCTTGGTTAGCCTCACATTCTAAAATAAGGAAATTCGTAGGAAAGATAAATTTATCTACTCTTACCAGCACATCTTTAATTTTACCTTCCGGATGAGTATAGGACCGATCTACCAGTTACAACGTAACCATAATAGGTCTTGCTTTTCTAATTTCTAGTTTTCTAAAAATAAACATAGGCATTTTCTCCAAAGCTTTGACTAGTGGTATGTTGATGTTGAGTTGATTCAATACATCTAAAAATCTTTTGAATTGAATACTCTACTTAGAATTTTGAAATCGTTGAAGAAAAAGTAGAGGTGGTCGTCTTTCAAGTTGCTAATATTTTTTTCTATGGCACTCTTATTGACAACATGATTTGATTCTACCATAGCATTTTGCTATTTACCCTTTTTAGGTTTAGTATGTTTTTAGATAACTCTAGGATCTTTACATGGTTGTTATTCGAGTTATCCTCTCCTGCCGTAGCATCTTGAGCAATGTCATCAAGCTGAGTTTCACTTCTAAGAGCGATGGCCTTGCACTGTTCCTTCCCTTGTGATATCAAATTCTCAGTATCACTTTGCAGTGCTCCTTATGGTCTCAAATTCAAAGCATTCGCTATTTGCCCTACTTAATTCTCAAGAGCTCGGAAAGATGCAGACTGAATCTGAATTACAACATTATTCTTAGCCATATATTTCTTCAACAAGGCTTCAATAGATGATAATGAAGATGATGCCTGACCCTGCTAGACATTTTGCCTTGGCATGGATGATTATAACCAGGCAGTGCACTATTAGCATTCTGTCTTACAACATTGTTAAAATTCCCCACATCTTGATTATTCCAACTAAAGTTTGGATGTTGCTTCCACCCTAGATTATACGTGTTGGAACAGGGGTTATTATTCTTGTTGAAATTACCCATGTAACACACTGATGCTGGGTTTGATGGGCATTAATCAAACACGTGGTCTTCATCACAATAAACATATGAAAGCTGAGCTCATTTCATCTCCTGAACTGTAGTGGGCTTCTTTATTATTTTGATCATATTTGCCAAATAAGATACCTGGGCTGTTAACGAAATGATTGCATCTAGCTCCATGGAACCAACAGCTCTCATGCTTGTCTTAACTCTTATGGTAGGATTTTGATAATCATTGTTGACAATCATCTCCAGAATTTCATATGCTTCATTATAAGATTTATCCAACAACTTACCTATGGTAGAAGCATCAATTACCATCCTCATATGTGCATTTAGCCCATTATAAAATATCTCCATTTGAGTATAGTGTTGAAATCCATGCATCGAACTTCTCAAGCTTCATATAGTGTTTCATCCTCCAATTTTTGAAAAGAAATGATGTCATTTCTAAGCTTGGCATCTATATTTGGGGGATTATATTGTAGCAAAAATCTCTGGTAAAGATCATTCCATGATGCCACTATTCCTGACAGTAAAGCATTCAGTCACACTCTTGCATGATCTCCTAAAGAATATGGGAACAGTTTTAGTTGTAAAGCATCTTCAGGAGCACAATGTTGTCTAAATGAGTCACAAACTTCGAGAAAAAGTCTTAAATACAGTATTGGATCTTCAGTGGGTAATCCACTAAACTGTCCTACGGTTTGTAACATCTGAAACATTACCAGTTCCAGCTCAAATTGTTGAGCCTGTATTTGTGGTCTGGCTATCCCTGGATTCAAGTCATCCAAAATTGGCACTACATGGTCTTGGATTGGCCTGTCTCGATCATCTATCACCCTACGAATATGAGAATTAGCCTCCTGACCATTCATATTATCATTCAGACCAAGTATCACCTTACGAATAGGAGGACTATTATCTTGACCATTCGGATTATCATTGAGACCAAGATCATTCCCATTCCTAGCCAATTTTCACAATTCTTTCTGCATTCTTCGTAAAATTCTTTTGATCTCTAGGTCAAAAGGATACTCTTTTTCAGCAAAAATGTCTCTTCTTATACATACATGGAAAAACTGTAGAAATTAAATTAAATTAAGTTAAATAAAACTGATGCAATTAAGTAAAATAACAAAACTAAATTTCACTGAATTCCCATCCCCGACAACGGCGCCAAAAACTTGACGCTTGTGAAATGGTATGCGAATTGTGCAAGTATACACGTCGATTCAAGTAGTAAAGTGATAAGTGAGATCGTCTCTACAGGGACCAAATTAGGTATAAAAATGGTCAAGTTATTATAATGAATTATGATTAATGTTATTGCAAAACCAAGTTAAGTATGCAATGGTAAATTAAAGTAGTAAAGATGTGTGCAGAATGTATATTGACTAATACTGAAAAATGCTAAGGCAAAGCAAGAGTAAAAATGCAATGGCTATTACGAGAATAATTACGTATGCAAGCGAAAAAATAAATAACTAAGAATGCTATGGTAAAGATATTACGGCATAAAATTAAGGGTCTACGATGTTGGTTGGGAAGGTTAGGATTACTAATAATCCGCCCTTACTTTCAGTAACGCCTCAACAAATTCGTACTCAATTTACTGCTTAGAAGAGACCTAAAGTGACCTACTTCTCTGGAGAGCTAGATACCAAGTCACCTAGTCTGTGTCTATAGGCCTTAGCACGGTACCCTGCACTATTTTGTCTTTATTCTATACAAACGCTACTCTATGTCTAAAGTCTACTGCAAGTATTCGGTCGAATACTCGCTTGTATCATTCAATTCTAGCCCAACTAATCTAACTTTTTAAGAATTAGATTCAATTTATGGGCATACTACACACTCATCTATGTCTAAAAAATGTATGCATACAATTCAGAAATAAAAACAACAAAATGAAATAGTAGATTCAATCAAATATATGCTTCAACCATTAATGAAAATAAAAGTTTCATCATGTAATCTCAACCTTATGAGATTTAGCTCATAGGTTGGCAATTAAAATTCAAGTTCAGAGAAACAGCCAACATATTTTCGATCAAATCAATTCATGAGAGAACAGATTAAAAAATAATAGAAGAACTTAGAAAGATGGTTGTCACCAAGTCAATCCATAATCCAGCAGCACAATGTCCTGTGGTTGTTGAGAGGGATTACCTTCAGTTTCCTCCTTTCATCTCTACTCAGCCGCTGCCCTCTATTGTTGCCTCCAGATCTCTACACCCTTTAAGGTTTCCTCCTTTGGCTTTTTATAAGCTTTTCTTCCTAGGGTAACTCTAACAATCCACGATATCTTCTCCTCTTTTTTAAGTAGATTTTTTTGGTACAAGTAGAGCTAGGCTGAAACTGGTATGTGTTAAGTGTTAATGGTCATCTTCCTAAAATTGTCACGGCATTCGTGTTGGCAAACTGTCCAACCTTTTTCCTCGTAAAACCTTCACTCTTTTATTTCCTTCTCCACATCCTACACCTACTAAACCACCAAACACATCCCTTCCACATGCAATTGAAAGTACCAAACGTTTAAAACCAACTTAACCTCCTAATGAAATGATAGAAATACCAATCAAATGTCCTAAAATGAAACTAAATGTACCAATTACAAGCAATTAGCTAGGTTTAAAGGCATGAAATCTAACTCTTTTCAAGAGTTATCAATCACGTCTCAAAATGTTACCTGAATTCCATCTGGATAAGGAACAATATGGATATTTGGGAAAGACACGACCAACAAAAATTATGCGGGTACTGTAGAAACCCAAGGCATACGAAGACAACATGTTCTCTATATAGGGATCAGTTGGGGCCTAAACGTCGATAACATTACTTTCAATGAAATTTCATATTCATTAGCGTGCTTCGCGTATTCAATTTAGTTTAAATTCTTATTTATTGTTAACTTACACATAACTCATGAATAGACAAAGGTATTTTTCAAATAGAGACTTTATAGTAATTGTAATAATTAATTATGTACAACACCTAAAAGGATTGTTTTGTAAAAATAAACCGATTATTATTTATGACATTTTTATTTACATCACAATATTTATAACTTAAAAATACATTGCACTCATCGTCGGGGAGAATATGTGCCGCAAGACGGTGGACAATGGTCGCGTACCGGATTCCTCCATGAAATTGGGCATACAACTAGAGGATCAACAGGAGAGGTAACTAGAGGCACCTCCGGAGATGATACCGAAGGTGCCTCCGGAGATGATACCGGAGGGGTATCCGAAGGTGTATCTTGTAACAGCCCATTTTTGAGTTAAATCGGGATAGTGGCTTTGAGACCACAAATCTGAAGTTAAAATATTTATTTTATAATTTTATTAAAGTTTACATCATGATAGAATTATTGTGTGAAAGTTTCATACAGAAATTTTACCGTTTAAATGCTCAATTTGAAAAAAAAAGGACTAAATCACGTGAAATGTAAAATGCATGTTCTATTAGTTAAAGGTGTCAAATAGCTTTGGCCTTTAATTATGATGGCCTTAAGTGGTAATTAAACCATTTTAATAGTAAGTGGACATTAATGGACATGAAATGGATGATATAAATGTTTTATCATTAAGGTTAGTTTGGTAATTCATGAAATAATGGTTAATTAGTAAAAAGAAAACAAAATTCAGTTCATTCATCTTTCTTATTGCCGAAAATAAAAGAAGGAAATATTCATGAAAGCTTGCTACGGTTCGGTCACTTGGATGCTTAATTGGTGAGTAAATATTGTCTCGTTTTTAATGATTTCTATTTTTTTGAGATCGTTGCAGCTAGTACTAACTAACCCAGGGGCTAATTTGTAAAACTGTTAAAGATTTTAAATGATGCCATTGATGAATAAGCATGTTTTTTGGAGTTTCATGATAGATTATCAATGTTTTTTAATAGATATACAAGTTTTGTTAAGTGATTTTTAGTAAAAATGCAAAAAAGGGATTGAATTGAGAAATGTGTAAAGTTAGTGGTTAAAATGTTAAATAAATGAAAAATATGGGCTGTTAGGGGCATATTAGTAATTCAGCTAGGATGGGTATATTTTAAATTTTAGTAATTTGTGATTTTATGAAATAAGGACTAAATTGTGAAAAATGTGAAATATATGGGGCAAAAGTGTAAATGTGCTTTAAAGTGTGTTTTGGATTAAATTGAATGAATAGATGATTGAATAAGTCAATTTTGAATATATTTAGATCAAGAAAAGCGAAATACGGACTTGGATCAGGGAAAAGATAAAGTTATCGACTAATTAACTTATTTTGTAGTTTACACGTCCAAGGTAAGTTCGTATATATTAAACACTGTAATAATTGTGCTTTTAGTGCTTTGATATTGCATAAATTTTATAAATGAGACTACATTTATGTCTGATTACAAATCAGCTATTTGTGGCACTTAGTGTGTGATTCGACATAGCTACGGTTATATATGGCACTTAGTGTGTGATTTGAGATAGCTTCAGCTATATATGGCACTTAGTGTGCGATTTGAGATAGCTTCGGCTATGTACAGCACTTAGTGTGTGAGATATCGAGTATGGCACTTAATATGTGAGACATTGAGTATTCAATGGTATTCCATGTATATATGAACTTGTTAAGGATTGGTACAGGTATGTACATGTATATTATGAGCTTAAAATCGAAGAAGTTACAAAGTTTTTATATAAGCTTATGAATAAGCAGGTGAAAGGTTTGTTAGTAATCATAACGTACATGATAATATGTTTGGATTGATGAATGTTGTATTTTTGATTAGTTAAGTTTATATCATACGAGCTTACTAAGCTTATTAACTTACTTTGTGTATTTTTTTGTGTTTTATAGTGATATCGAAGCTAACTCAGACTCGAGGATTATTGGAGACTATGTCACACTATCCAACCATCACTTTAGTACTTTTGAGCTGTTGGTTTGGTCATATGGCATGTATAAGATTATGGTCATTTTGGTTATGTTTTGGTTTGCCATTTGAGAAGGCTTGTGAATGGTTATGTTTTTTTTGTATATATAGCCATGAGATTTGGCTTAACTTGGTTAGTTTGGTTGTATATATAAGTGTGTTTATGGTTTATATTATCAGATTTGCGGAATTGGTGTTATGCTTGTGGATTGGAACAATGATGTATGTTTGGTATATGTTATTAGATATTTTAATGCCATTTTATAATGTGTTTTAATGATATTTGAAAATGGTATGAATTTGCCTTGATTGTGACTGAATTGAGTGATATTTACGTTATTATTTGGAACCATTTAGGTTGTTTAGGTATATGCATATATGGGGTGGCAAAATGGCTTGGTAAATAGCCTATTTTTGTCCACACGGTCTCACACACGGGCGTGTGATCGGCCGTATGGTGCAAGTCAGTATACCCTTTATTTTGCACACGGCCTAGCACACGGGCTTGTGACTTGGCAGTGTTGCATAAGTCAGTATACCCTACAAGTTTGGCACGGCCTAGTACATGGCCTGGCACATGGGCATGTGTGGCCACTTCGAAGGGCACACGGGCGTGTGGTTGGCCGTGTAGCCCAAGTTAGTATGTACCTCTTGTTTTCACACAGCTTGTGACACGAGCGTGTCTAGTGGTCGTGTGAGACACATGGGCTGCCCACACAGGCGTGTGTCCTCTGTTTTGAGAAAAAATTCAAAGTTTTATGAAAGTTTTATAAGTTATCGGTTTAGTCTTGAACCACTCTTAAAGCATGTTTAAGGCCTCGTAAACTATTATAAGGACCAATTGATTGAGAACGAATGATGATTATACGAATTGATTGAATGTATGAGAAAAGTACAATTATATGTGTTATAAGTTTGGTAATGCTCGTAACCCTATTCCCGCATTGAATACGGGTGAGGGGTGTTGCATCTCTAGAAGTATGGGCCCATAAACTTCCTCATCATCATCATCATCATCATCGCCTGAATATGATCTCACATGGTCCTATGGCAACTGTATCTTTAAGATCGGTAGCATCATCATCTTCCTCTGTGGTTGATTGTTGCGTCGTTCTCTCCGACCACTGTGTATCCACCACTTCTGCATCAGATGGTTGCGACAATAAGCCACCACAGTAAAACAGTGATACGTACGGTGTTTAGGTCACTATAGGCATATAACCATAAGGTGCCCCAAATCTCGGGTACATTGACATCGACTGATGCATGGGCATCTACATTGGTATCATCATCGATGGCAGTGTATACACCAACATCTATCTCGATACAGCGTTTAGCATTGTCATTTATATGAGGCATAGTATGCGGGGGACACTGGTGTCCCAAAATATGAACCTGCTGGAATAGAAGAATCGGCCATGTGCACTAATGGTCCGTAGTGCAACGGTACTTGTGAAAAATACATGGGGTTTAGGGAATTGAAAAGGAATAAGTTGAGGGAACTGACTCGGATATTGCATAACCATAGGCAGCACATCTTCTGTCGAAGCCGATGATGAACCTGTCGTGCGACCGTGTCCCCTACTTCACTACTATGGCAATTGATGTTGCCTCTCCGACCGAATTTGCCTACTCCTCGCATCAGATGGTAGCAGATACGGCCTGTCAACAACTCTAAACCACGTCAAGTAATCATCGGCTATCACCGCATCTATCAAGAAAAATGGTTCACAGGCAGGTATAGATTCCATCCTACAATCCCAAGCTTGAATGTGCTCCTTGTGCTTCTCTGCCCAGTCTTCATCGTTCTTCCCTCGCTTGTCCACCTTGTGTAATTCCTTCGTGTCTCGCGGTGGTGGTGGAAGTCGTTGCCTATACCTAAGCTACCGTAGAACCTGGTCCAATTCATGCATTTCCACCGTCGCATACACTATCAACGGCACCTTCAAGTCCCACATCTCCCAGTTGTTCAATACTTCCGAGAGGATGCAAGGTATGATCTCAAGGTCGGCATACGGAATCCATCCAAACTGAAAGGCATAAATTCTAAATATTGTTACGTAATGATTTTTTTAACAAATCATTGTGTAATTAATATATGTTTGAAAAGGATAGGAAATTAACCTCGATTTTGGAGCATTGATCTAATAGCAGCCTAACGTCATCCAACTTATCGAGCAGTCTGACGTAACTCAGCCCATGGTTCCACCTGTACAAGCTATATATTAGACAAAATATATAATAAATAAAAAAATTACTACACAAACTACGTATTTATTGATAAATGATGTTTACCTCGTCACCAACGGGAACATGTATAGGTCGGTGACTTTATGACATAGAAATGGTATACGCCACCAGGCCCACGACTGTAGTAGTAGCAAGCAACCACCAATCGAAATCTTATCTGACTGCATTGCCTGACAAAGCTCCCGATATAACGTCGACAACACAGCAGATCCCCAACTTAGTTTTGTACATTTACTGAAGTCTATTAGATGTAGAAGCCACCTTATGTGCACCAAATTTCTAGATTTTTTGGGCATTAAAATACCCTTGATTAACCTTATAATGAATGCTTGGGCATACTGTTGTATGACCTCCATTGCGGCATCGGGAAGCTTACTAAAAATTTTCTCCAACTAGTTAATCGATATCCGACCACCTTCAAACATGTTCTGGACCTTCCCCAACATTGTCGTGCAGAGGTCCACTTTCCCTTGAATCACCGCTAATCTCGTGATGATTGGCCCATCCATCAGCAAACTGAGCTATAACGCTACATCTTCGAGTGTGATTGTACACATGTCGCACGGAAGGTGGAAATTATGTGTTTCGGGCATCCATCTTTCCACCAATACACTAATTAATGTGGGATCGAGTTTGAATTCCCCTTGCATGTGAGACGTATGTAAGAATCCAGCCTCTTGCAGGTAACCACGAATTTTAGATATAGGAGGCTCCCCCGTATTATGTATGAACGCCTCCAGTACACGATCGCCCGCTTATTTACAACATAAAAACATTATTTAGATTTATCAAAAAAAATTGACACAATTAAAAATAACAAATTACCATTGCTAATTGGGCGATGAAAATACGGTTGTTGTCGAAGCCGATTAGAGAGGCATCCATTCCCAAGAAACTGATTCGGTCGAATAAAATACGATATAATTAAAATATATATTATTTTTAAATGAAAATATAAATAAATTTTGAATAAAAAGCTTGAGAGAGTTTAGAGAGTTCAGAGAGTTTGAGACAATGATGTGAATGAAAAAATAAAATTTATAGGGTTAAAAAATTACCGTTATGGTTTTTAATTTTTTTTATCATTTGGCGCGACAACGGTCAAAAAATCGTTAAAGTTATCGTTGAGGGAAAACGCGTCCAACTGGGCATGCTTTCTGACAGATGGCACTAAAGAACGCCCAACTAGACGCGCTTTCACATTCTCTCTCCTCAAAATTGACCTATTTCCCTAATTAAAATTAAAATCAGCTTAAAGGCCTAAATAAAAAATAAAAACAGCCTAAAGGCCTTATTTAGGCACTTCTTGAATAGTTCACAATATATCATGTGTCACCAATCAAGAACTGACACATAATCAAATTTATTAATTCTTTAAAATATCTATATCTATATCTATATATAATATAAAAGTAGCTCCTTTGAGAGCTATTAGAATTAATAGTAGTATTATAATCATTTAGTCAATAAAAATTGGGTTAATATGCAAATTTGACATTATATTTTAGGTGAAATTCAAATTTGTTACTATACCCTATTCTAATTGATATTTGACAATTAAAAATTGGTTTTAATTAAATATTTCTATAAAAGGTTTAATATTTTTAATATTTTATTTTAATAGTTAATAATAATTAATTATATTAAGAATTAACAACCAATTAGTTCATAAAAAATAAACTTATTTTTTCCTTTTATATATATTTAGTTTTCAAGTGTTTCTTTCACTAATTACAATTTCTAAGTAATATTTTTAAAATTTTTAATATTTTATAAATTAGGTTATTGTTAACTATTAAAAGATAATATTCAAAGAATATTTTTAATGTTAATTCATCAATATCAATATCGAGTGATAAATTTTAATTAAAAGTCGGTTTATGGTTAAATTTAATAAAATTTAAAGTTTAGTTGTAAAATTCAATTACATAAAAATTGAATGATAAATTTATCAATATTCTAAAAATATAATCACAAACATCAATTGGAATAAAATATAATGGTAAATTCCAATATCCATCCATGATATGGTAGTAAACTTGCTCTTTAAACCTTAAAATGAATAGTGTATTATTGTCAAAAATATTAGCTTAATAGGATTGGTATGAAAAATTATAAAAGTTTTTAAAAGTTTAAACATTTAGCAAATATCAAATGTTTGTATTTTTATGTATTTTTGATACAATTATAATTTTATATCATATATAGCTTTGAAGGTTATAATATTTGGCATAAAAATTATTTTCTTTGATTTGTTGGATATAAGCAATAAAGATTTTTTTCAATGGTTCTTTTATCATGTAACACCTCAAATTTTGGGGTTAGAAGTTTGTGGGTTTGTGGTTAGGGTCAGTGCATAGGTGTGCTATTGAGTTTAGTTCTACATTTAAATGATAAAATGGGATTATTGGTCTAGTGGTTGAGCGAGTATTAGTGTACTTTTGGATTTTGGGTTCGAGTCCTAGGATGTGTGTTTTAGGGGAAATACTTTTATTGTGTTTTGCTTTGTCAATTTGTAAATTGTTTTAAGTTAAATATGGTTATTTTTATTAATAATTTATATTTATATTTATTTTACCTTATTTTTTTTCATTTCTTTTTGTTGGACGTTATTTTCTTTCCCTTTTTCCTTTGGTTTTATTTATTTCTTTTTTGGTTCTCCATTATTTTCCTTGGAAACGGTTTCACTGTGCACATTTCAAAGAAGTCACTCCTCCGTCATCAAATCAAGTGTAGGTTTCATATTTTTCTCTTGTTTTGTTTGCAAGTTTTGTTTCGACTTTATGAAAAGTCGATCATGTGTGTGAGTATTTGCAAATCTGCTATTTCCGATATTGTATCTCTATTTCATGCTTGGAATGGGTATGATTTGGTGTAATTTCAAACTATAGAGGGCTAGAGAGCGCTTCGTGGCCGATAGCACTTTTTTTGAGTTATTTTAAGATGGTTCCGTGACCACACAGGTGGCCACACGGGCATGTGCTGATACACACGGCTATGTGTTTTTGGGAATTAGGTTTTACAAGCTGATTTGGGTGCCACGTGGCCTGGCCACACGGCCATGTGGCCGATTTAGGGATTTGGTCAATTTTCACACAGCCATGTCACCTGGGCACATAGGCGTGTGAGTTTGGGAATTAGGGTTTGAGTGATTTGGTGCCACATGGCCATGTGGCTGATTTGGGAATTTAGGGATCCCACATGAGCGTGTGTTTTAAACACATGGTCGTGTCTACCATGTACTCTATTTTAGTGCAAATGGATAAAGAGTTATATGGCCTATTCCCACGGCCATGTCCCTGGTCCACGCGGGCATGTGTCTCAGTCACACGGTCGTGTGCCCCTTTTTACACGGGTTGTGACCTCTCACATAGCCTAGGCGTGTCCACACAGCCAGAGCATATCGGCATGTGGTATTAAGACACCAAATTTTAGTTTGTGCATGTTTTGCGATCTGAAAATGTGTCTGTGTGTTTCAAGCCTTGGCTAAGCCTTAGAAAGGGTAATTAAGACTGTAATTTGGGCTGCGGCTTGTGTGATATATGTATTTGTTGTGTGAGATGTCGAACTCTAAACCCGGTTAGCTGGGTGTGTGTACATATCTATTCCTGTTTGACTGTCTGTGGATGTGCCCTCTATTTTTTGTGTTAATGTGTACATATATACACTCGCATAAAGTTTTAGGTGGGATTGCGAAGTGAAGGGAGTCTGTTGCTGATCTGATCTGGCAATTCTACTACAATTTACACATACAACAATTTATCGTACTGTACCGCACGTACGTCAGCTTTGCTGTTTATCGTTATATGATTTGGCAGTTTAACTGCATGTGGATAAGCCATCATTGCCGGGCAGCTCGAGGTGGCAGGTCATGGTTGCCGGGCAACCCGAAATAACTTAACATGGTGTGTAGGGTTGGATGGGCCCTTGAGGTCCTATGTGGTGTGTTTAGGTTGGATGAGTTTAAATAGTTCTTATGGGATGTGATCAGGGGGACGGAGAGGTGTGTTGGCTGGATGGTTGGGTTTTATTTGACTGCATTACATCCACATCTGTCCATAGGTTCTGACTGTATGACTAGCTGACCGTATTCTGTTGTCTAAACAGCAATTGTGCTGAGTTTTTGTGTGATCTTGGTGTGTGTTCTGATTGTTAAATTCTATTGGGACGTTAGTTCCAAGTGTGCCTTCTGATTCTGTAGGTAACTGAAAATCTATTATGCTACCGACTTGAATTCTGTAATTCTGTCTCTTGTCTTATTTCGAATTCACATTGAGCTCGAGTAGCTCACCCCCTCTTAGTGTTTCCCTTTCAGGTACACTTCCATTTTGTGCAGCTGGACTCAGCAAGTCGGAGGTCTAAGAAGTATCATGTTTTCTTCAACTGGTTAATAAAGCATTTCTTTAAATCTGAGTTTTATGTAAACAGTTTTGGATTGTAATTTATGTTTTAAACACTGTGGTATGAAATGTTTTGAATTAAATTATTTGAATTAAACTACTTTGCATTGAATATTGGGATTTGATAACCAAAAAGTTTTATGTAACCTAAATATACAGGTTTTTTTAACTGAATAAACTAAAATTTTACCTAGATCACTTCGGTGATCAATGTAATCCCTGAGATTCGATCTAAACTTCTAGACCGGGTTTAGGGTGTTACATATCATCATTTCAATTGATTTATTCTATTTTTTTTTTACTTTTATTACAAATGCATGTATGGCTAGTTCTTACTCATGTCAATGATTAGTAGTGACTACTATAATGTAGTAAGTTTATTTGTTTTCATATTATATTTTCTTTACTTTAAACTTTCATATGAATAAACAACACTTAGCTAATTACTAAACAAAAAGTTATGCTTAATCTTCAATTCTTCTTTAATTTTTTATCATAAAGTATTTAAAACCTTCATTTTATTTTATCCATATAAGATGGCTAGCAAACAAACTTAAATGCAAAATATGAGCATATATAACTTTGTTATTTAATGTAAAAGATCTAAATTTGACTATATGTATCACATAAGTTAACTTGATTTAATTTATCAATTTAATGCAAAATATAAATATGTTGGAAAATTATATTATCATTCACGTTTATCCTTTTTTAGAGAAAGGTATATTATTTGAAGATTGAGACTACAAATCTACAACTCTTTGTAACACACCTTACCCGAAATAAATCGATACATCACGAGCAAGGGATGTTACATTTGGAGACTAAGTCTACTCAACTCGAATATCAATTTTAAAACTTTATTTTAACATAATTAGACTCTTTTAAAGTTATTCAAGTCATTTTGAGGCTTTCTTTAAAGTTTGGTTGCAAATAGGGACCATTGGGGACATATTTGGGTCAAAACAAGGTAAACAGGGTCAATATCCCGATACTAATTTATGATGCTGCAACATTGAGCATAGATTACCAAAAGCATGTTTAAAACATCTAAAACCAAGTTTAAACTATCATCAATCTTTCACACTTCTAAACGTTTTTAGGACTTAAAATATGTCAAATTATCATTCAAAAACTTCATATAACACGTGTATATCTCTCTAAAGAAGATTATCCCCAAGATACAAAATGATATTAGGTATGCATGACATAGTTTTGGAACCACTTAGTTACTTTATAATAAAAATTCATATAGTTCTAACCCTATGTACATGCCACTCTATTACCAAAATTTAAGTTCCATACACTTTAATCCTTGCTTGATGATGAGATGAACATGAGGATGGCCACTGCAAAAGATGTCTTCAAAACAATCTTTACCTACGTTTTAAGTTTGAGAAATCTTAGTAAATACTCAAGAATTCATGTCTTACCTTTGAATTTAATTAGCTCATTCTATGAACAAATAAATACCTATTATTAACATGATTACAATGATTGAACCAAAGATAAATTACATAGTAACAAGGGTAGTTAACACATTTTCACTTACCATACTTTCATCATTTATCTTTTATATACCACTCACGTTGCCCCTTGTAGACTTGAATGAACAAGAAGGATATATGGAATGTAATCACAGAGCACAAGAGCATGTAAGTTCGAAATTATCACGAACACTAATAAATAACTATTATTAACATGATTACAATGATTGAACCAAAGATGAAGTACATAGTAACAACAAGGGTAGTTAACACATTTTCAGTTACCACACTTTCATCATTCACTTATCTTTTATACACCACTCACATTGCCTCTTGTAGACTCAAGTGAACAAAAAGCATATATGGAATGTAATCACAAAGCACAAGAGCATGTAAGTGACAAATTATCACGAACACTAATAGTGTTAGAACACAATCACCAAAGTGCTAAATTCACGAGTGCACCAAATAATTCCTAATGACATGCCATCTATATCTCACAAGTTCAAATCTTGTCTACAAAGGCTTAAATATTATTATAAAATCAAAATTCATCACAAGCACGCTCAAGTTTCATAATTTCATAGTTACACATAGCTTTTCAATATTTCACAATTTAGTCCTTTTCACTACACAATTAATCACATCAACAATAACCACAATCATTTACCATTTTTTTGAACTATTCACATATTTATCAAGATACAAGTATTTAAATTCATGAAATTAACACTTACATTAGCATAAAATTTTAAAACCTAATTAAGTAAGAAGAATTTTAAACTACTTACAAATTTGGCTAAATTATACTTCCTTCAAGCTTTATCGATTTGTTTTCCCTTGTCTAACCTCCTTGTAGCTTCTTCCTTGTCTTTCTTTTCATTTCATATCAATATCATAAAATATGGGATATCAATATTCTTAATCCACAACACTTTCATGCTTAAATAATCAAAGTAGACATGAAGCTATTACTAAATCATGAAGATCTTACATTAAAACCTTGGTTACTCACATTATCTAGATTTTCTCTCTTTTCAAACATGTACTCTCCTCTTCCAACTTGAAAACTAAGCTTGCTAAGTTGTTGTTAGCTTGATTTAGCTAAGGTTTCTATCAAGATTTGATGATTTCAAGCTTGGAAGAGCTTTTAATGACGATGAGGGACTAGATTGTAAAAGAAAGAAAGGTTTCTTTCGCCCTAAATGCTTGTAACATGAAGTGAAGAAGAAGATGGTGAAGAATCTTCTCCATCGTTCCTTTAAAATATCATTATTATAATATTAATAATAACAAAATATAATAATACCAATAATAACAAAATATAAAATAAAATATTATAACTTATTCATAAAAATCTATCCATCATCTTATCCATTAGCTTTTGGTAAAATCATTCTCCATGTCCTCACACATTTCACCACTAATTTAATTTAATCATTTTCTACTTTAAATTTCTCACTTTGACCCCAATGCTTTGTAAAACCTTACAATTTAGTCTATAGCCTGGATTAATATTTCTCAATACATCAGTTTTTTTAAATTTTCTTTAGTCTCTTATTACTTTCTCTACTAACACTTACAAATGACATTTTATTTATTCTGAGAAATTTCACTCGTAATTGCTCAACATAATATTATTGTGACCAAGGGGTTTTTAAGGATGTTACACCCTTCTTGCATATCTAATTGATCATTTGTTGAAGTACGAGTTTTACTTGCAATACTTGGATTTTCTGCCATAACCATTGACAAGAACTCTTTATAATTTGGACCGACTTTGATCTAAGTAGCAATTACAAACATAAAATCGATTTGTCACGACAATAGAATTAAGAGAACTTTAGCTCGATACTATCTTAAAATCTTGAATATGCAAAAAGAAAATATAATATTTCCTTGAAGAGAAATTAAAGAAAATTAGTAAAGAAAAAGGAAGAGTTTTGAAGAAAATAATTATTGGTAACGCTAGTGACTCACCAAAAGTCGCTTTCATTGATAATCACGTGACAATATTTACAACCCTTATACAACAATTTTAACCATCTTACTAACTAAGAAATGGTACAAAACAAACATAGTTACAATAGACTTGTTGACTTTTTAACAAACTATTGAATATTTGACTCGTGCTTCACATTCTTATGCTAATAGTCCATTCTATTTTTTTAAGCTTTGAAGCAATTTAAGACTGATTTTTCGGTTTAAAAATAGTGTTTTTTCATTAGATTAAGATTTTAGTTGAGATAAAAAGAACGTGGATTCAATTGAAGTGTTTTTTTTTCTTTTTAACTTAAATTTTAAAACAAATTCGCAAGCATTATTATTAATTACTATTTAGTAATATAAAAGAGTAAGTCCAAACTTTTTTTCCCTTTCTTTGAATGGTTTTAAAATTAAAATATTTACATATAAAATCTATTATTTAAATTTTTTAACACATGTCATTATCTTATTTGTTCATTTTGAAGACTATTGTGTAATAATTGACAACTTTATGGATTAAATTATCCGAAAAAACTTTAGGGACCAATGTAAAAAATTTGTCAAGTTCAAAACTAATCAATAATTAAGAAATTTATTTTTATAATATTTAATTAATTTTAATTTTAAAAATTATTTTATCAATGATTAATTAAAATTATAAAAATTTATAAAGCACGGGCCTCTAATCCTTGTAATATATATAGTAGTACTAAAATGGTTAAAAGTTATAATAAATGTATATGTATATCATGCTAAATTATTTTAATTGATGAAAATATATTATATATTAAATTTTTGGTGTTAGTTTTTATATTATGCTTGAGAATTTAGTCCTTATACTATAATTTGATTATTTTCATTTTCTGTGCTTTTCGAACATAGAAATTTCAATCCGACCAAAATAATTACTGTTAAATTTATTAAGTGTAATAGCCTATTTTCAATGGTGTTGAAAACGGTGGTTTCGGAGCCACAAATCTGACGAGTGATAAATATTATTATTTAATATTTACAAGTCAAGTATAGAATTACATTGAAATTTTATTTAATGATTTTTGTTAATTGAACGAATAATTAGGTTTAAGTGGTATGTCCCTAAAGTTAAGTGATTTTAAAAAATGAGGTGTCGAGACCTCGTTTCTATAAACTAAGCCCGTAAATATTTTTATTAAATATTTATGGAGTGATTATATAGGTGTATTAAAATTTTGTCCAGAAATTTTAACGTCTGGATAGTTAATTAAAGAAAAATGACTAAATCATAAAAGGTGTAAAAGTTAATCACTAATGGAATTTTATGGATTAAATCATTTAGTTTTTATAAGTGAATGGATTTAAAAGGCAAATATACCTTTGGTAATACAAATGGACGGTTAAGGGAGAGGAAATTTGTTAGTTGAATGAAATCATTAAGGGTAATTTAGTAATTAAGCTAAAAATGAACATAAGTTAAATAATAATAATAAGCAAACTATCATCTTCTCTAGCCTTCAAGCACAATAAATAGAAAAGAAAGACACCATTAAAGACTTTGAAGCTTCGGTTTAGCTAGAGTTCATGCATGTAAGTGATTTTCAAGCCCGTTTTTAGTAATTTTTATGTTTTTGTGATCGTTGTAGCTTAATCTAGCTAAATTGGGGACTAATATGCAAAACTATCACATGTTTTGGATTGTTCCATTGATGAGTCGATGATATTTTTGAAATTTGATGACAAATTTATAAGCTTGGTTGTTGATTAGGACTATTTTGTAAAGGAAATTTTGTTAGTTTTGAGTTTAGGGACTAATGTGAAAATAATTAAATTTTACCACGAGAATTTTGTAATTTTTATGTGTTTATGGACTGTTTTAAGGTGCTGGTAAAATTAGTTTAGAGTGTTGAGAGTTAATTGTGGAATTTTAGATAGTTTTGGGTTTAGGGACTAAATTGAATAAAAAGAAAAAATTTAGGGTAAAAGTGTAAAATGAAGAGTAAGGGTCAAAAATATGAATATCCGTATTTCATGTTATTTGAATTATTTAATTGAAAGAAAACTATTATTTAGATCAAGAAACGAACCAATCAGATTTAAGTTGTGGAAAAGCTAAAGTATCGGACTAGTTGTCGACTTCGATTTTACAATTATTTTGGTCGAGATAAGTTTGTATAAAGATTAATTCATTATTTTTAGATTTTTTTAAATGTTAATGAATAATTATTTTAGTTATATCTTAAATGATTATTATGTGTTATATGCTTACTGATTCATAATATTCGTGACAGGTTTTAAATATTTATAATGAATCGTTCTTGAAACTAACTATTATCACGATGAACGCAAGTGTACCTATAAAACAGTAGTATAGCTTTAGCAAGACCAGATTATCGAACCCAAAGGAACTAAAAGTACTAGTATCAACTTTCTTTTTATTATCTAGCCTAAAAAATAAAAGGGTTTTGTTTATCTAACTAATTAACTTAAATAAGAAATCACAAAAAAGAAATTTTGGGAAAATACTTTTTCGAAAACTCGATTGATTAAGACAATACCTAAGGAAAAATCCACCTAGACTTCACTTGTTATTTGACTCTGAATCGGACGATTTATTCATTCAACTTGTTCCGTAGAGATCTCTAAGTTATATTATTATCTCTCTCGAGATTAACAACGTCTAACCCTAGATTGAATAATTGAAATCTCTTTCTAATTAATGCCCTAGGGTTGCATTAACTCGATCTATGGATCTTCTTATTAGGTTTCACCCTAATCCAGCAAAATCTTGTCACCTTATCTCTAAGTGTGCAATCAACTCCGCTTAATTATGACAAATTACCTTATCTCTAAGTGTGCAATCAACTCCGCTTAATTATGACAAATTTACTCTTAGACATGGTCTATTCCTCCTCTGAATAAGAGCTTAACTTGAATCAATATCCTGGAATATCAAAACAAGAATTAAGAACACATAATTAAGAACAAGTCAAATATTTATCATACAATTCAGATAATAATAACAAGATCCGTCTTAGGTTTCATCCCCCTTAGGTATTTAGGGGTTTTAGTTCATACTAATGAAAGAAAACATCTCAAAAGAATAAAAATAACAAAACATAAGAAAACCCGAAACTCCTGAGGGAATTTGAAGGGAGATCTTCAGTCTTGATGGTGAATCCGGCTTCTGACATGGATCGATCGGCTTTCCTTGAGGAATTCCTTGCTTCCTCCTCTCCGTCCCTAGTCTAAGTGCCTCCTCAAGTGTCTAAATAGGCTTTGGAATGCCTAAGAGCCCTCAAAATTGGCCTTTTCCGAATTGGACTAAACTTGGGCTCGACAGGGACACGTCCGTATGACACGCCCGTGTGCGATTGCTTAAGGTCATGGTCAAGGTTGTTAAATGGGCACGGGCATGTGATTTACCCATGTAAATTGTGTTTTGACCTTGCCAAAGGGACACGGCCGTGTGGTCTGCTCGTGTGAGGAAGTCCAGGCCGTGTTGATTTCATACGTTGGCCCATTTTCTTCATTTTGGCCCATTTCTCGTTCCTTTCACTCTCTCCTATGCTCACCTAAGCATAAAACATGAAATTAAGGCATTAGAAGCATCGAATTCACCAATTTTAAGGAAAAATCATCCATAAAATGTGCTAAGCATGGGATAGAAATATGTATAGATTACGGTTTATCAAATACCCCCCACACGTAAGCATTTGCTTATCCTCAAGCAAAATCCTCAACTCATAATCAAAATAAATTCTTCTCAACTTATAATTTGTATCTATAAAATCTCAAAAAATCCATAGGTAATCATACATTGAAAATTCAACTGAAAGAACTTCAAAGTTTCAAACATTCCAAGTTGAGCATTTTATTATGAAAATATAGGTGTCTCTCATCATCTAAGTAATTACCTTTGATTCAAAAACAGAGTTTCACATCCTCACTAAAGATTCACTCAAATCACTCGAGGTGTTTAAGTACAATAAATGAAGCACTCAATAGTCAATAATGAAAAGTCATTACCATAGGCTTGCATGAAAACCAAATCTCCACCACTATAAATTGAGATGAAAAATCAATCAAAAGGTCTTTAGAGGGTTGCAACCTGACTTTGGTTAGAAGGTGTGGTCACAAGCTGAAAGAAAGGGTTAGAATCGAGATTGAATTAAAAAAATTGCCTAATTAGAAAAATGACTAGTCATCAATTGCGTACAACAGAACTTTTTCTTAGAATATGGAATTTAACTTCTTTAGCTCAGAAGATCACTACTACTAATATGTATACATGTTTTTTTTTAAGAACAAGTCAAATTACAAAATAGAATAAAACATAGCTAAGCAACTATTTCAACTCAAATCTCGACAAAAATAAGGATCAAATTAATTTAGGGGATTTCAACAATAATGAGTTATGGGTTAATATTGAGGGTAAATCAATGAATGGGTTGTTAGGCTCAAGAGGGTTCACTAAGGTTTAATTGTAAAAGTAGGCTTTTATGGAGTGAGTGGGTTAAACTTAAGTGCCTTTATCATTTTGACATATCAAATCAAATGGTGTGGTCTTGACATGAAAAATCAAGCAAGTTCTAGAATAACAATTCAATACTGGCGCACTCATAATGAAAGTGGGCATGAAAGAAATAATAGATGCTCTAAAGGCTCAATATCTCACAAAAATTATGGCTTTTTTTATGTTTAAACTTGTGACTTCCAACTCAAAATAATACCTAAACTTGGGGAAACAACCTAAAAGTTTTTAATTGTTCAAAAATTAACTTATCATGCTTGATTCCCTAATGTCTTAAAGTTTAAACAATCAATGCATAAATGCCTATATTTTAATTCAAGATATATCAATAAACATTATAGACTAATTAGAATTCATTCTAATAATAATATGAGAAGATCACATGAGAATAAAACAAAATTTAGGGATTTTTCTCATATAAAAGACCCCCCACGCTTAAGATGTACATTGCCCTCAATGTACAAAGGTAGATATATTGAAAAACATAGATTTATAATCATAAGATAAGGAGAGAAGTGAAACTTCCTGAATGATGAATGAATTCCTTGAACTGGAGTTTTGGAGAATAATCGACATGAGAGTGGAGGAGGATACTCCGGTGGAGGTAGAGGTTCATTATCCCATAAGTCCTGCACCAAAAGAATATTATATCTAGTGGTAGCTATGGTCGTAGTTGAGCAGGACATGGTAGTCATGGAGAACCTTTCTCGATTGAGTTTTTAGTTCCTATGTGATGATGAGCTTAGGAGCTCTTTATAACTGTGATAGAATTAGGAACTTTTTAGGGAATATATAAGGAAGAATAATTACTCGATATGAAATAGCCAAAATTCAAAATTGTTAAATAAAAATTATAAAACCTAATAAAAATAAGCTGAAAGAAAAATAAAAAGTAGTCTTAAAGTAGAATAAAAGTAAAAACATAAAATAATAAATAAAAGTTTTTAAACATCTTCATCGCTAGATGGTTCGCAAGGTGGGGGTGGCGATGAGATGTGGAAATGCTGACAAATCTGCTGTAAAGTAGCATCAATGTTATCAAAGCGCTAAAAACATTGTTGCTCGAATCGGGTAAGGCGCTCAGAGATGTCAGCGTATGAAGCCGCCGCATGAATTGGACGAGAGGGTGGTGGTGGCTGAGACGGTGGGTCCTCATGACGTGGAGGGACATCATCAGTAATGTCTTCGGGGTCTCCCTCCTGGGTTGATTGGGTGAGGCGATACTGAAGAGGGTGGGTTCCTCGGCGCTTCTCAATCATCCTCATACTAAGCATGCTCGAGATGCCTTGTGGGGACATCTGGCCAATAAGAGTAAGGGAGGATGATTGGGCTGCTGTGTTGAGGAGCCCGAAGTGTCGTGCCAGTAGAGTCACGTAGGGGCCAATGGAGATGACCCCCCTCCGATGCCGCTTCGTCTGGTGGCGAATGGCAAGGGTAATAAAGTAGGCGATGTCGAGTACATGCACGTTCACCATGCTCCATAGAACGTAGGCGTCGTGAGTGTTGATGATGTTGGTGCTCTCTCGACGTCCTATCAAAGTGTGTGCCAAGATGGCATGTAGGTAACTCAAGGAGGGAGAGAGAGCCGATGCCTTGGAGCGGCTCGAGTCGTAGGTGGCTGAATCGGGGACCAAAGCGTACTAGCACTTCGAGGGAGAGTAGTGGATGTGGCGACGGAGAGTGTCGAGGTCGTTCTCATCCATAAATTCCTCTGTGTACAGGCCCAAAGCTATATCGACCTCGGACACACTCAACTGGCGGACTAAACCGCCGAGACAGAACTGGACTGTTCCAGGATCATCAAAGTTGGTCATGATGTCTTAAACATGGAATGTCGAGCAAAGTTCAAGTGTGAGCTCAAGGTATGTCGGCTCGATGATCGCAAAGAAGAGGTTCCATGGATCGGTTGTCAGGATTGCTCGTACATCGTCAGCCAACTGGACTTGTTCAAGCACTGTCCAGTCAATGTAGTGGCCCACACCTAAAGATCAGGCCCGTAGGATTTGGAATAGTTCCTCTTGATTGTCAGGTGGAAATTGGAGGTATGGGTGGTGAATTTCCACGGTAGGGCCCGAGGAAGACGGCCCTTTCCGCTTTTCTGAAGTGGGAAAGGCGGTTTTCTTGCCACGTGAGCTTGACATGGTATACTTGGAAGAAGAACAAATAATATAACATAACTAACTAACTCAAGAAGTAATCATGAATATAGTTAAACTAACCAGTCCAACCAACAATACTCAGCAGTTTAATCTAAATGATAGAAGTTTATATAACAATTCACATAATAAAAGCATGATTATTTTCAACATAAAATAACTGAACTAGACTCTTATGGGAACACATGAAAAGAATGAATGTATCAGAAAGCATTGACTCAAATGGTAAAGAATAAACGTATAAGCATGACTATAGTGAGAACTATGAATATAAATAAAAAATCTGCCAAATAAAACTATAAGAATCATAAAATTAGTAAAAGGGATGAAGAATATAAAGAGAAAAGAGTAAAAAAACACTAAAAAGATGAGAATGGGTGTCGAAAATGGAGTAGTGGCGACGCACGGGCGTGGTAGGGAGGCCGTGTGGACTTGCAGCGGTTAGGGTTAAGGATTTTGGGTGAAGAAGATGATGAATAGTGAAGGGTATTTATAGATTTTGAGACATACGGCCAGGGGACACGCCCATGTTCCCTAATTTTTGCCGGTATGCCTGGCCGTATGTGCTTTAGAAAGCCTGCGTTCCATGAGTCGATTAGTATGTTAGATGTTAAAACTAAAATTTAAAGAAATTAATATTGTTAGTACTCAGGTTGCCTCCTGAGAAGCGCTTATTTATAGTCTAAGCTTGACTTACCTCTCTGGTGAATGGTCATTGTGGTACGAGGAGTTTATACTCCTCATTCCTGCTATGAATCCCATCAAAATAAAGTTTTAGGCGGGTATTGTTTACCTTAAAGTTGCCGAATTTGGGATGACTTACCTCAACTGTACCAAATGGGAAAATGCTAAGTATCGTAAGAGGAATTTCTTCATTCGATTTGGCAGTGTCAATGTGAGGATCTGCGGCATCTAATGAAACTTTATCTCCAACCTTAAGTTGATTTGGTGAGACATTGAGCTTGTTCTGGCGTAGTTTTGGTTTATCGTGTTTTCTCGATTTAAATGTCAGCCATTCATCTAACTCCTCGATTCGTAACCTTCGTTCTTCATGGGTAGATTCTTTATTGTGGATTGAACATGGGTCATGTGTGTCCTTCGAACTTATTTCCTGCAAAATAGGTGGCACTGTATGATCAGTCTTAGTAGAACAATTTGTACAATCACCTTCAATTTTTGATGTGTTGTTCGGGTTGCGAGCTTGAAGGTTGATTGTTTTGTCTCCTACACAAAGTGTGAGTTCACCTGTGCCAACGTCAATAATTGTTCTAGCAGTTGCTAAAAAGGGCCTTCCCAAAATTAAAGGAACATTACTGTCTTCTTCTATGTCCAAAATAACAAAATCAACTGGGAATATAAATTTGTTGTCATTTTAACTAGTACGTCTTCAATGATACCCTTAGGAAATCTGACAGTTTTATCTACAATTGAATGCTCATCCTAGTTTGTTTGGGTTTCCCTAGACCTAGTTGCTTAAACAATTTGTAAGGCATAACATTGATACTAGCCCCTAGATCAGCCAATGCATTATTAACATCTAAACTACCAATTAAACAAGGAATCGTAAAACTCCTTGGATCTTTTAGTTTGTTGGGTAGCTTATTCTGAAGAATGGTTGAGCAAACCGCGTTCAGCTCCACATGCGACCTTTATCTAACTTTCATTTATTTGCTAGAAGCTCTTTTAAAAATTTGACTGCGTATGGCATCTGCGAAAGTACTTCAATAAACGGTAAGTTAATATGTAAGTTCTTTAAAAGTTTAAGGAATTTACCAAATTGTTCATCTGAGCGGTCTTTCCTTGTTGCATTGGGGTATGGCACACGAGGTTTATATTCTAGACTTACCAATTTTTGTTCGTTTTAGCCTACCTCATTCTTACCTTTGTTTACCACCAGTTTTGGCCTTGGTTTTGCCACTAACCCTTCCTCATCATGAATGGCAATTGTGTTGGGTTACTCCATTGGGTTAGATTCAGTGTTGCTTGGCAGGCTACCTTGTGTTCATTCGGAAATCAACTTGGCGAGCTGCCCAATCTGAGTTTTGAGCCGTTGGATTGATGCTTGTTGATTTTTGAGTGCCGTCTCGGTATTCTAAAAACGAGTCTCTAACACCAAGATGAATTTGATTAGCATCTCCTCAAGGTTCAGCTTTTTCTCTTGCTGCTATAGTGGTTGCTAAAAGCCTGAAGGGGGTGGTGGTTTCTGGTTTCCTTGGTCTTCCCATGAAAAACTTAGGTGATTCGTCTAACCTGCATTGTAAGTATTGCTGTAAGGATTGTTTTGAGATCGAGGATTATTACCCATGTAATTTAACTACTCGTTCTCCATGTTGTGGCCATAAGGTGGGTATTTTGAATTGCTCGATCCACCTCCATTTGCTTCGCACTGCATTGCTGGGTGAACCTGTAAAGAACTAAGAAAACCATCAATTTTCTTATTCAAGAGTTCTACCTGATTAGAGAGCATGGTGACCAAATCGATGTTATAAACATCAGCTGTTTTCGTTGGCTTTGTCCTCATGACTTGCCACTGATAGTTATTCAGTGACATCTCCTCTATAAATTCATAGGTATCTTCAGGTGTTTTATTATTGATGGTTCCGCTAGCAGCTGCGTCAACCATTTGTCGAGTCGAATGATTTAGGCCATTATGAAAAGTTTGAACCTATAGCCAGAGTGGTAACCCATGATGAGGGCATCTTCGCAAAAGGTCCTTATATGTCTCCCACGCATCGTAGAGTGTTTCTAAATCCATCTGCACAAAAGAAGAGATATCATTACGTAATTTAGCCGTTTTAGCCAGCGGAAAGTATTTTAGTAAAAACTTTTAGGTCATTTGTTCCTAAGTAGTGATTGACCCCCGCAGTAATGAATTCAACCACTGTTTAGCTTTGTTTCTTAAAGAAAAAGGGAATAACTGAAGGCGAACGGCGTCATCAGAAACACCATTAATTTTAAATGTATCGCATAGTTCCAAAAATTTTGCTAAGTGAATGTTGGGATCTTTGTCCTGCAAACAATCAAACTGAACAAATTGCTGTATCATTTGAATTGTGTTAGGTTTCAGTTCAAAAGTATTTGCAGCTACAGCAGGTCTAACTATGCTCGATTTAGTTCCTGTTAAAGAAGGTTTAGCATAATCATACATAGTTCCTGTTAAAGAAGGTCTAACTATGCTCGATTCAGTTCCTGTAAAATCTTCGGGGTTGATTTGATTAAAGATGCTAAGCAGAAAGTAAAAGTAATCAGTGAAAGTCTGAAAGCAGCTTCAGATCGTCAGAAGTCGTACGCGGATTTGAAGCGAAAAGACATTGAATATCAGGTCGGAGACAAAGTGTTTCTTAAAGTTTCACCTTGGAAAAAGGTGCTCAGATTTGGCCGTAAAGGTAAATTGAGTCCGAGGTTCATCGGGCCGTATGAGATATCCGAACGAATTAGGCCAGTCGCATACAGATTGATTTTACCCCCTAAACTTAAAAAGATTCACAAAGTTTTTCATGTCTCGATGCTTCGACGTTATAGATCCGATCCATCGCACATAATTAATCCATCAGAGGTTGAAATTCAATCTGATTTGAGTTATGAAGAAGAACCGATTCGTATCCTAGCTCACGAGGTGAAAGAGTTGTGAAACAAAAAGGTTCTGTTAGTAAAGGTGTTATGGCTCAAACACGGGATCGAAGAAGCTACTTGGGAAACCAAGAAATCTATGAAAGAAAGATACCCAAATCTATTCACTGGTAAGATTTTCGAGGACAAAAATTCCTTAAGTGGAGGAAAGTTGTGACAGCCCTAATTTGACCCTAGTCGGAAAGTGGTTTTGGGACCACAAAACCGAGTCATAAAAATAATTAACCGTTATATTTTATGCTTATTGTATGCGAACATGCATGTGTGAAAGATACATACCTTAATTTTGTTATTTGAATGTGAAATTTATTAAATAGGACTTATGTGAGACAATTGTGAAATGTGATAGCTAAATTGTAAAGTGGTCTATTAATGCATGTTGTCAAAAAGGTGGACTTGCATGTCAAATTAGCCATTTGTTTTAGTGGTCGGCCATGATATTGATTAATATATATTATATGTGTTTTATATTAGCATTTTAATATACAAAATAAATAAGAAAATAAGATAAAGAGTTAGTGGGAAGAAAAACCAAAGTGAATCCATTTTTACTCCTCCATTGTCGTAGCTTGAAGTGAGGAAGAAGGAAATTTTTGCTTAAATTTTCAGCTTAGGTGATGGCTATAATGAGGTAAGTACTAAGAAATTCTTGAAAAATTATGCATAGTTTGGATGATTGGTTTGAATGCTACCTATTCCATGTTTTAAATTTGGGTTATTTGGGGGTTTGAAATTCGGTCAAGAAGCTAGAACTCTTAGTGTATATATATATTTTTCTTTATTAAATTGGATAGTAATGTGGAGAATGATGAATTGTTAAATTGCTTCTAACTTGAAGGTAGAGCTTAGAATGTGTTCTAGGGAGATACCGAATGTGGTTATTGTAGGTATCTTAAGAAATAATATTGTGGCTTGAGTTGCTAACAATTGGTTAAGGACTATGAGGATTTACAATTTCGGTATGATGTATAGGTGTTAATTACCATGTATTTAGATGATTTGAAGATTAAGTAGTGGCTTAAATTCTTAGTGGCAAATGGCTATTATGGTGAAATGCAAATGTTAATATTTAGTTGCTAGTGTTTATATGTGTGTTAATTAATTTGAACTTGAATGATGATTTGAGCACAATGTGTTGTATTGATATTATGCTTAAGTGAAATTATAGATATATATATATATATATATATATATATATATAATGAAATTGATTGGTGATACACATGTTTAAATAATATGTATGCAAAGGATGTGTGAAAGAGTGAATTAGTAATAACTCATTTGGGACAAGAAGATATAGTGATTTTGGAAAATCACCATAAATTGTGGGAGTTGAGTCGAATCTGAATAAATTATGTAATAAGCTTGATGAGTCTAGTTTCTTATAAAAGAAACTATAAAAGCAAAAGAATTGCCGATAATGAGATATTTGAAGTAATGTGGGACAGAGTCAAAATGACTTCTAGATCCCCTGTTATGTATTTATAAAATCACTATAAAACATATAAAAATAGTCAAATGATGAAATTTATATACTTAGACTCCTTAATGAGTCTAGTTTCAAATGAAATAAACAAGAACATGTTTTGAATTCTGTACAATGAGAAATTTATTTCGTAGTGAAGAGTGGTCAAATTAGTCAAACAGTGAAACAAGGGAAACTTTAGGAAAAATCTGGTATTGATTGGCTAAACTAAAAATTATGAAAATTTTATGGATAAAAGATAAATGAGTCTATTTTCAAAGAAAATTTACAGAAATTGATTTGGAGATCGTAGCTCTAGTTATAAATAATTTAGTAACTGTTGCTCAGGAAGTCAGCTTATAGTGAAATTGTGATTATATTGTAAACATTGATAAAAATTTGCTAATGAATTGCTTATTGATTTCTTATAAGCTTACTATAATCTGTATGTGTGAAAGTCGAATATATATGTATTATATTCTAAAAATAATATTTGAATAGTCGATTAATGATTAGTTTAAAATTTGTTGAATTAAAGCTCAAGAGTATAGGGGGCAATTTCGAATAAGGGAAAAGAGAAAGTAACCGAGTAGCCATTTTGCAACCGTTCAAATATATCCGAGGTAAGTTTTAAGTAGTTTCCTTTAGTATATAATTGACGATGCCACTATAAGAGTATAGTAGGTAAATTGTGATCTTTGGCTTGCACTTGAATTAAGATGTATAATAGATAATGCATGTATATGACTTATAGTTTGATGGCCACTTTGAATTTAAGATTAAATGATGAAGAGAATGAGTGATATGAGATATAACCATTGAGCTGAAATGTGAATGATGATGTGCGTATCGAGTTTATATTCGAATGTAATATCGACTATTAAGTGATAAGGTGGTGACATGTGTTATGATCAAATGTGTATGGGATTGAAAATATCCAGACATGAGGTCCGTAGGCTATATGCTGGAAAAATATCTGGACATGAGATCAGCAGGCTATATGCTAGAAATATATCCGGACTTGAGGTCCGCAGGCTACGTGCTGGAAAAATATCTGGGTTAAAAACCCACAGGCTTACGCTAGTAATGTATTTCGAGCTCTAAGATTTGACAGAACTGATGCCAGTAAGTTAAATAAGATTTCGACTTCGAATATCAGTGGTAAACATCATTACGTAAGTATTATATGTTTTACATGTTAAGGTTCGTGTTATGTGCTTATATTTGAATTGATATTTAAGTGATTTACTAGCATCAAGGCACGATATATATTTATATGTGTGTGTGTGAATGAATTCTGTATTTGAGGATAAGACAATAATATAATTGGTTAATGTAAGTCACCATATGAAATAATGTGATTATAGGTATTAGTATAATCTATGTAAATAGTGAAATATGTACAAGAAGTCTTGTGTATAAATACATACATATTCGGCCAAGGGGTTTTGTAACTAATGTACTAGTGTATATTTGGTCAAGTGAATTACAATTAGAATACAAGTTTTGTCATGCTCAATGTTCAATTTTAATGACAAGCCTAAATAGTATGAATTGCTTAAAACTTACTAAGCCTCGAAAGCTTACTCTGTTTCTTGTCTCTCTGTTTTCTAGATCGTTGATTTTTGGCCACTGACTCAGGGATCGTCAGTAGTTCATCGTACTATCGAATTTGTTGGTAAAGTTATTTTGGTCTCGATATGGCATGTATAGGTTGGACTGTTGACAAAAATTATATTTTGTAATTTGTAAATATCTTGGCCGTATGAAAATGGCACTTATGACTTATAAATCTGTATGTATTCAGTTCGATTTATGCTTGGGTTGGTAGATTATGTGATTGAAATTAAATGTTTAGCTTGGTAATACCTCATTGCCTATACCGACAATCGGACACGGGCTAGGGGTGTTACAAATGCCCTAGGGTTGCATTAACTCGATCTATGGATCCCCTTATTAGGTTTCAACCTAATCCGACAAAATCTTGTCACCCTATCTCTAGGCGCGCAATCAACTTCGCTTAATTATGAAAAATTTACTCTTAGACAGGGTTTATTCCTCCTCTGAATAAGAGCTTAACTTGAATCAATATCCTGGAATATTAAAACAAGAATTAAGAACACATAATTAAGAACAAGTCAAATATTTATCATACAATTCAGATAATAATAACAAGATCTGTTTTAGGTTTCAACCCCCTTAGGTATTTAGGGGTTTTAGTTCATACTAATGAAAGAAAACATCTCAAAAGAATAAAAATAACAAAACATAAGAGAACCCAAAACTCCTGAAGGAATTTGAAAGGAGATCTTCAGTCTTGCTGGTGAATCCGGCTTCTGAGATGGATCGATCGGCTTTCCTTGAGCAATTCCTTGCTTCCTCCTCTCCGTCCCCCGTCTAAATGCCTCTTCAAGTATTTAAATAGGCTTTGGAATGCCTAAGAGCCTTCAAAATTGGCCTTTTCTGAATTGGACTAAACTTGGGCTCGGCAGGGACACGCCCGTGTGACACGTCCATGCGCGATTGGTTAAGGCCGTGGTCAAGGCTATTAAATGGGCACGGGTGTGTGATCTACTCGTGTAAATCATGTTTTGACCTTGCCAAAGGGACACGGCCGTGTGGTCTACCCGTGTGAGGAAGTCCAGGCCATATTGATTTTGTACGTTGGCCTATTTTCTCCGTTTTTGGCCCGTTTCTCGTTTCTTTCACTCTCCTATGCTCACCTAAGTATAAAACATGAAATTAAGGCATTAGGAGCATCGAATTCACCAATTTTAAGGAAAAATCATCCATAAAATGTGCTAAGCATGGGATAGAAATATGTATAAATTACGGTTTCTCACTTAATGAGATTAAATGGTTATGGTGATCAATTGACTAATTGTGGAAACTGTAAATTTCATGAATATGTATATGAATTTTTTTTATCAAAAAAGGAATCAAAGGATGTAATGTGTCCCGTTTGAATCTTTTGAATACCTAAGATACAAATGACATGTCATTAGGGGTTATACGGTTTCAGGTGCTGGTCTTAAATGTCCTAATAATGGTTGAGGTCCTACATTTTTTTTGCGGATTCTCCACAGCTCGTATGAGCAGCATCGTGTAGCTTAACATCCCAATCCACAACTTGTGTGAGGAAGCCCACTTCACAGCTTGTGCAAGCATTACAGATATTTTTACAGTTACAGATATAGGCACGCTTTGTGTGAACATGGTTCCCATGTATCCGACATTGTTTCATTTGGTTCAAAGGGTAATAAAGCCTTAAACGAATGAACTTAATTATATAAAATGTTATGAAATTATAATAGATGGAATGGAAAATGCTGACATAAGAGTTTTGAAGGTATGAATGTTACATATTAAAAATAATGTAACACCCCTCACCGTATTCAACGCCGACCATCAGACATGCCCGTCTCACAGGCCGTGTGGACATTCGAAATGAGACCACATGGCCGTGTCCCAGCCCGTGTCTGACCCCGTGTAACTCTCTAACATGGGTCACACGGCCAACACACACACCTGTGTGGCTAGCCCGTGTGCCCTAAAATTGGCCATACACGCCCGTGTACCAAGAAGTGTGCTAGGCCGTGCTAATCCTGTAGGGTATACTGACTTATGCCACACGGCCAAGTCACATGCCCGTGTGTGAGGCCGTGTGAAGCATACTAACTTGGTTTCAAATTCAACACCAGGGGACACACGGCTGTATAGCATGACTGTGTGTCACACATGGCTGAGACACACGCCCGTGTGGACAAAAATAGGATATTTACCAAGCCATTTTGCCACCCATTTTGCACATACTTAAACAAGCTCAAATGGTGTCATTTCAAGACATATATAAGCAACCAAATATCATCAACCAATGTACAAATCATACCATATCTATTTCAACCATTTCAATACTCAATTCAATACCAATTCAATTAACTAAATCATTCCAAACATGCATTATCATTCACCTATTCACAAGCACATAGCTTCCCAAATTATGAACCTTAATCACACAATATAGGTCAATTACCAAACTCAACATAGAACCATTTGCACATTTATAAACATCATTAAATTCATCATCATATGCCAACTCAATTTTCCAAAATACATGTTTATCAAACATACCAAAATGACTCAAGCCTATACATGTAATATACCATATATACAAACTTCAAAAGTACCAAAATAAATGTCCATAGTGCAATGAAGTCTCTAACAATCCTCGAATCTGAGCTAGCTTCGAAATACTATAAAACATAGAAAAATAAACAAAGTAAGCTATAAAGCTTAGTAAGTTCGTATGTAAATATAAATAATCTCATCATTCATTAGCATTCATTAGCATTACTAGTAGATGACATAAATTGCATTTAAAGCAATAAACAATGATTTAACATAAAGTTTAATCACATATTAACTCATAAACTCTCAACTCCTTTAATTCGTTACTCAAACAGTTTTACGTACATACCCGTACCGATATGTATTTATTTCTCACAAATTCTCTTACTGAGCCACTCCGGGCTTATAAATGCCTACAGTAGGATTACATCGATCTTCCGATGCCATAGTCCAACTATGGTCTTACACATACGTTGCCATGTCCCTCCTGTGGTCTTACATTCACTTGCCATAACCCGGTTATGGTCTTATTATCCGATTGCCATAGCCCAGCTATGGTCTTATTTGGCACTCGCCTTACTTATACCGTACATTCAATTCGAAATCTTCCAAATTTTTCCAATAAGATAAATACGATCACAATACATCCATCAATTAAATAAATGCACATTTAAGTTCAATTATTTGAACTTACCTCGTGTACAAAAATGACGAAACGGACTGACTATTCAATTACTTTGCTTTTCCCCTGATCTAAGTCTGAATTCTTCTTTTCTTGATCTATAAGTCACCAAAATCAGCTTATTTATTCTTCTAATTGTTCAATTCAATCCAAAATATGCATTTGAGCTACTTTACACATTAGCCCCTAAACTTTCACATTTTTACAATTTAGTCCTTATTACACAAAATCACAAATTCATGAAATTCAAGACTAACCCATGCTAGCCGAATTACCATTATACCCCTAGCAGCCCATATTTTCCATTTATTTCACATTATAACCACAAAGTGTAATATCCTGATTTTGGGCCTAGTCGGAATAGTGGTTTCGTGACCACAAAATCTGAGATAGGAATAATTATTTTATGATTATTTTAAGGTCTATGATATGATTGCATGATTGTGTGAAAATTTCGTGAAGAAATTTTATGCATAAAGTGCTTAAATTGAAATTAGGGACTAAATCGAATAATTTGTAAAACTTGCATTCTAGAAGTTTCTAGTATGAAATTGTTTTGAAATATTAATTAGGAGGTCTTAAATAGAAATTTTACCAATTTCTAAGTCTATGGACAAAAATTGGACATGGATGGAATTTTTGGAAAGTTTAGTAGTAAGGGCATTTTGGTCATTTAGGGGTAAAATGAATTAAAATACAAAATTAAAAGCCAATTTTGCTCATCTTCAACCCCATGGCCGAATATAGCAAGGAGAAACCATGGCTAGGGTTTTTCAAGCTTCCAAGCTCGATTTTAAGTCCGTTCTAGCCTCGTTTTTAATGATTTTTACGTTTTTGGAGTCCCGGTAGCTCGATTAAGCTTATGCTAGCAATAATTCAACCTAGGGTTCATATTTGGAAAAATACCCACAGGTGAAATTTGTGTATTTTGGTGTTTTATGATAGAATATGAGGTTTTAAATTCTGTTAGACAACTTGTGCTACTCGGTTTTAAACGAAAACTAGCAAAAGGGCTTAATCGGTAAAAATACCTAATAGTCATAAGTACATGTTAGAGTGAGAATTTGATGTTGCCATAGAAGGAAAAATGATCAGCATGTCATAAAACATAAGAAAATAGGCTGAAGTTTAATTTACGAGCTTTGGGGCAAAAGTGTAAATATCGAAAGTTTAGGGGCAAAGCGTAATTTTGCCAAAATATGATTTTGGGTCAATTTGAATAATGTGAGTCCTAATTATACTATATTTTAAATGATAGAGCAAGGAAAACTAAAATTAGGGCTAAAATGGGGAAAATACCAAGTTGTGGACGAAATGGTAAAAGTAGCCATTTTAGCACGAGGTAAGTTCATATGTAAATGTTGGTAACATAGTTATTATTTTAAATGTTTTAATGTTATTTAAATGATATGATAATTATTATGAAATATTATACTTGTGATAATTGTTTGATAATATGTCAAATTATGTGATATGTTTGGAAAATGTGAAATACTACCGAGTATCGGTATCGGCATTCCGTAGAAGATGGTTGAGACACATGATTGGGAAAAAGGTCCCGTTGAACCTTAGGAATGGATTAGGATACAAGTGACATGTCACTAGGATGGTTGAGCATCCGAACTCGTTGAGTTGAGTCCGAGTTCACTTATGGATGCGAATGTCCGAACTCGTTGAGTTAAGTCCGAGTTCGAGAGATGTAACTAGGCATCCGAGCTCGTTGAGTTGAGTCCGAGTTCACTTATGGATGCGAACACCCGAGCTCGTTGAGTTGAGTCCGAGTTCACTTATGGGCGGGTTACATGGTAGCTTGGCTACATATGTGGCACTTATGTGCAAACTTTCCATGTATCCAAATTATATTCCAATGTGTTCACCGGGTAAAATTCTACTCAAATGGAGGAATACTCAAGATGAAAGGGACGTATTGGTAAGTGTTGTGAAATGGATACTTTGAACAGGTATGTACTTAACCCTCGGGTTGAAAACTCGATATAACAACAATATGGTAAGATGATAAATGAAAATGTGATATGAATGTCTCGGTGATGATTATGCAAATGATGTTTTATGTTTGCTTATATAGTTATGTTACTTGCTATTTGCATGTGAACTTACTAAGCATTTATGCTTACTCCCTCCTTTTCATTCCTTGTAGTGTTGACAAGCCATTTCGAAAATCGGAAGCGGTCGGAGGCACGCTCACACTATCCGTATACCATCTTGGCATAATGGCTTGTATATTTTGAGTATGACATGTATAGCATTATAATCATTTTGTGTATATAGTCTTATGATATGGTTATTGAGTGGTATGGAAATGCTTGGTAATGATTAGCCATTGGAATGGCTAATCATGATCATATTTGGTGTTATGTATGCTAAATTGCTAGCTAATCCATGGAAACCATGAAATAGGTAAAATTTACCGTAAAATAGATTCAGTCAGCAGCAGTGACGTGAGTTTGAAAAATCACTAAAAATATTAGAGATACAATTAAATAATATATGGAATTGAATAATTATGAGTCTATTTTCATATGGATGGAACAAAACAGGTATATGAGTTATATTTTATGAGATGTTTAAATTTTTGTGAAACAGGGCCAGAGCGATTTTTGGATCCCCTGTTCTGACTTTGGAAATTCACCATAAATTTTACAAAGATAATTAGAAGTGATGCTTTATATGTACAGATTCCTTATTGAGTCTATTTTTATTAGAGACAAACGGCATAGTTATTGAAGCTCTGTACAGGGAGATATCTGATTCGTAATACACAGAGGTCAGAGTAGTCAAACCCTAAAATAGGGGAGACTTTAACTAATAAACTGTACTAATTGGCCCAACCAAAAATTCTAGAAAAAAATTAGTGGATAGATATATGAGTCTAGTTTCAGGAAAAATTTACGGAATTATATTTGAGTTTGAACTAGATATATGATTTTTAAAGCGATTGTGATGCGATTAGCCACTTGTTCGGAAATTTTAAAATGAATTGTATGAAATTTGTTTAAGTAATGAATTAAGTCCGTTAACACCTCGTGTTCGACTCGCAACGGTCTTGGGTGCAGGCGTTACATTTAGTGGTATCGAGCAGGTTTAGTCGCTTCGGACTAACCTAGCATGTGTAAAAGTTTAGCTATACATGCCACTGATCTGTGATAGTGTGATGTCTTCCGACGCGTATGAGTACCGTCTTATTTAGACAGGGTACTCTCCAACCGAGCTGCGCCAAACATGTTCAATGTTATGTGAAGGTATTTGAGTAAAATTATGATTATGATAAGTCTCGGTTTAGAAAAGTATGAATAAAAGTTTATGATACATATGTGATAAATATCCATATTTGCTTCATGCTCATATGATGTAGTGTATATGGCTTACTTGATAAGATGAATGGAATAAATAGAAAGTTGTAGAGGTATGAATAAAGGTCATAATATTATGATACAAGTGAAAATGTCCTTGTCTTGATTTGGACGTCGAATGTTGATAAATGTTAATGATATATAATTTTTATGAGATAAAGGATTATAATGAAATGAACTTATCTATGTTAAATTGTTGGACTGAATTATATGATTGTAATGATATGTACATGATGATGCACGAAATGAAAGTTGTGATTGTGATGCAAATATCTATGTTTGTTTGGTCTTATATGATGTCATGAGCATGACTTAATTTAATTAAATGAATGGATAAGTAAAGCCGTCTAGAAAACATAGAATGTATGCATAAGTATATTGTCTAAATGGGACAATAGGAAAATTGGTGTAAGCCAACATGAATGAATGACATGATTTTGATGATGTTACTATGATGATGGAAGTTGTGTCATA
Organism: Gossypium arboreum; assembly: GCF_025698485.1. Taxonomy (NCBI): domain Eukaryota; kingdom Viridiplantae; phylum Streptophyta; class Magnoliopsida; order Malvales; family Malvaceae; genus Gossypium; species Gossypium arboreum. Next base: position 14,623,051 of record NC_069076.1, on the reverse strand, counting down.
TGTGTATGTATAAGAAAGTCGAGTCAGAGGTCCTACAACCCCTCCCCCTTACCGAAGTGGTACTTATAATGGAATTTCATGAGATTTGTATTGAATAAGTTTCCAGTTGAGAATCCAAAGAGTTTAGTGATAGAATAATTATAAGTATGATCAGAGATTGAAAATGAGCTGATAAGTAAAGTCAGAGCCAGTAAAGTATCGGATTGACGTAAAGATTATTGGAGTTATGCACTATCCCAATTAGAGAAGGAATTCTCTTTGGTAAATCGAATTACTCAGGTGCAAGGTCGAGAAAAGTGTAAATTGAAATTTATTTGAGCGGCATTCTTTAGTGAATAGTTTAATATGAAATTTGTGACTGCAGAACTAGTTGGGGAAATGATATTTGAAATGTGAACTATCTGAGTGTGTGATTATGATTGGATGATTTAGCGTCTCTTTTGAGATGTTCTATGTGTTTACCCGTTCTCAGAAATATTTCTATGGCTATTGATCTTCTGAAGAAATTCTTGTTATATGGGAATGTCTTTTAATCCTGGTGTTGGATGAAAGCATTGGTAGTCTGACTGGTTTATAATTTATATTGCTCTATTTCATCGGGTATTCTATTTCATTTCGTCTTATAAGAATTGATGAGAGAATACATATGATATTATGATTCTGTTTCTTCTACTTGATGCTTCATCTGATATATATGTATGGGAAGATATATTGTTCTTGTTATATTTGATTCCAGTGGGATTAAATGATGTTTTCTTTTGGACTTTCTTTCTTTGAAGAATTATCGGGGTATTCTGTATTTTCTCTATGAGTTTGGTTTTCGATTTTCCGGTATAGTATCGTATCTTTGGTTTCTTTATCCTGGATCTCTTTATTCTGGATTTCTTTATTCGGTTTTCTTGTTATCTTTGTTCCATAATTTGTCAATTATGACTCATGTTCGAAGTACGTTCTTCAGCTCATGATAATCATGTCAAATATGACTATACTTTTAATTTGATCTTGTTAATGTGGTGATTTTAGTATTGGGATTTTTTTCTAATTTCTATATAAGGATTTCACATCAGTAAAGGCATAAGTGATAAAAGCGCGAGTTTCAGTCGGTATGGTGAATTATTTATTTGAAAGATTTCATGTGACAATTATGTCAAGATTATTTTTTTTTCAAGTCTAATAATATAATTTCATTTTTGTACGGATAAAAGAGTAAATGTCTGAACGAGAAGTGTATATTTATTAGAAAGAGTTGGATATTAGTTAAAATCACTACGAATGATAAGGTTTTCATCTTGTGAAAGCTGAAAAGTTTATTACATGTTGACAAAGTTTGGATAGATGAGAATATTGGTAACCGAAGCGTCTGAACTAGACTAGTCTACATTGAGTAAAGACTTCTTGACTTTCAGTAATGTATTGTTGTATGAATTGTGATGTGTTTCAAGACAGTGAGGTAATGTGATAGTTTAGAGCATTCGATGTTACATAAAATCTAAGTTGTTAAAGGGGTTAAAGCCGAACATTGGGATCTATCAAAATTATCCTTGTCAGTGTTGATATTGGGATGGAAATGAGAAGGATTATTCTTGAGGCCATATCAGAATTATTTCTATGGCGGAAAGAGGAAAAATGTGATGTATCCTATTGTTAAATGTTTAGCGAGATCTATAAATCATATCTGTATTGAATGAATTCCTACTCATCAGATTCATGGAATTTTAGGTCTCTTTGATTGTTGGATTTCTAAGAATTCTGGTCTCCATTAATCAAGTTAAGATCCGAGTTTTATGTCATGATATCATGGGAAACTGAGAAGGGTTGAAAATTTAAGAACAGTTGGGAGTTGAGACTGTAAGCTTTTAGATCATATGAGAAATTAAAGACATGTAATGGAGGTACAGCCTGAGTGAAAGTTCTTCGACACCGAATATGAGATTAAAAGTGAAGACCACTTTTCTGGTAAGATTTTCGAGGACGAAAATCCCTGAAGGGGGGGAGAGTTGTAGTATCCTGATTTTGGGCCTAGTCGGAATAGTGGTTTCGTGACCACAAAATCTGAGATAGAAATAATTATTTTATGATTATTTTAAGGTCTATGATATGATTGCATGATTGTGTGAAAATTTCGTGAAGAAATTTTATGCATAAAGTGCTTAAATTGAAATTAGGGACTAAATCGAATAATTTGTAAAACTTGCATTCTAGAAGTTTCTAGTATGAAATTGTTTTGAAATATTAATTAGGAGGTCTTAAATAGCAATTTTACCAATTTCTAAGTCTATGGACAAAAATTGGACATGGATGGAATTTTTGGAAAGTTTAGTAGTAAGGGCATTTTGGTCATATAGGGGTAAAATGAATTAAAATACAAAATTAAAAGCCAATTTTGCTCATCTTCAACCCCATGGCCGAATATAGCAAGGAGAAACCATGGCTAGGGTTTTTTAAGCTTCCAATCTTGATTGTAAGTCCGTTCTAGCCTCGTTTTTAATGATTTTTACGTTTTTAGAGTCCCGGTAGCTCGATTAAGCTTATGCTAGCAATAATTCAACCTAGGGTTCATATTTGAAAAAATACCCATAGGTGAAATTTGTGTATTTTGGTGTTTTATGATAGAATATGAGGTTTTAAATTATGTTAGACAACTTGTGCTACTCGGTTTTAAGCGAAAACTAGCGAAAGGGCTTAATCGGTAAAAATACCTAATAGTCATAAGTACATGTTAGAGTGAGAATTTGATGTTTCCATAGAAGGGAAAAATGATCAGCATGTCATAAAACATAAGAAAATAGGCTGAAGTTTAATTTACGAGCTTTGGGGCAAAAGTGTAAATATGCGAAAGTTTAGGGGTAAAACTGTAATTTTGCCAAAATATGATTTTGGGTCAATTTGAATAATGTGAGTCCTAATTATACTATATTTTAAATGATAGAGCAAGGAAAACTAAAATTCAGGCTAAAATGGGGAAAATACCAAGTTGTGGACGAAATGGTAAAAGTAGCCATTTTCGCATACGAGGTAAGTTCATATGTAAATGTTGGTAACATGGTTATTATTTTAAATGTTTTAATGTTATTTAAATGATATGATAATTATTATGAAATATTATACTTGTGATAATTGTTTGATAATATGTCAAATTATGTGATATATTTGGAAAATGTGAAATACTACCGAGTATCAGTATCGGCATTCCGTAGAAGATGGTTGAGACACATGATTGGGAAAAAGGTCCCGTTGAACCTTAGGAATGGATTAGGATACAAGTGACATGTCACTAGGATGGTTGAGCATCCGAACTCGTTGAGTTGAGTCCGAGTTCACTTATGGATGCGAATGTCCGAACTCGTTGAGTTGAGTCCGAGTTCGAGAGATGTAACTAGGCGTCCGAGCTCGTTGAGTTGAGTCCGAGTTCACTTATGGATGCGAACGCTCGAGCTCGTTGAGTTGAGTCCGAGTTCACTTATGGGCGAGTTACATGGTAGCTTGGCTACATATGTGGCACTTATGTGCAAACTTTCCATGTATCCAAATTATATTCCAATGTGTTCAACGGGTAAACTTCTACTCAAATGGAGGAATACTCAAGATGAAAGGGACGTATTGGTAAGTGTTGTGAAATGGATACTTTGAATAGGTATGTACTTAACCCTCGGGTTGAAAACTCGATATAACAACAATATGGTAAGATGATAAATGAAAATGTGATATGAATGTCTCGGTGATGATTATGCAAATGATGTTTTATGTTTGCTTATATAGTTATGTTACTTGCTATTTGCATGTGAACTTACTAAGCATTTATGCTTACTCCCTCCTTTTCATTCCTTGTAGTGTTGACAAGCCAGCTCGGAAATCGGAAACGGTCGGAGGCACGCTCACACTATCCGTATACCATTTGGCATAATGGCTTGTATATTTTGAGTATGACATGTATAGCATTATAATCATTTTGTGTATATAGTCTTATGATATGGTTATTGAGTGGTATGGAAATGCTTGGTAATGATTAGCCATTGGAATGGCTAATCATGATCATATTTGGTGTTATGTATGCTAAATTGCTAGCTAATCCATGGAAACCATGAAATAGGTAAAATTTACCATAAAATAGATTCAGTCAGCAGCAGTGACGTGAGTTTGAAAAATCACTAAAAATATTAGAGATACAATTAGATGATGAATAATATATGGAATTGAAGAATTATGAGTCTATTTTCATATGGATGGAACAAAACAGGTATATGAGTTATATTTTATGAGATGTTTAAATTTTTGTGAAACAGGGCTAAAGCGATTTCTGGATCCCCTATTCTGACTTTGGAAATTCACCATAAATTTTACAAAGATAATTAGAAGTCATGCTTTATATGTACAGATTCCTTATTGAGTCTAGTTTTATTAGAGACAAACGGAATAGTCATTGAAGCTCTGTACAGGGAGATATATGATTCGTAATACACAGAGGTCAGAGTAGTCGAACCCTGAAATAGGGGAGACTTTAACTAATAAACTGTACTAATTGGCCCAACCAAAAATTCTAGAAAAAAATTAGTAGATAGATATATGAGTCTAGTTTCAGGAAAAATTTACGGAATTATATTTTGAGTTTCGGAACTCGATATATGATTTTTAAAGCGACTATGATGCAGTTAGCCAGCTTGTCTAGAAATTTTAAAATGAATTGTATGAGCTGTTTAAGTAATGAATTAAGTCCGTTAACACCTTGTGTTCGACTCCGGCAACGGTCTTGGGTACGGGGCGTTACACAAAGTTTCAACATTTCTCAATTTAATCCTATTTTGCATTTTCACTAAAAATTACTTAACAAAACTTGTATATCTATCAACAAACATTCATAACCAATTAATAAACTTCAAAATACAATTCATCAATGGAATCATTCAAAATCTTTAACAGTTTTGCAAAATAGTCCTTGGGCTAGTTAGTACTAGTTGCAACGATCACTAAAACATAGAAATCATTAAAAACGGGACAAAATACATACCAAAATAGCCAAGTGAAGTTGTCAAAATTTTGAAAGCTTGAAAATGGCTTTCTTTGCCCTAACATTCGGCTATGAAAATGATGAATGCCTAAATTTTATGTTTTGTTTTAGTTAATTAACATGTATTTAACAATTATTAAGTTAACCTTAACATCAAACAATAAAAATCACTTAATGGTTGTCCATAATTGTTCACTTATTTCATTAATGGTATAATTACAACATAAGGACCTTTACTTTAAGGTTCTATAGCTATTAGATATTTTTAGCTAATAGAACTCTACTTTTGCACTTTACGCGATTTAGTCCTTTTTACCAAATTGATTAACCAAACGATAAAATTTCTTAACGAAAATTTCACATAATCATTCAATCATGCTGTAAACATTAAAATAGTAATTAAAAATATTTTGACTTCGTATTTGTGGTTCCAAAACCACAGTTTCGATTTGACTAAAAATGGGCTGTTACAGATGTGATGAAGGTTATGTATATGGATATGTTCCCAGTATATGTTCCTTGATATGGATAGATTTTTTATGTTTCATTATTCAACTCACTAACTTGTGAGGTTGGTGTTGTAATAGGAAATGGATAATCTCTTAAGTATGTCAAAGGAATTATGTATGAATTTCATAAATTGAGCCTATTCGATAAGTTTATGTTTAAGAATTATATGAGCTTACTAAGCACTATTTGCTTACATTAGTTGTTTTCTTTTCCTATAGATCATCATAAAGTTCAATCGGTTGGAACATAGTCGGAGAACATATACACTATTCATCTCTCACTTTGGTAGATTTTGATTATTATGTTGATGGTTATAAATGGCATATAATAGGAGTTTTTATACTATTTTGTTAATATGGTATGGTTTGAGCTTATGCCTAGCTTATTTGTGTATATATGTCCTTGATTTTAGCTTGTAAATGTTTATGTAAATATGTGTCTTTGGTCATTATTCATGCCCTTTTGAAGTAGGTGACTTATGGTAGAATTGGGATGTGAATGAAATGGTCAAATAGTTTGTGTGACATATGTTTAAGGTTAGTCTTTTAGCATTGAGAGTAAATTAATTTGGTATATGAATTGTGGTGCCAAGTGATTGCATATTGGTTAGGCATATAAGTTGATTGATTTTGGCATATTTTAGGTATGTTTGATTGTGTTTTTAATGTGTGAAAGTGTTTTGAAATAGTTTGGTTTGGTGTATAAGAAATGGTGTTGAAATGGATTGCATTAGGGGTTATTTATGGAGCACACAGCCTGGGACATGGACTGTCACACGCATACGACCACACCTCACGGCCATGTCTCATTTAAATTTTAAATGTAGGATGAACCACGCTGTGACAGCCTTAAAACGACCCTAGTCGAAATGTGGTTTCGGGACCACAAAACCAAGGCATAAAAATAATTTAATATTTATTTTATTGCCTATAATGTGTGTTAACTCATGTGTGATATTTTTTATGCTTTGATTTAGAATTATAGATGTGAATTTCACTAGAAAGGACCTAGTAATAAACTTTGAAAGTATGAGGGAAATGTGTGATGACTAATTAAAGGATGCATGCAAAACAATGGACTTGCATGTCAAATTTCCCCATAGCTAGTGGCCGGCCATGACAAGGATTTATGGGCAAAAATCATGTCATGAAACATGTTTGGTAAATGGGTTATGATGGAAAGAATAAAATAAGGGTATGGAATAAACAATTAATGTTAGTAGATGAGAAACAAAAAAAAAAAAAGTGTCCATCTTCCTCCATAGCTTGGCGAATGTCCTAAAGGAAGAAAGAAAAAATTTGTTCATCTCTTTTCACTCTCTTGTTGGCCGAAAATACTAAGGATAAGGAAGGAGTTTTGCTTCATACTTGGTTTGGAAGAGGATTAGGAAGAGGTTGGCTAAACTTGCATCAAGATTAAGGTATGTTTGAGGTTCATGCATGTTTTTAGTTGCTAGCTTAATGTTCTTGTTAGCCCATGGTTCAAATCCTTGTTATGTCATGGGAATGAAATTCGCCAAAGTGAATGTGGTGTTAATGCCATTGCATGTTAAATAACAAGCTTGAAAGTGATACATGTGATGGAGGATTGAAGATTCTTAGATTTTCTTTTAGCATTTTTTTGAATGAGATACTAAGTTCTTTGTTTCACCATGACCAAATTGAAATGGTGTGGTGTTGTGGTATTCGCCATGATATATCCATAAGTATAATTCATGCATGTTGCATGGTAAGTAAGATTTAAGCTTTGGAAATGTGTATATATTTGGATATAAGCCACTTGAGAATTCGCCCTTGCACCTACATGAATATATGTTTGCACATGATGGATTGGTATGACATATATACTAATTCAAAGTGTATATTTGCTTGTGATGATGTGTTGATTATGAAGTAAATAAGAGATGTGCAATGAATTACGATATGTAATGTGTTAGTAGTAAAATGTATGCTGTTTTTTTTGTGTGGTATTAAGTGTATATTCGCCACATGAGGGTAATTAGTGTGCATGCATTCGGTTTGAGGCAAGCATATTGATGCCTATTCTTGGCTTAGAAAATTGCTAAGAGGAATATTAACTAATGTGTTGAGTTCGATTTATGATTTCGTACATATGCAACTTTGATGCCTAATGTATATAAGGGCCAAGTACTTTGAACTTCACGTTGATGTTTGAATGTATTGAATTGCTTGTTGTGATGTAAAAATGTGCATGACCATTGTGTATTTGAGCTAAAGGATGGCCATATGACCATTTACACTCCTTGTCATATTCGGCCATAAGCTATCATGATGAGATTTTAATAAGTTAAATTTGTGTGAATTAGCTCAAGAGCAAAGGGGAGCTAAATCCGATAAAGGGAAGGAAAAGTAGTTGAATAGTCGTCGAAATCGCCGACAACATCCGAGGTAAGTCTTCGAGTGATGACCCTACTTGAATTATATCAAAATTATGCTCCTTGTTTGTGTGGCCATTGAGCCGAAATAGTAAAGGTTGATAGATATTTTGTGTTAGAGCTTTAGTAACGAAAATGAACTATGGACGTGTCTTGAATATTGATATATATGTAAGTGAACATTGGAAATATATCCGGGCTAAGACCCGAAGGCATTCGTGCGAGTTGATATATCCGGGCTAAGACCCGAAGGCATTCGTGCGAGTTGATATATCCGGGCTAAGACCCGAAGGCATTCGTGCGAGTTGATATATCCGGGCTAAGACCCGAAGGCCTTTGTGCAAGTCACCAAATCCGGGTTATGACCCGAAGGCAATCGTGCGAGTCGCTATATCCGGTTAAATCCCGAAAGTATGTGATTCGGAAGTGAGCAATCTTGCTGTGAAAATTTCAGCTTATACACTTGTGAAAATTCCAGCAATGAGGTATGTTTGTATGTGCTTGTACTAATTGAATTCTTACAAGTAAGTATGCGCTAAGTTGATAACGAGCTACCGGCCTTGGGCTAAGTTGTTCTTTTGTGTATGAACATAAGGGTCGGTGATGTGAAATAAGTATGAGTATGGGAATGTGAATTAGTAAAGTGGTTAAATTAGCCATGTGAATAAAATACCTTAGTCAAAGCTGATTTCATTGCTTGAGACTTACTAAGCATTAAAATGCTTACCCCGTTGCTTTGGCTCTCTGTTTTATAGGTTTCGCTCGTTAGCTATCGGATTCGGGATCAAAGAAGTCGAAGTCATCCACACTATCGAAGCCCCATTTTGGTACAAATTTTGGTTGAACTTTGAAATGGCATGTATAGGACCATCCTTTGTTGAAGGTCATGTACCTTCCGGTTTGTGTAAACTTGGATAGCCATGCGAAAATGGCTTATATCGTTTTTAGCATAGAACTATAATCGTTTGTATGTTGACCCTTATGAGGTATGGAATTATTTTGAAACGATTAGCCATTGGAATGGTTAATCATGATCACGCTTTGTGCTATGTATGTAAAAAGGGCCAATTGAATCATGGAAAGTATGAAATAGGTAAAGCCTACTAAAGGCAGATGCTGACAGCAGCAGTGACGTGGATGTGAAAATCACTAAAAATAGTAGGAATGGTATTAAATAGCAAATAAATTATGTAAGTGTACCTTGATGAATCTACTTTCATATGGAAGAAACGAAATGGTCATATGAGTTATAAGTTAACAGATTTTAAAGTTCTTGTGAAATAGGGCCAGAACGGTTTCTGGATCCCTGTTCCAACTTTGGAAAATCATTGTAAATTAACCAGAGATAATTAGGAGTCATTCCATATATGTGTAGATTCCTCTCTGAGTCTAGTTTCTATAGAAACAAACGGCATTAGTATTGAAGCCCTGTACAGGGAGATATCCAATTCGTAACGCACAAAGGTCAGTGTAGTCGATCCCTACAACAGGCGAGACTTTAACTAATAAACTGTACTAATTGGCTCGACCAAAATTCTAGAAAAAATATGTAGATGGACATATGAGTCTAGTTTCAGGAAAAATTTACGGAACTGATTTTCGAGTTGTAAAACTCAAGTTATGAATTTTGGAGCGACTAGTACTCAGATTGGCAGCTTGTCTGAAAATTGTCAATAAGTGGGTTGAAGTTCAGTTAACACCTCGCGTTCGACTCGTGACGGTCTCGGGTTCGGGTGTTACAATTTTATTGGTATCAGAGCTACGGTTTAGTCGATTCTAGGACTACCGTAATGCGTTTGGGGTCTAGCTATACATGCCATTTTATGTGATTATATGATAGTGTGGTGATTTTCGACGTTTGAACTTGTGTTTATTTATAGTAATGGATCCGATCCCAACCGAGCGATAGTGATGATGTGGAGAGTGTGGCGCTGCTCCAAGACAAGGGACAGCGCCGGCGGACTCTCAACCTGTTGCTAGCAATCCGAATGACGAGGCTAGACAAGCCTTTTATAGCGTGATGAATGATTGGTTCAACCAATACATTCGAACTAATACTACTGTTCCACAACCTCCATTCCCAACAAACTGACCCTTTTTGCAATGCCTCCGTAATTGACCAAATAAGGTCGAATAAGCCCCAGTTGATAGAATCCGAAAACATGGGGCTCTGAATTTAAAGCTACGGATAGTGATGATGCCGAGCAAGTCGAATTTTGGTTGGACAACACGATCCGGTACTCGATGAGCTATCTTGTACACCGATGAATGCCTAAAGTGTACCATCTCCTTGCTACGTGATTACGCCTACTATTGGTGGAGTACTCGACTTCTGTTGTGCCCGCGAACAAGTAACTTGGGAGTTCTTCCAAACCGAGTTTGGAAAAAGTATATCGATCGAGATTTATGGACCAAAAACGAAAGGAATTTCTCGAACTTAAACAAGGTTCCATGTCGGTTATCGACTATGAACGAAAATTCGTGAGGCTTAGCCGACACGCGAGAATGCATTTCTTGAAGGCGTGATGTGTAAACGCTCAAGATGGACTGAATGATGAGATAAAGCGTATGTTGGCATTTTGGAAATCGAGAGTTTGTGACTCTCGTCGAGCGAGCGATGCAAAGCCGAGGAGTTTAGTATGGAGAAAAGGAAAGCGGAAGCGGGAGCAAGGGAGTTTCAGAAGAGGTATTCGGGAAGCCCTTCCAACATCATCAAAGAAACTTAGAGATGGCTTAGGCCGATCTAGAGACACCGGGCTTTTCTAGACGGGATCGCGATCGACCCCTGTGACACACGAATCACTTCGATCGCCGAGAGTGGGAATGATCGACGAGAGAGGACGGAGTGCGATTGTGGCAAATGGCATTTTGAAGTGTAGATTCCGTGACCGCTCCTGTTACAAGTGTGGATCAGTTGACCACTTCATTAAAGATTGCCCGAGGTTGTCTGAACAGAATGTAGATCGGAGTGGGAAACCGGGTACTACCACTGCTCGAGGTAGACCATCTGGAAATACGGGCAAGGCTAGTGGTGGTCAGAGAGGATCTAGAGATGCTGCGACCAGATCCGAGGCTCGCGCTCCAGCTAGGACTTATGCTATACGCGCACGCGAGGATGCCTCCTCGCCAGACGTTATTACGGGTACTTTCACTCTCTTTGATACTAATGTGATTGCTTTGATTGACCCTGGTTCTACTCATTCTTATATATGCGAAACCTTAGCATCCAGTAAGACTTTACCTATTGAGTCTACTGAGTTCGTAATTCGGGTGTCAAATCCTTTGGGTCGTTATGTGCTGGTCGACAAAGTGTGTAAGAAATGCCCCCTAGTAATTCGAGGTACCTGTTTTCCGGCGGACTTGATGCTTTTGCCGTTCGATGAATTTGATGTTATTCTTGGGTTGGATTGGTTGACCGTGCATGATGCGGTTGTGAATTGCAAAAGCAAGACTATTGATTTGAGATGCGCAAACAACGAGATGATCCGAGTTGAGTCTACGAACTTGAAGGGTTGCCAGTTGTAATATCATCAATGTTGGCCCAGAAATATGTAAGAAAAGGGTGTGAAGCATACCTTGCGTATGTACTTGATGATAAGGAGTTAGGAATAGAGCCCAAATCTGCGGTGGTTTGTGAATACCGGACGTTTTCCCGAAGAATTGCGGGTTTGCCACTGTTCGGAGATAGAGTTTGGCATTGAGCTTGTACAGGACCACACCGATTTCGATAGCTCCATATCGTATGGCACCAACGAAATTAAAGGAGTTGAAAGCTCGGTTGCAAGAGTTGATGGATAGAGGTTTTGCTCGCTTGAGTTTTTCACCTTGGGTGCACCGGTGTTGTTTGTGAAAAGAAGGACGGAACCATGAGGTTGTGCATCGACTATCGTCGACTTAATAAAGTGACAATAAAGAACAAGTATCCGTTACCACGTATCGATGATTTGTTTGATCAACTGAAGGAGCCTCGGTGTTCTCAAAAATAGATTTGAGATCGGGCTATTATCGATTCATGAATCCGAGATTCGGACATACCCAAAACCGCCTTGAGCGAGATATGGTCACTACGAGTTCTTAGTGATGCCGCTTGGGCTCACTAATGCCCTGCGGTATTTATGGATTTGATGAATCGGATCTTGGATCATATTTGGATCGGTTCAGTAGTTGTGTTCATCGACGACATCTTGGTCTATTCAAGAGATGAGACCGAACATGCGAGCACCGAGATTAGTGTTGCAAATTTTACGGGATAAGCGGTTATATGCTAAGTTTAGCAAGTGTGAGTTCGGTTAAGAGAGGTTAGCTTCTTGGGTCACGTGGTATCCGTGATCGGGTATTCGAGTCGACCAAGCAAAATTTCAGCCATACTTAGCTGGAAACCTCCAAGAAATATTCTTGAGGTTCGGAGCTTTTTGGGACTTGGGTTACTACCGACGGTTTGTAAAGGATTCTCGATGATAGCCACACCCATGACTTAAACCGCTTTAAAGATGTCAAGTTTGAATGGACGGAAAAGTGTCGAAAAGTTTTGACCAATTGAAAACTCATTTGACGGAAGCTCGAGTACTAGTACTGCCCGAATCGGCAAAGAGTTTGTCATCTATAGTGACGCCTCCCTACTTGGGTTAGGTTGCGTATTGATGCAAGAAGGTCGAGTTGTGGCCTATCGCGTCGAGACAATTAAAGCCACATGAGAAAAATTATCCGACCCATGATCTCGAATTGGTCGCCATCGTATTCGCCTTAAAGATATGGCGACATTACTTATTTGGTGAGAAGTGCCATGTGTATTCGGATCACAAAAGTCTCAAATATTTGATGACTCAAAGAGACTTAAATCTGCGACAAAGACGTTGGCTCGGTGTTAAAGGATTATGAGCTGGTCATTGACTATCACCCGGAAAGGCTAATGTGGTTGCGGATGCCTTAAGCGGAAATCACTTTGTTTGCTTTTTCTGACGATGAATGTACACTTGTCTATCCTACCCGACAATGTGTTAGTAGCGAATTAAAGGCCAAACCATTGTTGACTCATCAAATTCGTGAAGCTCGGAAAATTGATGAGGAGTTGCGTGCAAAACGAAATGAGTGTGTTCGAACAAGGAATCGGAGTTTCAAATTGATGATGACGATTGTTTGAGGTTGAAGTCGTTTGTGTGTTCCAAAGAATTGAACTTATTTCGATAATTCGAACGAAGCTCATTGTAGCCGAATGGCAATCCACCGGGAGTACGAAGATGTACAATGAGTTGAAACGTCGGTTTTGGTGGCATGGTATGAAACGAGACATCTCCGACTTTGTTGCAAGATGTTTAATATGTCAACAAGTGAAAGCGGAGCATCAAGTGCCTTGAGGTTACTTGACCGATCACGATACCCGAGTGGAAATGGGATCGAGTCACAATGGACTTTGTGTCCGGATTGCCGTTGTCAACAAGTAAGAAGGATGCAATTTGGGTTATTATTGATAGGCCGACTAAGTCGGCTCACTTTATCCACATGCGTATGGATTTTCATTGGATAAACTATTTGAATTGTGCGTTTCTCAGTTGTGAGGTTACACGGGTACCGATTTACATTGTGTCGGATAGAGATCCGAGGTTCACCTCGCGATTTTGGAAGAAATTACAAGAAGCATTGGGCACCAAGTTGCATTTCAAGACCGCCTTTCACCCCCAAACCGATGGTCAATCCGAGCGTATAATTCGGATACTTGAGGATATGTTGAGATGTTGCATCCTCGAGTTCGTGGTTCATGGGAGCGGTACCTACCTTTGATTGAATTCGCACAACAATAGTTTTCAATCAAGTATTAAGATGGCGCCTTACGAGGCTTTGTGCGGGCGTAAATGCCGTACACCATTGTTTTGGACCGAGCTCGGTGAGAACAAAATTTTGGAGTGGATTTGATTAAAGATGCTGAATGAAAGTAAAAGTAATCCGTGAAAATCAAGATAGCCTCCGATCGTCGAAATCGTATGCGGATTTGAAACGAAAGGACATTGAGTATCGTGGGAGATAAAGTGTTTCTTAAAGTTTCGCCGTGGAAAAAGATACTCAGATTCGGCCGTAAGGGCAAGTTGAGCCGAGATTCATTGGGCGTCTGAAATCTCCGAACGAGTTGGCCCGATTCATATCGTTTGATCTTGCCCCGAACTTGAAAAGATTCAACGTCTTCCATGTTTCAATGCTTGACGCTATAGATCGATCCGTCGCACGTAATTAGTCCGCCGAGGTTGAAATTCAAGCCGATATGAGTTATGAAGAAGAACCGATTCGTATCCTAGCTCGTGAAATGAAAGAGTTGCGAAACAAAAGGGTTCCGCTAGTGAAAGTGTTATGGCTCAAACACGGGATAGAAGAAGCTACTTGGGAACCCGAGAACTCTATGAAAGAGCAATATCCAAACCTATTTACGGTAAGATTTTCGGGACGAAAATTTCTAAAGTGGGGAGAGTTGTGATGACCTTAAACGACCCTAGTCGAAATGTGGTTTCGGGACCACAAAACCAAGGCATAAAAATAATTTAATATTTATTTTATTGCCTATAATGTGTTAACTCATGTGTGATATTTTTATGCTTTGATTTAGAATTATAGATGTGAATTTCACTAGAAAGGACCTAGTAATAAACTTTGAAAGTATGAGGGAAATGTGTGATGACTAATTAAAGGATGCATGCAAAACAATGGACTTGCATGTCAAATTTCCCCCATAGCTAGTGGCCGGCCATGACAAGGATTTATGGGCAAAAATCATGTCATGAAACATGTTTGGTAAATGGGTTATGATGGAAAGAATAAAATAAGGGTATGGAATAAACAATTAATGTTAGTAGATGAGAAACAAAAAAAAAAAAGTGTCCATCTTCCTCCATAGCTTGGCGAATGTCCTAAAGGAAGAAAGAAAAAATTTGTTCATCTCTTTTCACTCTCTTGTTGGCCGAAAATACTAAGGATAAGGAAGGAGTTTTGCTTCATACTTGGTTTGGAAGAGGATTAGGAAGAGGTTGGCTAAACTTGCATCAAGATTAAGGTATGTTTGAGGTTCATGCATGTTTTTAGTTGCTAGCTTAATGTTCTTGTTAGCCCATGGTTCAAATCCTTGTTATGTCATGGGAATGAAATTCGCCAAAGTGAATGTGGTGTTAATGCCATTGCATGTTAAATAACAAGCTTGAAAGTGATACATGTGATGGAGGATTGAAGATTCTTAGATTTTCTTTTAGCATTTTTTTGAATGAGATACTAAGTTCTTTGTTTCACCATGACCAAATTGAAATGGTGTGGTGTTGTGGTATTCGCCATGATATATCCATAAGTATAATTCATGCATGTTGCATGGTAAGTAAGATTTAAGCTTTGGAAATGTGTATATATTTGGATATAAGCCACTTGAGAATTCGCCCTTGCACCTACATGAATATATGTTTGCACATGATGGATTGGTATGACATATATACTAATTCAAAGTGTATATTTGCTTGTGATGATGTGTTGATTATGAAGTAAATAAGAGATGTGCAATGAATTACGATATGTAATGTGTTAGTAGTAAAATGTATGCTGTTTTTTTGTGTGGTATTAAGTGTATATTCGGCCACATGAGGGTAATTAGTGTGCATGCATTCGGTTTGAGGCAAGCATATTGATGCCTATTCTTGGCTTAGAAAATTCGCTAAGAGGAATATTAACTAATGTGTTGAGTTCGATTTATGATTTCGTACATATGCAACTTTGATGCCTAATGTATATAAGGGCCAAGTACTTTGAACTTCACGTTGATGTTTGAATGTATTGAATTGCTTGTTGTGATGTAAAATGTGCATGACCATTGTGTATTTGAGCTAAAGGATGGCCATATGACCATTTACACTCCTTGTCATATTCGGCCATAAGCTATCATGATGAGATTTTAATAAGTTAAATTTGTGTGAATTAGCTCAAGAGCAAAGGGAGCTAAATCCGATAAAGGGAAGGAAAAAGTAGTTGAATAGTCATTTAAATCGCTCGACAACATCCGAGGTAAGTCTTGAGTGATGACCCTACTTGAATTATATCAAAATTATGCTCCTTGTTTGTGTGGCCATTGAGCGAAATAGTAAAGGTTGATAGATATTTTGTGTTAGAGCTTTAATAACGAAAATGAACTATGGACGTGTCTTGAATATTGATATATATGTAAGTGAACATTGGAAATATATCCGGGCTAAGACCGAAGGCATTCGTATGCGAGTTGATATATCCGGGCTAAGACCGAAGGCATTCGTATGCGAGTTGATATATCGGGCTAAGACCGAAGGCATTCGTGCGAGTTGATATATCCGGGCTAAGACCCGAAGGCCTTTGTGCAAGTCACCAAATCCGGGTTATGACCCGAAGGCAATCGTGCGAGTCGCTATATCCGGTTAAATCCCGAAAGTATGTGATTCGGAAGTGAGCAATCTTGCTGTGAAAATTTCAGCTTATACACTTGTGAAAATTCCAGCAATGAGGTATGTTTGTATGTGCTTGTACTAATTGAATTCTTACAAGTAAGTATCGCTAAGTTGATAACGAGCTACCGGCCTTGGGCTAAGTTGTTCTTTTGTGTATGAACATAAGGGTCGGTGATGTGAAATAAGTATGAGTATGGGAATGTGAATTAGTAAAGTGGTTAAATTAGCCATGTGAATAAAATACCTTAGTCAAAGCTGATTTCATTGCTTGAGACTTACTAAGCATTAAAATGCTTACCCGTTGCTTTGGCTCTCTGTTTTATAGGTTTCGCTCGTTAGCTATCGGATTCGGGATCAAAGAAGTCGAAGTCATCCACACTATCGAAGCCCCATTTTGGTACAAATTTTGGTTGAACTTTGAAATGGCATGTATAGGACCATCCTTTGTTGAAGGTCATGTACCTTCCGGTTTGTGTAAACTTGGATAGCCATGCGAAAATGGCTTATATCGTTTTTAGCATAGAACTATAATCGTTTGTATGTTGACCCTTATGAGGTATGGAATTATTTTGAAACGATTAGCCATTGGAATGGTTAATCATGATCACGCTTTGTGCTATGTATGTAAAAGGGCCAATTGAATCATGGAAAGTATGAAATAGGTAAAGCCTACTAAAGGCAGATGCTGACAGCAGCAGTGACGTGGATGTGAAAAATCACTAAAAATAGTAGGAATGGTATTAAATAGCAAATAAATTATGTAAGTGTACCTTGATGAATCTACTTTCATATGGAAGAAACGAAATGGTCATATGAGTTATAAGTTAACAGATTTTAAAGTTCTTGTGAAATAGGGCCAGAACGGTTTCTGGATCCCCTGTTCCAACTTTGGAAAATCATTGTAAATTAACCAGAGATAATTAGGAGTCATTCCATATATGTGTAGATTCCTCTCTGAGTCTAGTTTCTATAGAAACAAACGGCATTAGTATTGAAGCCCTGTACAGGGAGATATCCAATTCGTAACGCACAAAGGTCAGTGTAGTCGATCCCTACAACAGGCGAGACTTTAACTAATAAACTGTACTAATTGGCTCGACCAAAATTCTAGAAAAAATATGTAGATGGACATATGAGTCTAGTTTCAGGAAAAATTTACGGAACTGATTTTCGAGTTGTAAAACTCAAGTTATGAATTTTGGAGCGACTAGTACTCAGATTGGCAGCTTGTCTGAAAATTGTCAATAAGTGGGTTGAAGTCTGTTAACACCTCGCGTTCGACTCCGGCGACGGTCTCGGGTTCGGGGTGTTACACACGCGATCTCAAAGAGTTACATGGCCTGATGGCATGACCTGTGACCAAATTTCGTATGCACACACGGCCTACGACACGGCCGTGCGACCCTATTTTGATTACTCGCATAGACGAACAGACGGGCTGGGGCACGACCATGTGTCCCATACTACAAATTGTACACGATTGGCCACACGATCATGTTTTTTAAACCACACGGCCTAGACTATGTCACATCATCGTGTGGCCCCTGTTTTCGAAATTTTTTTCAATATACCCCAAAATATTCTATTTTGTTTCAAAATTATCCCCGAATGCTCCCGAATTATTTTTAGGGTCCGTAGGCTTAGTTTTATGGCTCGTAAGTGTATCCTTATTTTAATTAAAATGCATATTTGAATGCTATTATTAATTTTGATTAATTGTATATGATTGAAGTTAATTGTTTCTAATTGTACTGTAATACTTTGTAACCCTAATCTGGCAACGGAGATGGGTTAGGGGTGTTACATTAAGTTTTTCTATTTTCAAAATCTTATACTACAAATATATCATCACATGTGTAATGTCATGTTAGTTTGTTATTTTCACATATTGCTCTAAAAAAAAAAGGCAAATAATGAATTTAATAACGGTCATTTTTTGTCAAGATTAAAATTTCAAATTTAAAAGGGTAAACTACACTACAGTTCACTCAACTATGCTTAGATGTCTTTTTTTATCACTCAACTTTTAAAACTTTCAAAATGGTCACCCAACTTATCAAGTTTGTTGTTTTTGGTCCATTTCCATCAAGAGTTGTCAAGTATTTGACGGAAGGGTGAGATGGCAATCCAAAAATTAGTATAATAACAAATTTAGCCATTAATTTTTACATATTATGTCAATTTAGACGTAATTAAAAAAGTTAAGCTTCAACATTACAAATTATCTCAAACTGATCCTAACTCTTTATATATATATATATATATAAATACATATTTTGGGTAGAAAGTAATATGTAATTAGTAATAATTGTTTAAAACAACATATATATATATATATATATATACAAAATTATATATTTAACATATCCATAAAATTCAATAAAAGAAAACAATTCTATTACATTAAACCTTTAATATTCAAAGAATTATTGTTTTCTCCTTCAAATAATTTTCAAGCTTTTCCTTGTAGGGACCAATTGGGTCAACGAAGAATTTAAAAAGCAGTCTCTTAAAAGAAGATTGACCCTTTTACATGTGAAATGAAACAGTGGTTAAAAAAATATCAATTATGTAAAGGAATGTAATATGAACATTTTTTTGTCTAAATTCGGTGATTTGTCTCTCTTTTTGAAGATTTTGCCTTTTCCATTAGAAAAATCAAAATGTTGATGATAGGAAAATCTCTACTAAGAATAGGAAATGTAATAATATAAACATTAAAAAATAAAGTAAGACTTGTATTGGCAAGTACTTACTATTCTTTAATGCAAACTTTTATTACTTTTTATTACTACTAACTTCACATATATTTATATATATATATATATATATTCTAGACATGGAGATAGCATATATAAATATATGAGAAAGCATATATTTTGAACTATGTGGGTTAGTTTGATAGTCAATATGTTTATTGTTTTGGATATAGTTTGAGATCAAATTAGGCCAGTCATATTACTGTTATCATCTTGTAATTCATAAAAAAAAGAGTAAAATATATTAACTAAATAGATACCCTTTAAATTTTTTATTATATCAAATTTTGGACTTCACCTCACCATTCTGTCAAATACTCAATAACACTTAATGGAAAAGGGCTTAAAAGTACACACTCAATTAGTTGGATGATTATTTTAAAAATTTTAAAAGTTGAATGACCAAAAAATATATATAAACATAATTAAATAACGTGCAATGTAGTTTACCCAATTCAAAGATATAAAAATTAAAAATGAACAAATCGAAAAACATAAATTAAATCTACAAGTTTAACCAAACCCAAATTCAGGACAAATTTTGACCTAACGTCAATAATAGAATTAAACGTACATTATATAAACTTTAATTTAAACCCTAAACCCAATCAATAACAAACTTGTATCCAAATACCATAAATAACCATTTACAAAAGCCCAACCCACATAACTATTTAAAATTAAACAAAATACCCTTACCCTTATATTTGCCTCTGCCGACTTCCTCTTCTTTTCCAGCTATCCTCAGCCGCTGCTTCTGCCGACCGACACTCTGCAACAGTCAGGTTGTCATTGGGATTATTTTTCTTCATAATGGGTGCTAAAAAGGAGAATAACGATGATGAGATGGACGAAAAAGTGAAGAAGTATCTTAGAGGAGAAGCTGCAAATTTGGAGGTAATCAATGTTTGTGTTTGTTTATAGGATTTTACTTATTTTTATGAATTTTTTCTTTGTTAATTTTTTTCGTTTATTTTCTGCAGGGATTAAAGGACAAGAAACTAAAGGGCCAGCTTGCTGTAAGAGAAGATTTGTATGGAAAATCTGCGAAAACTGCTGCCAAGATTGAGAAAGTGAGTTTGAGCTTCCCTTTTGAGCAATGGGTTCTTTTTTATTTCTTAATTTAATTGTCTTTGTGTATTTTAATTCTTCTTAATATTAAATTTGCTTCATTTTTTTTATTTTTTATTTTTGGTTTTTTAGTGGCTTTTGCCAAGTGAGGGTGGTTATTTGGAGGCAGAAGGTATTGAGAAGACATGGAGGATCAAGCAAGAATCCATTGCTCGTGAGATTGATATCTCAAGCTCGAAGAACCAGTATGATATTGTTTTACCAGGTGCCTACTCTCTAATGTTCATAATTCGTTTTATAGACAAGGTTTTAGTGGTTTAGACTAAGGATTATATGCTAGATTACGAGATAAAATAAGCAATCAGTCAGCAAATTAGATGTTGATTTTAACTTGTTTTAAGTTCTATTTGGTTTTAATGTACTCATTTAGATTCTGTCTACATGTGCAGAACTTGGTCCTTACACTCTAGATTTCACCTCAAATGGTCGGTATATGGCAGCCGCTGGACGTAAGGGCCATCTGGCTATTGTTGATATGAAGACATTAAACCTAATTAAGGAGATTCAGGTATGCACTGCTCCAGCAAAAATCAAATTTTGTAGTTGAAGGGGATGCTGTTTCTTGTGCATATAGTGATATTGTCTGATTTTGCATTTTGAAAGTTCCCAATTTTAATGTTATTTATAAGAAAATTCACCCATGCTTTGACCTAAATCAGCTTGGTGTTGAGTTTTACCGTAGTGTTTAAAATATGGGGTTGTTCTGTGATTTCAATTTAATGTCTGTTCTTGAAGATGGGTGTTGTGTGGAGCAACTTTTCTTACAATTCATTTTACAAGACAAATGCATGTGATACATGTTTTTTTCTCATTCCACCCATTTGCATAAGGCTTTGTTAGCAATATTTAGCTTAAGAAAATGATAGTATGGATCAAAATTTCAAATAGGTCTCTGTTGGAGGAATCTAAAATTTAGTAGACTGAACTTAATCTCATTAAAACCTACAGCCGATAAGTTCATTTGAATCTGAGTGTCTTATTTTCTAGTGCAAGGTCCATTGGTTCATTCTCTTGCTCTTATATTGGGCAACCATGCTATATCTGTGGCATCATCTCGTTATGAGAATCTGAATATCCAGCTGTAATTTTGTTATAGAGGACCTAAGATAGTAGTCGTGGTGAACATTAATAACTGTGATTTTGTTGTTCATTCATGATTATATATTTTATAGACAAATAAATTCAAAAGGATGGAGGCTAATTTTGTCATGTTTGAATGTGCATCTGTCTTGTCATTGCTTTTTGTTAGTCTAAGTCCTCAGTCAGGTAGCATCCCAAGGTGCCTAAGAATTCTGCAAGTTGGAGGAAAGTAGAACATTGGTCACATGCTTTCAATGTTATATAAGTGATCAATAAACTTGATTTACTGCTGCAGGATTCTTTCCTGGGATGTTATTGCTAATATTATTTTATTAGCAAACATTATCATATAATTAGGTGGGAGTATATAATCAATCATAATTGAAATGGTTATTTGCAATTTATACTTTATTCTTGTATTTCAGATTATAGTTAATGCTTAATGTTAGTCTCTTACTCAAAATTAATTGTATGGCATGGATTTGACAGAAGTGGTAATATTTTTCTGTCCATCACTAAAGCATTAATTTGATTTACATATAATTGCTTGTTCTTTTTGTTCAGGTTAAAGAAACAGTACGGGATGTAGTGTACTTGCATAATGAACTCTTTTTTGCTGTTGCTCAGAAAAAGTAAGCCTTCTCGTATTTGCAGTGAAAATTTCATTTTGTCACAAAAAATAAAAAAACAAAGAACAAACCTTGTGTTTGCATCTGCACCGAGTGTGCATCTCATGATCTTTATGATTAGTGGTGCATGTGCCTGGACATAGGGCTGCTGTCTGTTGGATGTAACGCTGTCTTATGGAAGCAAATCATTTATCTTCATCAGTTATACCTATTTAAAATTTATGTTCCATCTATTAATGTTGCCATATTTCTATTATTATGTCATCAGTATGAAAAATACATGCTGCTAATGACAGCCCTTCAGAGCTTTATTGGAGTAATGCAGCTAAGGTGCTTATTATTGTAGGTACCCTTATATTTATAATCGTGATGGAACTGAGCTCCATTGTTTAAAGGTCAGTGTACCTTTCTATGAACACTGCTACTTAATTAGCTGCTATATGTGCATGGTGTTAAGTCATGTATCATCTTCTAGAAACTAGTTAAATTGCTATTCTGTTTCACCTATTTTTTTATATTTTTCTTTGTTAAACTGTAAGAAGATTAAAAGCTTTGGTGAGGTTTGTATTATACCTGAACTTGTTGTTCCAGCTCCCTTTACCCTATAGCTTACACTGTTCTCCTAGAAACTTAAAAATTTCTTCTCTTTAGCCCATATTATCCTTTTCTGTTTCTCTGTTGCATGCCCAAGCTTATGAAGTATGAGGCTACTGTTTATTCTGTGGTTTAGATAATTATTGGGCCTAGCTGTTTATTCTGCAGTTTAGATAATTCATGGGCTCATTAAATCAGATCATGATTCTTTGAATAAGCTACCAAAATCCTTTAGCTATTTCGGGGTTTGAGTTCATTGTTAGCAATTCATTCTTTCTTGGTTGTGAAGTTTACTGTTTATGCATTAAGCAGACTGAGTTACAAGATTTTTTTCAGGAACACGGTGCAGTACTAAGACTCCAGTTTCTGAAAAACCACTTTCTCTTGGCATCAATAAACAAATTTGGGCAGCTTCATTATCAGGATGTTACAATGGGTGAGATGGTAGGCAATTTCCGGACTGGTTTAGGCCGCACTGATGTTATGCAGGTCAATCCATTTAACGGAGTTGTTGCATTGGGTCATTCTAGTGGTACAGTAACCATGTGGAAGCCCACCAGTTCTGTCCCACTTGTAAAGATGCTATGCCATCCTGGACCTGTCTCATCATTGGCGTTCCATCCAAATGGGCATCTCATGGCTACATCTGGGAAAGAAAATAAAATCAAGATTTGGGACTTGAGGAAGTTTGAGGTTATTCAAACAATGCCAGGTCATGCAAAGACCTTGAATTTCAGTCAGAAAGGCTTGCTTGCTGCCGGAACTGGATCATTTATAAAAATTTTAGCTGATTTTTCTGGATCTCAGAATTATAATAGTTATATGACTCATTCTATGGCTAAAGGTTACCAGGTAGGGAAAGTTTTGTTTCGACCGTATGAAGATGTTTTGGGGATAGGACACTCCATGGGTTGGTCTAGTATTCTTATTCCAGGATCCGGGGAACCCAACTTTGATTCTTGGGTGGCAAACCCATTCGAAACATCTAAACAGAGGCGAGAGAAGGAAGTGCACTCTCTGCTCGACAAGCTTCCACCCGAAACAATAATGTTGGACCCAACCAAGGTTGGTACAGTGAGAGCACCACAAAAGAAAGAGAAGCCAACGAAGAAGGAGATAGAAGCTGAAATGGAAGCTGCCATTGAAACTGCAAAGGATACCGACTTTAAAAAGAAAACAAAGGGAAGGAACAAGCCGAGTAAGAGAGCAAAGAAGAGACAAGAGATGATTGAAAGAGCCAAGAAACCGTTCTTGGAACAACAAATACAGGAACATGAAAGGTCTAGAAAGAAGCAGAAAACCAATCCGGAAACTGAAATGCCGAAAAGTTTACAGCGGTTTGTTCGTCAGAAAGCAGCTTAATTATCTTTGATACGATTGCATTAGCCTTTCTAGAAGATCAACCTGTTTTCGTCTTTCCCACAATTTTGTGCTTATCTGACCTAAAGAAGAATTGAAGCCAGGTAGAGGTAGGCACCATTGAAGTGTATTCTCACTGTTCTATACATACAGAAAAGGAAGCTAGAATTTGCTTAATTTTGTTGTGTTTTAGCATGGAACTTGTATCTTGTAGAATGAATGCCAGAAAACTGGTTTTTAAATCTCGTGTTGAGAATTGGCTTTGGGTATTTGTTCGTACTTTTTTCATGGTATTTTGAGTTGAGATTGTATTTATATCATTCTAGCGGTGGATTTGAGTTATGTTTCAGTATTATAGTTTGAAATAGAGTTTGGGTGGTTCAATATTAACGTCTCCCGAGTGCTTCGAGGTTAGGGCACTCTTTTTAGAACAACACCGGACCGATCGGGCTATAATTTGGAGTAAGGGTTGAACATAATGATGATTTATGAAGGGGTATGAACAGATTATTGGTTAAATTATCGATGATTTTTTTATAAATTATTTAATTAAATTAGAAAAATTGATTAGATTAGAAATGGATAGTTTGATTAATTTGATCACCTATTAGTATGAATTGGTAGATTTTTATAATAAATGTTGTATGCTGTCAATTGATTCTTAGGATAGTTTAGTATTAATTTTTAGAAGTATTTTTAAAAGTGTTGTGAAAAAATAATTTTGAAGATTACTCTTGAAAAATAAAATGTTTATTTTAGACATGATGATAATAATGTAATAAATATGTATTTTTAGTTAATATTATGATATTTTAGTAAGAATATAAAATAATTTTTAATATTTTAATATATAAAATATAAATTTTAAATATTTTTAAACAATTAATACTAATTTTTATAAAATTTAATTTGAATATATAAATTATATTTTAACATTTAAAATATAATCAATAAAAATTTAAATATATAATATTATATATTTAAAATAAATTTCAATAGTAAGGTGATTATATACTCAATATAAATATTATATAAAATATTTTATAATAGTTAAAATTATCTTTTATTCTTAAAAATACTTTTGCCAAAAGTAAAAATTAAAAAATTGTTTTTATTTTCGAATTCAAAAGTATTTTTAAACACTTTCGATGTTGGAAGTTGTCTGTTTAATATTATTTTGGCAGAAGCACTTTTGACCCTAAACACTTTTGAGAAGTAATGTTAAACTAAAAGTCAGTTTAGCATTACTTCTTAGAAGCACACTTAGAACAAAAAAACTTTTAAGTAAAAATACAAAAAAAATTTCTTTGGAAAAATATTTTTGACAAAAATTTTAGCTTTAATTTAAAAGTGTTTTTTACCTAAAAGTATTTTTAAAAATATTACTAAATAATTTTAAGCCTTAATTTAGTTGACATCAATATTATTGTTTAAGTAAAAGACTTGAATTTAAGTGTATTAAAATATATTATTTTTCTACTTAAAATTTAAAATGAATTATAAGTAATTTTAAATATTATAATTAAAAAATTATACGTTGAATTTGATTTCTTAAAAGAACAGTTTGCTGGCTGGCACTTAATTGAATGTTTGAATTTTTTTTTTTCTTTCTTATATACCGATAAACACGGCTTTTGTTGAAACATAACTCTTATCTTTGAGTTGCGTATTGGTTTGGCAAAATATCTTACCAGAAAATGGAAACGTGAAAAACATGATTGGGTTTTGGATCATGCACTTACACCCATTATTATTATTATTATTTTCTTTCTTCTTTTTGGACTCATCTCCATCTTTGTATACCATTGCCAATTTGCCATTGCTTTCAATCCAAACACTATGTCGTGGATTTCCTTGTTTTTTCTTGGTAAATTGCCTCACTTTGTCGGAAGAAGAAGCTAAAAGCTGTCCCGTTGCTGCTAGCTCAATCCCCCACTTTCAGCATTAACCAAGGCTCAACAATACTTAATAACCCTTATAATATATAAAAGCTATTATCAGTTCCCATATGAAGAATTGAAATAAGCAGAGGAAAGTGAGTGAAAAAAAAAATGGATAAAACCCAGAGTATTCCAACCATTGATCTTTCAGATTTTCCAGCACAGTATGAGAAACTAAGGCGATCATCTGAAGAATGGGGTTGTTTCAGGGTAGTCAACCACAACATCCCTTTTGAATTGATGCAGGAAATGAAGAAAGTTGTGAGATCATTGCTTGACCTCCCCATCCAAATCAAGCAAAACAACGTCGATGTCATTGCCGGCAGTGGTTATTGGGCTCCCAGTCCTAAAAACCCTCTTTATGAAGCATTGGGTCTCTATGATATGGCCTCCTCCCAGGCTATTCATACCTTCTGCTCTCAGTTGGATGCCTCTCCTTCACAAAGGTCTGCCCCCCCTCCTTTTGATTTTGTCTACATGGGATTGTTCTTGTTCGATTTTAGATTTTGAATACCCAATTTGAAGTTCATATGATTCGACATGTTCAAATGAAATTCGGTTTGATTTATATTGACCCAGAGACACAGTAGCGAAGTATGCTAAAGCAATACATGAGGTAATCATGGATATAGGTGGAAAAATAGCAGAGAGTATGGGATTGAAGGGTGATTACTGCAAGGAATGGCCTTGCCAATTTAGGATAAATAAGTACCATTTCACCCCTCAATCTGTAGGCTCGGCTGGGGTCCAATTACACACTGATTCTGGCTTCTTAACAATACTTCAAGACGATGAGAATGTTGGTGGACTTGAAGTGATGGACAAATCTGGTGAATTTGTAGCTGTTGATCCCTTGCCTGGCAGCCTCCTTGTCAATCTTGGGGATATGGCCACGGTGAGCTAATCATCCCTTTCTTTAGATGTGGCAGTTCGTGTATTCTCGTGTCGTAATCTTGTTGTTGATTCTGATTCAGGTATGGAGCAATGGAAGGTTACACACGGTGAAGCATAGAGTGCAATGCAAGGAGGCGAAAACTAGAGTGTCGATCGCCACGTTCCTCTTGGGACCGAAAGAGGAAGCGGTGGATCCGCCACCGGAACTGGTGGATTCGGACCACCCGCGACTTTACAACTCGTTCACGTACGAGGAGTACAGGAAGCTGCGGCTGTCGACGAAATTGCAAGCTGGTGAGGCTCTTGCACTTGTTCGTACCTGATCTCAAAGAAAGATTGTGTAAAGCATATTGCAATGTAATGAAAGTCCTCCCCTTCTACCCTTTGTTTGATGAATAAAGCATGAATTTGAATTTCCCTAGAAATGAAGTAAAAAGTAAAAATAGTCCATACTCATTTCCAACATATAATGACTGTATATTCCATTGCAAAAGGGGTTGCCTGAACCTCCGGATTTGCATTTTTGCGGAGAAATTGGACCTAAAATTTTCAGATTGGCCTTAAAATCTCTAAGATGTGGCAAGAGGTAAATGTATCATGACTTTGTATTTTGCTCCTTCTGATTAAAAAAAAAGATTGACGCGACTAATTGAATAATCAAATAGTGACTTGTGGTATGTTATGTGTACTTTATGTCAATGTATGAAGATCAATTTTTAGCTGTAGAAATGGATAAAATTCTTAAAATGATCAATTTATTTTTTAATCTAATGTACTGGGATTAATTGTTCATTTTTTAGTAGAAGGGGTAAATTGCAAATTGTGGCAAGACTTGAACATATTTTGTTGCTATTGATGATGAAAATCTTTTAACAATAAAAATGGATAAATTTTTTAATAGAATGATCAATTACTCTTTAATCTAATATATAATAATTATTTTACTTATATTTTTAATAGAAGAGTCAAAATATAATCCCTTATGATCTCAAGATTTGAACAGATTTTGTTGCTATTGACCTTCAAAAAAGTGATACTGTTTGTTAGCTAAGCATTGTACAAGTTATATTAATCTTGTATTTGTTTATAAATGCGGCTAAATTACGCAGCAGGAAAAAGTAGGTTTAATTAAATCCAAGGCTTCATCCAATTATTTCATTAAATATTTTGTAAATTTTGAATTCTGTTGACTATTGCTATTTGTCTCTCCTTCATATGGGTTAAACTATATATTTATACGATATAATTACTGTTTATAAATATAATATTATAGGTAAATTCTTATGTATTTTGATACATACCCTATTTTAAAATTAACGCGTGTTTATACGATGTAGGTTTGCTTATATGATAGTGCAAACCCACATCATGCGGTCTCATAGAAATGTATGAATACCTTACATACCAACCCAAAGTAAGAATCATGTAGAGTGTGGTTCAGTACCCAATTAGATGGTGGGTCGATAGATAACATAACAAATTCAATTTTTATTATTTATGTTTATTTATTTTCAAACTATGTCCTTTGTTAGGAAAACAAATTTCATATTAATGGAATAAGATATTTATACTAGCATATATTTATGGACCACGTGTATATTTTCTATACAATCTTAATTTTTACCCATAATTTTCTTAAATCTTTAAATTGAAAAAGCATACTTAAAAATGTTCACATTTTCTTTATTTATGAGCATATTTTAGAGAATGTGACTCTTTTGGAAGATAAAATGTCAAAAAATTACGGATGTATAATTTAAGGACCATAACACTAATATATAATTTTTATACATTAATCTTAATTTTTAATCAACTCTTCATCACCAAGAATTGTTTTGAATTGATCATCTATTAGAAATTAGTTATTAGAGTATTTACACATATTTGACTCATACTTTATTTAATAATTAAAATTAAATAAATTTTAACCATATCAAATCACCTTTAATTTGGACTAACCTTTTATAATAGTAAATAATAATATATAATTATTTTTACAACATATACTTTATGTACATATATTTCAATAATCTCCCACTTGGACCTCACTCCCCAACACACATATCTTTAGGATTGTTAAAAGTGACTTTAAAATATTTTTAATATTTTGATATATATAAGAAATTCCATATTAAAATTTTAAAATTTAATCTAGATATATAAATAATCATGTTATATATATATATTGAAATACGTTATTTATATATATGTTTTTCATAAAATTTTGATATACTAATTTTTGTTTTACATATTAGTCATTTTGTGTAATTACATTTTTTAGATTTTATATTATATTTTGATTACCTTTTATATATATCATATTGGTATATGAATAATATTATCGAAATTAGTATGGCATTAATAGCCATTGTTGGAATTACCTTCGAAAGGAAAGTCCAGTCAGAATTTTGGATCAGTAGATTATTTTTATCTTTATTTTACCTGTTTGATTTGTTGATTAGTGGTAAAAAGTAAGGTAAATTTTACAGTACATCCAATACAAATGTCACTCTTATTTTTTCATTTAAATACTTTTTAAATTTGCGTTAAGGTTAACTCCGATGATATTAAAATAAAAATAACAGTGATCTGATTAATTATTATAATAATGAGATTAAAATCATTAGTAAAATAAGTGTTTGAATATAAATGCAACCATAATAATGAAATTTAAAGATGTATTTTCTACTACATTTTATATATATTTTAATAATATCTAAATTTTAATATATTTTACTTAATGTGAAATTTACCCTAAATCAACTTATTATATAATTTATTTATTCTTTTAAATAAATAGCTTAAATTATTTAAATGAGTAATTAAAATAAATAATTTAAAATACATTACAATATAATTTTAAAAAATCAAAGACAATATTTTAAAAAGTTGGCTTCACAAAAATGGAACAAATTATTACAGGGGTAGAGGTGAAGTCGAACAATTTTTTAGGAGGGACGAATGAGATTTTATTTTATTTTATAGTCTATATCTCTATAATTTTAAATGATTAAATTAAATTTTTATAAATTTAGGAGGGGCAAAGTGTAATTTTACCTTTATTAATTTAAAATTTTAAAAGGTCTAAATAGTAATTTTTTTATTTTGGGGAGCTGGGCTCCTACCAGTCCCTTAGATTCGCTTTTGTACAAGGGTTAAAAAATACAAAAATTCTTATAAATTGATTTAATGTGAAGAACTGGAGATCTTTTTATGAAAATTTTATTTTATTTTTTGCATTAAATTTGAAAGTTAAAAACATTCATAAAAAATTAATATTGTAATTTTCTGTTGTCTTTGTTTGTTGACTTCAATTTCAATACTTTCACATTAGCAATAAAAAGGAAAAAGAGATGCATGGTTGCCAAAATTCTACAGTCCAAACTATGCCTCTACTCTTGCTCTTTCCTTATTCATACAATCAATATTTAAGAAAAGTTAAAAGACCCATCATTCATTACAATGTCTCATTATATCAATTTAATGGAAGCAAGAAAGGCAAAGTGGATATGCTTAGCTTTATCATCTTTACATAGCATTCTATGTTAGTGATATATCAACTTTTAATTTAGATAAGCAAATGCATCAATTATTAATTTCTTTGAAACTCTTTTGTAAGGATAAACATTATATACTCTTTATATAAACCGATTAAAGTTCAATACTTTTATACACAACAGTTATTTCATTCTTTTAAGACATGCTCAAATTTTAAAACACTATTAGATACTACAATAGTATGTTCTAATTCACATCTTTTAGTGTTAAATTAGATAAATATTTTGCATGTTCAAAATAAGGTATCTTCACTTTTCAAGCACAAGAACAAATATACCATGATAATTCATCATTGGTCCAAGATGAAAATACTCTATATAATTTTTAATTATATTTTCATTTGCAACACAATGAAAGTTTAAGTGAAAAAGTTGTGTTATAATAAGCGTTGATAATAGAATAAGAATGATAGTAAAACAATAAAAAAAACACACACACATACACACGTACACACACATATTTTATGTGAAAAATCCTTATTGCGAAAAATCATGAGCAGAGGAAGAGAAATTCACTATGTTGAAAAAATGCATTATGCAAGAGAAGTTTGACTACATCTATTTAATGGTTAAACAACCCTATTATAATCAATGTCTAATAAAAGAAGTATAATCCTATACGGATTCAACTTGTGTGGCATGGTCTATACCCCCAGTCGCAACCTCAGTCCAGTTCTATTCCTCGCCCCCACAGATCCTCCTATTTTGCCTCTTTATTTTGTTTATTTAACAAATGATGGGATTTAGGTTACACAACTCTAAAAAATTGTTATAATACTAATAAAAATTCGAGAAGTCTTGAAGAGAATAAAATTTTGTTTTGAAGAATTTTAAAAATTCATATTGTGGTAAAATGCTTATATTGATAAACGAGCTGATATTTGTTCATTTTCAGATCAAGTTGTTATATAGGTTGATGAGAAAAGAGAAAACTCCAAAACATTTTATTTGAAAGAGATATTATAGTTGATGCTCATTTTGAAAGATAACACAAAGTTAAATATTATTTTGATTATTACGATGCTTTACAATCCTATACTATTTTCAATATCCTTTTTATGTTCTATAAAAA
This sequence comes from Gossypium arboreum, assembly GCF_025698485.1. Taxonomy (NCBI): domain Eukaryota; kingdom Viridiplantae; phylum Streptophyta; class Magnoliopsida; order Malvales; family Malvaceae; genus Gossypium; species Gossypium arboreum. The sequence continues at coordinate 14,591,688 of NC_069076.1, read as the reverse complement.
GCACAATTTAGTCCAATTTTCTATTATAACTATGGTACAATTTTATTTTAATTAGAGCTTAAAAAAAAAAAAAAAAGCTTCAACCCTTGAGAGGAGTTTTTAAAAGCTCAGCCTTAGAAATGAAAAATCTTAAATATTATAATTCATAAGCCTACATCTACTCTCTTCATTTAACCCCATTCATGACCCCAAATGCAAGAGTTTGATATCAAAAAATTTAGTCCCTGAACTTAATTAACGATATGTCTCGATTTAATTTCTCAACTGTTTTTGATTATACTTTTGTATTAACTTTATAAATCTTCTTCTTATTATTTTACGAATTCTTTTGATGGAGATGAAATTCTAAAATCGTATTTTTCGACACCGATAATAATCAAATTGTCACACACTAAAATTAAAACTAACAGAATTGATTATCTCTAGGTAAAACAATTAAAATTTTGAAGAAATATATTAAGGATTGTTGATAATATATCAAATAAAGAAGTAAGAGGAAGTCAAGATGGAAAGAGAGTGGTTCTCCCTTCAAGCTTTAATGGTGGTTCAAGAAACATGCTGTGTGTATATTATGATGCAATGATCTTGATAAAAAGATTTGATAAGACAAATCTTGTTTATAACTATAACATGTAATCCACAATGGAAAAATTACAAAGGAGCATAAAAATGGTCAACTTGCTTAAGGTAGACTATATTTGACTTGTACAATATTTCTACAATGCTAAATATAAGCCTACTTAAACTTTTTTTTTTTTTTTGATATTTTTAATTTCATTTTGCATGGACAATCTAAGAGTATTTTAAGGTTGTCCATGCAAATTTATTTTAAGATTATTTAGTTTAAATTTATTTTATATATTATTTAATCCTTTGTAATTGTTTATATATTTGCAAGTAAAGGAATAAAATAATTCATCATTATGATTTACCTTCTTTACATATTAATTTCTCAAAAGATAAAAATACAAATTATTTACAATAGAATCACTACAAATTAGTCTTTCAGATTATGATAACATTTAATATTATAATTGAAAGAGTTAACTTAAGAAAAAGTTTTATTTTTATTTTTTATGAACCAAGAGGTACAAGAAAACCATTTCTTTATCAAGTTTTAATTGCACATGTAAAATTAATGCATGTGATAGCCTTAACTATAACATTTAAAGTAGTTGCAACAATATTGCTTGAGAGATAACCATATATTCACAAATAATTTTGCCATTAAATCTAAAGAAATAGACTTTTGTAATTTGTGTAAAATAGAATGTAACTATAGAGGTATTATGAAGAGTATCTCTAATCATATGAGATGAGACATCCACAGCGAAAAGATTTGCCTTTGAAAAATTTGATAGTTCATCAAACTTTCAGAGATATTATGGATGGTATAAAATTTTTGCAGAAAAAATATTTATTTTTGGAGATGACTTTCGTCAAGTGTTGGACGTTATTCCCAATAGTACAAGAGCAGAAACAATTAATGCAAGTATTCAAAAACTTCTTTATTAAGTTAGATGAAAACATTGATACTAATAAGAAAGAATAGCATTTGTTGATTTGTTTATTTTATTTAATTTGGTACTTTGCCCGTAAATTGTTTATATCTATAAGAAGTGTTAGGGTTGACATCCTATAAGAGTATAAAAATATTTTAAAAAAGAAGCATATGACAATTTTTAAAATTTATGAAAAAATACACAACCAATATATTCTAAATACGGACCCTAATTAAATATATATATATATATATATATATATATATATATATATATATATATATATATATATATATACTAAGGAGCACACTAATGTAAAAGAATTTGAAAAACTTTAAAATATGAACTTTTGATAAAGAGGTAAAATTACTTGACATTTTACTTAGTCGAATTTCAAAATATTTAATAGTCAAATGTCTTAGTATATGTTAAAATTTAAATTTATATGTGAACCATAAAAACAAAAAATTTAACTATCAACAAAATCTAAAGTATATAATTATAAATTAATGGAAGTAAAAGATGGAACTTAATTATACAACAATCTAATTTCATATCAAAATAAAAAGTTTAATCTTTTAGTAGGCATGGATGAGAAGCAAGTGTAACATTCCATATCCAACTTAAATGTTACGGTTGAGTTTTAAGGAATTACGCGCTTTCGTTAAAAATCTAGAAACTTGGAACTCAAAAACTAATAAACTATAAAAGTAACATGTTTTAATCTCATGCTTGGCATGTTTTTGGACGATTTATTATGTGAATTAGTGAATTTTATGTTCCTAATCCTTTAAGTTTATTTTTCTATACTTAGATGAGCATAGGGAAGTGAAAAGAGCCAAAAAAAAGGGCCAAAATCGGACAAAAAGAGCTATTTTCAGGAACCACATGACCTAGGCACTTCCACACGGGCTGGCCACACGCCAATGTGCCAGCTTGTGTCGATTTCAAACCTTGTTTCTCTTTTACACGAAAAAACCTAATTTTTAGAGTTTCTGAGCATTCTAAAGTTTATAAATACATATTAGAAGAGGACTAAAGAGAGCACGCAGAGTAGAACGAAGAAATTACTCGAAGAACGCCGCCAGAATCAACTCTGAAGCAGATTTCCTTCAAAATTGAATATCTCCATTCAAATTTCCTTTGAAGTTTTATTAGGTTTCTTATGTCTTGTTGTTATTCTAATTTTGAGATGTTTCCTTCCTAGATTATGAACTAAATTCCCCAGATACCTAGGGAAGATGAAACCTAAGATGAATCTTATTATTTGATTTTCTGAATTATATGATAAATACTTTATTCTTGTTCTCAATTATGTAGGCTTATTTCTTGCTTTAATATTTTCAGGATATTAATTCAAGTTTGATGTGCTTATTTCAGTGGAACAAAAACCCCTGTTAGATCTGATATAATTGAGTGGAGTTGCATGCAATCCTAGAAATAAGGCAACATAAATCTACTAGATTAGAGTCAAATCTAATAAGGGAATCCATAGATCGAGTTAATGCGACAATAGGGGTTTTAATTAGGAAGAGATTTCAATTAATCAATCTAGAGTCAGTTGTTCTTACTCTCGAAAGAGATAATAACATAATTTAGGGATTTCTACAGATCAAGGCACAAGTTAATAAATCGTCTAATTCAGATTCAGAATAATAAGTGAAGTCTAGGTGGAATCTTCCCTGGGTATTGTCTTTCTCTTTGGTTATATTCGAGTATTTTCTCATTTTATTCTTTGTCGCATTCTGAGTAATTAGTTTAGTTAATTTTAGATTAAAAACAATTCCTCTACTTATCGGCTAGATAATAAAAAGTTAGTAATTACTAGTACTTTTAGTCCTCGTGGATACAATATTCCCTACTCACCATAGCAATACTACTACTCGATAGGTGCGCTTGCCTTTGTCGAGATTTTAGTTAGTTTGGTGACTCATCAAGTTTTTGGCACTGTTACTGGGGATTAAAATATTAGGAACACTATTTTTATTAATTTAGCCATTTTTACTTTATTGCACTTTATTTTTGTTTTTAGTTTAATTTTTGTTTTCTAATTTTTCTTTTGTTTGCTTTTGGCAGGTTCCTTTAGTATATGACTAGAAGAAACCCGTCAAGACCTTTAGTATTCGAAAGTGAGATTGAAAGCATAGCTCATAGAAATCGTAGAGAAGCGAGGCAGAGTCAACAAAGTGTAGTGGAAGTGCAAGAGGACGTTCTAAGGAGATGGCTGTAAATCAGAATAATCAGCTACCTTCCGTGATTGCTGTGAATCTTGCAAATCCGAATCCTGCTCCTCATACTATGTACGATTATGCCAAGCTCACTCTAACTGGGACTGAATCGAGTATTGTGAGACCTACTGTTGCTGCGAATAACATCAAACTGAAGCCAAACACCATTCAAATGATTTAGCAATTTGTTCAGTTCGATGGTTTGCAAGATGAAGATCCAAATACTCATTTGACCAACTTTCTGGAATTCTGTGACACTTTCAAGATTAATGGCATTTCTGACGATGCCATTCGGCTTCAGTTGTTTCCCTTCTCATTGAGAAATAAGGCTAAACAGTGGTTGAACTCTCTACCACGAGGTTCTATCATTACATGGGAACAAATGACCAAGAAATTTTTATTAAAATATTTTCCACCGGTTAAGATAACTAAGCTAAGGAATGATATATCTTCCTTCATGGAAATGGACTTAGAGACTCTATATGATGCAGGGGAGAGGTATAAGGATTTATTGAGAAGGTGCCCTCACTATGGGTTACCTCTATGGTTACAAGTTCAAACTTTCTACAATGGTTTGAACCCCTCGACTAGGGAATTGATCGATGCAGCCACCAGTGGTACTCTGAATAATAAAACACCTGAAGAGGCTTACGAGTTTATAGAGGAGGTGTCACTGAATAATTATCAGTGGCAAGTCATGAGAACAAAGCTGACAAAAGTAGCCGGTGTTTTTAGCTTAGATGCGGTCACCATGTTATCAAACCAAGTAGAACTCTTTAATATATGTGTTTCTACGCAAGTACATCTGGTAATGCAATGCGACGCAAATGGAGGTGGAATGAATAATTCAGAATATTTACCCTACGGTCTTAGCATGAAAAATGAGCAATTAAATTATATGGGTAATAATTTTAGGCCTCAAAATAATCCTTATAGTAATAAATATAATGCGGGATGGAGGAACCACCCAAATTTCTCATGGGGTGGTCAAGGAAATCAAAGACCACAACCCCCTCCAGGTTTTTAACAACCTTATCAACAAGAGAAGAAACTGAACCTTGAAGAGATGTTGGCAAAATTTATTTCGGTGTCAAAGACTCGTTTTCAAAATACTGAGACAAGTTTAAAAAATCAGCAAGCATCGATTCATGGGCTCGAAAATCAAATTAGACAGCTTGCTAAGTTAGTTTTAAAAAGGCAGCAAGGTAGCCCAGTAACACCGAACCCAACCAAAAGAGCATGTGAAAACAGTTACACTAAGGAATGGGAAAGTCTTGACTGAACCTGAAAAGAAGTTGCAACAGGAATTTAATAGGGAAAAGGATAAGGAGGTAAAACACGAAGTGAGTGAAACACCAGTACTTAAGGAATATAAACCACTGATCTCATATCCAGCAAAGTTGAAGAAAGATTGCATGGATGCACAATTTGGTAAATTTCTTGAACTTTTTAAACAATTGCATATTAACTTACCTTTTGTTGAAGCTATTTCGCAAATGCCCACATATGCAAATTTTTTGAAGGAGCTTTTAACAAATAAAAGGAAGTTTGAAGAGTTATCTACTGTGGAACTCAATGAAGAATGTTCAGCTATTCTTCAAAATAAACTACAAACCAAGCTGAAAGATCCAGAAAGTTTTACTATTCCCTGTTTAATTGGTAGTTTAAATATTGAGAAAGCATTAACTGATTTAGATGCTAGCATTAATTTGATGCCATATAAAATGTTCAAGCAGCGGTCTTGGGGAACCAAAACCCACTAGGATGAGTATTCAATTAGCTAATAGATCTATTAAATATCCTTGGGGTATTATTGAAGATGTCCTTGTAAAAGTAGATAAATTCATATTCCCTATTGATTTTGTTGTGCTTGACATGGATAAGGATGTTGAGGTACCTTTAATTTTAGGTCACCTATTTTTAGCCATTGCTAGGGCTATCATTGGTGTGGGTGATGGTAAACTTGTGCTTAGGGTAGGTGACGAAGAGATTATTTTTAAAATCTATGATGCCATGTGATTTTCTAGAAAACAAGATGATTCTTGTTATTTTATTGATTCTATTAATCATGTTATTCAAGATTCTTTACAGGAAATTATTCAAAAAGACATGTTGGAACTGTGTCTTGTCCAATAAGAGGAGGTAGATGATGATACTACTGTGATAGGTGAGACAAAAATGGATTTAGATTCTAATGAGTCTTCACTGAGACAAAAGAATTATGAGGCCATTGAGGTAAACAATGAATTGAAATTAAAACCCTCTATTGAAGAACATCTTAAATTGAAACTGAAGCAATTACCAAATCACCTAGAATATGTGTTTCTTGGAAAAAATTCCACATTACCAGTGATTATTGCTTCAGATTTGTAGCCAAATAAGAAAGATGATTTACTGAAGGTATTGAAGGAACATAAAAGAGTCATAGCTTGGAAAATTTCAGACATTAGAGGGATCAACCTTACTTTCTGCACCCATAAAATCTTAATAGAAGATGAATACAAACCATTGTACAAGCTCAAAGACAACTAAATCCTAACATAAAGGAGGTCGTTAAGGCTGAGGTAATTAAACTTCTAGATGCTAGAGTTATTTATCCTATTTCTGGCAGTGCTTGGGTGAGTCCTGTGTAGGTTGTTCCTAAGAAAGGAGGCATGACTATTATAGCCAATGAGTAGAATGAGTTGATTCCAACGAGAACAATCATGGGATGGAGAGTTTGTATTGATTATAGGAAGTTGAACAATGCCACGAGAAAATATCACTTCCCTTTTCCATTCATTGATCAAATGTTGGAAAGATTATCTGGGCATATGTATTATTATTTCCTAAATGGACTCTCTGGCTACATTCAAATCCCGATAGCTCTTGAGGACTAACAAAAAATAACATTTACATGTCTATATAGTACGTTTGCTTATCGACGAATACGTTTTGGATTATGTAATGCTCCTGCTACTTTTCAGCGTTGCATGTTGGCCATTTTTGATGAACTTATAGAAGACATTATGGAGGTATTCATGGATGACTTCTCGGTATTCGGTAATTCTTTCCATCTTTATCTTAAAAACTTAAAATGAGTTCTAATAAGATGTGAGGAAATGAACCTTGTACTTAATTGGGAAATATGTCACTTTATGGTTAGAGAAGGGATCGTGTTAGACCATAAAATTTCTAGTAAATGTATTGAGGTTGATAGAGCAAAAATTGAAACCATTGAAAAATGACCTCCCCCTAGTTCAGTTAAGCCTATTCGAATTTTTTTAGGACATGCTGGGTTTTATAGAAGGTTTATTAAAGCTTTTTCTAAAATAGTTAAGCCTTTAACGAATTTTCTAGAAAAAGATATGCCCTTCAATTTTAGTCAAGAATGTTTAGAAGCATTTAATACTCTTAAATAAAAATTAATTAATGCTTCGATTGTAGTTGCACCTTATTGGAATTTACCCTTTAAACTAATGTGTGATACGAGTGATTTTGCAGTAGGTGCAGTTCTTAGACAGTGAAGAGACAAGCATTTTCAACCAATTTATTATGCTAGTAAGATGTTGACAACCGCACAAGAAAATTACACTACTACGGAAAAAGAATTGCTAGTTATCGTTTTTGCATTTGATAAATTTAGACATATTTGATATTATCTAAAGTTTTCATTTACACTGACCATTTAGCTCTTCGTTATCTCCTCACTAAATCAGATGCAAAACCTCGACTTATAAGATGAATTTTATTATTGCAGGAGTTCGATTTAAAAATCCAGGATAAGAAGAGAGCCGAAAATCTTACAGTAGACCATCTTTCCAGGATAGAGAATTCACATCTTAAAGAGCTTGATGAGAATGAGATAAATGACTAGTTTCCTCAGGAACAACTCTTGGTTATAACTGACTCTGAAGTTCCTTATTTTGCGGGTATTGCAAATTACCTAACTACTAACATTATACCAAAAGGCTTGACACATCATCAAAAGAAGTGATTCTTTGCCGATGTGAAAAATTATTTTTGGGAGGATCCTTTTATTTTTCTTGTATGTGCAGATCAAATAATTCGGAGATGTGTCACAAATCAGAAGCGAGTAAAATCTTGGAACACTGTCACTCAGGGCCAACAGAAGGACATTACAATGGGACTAGGATAGCACATAAAACACTTGAATCAGGTTTTTATTGGCCCACACTGTTCAAGGATGCAAACAGGTATGCTACTTCTTGTAATAAATGCTAGAGAACAAGTAATATTTCTAAATGTGATGAAATGTCTCAAACTTATATACTCTCATGTGAAATATTTGATGTCTAGGACATTGATTTTATGGGCCTATTTCCTAGGTCATTTGGTAATAAATACATCCTAATAGCGGTCAATTATATGTCAAAATGGGTAGAAGCTCAAGCTTTACTTACTAATGATGCTAGAGTGGTAGTTAGATTTCTCAAGAAACTGTTTTCTAGATTCAGAACACCTAAATCAATTATTAGTGATAAGCGTACGCATTTTTATAACACTCAATTCGATAAATTCCTTAAGAAGTATGGAGTGCATCATAGGACAGCTGCCTCTTATCACCCTCAAACTAGTGGACAAGTTGAAGTTGCAAATCAAGAGCTCAAACGTATCCTAGAGAAAACCGTAGAGTCAAATAGGAAGGGTTGGGCGATAAAAGTAGATGACGCTTTATGGGCCTATAGAACTGCTTTTAAAACTCCCATAGGAACATCTCTTTACAAACTTGTTTATGGAAAAAGTTGTCATTTACTGTTTGAATTAGAGCACAAAGCATTCTAGGATATAAAATTCCTAAACTATAATCTTAAACTTGCAGGTGAGAAGAGATTCATGCAGTTGAACGAGTTAGATGAATGAGGAGAGAATGCTTATGAGAACTCATGATTATATAATGAAGCGACAAAACGGCACCATGATGCTCATTTGAAGCAGCCCAAACAATTCGCAACAGGAGATCTTGTCCTTTTATATAATTCAAAGCTCAAGTTGTTTCCTAGAAAGAAGCTGAAATCAAGATGGTCAAGTCCATTCTAGTACAAACCATTTTCTCATATGGTACAATAGAGGTAACTCATCCAGAATATGACACATTCAAGGTAAACAATCATCAACTTAAACTTTATAGTGGTGAGGATTTTAAAAATGATAGAGATGAGCTTCAGCTCCGTAAACCTTCGTAATTTTGTGCACAAGGTAAGTCTAGCTTAGAATTTAAATAAGCACTTTTCGGGAGGTAACCCTAGTTTTAACACCGCTAATCTTCTTATTTTCATTACGTGGTATCTTTTAAAAATTAATTACATAAATAAAAATGTAGGTTTTTTACCTATACGGCTTGGACACACGGACGTGTCCTTGGCCGTGTGACCCACATGGCCTGGACACACAGGCGTGTCCTTGGTTGTGTAGAATCTTATGACTTAGCTTTAAAATTTGAAGAAAATCGACAGTGAGTTACACGACCATGCGACACGGCCATATAACCCGCACAACCTAGACATACGGGCGTGTCCTTGGCCGTGTGAATCCTGGGACTTAAATTTTTTAAAAATCAACAGAGACACGGGCTAAAATAGTCCACATGGCTGTGTGGACCACACGACCAGGACACACAGGCATGTCCTAGGCCATGTGAAACCTAGAGCTAAAATTTTCAATTTTAAAACAAGTCAGAGAGTTACACGAGCAACGCACATGGGCGTGCAGAAGGTCACACAGACGTGGAAGAAGCGAAGGAGGTGCCATACAGCTATGCGATGTAGTCGTGTGGACCACATGGCCAGGACAATCGAGCGTGTTCGAGGCCGTGTGAAGACTGGGCTTTTACTATTGATTGACATGGACTGAACAAACACCACACAAGTGTGTGACACGACCGTGTGACCCAACGCGGGCCTTTACACGACCGTGTCACCCCATAAAAACCCTAATCCATTTTCTTTTTTCTTGTTTTGTCTTTTTCCTCCCCTTTCCAACCTTAGCCGCCGTCAGCCTTCCCATTACCATTCCGACCGACCACATCTCCCTCACCCTCGCTACGCTCGTTCCTCCTTCACCATTCCTCGACCATATCACCTTGTTTCCCTTCTGTCTCTCTTCCCCAACAACAACCCCAATTCTTCCATTCTTTTCCTTCCCTTAAACCGCCACCTTTCTCCTCCCCCAAGCTGTGACACCCTACCACCGTCCCCACCTTCCCCTCTTCCCTTGATCGACCCCTTACACCCACTTCGAATAGCCACCCAAGCCCCACCTGACCTTCACAGCCCCCTCACCTCACCTCACCTCATTTTCCCTTTTCCTCACCAGCGCCTACACACCCTCGCGCCCGACTCGATAGACCCAACCTCTCACCGTTTAGCCACCGTTCCCAGTTGACTGACCCATGACCCTCCGACCATCGCCCTACCACCAGTACTGTCGATTTTTCCCCTTTTCCCCTTGTTTTTATATTATTTATTTACTTATTTATTTATTACTTATTATTTTAGTTTGTTTCCAATTTCTTTCTTTATTTTATTGTTCTGTTATGTTTATCTCAGCTAGTTATTTATCATTTTAATAATTTCATTTATCAATTATCTATTACTATTTGGTACAGTTGGTTTAGTTAGCTATTATTACCACTATTACTCTTACTCTTGTTGGCTATTTTATTACTCTAGTCCAATTTAGTTATTATTTCTTACTCATTCTTTATTATTTCTTTGACTCCAATTTAATTCCTAAATAACTACATAGTTTTTTTTTATGGTTAGGACTTTGTGTCTATTGTTGTTAGTAGTAGATTTCTATCTTAACTATCTGGATTCTATATTCTTCAACCTTTGTTTGAATATTTAGTGAGGTTTTATTTATTCTTGAATTCTTCTATTTTTAGGTACAATATGACAAAGCCCCCATCCCCTCTTCGAAAAAGTGGAAGACCCATGATGAGACCTCCTCCTAAAGCGCTTTTACCGAGGCCCACCACCTTTATCTCTGATTTTTAATGGGCTTCTAGGAGGATTTATATCAGCTCCTTCATGTACGACCACTCGACCTAGGTCGCTGTATTGATTGGGCCGCGTTGGATTAGGTCCACCTCGCTGACGATGTTCGCACCTTCATTACCACAGCTCCGTGAGATAGATTCTTCTCCATCATTGAGCCCACCTACATGGAACTTACCTTAGAGTTCTGCACGAAGTTTCTTGAATAGCAGGTCATGACGACTCATGACGAGCCAGGCACCATCACTTTTCGACTTGGTGGTTTGGTGAGACATATGAGCGTCCTTGAGTTCGATGCTACTATGGGACTTTACACAGAAGAATTTATCAACACCAAGTGTAACAGCCCGATTTTAAGCTTAGTCGAAATAGTGGTTTCTAGACCACAAATTCAAGGCCAATAAAATTATTATTGTTATTATTTTTGGTGCCATAGTATGATATTATGAGTGCATGAAAAATTTGGTGAATTAATTTTAGCGTTTGTGAGCTTAATTGCGAAAAAGGACTAAACCGCATAAAGGGTAAAAGTTTTATTTTACTAAATAGTTAGAAAACCAAAATTAGGGGTCTTTAAAATGAAAATAGACCTTTATCTAGATGATGGCTGGCCATAGGGACAAGAAAAATCAAGTGGTCAAATGGTTAGGTGAGTTGGTGACTAAATTTTGACTAGAAAATAAAATAAAATAAAGAAAGAAGAATATCATATTTTCACCTTTTTCACCACTGAAAGTTTTAGCTATTCTAAGGGTTTTGGAAGCTTGAAACTTTCAGCCACTTATTCCTCTCTCAAGTAAGTGATTTAGATGATTATTTTTGATAATTTTTTTACTCTTGGGACCCTTGTAGCATGAGCTAACTAATGAGGGGACCATTTTGCAAAATGGTTGATAGTTTAGGGATTTTCCATGAAAGGATTTATAATGTTTTCTGAGTTTTTATGGAAGAAAATGAATCTTATTTGTTTAATAAACAACTTTTTGAAGTGGTGTTTATGAAAAATACCTAAAAAGGGCTAGTTTGTAGTAATTGTAAAATAGATAGTAATGTTGTGAAATAATGGAAATTTTGGATTGCTATAAGAGTAAAAAGGGTTTGGCTAGGCTTAAGGCATGAAGAAATTAGATAAAAATTGATTTTCGAGCCTAGGGTTAAAATAGTCATTTTGTAAAAGTCTAGGGCAAAATGGTCATTTTGCCAAAAACGTGAATTTATGGTTGCCTAAATTTATTTAGTGATTAAATGAGTGAATTTTTATTATTTTAGATCAAGAAATACAAAATGCGAACCTAGACTGGGGGAAAGCCAAGTAAGTAGATTAAATGAGCTAGTCGCCTATGTCTTGTAATCCGAGGTAAGTTGTATGTTAATAATGCAACTATATTGTTATGATTTATGGTTGAATTGATATTGCATAATTGTTTTGATTGTGAATATGAGTATGCATGTTGAGAAATTAATGTAATAAGGACTCCCTGTTAAACATTAAGAATAGCTTTGGATATTCATGCCATGACAGTAGGAGATATGTGTACTAGTGTAAGACATGTCTGGGACATGCATCAGCCATATTATAAGAGCTAGTGTAAGACATGTCTGGGACATGCGTCGATCTTGAGATATATAAGCCAGTGTAAGACATGTCTATGACATGCATCAGTATTGAGACAAGAGCTAGTGTAAGACATGTCTGGGACATGCATCAGCCTCGAGATATAGAAACTAGTGTAAGACCTGCCTGGGACATGGCGTCAGCTTGTTGTGTGTCAGTGTAAGACCTGTTTGGGACATGGCATCGACACCGATAGATGAGAGCCAGTGTAAGACCTGTTTGGGACATGACTTCAGTCTCGATATATGAAAGTCAGCGTAAGACCTGTCTGGGTTATATTGGGAGTATGGTCCCTTATGGTTACTTGTAGTTATTCATTATTTGCATGCGACTTACTAAGCTTTGTGTTTACTCCTTTTCCTTTCCATATTCTTATAGTGCCACCAAAGTAGCTCATGGATCATTGCCTTACGTCGGAGAAGCCAATCACACTATCCCTGAAGCATTTGGTATAGCTAGTTTTATCATTTTGATTATGGCATGTATAGGAACTAGTCTTTTTGTAATGGTCACATTGTTTTGGGCCAAATGAATAGCTTGTCTTAGCTATTGAGCCATTTTGTATAATGCCATGAATAGTGGCTAATATTGGTTATTGATGAATGCAAATGATGATATTCTTTTGTGAATGAGTAAATTGAATTATTTTGCATGTTGTTGAGTTTGTTTGTGAATAAATAGAGTGGCCCTAATGTGTGGAATGTTTGGTTGGGGGCTGATTTAGCCATGTGGTTGTATGTGAAATTGGTTTGTCTTGGTGTACTATAGCTTGGTGCAAGTAAAGGTGGCAAATAGGCTTGGTAAATAGCCTTATTTTGTCCACACGGCTAGACACATGGGTATGTGCCTAGGCCGTGTGCAACACAGGTCAGCCCCATGGGTGTATTGTTCGGCCGTGTATCCTCTGTACCTCGAATTTGCAAGTCAGTATGCATGGTAGTAAACACACGGGTAGAGACACGACCGTGTGTCTCAGTCATGTGGAGAACACGACCGGGCGTGTTCTTTGGCCGTATGCCCCAAATTGGTTACTGACGTCAGAAACAAAATGTCAAGGTTTGTACACACGGGCTGCGACACGGGCATGTCATGGCCGTGTGAGGGACATGGGCTATAGACACGGGCGTGTTCCTGGTCGTGTAAAAACCTCTATAGGTTTGAATTAGATAATAATCCATACGAGTAAGAGACACGGGCGTGTCCCTATTTTGCTTAGGCTGTGTGAACTACACGGGCCTTCAGCACGGCCTTGTCAAATGGCCATACGGCCTTGTCGCCTTTCCACATAGGTGTGTGCTCCTGTTTCAAGTGACATATTTTAAAGTTTTCAACGTGTTCAAATTAATCCCGAATTATTTTCAAAGTGTGTTTTGGGCTTCGTAGGCCCATATTAAGAATTTTTAGATTAAGATTGAAAAGTTTTAAATTTGATCGAGTTTTGATGACCCGAAATGATTGTATGTATATATTTAAGTAAGGTAATGCGTCGTGCCCAATCCCAGCCTCAGACTCGGGTAAGGGGTGTTACATTTAGTGGTATCAGAGCTATGATTTAGTCAATTCTAGGACTAACCTAGTGTAAGTACGAGTCTGACTATACATGCCATAGTTGTATATTGATAGTGTGACTACTCTTGACGAAATAAATTGTGTTTTCATATATAGTAAATGGATCGTGACGTGACTACGGTTGATGATATGGAAAGTAATACGCCAGCTCCGACTGAAGGAACAACGCCGGTAGATAGTGGGCCCGTGACAATGAGTCAGGGTAGAGGGGCTAGAGAAGCTTACCTCCACATGATAGACGCTTGGTACTCAGAGTTTATTCGTGCGAATTCGAATACTCTACCTCCCCCATCTCCCTTACCTCCCTCAATTCCTCAACCCATCCCTATAGCTCCTCAAGGAACAGAAATGGTTAGAAGAGAGAAACCTCCAGTAGATAGAATCTGTAAGCATGGAGCCGAGAAATTTCAGACGAACGTTGATGATGACCCCGAGAGAACAGAGTTTTGGTTGGAAAATACCATTAGGTTATTCGATGAGCTATCGTACATGCCGGAGGAGTGCATGAAGTGTGTAGTGTTACTCCTACGAGACTCGACCTATCAATGGTGGGATACTTTCGTGTCAGTGGTACTGAGAGAGAGAGAGTAACTTGGGAATTCTTCTTAGAGGAGTTTCGTAAAAAGTACATCAGCCAGAGATTCAGAGACAAGAAGAGGAAGGAATTTCTTGAACTGAAGCAAGGTCATATAACGGTGATAGAGTACGAACGTGAGTTTGTGAGGCTCAACAGATATGCGCGGGAGTGCGTATCTACAAAAGCCACCATGTGCAAGAGGTTTGAAGATGGTCCGAACGAAGACATCTGTCTATTGGTTGGCATCTTAGAGTTAAAGAGAATTTTTAGTACTTGTTGAGAGAGCTTGTAAGGCCAATGAATTAGCCAAGGAAAAGAAAAGAGCGAACATTGAGTCCCGTGACTTAAAGAAGAGACAGATAGGGAAGTCACATCAAACCTCATCCAAGAGATCGAGAGAGTTTCCTACTCAATCAAATGCATCAGTGGGATTCTCAAATAAGAGTAAGAATAAGCAGTATGCAACGACTAAAGCCCAAACCACTTCTATCGCAAGTGTTGGTATTGCTCACCTGGATTGACCAGAGTGTCCTCAGTGCAATAGACGTCATGTTGGTGAATGCCGAGGAAGTGAAAGAGACTGTTTCAAATGTGGGTCGCTCGACCATTTTATCCGTAATTGTCCCAAGATGGGCGAGAAAAATAGAGATCAATTTCTGAGATCAAGTAATGCTCCTTCAAGGGGTAGACCACAGAAAAACTCGAGAAGTGGGGCTAGCAGTAGAGGTGTAACCAAGAGATCGTGCTGTGAGGTCTGAAGGCAAAGCGCCTGGAAGAACTTATGCCATACATGCCTGTGAAGAGGCAGAGTCTCCTGATATGATTACGAGTACCTTTTCTATCCATGATATATTTGTTGTTGCTTTGATTAACCCGGGTGTCTACCCATTCTTATATTTGTATGCAATTGATACCCCGTATGAACATGCTAGTCGAGTCCACTAAATTTGTGGTAAAGGTGTCCACCCCAGTAAGCAAACATGTGTTAGTTGACCAAGTATGTAGAAATTGTCCTTTAACAATTAGAGGTCGTTGTTTTCCTGCTAACTTGATGTTATTGCTGTTTAATGAATTTGATGTAATCCTTAGGATGGATTGGTTAACTTCTCATGGTGTTGTAGTGGATTGTGAACAAAAAGTGATTGAGTTGAAATGTGGAAGCGGGGATGTTCTTCGGGTTAAATTAGGTGAATTGGATAATTCGTCTGTAGTCATATTGTCCATGTCGACAGTGAGATATTTGAGAAAAGGGTATGAAGTTTACCTCATTTTTGTATTGAATAATCAAGTATCTAAATTGAAGATTGAGTTAGTACTAGTGGTATGTGAGTTCACAGATGTGTTTCCAGAGGAATTACCCGGATTGCCACCAGTGAGGGAAGTTGAATTTGGAATTGAGTTAGTCCCTGGTACGACATCTATCTCGATTGCTCCATATAGGATGGCTCCGACGGAATTAAAGGAGGTGACGAATAAAGGTTTTGTGAGACCGAGTCATTCTCTGTGGGGTGCTCCGGTACTTTTTGTGAAAAATAAAGATGGGTCGATGAGGCTATGTATAGACTACAGATAGCTTAACAAGGTGACTGTGAAGAACAAGTATCCTTTACCAAGGGTAGATGATCTATTTGACCAATTGAAAGGAGCCACCGTGTTTTTAAGATAGACTTAAGGTCCAATTATTACCAGCTCAGAGTAAAAGAGCAAGATGTACCAAAAATAGTGTTTAGGACGAGGTATGAGCACTATGAGTTCCTTATTATGCCCTTTGGTTCAACAAATGCCCCTATGGTGTTTATGGACTTGATGAACCGCATTTTCCGACCGTATTTGGATAAGTTCGTGGTGGTCTTTATCGATGATATATTGATTTATTCTCGAGATACGAGTGAACACACGGAGCATTTGAGAACTATTTTGCAGACCTTGAGGGATGAGCAGCTGTATGCCAAGTTTAGTAAAAGTGAGTTTTGGCTCCGAGAGGTTAGATTTTTAGGACACATCCTGTCGAGTGATCGAATTAGAGTTGACCCAAGTAAGATCTCGGCTATTGTAGAGTGAAAACCGCTGAGGAATGTGTCAAAGATTAGAAGCTTTCTGGGCTTAGTTGGGTACTACAGACGGTTTGTTAAAGGGTTCTCGATGATAGCTACTCCGATGAATATACTACTACAAAAAGAGGTCAAGTTCGAGTCTAATGATAAGTGTCAACAGAGTTTTGAGACATTAAAGACCTTATTGACTAAGGCCCTAGTTTTAGTGCAATAGGAACCGGGATGTGGTATATAACGACACCTCATTGAATGGATTGGGGTGCGTACTCATGCAAGAAGGTAAGATCATAGCCTATGCATTGAGACAGTTAAAGCCACACGAGAAAAACTACCCGACATATGATTTAGAGTTGGCCATTGTATTTGCATTGAAAATATGGAGACACCATTTGTATGGGGAGAAATGTCATGTATATACTGACAATAAAAGCCTTAAGTATTTGATAACTCAGAAGGAGTTGAACCTACAACAACGAAGATGGTTGGAGTTGATAAAAGACTACGAGTTGATAATCAACTATCACCCAGGAAAGGCTAATGTAGTCACCAACGCGCTGAGTATAAAATCATTATTTGCCTTGAGGGCCATGAACACTCAGTTGTCTGTGGCCAGTGATGGTTCAGTTCTAGTAGAACTGAGAGCTAGACCGATGTTCTTTCAAGAGATCTATGAAGCTCAGAAGGGTGATAAGAAATTGCAAGCCAAGACTCAGAACAAGACATATGGTGAATTAGACTTTCAGATTGGTATTGATGGGTGTATAATGTTCAAAGATAGGGTTTGTGTACCTAAGGACAAAGGACAATGAGCTTAGTCAGAGGATTCTACGAGAAGCGCATAGTGGTTGCTTTTCTATCCATCTGGGTAGTGTGAAAATATACAACGACTTGAAGAAAATGTACTAGTGGTCGGGAATGAAAAGAGACATTTCAGAGTTTGTTTCTAAGTGTCTAGTTTGTCAACAAGTGAAAGCCGGACACCAGGTACCTTCGGGTTTACTTTAACCTATGATGGTTCCCTAATGGAAATGGGACTGTATAATCATGGATATCGTGTCAGAGTTGCCTTTAATGCCAAGGAAAAAGGATTCCGTTTGGGTTGTTGTTGATAGGCTTACCAAGTCGGCACATTTTATACCGATGCGTACCGACTATTCCCTTAGGAAATTGGCTGAATTGTATGTTTCCGAGATCGTGAGACTTCATGGAGTACCCTTATCGATTATTTCAGATAGAGATCTGAGGTTTACCTTACGGTTTTAGAAGATGTTACAAGAGGCATTGGGAACAAAACTAAATTTTAGCACGTTATTTTACTCGCAAACTGACGGCCAGTCGGAAAGAGTGATTCAGATATTAGAAGACATGTTCCAGTGTTGTGTTCTTGAGTTTCAAGGTAGCTGGAAAAGCTATTTACCACTAGTAGAGTTCACTTACAGCTATAGTTATCAGTTAAGTTTGAAAATGACGCCTTATAAGGCTTTGTATGGACGTAAGTGTCAAATGCCCTTATATTGGACCGAACTTAAAGAAAATTAGATTCACGGGGTTGACTTGGTCAAAGAAATCGAAGAGAAAGTTAACGTGATTCATGAATATTTGAAGGCCGCTTCAGATAGATAGAAATCCTACACGGATTTGAAACAAAAGGAAATTGAGTTTCAAGTTGCTGATAGGGTGTTTTTGAAAGTATCCCCGTGGAGGAAAGTCCTCAGATTCGGTAGAAAAGACAAGCTGAGTCCTCGTTTCATAGGACCTTATGAGATTACCGAGAGAGTGGGGCCTATTGCCTATCAATTGGCTTTGCCCTCAGAGTTGGAAAAGATTCATGACGTGTTTCATGTGTCCGTGTTATGTCGATATAGATTGGATCTTTCGCATATGATTGCGCCAACTGAGGTTGAAATTCAACCTGACATGACTTATGGCGAAAAGCCGGTTAAGATTTTCTCTTGGGAGGTTAAACAATTGAGGAATAAGAGTATAACATTTGTGAAAGTCCTATGGCATAGGCATGGAGTCGAAGAAGCCAATGGGAACTCGAGGAGACCATGAGAGACCAATACCCAAATCTATTCACCGATAAGATATTCGGGGACGAAATCCCTAAGCGAGGAGAATTGTAACAACTCGATTTTGGGCTTAGTTGGAACAGTGGTTTTAGGACCACAAATATGAGGCTGAGAAATTATTTTTATTATTATTTTTGGTGCCATAGTATGATATTATAAGTACATGAAAATTTTGGTGAATTAATTTTAGCGTTTGAACTTAATTGCGAAAAAGGACTAAATCGCATAAAGGGTAAAAGTTTTATTTTACTAGATAGATATACCAAATAACTAGAGAACCAAAATTAGGGGTTTTTAAAGTGCAAATAGACCTTTCTATAGATGATGGTCGGCCATAGGGACAAGAAAAATCAAGTGGTCAAATGGTTAGGTGAGTTGGTGACTAAATTTTGACTAGAAAATAGAATAAAATAAAGAAAGAAGGATATCATCTTTTCACCTTCTTCACCATCGAAATTTTTAGCTATTCTAAGGGTTTTGGAAGATTGAAACTTTCAGCCACTTATTCCTCTCTCAAGTAAGTGATTTAGATGATTTTTTTTTATAATTTTTGTACTTTTGAGGCCCTTGTAGCATGAACTAACTAATGAGGGGACCATTTTACAAAATGGTTGATAGTCTAGGGATTTTCCATGAAAGGATTTATGATGTTTGCTTAGTTTTTAAGGAGGAAAATGAATCTTAGTTGTTTAATAAATAACTTTTATGAAGTGGTGTTTATGAAAAATACCTAAAAAGGGCTAGTTTGTAGATAATGGAAATTTTGGATTGCTATAAGAGTAAAAAGGGTTTGGCTAGGCTTAAGGCTTGAAGAAATTCGATAAAAATTGATTTTCAAGCCTTGGGGTAAAATGGTCATTCTGTGAAAGTCTGAAGCAAAACGTTCATTTTGCCAAAAACCTGAATTTTTTATTGCCTAAATTTATTTAGTGATTAAATGAGTGGATTTTTTTATTTTAGATCAAGAAATACAAAATTCGAACCTAGACCGGGGGAAAGCCAAGCAAGTAGATTAAATTGGCTAGTCACCTATGTTTTGTAATCCGAAGTAAGTTGTATGTTAATAATGCAACTATATTGTTATGATTTATGATTGAATTGATATTGCATAATTGTTTTGATTGTAAATATGAATATGCATGTTGAGAAATTAATGTAATAAGGACTCCCTATTGAACATTAGGAATAGATTTGAATATTCATGCCATGACATTGGGTGATATGTGTGCTAGTGTAAGACATGTCTGAGACATGCATCAGCCACATTATGAGAGCCAGTGTAGGACATGTCTGGGACATGCGTCAGCTTTGAGATATACAAGCCAGTGTAAGACATGTTTAGGATATGCATTGGCATTGAGACGAGAGCTAGTGTAAGACATGTTTGGGACATGCATCGACCTCGAGTTATACAAGCTAGTGTAAAACCTGTCTAGGACACGGGTGTGGGATACGGGCGTGTCCCTATTTTTCTTAGGCCGTTTGAACCACACGGGCCTTCAACATGGCCTTATCAAATGGCACACGAGCATGTCGCCTTTCCACATGAGCTTGTGCCCCTATTTCAAGTGACATATTTCAAAGTTTTCAACAGTGTTCAGATTAATCTCGAATCGTTTCCAAAGTGTGTTTTGGGCTTCATAGGCCCATATTAAAAATTTCTAGATTAAATTTGAAAATTTTTAAATTCGATTGAATTTTTATGACCCAAAATGATTGTATGCATGTCTTTAAGTTAGGTAATGCCTCGTGCCCAGTCTTGGCCTCGGACTTGGGTAAGGGATGTTACACCAAGCACTTCCTTCAACTTCATCGGCATATCCACTACGCTCCGTCTTGTTGTTGGAATGAGCTTACAGCGAGTCAGATACCATATGAAGCGAGTAGCTCGAAGGTGACTTCTCTCCCCCTAGCCTTACTGTACTTTCATGCATTTTTAGCTCACACTCTGACTAGTAGGAGGGAGAGCACTAGAGTCATTAATACTCATGATGCCTATTTTCTATAGAGCATGGCCACCGGACATATCTTTGACTTGGCATACTTCATCGCCTTATCCTTCCGCCATTAGACTGACCGCCACAGGAAGGGCCTCATCTGTTTAGGCCCTTATGTGACTCGCCTCGCTCTACATTTCGGTCTTCTAGACACACTGGAGTAGTCCTCCACACTCACACTTGTCAACCAGATAGCCCCACAAGGGATCTCGAGCATGATACACATGAGGATGACTGAGCGATGTCGTGGAGTGGACCTCCCTCAGTATCGATTGTTTCATTCTGACGCTCAGAATGAACCCGAGGACTTCACTGATGATGTTCCTCTCCATCACGAGGACCCACCACAGTAGCCACCTTCGATCACCGCCCTATTCCTGCTGCTCTTACTTCAGAGGACGTCTCAAATCGGCTCACTCGCTTTGAGTAGTACTACGCTTAGAGGTTCGACAGTCTTGACACGACATTGCAGAGGATCTGTCAGCAGTTCCATATCTCCTCTCCAGTACTAACGACTCTCGACACCGATGTGTCTGATGATGAGGACCATTGAGTCCATTTATTTTATTTTATTTTTATGTTTATTTATATTTTCTTAGACTTCTTTTGCCTTTATATTTTAAACTATATTTTTATTTTTTATGATTGTTTCTAATCGAGTAACCCTATAATCTTCTTCACCATTTGTGTTTATTTTCTTATTAGTTGCTAAGAATCATACACTACATTTAGATTTGTCTCCAATTCTACTTTTCACTATTCTGGAGATTTCATCCAATATTCAGGGCATTTTCAATTCTCTCCGTCTCTTATGATATTTTGATTCTACTGTGATTACTTTTGTTTGTACATTGAGGAGAATGTACATCTTAAGTGTGGGGAGGTTATTTATATGATTATTATAAAATCCCTGAATTATGTCTTGTGTTCAAGTGATTTTCTCATATTACTATTAGAATGAATTCTTATCTATTTGTAACTATCATTGATATGTTTTAGATTAAATTTATAGATATTTGTGCATTGATTATTTAAACTTTAATACATGAGAGAACCAAGCATGATAAGTATATTTTCATAATTAAAAGTTTTAGGTTGTTTCCCTAAATTGGGGTATTACCTTGAAGTTTGAGATTTCCAAGATTGGTATCAAAAACCATAATTTTTTGTGAGATTTTGAACCTTCAAAGCATACACTTTTCTTGCTCATTTTATTATTGGTTATGAGTGTGTCAATATTGATTTGTTATTCTAGAACTTGCTTCGATTATGCATGTCGAGACCACACCTTTGATTTGATATACTGATATGATAAAGGAACTTAGATTTTGACCCAATTATTGCATAAAAAGCCTACCTTCATAATTAACCCTTAGTGAACCCCTTTGAGCCTAACACACCATTTCTTGATTTACCTCTAAATGATAACCCATAGCTCATTTTTTGTTCATTGAGAATTTTTCCCGTTTTATTGATTCCATTGTTTTTCGAGATTTGATTTGGTTAATTGCAGGACTAAGCTTTTTGATTAAGTTGCTGAATTATTTCTTCTTATTTACATATCAAAAAAAAGAAAAAAAAGAGATACATATATAGTTATTTAGTTTTTTGTTAATTGAGCTCGAACAGTTAAATTCATAGTTTGAGAAAAAGCTCGTGTTATTCCTAAATAGTTTTAATTGATGTAACTATTTGTAATTCAGCATTCGTTATTTTTTCTAGTTTGGTAATTTATCAATTCGATCTCGATTCTAACCCTCTTTTTCAGCCTTTCTCCACACCTTTAACCTAAGCCCCGTTACAACCTTTAAAAGACCTTCTAACACTTTGAGTGATTTGAGTGAATCTTTAGTGAGGTTGTCGATTCTTCTCGATTTTGAATTAAAGGTAATCACTTAGATAAAGGGAAATACTTATATATTCATGTGTTAAAAAATGCCCGACTTGGATTGTTTGAATCTTTAATACTTTTTTAGTTGAATTATCAATGTATGATTATTTGTGAATTATGATAAAACATTATTGATGAGAATTACAAGTTGAGAAAGTTTCATTTTAATTGTGAGTTGAGGATTTTGCTTGAAGACAAGCAATAGCTTAAGTGTGGGGATATTTGATAAACTATAAAAGTAACATGTTATAATCCCATGCTTAGCATGTTTTTGGATGATTTATTATATGAATTAGTAAATTTGATGCTCCTAATCCTTTAAATTTATTTTTCTATACTTAGGTGAGCATAAGAAAGTGAAAGGACCGAAAAACAGGCCAAAATCAGACAAAAAGAGCTGTTTTCAGGAACCACACGGGCTGGCCACATGCCCATGTGCTAGCTCATGTCGGTTTCAAACCTTGTTTCTCTTTTACACAGAAAAACCTAAATTTTAGGGTTTCTGAGCATTTTAAAGTTTATAAATACATATTAGAATAGGACTAAAGAGGGCTCGCAGAGTAGAACGAAGAAATTACTTGAAGAACGCTGTCGGAATCAACTCAGAAGCAGATCTCCTTCAAGATTGAAGATCTCCATTCAAATTTCCTTTGAAGTTTTATTGGGTGTCTTATGTTTTGTTATTATTCTAATTTTGAGATGTTTCCCTCTCAAATTATGAACTAAATTCTCCAAATACCTAGGGAAGATGAAACTTAAGATGGATCTTATTATTTGATTTTCTGAATTATATGATAAATACTTTATTCTTATTCTCAATTATGTGTGCTTATTTCTTACTTTAATATTTTCAGGATATTAATTCAAGTGTGATGTGCTTATTTCAGTGGAGCAAAAGTCTCTGTTTAAGAGTAGATCTGGCATAATTGAGTGGAGTTGCATGCAATCCTAGAAATAGAATGACATAAATTTACCGGATTAGAGTCAAATCTAATAGGGGAATCCATAGATCGAGTTAATGTGTCAATAGGGGTTTTAATTAGAAAGAGATTTCAATTAATCAACCTAGTGTCAGTTGTTCTTACTCTCGAAAGAGAGATTAAAATAATTTAGGGATTTCTACGGATCAAGGCACAAGTGAATAAATCGTCTAATTCAGATTCAGAATAATAAGTGAAGTCTAGGTGGATTCTCCCCTAGGTATTGTCTTTCTCTTTGGTTATATTCAAGTATTTTCTCATTCTATTCTCTGTCGCATTCTTAGTAATTAGTTTAGTTAATTTTAGATTAAAAATAATTTCTCAATTTATTGGCTAGATAATAAAAAGATAGTGATTACTAGTACTTTTAGTCCTCGTGGATATGATATTCCCGACTCACCATAACTATACTACTATTCGATAGGTGCGCTTGCCTTTGTCGAGATTTTAGTTAGTTTA
Organism: Gossypium arboreum; assembly: GCF_025698485.1. NCBI lineage: Eukaryota > Viridiplantae > Streptophyta > Magnoliopsida > Malvales > Malvaceae > Gossypium > Gossypium arboreum. The sequence continues at coordinate 14,567,746 of NC_069076.1, read as the reverse complement.
GTGGCTCATCAAAAATGTTTTGTAAATCAAAACTTGATAATGGTATTTCTAGTTTTTGAGAAAAAATCTTTAATTTGTTAATTCATTTTACATTTTAGAAAAACATTTATAAGATAAACTTACTTCTTGTAGCGGAAATCTTAGGTTAACCGAGTTTTGGAAAAGTCGTAACTTGGTTTTGAAATCCAATGTTTGCAATTCAAATTATAACAATTTGAAAGAAAAAAATGTTAAAGCAGTGCAAAGCGTGAAACAGAATCCAAGTCCAAAAAACACAGTCCAATGCAAAAAAAAAAAAATCATAAAAATTGAGCATATTTAGAAGAGTTGCAATTTTCTATATACGAGTTCTACCACACTGATCCATCCTAAGTTTGAGGATTACCTGAGAGTAAACAAAAACAAAGTGAGCTTACGAGCTCAGTGTGTAACTTATTTTAATCAATAATTCAGACACATAAATTAATAGATAATATATAGAAATATGCTTAAATACAGAATCAGATACATTTCATTTATAAATGCATATCCAGAAACAAAATCAAATCCTACCCCCCATCTACTACACACTATTTTTGTCCATCCCTACACACCAATTAGGGTAATAAATACTCATCCAACCTTACACACCACTAAGTGATCGTATGTCACTTTATAGAAAAATTGCAGTCTAGTTGCCAGAATCAGATAGGTGTGGCAAAGCCACCAGAACAGTCATGTGGTATGAACCACTAGATAAGGTAAATTATTAAACTGTCAACACTTCCTCCATAATCATAATTCCACCCTGATGCACATGCTAAACTAAACAGATATCGGATGCGTGTATGATATACATGCTATACACATCATGCGTTCATATTTCACATTTAGCAGAAACAGACCATCAAATAACACGATTTTTTGTCTTAATTGTATCATAAGGGCCCTACGGAAAAGCTAAATTCAATTAGCACATCAAATATGACCCTAGGGAAAAAATTTAGAAAATGAGTCCACACGCCTGTGTGGCCTACACGACCTAACTAGTCAGCTCATGTGGCCCTCACGACCTGACACACAGCCTCACACAAGCTCGTGTGGCCCACACGACCCAATTGACCTAGACTGTGGTCACATGGTTTGGTACACAGCCTGTCACATGGTCGTGTGGTGTCGACAATTCACTTTTCGACTTCACACATTTGCTATTTTTTGGGTTTTTTGTTACACACCTAGGTATTTTCTAATATGAATCCAATCACGAGATACTTAAAACCTAAAATACATATTCAAAATGCTTTCAATCAGTAACAAATCTCTAAACAAAACCGTAAAAATGACCAAAAACATCAATCGGTAAAACCTTAACATGGCCAACTGTCACTGATCAAACAATCAACTACTTACCCAATCCGAACAACAACTTTCGACGAAAATTAATTCACCGGAGAACGTTAATCTTGAGATTCTCACCTAAAACAAAAGATTTCACAATGTTTATACTCTTGCCACAAGTAATAACCAAAACATCCATAAAATCCCTTCATAAAAAAAACTTGGTATAAAGCACTTATGCAAACTGATTGAAAGGCTAACAGCACGACGAATCTTAGAATAAAAGGGTTGAAGAGGAGCAAGGGATAAAACTAACAAGAAAATGTATAGAAAAGAAAAAAAAGGAACTGAAACAAAAAGAACTAGGAAGTAGAAAAAAATGTGAAAAAGAAAGCTTGAGGGAACGAGAAGAGTAGTCAAAATTTGAGAATTTTTTGGGGATAAAACCCAAAAATAAATTTTAAAATAAATTAAAACCTATCCACAAAATCTAGTACAGTAACACAGTCCAAGTTCTTCAGAATTTAGATTCCATCCAGCCATTACCACATGTGCGACACACACATGGAGAAGCAAAAATATTGCTTATATATTTTGCTCACATAGAGACTCGAACATAAGTTGAATGAAAATTAAATTTAAACTCAATATACAGAGATAGAGATAGGAGAAAAAATAGTAAAAATTTCAAAGAGTAAGATTTAAACACAAGACCTCAAACACTCATTCAAAGTACTTAACCATTGAAACAAATCACTTCACTTGAAAATATTTAACAAATAAAAAACTCAAAATTTAGGCGTTACGGTGAGAATTTGAACAAGTTCAAGGACGATTCATTGCCTCAAAAATTTAGAAAATTAAAGATAAATATCCTTAAAAAAGAAATATCATAAAGAATGAAAATGGAAAAAAATACAAATACAAATTTGGTTGTAATTTAAAAATCCTTCATAAAAAGAAACATATGAAGAAGAATTTATGATTGAAGATGATATTTTAGAATTAAAAAAATTTAAAAATATAAAAAAGAAAAGAATGAGGATGACTAACACTAAATTAACTTTGGAAAATAAAATTAAGATATAGACAAATTATATTTTTAATTCCTATTAGCATTTTATTGTTTATATTACTACATTTTCATTTGAATCATTTTTTATTTCATTATTATTTTAATACTTATATTTTTAATTTGACTTTATATTTTTAAAATTATTTTATTTTGAATTCAACATTAAAATTTATAATTTATTTTATTTATTAATATTTAAAATTAATTTAATACAATTAATATTATTTTAATTATATTTTATATATTATATTATATTAAAATTTAACAATACGCATGTGCTTAGCACGTAGCATTTAAACTAGTATATATTAATTATCTTATAATTATATGTCATTATAAAATTTTATGATTTTAAAACTTTACTATCATATTTAAAAGGCATTTCGAACAATCTAGTCCATTAATTATGCTAACAAAGAATCAATACGACTTTCATTGCATATATTATAACTAAATTCATCCCTGCTCTTATATTGTAACACAATCAAATGACATAAAATCAAGTATAGATGTGTAATAAGGAAATTAAATGCAATGTGATCTAAACATGTCTATTTTCAACTGGTCTTTCTTAAACTTTAGTGAGATCAAACGTTGCCAAAATCAAATTATGAATAAACCAAATAAATCTTATTTCTACAAGAAAAAAATAACCTTTATATAAAAAAACCGAACTAACTGAAAATGTGTCTATAATATAAAAGTGATCTACCATAATTTAATATGTAGCCTCCCAAACTCGGCCCAATAGTTATTGCTGAATTCTGAAGGCCACATTGGCCACTGAAATGACCTAATAAAAAAATAACCAGATTCTCAGAAACTTTCTTTTTAAAAACTTTTTCTTATTTTTCGGAAAAACTGTAGTAGTTTTTTCTTAGTTGTAAAAATATTAACTTATGTCAAGTCTGTTTAAAATCCAGTTATAAAGGTTCTTATTACTTTTGAAAACATATTTTTTTTTTAGAAATTCAAGTCTGATTTGCAACATAAAATATAATGATCTTATTTTATTATTTAAAAACAATAATTTTAGATGCTTATAATCACCAAAATAGGTTTGTCCAGTTATTTAACTTAACCAGTTTTAACAATAACGCATGCAAAATATCAAAATAACCTAAAATATCAAACCCATACCACAATATATATAAAAATTATTACAATCTCAGTTAGTAATAAAAATGATAATATTAAACTAGAAATTTGAGACGAGACCTCCGAATGTTGAGTCCAGTCCTAACCTTGAGTGTTATCTATAAGGATTAAATTAAGGGGTGAGCTTAAAAAGCTCAGTGTGAAACTTAAGCATAAGAAATCAGTGTAAAAAGATCACAAAAGCATGAAAGTAAACAAAGATAGCAATACTAACAGTGTCATGTATCACAATGTTTCAGAATATACAGAATCATAAAGTTCTTAGAATGTATGTATATGTTCATGAATGTCAATGCAGTTCCCTACTTATCCATTCATACACACCATCACAGTAAGATTCGTAGCTCACTATGGATAAACCACCAGAAATAGTAAATATTTATAGATAAATTATCAGTAATTTGCAATTAAACAGCCAATAAAAAGTTTGTGAACGAATCACTAAAGCTTCGAAAAATAGTCTAGTGTTGTGGCTATATATATCGTTATAACGTTGATCGAGTTGAGAAAACCACTATTGTCGAGCAATTCAGGGGGTAGTATATATATTGATATAGCGTCATTATTTTCGGGCAACCCGGGGTGACAGATCTATGGATCTATACTAAGTCCGTGTATGGTTAATAAGGTTAAAAATAAATGAATTGGTTAAATGAATATGAAATGAAATGCAAATGTGATATATGATATATGATGCCGTGCAAATTGAATTGTAAATGAGCTCCAAGGGCTATTTGAACACGAATAAGTTTATAAACTTGGAAATTGTTGAAATGAGAATATGGAATTGGGCATATATGTATGTAAAATGTATTTTAAATGATGAATTTATGTTTTTGATATGAATGGTAAGTTTAATCACCTATGTGATGAATAGATTTGTAAATGAATATGTAAAGGCTATAAAATAAAAGAAGTTAACTTGTATGTGCATTTGAGTAGCCTTTTAACATTGGTAAAGGAATGATTATTTAGAATAGAAGGTGTTTGATATAAATGGCATGAGATTTGAATACAAATTGAATGTATGCATTTGCATAATCTTAATTATGTTGCTTTGAATCATAGACTTACCACTGAGCAATTTGCTCAGCGTATGGTTTTATTTTCTCCATGCACAGGTAAAGTAGAATTTCGGTAGATCAAAGGGAGGTCATTTCAACATCTAAAAAATTGAACCCGACTCAATAATGTTTATGCATTTTTTTTGGTTTTGTTAATATTTTGGAATGTACCTATCTAAGTGGAGTCAAGTTATTTTGATGTTAAACCCTTGTATCTATTGAAGTTGGTGTATATATTAAAGTATAAATTGGCTAAATGACCATATGTTCTAAATAAGTCCTTAATATATAAATATGTTCAGGCTGGTATGGATGGTTGGTAGGTATATTTATCATAGGTCTATTTGCATAATTTTTTCATTTTATGTAATGGTTGTATAGGTTATGAATGATAAGGTATTAGCCTAGTTTATTTAAGGTAATTGGTATGTTTAGATTGATATGGAATGAAGCTTATGTGTGGATGTGCATAGTATATGTTTAAATAAATTGCATTTGTTGGTTGGCAAATGTGTAATAGAGTATTAGTATAGTATGGTTAAAGCATTGAATTTGTATGTTTTAATGCCTTGTGATGATATTTATTGGTTGGTTTTGGATTGAATATGTACAGAATTTGAATTGGTAAATTGCATGTTATAATTTAATGAGAAATTGCAGAAATGGTATGTGACGTCATGACGAGGAAACTCATCGTCCCGATAAGGCCAAATCAATATGTCACATCACGACGAGGAACTCCTTCATGTCACGATGTTAACCTTGAATTTTCATTCTTTATAATTCAGTCCTAATTCAATTTTGGGTTAGCTTATGAGCTTTTATAAGCTTGTGTAATACCCGAGAATGTTTATTTATCATGTTTTTTTGCTTATAAAGCTCATATTTAGACGTTAGAATGGTTTGAATCGTGTTTATTTTGATCGTGGTTACTTTGACAATGAATGTGACACATTATAGCTCGAATTCGACGATCGGGTCGGGTATAAGGTGCCACAAAAAATATTTAACAACATTTACAATTATGTCCTTTAAATGAAAAACTGACTTAAGCTTGTTTGGACACAGATTTTCCCCTGTAGTTTTTCACCTGTCAGACTTTAGTGTCACGACAACCAGGCGGTCTCGTGACATCCGTGACAATGGGCATGATATTGGCTTTGGGGTTCTCAATTTGCGACATTGACTGGCTAGGGTTGCGACATCCTTAACAATGGTTATGGCTTCTTCACTTCAACGTCCTTTAGTCATATCACAACCTTGGAGGCTTGGTGTCCCAACACAACACCCTTAGTGTCGCAACAATCTCGACAGTTAGCTCCAGGTTTATTTCTTGTTGAATTCTTGCATCCTCGAGGTAATGGAGGCTCAGTGTCACGGCATCCTAGCACCAATATCGTAATACCTATGTCAAATCTCCTCAAGGTTTGGCAATCGTTGTGTCCCTACACAAACTCAAATCAATCATTAGACTCCCAATGACATAATTTTTGCAATTTGAGTCTCAAAAGATGTAAAATATAAGAAAAGCTATCATTAACACTAAAATCTAATAATCAATAAAAAACATTAAAAAGGCTTGTAAACTATTTGAAAACAAAATCATTAAGTACACGAGAGAGCCTAATGTGACATATTAAATTAAAAAAATCACTCATTCAATAATTTATCAGAATTAAGCATAATAAACATATAAATTGAGTGTATTATCACCAAAGAAGTTAATTAACTTCATCAAGAATTACTTTGATCTTTCTAATTGAGAAATTTTGGATCTCTAATGATAAATCAGTTAGATGAGTGTTTTCTTGAGTATTAGAACCTATATTATTTTTTGTATCACTGTCTGTACTTAAATCTCACATGCTCAACGTCTTGATTGCAAGAAACAGTAAGAACCAACACTTTTTTATTGCAAGATCAACACCCTTAAACTTCTTTAAAAAATCCTTAAAAACCAACCAACAGAAGATGATCTTCCAACTCAATTTAACGTCACTAATCAATAGACTCTAAAACCATAATAAAAATAATGATTGAACAAAGTATATTGAAGATAAATCATGATACCGATAGTTAGCATTCATCTACAAAATTTTGAATGTCACACTCAGTTTTGTGAAAGGTTAAGATTTCAACCTTAGTTATGTTACTTTAGAACTAAATGTTTCTTTTAGTTGGACACATTATGATTAAGGATATTAAATAATACTAATTGACTTGGGGTTGGGTGAACAAAAGTGAAAAGATTATTTAATAGAGAGATGTTATTCTCAATTGGGGGATTCTTTCTTCCATTTTTTTTTCTAGTTTATTTTGTAAGAAAGGAAATTAAGGAGCAGTTTGGATGAAGGGAAGAAACTAGGGTGTTAGCCTAAATAATTGAGAATTGAGCAATCTGGTAATCTTTCTAACTCTTCCGTACCTTTTGATTAAAGAAAAGGAAGGAAAATCTATGGATTTCAGCATAATTTATTCTGAATTGTGAAGATTTAAGTCGTTGTTAGCATCTAAAACTCCTCTGTATGCTTATATGAATTAAGGTTTTCTTACATATATATGTCTTTGTTTTGATCTTTATATGATTGTTATGCTTAGCTAACCAAGAAGGATGAGGCCCAAGTGATAAAGGGAAGGCTAAACAGGTATAAGTTGTGTCAACTCCAAGTATTTTGTTGGCGTGTTTTTGAACTCAAATCCTTAGTGTTTGTTTTATGTATACCAGTATTGTGTTATTGCGGGATGCTTTTTGTACTGTTGAAGCATGCAAAGTGTTTATCTACAAATGCATGTTTGGTTGTATGTATAAGTTTGTTATTTTAATGAACTGTTATCGATAAAGTAATTACTGAAAAGATTATCATTGAAATGGCCCGACAGGTGATATGTTTGGTATGATCTGTGTTGTGTTATTAATAGTATGTTTATTTGAATGATTGTTTTGTGTCAGTCATGCAAATTAATGATATGCGGAGTGTGGAGGTATGTAATGGCGGATGGAAGATGAAGAACTGTCATGTTGTGCACTATGTGCCACATGTTATTGGTTTTGCAAAGATTTGGGCAGGTTGTACGAAGAATGTATGCATATGTTTTTGGTTCTATGGAGGTTCGGTTGGATTGTATGGAGATATATGTGTTGGGAATGTGCCCATAATGTAGTAAACATGTAACTATTTTCTATTTATTTGAACGATAAATAAATATATAAAGTTAATTTCACATTTCACTATCATGTCTTTCGTATTTCTGTCTTTTATATTTTGCATGCATAACGAAATTGTGACAAGCAAATATTAGCTTATTGATTGTCTAAGTTCAAGCTTAAGATAAGTGGCATTGTAAGAACGCTTACATTACGAGAAATACAACTTACTTCAATGAATAATCTAAATAACTTTGTAATCCCGTAAAGAATCGAAGTAAGCATTTGATTCAAATACTGCGAATGATTATTATGTTGCCTACAATTCTAATTGGGGAGATGGCTAGTCTTGGCCATCGGAGCAATTGACTCCACGGGTAGTGACGTAGATGTATTCATTGGTAGAATCATACATTGGACTGGAACCAAGATGAATTAATTCTGAATCTATTTGTGAATTAATTCACTTGGTGTGATTTACCTAAATCCTAAGTTAGTCACTAACCATGAATATACAACTCATGTGCTTTGATATAAGTGGACGCTTATGCTCTAAATATGATCGAGCCCATAGCCAGTCTGTTGGGTACATGACGTGTATGGCATGGCTTTATTAGCAACAGTGGAATTCATAGCTCAATTAAAGAGTCAATGATCTCTTCTCATTGGCATTGTGTGGATTGATAAATATGGAACGTGACCATGAGTTGCATGTTCTCGAACGAGCAATTTATCACAGTCATTTGTTGACTGTGATCATATTAATCATTAAGAAGGCACAATGGTGACAATGAGATAAAATAGGATTGTATTGAGTGAACGGATTTAACTCAAAGGAATCAAGGATATCATTTGAGGGTAATACACACATGACGAGGTCATTGGACAAAGTAGTTGAATGAATTACTTTCGTAAAGAGTATAAAATCCGTTGTTAAGAAATTGTTAATTATCGGAACGATGCTTCTGGACATAATTGCAATTACTAGAGCCTAATTGTCTATGTCTGATTGGTCCCTCGGCCAACTCAACAAAAGCTCGATCGAACTGTATTTGGATCAAAAGAATATTCTACAACTTTGGAAATAATTTAATTGAGTCAATTTATACAATGTGAAATTAAATTATGTGGTCGTGAGAATTGTTCAACTAGAGAATTTGATTAAAGAATTTTCTTGAAAAAATAATTTGGAAAATCTAAGTGATTTTTGAAAATTAATTTTAATCAAGCAAAATTAAATTAATCAAATTAATTAAAAATAATATGATATTTTTGAAATTTGATTTTCAATTCCGACAATTGGCTCAATAAGTAATTGAACTTGAAAATTGGACTTGAGATTGTAAATTGGGCTCGGGAGCCCAAAACCGAGACTAAGACCCAAAAATTGGTCGAACTGGGCTCGGTATGTGACACCAGGCCGACAGTCCAACGAGTGACTAGACCGAACCGGTCAAATTGTCATTGACCCAGACCGAACTAGTAGTAGCCGAACTGACTCGGGTGCCGTAAAGGTGTCACACCTGCATCACCAGACATGGTGGTTCTGGTGGCTACGGCAGCAGTGTTCCGAGCCGGCGGTGGTTGGTCTTTGGTGGTTTAGCAGTGAAAGAGTTACACTCCTAATGGGACACTGCTAGAGAATTTGATTTTAGATTAATTATTCCAAAAATAATATTCTTTTAATAGTTTAATATTAAATTAAAATTAATACTTATCGTAATAGTATTTTATTAATTTAATACTAAAGTTATTATCTTAATATTAAATTAAATTAAATTTAATGTTTATCTTGTACATAAACATTCTATTATTTTAATAAAATTTAATATTAAATTAATGTAATATTTATCAAGATAAATATTATATTAATTTAATATTAAAGTGATTAAATTTAATCATAATTCAACTCTCTAAACTCTCCCTATATAAAGAGAGTTTTGGGTCATTATTTTACACACACTTGAATGGAAGAAAATGTTGTAGAGAGAAAATTATGAAATTATGAAAATTTCTTGATAATTTATTTTATAAAATTTATAGAGATATTTTTTTATTTATAACTTGACCCTAAAGTTTAGAGAAATTACAAAATTACCCAACCGGTAATATTTGTGAAAAAAATTTCTTATTCAAAGCGAGCCCACATGGAAGACGTGAGCTTGAGGATAGCGGAGAAGACTACTCGGTTCAAGCGCTCATCCTAGACGAATCAAAAATATATAATTTTGATGAAGTGTTTATTACTTTAGATATCACAGCCAAGATCTTGTTTTAGAAAAAATTTTAAAACTCTGGTTTTTCCTTAATTTTATTTTTCACTGCATTTTTCAAATTCATTTTTTTCAACAATTGGTATCCAAGCCAGGTTGTATTCTATCTATAAGTATAGACACATAACCAAAATAAATTTATATTCTTCTTGAATGATTTGATTAAATAGAAAGTGACATTCTTTAAGTCTTATGCATGTTTTGAGTTATCTATGGGAACTGATCTGATATTATATATTTGTTATATAATTATTTTTTTTATTGCTGAGGTTGTGGTTCTTAAGAAATAGGTTGTGGACTATCATCTCTAAGTGTGGCTATTTTTTAAAAATTCATAGAATTCTTGTGAGTCGGAAACAGGCATAGGACTTAAATGAAATTTTTCCAAAAGGAATCCATGACAAGGAAAAGATGTGATGGCGGTTGAAGACCCAAGGAATGCCTTGTGGAAAAAAATTATGTAATTTTATTTTCTAGAAATAAAACCATGGAAACCTTGGTTGACAATTTTATTTTAATTACATATCTCATTATATATCTATTTTATATTTTTTTATAATATTTATATTATGTAATGTTATAATTGTGATATATATCTGAGATAATCCACAATTGATCGTTTAAAAAATAAGAAGTGTGGTAATGAGAAAATATATGTGTTGTATTGTTCTATTCACTTCTTTAGGTTATTTGATAGCTATGAGAAGTGTGGTAATGTGAGTGTGCATGTCTAGGATTGACTCTGACTACGAAAGGCTTGGTTTTTAAGCGGTCAAATTCGACTCACCTCCCTTTCCTAGGACCCTATCTGGTGCACAATTCACATTCACTTCTTTAGTTCTTCCCTTATAAGAACAATTTTGGAGAATCAAAATTGTTTATTTTTATGATTGATTAATTCTTGTGAATGAATGCGAATATTATAAAATTGTCATAGCATGCCATGCATATAATGGAGGCATGTCATTTAGATTAGGTAAGAATGTCACTAGGACTATTGTATGATCATTCTTGAAATTTGGGATAAAAAAATTCTTGCATGTTTTTAAAATATTGAGTGGGAGAAGGTCATTGAACAAGACCTACGGCCTCCATTGATGTTCCCTCGGTGATAGCATGATAAAGTTTTGAGCCGGTTCCTACCCTAGCCGCACTCCAATGTAAACTTTGTTATGTAGGTTCACTCGATGGGATATTCTTTTAAAGACAAATAGTTATGCATGACTTTCAAAGAGATTGTCTTAAGATGACTCATAAAAGAGATCATGTTCATTATAGGTGTTGAGTCAATAGTTACACACTCAAGATCATCTCTTATTAAATAGATTCCCAAAAAACGATATTTAAGCTAGAGATGATGGCTAAACGTTAAATGGTCATTAGTTCGTGTAGAGTCTTGAGAATTAAGATTCACGAACTAATAGAGTGTAATTCATTCTTGTTAGTTAATCATGGGACCCCAAAGTGACATGGTCGATAGGTGTGAGAATGATCGTAGCAACAAAATTTTTTTTCAAGGTTTTAATACAAAACGAATGCATCATACTTCATTCTTGATATGTTGCTGAAATGAAAAATCTTTGCCTAATACAAAGAAAGTAATTAGTGAATCTTTATTTTTTTCAGTTCAAATATGTCTCCTACTCTTATGAGCATTCTTACTGAAAATAAATTAAATAGGGATAACTTTTGATATTGGAAATGTAACTTGCTAATAGTTCTCAGCTGTCAGAAACACAAATTCGTTCTTGATGAATCATGCCCTCTTGAAGCTCAGCTCAAAGCAAGAAATCGCTGGAGAGATTTTGACTCGATTGCTCGATGTTATATGTTAGCGAGCATGAGTAGTGTGTTGCAAAAGTAACACGAGAATTTTCATACTGTCAAGGAGATCATGACAAATTTGAAGGATTTTCTTAGGGGCCAAGTCACATTAGATCGACAATCCGTTATTACAAATTTGATGAATTCTCAATAGAAAACCAGCACTCCGGTCAAAGAACATATGCTTAAGCTTATGGGATTCTTTATGGAAGTAGAGGACAATAGGGTTGAACTAGACATGAACACTTAAATTGAAATAGTGTTCAAATCTACCATTACATATTTAATGAATTCTCAAAAGAAAACTAACACTCCAGTCAAAGAACATATGCTTAAGCTTATGAGATTCTTTATGGAAGAGGAGGAGAATGGGGCTGAACTAGACGTGAACACTCAAATTTAAATAGTGTTCAAATCCTTAACTAAGGAGTTTGCTGGTTTTAGGGCCGCTTATAACTTTGGGAAGAAGGCGCTTACCTTGACTCAGTTCATGAAGGAACTAAAATACTATGAGTTGATGGTGAATGGTAAGTAAGTTCAAGAGAAACCTGAAGCAAAATTAACTGTACGCCCCTCGTCTTCTAAGGGGAAGCAAAAAGTTAAGGGAAAGAAGAAACTGACTAAGTCTCCGGTTCTACCTCGTGTGGATAGGAAGAAGGCTAAGAAGTCAAAAGATCCTAAAAAGATGACATTTTTTTTTTTTTGCAACAGGAAAGGGCATTTCAAATTAAACTGCAAGGAGTATTTGGATTACCAAACCAAAAAGGGAAAATGTATGGAACTCTTTGTGGTTGAAGCTTGCTTAGTGGAAGAATCAATTGACAACTGGGTTATTTATTCTAGAGCCACTAACCATGTGTTTGTTTCTTTACAGGGGTTCAACGAAACTAGAAGTCTGCATGACAAGGCCTCTCGTTGCAGATCGAAGATGGGAGCTATGTTTCAGCTGAAGTTGTTGGAGAAGTTATTTTACACTTTGAAATTGTAGGAAAATTGTTTTAAAGAATGTATTTTATGTACCTTATTTTAAAAGGAATTTAATTTCTGTAGCATATTTTTTTATGACGGTTAAACTGTGACATTCAATAAAAGGATTGATATTAATAGAAATTGTTCTTTAATCTATAATGGATGGATGGAAAACAATCTCTACTTTATCAAACCAAATAACTACCCGATGCTTCAAACTGAAATAGCGAATAAAAAGCTAAAATGTTCTCACTCTAATAAGGGGTACCTATGGAACTTAAGACTTGGTCATATTAACTAAGAAAGAATCACTAGACTCATGAAAGATGGTCTATTAAGTATGCTTAAAGAAGCTAGGTTTCCACAATGTAAATCTTCCTTAGAAGGAAAAATGACTAAGAGGTCTTTTAGTGCGAAAGGTACAAGGGCCAACCAACCTTTAAAACTTGTACACACTGTTGTATGTGGTCCCATGAGCATCAGTGCCTAAGGAAGTTACGATTAGTACGTGACTTTTATTAATGAATATTCTCGATATGGATATGTGTATCTAATGCACCGCAAAAGCAAAACCTTCGATAAATTTCTAGATTTTTGTACAGAAGTGGAAAAGTAATTAGGTTTATCCATAAAAAATCTTCGGTTTGACTGAGGTGGGAATACTTGTCCGACGAGTTCTTAGGATACTTCATAGAGAATGGGATTTTATCCCAATTGATTGGCCAGGCACTCCATAGCAGAATGGCGTAGCTGAGAAAAGAAATAGAACATTGCTTAACTTGGTTCGTCCAATGTTAAACTATTCACAACTTCCTACTTCCTTCTAGGATATGCAATACAAATGGCTTGCTATATTCTGAATGATGTGTCAACCAAGTCTGTTTGTAAGACACCTTATAAACTATGGCATGGTAAGAAAACTGATCTAAATCACTTTAGAATATGGGGTTGTCCAGTACTCGTTTTGGATAATGTTGCAAAAAAGTTGGATGCACGGATAAAATTGTACATGTTTGTAGGTTATCTGAAAGGAACAAAAAGAGGATTATTCTACAATCTAAAAGATAATATGATTAAATTTTCTACTAATGCTACTTTCTTCAAGAAAAACTACATGGATTTTAAGACTCAGAGTAAAATGGTACTCAAGGAACTTTCAGGAGTGGTAGAACAATTACCAAGTTCAATTCTCGAAAAACTTGTAAAAAGATCTGTAAACAATCAACAGCATAGAGGAATCTGTCGTAGTAGGAGAGTTTCTAAGAAACCAAACTTCTTCATCTATGATGGTAGTATTTATAATACGGAATCCAATCATGAGAATGATGATCTACTCACTTACGAGGAGGCTATGCATGACATTGATTCCAGGCTCTGAAAATAGCTCATGGATGCCGAGATGGATTCTATGAAATCTAATATTGTGTGAGAACTCGTAGACTTACTGGTTGGGATTAAACCCATAAGATGTAAGTGGATATATAAGAAGAAGAGAAATAGAGAAGGGAAAGTGGGAACACACAAAGCTAGACTTGTAGGGAAAGGCTACACAAAGAAAAAGACATTGATTACCAGACCTTCTCTTCGGTAGCCATGCTCAAGTCTATCTGCATACTCTTATCCATTATCGCTGCTTTCGATTACGAGGGCTGGAAAATGGATGTCAAGATAGTATTCTTGAATGGCTATCTTAATGAGACCATTTACATAGCTCAACCCACTGGCTATGTTGTCAAAGGAAATAAGCAGAAAGTTTGCAAACTGCTAAAATCCATTTATGGACTTAAGCAGGCATCTCGCTCATTGAATAAAATATTTGATCAAACAGTCAAGACTTTTGGATTTTAGAAAAACGTGATGAACATTTTGTTTATAAGCATATAAAGGATAAAAAATGGTCTTCCTCATTTTGTATGTCGATGATATTTTACTTATCGAAAACAATGTAAGAGAATTATCATTGATTAAACTGTAGTTAGCTCAATAGTTTAGCCTTAAATGACTAGGGTGAATTATTCATATTCCTGGAATTTGAATCTTTAGGGATCGAAAGAATAAAATGATAGTTCTATCTCAAGCTTCATACATTGATAAGGTACTAAAATGTTTTGCAATGACCGATGCGAAGCCAGTCGTTCAGTTAACTGCATCAGGTTTTCATATTTCTTTAGACAATTGTCCTAAGATAGCGAAAGAAAGAGAGCATATGAGTAAGGTTCTATATGTTTCGGTAGTTGGAAGCCATATATATGTGATGTTTTATACATGTCCAGATATTTGTTTCGTAGTAAGAAAGGTTAGTCAATATTAGGCAAATCCAGGTTTTAGGCATTGGCAAACTATAAAGCATATATTAAAGCATCTTAAAAGAACCAGGGATTATATGTTTGTGTATTCTATGGAGAACCTTACTTCTGTTGGATACACAGACTCAGACTTCCAAACCTATAAAGATTCAAGGAAATCGACATTAGGAAATTATTTGTTCTAGGCCGTGGAGCCATAGTGTAGAGAAGTGTAAAATAAACTTCCACTATTGACACTATTATGGAGGCCGAGTCTGTGGATACTTCTGAGGCAATGAAAGAAGCAATATGGCTTCAAAAGTTCTTAACCGATCTTGAAGTTATTCTTGGTATAGTAAAAGTTATAACATTGTATTAAGATAATATTTTTGCAATAGCTAATACCAAAAAAATGAGAAGTCACAATAGGACGGAACACATTAATTAGAAGTATCACTTGATACGAGAGGTAGTATTTGAAGGAATCATAAATGTGATGAAAGTAACTTCTGAAGATAACCTTGCGAATCCACTTACTAAGACTCTTGTAACTAGGAGTTTTATCAAACATGTCAAGAATATGTGTAACATCTCGAAATAGGGCCTAGTCGAAACAGTGGTTTTGGGACCACAAATTAGACGTTGAAATATTTATTTTATAATTATTATAAGGTCTAGAATATGAGAATATACATGTGTTAAAGTTTCATGAAGAAATTCTATAGGTAAAGTGCTCAATTAGAAAATAAGGACCAAATTGAATAAATTGCAAAACTTGGATTTTAGAATAAATTTGTATAAAATTGCTTTAGATTATTAATTAAAAGGTTTTAAAGAGCAATTTTCCCAATTTCTAAGTTTTTAGACAAAAATGGGCTTGTATGGATGAAATTTTAAAGAAAAGGCTTAAGGGCATTTTGGTCATTTGGCATTTTAATAAAATAAAATGGGAAAAAGAAGGAAAAAATCAGCCATTCTTCTCCCTTGTCCAGCTGAAATTCTCAAGCCACAATAGCTACGGTTTTCAACATTTTCAAGCTCAATAGTAAGTACTCCCAATCCCTGTTTTTAAGTATTTTTGAAATCTTGGTAGCTTAATCTCTCTATTTCTACCCATATTTCATGCTAGGGTTCATGTTTAGAAATTTAACCATGCATGAGTTACTTGTATTTTGATGGTTTATGGAGGATTATGAAAGTTGGATGCGTGTTAAACATCTTTTCCTAGGTGATTTTCATAAAAACCCCTAAAAGGACCTTTTTGCAAAAAGTGTAAAATATGTGGTAGAAATGTGAAATAATGGAGAAATGTGGGCTGCCATAAGAGGGAAAAACATTCGGCTAGGTTTGGGTAAGGTAGAAATTGCATCCATTTCATTACACAAGCTTAGGGACTAAATCGTAAAAATATAAAAGGTTAGGGGTAAAATAGTCATTTGGACTGGGGGTAAAATTTAGACTTGAAAAGTATAATGTGAGGTGTTAATAATTTATTTTTATTGTTATAGACCCCAAGGAACAAATTCCGGAGGTCGATCAAAAAAAACGAAAGGTTTCAAAATAACCGAAACACGATACCGAAACGAGTACCAGGTAAGTTTGGATAACTTAAAGTAAACTCATAATATGCCTAATTGTATGATTTATGAATTTATGATAATTGCGTTTGATGATGGCATGAAAATACATGAAATGCATTCTTAACAATGATATGTTGAAAAATGTCCCTGTTGCGATTGGAAAGGAAGTTCGATGGATGAAACATGTTGCATGTGATTTTGAGATCCTGCATGTGTTGCGGAAAGGATTTAGCCCGGATAGGTAATCCGTTAATCTCAAATATAAAAAGGATCTAGCCCAGACGGGTGTTCCTTGAGTGATCAAGCCTCCCAAAGAATATGTGTGCATTGTGGATTTAGCCTAGAAGGGTAATCCAATTAGGGTCTGAATTTAGCCTGGATTGGTAATTCAGATCCAAGCTCATTCAGGGTATTTGTCGCTATAAGGTATTTAGCCTAGACTTGTAATCCTGACATCACCTTATAAGTTTACGATACGGGGGATTTAGCTTGGACTTGTCATCCCGCTGTAAGATGTGAGGTTCGTGGGAGTGCATACATCAGACGATCGCTCTTATGACTTGACGGATAATGGGTAATCCATTGAGGTTTCCTAGAAACTCAACGGGATTAATATGAGATATATGTACAAAAGGAAATGTTGAATGATGAGCTCATCTAAGACAAATTACATGGTACATCACAATTATGGCTAACTTGTTGATTGAGTGCATGTGATAGGGAAACCATTTCACTCTTATTGGTTCTATTGCTTAATATGGTTGTATGCTAATTAATCGGTAAGTTTACTTTCTAGTTATTCAGGCTTACTAAGCATGTAAATGCTTACCCCTCTCTTTTCCCTATCTTACATAGCTCGAGGACTCGTAAAGATTAGAAGACGGTTGGAGAGTCAACACAATATCAACTAGTCCAGCTTTTGTATATAGACACTTTTATTTTGTTCAATGGCATGTATAGGGCTTTCGGTGTATTTTGTTATATGTGTCATTTGATTTTCCAAAATGAAGGCATGTAAAGATATACATATCTTTTTGTATATAGCCTTTGGAATTGGCTCATTTTGAAGTAGGCTATAATCTACAAATTTATGCATGCTTATGCTTACATGGGATGGCTTGACCATAATTGGCAATGAGTTACAATAATGAGCCAATCTCAAAAGTGTCAATGAGACATGGAAACTCTTAATACAAAGGGAATAACTTAGCATATGTTAAACCGATGATTTGAGGTTTACATGCAATGAGGTTTATTAAGGTTATTTGTAAGTATACAATCATGTCTTACCTTGTATTTTGGTAACCTTTAAGTATAAGTGTGTCTAGGCCCTGTGTGACACACGGATCGCCCCCATGGGCGTATGGTCTGGTCGTGTGTCTTCTACACCTAAAATTTTAAGTCAAATTTGAGCACGGGCTATACACACGGGTGTGTGTCTTGGCCGTGTGCCCCTAAATGTATGCTGACGTCATAATCAGAAAGTTACATGGGTGAGGACACAAACATGTCCCAAGCCACACGGGCATGTGTGACGACACGGCCCCGCCCACATGGGCGTATGACTCTCCAAGGCAAAAAAATTTATTAAGTTGCCCAAAATCTATCAAATATTTTCGGTTTTGTCCTGAACCACCCCATGTATGTTTTAGGCCTCGAAGGCCTGTATAAGGGATGGTATGCATGTGTTTGAAAAGTTTTAATTTTGGGCAAAATTTGGTGACCCGATTTTGTATGTTTGTGAATATTTAAGTCCGGTAATGCCTCGAACCCTATCCCAACATCGGATACGGGTAAGGGATGTTACATTTAGTGGTATCAGAGCTATAGTTTAATCGGTTCTAGGACTACCGTAGAGAGTATTGAGTTTCGCTATACATGCCATTATTCGAATATTGATAGCCTGACACCTCCTAACTAATAAATTGTTTTTAATACAGTAAATGTCTTCTAATCAAGCACAAAATGGGCAAGAAGAGGAGTGTAGGGAATTCTAATGCTGGCGTGTGCGCCGTTCCGCACCCTACCTCGAAACTTGTCTACCTCCACTTTGGCAAGGTTTTGCAAAGCCTTCCCTATGCTAGCTTTCGTGCTCCCCTTTCCATGCCATCAAAAAAAGTTAATTCAAAGACGCAGGAAAGAGGGGAAAGAGAAGTAGTGTTGTTAAGTAAAGGTAATAGGCTAGGCGTTAACGTGGTGCTCTTAAAGCTGATAGCCGTTTCACAAAGTACACCTTGTTCAATCTTTTCTTGAAATAGATACTCATCAGAGAGCCATGCTCCAGCTTCCGTACAACGAGCTGTTTCTAGTAGTAGGAAGAGGCTTATGTCTGAAGGCCAAGAAGAGGCCAGAGCCGCATTCTTTGACATATGGACGAGTGGTTTGGGGATTATTTGAGGAATCACCCTAACATACGACGCCCTAACCAACCGGATGAGGAATTACCACGAGGAATGGCACTGGTAAGAATTGGTAAGGCCCCTGTAGATAAGCTTAGAAAGTGTGGGGCTGAGGAATTTGGAGCTAAGATCGATGATGATACTGAAAGAGCTGAGTTTTGGCTCGAGAAAACTACACAGGTATTAGATGAATTATTGTGCACAACTAAGGAGTGCTTAATGTGTGTCGTGTCTCTCTTGAAGGATACTGCATACCACTGGTGAAAGACCGTACCTTCAGTGGTGCCAAAGGAAGACATCACTTGGGAATTTTTCCAAGCAGAGTTTAGAAAGAAATACATCAGTCAAAGGTTCTTAGACTCAAAGCAAAAGAAGTTCCTGGAACTCAAATAAGGAAATAAAACTGTAGCAGAATATGAAAGGGAGTTTGTAAGGCTAAGTTAGTATGCAACTGAATGGGTTCAAACCGAGTCAGAAATGTGCAAACACTTCGAGGAAGGTCTGAATAAGGAAATCAAGTTGTTGATTAGGATTCTTGAAATAAGGGAGTTCGCCGCATTAGCTAATCAGGATAAGAAAGCCGAAGATCTTAACAATGAAAGAAAGCTAGAAAAGAGAGAAGCTCGAGTTTCGAGCAAGAGATCCAGTGGTAAGACGCTCTCATTTCTCACAAAGAAATCAAGGAGCCAACTTGAACACTCCACGTCATCGGTAGGATATTCGGGTAGAGTGAGAGGCTCCAAACGATGTAATCAGAAGTCTTCCTCCCCGATGGTGACTAGTATGGGGAGTGTAGATGACCAAAAGCCTAAGGGTAAAAGTTGCAACAAATTTCACTCCGGAGAGTGCCGAATGAAGAGCAGTGCATGTTTCAGATGAGGTTCTCTTGACCACTTCCTCAGGGATTGCCCAGAGCAAATTGAAAAAGAAGTGGAAGTAGCCCCGAAGTTGAGTGCTCCCATTGCATAAGGTAGACCTCCGAGATACCCTGAAAGTGCTAGTGGCAGTCGAGTTGCGGCTAAAGACACTGCGAAATCAGAGGCTCGAGCCCTGGCAAGAACATATGCAATACGCGCTGGAGAGGAAGCCTCTCCTCCTGACGTCACCATGGGTACTTTTTCTCTTTTTAATACATGTGTTGTTTCCTTAATTGATCCGGGGTCGATGCATTCATACATTTGCATGAGATTGGTGTCTAGTATGAATATACCCATTGGACCTACGAAATTTATTATTAGAGTGTCGAACCCATTAGGCAAGTCAGTCTTGGTTAATAAAGTCTGTAAGGATTATCCTTTGACGATTCATGGTCAATGCTTTCTGGCTAACCTTATGTTGTTACCATTTGATGAGTTTGATGTAATACTTGGTATGGATTGGTTAGCCTTGCATGATGTAATCGTAAACTGTGGAAGCAATAATATTGAATTGAAATGCCCTAATGGTGAGATTCTACGAGTTGACTCAAGAGAATTGGGTACGTCATCGGTTGTAATCACAGTGATGGTTGCTTAGAGATATATGAGAAAAGAGTACGAAGCTTACCTTACTTTTGTATTGAACACTAAGGAGACAGAGTTGAAGATTGAGACTGTGCCAATAATATGTAAATATTCAGACGTGTTCCCAAAAGAATTATCCGGGTTACCTCCTGAAAGAAAGATAGAATTTGGTATTGAACTGGTGCCAGGAACAGCTCCCATTTCTATTTCTTTGTACAGGATGGCGCCAACCTAGCTGAAAGAGTTAAAAGCACAGTTGCAAGAGCTGACGGATAAAGGTTTTGCAAGGCCAAGCTTTTCACCTTGGGGTGCTCCCATATTATTTGTAAAGAAGAAAGATGGTTCAATAAGACTATGTATAGATTATCACCGACTGAACAAGGTAACTATCAAGAATAAGTATCCCTTGCCAAGGATCAATGATTTGTTTGACCAGTTGAGAGGAGCCACGGTGTTCTCTAAGATAGACTTGAGGTCCGGCTACTATCGGTTGAGAGTTAAGGAATCGAACGTGCCTAAGACAGCTTTTAGAATTAGGTATGGCCACTATGAGTTTCTTATCATGCCGTTTGGGTTAACAAATGCACAGTCTGTATTCATGGACCTAATGAATATGATCTTTCAGCCATACTTGGATAAGTTCGTCATTGTGTTCATTGACGACATCTTGATTTATTCCAAAGATAGGACAGAGCATGCGAAGCATCTGAGAACTGTGTTACAGACCTTACGGGAAAGACAATTGTATGCAAAGTTTAGCAAAAATGACTTTTAGCTCCAAGAGGTTGGGTTTTTGGGTCATATTATTTCGGGTGAAGGTATCCGAGTTGATCCAAGTAAGATCTCTGTTATTGTTGAATAAAAACTGCCTAAAAATGTAACCGAGGTTAGAAGCTTTTTGGGCTTAGTCAGTTACTACCAAAGATTTGTGAAAGGTTTCTCCATGATAGCGACTCCAATGATGAGGTTGCTAGAGAAAGACATTAAGTTTGAATGGACGGAAAAGTGTCAGCAAAGTTTTGAGAAGTTAAAGACATTGCTGACTGAAGCTCCTGTTTTAGTATTGCCTGAGCCGGGAAAAGAGTTTGTGGTCTACAGTGATGCATCCTTGAATGGACTGGGTTGCGTTCTTATGCAAGATGGCAAGGTGATAGCCTATGCTTCACGATAGTTGAAGCCACACGAGAAGAACTATCTAACACATGACTTAGAGCTCGCCGCCATTGTTTTTACCTTGAAATTTTGGAGGCATTATTTATATGGTGAGACTTGTCGTATATTTACCGACCACAAGAGTTTGAAGTATTTGATGACTTAAAAATAATTGAATCTGAGACAATGAAGATGGTTAGAATTAATTAAAGATTATGAGCTGGTCATTGACTACCACTCGAGAAAGGCGAATGTGGTCGCCAATGCGTTAAGCAGAAAATCCTTGTTTGCACTGAGAGCCATGGATGCTCGATTAGCATTGCTTGATGATGGTTCAGTTTTGGCAGAACTAGAGGCTATGTAATGACCCAAACCCAGCCCAGATGTTATGGCCGAATCTGAAGTGCTACATTGGAGTTGAAAACCCACGTTCCGTTTTAGTGTTTTAAAAACCATATATTTTGTTGAGTTAACAAAGTGTATGGAAGTTGGGCACCGTAGGTATCCAGAGAGAGGAGGTGAGCCATGAAGGTCGCTTAAGTACCAAGCTCTTTGATTGGATCCAATCCTGACATGCCCACAACCATAGCCACACTTTGTTATATCGAGTTTAAATTTGTTTAAGTGGACGTCTTTGATAAATCGATTAATCGTGGCGTTGAGCTATTTTGAAAAAAAGTATCGTTTTGAAAACACGTCCTAAGTCTAGCCCATTTGAATAATTATCAACCAAGTTTAAAGTTATTAAAATTAAAATAATCCCGAAAAGAAATAAAGGGAAAGTTAAAATGGCCTTATTACAACCCAAAAATAAATAATAATTAAAGGAAATTTAATGAAAACCAACGCTTATTTAAAAGTCCAAAGGCGATCACCGTGGCTACTCAATCCTTCCATTGAAGTCCCCACATCAAGGCTCACTGCAAGGTTAAGGAAAGGGGTGAGTTTGGAAACTCGGTGTGCAACAAGCCCCTTTCAGAGCCCAAAACAATAACAGCCTATTGGGCCTAAGCCCAAATCCAATCTCAACATGTACTGGGCCATAGCCCTTTTCATATTTCATATTACTGGGCCGAAGCCTTTACTGTAAATGGTATGGCCCATAGGCCCATTTCAATATCACATGTAATATCAATGAGAGAATGCAAGCCCATTTGGGGAGACTACTCAACCCACCATCCGCTACTCTCCACCCGTACCAACCAACACACCATGTTGGGATTAACTCGACCCACCCCGCCATAACTTTCCACTGGCAGCATAGCTGCTTTATCATATCTTGGAGGCCTAGCCTCTTTTTAATAATCGGGCAAAGCCCTTTTAATAAGCAGGGCATAAGCCCTTTTAATAAGCGGGGCATAAGCCCTTTATCATAATCGGGGCATAAGCCCTTTATCATAATGGGCATAAGCCCTTTTACACTTCCTCCATCCATATAAAACCCAACCCAATGTATTTATGAATACATCATGTGCATATCATACATATCATGTGCATATCATACATGTCATGTGCATATCATACATACCATGTTTATCAAAATCCCATGTATTAAATTCATATATAAACCCTAGGGGTATAATGGTCATTTTTACCTAGGGGCAAAACAGTCATTTTCATATTATAAGGGTAATTCTGTAATTTTACCAAATATCAGGGTTTCCATGTTCATTAGCAGTTACTAACAATTCATGGGTGCAAACAGTGATTCTGGCCCATTTTTAGCGAAATCGAGTTATTGGGCCTAAAAACCCCTAATGGGCCGTACTTAGCCAATTTCGTCATCTAGGCCCATTTAGCCTATATTCCATAACGGTTTTATCAGTCACGATGCGCAATTTAATAGGTTCTCCTTTTCTACCAAATTTTTTACAAATGGGCCCGAAAGCTCAATGGGCCCCACTTCGACCCCTCGAGGCCCAACTTACCGTGAACGCCAAAAATCGCACTCTTACCATTTCCAATGTTACCAATCATCATCTCAATGAATCTAACTAACTAATGAGCATTCGCTTGCTCACAAGTCCTCGGAATGCCAGAATTTCGGCATTTCGGCTTTTCAGCATTTATCGCTTTAAGCTATGAAAAGGGTTCGTTACACACCTGTTTGGTGATATTCCTCAACGAGATCTCCTACAAGATTTCTCCTATATTCCACCGTTAATAAATCAACTTCCATTAATTGACCCAAAACAAGAACCATCTTATATTAGTACTTACACATTCGGCCACCATCCAAAATGGCCTTAAGAACCTTACCTTGCCGATATTGATTGACTAGATCTAGCCACTCCGGAGATCCAAGCTGATTCAAGTCGAGACTACGCCTTGCTGCTCCTCCACTATAGAAATCATAAAAATATTAAAAGAAGAACCCCCAAAAACCTATACCCATATTCGGCCACCTCCCTAAATTATAGGGTTTCGGCTTTTACCAACAGTTACTTTAGGAGTCATTTAGAGTTTGAGCACTTACCACAGTCTTTCTTCTCTTGAACCCGTACGCCTAAAAGGTAAAGGAATTGAATGCCAACAATTGAAAAGGAAAGAAAAGGTTGCTGGTCACAAAGAATCGGCACCCCCTATCTTCACTGATTTCGGCTTTTGCTGTATTTTGACAGAAGTAGAGATAAGGGAAAGAAACAATAGTGAATGAAGGGAAATAGTGGGCTGGTTTGAAAGAAAGAGAAGGAAGAAAAGATGGAAGAAAAGATGGTAGATTCGGCTGCAAAAGAAAAAGAGAGAAAAAGACTAATCCTCCAGGGAGAAAACGGCACAAAAATACCTTAGTGCCGAAAATGCCTAACTAAACCTCTCTGCCGAAATTCCCCCCTCCAATCTCCCTTATTCGGCCAACTCTATCTTTATATCAAATCCCTAAAATCTCTCCCCTTATCCCTCCTTAATCCATGCATTTTACTGATTCAAATTCTCCTCTAAAGAGTTCCATTCAGCTACAACTCTTGTATGCACAAAGCATAAAAATTAGCATTATTTTTGCCATCACAGGGAATCGATCCCAGGTCTTCCCCTATGCTCCACATGCCACCTTTTTAGGAGCTTAGTTGCGTCACCCTTGCCCCTTTACTAACGCTCTTTTTGTGATACATTTTACCCACAACTTTATATAAGGGCACCTAGCCAGAACCCCTAACTCCTAAGTCCAAAATTTAAAAATTCCCCCGGGTTTTGGCCATCTCATGGGCCTTCCATAAGCCCATTTACATACCCAAATTATGAATTCCATAATCACATACCAAATTTTAGAAACTTACCTAAAATATCAAGAATCGCGAAAAACCCGAAAATCAGGATGTTACAACTTTACCCTCCTTAAAGAAATTTCGGCCTCGAAATTTACCTGATCCAAACAGTTTAGGGTACTGCTGACGCATTGCTTCTTCGGTCTCCCAAGTAGCTTCTTCCTTGCCATGGTTCCTCCAAAGTACCTTCACTAATGGGACTGACCTCCTTCTCAACACCTTGACATCGCGATCAAGTATTTGCACAGGTTCCTCTTCAAAGGTCAAATTCGACCGTACCTCGATTTCTGCAACTGGCACGATATGAGTTGGGTCAGAATGATATTTCCTTAGCATGGACACATGGAAAACATCGTGAATACGATCCTGTTCTAGAGGTAACTCTAACTGATAAGCCATCGGCCCTATCCACTTAATGATTCGGTAAGGCCCAATAAATCGTGGGCTCAACTTACCCTTCTTACCAAATCTCAATATCTTCTTCCAAGGCGAAACTTTCAAAAAGAACATGTCCCCTACCGCATATTCAATATCCTTACGCTTTAGATCAACATAAGACTTTTGTCGATCCGCCGCCTCTTTTAACCGATTCTTGATCACCTTAATCTTGTCTTCAGTATCTGCTACCAACTCTGGTCCAAGTATTTGCCTTTCCCCCAATTCTACCCAACAAGTAGGCGAACGACACCTTCGCCCATATAGTGCCTCATATGGAGCCATCTAAATACTTGCTTGGTAACTGTTGTTCTACGCGAACTCCGCCAATGGCAAATGGTCCTCCCAGCTACCTCTAAACTCAATAGCACAACCCCTCAACATATCCTCTAAAATCTGAATAACCCTCTATGACTGCCCATCCAACTGAGGGTGAAAAGCCGTACTGAAATCCAGTCGCGTTCCCAATGCCTCATGCAACTTCTGCCAAAATCGAAATGTAACCCTTGGGTCTTGGTCTGAAATTATCGATACTGGCACACCATGCAACCGTACTATTTCCGCCGCATACAATTTGGCCAACTTCTGAAGTGAGTAATCGGTTCGGACAGGTATGAAATGAGCAGATTTCGTGAGTCTATCCACAATCACCCAAACCGAATCCTTCTTAGAAGGTGTCAATGGCAACCCACTTACAAAGTCCATAGTTACCCTTTCCCACTTCCAAAGTGGTATCTTTACCAGCTGTAACAATCCCGAAGGTAGTTGATGCTCGGCCTTCACTTGTTGACATGTCAAACATCTCCTACAAATTCGGTCACTTCTCGCTAAGCCCGGGCCACCAATATTGCTCTCGCAAGTCTCGATACAACTTACTCCCTCCTGGATGCATAGCACAAGGTCCATTATGTGCCTCTTTCAAAATCATCAATCTCAAGTTGGAGTCTTTCGGCATACAAATTCTTCCTCGAAAACAAAGAACTCCCTCACTATTTAACCCAAAGTCCAGATTCTCCCCCTTCTCAACTTGCTGAAACCGAGAAACCAATGACTCGTCCTCCAACTGTTGCTTCTTAATATGTTCTACCCAAGTCGGTCTTGCTTGTAACTCCGCCAATAAACTTCCGTCGTCATACAACCTTAGACGAGCAAACATCGTCTTTAATTCCGCCACAGCCCTTCGACTTAGCGCATCAGCCACGACATTCGCCTTATCTGGATGGTACTCAATCGAACAGTCATAGTCCTTTAACAACTCTATCCACCTTCGCTGCCTAAGATTCAGCTCTTTTTGAGTCAGCAAGTACTTAAGACTCTTGTGATCCATATAGATGATGCATTTCTCCCCATACAGGTAATGCCTCCATATCTTAAGTGCAAAGATTACCGCTGCCAATTCCAAGTCATGCGTCGGGTAGTTCACCTCGTGCGGCTTAAGCTGTCGTGAAGCATAAGCGACCACTTTACCCTCTTGCATCAACACACAGCCCAAACCTACATGTGACTCATCGTTGTACACAGTGAAATCCTTACCAGACTCTGGCTGAATCAACACTGGCGCTTCTGTCAAAACCTTCTTCAACTTCTCAAAAGCTTCTTGCTGCTTATTTGTCCAAACAAAAGGTGTTCCCTTCCTTATAAGTTTCGTTAACGGTGCTGCCAACACAGAAAATCCTTCTACGAATCTCCGATAATAACCTGCCAACCCCAAAAAACTTCGGATCTCTGTTACCGACCTCGGTGGCTTCCATTCCAAAATTGCTTCAATCTTTCGAGGGTCCACCTTGATCCCCTCGGCAGATACAACATGCCCCAATAAGGTAACTTCTTTCAGCCAAAACTCGCACTTACTAAACTTTGCATAAAGTTGCTTCTCCCTTAACACTTGCAGCACTACACGAAGATGCTCATCATGCTTCTCTTCCGTTTCCGAATACACCAAAATATTGTCAATAAAAACGACTACGAACCGATCTAAGTATGGCTGGAATACCCGATTCATCAAATCCATAAATGCTACCGGTGCATTAGTCAACCCAAAAGTCATTACCAGAAACTCGTAATGACCGTATCGAGTCCTGAACGTCGTCTTATAAATATCCACTTCTTTAACTCTTAATTGATGATATCCCGACCGAAGGTCGATCTTAGAAAATACCGAGGCTCCTTTTAATTGGTCGAACAAATCATCGATTCTTGGTAACGGATACTTATTCTTGATCGTCAGTTTATTCAACTGCTGATAGTCAATACACATTCGCATAGTCCCATCTTTCTTCTTTACGAACAGTACCGGTGCATCCCACGGGGAAATACTTGGTCTTATAAACCCTCTATCCAACAGTTCCTGAATCTGAGCCTTCAATTCCACCAATTCCTTTGGTGCCATCCTATAAGGTGCAATGGACACAGGAGCTGTTCTAGGTAATAAGTCGATTCCAAACTCGACTTCTCTGCTCGGGGGTAATCCAGGAAGTTCATCTGGGAATACATCCTGAAATTCCTTAATAGTCCTAACCGACTCTATCGTTATCTCCTCAAGTCCCGTTTGACTTACAAGGGCCAAGTACACCTCACAACCTTTCCGAATCAACTTCTCAGCTCTTAAAGTCGAAACAACATTGGACAAATAATCCCTTCGTTCCCCTATGACCATTATCTCCTTGTCTTCAGTAGTTCGTAGTACCATCCTCTTTGCAGCACAATCCAACGTCGCCTTGTGCTTAGCTAACCAGTCCATTCCCAAGATAAGATCAAAATCCCCAAATGGCAGCTCCATCAAGTCTCCTTCAAAAATTTTATCTTGCGTCACTAACGGTACTGCCCTAAAAAGTTTATCTACCTTAACTGAATGTCCCAATGGGCTTATCACCGATACCTCACTCACAGTCTCCTCAGGAAGCACATCCAAAACCCCAAATACATCACAAGCAACATACGAGTGAGTAGAACCCACATCAATCAAAGCAGTGTAAGACATGCTATGAATGAAGAACGTACCAGTTATAACATCAGGAGCGTCACCCTCCTCACGATGTTGTGCAGCATAAACCAACACTGGCTGTCGGGTTTCGGCATGTCCAGCACCTCTGCCAGGTGCCCCACGTCCTCGTCCATTACCATTGCCACCTTCTGTGGTGGTGGTCCTCCTCGCCGTGGTTGGACATCCTTTTGCTCTGCAGCTAGCTCCTGAGCTGTCCTCCGAGGACACTCTCTGAACTTATGCTCTTTAGACCCATATCGAAAACATGTTCCAGTTCGTTTCCAGCACTCCCTCATATGCACCTTACCACAGTCCCTGCAAGCCTGCGATCTATAAGTATTTACTGGAACTGCTTGAACCGGTTCCTCCATCCTTGCTCTTTTAACATTTCGATTCGTGGCACTTGAGGGTCTAAAATCCCTCTTGAATCTGGGTCAATCCTTCTTACGATTCTGTCGCTCAGTCAGCTTCACCTCCTCGGCTATCTTAGCCTTTTCTACCAATGCAGCAAAACCACGCTCCCTCTGTGGAGCTATCAATATCCTAAGCTCATCGCGGAGACCATCCTCAAATCGGACACTACACTCATATTCAGTTGCCACTATCCCACTAGCATATCGACTCAGCCTCAAAAATTCTACCTCATACTCTGCTACAATCTTATCACCCTGAGTCAGATTCAAGAATTCCTTCCGACGAGCATCCACATAGCTTGCTCCAACATACCTCCCTTTAAAAGCAGTTTTGAACAATTCCCAGGTTACTTGCTCAATTGGGGCACTCTCCCTTACGGTGATCCACCATCGGTATGCCTCGTCACGTAGCAGCGACACAGCTCCTTTCAGCTTTTGCTCCACTGAGCAGTCTAGATAGTCCATGATCCGTTCTGTTGCCTCTAGCCAATATTCTGCCACATTTGGGGCTACTCCAGATACACCCCTAAATACTTCTGCCCCATTGGCCCGGAGTCGCTCTGATATAGACCCCCTATTCATTGTCCCAGTACTAGCTCCAGCAACTCTTTCTAAAACCCTTAACATGGCTTGGGACAAAACGTCATCCCCCGTAGCCCGATCATGAGACCCAGTCTCCGTTGCTTGTGGCACAGATGGCTCCTCAGTTAGCCTATGCCCTGAAAATGAAGATTCAGCTTGCACCCTTCCGCGACCACGTCCGCGGCCTTGTCCACGAACTCCTCTTGTACTCATATCGACTTATCTGTTTTACGAATTTTATGAAATTAGTATAATGTTCCACTGTTTATTAAGAAAATGTCTTATGAAAATATAGCAGTTCAAGAATTGTTTTCGTATCGTCGTAGTCTAGCTACAGTCTCATTTCTACCGTTTCACAGTTTTCCCCTATCTACAGTATCATAGTAGAGTCTCAGTACTATTCATAATATCATATCATTATCATATATTGTAAAGAAAATATATACTTACAGACTTGGTGCCGGGGATTCAGTGCGCCACTTCTTTCTCCAATCCAAAACTTGAAACCATGTTTTTGATCACCGAAAATAGAAATTTGAAAATTTTGATTTGAAAACACCCTTTATTTTGAACTCTTGATTTAAAATAGAAAAAACTCGGACCATTTTAACATGTATACTCTGTAAAACATCTTTGAAAAGAATTTTCAAAAATCATTTCCAAAAATACCCTTCTTAAGCCTAAGTTTTCGAAAAATTTTTGAACCTGATCCACAGCCGAGATGTTGCAACCTGGCTCTGATACCACTAAATGTAACACCCCAAACCCAGCCCAGACGATATGGCCGAATCTGAAGTGCCACATTGGAGTTGAAAACCCACGTTTCGTTTTAGTGTTTTAAAAACCATATATTTTGTTGAGTTAACAAAGTGTATGGAAGCTGGGCACCGTGAGTATCTCGAGACAGAGGAGGTGAGCCATGAAGGTCGCTTAAGTACCAAGCTCTTTGATTGGATCCAATCCTAGACATGCCCACAACCATAGCCACACTTTGTTATATCGAGTTTAAATTTGTTTAAGTGGACGTCTTTGATAAATCGATTAATTGTAGCGTTGAGCTATTTTGAAAACAAGTATCGTTTTGAAAACACGTCCTAAGTCTAGCCCATTTGAATAATTATCAACCAGGTTTAAAGTTATTAAAATTAAAATAATCCCGAAAAAAAATAAAGGGAAAGTTAAAATGGCCTTATTACAACCCAAAAATAAATAATAATTAAAGGAAATTTAATGAAAACCAACGCTTATTTAAAAGTCCAAAGCGATCACCATGGCTACTCTAAATCCCTTCCATTTAAGTCCCCACATCAAGGCTCACCTGCAAGGTTAAGGAAAGGGGGTGAGTTTGGAAACTCAGTGTGCAACAAGCCCCTTTCAGAGCCTAAAACAAACAGCCTATTGGGCCTAAGCCCAAATCCAATCTCAACATGTACTGGGCCGTAGCCCTTTTCATATTCCATACTATTGGGCCAAAGCCTTTACTGTAAACGGTATGGCCCATAGGCCTATTTCAATATCACATGTAATATCAATGAGAGAATGCAAGCCCATTTGGGGAGACTACTCAACCCACCATCCGCTACTCTCCATCCGTACCAACCAACACACCATGTGGGGATTAACTCGACCCACCCTACCATAACTCTCCACTGGCAGCATAGCTGCTTTATCATATAACTGGAGGCCTAGCCTCTTTTAATAACTGGGGCAAAGCCCTTTTAATAACTGGGGCATAAGCCCTTTTAATAACTGGGGCATAAGCCCTTTATCATAGCTGAGGCATAAGCCCTTTATCATAGCTGGGGCATAAGCCCTTTTACACTTCCTCCATCCATATTAAAACCCAACCCAATGCATTTATGAATACATCATGTGCATATCATACATGTCATGTGCATATCATACATACCATGTTTATCAAAATCCCATGTATTAAATTCATATTTAAACCCTAGGAGTATAATGGTCATTTTTACCTAGGGGCAAAACGGTCATTTTCATATTATAAGGGTAATTCTGTAATTTTACCAAATATCAGGGTTTCCATTTTCATTAGCGGTTACTAACAATTCATGGGTGAAAACAGTGATTCTGGCCCATTTTTAGCGAAATCGAGTTATTGGGCCTAAAAACCCCTAATGGGCCGTACTTAGCAAATTTCGTCATCTAGGCCCATTTAGCCTATATTCCATAACGGTTTTATCAGTCACAATGCGCAATTTAACAGGTTCTCCTTTTCTACCAATTTTTTTTACAAATGGGCCCGAAAGCCCAATGGGCCCCACTTCGGCCCCTCGAGGCCCAACTTACCGTGAACGCCAAAAATCGCGCTCTTACCGTTTCCAATGTTCCCAATCATCATCTCAACGAATCTAACTAACTAATGAACGTTCGCTTGCTCACAAGTCCTCGGAATGCGAATTTGAGATTTTGCTTTTCAAAGATTTATCGCTTTAAGCTATGAAAAGGGTTCGTTACACACCTGTTTGGCGATATTCCTCGATGAGATCTCCTACACGATTTCTCCTATATTCCACCGTTAATAAATCAGCTTCCATTAATTGACCCAAAACAAGAACCATCTTATATTAGTACTTACACATTCGGCCACCATCCAAAATGGCCTTAAGAACCTTACCTTGTCGATATTGATTGACTAGATCTAGCCACTCCGGAGATCCAGCTACAACTCTTGTATGCACAAAGCATAAAAATTAGCATTATTTTTGCCATCACAGGGAATCGATCCCAGGTCTTCCCCTATGCTCCACACGCCACCTTTTTAGGAGCTTAGTGGCGTCACCCTTGCCACTTTACTAATGCTCTTTTTGTGATACATTTTACCCACAACTTTACATAAGGGCACCTAGCCAGAACCCCTAACTCCTAAGTCCAAAATTTAAAAATTCCCCCGGGTTTTGGCCATCTCATGGGCCTTCATAAGCCCATTTACATACCCAAATTATGAATTCCATAATCACATACCAAATTTTAGAAACTTACCTAAAATATCAAGAATCGCGAAAAACCCAAAAATCAGGATGTTACAGGCTAGGCCGACATTTCTTCAAGAAATTTATGATACTCAAACTAATGATAGCAACCTGCAAGCTAAAAGAACTCAATGTGAGACGGACATTGAATTAGATTTTCGGATCACTCCTGATGGATATTTGATGTTCATATATAGGGTTTGTGTACTCAAATATGTTGAGCTTATTTAGAAGATCTTGCAAGAGGCACATGATAGCCATTTGTCTATTCATCCGGGAAGTACCAAGATGTACAATGATTTGAAGAAAATGTACTGGTGGAACGGAATGAAAAGAGACATCTCCGAATTTGTATCGAAATGCCTGATATGTCATGAAGTCAAAGCTAAACATCAAGCACCTTCAGGTTTGTTATAGCCTGTGATGGTTCCCGAATGGAAGTGGGACAGAGATACTATAGATTTCATGACAGGATTGCCATTGACCCCGAAAAAGAAAGATGCTATATGGGTTGTGGTGGATAAGTTGAAAGATTCGGCTCAGTTCATTCCAGTAAGAATAGATTACTCTCTTGATAGATTGGCCAACTTGTATGTCTCTGAGATTGTAAGACTACACGGGGTACCGCTGTCGATTATTTCAGATAGAGACCCGAGGTTCACTTTGAGATTCTGGAAGAAGTTATAAGAAGCCTTGGGTACAAAGTTGAGTTTTAGTACGGCTTTTCACCCGCAGACCGATGGTCAATCTGAGTAGATAATTCAGATTCTTGAGGATATGTTACGATGTTGCATTCTCGAATTTCAGGGTAGCTAGAAAAAATACTTGCCATTGGTAGAATTTGCCTACAACAACAGTTTTCAAACAAGTTTGAAAATGGTGCCTTATGAGGCCTTGTATGGCAGGAAATGCTACAACAACAGTTTTCAAACAAGTTTGAAAATGGTGCCTTATGAGGCCTTGTATAGCAGGAAATACTGAACTCCATTGTACTGGATAGAACTCAAGGAAAGTCAGATTTATGGGGTTGATCTGATCAGAGAAACTGAAGAAAAATTTAAAGTGATACGAGACTGTTTAAAAGCGGCATTGGATAGGCAAAAGTCATCAATGATTTGAAAAGAAAGGAAATTGAGTTCCAAGTTGGAGATAGAGTATTCTTGAAAGTATCTCCATGGAAAAAAGTGCTAAGATTTGGTCGGAAAGGCAAACTGAGCCCCCGATTTATCGGACCATACGAGATCACTGAAAGATGGACCATTAGCCTATCGTTTGGCATTACCACCCGAATTGGAAAAGATTCATGACGTGTTCCATGTGTCTATGTTAAGGCGATATAGATAAGACCCCTCTCATGTGACTTCACCGATGGAAATTGAGATTAGACCGGACATGACTTATGGTGAGGAACCGGTCAAGATTTTAGCTTGCGAGATTAAACAGTTGAGAAATAAAGATGTGGCTTTGGTAAAGGTTTTGTGGCATCGACATTGTGTGGAAGAGGCTACATGGGAGCCAAAAGAAACCATGAGAAGCCAATACCTGAACCTGTTTACTGGTAAGACTTTCGAGGACGAAAGTCCTTAAGGGGGGAGAAATGTAACATCCCAAAATAGGGCCTAGTCGAAATAGTGGTTTCGGAACCACAAATATGATGTTGAAATATTTATTTTATGATTATTATGAGGTCTAGAATATGAGAATATGCATGTGTTAAAGTTTCATGAAGAAATTCTATGGGTAAAGTGCTCAATTGGAAAATAAGGACCAAATTGAATAAATTGCAAAACTTGGATTTTAGAAGCAATTTGTATAAAATTGATTTATATTATTAATTAGAAGGTATTAAAGAGAAATTTTCCCAATTTCTAAGTTTTTGGACAAAAATGGGCTTGTATGGATGAAATTTTAAAGAAAGGGTTTAAGGGCATTTTGGTCATTTGGCACTTTAATGAAATAAAATGGGGAAAAGAAGGTAAAAATCAGCCATTCTTCTCCCTTGTCCAGCCGAAATTCTCAAGCCACCATAGCTAGGGTTTTCAACATTTTCAAGCTCAGTAGTAAGTGCTCCCAAGCCCCGTTTTTAATGTTCTTCGTATTTTTGAAATCCCGGTAGCTTACTCTCTCTATTTCTACCCATATTTCATGCTAGGGTTCATGTTTAGAAATTTACCCATGCATGAGTTACTTGTATTTTGATGGTTTATGGAGGAATATGAAAGTTGGATGTGTGTTAAACATCTTTTCCTAAGTGATTTTCATGAAAAACCCCTAAAGGACCTTTTTGCAAAAGGTGTAAAATGTATGGTAGAAATGTGAAATAATGGAGAAATGTGGGCTGTCATAAGAGGGAAAAACATTCGTCTAGGTTTGGGTAAGGTAGAAATTACATGCATTTCATTATACGAGCTTAGGGACTAAATCTTAAAAATGTAAAAGTTTAGGGGTAAAATGATCATTTGGACTGGGGGTGAAATTTAGACTTAAAAAGTATAATGTGAGGTGTTAATAATTTATTTTTATTGTTATAGACCCCAAGGAACAAATTTCGGAGGTCGATCGAGGAAAATGAAAGATTTCTGAATAACCGAAACACGATACCGAAACGAGTACCAGATAAGTTCGGATAACTTAAAGTAGACTCATAATATTCCTAATTGTATGATTTATGAATGTATGATAATTGCATTTAATGATGGCATGAAAATATATGAAATGCATTCTTAACAATGATATGTTGAAAAATGTCCCGGTTGAGGTTGGAAAGGAAGTTCGATGGATGAACCATGTTGCATGTGATTTTGAGATGCTGCATGTGTTGCAGAAAGGATTTAGCCCGGATGGGTAATCTGTTGATCTCAAATATAAAAAGGATCTAGCCTGAACCGGTGTTCCTTGAAGGATCGAGCCTCCCGAAGAATATGTGTGCATTGTGGATTTAACCCGGACGGGTAATCTAATTAGGGTCTGAATTTAGACTGGACTGGTAATTCAGATCCGAGCTCATTCAGGGTGTTTGTCGCTATAAGGTATTTAGCCTAGACTTGTAACCCCGGCATCACCTTATAAGTTTACGATACGGGGGATTTAGCTTGGACTTGTCATCCCACCGTAAGATGTGAGGTTCGTGGGAGTGCATACATGAGAGGATCGCTCTTATGACTTGATGGACAATGGGTAATCCATCGAGGTTTCCTAGAAACTCAACAGGATTAATATGAGATGTATGTACAAAAGGAATTGTTGAATGATGAGCTCATCTAAGACAAATTACATGGTACATCACTATTGTGGCTAACTTGTTGATTGAGTGCATGTGATAGGGAAACCATTTCACTTTTGTTGGTTCTATTTCTTAATATGGTTGTATGCTAATTAATTGGTAAGTTTACTTTCCAGTTATTCGGGCTTACTAAGCATGTAAATGCTTACCCCTCTCTTTTCCTTGTCTTACAGAGCTCGAGGACTCGTAAAGATTGGAAGACGGTTGGAGAGTCAACACACTATCAACTAGTCCAGCTTTCATATATAGACACTTTTATTTTGTTCAATGGCATGTATAAGGCTTTCGGTGTATTTATGTTAAATGTGTCATTTGATTTGCCAAAATGAAGGCATGTAAAGATATACCTATCTTTTTGTATATAGCCTTTGGAATTGGCTCATTTTGAAGTAAGCTATAATCTATAAATTTATGCATGCTTATGCTTACATGGGATGGCTTGACCATAATTGGCAATGAGTTACAATAATGAGCCAATCTCAAAAGTGCCAATGAGACATGGAAACTCTTAATACAAAGGGAATAACTTAGCATGTGTTAAACCGATGATATGAGGTTTACATACAATAAGGTTTATTAAGCTTATTTGTAGGTGTACAATCATGCCTTGCCTTGTATTTTGGTAACCTTTAAGTATAAGTGATGTAGAAGGTGACCAGAGGCTTGGAAAATAACCTAATAAGGTCTACATGGGTAGACACATTGGCGTGTGTCTAAGCCGTGCGTGACACACGGATCGCCCCCATTGGCGTGTGGTATGGTCGTGTGTCCCCTGCACCTAAATTTTAAGTCAGATTCAAGTACAGGATAGACACACGGGTGTGTGTCTTGGTCGTGTACCCCTAAATGCATGCTGACGTCATAATCAGAGAGTTACACAGGCTGAGGGCACAGGCGTGTTGCAAGCCACACGAGCGTGTGTGACCACACGGCCCCGCCCACACGGGCGTGTGACTCTCCAAGGCAAGAAAATTTATTAAGTTGCCCAAAATCTATGGAACATTTTCGGTTTTGTCCTGAACCGCCCCGATGTATGTTTTAGGCCTCGAAGGCCTATATAAGGGACGATATGCGTGTGTTTGAAAAGTTTTAATTTTGGGCAAAATTTGGTGACTCGATTTTGTATGTTTGTGAATGTTTAAGTCCAGTAACGCCTCGAACCCTGTCTCGACGTCGGATACGGGTGAGGGGTGTTACAATATGGGAATGCGAAACATGACACATTTACTTCACAAGGGCAAGTGGGAGATTGTTGGGAAATGTGCCCATATTGTAGTAAACATGTAATTGTTTTCTAATTATTTAAACAATGAATAAATAAATAAATTTAAGTTCATATTTCACTATTATGTCTTTTGTATTTTTATCTTTTATATTTTGCATGCATAGCGAAATTGTGACAAGCAAATATTTGCTCATTGATTGTCTAAGTTTAAACCGAAGATAAGTGGCATTTTAAGAATGTTTACATTGCGAGAAAGGTAACTTACTTCAGTAGATAATCTAAATAAGTTCGTAATCCTGTAAAAGAATGAAAATGGTCATTTGATTCAAATACTGAGAAGGATTATTATGACATCTACAATTCCAATTGGGGAGATGGCTAGTCTTGGCTATCGGAGCAGTTGACTCCATGGGTAGATGTATTCATTGGTAGAATCATACATTGGACTGGACCCAAGATGAATTAATTTTGAATCCATTTGTGAATTAATTCACTTGTGACGTTCATGCTGTGATTTACCCAAATCATGAGTTAGTCACTAAACATGAATATACAACTCATGTGCTTTGATATAAGTGGAGTTTATGCTCTAAAGATGATCGAGCCCATAGCAAGTATGTTGGGTACATGACTTGTCTATGTCATGGCTTTACTAGAAACAGTGGAATTCCT
Organism: Gossypium arboreum; assembly: GCF_025698485.1. Lineage (NCBI taxonomy): Eukaryota > Viridiplantae > Streptophyta > Magnoliopsida > Malvales > Malvaceae > Gossypium > Gossypium arboreum. The sequence goes on along the minus strand of NC_069076.1, from coordinate 14,530,154 downwards.
AGCTCAATTAAAGAGTCAATGATCTCCTCTCATTGGTATTATGTGGATTGATAAATAAGGAACGTGGCCACGGGTTGCTTATTCTCAAACGAGCAATTTATCACAATCATTTGTTGAAAGTGATCATATTAATCATTAGAAGACACAACGGTGACAATGAGATAAAATAGGATCATATTGAGTGAACGGATTTAACTCAAAGGAATCAAGAATATTATATAAGGGTAATACACACATGATGAGGTCATTGAACAAAGTAGTTGATGAATTACTTTCGTAAAGAGTATAAAATAAGGAGTTTTCAATCATGGTACTTCTAATGGACTGACTCCATGATTAAGTAATTGTGAATTACCGGAACGATGCTTCTAGACATAATTGCAATTACTAGAGTCTAACTGTATATGTTTGATTGATCCCTTCGCTAACTTAACAAAAGCTCGATCAAACTGTATTTGGATCAAAAAAAATTCTACGACTTTGGAAATAATTTAATTAAGTCAATTTATTCAATGTAAAATTAAATTATGTGGTCGTGAGAATTGTTCAACTAGAGAATTTGAATAAAGAATTTTCTTAAAAAATTAAATTCGAAAATCTAGGTGATTTTTGGGAAAATTAATTTTGATCAAGTACAATTGAATTAATCAAATTAATTACAATTAATATGATATTTTAAAAAATTAATTTTCAAATCAAAAAATTGGCCCAATGGGTAATTGAACTTGAAAATTGGACTTGAGATCGTAAATTGGGCTAGGGAGCCCAAAATCGAGACCAAGACTCAAAAATTTGTCGAATCAAGCCCAGTATATGAAACTGGGCCGATGGTCCAACTGGTGGCTAGATCGCACCGATTGGGTCGTCACTGTCCTAGATCGAATCAGCAGCAACCGAACTAACTTGGAGTATTGTAAAGGTGTCGTACTTGCATCACCGGATGTGGCGGTGCCACCGGCTGCGACAGTGACGTTTTGGTGGTCGACGGTGGTTGGTGTAACAGCCTATTTTTCAGTGGTAACAAAACAGTAATTTCGAGACCACGAATTGCCATTGTGTCAACCTTTTATTTTATTTATAGAATATTTATGGAGCCATTAGAGTCGTATTAAAATTTGGTTAAGAAATTTTAACGTTTTGATAGCTAATTAAAGAAAAATGACTAATTTGTAAAAGATGCAAAATTTAGTAATTATCGCATTTAAATGATTTAATAGTTTAACAAATAAATGTGGAAAGTCCAATAAGGCAATTTGACCTTATTGTTGGTAATGGACGGTTAAATGTTGAATTATAATATATATGTATGTTATAATATTATTATTAGTTAATTATATGATAAAATTAAAACAAATACAGCAAAAAGAAAGAAAAATGGTCATTCATCATCTTCTTTCTTCCATTTCTATAATGGAACACAATAGCTAAGGAGAAGAAGTTTCCGTTGTGTGATTTTCCTTGCATGTAAGTGAAATTGATACTCGTTTCTTGTAATTTTTATGTTTTTAATATCATTGCAACTAGGTCCAACTAGCTCGTACCTTCGTTTTTGAATCTGTTAAAATTTTTAGAAGTTTCTATTGATGAATCTTGAATGTTTTTTACGATGAACATGTGTTTGAAGCTTTGATTGTGGTATTTGATTGTTTTGTGAAGTGATTTTTGTTAGATTTTGATTTAAGGATTAAATAGTTAAAATGTCATAATTTCAAGATTTGATGGTGAATTTGATGTTTAATAGGGACTGTTTAAGGGCCTAGAATATTTGATTGTAATTTTACCCTTAGTAAATGGTCAATTTGATGATTTTCGGGTTAAGGGGCTAAATTGCAAAAGTTGTGAAAGTTAGCGGCAATTATGTAAATTTAAAAAATAAAAGGGTAGAAAATCTAAAATAAATTGGAATATGAAATATAAGCTAATAATTTGGAATTTTACATTTTAGATCAAGACCATACTGATTTACGTGAAAAAGGAAAAATTACAAAATAGTCTCTAAATTTCTACAACTATTATAACTTAGTCCAGGTAAGTTCATACGGTTTATAATTTAACATATATATGAAATGTTTGATGATATAATATGATATAATAGATATAATTTTTTATAGATGATGTAAATTTGTTTGAGAAATGTTATTGAATTTCAATACTTGGATTGGATAAACGCAAGATAGAGTACAATCGATTAACGACGTGGTATGTGGGGGAATGGAGTAGAGATTGATGTGGTATGATATATACATTTTCCCGAGTAGGCCAAGATTTAGCATTTGTTGCAAGCTCTCGTGCTGTACTCAATGTTTTAGTGTGTTTTCAGTTGGACTAGCTCTTCGGAGTAATTGGCGTGTTATCGGGTGGATTAGCTATTATGAGCATTTGGTGTTTTATCGAGTGGATTAGCTCTTATGAGCATCTAACGTGTTATCAGATGGATTAGCTCTTACGAGCGATTGTCGTGTTTCGGTTGGAATATATATGTACTCATATTCGTAAGTTGTTCATCAGATCGTAAATCTCTATATTATAACTTGTTTAATGATTTTGAAAGTTATGACATGTATTCGAGCTTTGAATTGAACTATGCAATTCACCGAGTTGAGATTTTGGATGATAGGAAACACTTGTAGTTGAGTTACTATTGATTGAAGTATTGTACTTACTTTGGTAAGATTTATTGTTTTTGTATATCAAAATTAATAAGCTTTAATGAGCTTACTTCTGTTATTTTCTGTTCTTGTAGATACTTTTGAAGGTTGGACGGTCGAATCAACGCTCAAGTTACACTATCCATCTATTTTCGGTAGTTCTTGGAACGTTATTTTGGGTTATAGGCATGTAATTTGTTATTGTTTTTATATGTAAAATTTTAAGTATGATCTTAAATGAAAGTATGATCTTAAATGAAAGTAGTTAACTTATTATGATATAAGTGAACTAAGGAAGATGTTTTTAGTGCAAGATTATGGTATGTGTTATTGGAATGTTGTGATTGAGGTGCCTATAATAGGCATATTGTGTAACACCCCTCACCAGTATCCAATGCCGGGACAGGGTTCAAGGCGTTACCGGACTTAAACATTCACAAACATACAAAATCGGGTCACCAAATTTTGCCCAAAATTAAAACCTTTCAAACACATGCATATCGTCCCTTATACAGGCTTTCGAGGCCTAAAACATACATCAGGGCGGTTCGAGACAAAACAAAAGACATTCGATAAACTTTAGGAAACTTAATAAATTTTCTTACTTTGGAGAGTCACACGCCCATATAGGTGGGGCCGTGTGGTCACACATGCCCGTGTGGCTTGGCACACGCCCGTGTCCTCAACCCGTGTAACTCTCTATTTATGACGTTAGCAAAAAAATTTATACCACAGGCCAGGCCGTACGCCCGTGTAGTGACACATGGCCGTGTCTCTGCTCGTGTAGCTAACACTTAGGCTATTGTCCAAGCCTTATGTTGACCTTATTTTTCCTCCATACTTTTACATATCATAGGCACAAATTATATCATCAATTTAATGTTTAATCAACCTTTGGTGAAATTCAATTAAAAAATTTGCATGTTTTCATACATGTGTTTATTACCCAACACTTAATCTCTACACATTCAACAATTGTCCATATTCAATCATTACCATCTTACTACCATGCCACACATTCACTCCATGGCCACGACCATCTCGAATGGTCCCGGGGCATTCATCATGTGCATGTGCCATATACTTCTCATACATAGTGAACAAGCATAATCACATAACCACATCACAAAACATTAACACATACCATGGACAAATAGGCTTACGAGCCAAAATCATTATAAGCCACATCTCATGGCCATATATAATGAATTAATATAAGCCAGCATCTTGGCCAAAACATAAAAAAACATATCAATAATTAAGTCCCTATACATGCCAATTACTTGAAGAAATTAAGTTTCAACAATACTCCAAAGATGATAGCTTGATAGTGTGAGGCTGCCTTTGACGATCTCCAACCCCGAGCCGGCCTAAGGACACTAGAAGAAATGGAAGGGGGAGTAAGCTTTACGTTTAGTAAGTCCATATGAAAATAATAAGCATTATAGCAACATGTTCCCTTAGGTAAAACAACTATAATTACACTTTTATTCATATTCTGGTCAAGCTGTCTACTCAAGTCATAGTCGATAAATTATTTATATCTTGAGCTACAGGATTCTAAATTAAGATTTGTTAATTTTTCCTGAAACTAGACTCATATATCTTCCTACCATAAAATTTCCAGAATTTTTGGTCTAGCCAATAAGTACAATTTATTCTTTAAACTCTCCCTTGTTTTGCTGTCTGACAGCTTCGACCTCTATCCACTAAAAAATAAAATATCTCGTAGTACGAGACACAGATAATGATCTTATCTCTTTATCTTGAAAATAGACTCATTAAGGATTTCTTTCATATGAATTTTAGCTCATAATTATTTTTGTACAATTTCTAGTGATTTTCTAAATTTAAGACAGGAGAGTCTGGAATCACTCCAACTCTGTCTCACAAGAATTCGAATATCTCATAATACATAATTTTTTTACTTGCATTGTTTCCTTTATATGAAACTAGACTCATTAAGATTTAATTTCATATATTAGTCAGCCTCTAATTCGACTTCCACCATTTATGGTAATTTTTCAAAGCCATGCTATTGCTACTATTCAACACTGTTTGGGTGCAAAATCACAATAGCTATCATAATTTCATTGTCACATTGATCATGGTCTCATTATTTCATAAATCCCATATTCAATTACACAATGTAAGTTAAAATGATATTGAAACACAATTCATAATCATAAGCATAAGGATGGTTCGTCTTTCAAATCTTTTCACTTGTTCATCATGTATACACATACATATGCATGAATTCGCTTACTCATCATTTATCACCTTTCAATAAGGCAGCACTTATGAGTATGATGTACGTACTTGTACATATCCATAGCATATCGATTAACTTTACCTTTACCACCACGCTCATCTTGGGACTTTCATCACATTATTCATTATAATACCTGTTGAATTTCTCAGAAATCTCGATGGATAATCCATTTACCGTCAAGTTATACAAGTGATCATCTCAAGTACGCACTCCCGCGAACCTCACATATTACGGCGGGATTACCAGTCCAGGCTAAATCCCCCATAATTTAAACTCATAGAGTGATGTCGAGATTACCAGTCTAGGCTAAATCCCTTGTAGTTACAAACACTCTTAATAAGATCGAACCAGTCCAGGCTAAATTCAGACCCTAATCGGATTACCCGTCTGGGCTAAATCCATAATGCACACATATTCTTCGGGAGGCTCCATCACTCAAGGAACACCTGTCCGCGCTAGATCCTTTTCTATATTTGAAATCAACGGATTACCCGTCCGGGCTAAATCCTTTTCTACAACACATGTAGGATCTCAAGTCATGAAAGCCATGGTTTATCCATTGGATTTCCCTTTTTATTCAACCGGGATTTTTCTCTTTTCATCAAGTATCTCATTATGTATATCTGATCATGCAATGTACATCCAATTCAACACATTTCCATGTTTATTTAAACATTAGTCCATGAAATAAACATGGTATCGCATAAAATTATGTTTAGGCATTTGTTACAATATATAATCTTTATATCAACTAAATAAATATCCATCACACTATGCTAATACATCAGTTTAAGTTCAAGTATGAACGATAATATCATTGCATTATCATTGACATATGAACTTACCTCGGTTTCGAGTACGACTATTTATTTCAAGTTTGTGCTTAACCTTGTTCAACCTTGTTCTAAGCCTGAATCTTGTTTTCCTTGATCTATAATATCACATTTAGCCTACTAATTAGTCACATTATCCATATGGGTCCAAAAATCATATTTTTACAAATTTTCATTTTGACCTCAAAACTTTTGCATATTTGGACTTTTGCCCCAATGCTCGTAAAATTTTTTTTATTCAATTTCATTGCATTTCAAGCCTACCCAAATCATTTTCATAACTATGGAAGCCCCTAATTTCCACTAAATCACCCATTTATGACCAATATTACAATTTTTACAAAATGGTCCTTTCGGGCGTTTTCATCAAAAACCGCTTAGTAAAAGTCGTTTATTACACACCAAGCCTTCATATTCTACCATTAAACATCAAAATACATGCATAGCATTCATGGGTAAATTTTTAAACACAAACCCTGGCTCAAATAAATGGTAGAAATAGCTAGAACATGTTACCGGGACTTCAAAAATGCATACAACGTTAAAAACGGAGCTCAGAATCACTTACTATTGAGCTTGGAAGCTTGGCCAAACCCTAAACATAGCTGCTCTTGGTACATTCGGCTGAAGCAAGAAGAAAGGGACATATTTGGGTTTTAAAATTTGTCTTTTAATTCATTTTACCCCTAAATGACCAAAATGCCCTTTTTACTATTCTTTCAAATTTTACCCATCTAATTACCATTTAAGAACCTCCCATTTACAATTTCATAACAATTAGATACCTCTAACGTGTAGAATTCAACTTTTGTACTTTTTATAATTTAGTCCTTTTGACAAAATTGAGTGCCCAAACGTCGAAATTTTCACGAAATTATTTCGTGAAATTGTAGACCATAAAAATATAATAAAAATAAATTTTCTTACGTCGAATTTGTGGTCCTGAAACCATTGTTCTGACTAGGCCTTAATTTAGGATGTTACATTTCTCCTCCCTTTAGGGATTTTCGTCCCTGAAAATCTTACCAGAAAAGTGGTTTTGGTTTTTCACTTGGATTCTTCAATCCTATAATCGATTTCAAAGAACTTTCACTCAATCTGAGCTTTTACTACCTATCTCTTTAAATTCCACATACAAAAATCATGAGTGGTATTCACTTTACAACACTTTCACTGAAACTTAATCTCTATCAGAAAACTCATGTACTCAAAAGTCCAATCCATACCATCATGTTACGTATACATTCGCACCCGAATCCTTTCAGATTCGAATAGTGAAACTAGCCAGTTCATCCCGGCCTCATACTCTTTATAATTCCATACAGTCCAATTATTTGCCAAATCAACTCTCAGTTACCTTTCATTTCAAAGCCTCCTTTGGCTTTCCCAAGAAATCATGCTATGAAACCCGGATCTCAATCCGATTAGTGGATATTAAAATTTCAAGATATCCAACAATCATAAAGACACAGAATTCTATGAATCTAGTGAGCAGACATTCAGGCATACCCGAAAAATTTTACAAATCTCATAACGTTTAACAATACTACATATTATTTTCCTCTGTCAAGGACAAGAATAATCCAGACAAGAAAATCCATATGAACTTTTCTATCTCTATTCAAATGTCCAAACGGCAAAAAATTAATTTTGATGATTCTTGCGATACATCCTCAAACTTTTAACATTCCAAGAATTTATACTCAAAGATCAACAATGATTGTTTCATCATATTTTATACTCAAATCATTCTATTGTATCCAAGTCTTCTAAGAAACATACACTTCTCAATCAGACTATTCGTCTCTTTTACCCGTGAAGAAATAAAATCTTATTCTCAAGCATAAACATCTCATCAAATTCTAAACATATATTCCACACAGATTGAACAGTCAAGTCGACCTTATTCATCCATAATAAATATTTCAAGAAATTCTCTCTTCTAGTCAACAGAACAATTCAACATGCATCATTCTAAATTCACTCATCATGCCAATCGAAGACTATAACAAATGCATTAGCATAAGTAGTACTGATATCTCAATTGAATATATTAACTCTGATTAACTCATTTGAGAAAACAAATCCAGCATACAAATTGGGACTTGAAGTTTCACCACATTATCAGGATCAATTCAGAGCTATAGTCATTCTTGTTCTTTATATATATCAATCACAAGGTGGAGGTCATGCTCTAAATGCAAGCCATGATCAACAAGTTACAAGATAAAAATATCCTGAAAACCCAAGATAGAGAAATCTGAGACAGAGAAGCCCAGAATAAGGAAATCCAAGATAAGGAAATCCAATTTACAACACTACATCAAAAGATCGAGAATCAGACTCATAAAGATATGAAAAGCCCCAATGGTTTTTTTTTAAAGAAAAGAAATCCAGAATAACATCATTCCAAACCACTGACAACAAATACGAACGGAACTATATGCTTCTCATATATATATAAAATCAGTCAGAGCAATGATCAGTAGAGACAGAATCATGACACCATACACAATTTCTCATCGATTCCCAACAAGCGGAATACAACAAAATACCAGAGAAAAACAGAACCATGCAGATCATAAGCCAATCAGACTGACAACTTATTCATCTAACGTTAAGATCAGGAAACATTTTCATAATATAAGAATTCATCAGAGATTAGATAGTCCCAATAACATTTCCGAGGTCAAATAATCTCATATAATATCTCAATAGAGACAGTCACAAACTATTCACTGTAATTACCATACTTGGACATTTCATATTCCGTACATTATTCCTTTAACTATTTTTGCCATCCCAAATTCCATAATATTCCTTTCACTAGGATAACCAGTTCACGAGGGAATTTCAATCAAATACATCTCTCGACATCATACTAGGATAGATCGTTTTACCAAAATTAACCTTTTTCACTAACTGGGATGTTGCTAAAATTAAACAATCTTTCGGTCAATCCAATATCTTTCTAGCTCATGTCTGTACTTATCAATCCATTCTCAATCACTAACCATGATTATAACCATTCTATCATTAAACTCTTTGGTTTCTCACCCGGAAACTCATTCAACACAAATCTCAAGAATTTCCATTATCAAACACCACTTTGGTAAGGGGGAAGGGATCATAGGGCCTCTGACTCGACTCTCATTTACATATACATGTAACACAATTTTCATCATCATAATCATGTCATTCATTTCAGGTAAACTAAATATCATATTGATTTTATGCCTACTTTCCAGTTATCTCATTCTAACAAGTATACTTATACATGCATTCCATGTTTTCTGGATAACTTTATTATCTATTCATTTAATCATACAAGTCATGCACATGATATCATACATGGGTTAACAAACACAGATAAATTTATCACAATCTATACTTTTACCTCGTACACCATCATTTAGACATATTGTTACAACCATATAAATCAGTCCAAGCAATTTAACACATTTACTTAAGCTATACGAGCTTATCAACCATAATCTTTCATATAAGCGTACGTGAATATTCATTCCATCTACATCTTTAGTAAGTTATCTAAACACATGCATTTACACAAGCAAATCGACCATTTACATCATAGAATTATATATTAATCATAGATAAGCTCAGTCCACCATATACATATTCCATGAATCCTCATTCATACCTTTCCAAGGTTCAGTTCGTCATTACTATACTTTACTCGAATATTTTAGCATCACATTCAACATGGTCGATGTAGCTCAGTTGGAGAGTACCTTTGTCTAAACAAAATGGCTCTCATACACGTTGGGAGACATCACAGTATCACAGATCGGTGGCATGTATAGTTGAACTCTCTTACATATGCTAGGTTAGTCCGAGAACCGACTAAACCATAGCTTTGATACCAATAAATGTAACACCCCTTACCAGTATCCAAAGCCAGGACAGGGTTCGAGGCATTACCGGACTTAAACATTCACTAACATACAAAATCGAGTCACAAAATTTCGCCCAAAATTAAAACTTTTCAAACACATGCATATCATCCCTTATACAGGCCTTCGAGGCGTAAAACATACATCGGGGCGGTTCAGGACAAAACCAAAAACATTCGATAAACTTTGGGTAACTTAATAAATTTTCTTACTTTGGAGAGTCACATGCCCATGTGGGTGGGGCCGTGTGGTCACACACGCCCGTGTGGCTTGGTACACACCCGTGTCCTCAGCCCATGTAACTCTCTATTTATGGCATCAGCAAAATAATTTATACCATATGGCCAGGCCACATGCCCGTATACTAAGTCGTGTCCTCCACACAGTTGAGACACATGGCCATGTGTCTGCCCGTGTAGCTAATACTTAGGCTATTTTCCAAGCCTTATGTTGACCTTATTTTTCCCCCATACTTTTACCCATCATAGGCACAAATTATAAGATCAATTTAATGTTTAATCAACCTTTGGTGAAATTCAATTAAATAATTTGCATGTTATCATACATGTGTTTATTACCCAACACTTAATCTCTACATATTCAACAATTGTCCATGTTCAATCATTATCATCTTACTACCATGCCACACATTCACTCCATGGCCATGACCATCTCGAATGGTCCTGGGGCATTCATCATGTACATGTGCCATATACTACCCATACATAGTGAACAAGCATAATCACATAACCACATCACAAAACATTAACACATACCATGGACAAATAGGCTTACAAGCCAAAATCATTATAAGCCACATCCCATGGCGATATACAATGAAGTAATATAAACCAACATCTTGGCCAAAACATAAAAACACATATCAATTGCCACTCACTTGAAGAAATTAAGTCTCAACAATACTCTAAAGATGATAGGTTGGTAGTGTGAGGTTGCCTCCGATGATCTCCAACCCCGAGTCGACCTGAGGACACCAGAAGAAATGGAAGGGGGAGTAAGCTTTACGCTTAATAAGTCCATATGAAAATAATAAGCATTATAACAACATGTTTCCTTAGGTAAAACAACTATAATTACAATTTTATTCATATTCTGGTCAAGCTGTCTACTCAAGTCATAATCGATAAATTATTTATATCTTAAGCTACAGGACTCTAAATTAAGATTTGTTAATTTTTCCTGAAACTATACTCATATATCTTCTTACCACAAAATTTCCAAAAATTTTTGTCTATCCAATAAGTACAATATATTCTTTAAACTCTCCCCTATTTTGCTGCCCGGTAGCTTCAACCTCTATCTACTAAAAAATAAAATATCTTGTACTACGAGACTTGGATAATGTTCCCGTATCTTTCTCTTGAAAATAGACTCATTAAGGATTTCTTTTATATGAATTTTAACTCATAATTATTTTTGTACAATTTCTAATGATTTTCTAAAGTTAAGATAGGGGAGCCTGGAATCACTCGAACTCTATCTCACAAGAATTCAAATATCTCATAATACATAATTTTTTTTACTTGCATAATTTCCTTTATGTGAAACTAGACTCATTAAGCTTTAATTTCATTTATTATTCAGCCTCTAATTCGACTTTCACCATTTATGGTGATTTTTCAAAGTCAGGCTACTGCTACTGTTCAACACTGTTTGGGTGCAAAATCACAATAGCTATCATAATTTCATTGTCACATTGACCATGGACTCATTATTTCATAAATCCCATATTCAATTACACAATGTAAGTTAACATGATATTGCAACACAATTCATAATCATAAGCATAAGGATGATTTGTCTTTCAAATCTTTTCACTTGTTCATCATGTATACACATACATATGCATGAATTCGCTTACTCATCATTTATCACCTTTCAATAAGGCAACACTTATGAGTATGATGTACGTACCTGTACATATCCATAGCATATCGATTAACTTTACCTTTATCACCATGCCCATCTCGGGACTTCCATTGTATTATTCATTATAATACCCGTTGAATTTCTCAAAAATCTCGATGGACAATCCATTTACCATCAAGTCATATAAGTGATCATCTCAAGTACGCACTCCCACGAACCTTACATTTTACGGCGGGATTACCAGTCCAGGCTAAATCCCCCGTAATGTAAACTCATGGAAGATGTTGGGATTATCAGTCCAGGCTAAATCCCTTGTAGTGACAAACACTCTTAATGAGCTCGGATCTGAATTACCAGTCCAGGCTAAATTCAGACCCTAATCGGATTACCCGTCCTGGCTAAATCCATAATGCACACATATTCTTCGGGAGGCTCGATCACTCAAGGAACACTCGTCCAGGCTAGATCCTTTTCTATATTTGAGATCAACGGATTACAAATCCGGGCTAAATCATTTTCTGCAACACATGTAGGATCTCAAGTCATGAAAGCCATGGTTTATCCATTGGATTTCCCTTTTTATTCAACAGGGATTTTTCTCTTTTCATCAAGTATATCATTATGTATATCTGATCATGCAATGTATATCCAATTCAACACATTTCCATGTTTATTTAAACATTAGTCCATGAAATAAACATGGTATCGCATAAAATTATATTTAGGCATTTGTTACAATATATAATCTTTATATTAACTAAATAAATATCCATCACACAATGCTAATACATCAATTTAAGTTCAAGTATGAACGATAATATCATTGCATTATCATTGACATATGAACTTACCTCGGTTTCGAGTACGACTATTTATTTCGAGTTTGTGCTTAACCTTGTTCAACCTCATTCTAAGCCTGAATCTTGTTTACCTTGATCTATAATATCACATTTAGCCTACTAATTAGTCACATTATTCATATGGGTCCAAAAATCATATTTTTACAAATTTTCATTTTGACCCCTAAACTTTTGCATATTTGCACTTTTTCCCCAATGCTCGTAAAATTATTTTTATTCAATTTCCTTACATTTCCAGCCTAGCCAAATCATTTTCATAACTATGGTAGCCCCTAATTTCCACTAATGCACCCTTTTATGACCAATATTACAATTTTTATAAAACGGTCATTTCAGACGTTTTCATCAAAAACCACTTAGTAAATGTCGTTTATTACACCGAGCCTTCATATTCTAGCATTAAACATCAAAATACATACATATCATTCATGTGTAAATTTTTAAACACAAACCCTGGCTCAAATAAATGGTAGAAATAGCTAGAACATGTTACCGGGACTTCAAAAATGTATACAACGTTAAAAACGGAGCTCGGAATCACTTACTATTGAGCTTGGAAGCTTGGCCAAACCCTAAACATGGCTGCTCTTAGTACATTCAGCTGAAGTAAGAAGAAAGGGACACATTTGGGTTTTAAAATTGTCTTTTAATTCATTTTACCCCTAAATGACCAAAATGCCCTTTTTACTATTCTTTCAAATTTTATCCATCTAATTACCATTTAAGGACCTCCCATTTAAAATTTCATAACAATTAGACACCTCTAACATGTAGAACTCAACTTTTGCACTTTTTACAATTTAGTCATTTTAACCAAATTGAGTGCCCAAACGTCGAAATTTTCCAACGAAATTTTCTCAAAATTATTTCGTGAAATTGTAGACCATAAAAATATAATAAAAATAAATTTTCTTACGTCAGATTTGTGGTCCCGAAACCACTGTTTCGACTAGGCCCTAATTCGGGATGTTACATATTGGTTGAATGTTAAATTGTGTGAATTAACATGCTTTAGGTGATAGTTCATATTGTTGTAAAATTGTGTATACTTGTGGTACCAATGAGGATACATTGGTTAGGCACTTAGGGCTAGTTTGGCAATGCTTTTAAAAAGTACTTTTGAAAAGTGTTGTGGAAAAGTGCTTTTAAGAAGTGCTTTTGAACAGTTTGGTTTAAAATTTGAGTGTTTGGTATTGCTGTTAAAAAGTGCTTTTGAGAAATAAAATGTCCATTTTAGAAATGATATTATAATGTAACAAATATGCATTTAAATAATGTTAAATTAGTTAATATTATGATATTTTAGTAATAATATAAAAAATAATTTATTATAACTTATTGTTAATATTTTAATATATAATATTAATTTTAAATAATTCTAAGTAATTAATATTAATTATTTATTAAGTTTAATTAGAATATATAAAGTATATTTAAATATAATCATTAATTATTTGTAATTAGATATTGACACAATTGTATTATTTTAAAAATGATTTTTATTTTTAACTAATAATTTTAACACATTTGCATTATTTTATTTTAAAATGTAATTTGAATATATAACTCATATTAGATATTAACATAACATAGAAAACATAAACCTAACAAATTAAAATATTACATATATTTAGATTAAAGTTCCAAAAGGGATAATATTTATATACCAAATAGAAATACTAAAAATTTTACAATAGCATTACAATTTAAAGTGAATTCATTAAACTAGAAGCTATAGCATCTCTTGTTAATTCCATTTCAAAACCACTTGAATTGTTTGATTCACCATCATCATCACCATCATCGTCGTCGTCGTCATTATCACTTTCTCGACCATGCGCATTTTCTGAATCAATAATATTCTCATATGCCCTGTTAATATCTTCGTATTCCATAAAATCTGCATCATTTCGACTGACATGTTTTTGGATAAAATTGTGTATCGTCATTGTGGCAACAACGATCATCGTTTGCTTTTCAAAACTTTAACTTGGCATATCCCTTAAAATGGCCCATTTTTTTTAAAACACCAAAAGTTCGTTCAATCACACTACGTAATGATGAATGTGAATGATTGAATATCTCTTCTTTACCAGATACTGGTCTACCTCTACGAAAGTCAGGTAAATGATATCGCTGACCTCTATATGGTCCAAGATAACATTTCATTTGAGGATATCCAGAATCAAAAAGATAATATTTTCCTACATGTCATAATATAACAAACAATTAATTCAAGATTTTTTTATAAAAATTATCAATTAAAGAACTTATACTTTATTATTTAAAAAAGAAATAAATAAATGAAATGTCTAACCTTTTGGTGGGTGCAGAAATTTGTATTTTGAATCTCGAATTACATCAAGAAACATTCTAGTGCCATGTGTTGATCCTTCCCATCCAGCCACGACAAAGGTGAAACACATATTAAAATCACACACTGCCATAACATTTTGAGTCAGGATACATTTTCTTCCAATATAGGGAATTTGTTCATTTGGTGGAAGAATAGCAGCAATATGAGTACCATCAATTGCACCTATGCAATCCTGAACAAATAATCATATTAGTCTAGTGCATATTTTTAGTCGAAAAAAAATTAAAATATAATAATATAAAATTAAATTTTAACCTTAAAATGCGGCATATATCTAGAATCATTACGTATTTGTTCGGGTATTGAACTAAAAAAAGGATCTTCAAGTGCATTAGATCAACGGCCATCCTTGAAACATTCTCAAGCACAATTGCAAAGTATCGACTTATTGTTGATCCAGACCTTTGAAATCTTTCTCGACATTGGGAAAATTTTGAACCGGTGCCCAAGATGTATAAAAAAATTCCCAACATATCACTAGAAGATATGTTTCTTGAAGTTTGCAAGTTGTATCTTGTCTCCAAAACTCTCAACAAACTTATGAAAACAATTTTAGACATCCTAAAATTAATCATGCAACGTGATTCGTGACCGTCAAGGATCTCTCGAATCTATGTCTCACCTGACTGTTTTGAATCCATGCATGGTTGCTTCAATATATACTTCTCGTAATATAATTGTACGGAAGAAGATGCAACAACAAATAATCTGTTAAAACATTCTATGCGTTGTAAAATCTCTTTCTTTTCCCTTTCATTATCACTTTCAGCACCGCTGGAATTCTCAACTATACTCATCACCTGTGAATCAATTTTATATCCAAAATCATATATAAACAACTATTGATAAAACTAATTTAGTATAAATAAGTAGAACATAAATTTAATATCCAAAATCAAACATAAACAACTATTGATAAAACTAGATTACACATAAATAAGTAAAATATAAATTCAATATCCAAAACCAAACATAAACAACCATTGATAAAACTAGATTACACATAAATAAGTAGAACATAAATTAATATCCAAAAACCAAACATAAATAACTATTGATAAAACTAGTTTAGCATTGTTGTTTAGTCACATAGTAGACATCTCTGAACACTAGAAGATCGGAAAATTTTCAACTATCCTCCATTTCCGTCTTAAGCCACAAAGCTCTAATCTTGGGATTAATTGATAAAAACATAATTCGCTTGTCCTTATTGAGCAATAATTTAAGTGAGAAAAAGTATAGCAGACTAGCTTCTGGAACTTTTTCCGCCATGCTATCAAGCACTTTGACTGCTTGTGGCATACCATATGGATCCATAATAGGAGTCAAACTAGATGTGGCTTGACTCATATTGTCAGCTGCATTGCATAATTTTTTTATTTGACTGGACAATCTTGCAACCTCTCCAATTTGCTTTGAGGATTTCTTTCTTCCAATTTTAAAATGTGAACTTCATATCTCAATTGTTTTTCTTTTTTGACCATTTCCATCAATGTGAGCATCATTTGAAATGTGAACATCATTTGAAATCTGAACATCATTTAAAATGTGAACATCATTTCTCACATTTTCTTCCTCATTCTCTTCAGGTATTTCATTGTTAACATCCTCAAAAAAATCACTACGGAGTACACCAGAAGAAGGTGCCCATGCTTTATCACTTGTTGCAACTATCCCCATGAACATTTGGTCCAACTTCCCTTCGAATTCAAGATAAATGCCCGATGTTCTAAATTTTTTAGCTTCAGGCACAACCTACATATAAAATGATATTTTAATAATAGTAATTATTAATAATCTCATAAATAAGAAAAAAACAAAAATATCCAGAATTATTAATGTACCTTTAGCTTACTCTCCCACCAATCATCCAATGCATCAACAGTTCTTTTTATAAGATTCCACCCTAGACCGGTAACTTCACCTTTAAGTTTCTTCCAAGCCTTCCATTCTTTTTTTAGGGCATCCCATCTATTTTAAAGTTGTCTTTGTGAATAAGCCTTGCCCGTTTCTTTCTTAAAGTTGGTCATTATTTTCAACCATCTATCTTTTGTGAAATGAGTACCAGGCCTATTGCCTTTCAATATCTCTTTAATACAAATATCACAAAATATTTCTGTCAATCTCTTATCCCACATTTCTTTGACTTTTTCACCACTAACTTCAACTGCCGAAGTACTCATCTATTATGTATACGAATATATTCGTTTCAGCCAGTAAAGCAATCAAGAAAATCAAATGTCACATAAGTATATTTTTTTACGTGTATCAAAACTAATATAGGATCCTAAGATTTTTTTTCTCAATCAAAATCAATTTTCCAATACCGGAATAATAACCAATAAAGAGAATACAACTAATAATAGCATCAAACACAATAAAAAAAGTCAGTATGAACAATATTTTATCAATTGTTATTTTTAAAAAATAATATAAGGTAAAGAATTGTGAGAGATGATATGCATAATCTTTAGTACCTCAGCTTTTAGGGTATAAAATTATGTAGAAAATGATGACTGTTTAATAAATCAAAATGATGACCAAGTATACAACATCTTCCTAGGAATTCCACTTTCATTCATTCTTTTGGTTTTGAACAGATAGAATTTGGGACAGAGAATCGTTTTCTGCTGCATCTTGAAATTCAACCGCTGCAAGCTTGTCTTTGAATATATGGTTTCCAACTTTAAAAAATGAATATAGGATACTTTTTATGCTTTAAGCTGGTAATGGAAGGTTCATTTCATGAAGAACCCCAAATAGGGAAATCATTTAATTTCTATGAATTTTTAGTCAAAAGGAAAAGTTTTTCTTGGTGTATTTGATTTCTCCACTAGTTTTAATGCCAGTTATTTTATTTTGAATCCCATAAATACGGAAGGAGACAAACAAATAAAGGAAGACAAAAAGCAGGGGACTATCTTGTTTTTTTTTTCATGTTCATACTATTTTATTTCCTTTTCGAGCAAACAGCAAGCACAGGGAAGTCTATTTATTTTCCATTTATTCCCATTTATTTCCAATTTATTTTAAATTTCACGAAATTGCTACATTATTATCAAGTCACTATTATTAAACATTTGGCCAAGTATACAACACCAATTTACTCAGTAAAGCTTGAAAAAAGAAAAAGTAAAGAACAAGTATGCAAAAAGTGGACAGTCTTGCAATAATACTTAAAAGGAAGTCTACAAACATGAAAGAATGAAACGAAAAGAACCATAATAAGCTCACAAACCTGGGATTTTTACTTTGTCAAGTCCAAAAACCAAAGGCACAAGCAAAAGAGAATAGCTGAAAATAATTTGAAAGAACTTTTTTTTATTTCATAATTATTTCATAAAATCAAACAATCAGAAAATAAATAAAGAGAAGAAGAAGTATTTCACAAAAAAAAAAGAGAAGAAAAAGAAAAGAGAGACTCACTTGTCCGAAGAGGAACATATAGAACTAGAGGAAAAGTAAGCAAAAGAGAAATGGGCAAACAAAGGGATCTGCCGTGTATTTGGAAAGAAGAAAAAGGAAGGTTAAAAAAGTAATATAATGCCAAAAGTACTTTTGGCTGAGAAAAAGTGGCAAAATTACTGCTTTTTCATATGTGAAAAAGTGATTATTTTAAGCTGAAAAAGTGGCAAAAATATGGGTTGTTCTTTAATGCTTTTAACAAAAAAGGACTTTTTTGGCAAAAGCCCATCAAATAAGCATGGTAGAACGGGGCCTTAGGATGGTTGATTTATCATGTTTTGAGCTTGTTTAATGTCATTTTGAATAGGTCTTTTGGCTGGTAGATGGATTACTTAGGGTCCAAGTAAGCTTGAAATGGTAAACTTGACATTTAAGGTTCAAAAAGGTACACACAGCCTGGGACACACCTATGTCACTTGGCCGTGTGCCTCACATGGTTTGAGGCACGGCCGTGTGTTTTAACTCAGTGTGTTACAAAGCCTCGCACATGGCCTGCAACACGACCGTGCGTCACAAGTTAGAGAGTTACACGGTCTGGCACACGGCCTACGACATGGTCTTGTAGCCCAACTCAATGAGTTACAAGGGTAGGGACATAGCTGAGACACGATTGTGCGTTCCTATTTCAAATGTTACACGGCCTGGCCACAATGTCGTGTGTCCCGTATTTTGAATTTTTTCATATTTTTCTTAAAACTTCTATATTTGTTTCAAATTGGTCCCAATTTGCCTCAAAGCTATTTTTAGGGCTTGAAAGGCTCGATTTAGTGATGGTATGCTTATGTTTGGTATGTTTTGAATGTGATTTATTTAATTAATGATTTATTGATAAATGTTTCCTGATTGTACGGTAATGCTCCGTAACCCTAATCTAGCGACGGAGACAAGTTAAGGGTGTTACAATTGGTCTTCGGTGTTTGAGCAGCGGAAGAGTTACACTCCTACTGGGACTCTACCAGAGAACTTGATTTTAGATTAACTATTTCAAAACTAATATTATTTTTATAGTTTAATATTAAATTAAATTGAATACTTATCTTAATAGTATTTTATTAATTTAATATTAAAGTGATTATCTTAATAATAAATTTTAATTTAATTTTTATATTGTACATATACATTCTATTATTTTAATAAGATTTAATATTTGATAAATATTAGATTAAATTTAATATTAAAGTAAGGTTTAATCATAGTTGAACTCTCTAAACTCTCCCTATATAAAGAGAGCATTGGGTCATTATTTTACACACACTTAAGTTCAAGAGAAAGTTGTAGAAAGAAAATTCTCTGAAAAGATTATTTTAGAAAATTTTTAAAGATATTTTTCTAATTAACTTGACCCAAAAGTTTAGAGAAATTACGAAATTACCCTATCGGTAATATTTGTGAAATTTTTTTTTGATTCGAAACGAGCCCACACTCAGCAGACGTTAGCTTCAGGATAGCGGAGAAGATTACTCGGTCAAAGCGCTCATCCTAAATAAACCAAAAATGTACAATTTTGGTTAAATGTTTATTACTTTAGATATCATAGCCAAGATCTTGTTTGGGAAAAAAATTTAAAACTCTGATTTTCCCTAAATTTATTTTCCATTTCATTTTCCAAACCCTTTTTTTCTAACAATATGCGCACATGTTTATGATAACTCTTCTTGGGCTTTTTCAAGTTTGTAACTCTACGAAGTCTAAGGCTTAAAAGCCTCATACTTATAAACAAGTCCATGGCCATGACATATGAAAGTTATGAAAGTTCGTAGGACTAAATGTAATACCCCAAACTCGGCCTAAACGTTATGGCTGAATCTGGCGATGTCACATTGAAGTGTTTTTCATCAAAAAAGTTGTTATTAAAGAAAAACCCTCTTTCCTATTAGTCCTTTTTTTATTACCTTTCATTGATTCTAAGATGTGTCGTTCATTTTCAAAACATGAATCATCATTAAAAAGTTATTTACTTTAAGAATGTTATTAATTTTCAAAACGTCACTTATCGCGGAAGCTTTAAAAATAGTTTGCGTATTCGTGTGTAATTTGTTAAAAAGCTCTGATTTTTGAAAACTTGATTGTCCCTACTACAAACAATTATAAATGAAGGCAATAAAAATCCCAAATAATCCATGAAAATCCGAAGAGGCCATTATTACAGCAATACCCCCAAAACAAAATCAAAATTATAATTAATTACTAATATAGAATGAAATAAGTCGTGTGGCCACCGTTGAGTCCTCCGCTGCACCGATCTGCCTATGTCTGGGGATTACTTGTACAGTTAAAACAAAAGGGTGAGTTTACGAAAACTCAGTGTGTAATCTCATATAGAACAAACAGACAGACATAAGGCAATCATAGTCTGGGCTAAGCCTTTTTTAGAATCAGTGACAATATCAGCTTGGGCTTTAACCCATCTCAGTAAAAAGGTAGTCATGCATTTGGGCCTTGACCCATTACAGTATCAGTAATCAATACAGTATCAAATTATGTCGTATCCAAGTCCTACCCAGCCAGCCTCTACACTCTATCTCCGTCCAGCCCTACACTCAATGTGGGGATATAATCAACCCACCCATCTATTACCGAATGCGGCACTAAACAGTAGTTTGCAACTGAGCTGCCAGTAAGTTAGGCTCAAAGCCTTTCAGTAAACTTCCTCTAATCCATATAAACCTATCCCCATGCAATGTATCATACAATCATGTCATGTTAAATCATGGTATCATATATGTATTCAGTACAGTTTTAACAACATGCTCAAAATACAGTCGTACATATATATACATAAAGTTCATGGATATAACAGTCATTCAGTCAATTAGGGATCTGGGTAATCTTACCGACCCTACAATAAGTCCACAGTCGACTTGGGCAACCCGTGCAACCTTAGCAATCAAACAATGAAAATGGGCTCATAAGTCCATGTAAGCCCACACGCCCGTGTGGATTACATTGCCTGGCCCAATAATCTCACACGCCCATGTGGTTCACCAGTGTGGGGCCCACACGCCCGTAGGGCCCATTTGCCCCAATTTAGCCCGGCTCATGAATCGCACATAGCTTGCCTCGTCAATCACCCGTCCGTGTCTGATCACACGGCCTACCACACGGGTAGCCGCACGCCCGTGTGGCGTCGACTTTCACGTTTTTCGGCTTTTCGTCGATCTCTATTCCTAAAGTCATGTTTACACACCTGGTATTGGTTCAAAGGTAGCGCAACCACGAGTACTCTAGCACCTTGAATGAATGATAGTGATTCCTAACTTCTTCAATACCGAACGAACCTCCACAATCAATTATCGGTTACCTAAAACGCACAAAGGCACCGATATAACAAGTCGCAACGGTTGAGAATTTGATAACGAGTCAAATACCAAATTGGGCAGCAAGTAAAAGAAAAAGTACAGCAGAGAGGGAGAAGATCCACAAAAAATTGGCCAAGGGGAACAGAGAAGAAATCAATGATGATTTCCCCTTTTGGGAGAGAAACCAAAAATTTGGAGTAGGGAAGAACAAGAATTCAGGAACAATCATAAAAAAAGAGACCAAAAATAATGGGGAAGATTCGACAGAAGTTTACAAGGAGAAGAAAAAGAAAGAAACTGTGGTGAATAAAATAACAAAAAGGAAAAAAGATGAATAGGTAGTGATAGAAAGTAGAAAATCGGCAGTGAATTGAGGAGTTTGGAGCAGCAAACAAATTCGATAATGAAACTATAGGCAGAGAAGGAAAAACTATCAGGAAAGAAAACTTGGGAGAATGAGGAAAAGTGACCGAATTGCCACTACGAATGAGGAAAAGTGGCCGAATTGCCACTACTAATTTCATTTCTATCACAACTCCTCCTTTCATATTTTTCCCCCCATATCACTCCAACACAATCCCCTCAACCACCGAATTCAAATCCCATCCAAACTCTGCAGGATTTCGGTCAAACACAACTCCTCCACAACGAAGCAGTAAAAATAAATCCCCTTTGAACGCACAGAGATTCGAACCCGAAACCTCCAGCCACTTAACACTCTACTTAACTATTAGACCAATAGGCCCATTTTGTCATATTTTGCCAGCATTTACTTATAAGTCTACTGATTGGAGATAGGGGTTTATTCAATTGAAAACAAAATTTTTTCCCAAGCTAAGGCTTGAATTTAAGACCTCTCAGACGCTTTCCAAGACACTTAACCACTGAAGCAGACATGTATTTGTGTCACAAACATATGAAAATAAATTATAAAGGATTTTTGGAGCCTTACAACTTTATCCCTTAAAGAAAATTTTGGCCTTGAAATTTTACCTGATCAAAACAGATGAGGATATTGCTTTCGCATCGCATCTTCAGGCTCCCACATGGCTTCCTCAGAACTATGATTATTCCAAAGAACCTTAACCAGTGGGATGGACTTTCTTCTTAGAACCTTTATTTCGTGATCCAATATCTGGACTAGCTCCTCCTCAAAGGTTAGATCTGGCCTAACCTCAATCTCCTCAACAGGAACAATATGCGTGGGATCATAATAGTAGCGCCTTAACATAGGGAAATGGAACACGTCGTGAATCCGGTCTAACTCTGGAGGTAACTCCAATTGGTAGGAAATCGGTCTCACACATTTCAGTATACGGTAAGGCCCAATAAACCTAGTACTCAACTTGCCCTTACGTTCGAACCTCAGTACCTTTTTCCATGGCAAGAGTTTAAGAAAAACGAAGTCTCCCATAGAAAACTCGATCTCACGATGCTTCAGGTCTGCATAAGACTTCTATCTATTAGGTGCCGCTTTTAATCTATCTCGAATCAACCTAACCTTATCCTTGGTATCAGAAACTAGTTCAGGACCCAGAATTCGTCGCTCGCCCAACTCAGTCCAGCATAAGGGAGTTCAACACCTATAACCATAAAGTGCCTCGTAAGGTGCCATCTGTATACTAGACTAGTAACTATTATTGTAAGTGAACTCTGCCAATAGCAAAAACTCCTTCCAACTACGTTAGAAGTCAATCACACAGCTCTTCAACATATCCTCCAATATCTGAATCACCCTATTGAATTGGCCATCTGTTTAAGGATAGAAAGCAGTACTAAAGTCTAACCTTGAACCCACAGCCTCATGTAGCTTTTTCCAAAATCGAGACGTGAAGCGAGGATCCCTATCAGATATATTGAAACCGGTACCCCATGCAGTCTCACTATCTCAGACATATACAGCTTAGCCAGTTTCTGCAGAGAGTAGTCAGTGCGAACAGGTATGAAATGGGTGAACTTGGTCAATCGATCTACGATGACCCACACGAAATCCTTCTTAGTGGGTATGAGGGGTAACCTACTAACGAAGTCCATAGTTACACGCCTCCACTTCCAAAGCGAAATCTTGACTGGCTGCAACAATCCCGAAAGTAACTAATGCTCAGCCTTAACTTGCTGGCAAGTCAAACACCTAGCCACAAATTCTATAACCTCTCACTTAAGTCCTAACCACTAATATAACTCACGAAGATCTCGGTACATCTTATATCTACCAAGATGCATAGCATAAGGGCTACTATGCGCTTCTCTCAGTATCGACTGCCTCAAATCAATATCTTTCGGTACACAAATTCGCCCACAGAAACAGAGTACCCCTTCGCTATTTAATCTAAAATCCACAGTATCCCCACTCTTAATCTGTCGGAAACGAATACCCAAAGACTCGTCCTCCAACTGTTTACCCTTAATCTGCTCAATCCACGTAGGCTTAACTTGAAACTCTGCTAGTAGACTACCATCATCAAATAAACTGAGGCGAGCAAACATCGCCCTCAAATCAGTCATAGCCCTATGGCTCATTGCATCGGCCACCATATTGGCCTTACCAGGATGGTATTCAATAGTACAGTCGTAGTCCTTAAGCAGCTCAATCCACCTACACTGCCTAAAATTTAGCTCCTTCTGAGTGAGGAGGTACTTGAGGCTCTTGTGATCAGTGTAAATGATACACTTCTCCCCATACAAGTAATGCCTCCATATTTTTAGTGTGAATGCCACTGCAGCTAACTCTAAGTCATACGTCGAATAATTCGCCTAATAAGTCTTAAGTTGACGAGATACGTATGCTACCACCTTACCCTCCTGCATCAACACACATCCCAAACTGACATGTATTGCATCGCTGTAGACAGTAAACTCTTTCTCAGGCTCTAGTTGTATCAAGACAGGGGCCTCAATTAGTACGATCTTGAGCTTTTCAAAGCTCTCTTGCTGCACATCAGTCCAGTTAGAAGGCATACCCTTGCGTAGCAGCTTAGTCAAGGGTGCTGCAATCAGCGAAAACCCTTCTACAAAACATCGGTAGTACCCTACCAATCCCAGAAAACCGCGGATCTCAAATACAGTCTTAGGCAGCTTCCAATCCAAGACAGCCTCAATCTTTCGAGGATCAACTCTAATCTCCTCAGTAGAAACCACATGTCCTAGAAACGTTACTTCACGTAACCAAAACTCACATTTACTGAACTTGGCGTACAATTGTTTCTCTCGCAGAATCTGTAGAACCACTCTGAGGTGTTCATCGTATTCATCCTTAGTTTTCAAATATGCCAGTATATCATCAATAAATACCACTACGAACCGATCCAGATAGGGCTTGAACACTCGGTTCATCAGATCCATAAAAGCTGCTGGTGCATTCGTTAGTCCAAATGGCATCACTAGGAACTCTAATGACCGTATCGAGTCCTAAATGTTGTTTTGTATACATCAGTCTCCTTAACCCTCAACTGATGATATCCTGATCGGAGATCAATCTTAAAGAAGACTGAAGCTCCTCGGAATTGGTCGAATAGATCATCTATTCTCGATAGAGGGTAATTATTCTTGATGGTCAGTTTATTCAGTTGTCGGTAGTCAATGCATATTTGCATAGATCCATCCTTTTTTTTCACAAATAGAACTGGCACTCCCTATGAAGACACACTAGGGCAAATGAACCCACGATCCAGTAACTCTTGAATCTGAGTTTTAAGCTCCACGAGCTTCTTTAGTACCATTCTATAAGGAGCGATGGACACCAGAACTGTACCAAAAAGAAACTCAATCTCAAACTCTACTTCACGATTCAGAGGTAACCCAGGTAGCTCTTTATGAAAAACATCTGGAAAGTCCTTAATCATCTTGATATCCCTAACCGAAAAATCCCTATAATTTGAAACACTGATGTAGGCCAAATATGCCTCACATCCCTGACGAACCAACTTTTCCACCCTCAGTGCATAAATCATATTCGACAAGTAATTCCTCGCTATCCTCCTCAGTTCTCAGTACAACCCTTTTTTGTGGCACAATCTAAGCTCACTCGGTGTTTAACCAACTAGTCCATTCTCAGTATCAGATCAAACTCTCCAAAAGGCAGTTTCATCATATCAGCCAGAAAAATAGCCCATTAGACCTCTAGAGGAACATCTCTAAACATTTTGTTAACCCTTACTGGTTGTCCCAGCGGACTCAGTACAATGACCTCACTCGTAGTGCTCTCAACCAGTATACCTAAGTTTTCAGATACGGTACAAGCTATATAGGAGTAAGTGGATCCTATATCTACCAGTGCAATGTAAGGTACATTATAAATAAATAACATACTCGTGATGACGACCGGAGTATCTCTATCCTCTCGATGACGTGCAGTATAAACTAGAGTCGGCTATCTCGCCTTAGTATGACCAACACCTCTGCCCAGTGCTCTTTGACCACGGCTCAAACCATTACCACTTCTGGCCTGACCACAGCTTCTCGGTGGATGCTGAACTACCCTCAATGGTGGTGTAGTAGCCATGCCAGAAGCTTGCATCTGATCTGACCTCCGCAGACAATCCCTAATACGGTGCTCCAAAGAACCACACCTCAAGCATGCTCTAGTCCTTTTCCAACACTTGCCCAGATGGTGTCTACCACAATCAAGATATCTGGCGGCTGTCGAAGAGCGAAAGCAATGACCACTCGATTCTGTTTGGCCCATCAGCTCTGGGTTTTTTCTTACGCCTCAGAATGGATTTCGAGGGCTCCTAATCCCTCTTATTCCTACCTCTTTCTCTGTTCTGGCGCTCAGTGCGCTTCACTTCCTTAGAGATCTTCTCCTTATCAACCACTGTAGCAAAATATCGCTCCCTCTGCGGAGCTATCAGAATCCTTAAATTATCCCTGAGGCCATCTTCGAAGTGAACACATCACTCGTACTCAGTCACCACCATACCTCGCGCATAGCAACTCAGTCTCAAAAATTCAATCTCATTCTCGGCCACTGATCTATCTCCTTGAGTCAGATTTAAAAACTCTCATCGACGGGCATCCAAGTAACTGGCACCCATATACTTTCCCTGAAAAGCAATCTTAAAATATTCCCAGGACAGTCGTTTGGGTTGAGTGCCCTCTTTAACAGTGAGCCACCGCTGATATGCCTCATCACGTAGCAGCGACACAGTACCCTTTAATTTCTACTCGGGGGTGCAGTCTAGATCGTCCATAATCCTCTCTGTGGCCTCAATCCAGTATTCTGCCACATTAAGGGCAACTCCAGCAATATCCTTGAAAAACTCAGCTCCGTTAGATCGGAGTCGTTCTGTAACTGAACCAAGGCCTCCAGCTCTAGTATTGGGCCCAGCGACCCTCTCCAGAATCCATAACATGGCTTGAGATAGTGTATCATCCCCAGCCGCATTATCATGAAACTCAGGTTCAGTCTCAATCACCGGCGAAACAGGCGTCTTATTAGTATCCAGATTAGGCAGGTTACCAGAAGATGAGGACCCAGTTCGGGCTCCTCTACGGCCTCTACCACGGCCTCTTGTACCCTATCCATGAGTACCTCTGGTGCTCATTGTCTATTCGGGTTTTATCTGTATTAACAGTTTTATGCATTAGTTTACAATTCTAGTGTTTATTAACAAATATTTTATAAAAATAGTATCAGAAGTGTAAAGTTTGTTTTCGTATTTCGTAGTGTCAATTGATGTCTATCGATTGTACTACAGTATCAATATACACTAACTTGTACTACAATATTAATATACACTAACTTGAGTGTTTTCAGTTCAGTCTATCTATAGTAGTCTCAATATATACTATCTATAGCAGTTTCAGTTTAAAACACATAACAGTTCTAGTGAACTTACTGGATCGACGTCGGAGACTCGGTGTACCACATATCTAATCGAAAAATATTTTTCAATCATCAAAAACTAGTTCCTTAAAACCAAGTTTTGAAACCCAAATCCACAATCGAGTTTTGCAACCTGTCTCTGATACCACTAAATGTAACACCCCAAACTCGACCTGGACGTTATGGCTGAATCTGGCGATGTCACATTGAAGTATTTTTCATCAAACAAGTTGTTATTAAAGAAAAACCCTCTTACCTATTAGTTCTCTTTTATTACCTTTCATTGATTCTAAAATGTGTCGTTCATTTTCTAAACATGAATCATCATTAAAAAGTTATTTACTTTAAGAAAATTATTAATTTTCAAAACGTTGCTTAGCACGGAAACTTTAAAAATAGTTTGCGTATTCGTGTGTAATTTGTTAAAAAGGTCTGATTTTTGAAAACTCGATTGTCCCTACTGTTAACAGTTATAAATCAAAACAATAAAAATCCCAAATAATCCATGAAAATCAAAAGAGGCCATTATTACAGCAATACCCCCAAAATAAAATCAAAATTATAATTAATTACTAATATAGAATGAAATGAGTCGTGTGGCCACCGTTGTCCTCCGCTGTACCGATCCGCCTATATCTGGGGATTACCTGTACAATTAAAACAAAAGGGTGAGTTTTCAAAAATAAGACATTTTTAACAAATTACACACGGGTATACAAACTATTTTTAAAGCTTCCGCAATAAGTGACGTTTTGAAAATTAATAACGTTCTTAAAGTAAATAACTTTTTAATGATGATTCATGTTTTGAAAATGAACGACACATCTTAGAATCAATGAAAGGTAATAAAAAGAGGACTAATAGGAAAAAAAGGGTTTTTCTATAATAATAACTTGTTTGATGAAAAACACTTCAATGTGACATCACTAGATTCAGCCATAACGTCCAGGCCGAGTTTGGGGTGTTACACTTGTCGTCTAAGTTTTAGGTCAAAGTATATGTGAGACTTCACCATATGAAGTCTACGACACAATCTACATGTATGAGTTTGCCATATCTATGAATCTTCTACTATGAATCTACATGTATGATTTCGCCATATCTATGAATCTTCTTCTATGAATCCGCAGTATGAGTTCGCTATATCTATGAATCTTCTTCTATGAATCTACAATATGAGTTTGCCATATCTATGAATCTTCTACTATGAATTTGCATGTATGAGTTCGCCATATCTATGAATATTCTTTTATGAACCTGCATGTATGAGTTCACTATATCTATGAATCTTCTACTATAAGTTCGCATGTATGAGTTCGCCATATCTATGAATCCAATTCTGCGAGTTCGCATGTATGAGTTCGCATATAAGAATCCACATTTAGAAATTTGCACATAAAAGTTTGCAGGAATGTCCATAAAGTTAATCCGAAATGACTCTTTCCACTCGGTGGGTTTTTTGCTAAGATTATATGCAACAAGTCTGTACGAAAAGAGTATATGCTTCATGATCTTTCACAGGAGGAATACTCATGCATTATGTATTGCGCCTCTATGTTGTTCAAGCCCAAGCATAAGCTGTGAAATATGAATGCACAAGTTTTTTCTAAGCGAAATCAATGACAGATTCTTAATTTTGAAATCAAAAGGGAAGCAACTTTATTGTATGACTCGCTAAGTTCCTTATGAACTTACCATGTTTCTCTCCTTTGTTTCAAATATTCCACATTGTTGTTCGGTGGAAAAAGGGAACTAAGCCAGAGTCTTCAAAGTCTAGCGGGAGCATGTCTTTCGTTTTGTAACATGTGTAGATATTAGGGCAACTTACAGTCTTAAACATTTGGTTTGTACATGGATAAGAACTTTTTAAACTTAGTTCAAATTGTAATTAGACACATGAGGCTAAATTGATAGATTTCTATAAGAAAAGATTAATATTATAAAAAATTTATTTTATAAATATTGTGATTTAACCTCAAAATACTATGATATTGCTGAATAGTTAATAAATTATTTTACATACTGTGATAGTTGAAATTTTGAAGGGTCAATCTCCGATTGGTTGTTACATCCAAGATAAAATTATATACTAATCCAATCTAACGTATTAATCCATGAATGATTGCATAAAGAGAGATGACTGAAACAACCCATGTTGCAAGTTTGTTTTTATTTTTAAAAATAAATTCCCAATTTGTTCATATTCCATCTTTTACTAAATCTAAATGGAATTGGCGCACCACTTCTTCCTTCCTCTTAGTCAAACATTTCATCAATGCTCACATGTGCTTAGCCAGCTTATCATGTATATATGTCCATTAACACACACCTACATGTTTGTTCCTCATGCCTTTTACAAATTTCGTGGGAGATAACATGCATCCTCCCTCTTTCTCGTTTTACTATTCATCGCCATATTCATACTTAATATAATATGATTTTTTTATCACAAAAAAAATTAACTTTTTAATTTATGCCAAATACCTTAAGGTGAGTTTGAATGTATAGTGAGGTGTAACGTATTTAGCTTATTTTTTATCTCACATTATAGTATTACTACAGTATCTAATTTCACCGTCATTACTATTTTTACATTAACTGTAAGGACGATAGAGTACAACGTATTGAGCTTATTTTTTATTTTATGTTATAATATTATTACAATATTTAATCTCGTCATCATCATTATTTTTATATTAACTATAAATAAATGTACGGCTAATCCAAATTTAATTTATTTGCTGTTTAAGAGTAATAACTTAAAAGAAATTTAAAGTAGAAAAGTAGAGATCGATGGGATGGAGTTTTATTAATATTTAAAAGCATTTTTGTTTTATTAACATGTAGAGTCAAGAGTTAGCCATTAGTTGATAATTAAGGGAAAATATTGTTATAATAATAATTATTTAAATAAGCATTATACTTTTCCTATATTTTTAATTTTGAATATTCAATTAATTAAATTCTATAAAAATATATTACATTATTTTATGCATTTTAAAAAAATATATCATTACAAATCGACTAATTATCATGGTCCAGAATTATCAACAACATTTTTAATTTTGTAATTTTAAATAAAAATATATTGTATAATTAAATTTAAAAGAAAAGAAAATATCTATTTTTAATGAAGAGAAACAAAAGGGGAAAAAAGAAAGAATATAACTTTTATTATGGTGCAGAATCTTTACTTTAAAATATGCTTTTAAATTTTGGGTTTTTGTTGAACTTTAAAATTTTAAAATATAATAAAAAGAAAGTGGGCCTAATTAATTGGTTTCCATCTTATCAGTCAATTTTGCAGGAGGGAGAGTGCACTTGTGTCAGTGTCTGTCTTCAATCTCCAAAACACACACCTTTTTAATCCAATCAAACCCCACTCTTATTTTCTTAATTATATATTTAAATGTTTCTCATTTCTTTTATTTTTTTAATTTTTATTTTCATAAACACAGTTAATTTAACCACAAAATAACTAAATAAAGTTCCATAAAAGAAAATTAAAAAAAATAAATTCATTAACCTTATAGATTATTGATAATTAAATCTGTATAAAATATACAAGAGAAGGGAAAAAGTTTACCACCACTATCGTTAATAACCTTTCTAATTGAGTACATTAAAAAAATAACGATTAAATTTTAGTTTGATTGTGAATATTGAATTACTGTAATAATAAAGGGAACGTCGGTTTAAATATATATTTTTCTCTTATTTAAAATTTAGGGTTAGTTTAGATGAACGGTAAAGTGCGATGTAATGTGTATAATTTATTCTTTATTTCACGCTATAATATTTAATTTTACCATGAATTACTATTTTTACACTACCCGCAGGTAAATGCACTGCGAGTTTGGATGGGCTGTGCGTTTAACTGCGGTTAGTGTAAAAATAACAGTGACGATGATATTAGATACTGTAGCGTGAGACAAAAAGTAAGCTAAAAGCACCGTACTGCACCTTACCGCCATCCAAACTCATCTTTAGAAAATCGATTGCAATTATAAGAGTGTAAATGAGATAATAGTACTAGCAAACTACTTGAGTTGGACTCGAATAAAATTCAAACTCGAATATGTAATTATTGAGCTAAGCTTGAGTTCAAGCAGCTCAAGCTATCGGTCAAACCGAATTTGAATTTAGTGATACTTGATTTGAACAACTCGTGAGTTTTATCGAGTTTTTCATATTTTTATATTATTAAATTACGTTATTGCCTTAATATTATTAACCTTAAGCATAAATATTTAGTCAAGTTAGTCGAGTTTGAGTACAAAAAATCGATAAATGAGCTTAATCAAACTTGAGTTCAAATAACTCGATTTTATCTTGAATCGAGTTTGAGTTTAAAAATAGATGTTCGATTGAGATGCAGTCGAATATTAAGTCGAGATCAAGCTTGACACTATTTAAACTCAACTTGGCTCGATTATGCTCCATATGCAAATAGTATTTTCTAATTTAATTAAAAATTTGAAAAGATTTAAGAATAATTTAAGAAATATGTAAAAATGTTAAATATAACAAATAAATTTTTAATCCTCGGCACTTTTTCTTTCAATTTTATTATTATTATCTCCTTCGTCTCTCTCTCTTTCTCTGAGACTGAGAGACAATGAGATTTCATTCTTGCCTTCATTCTATTTCTACCTAAATAAAAACCCTCCTAATCCCCCTTAATTTACGCCTCTTGCCCTCCTCCTCCTTCTCCTTCTTCTTGCTGCTGCTGCTGTGTCTAGGGTTTTCCTTGTAGGTTGGGTTTGTAAATATGGAGAGATCGGATGGCAAACTTCCTATCAACTTCTTTCAAACTTCCTCAGGTTTCTTCTTTTTTCTGTTTTCAATCCTTTCACTTGCTTGTTTTAATCTAAAGGAATTAAATTTTCTTGTACACTTTGCATCTTTATCCATTTTCTTAGCTACCGAAGGGGTCTTAACCGTTAAACCCGCTTTCTTTTTGTTGCCTTTGCTTGGTTACTTGTTTACCTTCTAACAAACAGTCTCTCTCTCTCTTATTTTTCTTTCCTGTTGCATTTAGATATTCCTTTTCTTCTGTTTATTTTAATTGGATGGTTTGTTAAGCTATTTGATTGATCGGCTTTCATGGTATTGTTGAATAGCTAATTAGTTAATAATTTTGCAGATAATGCGCATTTTGATGCTTCCCAGTACGAATTTTTTGGTCAAAATGCCATGGAAGAAGTGGAGTTGGGAGGTTTGGAAGATGGTGAAGTGGAAGGTCCTGTTTTTGCATCCATTGAAGATGACGAATACCATTTGTTTGATAGAGGAGATGTGAGATTTCATTCCTTTGATTACAAATTGTGCTGTGAATCCATGTTTTATTTGCACTGATCCTTCTGCATTGCTTTGTAGCTACTGCTACCTTTTCCTTCCATTATATTTCTGACCCTAAAATATGTCATAGAGTTTGTTGGTCCTTAAGCTGTTTGTCACTTGGAGCTGTAGCAATGTTGTTTCATAACTTAACATGTGCCAAATTAACACTTTAAGGGACACCTGAAAGCAGGAGGATGGGCTCATAAAACAAAGCTTTAACGGAACATTTGATTCCTTACAATGTTTGTATTGTCATGCTTCAAGTGAAGCATTTATTCTATTATCTTTCTGTTGAACTTTGTTCATGTTATGAAACAATAATGCCGTTGTCTTCTGCATTCATGCTAATTGATTTTACTTTTTGCCTTGTATATTTTTTAATTTTTAGTTATTGATTTTGCTGCCTGTCCCTTCTCCTATATGCAGTAATCAATCATGTGCTAAACTCAAATCATGGTTTCAACTTGTGGTGTTTCTTGATTTTGAAATATGACTATTTCAGCTCTAATAAACCTGTTATTTAATTTGTAGGTTGGGAGTTTAGGGTCACTATCTGACATGGATGATTTGGCTAGTACTTTTGCAAAGGTATGTTCTATTCATTTATTAATGTTGCACTGTGATGAATGTCAATAGTTAACCTTTCTCACTAACAGTTGTTTATAAGACTTAATATGCTTGTTTCCTGAGTTCCTTTGGGCCTTTATGGTTAATCGATTTATTTTTCTAAAGAATATGGATTATTTTTCATGTTCTACTGATGTTAACATATATGAAGATAGTTATGTTAACATTGACTTGTGCTGTACCATGTAGAGGACTTTGTGTAAAAGATGATGGTTTAACTTGTGGTCAAGGATGCTAATTA
Source organism: Gossypium arboreum (assembly GCF_025698485.1). Taxonomy (NCBI): domain Eukaryota; kingdom Viridiplantae; phylum Streptophyta; class Magnoliopsida; order Malvales; family Malvaceae; genus Gossypium; species Gossypium arboreum. Next base: position 14,496,561 of record NC_069076.1, on the reverse strand, counting down.
TGGGTAGTTTGTGATATCTAACTGTTTTGGCATAAGGAATGGATCTACAGCCTATCATGATATGGGCCCTCAGTAATTAGAAACTTATCAAGCATTAGGGAAAAAAAGCGGGAGATTCTTTGATGCATTTTCTTTCTGATGGTCTCATAACTAATGGAACTTTTTTGATGTATGAAATGAATGTGAGAGAGATTAAATTAGTAAAATATTGTCTTATTATGTCTGTAACTGTTTTACATTTCAAATTTCATTTGTATATGGCTATGAATTTTATTAGAAAAATGTCAAGGAAAGATGGACTGAAACTGTTTTGTCTCTCCATATGTGGCACACCACTTATTATCAGGCTTGTTTGTTGGTACCAAGCATGCTGTACCTTTATTATTATTATTATTATTATTGTACTTAAGCGTTCATCTAAGTTGATAAACACTGCATATATATTTTCAAGATGCTGTCCACTTAGGTTTCTTTTGGGAATAGTGAAGGTTGTGCTTTTGTGCATAGTCTAATTCAGTTAATTAAATCAATCACCTAAATTATTGTTGTTTAAAGTAAATTTGAGGAATGGCTTGATGGTATCTTAGAGATTAACATGCGTATGTTACAAATTAGGCAATGGAGTTCAAATATTGTCTCATATGACATTTTTTAATCATTACATTTCATCAGCTATATCCAAAAAGCCACATGCTTTGTAAGAAGCTTGTATGATTTGATAAAGGTTGTCTAATTAAAATAATCATTACCAAAACTGACATGTTCTTAGGCAGAGACATATAAAATTGAAATAACTTTGCTTTGGATAATTAGTTAGAGCATTGGGTCCTGTAAGCAGTTGTAATTTAAGGGTAATTGGCTAAACAAAAATATCTTTGGGAGTTCTTTTTAGATGATCCGATCCTTTTGAGTCTCACCTTGTCTATGCTAGATCTGTTCCCATGACCACTTTAGAGAAATTGAATCCTGACCCTTTCCAACAATTTTGGGTTTAGATGTGAGACCCACTTTTACCTTATATGATAGTGAAATGAGAAAGAGAGGAGTTCAGAATTACTCCTTTCATTATGATTGGATTTTAAAAGTTTTTTTTTCTCTGCAGTTGAATAGGGTTGTCACAGGACCAAGACATCCAGGAGTTATTGGTGATAGATCCTGTTCTTTTTCAAGGGAAAGTAAGTAGAATTATGCCATATTTTATGCCTTTATGTTGCAGTTACAATCTCTATTGATGAATGTACAAAGTAATATCAGTTGAAATTTGAAAAAAAAAAATTTGAAAATCTCGGTGTCAAGCATCCCTCATTTTAATCCCAAGAATATCAGTATAAATAGTATCAGTATAAGTATGTTTCATATTGTGAAAAATTCTTTTCAGGTTCATCTGCTACTGACTGGGCTGTAGATGGAGAGCATTTAAACTGGATGGATCAGCATATGTTTGAAACAGAAGATTCCCAAGAAAGCAAAAGATGGTCCTCACAGCCACAACTGACTTCTGCTCGTTTTTCAGAATCAAAGCCTTTGTATAGAACTTCGTCATATCCCCAGCAGCTGCCAGAGCCTCACTTCTCAAGTGAACCAATTGTTGAGCCCAAACCATCAATCTTCACATCTTTCCCTCCTCCTGGTAGCAGATGCCAACAATCTTCACCTGGCAACCTAAAAGTTCCGGTTCTTACTAGTGGATCTCCGTCACCCTTTTCTGCAGCAAGCCTCTCTTCATTGTCCAACTCCAGTCTTCATCTGGCTGGTCTATCTCATGGATTACATTTTGGTGGTAATTTGTCCCAGTTAACATCTCCTGGCCCATCTTTTAGTAGTAGGTCGCTAAATCATTGGGTTAACCAGTCTGGTCTACTACTTGGAGAACGTGCTGGTCTTTTGCATCTTATGTTGCAACAGCAAATACCTCATCAAAATGGCCTATTGTTCCCACAGTTAATGTCACCTCAACAGCAGAGAATGCACCATTCAGTTCAACCATCTTTGGCACATTTTGCTGCATTGCAATCTCAAGTTTATAAATCTCATCCTTCACATAAAATGATGCTTGGACTGGCTGATCTTAGGGAACATCGAACTAAATCATCACAAAGAAACAGGCAGAGCATGCGTTTGTCTCCGCAAAGTTCTGATGCTGGTAGCCAGAAAAGTGAGAGTGGGTTGGTACAATTCAGATCCAAGTATATGACTGGTGAAGAGATAGAGAGTATTCTCAAGATGCAGCATGCCGCCACGCATAGTAACGATCCTTATGTAGATGATTATTACCACCAAGCTTGTGTTGCCAAAAGATCTGGATCCAGGGCTAAACATCAATTTTACCCATCTCACCCGAAAGAATCACATTCTCGAACCCGTAACAGTGGAGAGCAGCATTTGCATCACCATGTTGATGCACTTGGGAAGGTCCCCCTCTCTTCCATTCGTAGACCCCGTCCTCTACTTGAAGTTGATCCTCCCTTGGGCTCAGGTGATGGTTCTGATCAGAAAACTGAGAGGCCTCTGGAGCAGGAACCTATGCTTGCAGCTAGAATCACCATTGAAGATGGTCTCTACCTTCTTCTTGAAATAGATGATATTGACCGGCTCATACAATTCAGTCAGCCCCAAGATGGTGGGGCTCAGCTCAAAAGGAGGCGGCAGATCCTGCTTGAAGGTATGGCAGCATCACTTCAGCTTGTTGATCCGCTTAGCAAAGGTGGGCATGCAGTTAGCTGTGCTCCCAAAGACGACATCGTGTTCCTAAGATTAGTCTCCCTTGCAAAAGGCCGGAAGCTCATCACTAGGCTCCTTCAGGTTCTCATCCCTGGTAGTGAGCTTATGCGAATAGTGTGCATGACCATTTTCCGTTACTTGAGATTCTTGTTTGGTGGTCTTTCTGCTGATCTGGAAGCAGCTGAGACAACTAATGACCTTGCAAAGACAGTTTCCGTGTGTGTTAATGGCATGGATCTTCGTGCACTTAGTGCGTGCCTTGTTGCAGTTGTTTGTTCTTCGGAGCAACCACCACTTAGGCCTCTTGGAAGCCCTGCTGGGGATGGTGCTTCTGTGATCATAAAATCAGTTCTTGAAAGGGCCAGTCAACTTCTAAGTCATCCCTCTGGAAATTGCAGCATGCCTAATTATACTCTCTGGAGGGCTTCATTCGATGAATTTTTTGCCCTTCTTACCAAGTACTGTGTTAGTAAATATGAGACAATAATCCAATCAATACATAACCAGCCTCAGCCAACCACAGAAGTCATCGGTTCAGAGGCTATAAGGCGTGAAATGCCTTGTGAACTTCTACGAGCTAGTCTTCCTCACACTAATGAATCCCAGAGGAAGCTTTTGATGGACTTTTCTCAGCGTTCGGTGCCCATGAACGGATCCAATTCACCTGCTGGAAGTACTAGCCGAATCAACTCTGAATCGGTAAGGGTCTAATAAAGAAGGGAAGGGTAGCATGCAAATGTTGTGAACAATGCAGTTGATAGGATGTAGAATGAGAGAACAGAGGGGAAGAGGTATGCATTATTGTCCTCCTTCCTCTCTTCTTCCCTTTTCCTAAGATCATGAAAGTTGATCGAATTTATTCTAGCAACGCAAATGAATGTGTGGTGTGATGGGGGAGAGTTGGTGATTGGAAATTGTTAGTGTAGCTTGTGGGGAGCTTTATTTTGGTGCTCTGCTTTGAGACGCTCCATTGCCAAGGGGAGTCGTAGTATTAGTGGGTTGGAATGAAAATGAATGTACAGTTGGTCGCTTACTGAACCTTGGAAACACTCCTTTTCTATACTGTTCCAATTACAGTAGCTCCGAGGAAGTCTGATGATGCCCAAATTGGGTGGGTTTGTGGCTTTTCTAGTCTACTTGAGTTATTGAAGAGGGGTGGGGGATGAAGGGTGGCTTCTCTGAGCAATTCAAAATCAACCTGTAATAATAGAAAAAGAAATGTTTTATATGATCAGACTTTAGTTTTAATTCTAAATGCAAAGCAAGATTTGTTGCCTGTCTTGTCTTTGTTCTAAATTCTAACCATGCTATCTACATCTTGTGAAATCCTGGTATTCTCTGCGAGATTCCTATGGTATTATAGAGCGTTGGGAGAGGTCTATTTCTACGTTGGAGGCGTGAAGATACTGAAACTGAGCTGCCTACCAATAGAAAATCAGATATGCAAAGACAGCCACCCTTGATTCCATTGTCATCTATAATAGTCGATCAGAAACCGATATCAAACTCTGTTAATTAATAAAAGCTAAATAAATAATAAAGTTTAAAATTTTAATAAAAATACTAGTGCTCGTGAGTGAAAAATAAAGAATACTGTAGGAGTATGTTTTAAAAGAGTAAAAATAGCAAATAGTGAATCAATAAGAGATATAGTTTCATATTTTAATTAAAAAGTTAATTACTTATGTGACTTTAGTTTTATGTATATAAATAAAATGCGATTATCTTTTAATTCTTCTATTAAACATGATGGGATAAAATAAAATAATTGTATAGTTAGAAAGATTTAACTTGCTCTCTAAGGAAGAATCTTCAGGTGAAATTTCAAACAAATTGAAAAAGGAAAACTTGGGTTTAAATATTATGATTCACTCAATACTAAACTAGTGTTTCATCATTGAAGGAAGCATGGCAATGCCACCAGCAGCGGCTGAGATTGACGTTGAAAGACCACTTAATCTTGTCGGAATTCTAAGTGTTGTCGCTTCTTTCCCCATAACAGTATTTATAATTTACATCATAAGGACTTGTTATGAAAAAGCCAGAAGGCAGCTCCGACATCCGACTCAAGACATTGAGGCCGGCCGTCAATCCATGCGGCAACCGGCAGGGACCGTTGTAATAGACAAGAAGAATAATATCATTAGCACGCAAGAAACTACAGCCAAAGAAGGAGAGAGTGGAAGCAAGGATTGTGCAATATGCCTGGAAGAACTGAAAGAAGGGGATCGTTGCAGGATGTTAAGCAAATGCCGACATGTTTACCATCTTTCTTGCATCGATCGATGGTTGCTTAAGCACTCCCATTGCCCGCTTTGTCGTGCTTCTATCTACGTTTCCTGATCTAACTGCTTTTCTTTGCATTACAATTGTTTCATATTGTTATACTTTTATATTCGTATATAGCATTTGATCTGTTCTTCAACATTTATCAATGGATGCGGTTTTTTCGTTTGATCCTTTTTTTTTGTTCTTTCTAGCCCTCCCTTTCAAGTGTTTCGCAAAAAAAAAAAAAAAAAATCGATGAACTTGACATGATATGTTTAAACTTGGTTTCATGAGATGTTTGATGCACATTTTGTAATAGATTTTGATACTTTTTATAATTTGTTGTATTAACTTCAAAAATAATATTTATTTGTGGTTTATTTTATTTTATAATTTGACTTTTAATAGTGTATGAGCAAATTTAAACTCTATATTCTAAATTTTCATTTTTACATGTAGCATCTTATATGAAAAATATATCACTACAAATGTAATGTCATGTTAACTTATTATTTTCAAAAATACTTAAAAAAACACCATCATTATTTTCTATTTTTAAAACCAAAGAATAAATAATAATAATAATAATAATAATAATAATAATAATACTAAACAATTCTCAATTTTGCAATTCAATCAATCCGATACCATTATCTGAATTTAGATTTAGTTCAAATATCATTGATTATTTTAGTTAACGAATTTAACAATCATCATTTGGATCAGGACTGAAATTTCAACATTCAAAAAATATATGAACTAAAAAAATCAAAAATTGAAGAAGGGATTAACTCAACAACTTATGCACAATACAAAACTAGTAGCCGAATATAACCAAATTAACTTTAATTACTACTATGTAGGACATGACTAAAATTTCAAAATTAGAAAAAAGATATGAACTAAAATGAATCAAATTAGAGTACAAAGAACTTATGCAAATGTACAAGTGGCTGCACAGTCAATACTTTTTATGTTTTCTGAATGTTAATTATTTGTATACAAAATAAAGTTAAATGATCAAATAACTAATAAGTTTTGTAATAGCAAACTATTTCTGAATGGCACATAAAGGTGAGTAAAAATATACATATAATAGATAAAATAAACTGGGGATGTGTCGTATTATATCAATCCTAAAAAAGCCAATGCTTTCTTCTTGGTGCTCTAGTAGGAACATCTGTAAACATACATAAGTATATGGACTTCATTCATCTGGCCGATGAAATAGCAAGAATTGTGTGAAAGATAAAAAAAGAATAAGAAATGAAAACTACTAAAGTTGGTCTCACCTCCACTTGCATACAATGAATTGTAATGTACTTCACTCCAGAAGCTCAGCCAAATTTCTAGAATACACAATAATAAGCAACTTTTTATTAGGGTTTTCTTCAATAATTACATCACCATTAGCTGGTAAAATAAAGGAGAAAGAGAGAAGGCATCATTGGTTAGTCGCATAATAAATCAGGCAAGACATAAATAATATGTACCTCTAGTAGGACTTGCTTGTTTGGGCATGATCTCGATGTAGCAAGTGTCACGAAAAGAGGTGACCAGACAAATTTTGGCTCCGAACTGCAGTTGATACATAGAAACCCAATGAAGCAGCTAATAGATAGAATAACAAAATAAGCTTATTGCAAAGAGGTTTGAGTATTTCTGCATAAGCTTAACTTAATAAACTTTAGACAACCACATACAAGCACTTGAAAAAGTTGCATAGTAAGATTATGGAACTAATACACAAATGGAAATGCCTTTTCATTCAATTTCATTAGCATGGATTATCTTATCCATCTCCTGCAAAAGACAGATTAAATGCTATAACCTAGTAGCTTTGCAACTAATTTTTATCCAATCTCCACAAACTACTTGATGAAGAATATGTTTGAGGAGATAGAATAGAAAGAAAATGGAGGATAAGTAGAGAAATAAAGTGAAACCAGCAAGGGGGAAAAAAGATGGAACACTTTACTAAGGTTGTAAATGAATAGAACATTCAGTGAACAGTTTAATTTATGCTGATTATCAAGCTAAATAAACGAGTATTAATAAGGTTGTAGATTTTGAGGTTTGTTTATTAAACGAACAGAACATAAACAAAGCTTGTTTAGTTCATTTATATTCATAAACAAGCTCTTTATGTTCATTTAAAACTCATCTAATAAATTATTTAAAGCTTGTATAGACCTCGTTAATTGTTCAATTATTAGATAATTAATAATATAATTGTTTGTGAGCTTATTTTATTTATTTATAATATAATTATTAAAATTAATATTTTGATTATTTTGTATCTAAGTAATAAGATATATGATTATTTATTGTTTGTTTGTTTATTATTTATGAACATATATTTTATTTGTTCACGAACATGTTCCCTAGTCAACGGCAATTGGAATGCAAGTAGCAAAGAATCTGCCATGTCCACAAAGAGGATGTTAATGATGTAAATTTCTCCGAAATTAATTCAGTTTCAAGGATAAAAAAAACAAAAATTCCATTTAATATACTAATGCAACATGTTTTTACAAATCTAATATAAAAGCATAATGTGCAAATTTAATGTGGTGGACATGGACTTCTTCTAAAATGATTGCAGACAAAGTAGTGTTTCATTACATAGCATGTGTGGGCTTAACTTAGCTACTTCAGGCTCAACATAACTCTTCAAATTTAAGATATAATGGAAGATCCGAGCGACTCATTTTTTAGATGAAACAAACAATATACAGTAGCTTGCGAAAAACACGTTTCTACGGGGTAGTAACAAGAAGTCATTCTAAGGAGTCAAGAAGAGAAAATTTCAGCTTACTCGGTCAGCAGCTGCTTGTAGAGTGACATGATCTCCCCATTCCCCGGATCTAGTGGAACACAAAATTTTGCACTAAATGAGCTAGTATTCACACATTTTAAATTATTAAAAAAAAATTCTTTTCTACACATCCAGAGGAAATTAAAAAAGAATCAATATCTAACTTTTTCATCTTCTTCAGGTAGCCTTTGTACTTCATTGGAACATAGCCTTCATACAACTTTTTGGAATGCTTTAGCTGAGGTATAAGAAATTAAATGCAAACAGAAAAGAATAATAGGGAGTCAATAAATATAAACATAAGAACAAGAATTCTGTTAAAATTAACGTAATGAAAATAGAAAACGATCGCAAAGCAATAAGAAAAGAAAAATAAAACACACCGATTTTACGTGGAAACCTTTCGGAAAAAAAAAACCACGGGAAGAGGAGAAAAAATTCACTAATGTTGAGAACTGAATGATACAAGAGGAGTTAGAATAAGTGTAGTTTAATACGGGTTCTACTTGTGGTGCATGATCCGTCGGGGATCTGTTGGGCTATAGCCTTAGGCATTCGGCCCTTGGCCTTAAGCCCTCCACAGGTGCCAAGGATTCAGGTCACACAACTCTAACAAACTCTAATCTCACTTATTGTTTATCTAACCAACATCATGAAATGGCATGACAGTTTTCAGAGATAGAGATAATAACAGAGTTCAAATAAAAATAGGGTAAGGTACCAAATTGAAATTTTGACTATAGTTAGGTATATCAAATATGAGCTTAACCCTTATATATTACCAAAAAGATAGTGCTTTGTTCTTTCAATAGGAACATAGAGATCATACATGTGTAGGTAACTAGGTATCAACATACAAACATACATGGAAATCTTTGAGATTTAGAACTTGTATTAACGTGTGTTTTATAATTCAAGTTGGTAAAAATATTTTGTTCCCGAGACAATTTCAGAAAACGCATATATCAAATTGTCAGACTAAATCTTTTATATAATGTCTTCACCATATTCCATATAAGTGGAGACGTAATAAATCTCACAAACAAAAGAAAAAGATGCCTAAAATAAAAGCAATGAAAATCACCTATTTAAACAAGGAGAAATAACAAGTCAGAGTATTTGCTAAGGGAAAGAAGCTTCTTTATCTATTAGGATAACATCTCAAAGTAAGTTGAGGAGTAGAAAAATCTTACCTGCTTGACAATCTGCCTCCTAACATGTTTGTGGTAGTCTGGATTCCGGAACAGCTGATCTGCTAATGCTCGAAACTATAAAAAAAAAAAAAAAAAAAAAAAACACAAGAAAGATCTATCAAGGAAAACGGAGACAAAATAATGCAAATAATCATTAACTTCATATTGAAATCTCATTGTTCATATGCATCTGTGCATGGAAATATTTATAGGTATAATATTCATGATAGATGTGGGTATAAAAAGTGAGGATAGAGAAAGGATTAATCCTAGCAAAAAAGAAAGACCTGGCAATTTCCATCACCCTCCATTTGCAATTCAGCTAAACCATAAGTAGCCAACCTGAACAAGAAAAAACATATGATAACTAAATAAACACAAACCAATTTAAATGGATATCTGAAATGTAGAGTGTGAAAGGCTGGATATCATATAAATTGCAACCATCATGTCAGGAATTGTCTCTTCAGGTTAATGTTGTATTTGCTATGTTGCCAGAACTCGAGTACAAGTGTCAGGTATGGGCATGTATCTGTGTGTCTGACATATCAACTATAAGGAATCAAACACACAAGGATAGGATAAGGCTATAAAGGATCTGAAATGCGAATGCAAGAGCAGGGGTTCATCCAAATTATTTTATAAAGATGACTCGTATGTTACTCTTCCAGTAGTTTTAACATTTTTTTTATGAAAAGAATATGTATTCGTTATGTTATGGTTTCAAATATTTAAAAGAAAGCAACATTGGTAGTCCACCGAAAATGCCGAGACCAACCAACAGCTCATTTTCTGCTCTTGTTAACCACAAAACTAATAAAAACAAACCCGATAAGGAAGGCAGTTGGTTTTAGCCTTTTAGGAGCCATATAATGCATCAAATTATTAAAATTTATTTCTCAAGAGGATTTTCCAAACTTGAAGTCAATCAATCTCCCTCCCTCCCTCCCTCAAAAGAAACAGACAAATTAAACATCATAGCAAGCACAGGATTAAAGATTAAACTGCAGTCCAAACCATTTTATTTTTCTAAAGCCCTAAAGTGGGGCAGACTACAAGTACTGAACAACCTAAAATGAGACGATCAATGAGAAATTGATATAGTGATTATGATAAGATCGCAACCTTTCAGACAGTCGCTCATGATCTAAGGTTGCATCATTCACATCAGGGATTTCCCCATTGACACGAGGAGTGTGCTGTCAACAAAATGATCATGTCAACAATAATCAGACAAATAGAAAGTAATGCAGGTGAGGACAGACATTGAATTAATCATTATAGTAGCCCAAAATAGGCTTAATAGTCTTTTGAAAACCATGTTAGATTGAATTCACAATTTCCTAATCAAGTGCAAGAGAGACAAAAAGGTAGTACTATGGCACTAACTTACTCTTTGGTAGACTCCTATATCTATGGTAAGAGACGTTAAAGACAAAAGGACCATACCACTCTTCCTAGTCATGCTGCACTTGTACTTTGAATTGTCATAAAATTACAACAGAAACAGAAAATGCACAAAGAACACGTTTTAGCCAATTCTAATGATCAATGATCTATTTCATATTATGAGAATATCTGCTTCAGGCAATGGCAATTATACAATAACAATGCATATAACTCAAGGACCGAGAAAACAAACAATAATGGGAAAAGAAAACTTTAGAATGAAGCAAAGAAAGAAATATAGCTGGAATCTCAGAAGTGGTGAAAATAACACAATGTTGAACAATTATAGGCATCTATTGTAGGAGACATATAATTCCTAAAGTTTCCAAATTATAGCATTTCATTCAGCTGAACATAGTCCTTGTGGAATTAAAGAGAAGAAAATAGATTGCATTTTAGGAAATAAACTACTACGGCAATGCAATGCCGTACAGTTTTAAAACAATTGCAAATAGTTTTTCAACAAAGCGACCAACTAACAAATAAGAGATAAGAGATGATTATACCGGAATGGAATCCAGATGAGAGAGTCGTTTTCCAAGTTTGGCATTGTAGTGCAAGTTTTCCTCTTCTGCTAAGATGCTTGCTATGGCTTGGTCATCCTCTGTATCTTGGAAACTGCTATTCAAACTCGAGCTGGAGCTTGCACTTGCATTATTGTGCTGCCCTTCACTCATACTGTCTCAATAAAAATATCCAGCCAAGAAAACATGAGATTGCAAGAATTTAGGCCATCAATTATACTGATAGGAAAAGGTTGATAACCCTCCAAATCAAGCAAACACAATATCAAACATAAGAACATCAATCAAAAGCTAACAATCATCCATGATCCTAAAAGCTTAACAGCAAATCCTCAAAAGTAAAAAAGAAATCCCTAAAACCGTGGCTTAAAAATCCAAGTTATCCAGATGCTCAACGGGTATGTTAGAAATACCCATACCCTAAAAAACCCAGAAAATAAAAGACAAAATAATGGTTCCTAGAATAGCTCTTCATATATTCCATATAAGCATATGATAGATTAAAAAAGGGGTACGATCATTTAACTGTGATGCCTATAACTCTACGCTGAAATGGATTGGGAGAAGTCTATCCTAAACAAAAACAATTCCAAATTAACAATGAATTTCTTATAATTATCTTTTTTTTTCTTCCATTTTCTCAGCAACCAAGCAGAGCACGAGTCATCCAAGTAAGACAGGAGCCAGGGAATGAACATAGCTGTGAGAACAAAAACAAAAAAACAGCCATTGCCATAGCCATAGCCATAGCCACATAAAATCCAAAAAAAACAAATTGGAAATAGAGAATACCCAGAATAAAAATATTGAACAACTTTGGGAACTTGTTGATGTAGGATTGAATAGTTCGTTCGATCTTCTCAGCTGAAGCTGAAACGTTTTCTAATCGTATCAAGCTTTGCTTATTTAAATAAATGGAAAAATGAAAAGGCCAAAAAAAAAGAAAAAGGAAATGGTCAAAATAGTTGTCTGAAAAAATGTCTGAATTTTTACTGTTATTATTACAATAAGTCAATACGTAGTATAAGAAAAAAAAAACAAAAAAAGGGTGAAATTCTTTTGGTGGATATAAATGAAATATTTTAAATTCATAGTGAATTATTAAAATATTAAAATTATTATAATATGTTATATCAATGCAAATGGATCCCTTGAAAGTATATATATACAAAATTATAAGTACATATAATTATAGAATAAGTTAAATTAAAAAATAAATCAAAACTAAAATTTTGTATTTAAAAATAGATTAAATTGAATTTTAAATTGAGAAAGATATTAAGTAATTTTTCGTTTTGTCCTATAAAAGGGGATAACCGAATATTTTTGTATATAACTACTGTTCATGGAATTGACGTTCTTAATAGACTCTATGCATGCTAGACACGTGTATTATTCTGAACTACTTGCTGGATACTCCTTAGACATATGCGAGTTGAGTCCGTGAGCTCCCCTTGCAAGTACCCCTTGCTGACTTCGTACTGTGAGGCTTGCACGTATCCATCTTGTGTGCCCTAGCTAGGTCGGGGTAAGCGACCCGAATCTTATTTGATTTTCGGGTTGGTGATCATAAGTACATAACAAGATTAAAATGAAGTATTAAGATTTTAGAAAGGACTAAAACTGCAATTAATGGTTGAAGCCTATATAATCGATATACATCCATACAACTCACCAGAAAATGAAACTTGAGAATTGTTAAGACATTATCCTTAAGAAATGTTAAACGTATTAATAAACTTTACTTGTATGGGTAGACTTGGATTGACCAAAAGCCATTCCCAAACGCTTCTCCATAATTTCTCCTTTCATTTTTTCTATTGAGTCTTTACAATTTTAACATTATATCAATTATGTCCATTAAATATCTACTCTAATCTAAAGCAAAGAGTCTACTTATAATATGAGCAATTTCCATCTAATATTTTAACCAAGAAAATAGAAAATGTCTATGTAATTTTCTTTTTAATTTAAATTATCCATGTGATAGATGTAGACGTGTTTATAAAATAATTCATGTATCTTAAATATATTTTATATCATATTTGAGTTGGCCTTTAAAGTTTAAACTAATGGTTAGGCTAATGAAAATACTTGGTTAATATGATATTAATACTTTAAGGACATGCAAAGGATTAAAATTTGTTACCAAATGAAATCCTTCTAATGATATGGCTCTCAAAATTTTCTCTTCAATAGTCTTTTTATTTTGAATTATATATGATATTATTATTCATTTTTTTTGTATTAGGATCAATATAAGTGTTGATCTTATTGTTTTAAGTTCTTTGCTTGATATATGTATTCAAAGATTGTATTTTAATATATATATATATATATATATATATATATTCCTACTCAGTCCTCCACTTTCATTTGTTGTTAAACCAAGCTTTGCAATTTGGTGAAGCACCTAAGCAAAAATGATAGAGTAGTGCTGGAAATACCAATCATCCATTCCTCCTAAAAGAAAACATAAGGAAAAATAAAGAAGAACAAAATAAACAATTAATATATAAATATAATTAGTGTGGGGAAAGGTAGAAGATATGTTGATTGAAAATAAGTCGAGAATAAAAGTAACAAATCTTCATGTTTACATGTTTTTGCAATATAGTTTCAATACTATGTTTTATACCCAACGTTAGATAGGCTGTCCAATCATTATTTATTTTAATATTAATCTCACTAAAAGTTCTTATCATATCTGTTTTTTTTTTACTTAGAACTATCCAAAACCTCTCTCCAACCCTTAAATAGAATAATAATACGTTTCAGTGTACTCGAACCTATATTTTCCTACATTGACAATAATATCGATACCAATCGAGTCAAGACTCAATCAACTGTAATTATCAGTATTGTCATATTCAATCTCAAAACCCTATTTGAAGAACTTTATTGCTTAACACTTATAATTATCAATATCATATAATTAGTAAATAAATATTTTTTTATGTCTGTAGAATACGTTAAAAAATAAATTACATTTTTTTGACTAAATTACCTAAGAAGCCCTATTTTCAAGCATATTTAAGAAAATGGGTCGATTATACAATTAATTACTGGAAAGGGCCACTTTTTGCAAAACGCGCCTACGTGGCCGCGTTTGAAGGGAAAATTGCCAACAAAGCGCACCCCTAGGGGAGTGTTTTTTGCCACGTCGGCAAAACGCTTCCACATCAGCACATTTTGCTGATGTGGCAAAAAAACCTCCTAAGGGCGCGCTTTGCTCCGTATTTTTATATGTTAGGGATATTTGCATGTTCAGTCCCTAGGGTTTTTAGGGTTAGTGTTTTACCAAAATAAGTTAGGGTTTAGTGTTTAGGTTTTTGTTAAAACAAGTTAGGGTTTAAAGTTTTAGTAGATTTTAAAAATAAATTAGGATTTAGTGTTATTTTTAAAATTATTTAAATTACGGTTTAGAGTTTTTAAATAAATTAAATAAATTAGGGTTTTATGGTTTTAAATCAATTAAGTTAGGGTTTTAAATAAATTATAGTTTAGGGTTTATAGTTTTAAATAAATTTAGTAAATTAGGGTTCTAGGGTTTTGAATAAATTAGGGTTTAGGGTTTTAAATAAATTAAGTAAATTAGGGTTCTATGGTTTTAAATAAGTTAAATTAGGGTTTATGGTTTTTAGATAAATTAAGTAAATTAGGGTTCTAGGATTTTAAATAAATTAATTCAGGGTGTAGGGTTTAGGGTTAAATTTAATTAAATTAGGGTTTAAGATTTTTTTTAAAATAACATTGTTTTTATTTTTTAAACAAAATTGACTATTTTGTACCCTTAAAAAATAATTTTGAGAAGACGTTTTTGAACAAATAGTGTCAAAAACGCTTCAAGCAGGATGCACTGTCTGCAAAAATACAGAAAAAAGCTCTCACGTGAACGCTCTTATTCTACAATAGTTCCTGAAAAAATAATTTTGAGAAGATGTTTTTGAACAAATAGTGTCCAAAACGCTTCAAGCAGGATGCACTGTCAGCAAAATTATAGAAAAAAGGCTCCCACGTGGACGGTCTTTTTCTACAGTAGTTCCTGAAAAAATAATTTTGAGAAGACATTTCTGAACAAATAGTGTTAAAAACCCTTCAAGCAGGATGCATTGTTAGCAAAATTATAGAAAAAAGCTCCCACGTGGACGTTCATTTTCAACATTAGTTCCTAAAAAATAATTTCGAGAAGATGTTTCTGAACAAATAGTGTCAAAAACGCTTCAAGCAGGATGCAATGTCAGTAAAATTTCTGAAAAAAGTAAAATTTCTGAAAAAAGCTCCCACGTGGATGCTCTTTTTCTATAGTAGTTTATGATTGGCCTTAGGCCATAAACGAGGAAAATTTCATTCTTAGGATGCATAAGTTAGAGTAAGTAAAATTAGAGACGCTAAGCAGAATAGAAATTGAAAATGAGTGAACGTATTAGTGTTGTTATTTACTATGATGGTGAGGTCCGTGACACCGAGAACGACGTTGATTTTTATCAGAGAACACAACACAAATGGTTTTTAACCAAAGTATAGATTTTATAAAATTTCATAAAAGAATTAGGCGTAAAATCTTCGGAACGACACCAAGTAGGGTTTTTTCTATTAAGTATTGATTTTGTGCTTTGATTGATTCTGTGACATATGACTTATTTGATATCAAAGGTGTTCGTAGCTTTGAGGTGATGGTGCAGACTCATGTCGCTAGTGGATCAACCTATCTTGAGTTATATGTTCAATTTTCATTACCAAATGAAACATTTGCGACTTCAACATCAACTGTTGTTTTAGAGGAATACACGACCCCTAGTCGACACTCTGTTAGTGGGAGGTAGAACACAGAAGCGCTCATGTTTGGTGGCAGTATGGAAAACACAACTCCTGTACAACACTCGGTTAGTAGATGGGACATGCACATATGTGGGTCAAAGTTCGATGTTGGAAATACGTATTGATGAATGAATGACATCAACTTCTAATGGTTGGAAATCCACATCTGATTGGGGACGTTATGAAATGTCCACAAGAAGAGATGATGGTGGGTTGGATGATGAGTCTGATATGGATCCACCTCGAGAGCCTGGCCCCGATGGTGCAGAAGTTGCATTATTTTCTGAACTGGAGCTTGTTCCATCCGAACCTGAAGACGTTGAAGGGGGTTCAGATGAAGAAGAAGAAGATCTACGATTCAGGGCGTACTCGCCTCTAGCCCACATGCATAATGTCGATATATCGACAGATGATATCTTGGAGTTTCCAGATCTACCACACAGAACTCGTGACCATATAGGTTCGACATTGGATTCGGGTGATTTGGAAGTTGGTAAAGAGTTTTCCAGTAAGGATAGTTTTCTTGGTGCTTTGAAACAACATAACATCACTCACGGGGTTAACTATAGTGTGTTTAAATCCAAATCTGAGAAGTTTAAGGCCAAGTGTGTAGTGCAAGACGGTACAGGTTCATGGAAAATCATGGCTTCTTTAGGAAAAAGACAGGCTTGTGGGAGATAAAAAAGTACAAAGGTCCACATACCTGTTTTGCCGGTACAGTATCACTGGGTGTTTAGGGTTTTAAATAGTAATGTTATTACTTAATGTTGCATTATTTAACGTATTTCATTGACAGGTGTTTCACAAGATCATCCCAAGATGGATTTAGGCATGATAGCTAGCTTAATACTACTGATGTTGAAGGCGGATCCTAAGACTTCTGTGTCATGCATAATTGCCAGTATTCGTAGCCAATTGAGGTACACGCCCTCTTACTACAAGGTTTGGATAGCTAAGCAAAAAGCGTTGGAAAATATGCATAGTGGGTAGGATGCTTCGTATAATGATGTTTGGCAGTGGTGTCAGGTGCTGGAGAGGTACGTCCCAGGTTGCATAACAGACCTTGAAACGGTCCTTGCATACTACAACGATTGATTGCTCCGTGGATGCCAAGTGTTCAAACGTCTGTTCTAGAGCTTTAAGAAATGTTGGGACGCATTTGTGTACTGCAAGCCATTGGTACAAATTGATGGTACCTTTATGTATGGTAGATATACCCATCGGCTATTACTAGTTGTGGCACAGGATGGCGGTGGAAGAATCCTTCCAATTGCGTTTGCAATAACACCGGGGGAGCCAGCTGATGACAGGGATTTTTTTTCTTTCTAGGTTAAGGAGGCATGTATGCCCCCAACCTGATATCTGCGTTATATTGGATCGGGGCACTTGAATACTAGCCCCAATTGAGTGACATGAAAGCTTATGGGATCGCACACACCATTGGTATTGTTTAAGGCACATTGTGTCCAACTACTACGGGCAATATCAGTGTACAACTGAATGAAAGCAAGTAACCAACATGGGTATTTAATCTCTAGTAATATATTTTCGGTTGTAAGATTCAATTTATTCTGAATGGAATATTGGTATGTAATTTTCACTATCAACTTATATTGGCAGGGTACGAGATCAATAAGGACCGTTTTCATGAAATGTTGGGGAATTTGCGTTTAGTTAACGATCAAGACCCAAACTACCTCTATAACATACCTTTCGAACAGTAGATACAAGCATACGACAGTGGCCTACGATATGGTCATATGACCAAAAACCTGGTTGAATGCATAAATTTTATTCTAAAAGGAACGCATCATTTGTCGATAACCTCAATTGTGCAAGAAATATTTTTGTTTGGCGGCACTATTTCCAAAGTGAGCAGCAAGTTATAAAGGCCAAATGCAGGGAGGCCGTGTGTGGTTATGGAAGGTATTGTAAGAAATTAACAAGGTGAAGGTGTGGGCTAACATGATGCACACTGTGTGTCATGATCGCGACAACCTATGGTTTCGTGTGACGGGGTTTGACAAGTGGAGCCAATTTATTACCGGTGGGCAATATCATGTACACCTAATAAATAAGACTTGCGACTATAGGACGTTTGACACACTTTGTTATCCTTGCGCTCATGCAATTACAACTTGTTAGAATCTTCGTTTGGATCCCACGAGATATGTCGATGAAGTGTACAAAATAGAATACATGTACAATGTGTGGAGACACGTATTCCCACCGGTCCCAGATGAACATAAGTGGTCGCCTATATCGCTTGCTATGTTTAAGTTGTTACCGAATAGAGAATTGCGTCACAAACTAAAAGGTCGACCTTACTTGAGTAGAATACGTAATAATATAGATATCTAGGAAAAAACCAACCAACAAAGTTGTATGGATAGTGTAGGAACCCAGGTTATACAATTCAATCATGTCCAAACCGAAATAGTTGATAATTGTTGTTATGAAATGATGTTGCATTATTTCTATTCAGTCTTATTCAAAAGAACTTATATTTTATTCAAAATACAAAATTAATTTACTATTAAAATATTAAAAACAACATCTTTTTATTAAATGAAACAATATAGAAACAACTTCTACAAATATATTAAAAAATCAATGTATATACCGGTCAGAATCAATGCCACATGGGGGTGGACAATGATTACGCACTGGATTTCTCCTTGGTTGCTCCGGCAGGGGTTGTGTGTGTTGGGAAGATGACCCACCTTGGTAAAATAAAGAATGTGAAGGTGTTTGCATCACCCACGGCGAAGGTGTTTAAATCCCATAAGGTGATGGGGAATGGTAATGAAATGAGCTCGCCGATGGTGCCTCGTGTGATCCCTGTGACGACGATGGCCTATATATCATCGGTTGAGTTGGAGTCATCGGGAAAGGAGATGTACCGGGCCATGCATTCCAACCTGGCATAGGACTAAGAAAAGGAAACATATAAGGGTTAGGATACATGTAAGGGCTAGGATACGCACCTAGTATAATCTGAAGGGTTTGTGATATGGGTGTCGTCGGTTGAGGCATTGCTGTTGATGGGCTCGGCGATTGTGTGGGTACTGTTGATGGGCCCGTGCTGTTATCCCTTCTCCTTGGATTTAAAGGGCCCTGTCGTTCCCTTTCCACACGGATTTTTCGAATCCTCTGCTCTTCTGACAGCAAATGTGACTTGCCATGGATCCTAAACCATGGCATGTAATCTGGGGTACACGCTAACTCTAGGAGGATGATCAGTTCGCGATTAGGTATATGATTATACTGGTTTTCCCAAATTTTGATATATTCTGACCAGAATACCAGCCAATTTGTATTCGTTTGCCATAAGTCGATTCTGTACTGGTCATCAAGCACCTCAGGTTCCTCAGGAATCGATTGTCGGAATCCAAATTATCGCAACACTTTATCCGTCTGGTGCATCTCGATAGAAGCATAATTGACCAATGGGACCTTAACATGCTAAATGTTCGAATTTTGAAAGAATTCTTCCAAAATTACAGCCCATATTACTGGATCCTTGTATGGTGTCCATTGAAACTATATGAACAGGATAATAATATTAGTTATATACATAATTCTGAATACTAAATATAAAACGACTATTTTATGTATATATATTTTATTTAATACTTACTTGCGCTTCTGACCGTTGGTCTAATAGAAGCCGTATATCTTCAAGAGTGGTAGGTATTCCAACATAACTCACCAGATGATTTCACCTAATTAAATAAATTTTCAGCATACAATTTTATTTTAAATCTATGGAATAATTGTAAAATCAAATAAAAATTTTACCTTGTTATGAGTGGGTATGTATATGGGCGGTTCACTCGAGGACAAGAAAATGGAAAGCGAAACTGAGCCCATGATTGTAGTAGTGATAGGCAACGTCCAATTTTGGCTTTATTTGGTGGCGTTGCCCTGCACATCTCCTGGTACAATGTTGCCAACACGGCATAACCCCAACTAAGTTCGCCAGCTGCTCAAAAATCAATGAGTTTCAGTAGCCACATCAGATGTACGAGGTTTCGTAACAAGTTCGGCATCAAATAACCTCTAATCATCTAAAGGATGTATGCCCGAGCATGTCGTATTCTTTTTACTTCAGTCAAATCATTCTCCGGCTCCAGGAATGTTTCTCGTAACCAGCCTATCTCGATACGACCTCTGTAAATATTATTCGGAATCGCACCCAAAAGATCATAGCAAATGGCTCTCCAATCAATAGATTGAACGGACCCAGTGAGTGCGGTCCCATCCACTGGCAATCCTAATTGTAACTGGACGTCCTTCAATATGATAGTACACTCTTCGCATGGAAGATGGAATATGTGCGTCTTTAGTTTCCACCTCTCTGTTAACGCGCTAATGAGTTTGGATTCAACTTGCACCCCCTTCCTATAGTCGCCGCGTGCAAAAAACCTGCTTCCCTCAAGTAATTTTCTATCAATGGTAATGGCGGACCAGACATATTACAAATATAAAATTGTAACACCCAATCTACTGATTGTTATAAAAATTATAAAATACAAATTAATTAAAATTACATAAATGAAAAATATTAAATAATATTCAAAATTTAAAATAAACGAAAAAATATTAAATAATATTCAAAATTTAAAACAAACCGTTACTATTTTCATTTGTTCGATTGAGATATGTTTATGATCGAGATGAATTAATCCCCCGGCCATTGCTAACACTTTGAAATTATAAAAAATAATACTAATTGAAAAAAAAAATTAAAGTAAATAACTAATTATAAAGAGCTTTGAGAAATTTAATGAGAAATTAGAGAGCTTTAGGGAGAAATTGTAGAGATTTTTTGTTAAATTGTGAAGAAATTATGTGTGAAATAATAGGAGGGGGATTTTATACTTTTTTTTTACCATTGGACCCCTCAACGGTAAAAAAAGTTAGCTGTTGGGTTCGAAAATTTTCCAGCAAAGCGCACCCCTAGGGGAGCATTTTTTGCCACGTCAGCAAAATGCGTTGAAGTGGAAGTGTTTTATTGATGTGGCAAAAACGCTTCACCAGGGACGCGCTTTGCTGGCAATTTTCCCCCTTAAACTCGGCATGTAGGTGCGTTTTACAAAAAGTGACCCTTTTCGGTAATTGATTGTATAATTGGCCCATTTCCGTAAATATGCTTGGAAATGAGTTTTTTTAGGTAATTTAGTCCATTTTTTTACGAAATTTAATTACATTTATCTTTTGTTAAATATTTTACTTATTTGAAATACAAAGTTGCTTTGTTTTTAAAGTCTTTTTTTTTTCTTTTGAATGAATTTATTTCTTCCTTTGATAAAGAATAAAAATTGAATTCTCACATTTTGCAAAACTACATTTTAAGAATTGATTAATTATGATTTAAATAATTTAGGCTATAATTTCGTGCATCACATCATTGGTAAATTTTCTATTTTTGAGCATATTAAATATTACTATTGTTTTTTTAAATCTTAATATTATTATAATAAAATCTTCTTTAATTATTATTGTTGATGGTTCTCTCCTCCTCCCCTCTTTTGGTATTACTCTTCATATTTATAAGGTGTGATTCTTTGATGGGACGTGTTAGAGGAAAACTAGATGCCATGTATGAGAATACGTTATCCCCCTAGACCTGAAACGTATCCTCTGAGGAGGTCCTTGAAGAGGTATCCTTGTAGGTGTACAAATAAGGAGGTGGCAAGCTAGCGAAGGTTCCTTGATTGGGTCAGATTTCGGATCACCCGGGCAAACCGGATTTCAGGTTTGTGAAGTATTATATAATAATTTGTCCCTCACCTTGTCGAAGAAGAGTTATAAAGTGACTCTTCTAAGATAGGTTTACATGCCTTACTCGTGTAATTGAGGGCTTGTTACATAAATTTTAATTGAAACTTACTAAGTAAACTTTGTTGCATGACAGCTACATGTAAACTTCGATTCTTTGAGTGGTGTCACTGATGCTGATTTGGTTTTTTTCTCCATTAAAACTGTCACTTAATTTAGCATGTAACATTGAGGATAATAGCGGTGTGTATAGTGAGCAACATAGCGAAAATACAATGAATTGTATGGCAAAAATACATACAGTATAATGAAAATATGGAAAACTATATATCAAAAAATTAGGTGAGCTGTTCAGCAAAAATTTGGCGAACTGAATCATGAAAATACAACGAGCTATACTTTGAAAATATGACACACTGTATAACAAAAATTTAGTGAGTTGTGCTTCAAAAATAGTGCAATTGGTAATGCAAAATACTACGTGTTGTATTGTGAAAATACTACAAATTGTATTGTAAAAATAATGCAAACAATGTTGCAAAAGTACTACAGACTGCATTGTAAAAGTACCGCGAATTGTACTGGAAATCTTGTAAGTATAAGGCTGTTATCTTAAATTAGCGAGCTGCAAGATTTCAAAAATCTTGTAAGTATAAGGTTGGGATCTTAAATCGTTAAACTGCAAGATTTGAAAAATCTTACAATTTTAAATTGGCGAGCCGCAATATTCGAAAAATCTTGTAAGTATAAGGCTGCAATCTTAAATCAACAAGTCACAAGATTCAAAAAATCCTGTAAGTATAAGGCTACGACTTAAATCGGTGAGCCGCAAGACTAAAAAAATCTTGTAAGTATAAGGTTGCAATCTTAAATCGACAAACTACAAGATTTGGAAGATCTTGTAAGTATAAGGCTGCGATATTAAATTGACGAGCCATAATATTTGAAAAATCTTGTAAATATAAGGTTATGATCTTAAAGCAGCAAATTGCAAGATTCAAAAAATCTTATAAGTATAAGGCTGCGATCTTAAATCGACAAGCCACAAGATTTGAAAAATCTTGTAAGTATAAGGCTGCAATCTTAAAATGACAAACCGCAATATTCAAAAAATCTTGTAAGCAGTGAATTGAGGGAAGAAGAAAATTGTGGAGCAAATTAAGGGAATGAGAAAAATCATGCCAATTTCATTCTTAATCATTCTACTAACAAATTTTCCAAAATAAAGGAGAGAGAAACCCTAAAACAGTTTCACTAAATCTCTTCGCTACTTACTAACACTCATCGCTAACTTATCATTTCACAATTCACCACTTTGCATTCTAGCCCATAACATACAAGGTTACTATATACTAAAAACATGGAATTATAATAATCAACAAAAGCAAGCTTGATATATTAAATCAAGTTATAGATATGTACCTTTTTATAGACTCATGTTAGGGCCTTTGAAAGCTTGATGGAGAACCATTCTGCTAATATTTCTTGTATTGTCCCCCACTTTGTATTGGCAAACTCTACGGACGTACACTAGTTGCCTACGAGTATTTCGCCGCTCCCTAGCTTGCTTATCTTCCTGGTTAAAAGAATGAGTTGACCTTTTGATTTCCTCCACTTTTGCAAACTTGTGAGCTTTTTCATAAAGGTCTACTAGGTTTTGCGTTCTGTTAACTGTGACCGAATACTGAACCTGCTCATTCAACACCCCCATGATGAAAGCATCAATTGCCTATTGATCTTCTAAGTTTTTTGTATTTAAGGTTTCCTTATGAAAACATTTTATTTACTCATGTAAAGACTCCCATTCTTTCTGCTTGACCAACATTAAGTTTAATGGAGTACTCATGATTGTTTTGTGGGAAAAAAATCTTTCCTAAAACAACTGGCCTAGTTGTGTGAAGCTCCTAGTAGAGACCTGTGGAAAAGAAAAATACCAATCCTTAGCTCTTTCCTTTAAAGTTGTGGGAAAAGCCTTGCACTTCCCAACATCCGAAGCTTCCAAAACATTCATGTAGTCGTTATACGGCATTTATAACGTCCCAAAATTCATGTTTTTGAATTGTTAAAACATGTCAAGTGAATTGATTTGATTCAGTGGTTAAGTGTTAATTATGGGTGTTTGAGGTCCTGTGTTCAAATACCTACCCTTTAATTTTTTATTAATTTTGTTCCAACCCTATCTTTGAACATTTAGCTTATAAATTATTTTTGCTCAACTGTTGGCAAGAATGAGCTTGTTGGTTTAGTGGTAAGGCTTCAACTTAGCCAGAGGTCTTGTGTTCGAATCCTCCTACGTGCAAAGCGAAAAATATGTTTATTCCTATTTAAATGTGTTGATCATGTGTTAGTAGTTAAGTTAAATTTGAACTTTGGATAATCTGTTAAGTTGCCAGAATAGCTTCCTTTTCACAATTTTTGTGGCCTTTTTTCCTTTTATTGATTTTGAATCTTGTTTTAGTGTGTTGTGGCCTCTCTTTCGTGTTTTGGTATTGGCTATGCGTTATTGAGAGGTCGAGTAAGAGTATGAATTTCTATGAGTGATGTAGTATTTTAGGTTATTAAGTTTTTAAGGTGAGGAAGTAATCTTTCAATCAGTTCTTGGTACTTAATCTAATTATTTTGATGCAATGTTAGAAGTAGATCATGAGGTGTACGATGTTTCTCCAGTGAATTAGGTGTTTTAGGCTATTCTTCGTTCAAGGATGAGTGATTGAATGCAAATTGAGGGCTGCTTGGTTGTTAGGGTTGAATGCCCTATTGTTTGGGCTAAAATTTTAAGAAGCAAAGGTTATTTCCTCTTAATTAGTTCTTGTTCTGTTTGCTAATTTGTTAAGTTGAATGTTGTTTTTAGGTGCTGAAATTACAGCTATTGTGTTGGCACCGAAAATGACAAGGTGTTTACCTTCTGTCTCGAAAAATGCATAGCCAAAAAACCCACTGTCGATGTCACATGATTGTGGGGGCCACACATGCATGTCTTAGGCTGTGTGCCAGACCTAGTGGGCTACATGGGTGTGCAAGCCCATTTTTTGTAAATTTGGGTTAGGGCCATAGTCCAAGTGCGGTTCGAGGTTATTCACTTCGTAGACTCTATTGTGTGATATGTATGACTTCTGTATATAAAATCTGATACCTTGCCTCTATATGTACAACTTTTGGTAGCAAGTTAGTATGTTCTGATGTGTAAAACATGTATGATATGTGCATCTGGATAT
This sequence comes from Gossypium arboreum, assembly GCF_025698485.1. Lineage (NCBI taxonomy): Eukaryota > Viridiplantae > Streptophyta > Magnoliopsida > Malvales > Malvaceae > Gossypium > Gossypium arboreum. The sequence goes on along the minus strand of NC_069076.1, from coordinate 14,471,768 downwards.
CATAAATGTATTTGCATATGCATTAGGGTGGGATTATGATGTGACAGAGGAAGTGTTGTTAGTTTAATGATATGCCTTATCTGGTGGTTTTAACCACATATCTATTTTGGTGGCTTGACCACACTTATCTGATTCTGGTGGATTATTGCACGATGTCTATCAACTTGACTGCATTATTCTAAAAAGTGACATACGCTCACTTATAGGTGTTTGGGGTTGGACGGGTATTTATTATCCTAATTGGTGTGTAAGGATGGACAGAGATGGTGTGTAGCTAATGGAGATAGGATCTGTACCTGTTCTTTATTTAGTGCTGCATTACGTGATATGCTATGCCATCCATATCTAATTTGCTAATTATGTTGCATTTCATTGCATCATGTGCCATGCTGTGTATTCTGTGTAGTATCTGACTTCTATATGAATTGTGCTATCTATTCTGGTTTTATAGGCTGAGTTAGACACTAAGTTTGTTTGCTTATCCTTTATTTTTGACTTCTCAAGTGATCAACAAACTTAGGATCGGGGGCACATGGGAGCTCAGATTGATATTCCAATTTTTAAATGGGACAGTTTATGCTTTTAAACTATTGTGGAATTTTTGGGGTTTTCTTTTACTGTAAACTATTTTGGACTTTATTTTTCATTTTTGATTTGCTTCTATCAAATTTAGTAATTAATATTTTCAAACTGCAAAACTATTTATTTTTACAATTCAAGTCATAGTTTAAACAATATAATAACTTAGAAATTTCCATTGCAAAATAAGGTAATCACTTAAGTGTTTTTCTATAATGAAATAAATACTTTTAACGAGTATATTTTCTAAAAATTGGAAAGCGGTTTACCAAAATTAAAATTGTCAAAATGTACATTCTTGAATTCAAAGTCTGGGTTTAAAATGAGTTCATGTAATTCCTCAAGATTCGGCTATAACGTTTATGCCGGGTGTGGGGTGTTATAGCATCAGATGTGGTCATGGGTCCCTTCTTCTCTTGAAGACCTCTTTTGGCACTTTAAACTCCAAAGGTAAGCTCACTGTTGTAATTTCTGAAGCTAAAGGATTGTTAGAATAAAAGACCTAATCCATGTCCTCGATGTGAGGATGTAGCGCCTAAATGTCTCGACGCAAGGCATCCATTTCCTGTTGCCATAACCTTGAATGCATGTACTCTATAGCCTTCCTCCTGCAAGGGTATGTTGTTATCATGATGACTAGAATGGTCTGATTGCATCTGTGACAGCCCAAAATTGACCCTAGTCGGAAGGTGGTCTCGGGACCACAAAACCGAGGCATAAAAATAATTAAAAATTTATTTTGATGCCTATAATATGTGTGTGCTCATGTATGACATTTTATGATGATTGATTTAGTGTTATAAGGGTGAATTCCACAAGAAAGGACTTAGTAATGAACTTTGAAAGTATGATAGGAAATGTGTGATGACTAATTAAAGCATGCATGCAAAATAATGGACTTGCATGTCAAATTCCCCTTTATAGGTGGTGGCCGGCCATGACAAGGAGGATGGGCTAAACATGTCATGAAACATGTTTTGTTGGTGCATTAGGGTGAAATAATAAACAAAGGTGTATGGGTGATAAAAAATGAAAAAAAATGTGTGTGAGTGTGGTAATCCCCCATTGCCGTGAGTTGTAGAGAAGGAAAGAAAAAATTTTGTTCATCCTTTCTTTGAGCCAAAACTAAGGAAGAAGGAGGATTTTTGCTTCATGCTTGGTTTGGAAGAGATCTAGAAGGAGATTTGGCCAAGTTTGCATCAAGATTAAGGTATGTATGAGGTTGTGTTAGGAGTTTCATGCATGTTTTGGTTGCTAACTTGATGTGCATGTTAGCCATGGCTCAAATCTTTGTTAAGCCATGGAAATGGTATTTGGCCAAAGTTGTTATGGTGATAAAGCCATTGCATGCTAAGTGTGAAGCTTGATGATGATGCATGCAATGATGGATTGTCTACTCTTGAGCAAGATTTTGAGCCTTCTTTTTGATTTATCATGATTGAAGTTGAAAAGGAGCATGATTGTCATATTCGCCATTCATGAGCATGGTTCATGCTTCTTGCATGTTAGTTAAAATTTGTATTTTGGATGGCTATGGACACCTTGAAAATTCGGCCATGCTCATATTGTATATATATGTTTGCACATGATGTTTTGGCTATGAAGTAAGTGATGAATAAGTTGGTTTAAAGAAGAAGATGTTGAAGAATAATTGTGAAATTTCAAGCACAATTCGGCCTAGCACACATATAAGTGCTTGATGCTATATTATAAGTTTTGAGCCACAATATGCAAAGCATTAACTAGTAAAATGCATGCTGTTTTTGTGAGGTATTAAGTGCATAATTGGCCTCAACATGTACATGAATATTCGGCCTTGGGTAGCCTATTGAAGGCCTTAGCATTTCCTTGATGCTCAAATAAATTGTATTGAATTGCTTGATGTAGTATAAAATGTGCATGACCATTGTGTATTCAAGCTAAAGAGTGGCCATATGACCATTTAAAATCCTTGTCATATTCGCCATAAGCAAGCACAATGAGGTTTTAATAAATTGAATTTGTTTGAATTAGCTCAAGAGCTAAGAGGGCCACAATTGGACAAGGGGAAGGAAAAGGTGATCGAATAGCCGAAAAAGCCGTTCGACAACATCCGAGGTAAGTCCTCAAGAAGTGATCTTACTTGAATTATGTAAGATGAAACATGGATGTGTATGATTATTGATCATGTGTGTATGAGTATTTGAATTCCACCGGGCTAAGTCCCGGCGAATATGCTAATGATTATAATTGTGTTTGAGCCTTAGTAACTGAAAATGAAATATGTATGTCCAATGATTATTGATGTATGTGTGCATGAGAAATTGAATGATATCCGGCTAAGCCCAAGACAATTATGCTGAAATTTATATCCGGTTAAGACCGAAGGCAATTGTGCTAGTAGCTATATCCGGGCTAAGACCAAGGCATTCGTGCAAGTTGTTAAATCCGGGCTAAGACCAAGGCATTTGTGCAAATCGTGATATCCGGGTAAAGTCCCGTTGGCCTTGGTGCGGGTTACCATAACCGGGCTATGTCCCAAGGCGATTGAACGAGTACCGACATCCGGATAAACTCGAAGGTATGTGATTTGAAAATTATGAGCTTGCTGGAAAATTTCAGCTAATGCACTTGTGAAATTTCCCAATGATAAGGTAAGTGCGGTGTGTGCTTTGCGGCGCTAGGAGTAGAGCGTATGAATATCCGCTCCTATGATGGAGCGAGTTATCGGCCTTAATGAAGCCGTTATTTGTGTATGAACATAAGAGTTGGGATGGTAAAGTAAGTATGATTATGTGAATGCGCATTAATGAAATGATGCATTTAACTATGTGAATGTATTGCTGTAATTAGAGTTGATTATATTCCTTGAGACTTACTAAGCATAAAAATGCTTACTCATTGCTTTGGCTCTCGTTTTCTAGATTTCGCCGATAGCAATCGGATTCGGGATCGTTGAAGTCGAAGTCATCCACACTATCAAGCCCCCATTTTGGTATAAATTCTTGGTTGAACTTGAAATGGCATGTATAGGACTACCCTTGTTTGTTAAATATGTGGTGATGTAAGTATGTACGGCCATGCGAAAATGGCTCGAAAAGGAACATGAACTTAGAATAATTGTGGTTTGTATGTATATATTTGGTGTCATGATGTGGCTATGGCTTGGAAATGGGAATGTTGGTCATATGATCAGCCATTGGCATGGTTAAAATGATCATATATGAACCTATGTATGGCAAAGACTAGTTGGTTCATGGAGACTACCAAATAGGTAAGACCTACCTTAAAACAGATGCTGCCAGCTGCAGTGACGTGAATGTGAAAAATCACCAAAATTCGTAGAAATGGAATTAAATAGTGAATAAGCTATGTAAATGAACCTTGATGAGTCTATTTTCATATGGAAGAAACGAAATGGTCATAGGAGTTACATGTTAAGAGATATTAATGCTATTGTGAGACAGGGCCAGAACGGTTTCTGGGTTCCTGTCGCAACTTTAAAATTTACTATAAATTATACAGAAAGAATTAGGCGACATACCTTATATGTACAGATTCCATTTTGAGTCTAGTTTCATTAGAAACAAACGACACCAGCATTAAAGCCCTGTACAGAGAGATATTCAAGTTATACCGCGCGAAGGTCAGAGCAGTCGATCCCTGTAACATGGGTGACTTTAACTAATAAACTGTACCAATTGGCCCATCCAAAATTCTAGAAATAAATCCATGGATGGATATATGAGTCAAAATTCAGGGAAAATTTACGAAACCAGTTTTCGAGTTTTGAAACTCGAGATATGATTTTTAAGGCGACGGTGATGCAGTCTTCCAGCCTGACTGGAAATGTCAAATTGGTGGGCAAACCATGTGAACTTGGCTTGTTAACCCCTCGTGTCCGACACCAAGCAATGGTCTCGAGGTTCGGGTGTTACAATTTTATGGTATCGAGCCACGGTTTAGTCGATTCTAGGACTACCGTGAGGTGTTTGGGGTCTAGCTATACATGCCATTAAATGATGAATCGATAGTGTGGTGATTTCTGACAATTTGACTTTGAGTTTGTTTATAGCAATGGGTCCCGATCCCAACCGAGCAATAGCTGATGATGTGGAGAGTGTGGCGCTGCTCCCGACAAGGGACAGCGCCGCGGACTCTCAACCTATGGCCAGCAATCCGAATGATGAGGCTAGGCAAGCCTTTTATAGTGTGATGAAGCGAATGGTTTAATCAATACATTCGAACTAACACGGCTGTCCACGACCTCCATTCCCGACAAATGCAACCCCGCACCTACAATACCTCCAGAATGACCAAATAAGGTCAAGTAAGCCCCATCGATAGGATTCGAAAACATGGGGCCACTGAATTTAAAGCTACGGATGATGATGATGCCGAACGAGCTGAATTTCGGTTGGACAACACTATCCGGGTGCTCGATGAGCTATCTTGTACACCCGATGAATGCTTAAAGTGTACCATCTCCTTGCTACGTGATTCCACCTACTATTGGTGGAGTACTCTGACTTCTGTGGTACCTAGAGAGCAAGTGACTTGGGAATTTCTTGATCTTAAGCAAGGTTCTATGTCGGTTACCGACTATGAACGAAAATTTGTGAGGCTTAGCCGATACACGCGAGAATGCATTTCGTCCGAAGCTATTATGTGTAAATGCTTCGAGGATGGGCTGAATGATGATATAAGGATGTTCGTTGGCATTCTCGAAATACGAGAGATCGTAGTACTTGTTGAGCGAGCTTGTAAAGTCGAAGAGCTTAGAAAGGAGAAACAAAAAGCGATGTGGGAACCGGAGAATTCGAAGAGGTCCTCGGAAAGTCTCTTCAACAGCAATCAAGAGATTTCGAGATGATGTGAACCGGTCTAGAGGCGCTTTGGGCTTTTTAGACGAGGACGCGATCGACCCCGTGACCACACGAGTCACTTCGATCGCCAATGGTGGAAATGATCGCGAGAGAGGCGAGTGTCAACATTGTGGCAAATGGCATTCGGGGAGCTGTTGGTTTCGTGATCACTCCTGCTATAAGTGTGGATCGGCCGACCACTTTAGGAAGGATTGCCGGAAGCTTGAGCAGAATGTGAGTCGAGTGGAAACTCGGGTGCTACCATCGCTCGAGGTAGGCCACCTAGAAATATGGGCAATGTCATGGCGGTCGAGAGGATCTAGAGATGCTACCATCGATCCGAGGCTCGTGCTCCTGCGAGGACTTATGCCATACGCCAGACGTGAGGATGCCTCTCCGGATGTCATTACGGTGCTTTCACCCTTTTCAATACTAAAGTGATTGCATTGATTGACCCGGTTCTACTCAATCTTATATATGTGAAACCTTAGCATCCAAAGAAGACTTTGCCTATTGAGTCTCATCGAGTTTGTAATCCGGTGTCAAACCCTTGGGTCATTACGTGCTTGTCAACAAAGTGTGCAAGAAAAGTCTCCTAGTGTTCCGAGGTTCTTGTTTCCCGGCGGACTTGATGCTTTTGCCGTTCGATGAATTCAATGTTATTCTTGGTTTGGATGGGTTGACCATGCACGATGCGGTCGTAAATTGCAAAAGCAAGACTATCGATTTGAGGTGCGCGAATAACGAGATAATTCGGGTTAAGTCTACGGACTTAAAGGGTTGCCACCGTAATATCGCAATGTTGGCCCGAAAGTATGTAAGAAAAGAGTGTGAAGCGTACCTGGCGTACGTGCTCGATGACAAGGAATCAGAAAAGAAACCCGAATCTGTGCCCGTGGTTTGTGAATACCCGGATGTTTTCCCTGAAGAATTGCCGGGTTTACCACTGTTCGGAAATAGAATTTGGCATCGAATTGGTACTGGTACCACTCCAATTCGATAGCTCCGTATCGTATGGCACCAACGGAATTAAAGGAGTTGGAAGCTCAGTTGCAAGAATTGGTGGATAGAGGTTTTGCTCGCCCGAGTTTTTCGCCTTAGGGTGCGCCAGTGTTGTTCGTGAAAAAGAAGGATGGAACCATGCGGCTGTGCATCGACTATCGTCAGCTTAATAAAGCGACGATAAAGAACAAATATCCGTTGCCACGTATTGACGACTTGTTCGACCAACGAAGGGAGCCTCGGTGTTCTCGAAAATAGATTTGAGATCGGGCTACTATCAATTGCGAATCCGAGATTCGGACGTGCCCAAGACCGCCTTCAGAACGAGATATGGTCACTATGAGTTCCTAGTGATGCCGTTTGGGCTCACTAATGCCCCTGCGGTATTTATGGATTTAATGAATCGGATCTTTAGACCATATTTGGATCGATTCGTAGTCGTGTTCATTGATGACATCTTGGTCTATTCAAGAAATGAGACCGAACATCTTGAACACTGCGGTTAGTCTTTGCAAATTTTACGGGACAAGCAATTATATGCTAAGTTCAAGCAAGTGTGAGTTCGGTTAAGAGAGGTTAGCTTATTGGGTCATGTGGTATCGCGATCGGTATTCGAGTCGACGAATAAAATTTCAGCCATACTTAATTGGAAGCCTCCAGAAATATTACTGAGGTTCGGAGCTTTTTGGGGCTTGCCGGTTATTACCGACGATTTGTAAAAGGCTTCTCAACGATAGCCACGCCGATGACGAAGCTACTCCAAAAGGACGTTAAGTTCGAATGGACGGAGAAATGCCAAAAAGTTTCGATCAATGAAAACTTATTTGATGAAGCCCCAATTCTAGTGCAACCCGAGTCCGCAAGGAGTTTGTCATCTATAGCGACGCCTCTCTACTTGGGTTAGGTTGCGTATTAATGCAAGAAGGTCGAGTTGTGGCCTGTCGTCGAGGCAATTAAAGCCACATGAGAAAAATTATCCGACTCATGATCTCGAGTGGTCGCCATCGTATTCGCCTTAAAGATTTGGCGACATTACTTATTTGGTGAAAGGTGCCATGTATACTCGGATCACAAAAGTCTCAAATATTTGATGACCCAAAGAGACTTAAATCTGCGACAAAGACGTTGGCTCGAGCTGTTAAAGGATTATGAGCTGATCATTGACTATCACCCGGGAAAGGCGAATATGGTTGCGGATGCCTTGAGTCGTAAATCGTTATTCACTTTACGAGCGATGAATGTGCACTTGTCTGTCCGATCCGACAGTGTGTTAGTGGCTGAATTGAAAGCCAAACCATTATTGACACACCAAATTCGAGAAGCTCAGAAAGTCGACGACGAGTTGGTTGCAAAATGGGCTGCGTGTGTTCCGAACAAGGACTCGGAGTTTCAAATCGACGATGACGATTGTTTGAGGTTCAAAAGTCGCGGTGTGTCCCAAAGAATTGAACTCATTTCGATAATTCGAATGAAGCCCATTGTAGCCGAATGGCAATCCACCCGGGAAGTACGAAGATGTACAACGATTTGAAACGTCGGTTTTGGTGGCATGGTATGAAGCGAGACATCTCCGATTTTGTTTGAGATGTTTAATATGTCAACAAGTGAAAGCGGAACATCAAGTGCCTTCGGATTACTTCATAGATCACGATACCCGAGTGGAAATGGGATTGAGTCACAATGGACTTTGTGTCCGGACCGCCATTGTCGACAAGTAAGAAGGATGCGATTTGGGTTGTTGTTGATAGATTGACTAAGTCGGCTCACTTTATCCCTCGCGTCGGATTTTTCATTAGATAAACTAGCTGAATTGTACGTTTCTCGATTGTGAGATTACACGGGTATCGATTTACGTTGTGTCGGATAGAGATCCGAGGTTCACCTCGCGATTTTGGAAGAAATTGCAAGAAGCTTTGGGTACCAAGTTGCATTTCAGACCGCCTTTCACCCCCAAACCGATGGTCAATCCGGCGGATAATTCAGATACTTGAGGATATGTTGAGATGTTGCATCCTCGAGTTCGATGGTTCATGGAATGGTACCTACCTTTGATTGAATTCGCTTACAACAATAGTTTTCAATCAAGTATTAAGATGGCACCTTACGAGGCTTTGTGCGGCGTAAATGCCGTACACCATTGTTTTGGACCGAGCTCGGTGAAAACAAAATTTTGAGTGGATTTGATTAAAGATGCTGAGCAGAAAGTAAAAGTAATCCGTGAAAGTCTGAAAATAGCCTCCGATCGTCAGAAGTCGTACGCGGATTTGAAACGAAAGGACATTGAGTATCAGGTGGGAGATAAATTGTTTCTTAAGGTTTCGCCTTGGAAAAAGATACTCAGATTCGGCCGTAAGGGCAAGTTGAGCCCGAGGTTCATTGGACCATATGAGATATCCGAGCGAGTCGGTCCAGTGGCATATCGTCTAATTTTGCCCCCTGAACTCGAAAAGGTTCACGATGTCTTTCACGTTTCGATGCTTGACGCTATAGATCCGATCCATCGCACGTGATTAGTCCATCGAAATTGAAATTCAAGCTAATATGAGTTATGAGGAAGAATCGATTCGTATCCTATCACGAAGTGAAAGAGTTGTGAAACAAGCGGGTTCCGCTAGTAAAAGTGTTATGGCTCAAGCACGGGATAGAAGAAGCTACTTGGGAGACCGAGAACTCTATGAAAGAGCGATATCCAAACCTATTTACGGTAAGATTTTCGGGGACGAAAATTTCTTAAGTGGGGAGAGTTGTGACACCCAAAATTGACCCTAGTCGGAAGGTGGTCTCGGGACCACAAAACCGAGGCATAAAAATAATTAAAATTTATTTTGATGCCTATAATATGTGTGTGCTCATGTATGACATTTTATGATGATTGATTTAGTGTTATAAGGGTGAATTCCACAAGAAAGGACTTAGTAATGAACTTTGAAAGTATGATAGGAAATGTGTGATGACTAATTAAAGCATGCATGCAAAATAATGGACTTGCATGTCAAATTCCCCCTTTATAGGTGGTGGCGGCCATGACAAGGAGGATGGGCTAAACATGTCATGAAACATGTTTTGTTGGTGCATTAGGGTGAAATAATAAACAAAGGTGTATGGGTGATAAAAAATGAAAAAAAATGTGTGTGAGTGTGGTAATCCCCCATTGCCGTGAGTTGTAGAGAAGGAAAGAAAAAATTTTGTTCATCCTTTCTTTGAGCCAAAACTAAGGAAGAAGGAGGATTTTGCTTCATGCTTGGTTTGGAAGAGATCTAGAAGGAGATTTGGCCAAGTTTGCATCAAGATTAAGGTATGTATGAGGTTGTGTTAGGAGTTTCATGCATGTTTTGGTTGCTAACTTGATGTGCATGTTAGCCATGGCTCAAATCTTTGTTAAGCCATGGAAATGGTATTTGGCCAAAGTTGTTATGGTGATAAAGCCATTGCATGCTAAGTGTGAAGCTTGATGATGATGCATGCAATGATGGATTGTCTACTCTTGAGCAAGATTTTGAGCCTTCTTTTGATTTATCATGATTGAAGTTGAAAAGGAGCATGATTGTCATATTCGGCCATTCATGAGCATGGTTCATGCTTCTTGCATGTTAGTTAAAATTTGTATTTTGGATGGCTATGGACACCTTGAAAATTCGCCATGCTCATATTGTATATATATGTTTGCACATGATGTTTTGGCTATGAAGTAAGTGATGAATAAGTTGGTTTAAAGAAGAAGATGTTGAAGAATAATTGTGAAATTTCAAGCACAATTGCCTAGCACACATATAAGTGCTTGATGCTATATTATAAGTTTTGAGCCACAATATGCAAAGCATTAACTAGTAAAATGCATGCTGTTTTTGTGAGGTATTAAGTGCATAATTGGCCTCAACATGTACATGAATATTCGGCCTTGGGTAGCCTATTGAAGGCCTTAGCATTTCCTTGATGCTCAAATAAATTGTATTGAATTGCTTGATGTAGTATAAAATGTGCATGACCATTGTGTATTCAAGCTAAAGAGTGGCCATATGACCATTTAAAATCCTTGTCATATTCGCCATAAGCAAGCACAATGAGGTTTTAATAAATTGAATTTGTTTGAATTAGCTCAAGAGCTAAGAGGGCCACAATTGGACAAGGGGAAGGAAAAGGTGATCGAATAGCCGAAAAAGCCGTTCGACAACATCCGAGGTAAGTCCTCAAGAAGTGATCTTACTTGAATTATGTAAGATGAAACATGGATGTGTATGATTATTGATCATGTGTGTATGAGTATTTGAATTCCACCGGGCTAAGTCCCGGCGAATATGCTAATGATTATAATTGTGTTTGAGCCTTAGTGTGAAAATGAAATATGTATGTCCAATGATTATTGATGTATGTGTGCATGAGAAATTGAATGATATCCGGGCTAAGCCCGAAGACAATTATGCTGAAATTTATATCCGGTTAAGACCAAGGCAATTGTGCTAGTAGCTATATCGGGCTAAGACCGAAGGCATTCGTGCAAGTTGTTAAATCCGGGCTAAGACCGAAGGCATTTGTGCAAATCGTGATATCCGGGTAAAGTCCGTTGGCCTTGGTGCGGGTTACCATAACGGGCTATGTCCGGCGATTGAACAGTACCGACATCCGGATAAACTTCAAGGTATGTGATTTGAAAATTATGAGCTTGCTGGAAAATTTCAGCTAATGCACTTGTGAAATTTCCCAATGATAAGGTAAGTGCGGTGTGTGCTTTGCGCTAGGAGTAAGAGCGTATGAATATCCGCTCCTATGATGGAGCGAGTTATCGGCCTTAATGAAGCCGTTATTTGTGTATGAACATAAGAGTTGGGATGGTAAAGTAAGTATGATTATGTGAATGCGCATTAATGAAATGATGCATTTAACTATGTGAATGTATTGCTGTAATTAGAGTTGATTATATTCCTTGAGACTTACTAAGCATAAAAATGCTTACTCACCGCTTTGGCTCTCGGTTTTCTAGATTTATTTCGATAGCAATCGGATTCGGGATCGTTGAAGTCGAAGTCATCCACACTATCAAGCCCCCATTTTGGTATAAATTCTTGGTTGAACTTGAAATGGCATGTATAGGACTACCCTTGTTTGTTAAATATGTGGTGATGTAAGTATGTACGGCCATGCGAAAATGGCTCGAAAAGGAACATGAACTTAGAATAATTGTGGTTTGTATGTATATATTTGGTGTCATGATGTGGCTATGGCTTGGAAATGGGAATGTTGGTCATATGATCAGCCATTGGCATGGTTAAAATGATCATATATGAACCTATGTATGGCAAAGACTAGTTGGTTCATGGAGACTACCAAATAGGTAAGACCTACCTTAAAACAGATGCTGCCAGCTGCAGTGACGTGAATGTGAAAAATCACCAAAATTCGTAGAAATGGAATTAAATAGTGAATAAGCTATGTAAATGAACCTTGATGAGTCTATTTTCATATGGAAGAAACGAAATGGTCATAGGAGTTACATGTTAAGAGATATTAATGCTATTGTGAGACAGGGCCAGAACGGTTTCTGGGTTCCCTGTCGCAACTTTAAAATTTACTATAAATTATACAGAAAGAATTAGGCGACATACCTTATATGTACAGATTCCATTTTGAGTCTAGTTTCATTAGAAACAAACGACACCAGCATTAAAGCCCTGTACAGAGAGATATTCAAGTTATACCGCGCGAAGGTCAGAGCAGTCGATCCCTGTAACATGGGTGACTTTAACTAATAAACTGTACCAATTGGCCCATCCAAAAATTCTAGAAATAAATCCATGGATGGATATATGAGTCAAAATTCAGGGAAAATTTACGAAACCAGTTTTCGAGTTTTGAAACTCGAGATATGATTTTTAAGGCGACGGTGATGCAGTCTTCCAGCCTGACTGGAAATGTCAAATTGGTGGGCAAACCATGTGAACTTGGCTTGTTAACCCCTCGTGTCCGACACCGGCAATGGTCTCAGGTTCGGGGTGTTACAGCATCTTTCACATCATCTCCTCGTTTCGTCTGAACTGCTCTTGATGAAAAAGTTGTTGTTGCTCATAACTAACATTCTATTGCGACATTTGTTCCTTCAATATGCACACTTGGTCTTGCAAATTTGTAAGCTATTGCTAGGAGGTCCCTTGGTCGAAATGATTAAAATTTTTTGGATTCAAAGTGAAGTTAAAGTTAAAATCCTGGTAAGTATCCTACTGACTCGGGTTGCCCAAATTTTCTAGCCGGTTAGCAAACCAACCGACGAAAATATCAAGCTCTTACGGACGATCATCAGTCTCATCTCTCATGTTTTGGTGTGAAGATGGTTGGGTGAGCCATGTTGACTTTTGGTTACTTTGATAGTCGAAAATGTTTCTACGCTCACCGCACCAATTGTTGATGGTTCTCTCTTCCTCTCTTCTTCATAGGACTACTCATTGTATTTATAAGGCATGGTTCTTTGAAGGGACGTAGTAGGGAATAACTAAGGTGCCATGCATGAAGACACATTATCCCCCTTAGACTTAACATTTATCCTCTGAGGGGTTCCTTGAAGAAGTATCCTTGTGGGTATAAAAATAAGGAGGTAGCGAGGTAGCAGAGATTCCTTGATCGGGTAAGATTCCAAATCACCTGGACGGACTGAATTTCTAGTTTGTGAAGTATTATATAGCAATTATGTATATTATTATGATAAAATATTGTTTGAACTTTAATTGATATAATGTGGTGTGTTTAATGAAACAATAGGTCATATTAATTTAATATAAAATTATTAAAAATGATTAAATTTATAATTAACAAATTGGATACATATAATCAATATGACATGTGTCAAACAAACTGCCTTCCTAAAATTCTTACTATATATACTTATGTATATTGTAATCTAACATATAAATGATTTAGATTATACATTTTTGAAAAATATATTATTTATTTAAAGAAAACATAAAAATATTAAAAATACTTAAATAAATAGTTAAATTAAATCTAAAATATGAAGTAATATGTTGGCAAATTATTAGAATTAAATATTCAATTGTAATTATATTAATTTACTTTTATAATGAAATTAAGAAAGAAAATAAAAGTTATTTTATTTAGATTTAAACTAAGAAAGAAATTGAAATGATTATTATAACTTATTTTTCTAAAAATTCAAATGGAGTTAAATGAAATAAACTAATTAGATAACTTTAAATGGCTTAAAAGGAGTTGAAAATATATATTTTATAAATATAGACTAATAATAAAAAGTATAAAAGAAGAAGAAGAGAAAAGCTATTATATACCTATTTACTCATAAGACTAATTAACTTTTATTACAAAATACTTAAATCCTTAAGTTTCTGTGCCTAAATTAACCTTTATTCATTTTTATACTGCCTAAAATACTTCTATTAACTCTTAAGGGCTTCTTAAGAGCTGATTTTATATAATATATAGATATAAATTAATTAAAATATAATAATTCAATTAAAAATTATTAATATAATATAATATAAAAATTAGTGGCATAAATATTTGAAATAAATTAGCTAATATACTTTTTAAATATGGAGAGTTGTAGATGAATTAGAATTATATAAAAGGCTCAAAAATTTAAAGGAAATTTTTGGAGAAAAATAAGAAATAATTTTTTAAATGAGAATTCACACTAAAATATCCATTTTATCTTTATTTAGTTAAAAGACTAAACTAACCTTATATAATTAATTAAAAGATCCAACTAATCCTATTTATTGTTAAGACTCCCTTAAGAGTTGGTTTTGTATTTAACTAGGAATATAACCTCACGTTGCAAGGTTTGATTTTTAATAATTTAATATATAAATATTTTAATTAATTATTTTTAAATATAAAAAATATTTTATATATTAAATTATTATAAATTTAATTTTATGCAATTAACAAAGTCATCATCTAAGTCATAAATAATAAGTTTTAAATTGGAAAAGTTATAATAATTATTTTAATTGATGTTCATAAGATGATCTAAGAGGTCACATTTTAGACACTCAATAATTAAATACCAAATCATATTATTTTAGAGTATATGAATAATATAATAAATTAAAAAGAAAAAATAACTCATATTACTATTATTTAGAATAGTAAATAAAATTAAATACCCAAAGGGATTGTCTACCCTCATGGCTTGTAAGTCCTAAGAGGACTCACAATTAAATTTTAACTATATTTTCTAATTTTGTGTTCGAGATTTAATATCTTGATTCAATAGAATAATTTAATTTAGATTAATATGATCTTAAGAAGTAACATTTTAGACACCCAATAATAAAATGCCACAACATTTTATAGACATATAATATATCAAGCAGCACCAAACTAACTTTTATTACTATCTTTTAATTCTAATAAACAAGCAAACAAAATCAAATACCCAGAAGGGTTTGTCAACCCTCATGGTTCGTAAAGTCCCAAGAGGAGTTACAACTAAATTTTTTAACTTTATATGTTTTGTGTGTGATTTTTAAGATTGAAGTTTAATAATAATTAATTTATTTTTTTAATAACATTGTAAAATCCCTAAAACTTTAAAATTCTAGACCCTAAACTTAAAACATTAAACCCTAAACTTTAAATATTAAATCCTAAATCTTATCCACCCTTAAATTTTAACCCTACCTTAATCTAACCTTTTCCTAAAAGTATAATTCTTAAAATTCAAAATTCTAAACCCATCATATCATAAACCATAAATCTAGTTGAACATAAAAAGTCATAAACCTTGTGTTGCTATTATTATTTGTTATTTTTATTTAATTTATCAAAACTAATTAAGGTTAAGATATTGTTAAAAGATTTGATTTAGTACTAAAAAACATGATATTAATTAGAATTAAAAATTAAATGAAGTAGCACATTATTATTGAAGGCTTAAAAAGTAAATTTTTAGGATCATCCCAATATTGTAACTTCCAACTTAATTTCAACATCGGGCTCGAATTAGCCATCGAAATGGCCTAGGAAGCTATCAGAGTTTATAAAACAATCATTTTAAAATATTTGTTTGTCTTAGAAGAAAACTTAGCTTATTTTTAGAAAAACTCATGAGTTAACAAAAAAAAAAATGATTAGTTTAACATTTTTCTTGTAACAATGATTACCATTGAAAACTTAGTTAATTTCTAGTTTATTTATTAGTCAAAGTTTAATTATAACCTAGTAGCGGGAAAGTGATATTCAATTTAGTTTTAATTAAGTTAGATCAGAATTATTTCATGCTTAACCAAATCTAATTCCATGTTCAATATCCTAAATTCAAAAATAAAAACCATGCATGCTAAACAAACCCTAACATAAGTCTCATGCCACAGTTTTAAAAAAACAATACAGTTCCAAAATAACAAAAATTATAAATATAAGCCTAATAATACTTTTATATTAAAAAAATGATTATGAGCCCTCCGTATGTCATGTCTGCGTCCTAATCTAGTGGGTTATCTGTAAAGATAGAAAATAAGGGGAGTGAGCTTTAAGAAGCTCAGTGTGAGTTCGATTACAAAAACACTAGTGCAACGATTAAGCATACAGAATCACGACTTATAGAATAATTCACAATAACAATTTCAGAATATCGATATTTCAGATCACTCATCAATATATATGTCATTTCAGAAATCTCAGTTTTGTATGTACATGCTTTATGAATGAAATAAAGTTTTTGTTTAACAAAAAAGATCCTACCCCACTGCTACACACCATAGTAAGAGTTCCCTAGAACTCGTCCATCTTTACACACCAAGTAGTGGATAAACCTCAAAAATTGTAGGTTAATACGCTACTAGATGGATGTGAATGCACAACATATTTGCATATGAGAGCTGCTAGAATGTGGGTGGATAAACCATCGGTGTTGTAGGTTAATACGCTGCCAGATGGTTATGAATGCACAACATATTTACAGATAAGAGTTGCCAGAAAATGGGTGGATGAACCACTAGTGTTGTAGGTTAAAACGCTGCCAGATGTTTGTGAATGCACAATGTATTTCTAGATAAGAGCTGCCAGAAAATCTGTGGATGAACCACCAGAGTTGTAGATTATTAAACTGCCAGAACTTCCTCCTTTCAAAGCGTCCTACCCCATGCAATGCAATATGCTTATAACAGATCAATACAGTAGTAAATAATATGCTTATAACAGATCAATATGGCAACAATGGGTATGCTTTTAACTAATCAATATTGTAGCACAAGGCATGCTTATCATGGATTCAATTTAACAGTATCATAAGGCAAGCTAAACGTAAATAAGAAATACAGATGCAATAGACATATATTATTCACATGTCACGCATGAAACAACAATAAATCAGACGATCAGATCATGAATTCCAATATCCATATTATTAGGGGTTCAATGGAGTGAAATAAAACACTAAAAATAGTTTAGGGAATATCTTAAGGACTAAACTGTACATAATGTAAATTTTTTAGCAAAACTGTAAAATAGGGGGCACACAGTCTTGTGGCCAAGCCGTGTGAGGAGCTTTAGGCCTTGTGGATGGGTTAAATGGCCGCATGGCTAGGTCACGTAACATATTGTGACCATGCGACATTTGCAAAATTTTACCTACAAGGGAGGCACAACCGTATGGCAGGCCATATAGAGGGTTCTTGGCCATGTGAGATTTAAACTATCCTAGGGTTTCAGAGGTACATGATCGTATGAGGTGTCGTATGGTCTACTCGAGTAGTCCACATGCTCGTGTGCCCCTATTCCTAGATACGGTTTTCCCCGATTAACTTGTAAAAGAACACACACCTTTCACTGGAAGCTCGATTGACGTTCCTTATGATCAATGTAATGCCCCAAATTTGTTTTGGAATTTTTAAGTGTGTTTGTTTATCAAATAAGTTGATTGGTGTGTTAGTTAAGTGGTTTGGAGTTATGTTTTAGGTATTGAGTTTGATTCTTATTGTAAGCATATACATGTTTTTATTATTTGTTTTTGTTAGTAATTGAATCCTTATTAAATTGCAAAGTATGGTGGTTGGGTGGTTATGAGATTTCTTATTTTATTTTTATGATAATTCTAAGAATCCCTAAATTTCTTCTTATTCATAACCGTTTACGCCCTTTCACTTGTACATTCTTCTATTTTCTCCTGCTTGGTTTCTTTTTTTTTTGTTCTGTAGATTTTTTTTACCCTTCTTTTGGGTGCTTTCTTTTTCTTTTTTTTTTTTTGTTATTTTGGGTTTCTTTCTCCTTTGCTATTTCTTGAACATTGCCAATTGTTTGTGCTTTTTTTGCGTGGATTACTATGGCTGCTATGTAAGTTTAGTTGGTTGCTCATCATGCTATTTTCCTTTAATATGTTGGTTTTAATTTTGTTCTTCAGCAATGAGGGTCTATATTTTTATAACTTTATTCAATGTTTTGATTGGTAATTTTTGTGATGTTCAATTAGGTGAAAGCCGTGAAAATCTTAACCCTCTAGCGGAGTAGGTTCGATTTTTTGGTGTTGTTAGTAAGTAATTGAATTTCATCTTGGGGTTTGAAAATTCATTTTAAGGAGGTTATCTTGCTTGAATATTGTGGGTTAATTCATATCAATTGATGAACAAATGTAGGTTTCTTGAAGTTCCAAGAGTGTGGTTAATCATAGTTATGATCAAGTGTACGAAAATGACCTAGAAACTCATACAAAACTCGACAAAATTGAAAAAAAAAGGGGTTGTTTTGAAACTGTCCAGTAACCACATGGCCATGTGTTAGGCTGTGTGGTGGACTATATTGCCACACGGTCATGTGAGAGGCCATGTGGAGCAATCGACCGTGTGAAACTGTGTAGATAGTATGGACCATATGGGCTAGGTTTTTGGGCTGTGTGGGACACATGGTTGTGTGGGCCTTTTTGCCCAATTTTAGAGCCAGAAATAGGGGTTGTTTGAGGGACTCGGAAGTAGGGTCTGTAGGTATCGTATGGGGCCAGAAAACTGTAAGTTTTAGTATGTAACTTCGTATAAATGAGTTTAAAGGTTATAACAAATAGGATAAATTACAATTAAATTAAATGCTATGATTTGATCAACACGAAATATGTGTGAAAGCATGCCTTGGGATGTATGATATGTGTATGTATGCTTTATGATTATGATATGGATATGTTTAGGGCGGGTTATGATATGTAGGAGGAAGTGTATATGGTAGTTCATGCTGCAAATAGGTGGTTGGACCACAAACTTATGTTTAGCAGCTCAGCCGTAAATATATGAGTGGCACACCGCTACAATTTGGTGTAATTGAATGGATGGACTCATGTAGTCCTTTGTGGTGTGATTGGCTGATTAGAGACGGTGTGTAGTAGTTGGGGGGAGGACATGTTATGATATGATTCGATATGATATGACATCACATGACATGCTTTGTTACTATTCAGTGAAATATGATAAGCTATGACTTGTATTAAGATCCGACATAAGATTGCAGATTTAAGATTGCAGCCTTATACTTACAAGATGTTTTGACACTAGCTATAAGACAATTTGACATATGTGTTTGCTTGCATTGTGATTTTGGGCCAAATCACACACTGGGCTTTAAGCTCACGTTTTGTTTGCTTCACTACAGGTAATCCGCTAACTTAGGATTGGACGGCGACACTGGAGCTCGAGCTTCACATTTGGGTTTAGGTTCCATGGATTTTGTTATATTATTTAGTTTGGACATTTCAGACTTTATTTTGGGTTTGTTTAAGTTTAGGACATTTTATATTTGGTTTAGATTGTTAGGATTATATTAGTTTGTACCATGCTAAGCTTTAACTAGTTAACGACGCTTAATTTAAGATAACTAAAATGAATTTCGATTTTACAAAAAATAAGTTTTAAGGTTTTTCTGCTACAAACTTAACCATAAGTTTTTACAAAAATGTTTTCTTATGTGAATGTTTTAGGTAATTTAACTTTGAATTTCGTTATGCAAACAAACTGAGAACTTAAGGAAAACAAATCATTTTTTTAGAAAAAAGAGTAATCCGTAAGAACTTTCTTTTGTTGAAGCATATTTTCACCAAGTCCTACATCAGTTCATTTTTTATAAACGTTGTGACCTTCATAATCTGACTGCTACGTCTAGGCAGGGTGTGGGGTGTTACAATCAAATCTGATTTGATGCACCTAGAACAGGTCATGTAAATGACATTTATACACGAGTTAATGATTGATTTCATGATTCATCAAGATTATCAAAAGATTCAGCAAGAACCGAAAAGATCATTTAATTAATCGCAAGATTAGTGTTGGGTAAAAATTCTACCAAAATTTAAGATCCAAACTTTGGAACGAGATGTATTTACTATTTCTTGGAAAAGATCGGTATACTATTGACAACGATTACAAAATTGAAAGAACGATTGAATAGAGGATGATTTGATTTACGAATGTAAATTATCAACAATTAGGATGAAAATATGGTGTAAAGAAAAGGAAAATAAAATAAATAGAAAGATGGAGAACAAATTTTATTAGGATTTGAAAATGGGAAATATGAAAATCTAATTAGGAAAAAAAGAGAAGAGATGGTGGAATTCTAATTCTATTGAAGTTTTGAGAAAGGGCAAGATATGAATTATAATTAGAAGAGAATTGGGTAAATTCCTAGGGTTTGAACCCTTGGGGCGTTACTTGCAATTTCCCTAAAGTTGGTCGAATTCCAAAAGAAAATGGAAGGAAAGGGCGTGGTTTCGAACCTAAGAACACAAGAGAGACTTACAAGCGCTTTAACCATTAAGTGTGAGGCCTATTTCTTATTTATTTTAGACTCTTAATCGTATATATGTATATTTTGGGGGCATTTTTGCTGAAAATATGAAATAAAGAGGGACAAAGAGGGCTCGAACTTGGGTCTGGAGGGACCCTAGTTCTTTAATCATTGAATCTATAGCTCATTTCTTTATTAGTTTTTTTTCTTAACTGTATATATTTAATTTAAGGTGTATTTTCCCTAGTTTGTCAAAAATAATAAAATGGGAGGAAAGGGCTTAAACTTACATATTCTTTATTAGCTTACACATTTACTCAATTTTTTTTAAGCTTATTTAGCTTATAGTTCTTAGCACATTCCACTTTAGTTTATTAATACTCAAAGTCAAGTCTCATTATTAATATTTTAATTTATTTACCCTTAGTAAACTCTAGTAAAATGACTTAGATACAAGGAAATCATCCAAAACACTAAAAAGCACAATAGTGTTTAGTCCTAAGGCATCATATCACATCCCTCCAAAACAAAAAGGACATATAATCTATATTGATATGTCAGTTATATCCTACAGTTTCAAGAGATTACAAGGCCAAAATATCCACAATTGCCCATATTTAATTACTATTTCAATGCACATAACCTTTGTTCAAACGTATCTCCTTCGTAAAGGATTTCTCCATAATGCTCATGGACAGTTGCTCCCAGAGTCGCCAAATAAGGCTTAGCCGATCTTATTACTATAGAATCAACTTGAACAATAAAAACTTGACCCGATTTTAGGCGTGGTCTACTTTTGGCTATACATACATTTTCACAAATAAACTGCCCAAGACTAATTATTGTGGATGTTTCTTCACAATAATTATGATGATAATGATGATGGGGAAAACACCAATTCAAATTGACTGCATTCAAAAAGATGTTACGGCATGGATCGAAATTATAAATTCTCCCATTTTCAGCTATTAAATAATAGTTAAGTACTTGAAAAGCCTGTTTTAAATTGTCAAGCTCCAAATATTTTGCTACCGAGGTCTAATTATGAGTTATTAAAGGGTAAAATGATGAATAAAAATTCGCAATTTTGGGGGCTGTTCCTAAAGGACCCAATAAATTCTTAATTGGAATTAGGGGATCTTTTTTAATTGATTGTTTTATCACATTGTGATATTTTACATCGTTGAATGGGCCCATGCGAAAACAATTAGATGATGACAAAATTATCAAAGATTAGGATTCCTTATTTCTGTTCAAGAGCGTATGAATAGTTCCGTGATTTTGGCTAAACGATTGTTGAATCTTTGCGTTGGAATAAATGGAATAAAACGGATTTTTATTGGTACGATCTGACTTATTATCAGAAATCAATTCTGAACCTGACAGATCATTTCTTTTTTTGATATAAAAAACATGAGATTTCACTAAATCGATTCTTAGGAAATCTCGAATCAGACCATTTGTCCTTACTTCAACAAAGGAAGCACTCCAATCACACCACAATCTCATACATACATGCTTACTGAACTCACATTTAATTGCACTCTAAGTGCCACAATAGTGCTCCTTGAGCTATCATATATCATATCTCATATGTGTATGTTAAAGATAGTATATCACATATCATATTCATATTCCCCCCCCCCCCCCCATATTACCTATTGTAATAGCATTACACAACTTAACTTACTTAGGCATAACTTAAAAAAAAAAGTACAGGAAAGACTTACTCCTAAAACTTAGGATGGGGGTTTAGGTTTAGGAGAGAGAAGACGAAGATGATGGGAATTCCTAGTAGAAGACTAATTTCCCAAAAATTGGGCAATTTTCCATTTTGGTCACTCCTTATTTCTCCCATTTTCTAATTAGGTCCTAACTCAATTAGAACACACTAATTTCAAATTAAACCTCGTAATCAAGTTTCATTTTTAATTATAAAATAAAACCCGATTATATTATTTTAATACTTTAATTAATTATTTATGACCTTAATTTTGATATCTATTTCAAACCCTCGATTTATTTACAAACGCACAATGATAACCTTATAAAGTGAGGTATGACCACTCTCGATTTTCACAAACATAATTCTTCTAACCCGATTTTTGGGTGTGACAAATATAATTTAAATTTATATAGAGAGAGAGAGAAATTGAAATTTTAAATATCAATAACTTTACACAAAAGAGAATAAAAAGTTAAAAAGTGAAATTGCTTAATGAATGCGGCCTATAATTTGGGGAAAAAAATCTTTTATCCAAATTTGTTGGGAAACTATAATTAAAAAATTTCAAAATTGAAAATTTTAGGATAAATCTCAAAATTATACATAATTTTGGTCCAATGTGCAATATTATACATGAATTTTAATTTTGTACAATTTTATACTTGATATTTTGATTTGATCTATTTTTCAAAAATTATTAACATCATTATTGATATAACACTTTTATACCCAAATAATTATACTTGTTTAATATAAAAATAAATTGATGTATTGATTTCTTTAAATGTGTACAATTGAATAAAATTAAAGTTTTATGTATACATTTCAACCAAAATCAAACTTCAATATATATAATTACACAAGATCAAAATTTATGTATCAAATTACACATTGAACCAAAGTTCATGCGATTAAAAAAATTAGAAAAAAATAAAATATTGGTAAAAAATTTAATGCGCAAAAAATAAATTTTTTACAATGAAATGAAACGGAGGAAAATTTATGGTTGTTTGTGTGAGGAATGAGAAAATTATTTTATAGAAAGACGCCAAAAAAAACTTGAATGTTTTTATAATTAATTTTTACTTTAATTTTAGTTTTGTGGCATCGTCTCTCTCCTTTTATGAATTCCTTTTTTCACCTTATTTATATATTATTTAAAAGGAAAATAAATTAATAAAATTATTTAGTAATTTAAAATAATTTTAAAATAATATTTTAAACTGTCTCTTGAAATTTAATTTCATAATTTAATTATTAGATATAAAAAATAATGGGACTATAATTTAAACATTTTGGAAGGTTTTAATTTTTTATATATTTTTTCACTTTTTAACTATGTTGAAATTTATTTATTATTTAATAGATGATGCATATTTAAATTCTCAAAATAACATGTCTTCTCACACAAACCACAACTTCAATCTGTAACATGGATTATGAGAATATTCATGACCAATAGGCGGGGTTCCTAAAACAACATTTAGAGATAGATTTTACTTTTTGGGTATTTGAAAATTAAAAACCTTTTCAAATAATTTACATGTGATACATTTCAATAGCGTATGTATTTATTTATAAATTTTGCATCTAACCATAATATGTTGATGTTATTTTTTAATTCGGCTTAAACGTTAAATTCGAATTCGAGAGATTACATCGATTACTGAGATAATTTAGTATTATCGGAGTTTATAAAATAATTGTTTTAAAAAAATTGTTTATTTTAAAAGAAAGCTTAGCCTATTTTCAGAAAAAAAAACATATGAGTTAATAAAATAAATTAATTTTAACATTTTTCTTGTAATGGTGACTATTTTGTAAACTTAGTTAACTTATTTATTCTTCCAAAACTCACTTATAACCTAGCAGCGGAAAAATAATATTTAGCTTATTTTTAATAAAAACTGAAGTTCATGCATGCTTAATTAATATTCATATTTCGATATCCTAAAATCAATTAAACGTCATGCATGCTAAAAGAAAACAAATCCTAAGTCCTATGCCACAGTTCAAAATAAATTATTACGATCTTTGAATAATAATAAAATGCCAAATAATAACTTAAAAATATTTTAGTAAATAAAATTGAGCCAAGACCCTCTGTGTGTCGTGTCTGCACCCTAACTTGGTGGGTTATTTGTAAAGATGAAAATTAAAAAGGGAGTGAACTATGAAGCTTAGTGATAGTTTAGTAAAAAAAAAAAAAAGAACAAAACAACAAACAAACAAAGCACATGGATTAGCAATTTCTGAGATTAAACACAACCATAAAGCACTTCAGGTTAATGATTTTTCACATAAAACACATCACTTCACTATCTCGGTATTCATAGTTTTATGCTTATGAATGCAATGCAGTTTTAAATTAACAGGGAAGTCCTACCCAACTCCGCCACACACCTCATTTATGAGTTCCCCAGAACTCATCTACCATATCACTTCGAATTGTGGATGAGCCACCATTGATTTGTAGGTAAAATGCCACTTTGTAAAGGAAAAAAATGTGAGTAAACCACTAGTATTTAGATAAAAACATTTTCAGTTATTACCACTTGTTATGAGTGCACAACATGGTTTCAGATTAAACAAACTAGCATTGGGTTTATGGACAAGCCACATATTTACAGTTACTGCCACTTATTGTGAGTGCACAACATATTCGCATATTAAACAAATTGCCACTGGGTTTTGTGGACGAGCCACCACTTGTTTGCAGATTTAATAAACTGTCACTCTTCCTCCGTACAATGTCTCATCCCATTCAATGCACTACGTTATGCTATGTAACAAATAAACACTAGTAGTAGATATGTAACATGTACTCAATTTATCACTAACACATAACATGTTTTTCATGTTCTTCATAGGGCAGTAACAATATTATCACTTTCAATTTAACAGTTTCACTTTATCAGAAAACACATAACGTTCACGTATCATGCAAAGTAATAAGGGCACTTAAGGCATTAAACACAAATTTCAAAATTCACCCAATATCAGGGACCTAATTGAGCAAGGATAAACTGTAAAAACAATTTAGGGAATGTACAGGGATTAAACTGAACATTTCATAGTTCTACATAATATTAATAATTTCAATCAATTAAACAAACTACCACTGGGTTTGTGGACGAGCCACATATTTGTAGTTACTGCCACTTATTGTGAGTGCACAACATATTCACAAATTAAACAAACTGCCACTGGATTTTGTGGATGAACCACCACTTGTTTTAAGATTTAATAAACTATCACTCTTCCTTTGTACAATGTCCCTCCCCATGCAATGCACTATATCATGCTATGTAAGAAATCATCACTAGTAGTAGATATGTTACATGTACTCAATTTATCACTAACACTTAATATGTTTTTCATGTACTTCGCACGATGATAACAATATTATCACTTTAAATTTAACAGTTTCACTTTATCAGAAAACACCTAATTTTCACATATCATGCGATGTAATGAGGGCACTTAAGGCATTAAACCCAAATCTCATAATGCACCTAATATCAGGGACCTAACTGAGTAAAGATAAACTCTAAAAATAATTTAGAGAATTTACAGGGATTAAATTGAACACTTCATACTTTTACATAATATTAATAATTTCAGTCAATCAATCAATCATTTATTCTAGCCTAAATCATTCTATTAGGGACTTATTTGAATAAAATAAAACATTAAAAATAGTTCTGGAGTCAATCATGGACTAAACTGAACAAGATATAAAATTTTGGGTTAAAACTATAATTTCTAAAAAATAGGGGCACACGGCTATGTGACTGGACCGTGTGGAGAGGTTGCACAGCCGTGTAATAGAATGAGGCCGTATGGAAATTGAAAAATCGAGGTGCAGGGAAGACGCGACCGTGTAGCAAGCCATGTAGAGGGTATTTGTTCATGTGAGAAGTGTAAACCTAGGGTTTCAGGGGGAATTTGGTCGTGTCAGTTGGCTGTGTGGTCCACATGGGTGGCCCACACACATGTATGGCTAGCCGTGTGGCCCTGTTCTAGGTTTGGTTTTGCCCAATTTTCTCGTAAAAATACACACCTGAGTTCGGGGTCTCAAACGTCAATCCTCATGTAAAATTCTGATCTAGGTCACCTACGAGTCTTTCAATCAACAATGTAACACCCCTAACCCATCCCGGTCGCTGGACCTGAGTAATAAGATGCTACGATATAATTCAACAATTTAATAAATACCTTACTTAATGAAAATTCAATTATTTTTTAATAAATTATGGATATAAAGAAATATATTAAATAATTAGAATTCTACAATGACCAAATTACAAAATACAAGCATATAGTAAGATTGGATTGTAAAATTTTGAAGCTAAAAGTAAATCATAGAAATTCACAGATGGTATCGATACTAAATCGATAGCTTATGCAAATCGATACCATTTTGGCATTGTGTTTGTTTTAAAACTGTTCATAGGGTCAAGTATCGTTACCAGATGTCAAAATATCGATACCTAGTTTCAAAATAGTAAAATATCATCTTTAAAGAGTTTATACCATGCCAAATTTACCAACCAATCAAAGACAATAATATTACCTATTCAAACACCTAATGACTAACCAACGTGCCCTCATTGACACCACAATTCAAATATTTAACCAATCTAATACAAACAACCAATCATCCAAACCCTCATTCATACTAAATTGCCATACTTAAACCATTACTCTAGCTACTTAGCTTACCAAAAATTTAGAGCTAATCAAATGCAAAACAACAAGCTTAACTATACATTCCAAAACGTGGCTAAAAACCTCAACTATATGAATATATACATTTAAACACTTAGTATTCAAAATGTCATTCCATTATTAAGCTACAATCAACTAAAAGACCTCCTAGGTACACGCCATAACAAAATAGAATATCACCACACTTGAGTTCGGGATTGTTGCTAGATGCTGAGTTGACGAGAGTTTGAAATGTATCTAACTTGTGTACGGAAAACAAAATTGTACGCTAAATAAAACACAGTGGTAATTCAATAATTCGAACATTTAAAGACAAGATATAAATACATGTAAAAGCTCAAATTAAATTTTTCTATCAATTTAAATGTGCAATTTCATGGTATCCCTATTTTACTTTATTCAAATATCCATTTCCAATTTGGTTTTAACATACATATCAAATCACAACCCTTACTATATCAACAGCCTTTCATAAATCATTTGATAATTTAACCATGTAATGGCACAATCCAATTCACATTATAGATCCATATTCCAATTGAACATAAATAATCTATGTTCATAGCTCAATCAAAGATTCCATTTCATTTCATTCCATATATTACATTTCCATTTCACATATTTAAATTTCTCCCTTCATAATTATTTCCCTATTAACACGATTCGGAGTCAGACAGATACACGGATCCAACCAACACACCAGTTGGCACCCAGTGCCTCATCAGATAAATTTGAATTCATAACTGCGTCCAGCGCTGTAATAAGTTGACACCCGATGTCTCATCGGTTAATCTGAAGCAAATTGGCACCCAATGCCTCACAGACTCGAAGTCGAAGTAATCCCTGAACTCATCCTATCCTATGACACCCAATGCCATCTATGTAATAATTAATAGGGTTTTTATTTCGTATTCTTAATACCAACCAACATATTAAATTCACATATATTTTCAATATTTACATGTATATATACATTATTCAACTTAGTAACAACCTTATTTATTCCAACATATATACTCTAACCCATACATTTATACAATTATATATATATCTCAAATAAGCACAATTGAGTCTTCATAATCAACCATCGATTCAAATAAGTCTAGTTGAATAAAATTCTCACCTTAAATGCTTACCATGACAATTAAATCATTATGCAACAATTTATAATTTAGTTCGGATTATAAAAACACAAACTGTATATTTCGAGCTACTCGACATCGACCTAGTCTTTCCCCTTCTTACTCGAGGATTCCGAAATGACGTTAGCTATGGAATAAAACAATTAAAATAAATTAATAATACACAATTCAATTCTCATTAAATTTCAAATTTTATACTACATTTGCTTAAACTTCAGTATAGCCCCTAAACCAAGACTAATTTAACCTCCACATTTAGCCTCAGATTTTTATACTAATTTCACTCTAAGCCAAATTTAGATCCCTACTTTTTTAATTCTACCCCTTAGTTTCAAAATTTTCACAATTTGGTCCCTATTGCTCAAAATCAATAATTAACTCCACAATTTAGTCCTTTTCCACTTCTAACTTAAAAATCTATCAATTTAATCTCTAAAACTCTAACTAATCAACAATGGTAACATATCAACAATGGTAACATCTTAAACAATACTAAAATTTATAATATGGGTCGACTAGCTCTAAGTACTAAAATTCCAAAACATGAAAATTATAAAAAAAAGACTAAATTTGACTAACCAATTTTGAAATTAAACCTAAAACCCTTAAGCCGTGCGTTTCTTTCTTTTCTTCTTCTTAGCTTCGAACAAAATAGTTGCATGGAAGAATTCTCTTTCATTACATTATCTTCCAATTGCCTTTATTTTGTTTTTCATTTATTTATTTATATATTTCATTATAATTTGATATAATATTTATTAAGGTTGACATAATACATACAACTTATATATATAATATATATAAATCATATCATTAAAGACCGTCCACTACAACTAAGCAAAGGTATAATTTCTTTTTAAGTCCTTTATTTCTATTTTACTTTATGATTTAATTATAATTCAACCTTTAACTTTATTCCCTGTACCTTAGTAAATCCTAACTCATGAAAATTACTTATCCAAAATTTAATTCACCTCTAATATAACTCTGTAAATATTTAATAAAAATATTTATGGGTTAGGTTTATGGTAATAGAGTCTCAAAACTATATTTTTCAACACCACTGACTTTCGGGTCGTTACAGAAAAATACACAAGAATTAATACCGATTTTCAAGAAAAGTCAATATTTCGGGAAAAGATGACAAGATTCATAAAAGATCGTTTAATCAATCTTGAAATTGTTCAGAACAAGAATTCTACAGATATATGAGATCTAATCATCAAGATTTGGAATGTTCTTACCGATCTTGGCACGTCTGAGACGAAATTTGACAATGTTACGCTAAATCAATTAGAAAATCGATTCAACGGGGCTCGATTTCAAACTTGGGATCAAAATAAAATTTCCAACAATGTAAAGAAAGTAATTGCAAATGGGAAGATGAAGAAGAATAGGGGAATAAATAGGGGAAAAGCAAAAAGTTCAATTTAGGGTTGTAAAAGAATTAAAATTAATATATAATTAGGAAAAGTATTTAAATACTTAGGATTTCAAAATTGGAGGGGTTGATAGGGCAATTAGCCTTTCTTGCTGACCAAAAAAAAAATAAAAAATCAAGGGGAATGCAAGTCATCATCATTTGGGCTACTACCCAATCTTAACTTATTTCTACCACATTTAATATATAAAGTAGTTGGATTTTATTCCTTGGTTGCTGAAAACAAATAGAAGAAAATGGGTTTTTTTAGTTAATATACTAAGCTTTTAACTATCAAGACTAAAGTTTATTTTTTTGGTTATTTTTTACAACTCACATCCTATATTTTGAGATGTTATAATTTCATTCTATATTTTTTATTCATTTTCTTAAGTTCTATAACTTCTAATTTTTTAGAAATCCAATAACTCTCGCATATCAATTCATTCAATAGAAAAAAATAAGATCTCAAATCCATAAATCCATTTGAGTTCAACAATTGAAAAATGGGTGATATCTACAGTTGGGTAAATTGAGAAAATGCAAACATTTTTATTTTGCATCTCTCCTATGTTGATGTTACTTTTGTTAAATAAATATACAAAATTTAAGCAAATAACTTGTTATTAATTAATTTATAACGATATAATTTAAAATGAAGAATTAAATATATAAATGGTAGAATCGTAAATGAAGATATGATATAAAACTTAATAAACCATAAATCAGGATCTATCATGTCAAATCATCAAGAATAAAACGACAATAGAACTAGATGCGGGAGTGTACCTGAATCCATGAGTTCCTTGAAATTTTTTGGATCTTGGGGATTTGATCTTCCAAATTAGCACACAAGAAATCTTGAGAAGGTGGCTCTCTCTTTTCTAAAGATGGGATATTAAAAAAGTTACCTTGTTGTGTAATTTGGGGACCATAACTCTAATATATAACT
Source organism: Gossypium arboreum (assembly GCF_025698485.1). NCBI lineage: Eukaryota > Viridiplantae > Streptophyta > Magnoliopsida > Malvales > Malvaceae > Gossypium > Gossypium arboreum. Next base: position 14,441,641 of record NC_069076.1, on the reverse strand, counting down.
TTGACACATTAGCCCTAATTTCTAATCAGCCTATCATCAATTAAAAATTAATTACTAGAGTATCTACACATATTTGACGCATACTTTACTTAATAATTAAAGCCCAATAAACTTTAACCAAATTAGATCACTTTTAATTTGGGCTAACCTATTATGATAGTAAATAATAACATGTAATTACCCTTATTATATATGTGATGCTCATATTTTCCAAAAATCTCCCATTTGGACCACATATATATACTAATTATTCTATAATACATGTCATTATATAACCTTATGAGCTCAAAACTTTACTATCATATCCAAAAGTTATTCCGAACAATCTCGTCCATTAATTATGTTAACATAGAACCAAGGCGACTTTCATTACATATATTGTAACTAAATCCATCCCTGATCACATATATTAAAATAGCCAAATGACATAGATCAAGTATGGATGTGTAGCATGGAAATTATATGTAGTATAATCTAAACATGTCTATTTCCAACTGGTCTTCCTTAAACCTTAGTGAGATCAAACCTTACCAAAATCAGAGTGTGAATAAACCAAATAAACTTTATTTCTGTAGAAAACAAACATAATATCCATAAACTGAAATAATTGAAAATGTATCTATAACATAAAAGCATTTAAAATTGCAAACCCCCACTAAAACCAAATATCCTTAAATGACACTACACCCATATAAACAGTGTGCTCATGAAAAACCTTGGGTGTAGTCCCTTAGTAAGCAGATCCACAATCATGAAGTGTTTCCTAATATGCTTTATAGGCACCTAACCACTCTAAACTTTTACTTTAACAATTAGGAACTTAAAGTCTATGTGCTTTGACTTTGATATGCTCTTTTTGTTATTAGAATAAAGGACTGCCAATTATTGTCACAATTTGCACCCTAGTGACAAAATTTTGCATCAATATTCCATCAAAATTGAAGTTTGTATACCTGATGATCTCTAACTTACCAAACATCCGATATGTGAGCATGTAATCTTTTTTTTAAAGATACCTCAAAACCCACTTAGCTGCTATCCAATGATCCATACTAGGGTTACTTAAATATTTGTCTAACATCCTAACAATGTACACAATGTCCGGACACGTACATACTTGAGCACAAATTAGACTCCCCACTCTTGAGATGTAGGGAATCTTATGCATTTCCTCATTCTCAAAATCATTCTTGAGGTACTGGTTGAGACTTAAACTTATTATTGACAAACAATATGCCATTAACATATAAAACCAAATATAGAACCTTACTCTCCACTCTTGAGACATATGGAATCTTATGCATTTCCTTAATCTCAAAATCATTCTTGAGGTACTGGTCGAAACTTAACTTATTATTGACAAGAAGTCTGCTTAAGCCCATAGATGGAGTTCTTTAATCTGCAAATCATTAACTTTGCATCATCAAACACAAAGTTTCTAGTTGCACCATATAAATGTATAATCAATGTTACCATTGAGAAACCATTAACATTCATCTGATGCAACTTAAGGTCAAAATATTCCACTAAAGCCATTATAACCCTATTTCTAGTGGACCTATTTAATGGCATTCGTTCTTGAGGTTGTTGATTTTATTCTTCTGGAAAAATTATCTCATCTTGAATAGGGAGTTGTTCAACATTGTCTTGTTGAGGTTCTAGATTCACTTCTTGATCAATGATAGTTATGAAAACTTGGACATCATCAAAAAGTGATAGCAGGAACTGAGTTAGAATCCAATTCCTCCTCAAAAGCAATGTATCTAACCTTATTTCTCCCTCCAAACTCAACACCCTAAAAAATGTTGCAATTCTCATCTAAAAAATATTTCTAATTGTGGGATAAAAAAACTTATAGCCCCTAGATTGCTTAGAATAACCAATAAAGTAGTTGTTTATTGTTTTGGAGTCCAATTTCTTTTCATATGGCCTAGAGGGCCTTACTTAAACTGAACATCCCCAAATGTGAAAATGCTTTAGACTAGGCTTTTGACCTCTCCAAAGCTCATAAGGTGTTTTTTTTGCAACTGCTTTAGTGGGTATTTTATTCAAAATGCAAGCGTTGTCTTTAAAGGCACTGACCAAATGAGCACTTTCAGACTTATCATATTTCAACCTTTCTTCCTTTTACACACAATGAGAAATGAGCTTATTTAGAGTCCATTTCTCCTTTTGGTTGTTGTAACTAATTTTATATTGGTTAAACCGTGTAAGAAGCGATGCCAAAACAATAAGACCAAGCAGTTCCTCAAAAAGGTCGATCTTAAGTGCCTTAAGTCTTGAAGCAATATGGAACATCTTTATAATGTACTCCCTCACGTTTCCTTGACCCTTCATAGAAATAAAAGAAGGTAAAAGTGATGTTATCTCAGCCATATCATTTTTGGCAAAATGTTTTTCAATTTCGTCAAGGACATATGTAACACCCTAAACCCGACCTAGAGGTTATGGCCAAATCTGGTGATGTCACATGGAATGGAATTTTGAAAACTAATTTATTACAATAAAACTGTGTTTGTTTATTACTCTTGTTGATTTCAAAAATTGCTTACTCATCTAGTCGATTGCTTTAAAATATAATTCATTGTAGAAGCTTTAGCAATCATTTATTTTAAGTAAAATAGTTCATTTTATGGAAAACTTTGGTTATTAGAAAAATTCGTATTTTGTTAATTTGAAGTTGTAAGCCCGTAAAAGCAGTTATAATTTCCAAAGTTAAAGAGAAACAATCCATAAAGCCCAACTACATAAAAATACCCCATAATCAATAAAACCATAAACGAGAGTAAAGTAGTTTAAATACGTGTGGCCACCGTCGAGTCCTTTACCGCACCGATCCGTCAGGTTTGGGGATTACCTGTATAGTTAAAACAGAAGGGGTGAGTTTACAGAAACTCAGTGTGTAATCCCCACAGAAAACATACATACAGTTAATCACAATCAGACAGTCAAATGTAGTTTAGGCTTAAGCCCATTTCAATCTCAGTAGCAGTTCAGCCTTAGCCCATTTCAATTTAGTATCAGATATGCATAAGGGATTTAGTCCACCACAGTAACAGTAATGCTAACAGTATCAGTGAACAGAGCCCTACCCAACCAGCCTCTACATATAAACTCTATCCAACCCTACACTCCATGTGGGGATTAAATCAACCCACCCATTCCTACACTCCAAGTAGTACCAAATGCGGCACAAAATAGTAGTTTGCAGCTGAGCTACCAGTATATTAGGCTTAAGAGCCTTTCAGTACACTTCCTCCAAATTAAATTAACCCAACCCCATGCAATGCAGCATATAATGGAATGTAATGCTATCACAGATCTATCAGATACACATACATTTCTGTATACATGCTTATATATGTATAACATGCTTAGTACACATTTCACATAGTCAATTTCACACAGATAAGAGTCTAAGTAGTGCTTACCGACCCTACGGAAGGTTCACAGTCGACTTGGGTGACCCGTACAATATTAATAAACATTTCAGTGAAAATGGGCACACACGCCCATGTGGCCTGCCTATGTGGGCCCACACGTCTGTGTGGTCGACATAGCCTAAATTTGCCTTGGCTGTGTCCAAAATCCTATACACCCGTGTGGTCCACACGACCCAGATCAGTTTAGCCCATGTGTTGCACACGGCCTACCTGGCTATTACACAGCCGTGTCTTATGCGCACGGCCTTGTCTCGTCGATCACACGCCTTTGTCCCATCACACGGCCTACCACACAGGTGACCACACGCCCGTGTGGAATCGACAGTGAGGTTTTCGGCTTTTGTTGTAACTTTATTTTCTGTGCAATCGAGTGCACACCTATATCATTTTTGATGTCTACACGCTTCTGAGCGCTCCAGTACCTATAATTAACCAATATTTCACTCAATTAATTGCTTAACCAACTGAACTAAACTAATCCCAAAACGAGATGAACATCTTTCGAACAATGAAACCATTACCTTCTATTGAATAACATAAATTTCAAACCTTTAGAACGTCGATTCGATAAGCCCTTAACCACCAAACGAGTCCTCATTAACACTTGTCCAAATCAAAATTAAAGTTTAATAAAAAAATAGACTTACCGAAAGAGCGACTAGGACATTGCGCAGGAGGGAAGTAAAAGAGAGGTAAAAATAAGAAAAATAGCAGCAAGGGAAAAAGGTGAACAAAACGACAGAGAGTTTTTGAGAAAGAAGAAGAACCAAAGTTTTGGAAAAAGAAAAACTACCAGATATTCTTTAATCCCCTAAATCACTCCATTACTTCCCACTACATCCAACTACTGAGCTTTTTAATCCAACACAAACTTTTCTAGACGAGCAAGCAAAAATAATACTCTTGCCTGAACTCGAACACCAGACCTCCTTCACACCAACACTCCACTCAACCATCAGACCAGTAGGCCCATTCTGTTAATTATTTACCAACTTTTACTTAAAAGACTTCTAACCCAAGATGGGGCTTTATTCATAAAAATACCAAAATTTGCCCAAGTCATGTCTTGAACTTGGGACCTCTCCCACACACCCATAACACTTAACCACTGAAGTAGATACACAATTGTGTTAATTAATCGCAAAGCAGAAACATAAAATTTGGGGCATTACAACTCTACCCCCTAAAAGAAAATTTCGGCTTCAAAATTTACCTGATCAGAACAAATGAGGATACTACTGACGTATCTCATCCTCAGGCTCCTACATAGCTTCCTCAGTGTTATGATTCTACCACAGCACCTTTATTAAAGGAATAGATTTCCTCCTCAGAACTTTTACGCCGTGATCCAAAATCTGAACCTGCTCCTCCTCGAAAGTCAAGTCTGGCCTAAACTCAACCTCCTCAACAGGGACAATATGCGAGGGATCAAAGTGGTAGCGCCTCAACATCGAGACATGGAATACATCATGAATACGGTTTAACTTTGGGGTAGCTCCAACTGATAAGTGGCCGATCCTACTCATTTCAGAATCTGGTACGGTCCTAAACCTAGGACTTAGCTTGCCTTTATGACCAAACCTCAAGAATTTCTTTCATGGTAAGACCTTTAGAAACACGAAGTCCCTCATAGAATACTCAATCTCACGTCCTTCAAATCAGTGTAAGACTTTTGTCTGTCAGAAGCCGCCTTCAGACTATCCCTAATCAGTCAAACCTTATCCTCAGTCTCAGAGACTAACTCGAGACCCAGGACCTATCGTTTACCCAACTAAGTCCAACACAAGGGAGTGCGACACTTACGACAATACAGAGCCTTGTAAGGTGCCATCTGAATGCTAGACTGGAAGTTATTATTATAGGCAAACTCCGCTAATGGCAGATAGTCCTCCCAACTGCCTCAGAAATCAATAACACAGCTCCTCAACATATTCTCCAGTATCTGAATCACCCTCTCAGACTGACCATCGGTATGAGGATGGAATACAGTACTGAAGTCCAACCTTTAACCCAGAGCCTTATGCAACTTCCCCCCAAAATCGAGACGTGAAGCGAGGATCCCTATCAGAGATAATCGAAATTGGTATCCCATGTAGTCTCACTATCTCAGAAATGTAGAGCTTAACTATCTCGGAAATGTAGAGCTTCGCCAATTTTTGAAGAGAATAATCGGTATGAACCGATTCACGATGACCTAGACAAAATCCTTCTTGGTGGGTGTCAAGGGTAACCCACTAACAAAGTCTATCGTCACACATTCCCACTTTTAAAGGGGAATTTTAATCGACTGTAGTAAACCTGAAGGTAACTAGTGCTCAGCCTTAACCTATTAGCACGTCAAACATTTAGACACAAAATCGGTAGCTTTTCATTTTAGACCTGGCCACTAATACAACTCATAGAGGTCTCGATACATCTTAGTCCCACCAAGATGCATAGCATAAGAGCTACTATGTGTCTCCTTCAATATGGATTGCCTAAAATCAGTGTCATTCGGTACACAAATTTGTCCATGAAAACATAGCACACCCTCAGAGTTTAACCCAAAATCTGTAATGCTACCACTCTCAATCTGTCTGAATCGAGGACCTCAAGACTCGTCCTGCAACTGTTTACCCTTAATTTGATCTATCCAAGTTGGTTTAACCTGAAGCTCAGCCAACAGACTGCCATCATCATATAAACTGAGGCAAGCTAACAGCCTTTAAATCGATCATAGCTCTATGGCTTAATGCATCGACCACCACATTGGACATGCCGGGGTGGTACTCAATGGTGCAGTCATAGTCATTGAGTAGCTCAATCCATCTACGCTGCCTAAGATTCAACTCCGTCTGAGTAAGGAGATACTTGAGGCTCTGGTGATCAGTGTAGATGATACACTTCTCACCATACAAATAATGCATCCAGATTTTCAGTGCGAAAACTACCACAACCAACTCCAAGTCATGCGTCGGATAATTTGCCTCATGAGTCTTAAGCTGACGAGACGCATATGGTACTACCTTACCATTTAGCATCAACACACATCCCAACCCGACATGTGATGCATCATTATAAACTGTGAACTCCTTTCTATATTCAGGCTGTATTAGAACCAGAGCCTGATTCAGTACAGTCTTAAGCTTTTTGAAGCTCTCTTACTGTGCATTAGTCCAGACAAATGGCACACCCTTACGCAGCAGCGTAGTTAAGGGTGTTGCAATCAGTGAAAAACCTTCCACAAACTGTCGATAATAACCCACCAGTCTTAGAAAATTGTGAATCTCAGATACATTCTTAGGCTTTTTCCAATCCAGTACAACCTCAATCTTTCGAGGATTGACTCGAATCCCCTCAGCAGACACCATATGACCTAGAAATGTTACTTCACGTAACCAGAACTCGCACTTGCTAAAGTTAGCATAGAGCTGCTTTTCCCTCAAAATCTGAAGAACAATCCTAAGGTACTCATCATGCTCATCCTCAGTCCTCAAGTAAACCAATATGTCGTCGATGAATACCATTACAAACTGATCTAGGTAGGGCTGAAATACTCAATTCATCAGATCCATGAAAACTTCCGGTGCATTAGTGAGTCTAAATGGCATCATTAGGAACTCATAGTGACCATAATGAGTCCTAAATGCCATCTTATGTACATCAGCCTCCTGAACCCTCAACTAATGGTACCCAAATTAGAGATCAATCTTAGAGAATATCGAAGCTCCTCGGAAATGGTCAAACAGATCATCAGTTCTCGGAAGTGGATACTTGTTCTTAATGGTTAGCTTGTTTAGCTGACGGTAGTCAATACACATCCTTATAGATCTATCTTGTTTCTTAACAAACAGCACCGGTGCTCCCCACGGAGATACACTAGGGCAGATAAACCCATGATCCAAAAACTCTTGAATCTGATCCTTAAGCTCCCGTAAGCTCTTTCAGTGCCATTCGATAGGGAGCGATAGACACCTGAGTTGTACTAGGGAAAAGCTCAATCCTAAACTCTACTTCTCGATTCAGAGGTAAACTCGGTAGTTCCTCAAGAAAGACATCTGAAAAATCCCTTCCAGTACGAATATCCTTTACAGAGGAATCCCCAGAATTTGAAACACTTACGTAAGCCAAGAACGTCTCACATCCCTTACGTACTAACTTTTTCAGCACCAGTGCAAGCTAATATGATGCTTGACCAACTAGTCCATCCCCAGAATTAAATCAAACTCAAAGGGAAGCTCCATTAGATCAGCCAGAAGGATTTCTCCTTGAACCTCTAAAAGAACATTTCTAAACAGCTTGTTAACCCTTATAAATTGCCCCAACGGACTTAGTACCATGATCTCACAGGAAGTACTCTAACCGATAATCCCAGAGTCCCCAAAATAGATCAGGAAATATAGGAGTGAGTGGATCCTATATCTATCAATGCAGTGTATGGTACATAAAAATTAAAGAACGTACCAGTGATGAAATTAGGAGTATCTCCGTCCTCACGGCGTCATACAATATAAACCAGAGTAGGCTGCCTCGCCTCAGTATGTCCAACACCTTTGCCCGGTGCTCTCTATCTATGGCCCATACCATTACCACCCTTAATCTGATCACAACCTCTTGGTGGTTGCTGTGCTACCCTCTGTGGTTGTGTACTACCAGTACCCTGAGCTTGCATCTGATCGGCCCTCAATGAACACTTCCTAATACAGTGATCCAATGATCCACATCTTAGATACGCCCTCGTCCTCCTCCAACACTCGCCCTAGTGGCGTCTACCACAATCAACACATAACTGCTATCCAATAGCAGCAACAGGAGGCCCAACTCTAACTGGCCCATCAGCTTTGGCCTTTTTCTTAGGCCTCTGTATAGAATTCGAGGGCTCCGAATCCCTCTTGTTCCTACCTCTCTCTCTGTCACGGTTTTGGCGCTCAGTGCGCTTAACCTCCTCGGCGATCTTCGCCTTCTCGACCAAGGTAGAAAAATTTCGCTCCCACTGTGGAGCTATCAAAACCCTCAAGTTATCCCTGAGGCCATCCTCGAAGCGAACACATCACTCATACTCAGTCGCCACCATACCTCGTGCATAGCAGTTCAGTCGCAAGAATTCGGCCTCATACTCGGTCACTATTCTATCTCCCTGTGTCAGATTTAGAAACTCCCTCTTACAGGCGTCTACATAACTAGCTCCCATATATTTCCCCTAGAAGGCGGTCTTAAAGAACTCCCAAGTCTGACATTCGGGCTGAGTGCCCTCTTTAACAGTAAGCCACCACTGATAAGCCTCATCCCTTAACAGTGAGACTGCACCTTTTAATTTCTACTCGGGGGTGCAATCTAGATCATCCGTGATCCTCTCCGTAACCTCTATCCAATATTCAGCCCCAGTAACCACTCTGAAGAGCTCAACTTCATTGGACTGGAGTCGTTCTGTAACCGACCCTCGGCCCTTAGCATAGCCAAAGACAATGCGTCGTTCTCAGCCATGCAATCTTGAGACCCAGTCTCAGTCGTAGGTGAAACTGGCATCTTACTAGTATCCAAGTTAGGCAAATTGCCAGAAGATAAGGACCCAGCTCGAGCCCCTCTACGGCCTCTACCATGACCTCTAGTGCCCTATCTGCGGATACCTCGTGTGCTCATATATAATCAAATTATCTATATTTAAAATTTTATGAATCAGTTATAGTTCAATATTTATTAACAGATATTTTATATAGAACATTATTGGTAATTTAGAGTTTGTTTTCTTATATCGCAGTTTCACTACAGTTTTTAGTATACACTAACTAAAGGATTTTTAGTACAGTATACTACCTATAGTAGTTTTAGAACATACTATCAATAACAATTTTAGTTTAAAATAATTCATAGTTTAGAATACTTACAGGATCGGCGCCGGAGACTCGGTGTACCACTTACTTAGTAAAACATTTCAAATCATTTTATAATCAATTCTTTAAAACCAAATTTTAAAACCCATAATCCATAATTGAGTTTTACAACCTAGATCTGATACCACTAAATGTAACACCCCAAACCCGGCCTAGATGTTATGACCAAATCAGGCAATGTCACATGGAATGGAATTTTGAAAACTAATTTATTACGATAAAATCATGTTCATTTATTACTCTTGTTGATTTCAAAAATCACTTACTCATCTAGTCGATTGTTTTAAAACATAATTCGTTGTGGAAGCTTTAGCAATAATTTATTTTAGGTAAAATAGTTCATTTTATGGAAAACCTTGGTTATTAGATAAATCTGTATTTTGTTAAGTTTGAAGTTGTAAGCCCGTAAAAGTAGTTAAAATTTCTGAAGTTAAAACGAAATAGTCTATAAAGTCCAACTACATAAAAATACCCCATAATCAATAAAACCATAAACGAGAGTAAAGCAGTTTAAATATGTGTGGCCACCGTCGAGTCCTCCACTACACCGATCCGTCAAGTCTGAGGATTACCTGTATAGTTAAAACAAAAGGGGTAAGTTTACGTAAACTCAGTGTGTAATCCCCACAGAAAACATAAATACAGTCAATCACAATCAGATAGTCAAATGTAGTCTGGGCTTAAGCCCATTTCAATCTCAGTAGCAATTCAGCTTTAGCCCATTTCAGTTCAGTATCAGATATGCATAAGGGCTTTAGCCCACCACAGTAATGTTAATGCTAACAGTATCAGTGAACAAAGTCCTACCCAACCAGCCTCTACATGCCATCTTCGTCCAACCCTATACTCCATGTAGGGATTAAATCAACCCACCCATCCCTACACTCCAGGAAGTACCAAATGCGGCACAAAACAGTAGTCTGCAGCTGAGTTGCCAGTATATTAGGCTTAAGAGTATTTCAATACACTTCCTCCAAATAAAATCAACCTAACCCCATGCAATGCAGCGTATAATGGAATATCATGCTATCACAAATCTATCAGATACACATACATTTCTGTATACATGCTTATATATGTATAACATGCTCAATACACATTTCACATAGTCAATTTCACATAGATAAGGGACTTTATTCCTCAAAATACCAAAATTTGCCCAAGTAATAGCTTGAACTTGGAACCTCACACACACACCCATAACACTTAACCACTAAGCAGATACACAATTGTGTCAATTAATCGCAAAAGTAGAAACATAAAATTTGGTGCGTTACAAAACACTTGGCCTGAGTAATCTCTTTAGATTTTGTGCTCCTAAAGGCTTATAGAATGTTGTGCTTAATGATCATTATATTCATATGATTTGAACGATCCCACATCTCAAAATCCCTTTTCACATCAGGGGTGCTTTACGCAGTGAGAGGTGCAGTGTAACACTCGAAAACCCAACGCATAATTTTTGATCAGATTCTAGAGGTCACATTGGCCACCAAAATGGCCCAGAACAAAATGACGTTCAAATTACTAAATTCCTTTTCGAAAAGCATTTTTATTTCGAGTTTAACTAAATTCAATACAAACTTAATTTTTGTTTTGCAAATTGTGATTTAATTGCCATTAAAATTAAAATAAACCAATTTGTTGTTTCCTTATTAGGTTTACAATTTCCTCAAAATTAGTATGACAACGGAAAAATTAGTTGTTCACGTCATAACAGAAAACCATAAGTTATTCCTTAAGAAAAACCAAGTGATTATTGAAGAAGTTAGCAAACCAATTAGCTAAAACCATACATGGAATTTAAAATTTTTTGTTCAAAGCCAAAAACTCAAAACTTAACGAAAGTTCCAAAAGAAAAACTCATGCCACAGTTTATATAAACTTAATTTCAAATCCAAATAAAAACCATTAGTTATATATTATGAAACTTATTCAAAACCAAACCAAAGTGAGAAAAATCCTGAGACCTCCGACTTGCTAGATCCACAGTCTAACCTTGCGAAATACCTGAAAATGAGAAACTAAGAGAGTGAGCTGCGAAAGCTCAGTGTGAGTCTAAAATAATCACAATTAAATAGTAATGGAATAACACCTTGATTGCAAGTTAACTAACCAAACAAACTTACATTATCGAAACCCAAAACATAATAGATATGCATAATGAAATCAGATGAGGAATGATACAAAATCCCACCCAGCCAACTACTACACACAATCTCTACAATCCCACATACAGACCAATAAGGGTATACTAGAACCTTTCCAACCTCTACACACTACATTGGGTTATGGTGGACCTATCCTTCTAATTTACACCACAAGGAGGTCATTTCCTCGATATTATTAAGCAGTCAAGCTGCTAACATTATTTTGGTTTAACTGCCCAACAGTATCAAAGCAATTTAACTGCTACAACAAACTTCCTTCTCTTCGAAAACAAATCCCAATCCTAAATGCAAATGCAAATGCAAACCATATAAAAAATGCACAAGGATTCACAGAATAGACTTACCCATTTTTAGTTTCCATATTAAATAACTATATATGTCAATCAGTCTAATTTAACTGTAACAGAATCAAACTTACTTGTATATAGTTTTCAAATTACTGAGCAATTGCAAACAACTACCATATATCGCATCCAAACATTTTCCATTTATCACCTCATATAAACACTTAAGCAAACGCTAAAATTTAATCTTATAAGCATACATACATAAATCAATTCAAGCAGTAATGGTGTTCCAAACATGTCTACAAAGGCTTAAACATGCAAAAATTCAACCAGGGACTAAAACGAATCAATTTGAAAAAACTGTGCCAATACTGCAAAAACAAAGCCACACGACCGTATGTGTAATGTCCCCAAAATATGAATTGTTATTTGTTAAAATCTATCACAAGTAAGTGTCTACTTTAGTGGTTAAGTGCTCTAAATGTGTTGAGATCGAGCGTTCGAATCCCTGTGTGAGCGGATGGGTATTATTATTTTTAATTATGTTTGGGCTGCCTGGGTGATTGTGTTTGAATTGGATTAAAATTTTGGATAAGTGGGTGGGTTATCAGATGGGTGGTTGCTTAGGATGTGGGGGTTAGGTTTTTTTTTTTTTTTAAATTTGAAAGATTATCCTCTATTTTTTTAAAAAAAATAATTCTATTTTGTTTTTCCCAAAATTTGCTACCCTTGTTCCCATGTTCTTTTTTTTTTTGGTTGGCTTCTCACTTGTGTTTTTTTCTTCTTTCTTCTTTCCCTTTATTCTTTTGCTCCAAACCAAATCCAAGTGCCATCAATTCCTTTCAATCGTCACTATTGTTGCGCTCCTAATCTATTTTTGGTTTTCAATTTCTAGTTGTGGTTTGATTCGGTAAGTAATTAAAGTAAGTGTAGTTTTATTTTATTTTTATAGTTGTGGAATAATTTGGGGGTTTTTATTATTCTTGTAGTGAAAAGTTTTATTGATGGTGTTGTTCGTCTTAATGCTCGATTAGGGGAGAACCTTGAATTGGGCGGTGCTTTTCCAATGTTTTATTACTGTTAGTTGTTGTTTTTGAGGGTAAGTTATTAGGTTTGTTGCTATTAAGGTTAATTCTTTGAGTTGAGGCTTAAGTGTTGTTGTTGGTGTACATTTTGGCATTTGGGTTTTAGTGGTTACTAGTTAATTAATTCGTTGGAATGGTTATTAAAGGTACGAGAGTGTTTGTCTTTAGATTCGCATAAAAATCGACTAGGTGTGCAATGAGAATCCTGAAAAATAGCAAACGGAGAAAGTTAAAATTGGGCACTGTTGACGACACACAGCCATGTGCCAAGCTGTGTGGTAGGCCATGTGTGATACACGGCCGTGTGATAGACTTGTGGACCAAATGTGCGTGTGTGGGCCGTGTGGGCCCAAAATTTAGAATTTTTCCTTAGGGTCGTAAACATCGTCCCAATCGACTGTAGGCCTTCCGTGGGGTCGGTATGTGATTAAATATACTATAAAATATAAAATTTGATCATTTGTTATTATGAATTTTGATATCAGCAAGTGTATCTGAGATGTCATATGATAATTCAAACTGAGTGTGATATTAAATACGTACATGATTTGCATCTAAAATGTTATGCATGATTTTTGTTCTGTCTATATCTCATTCTGGGGTGGTACATTATGTGGAGGAAATGTTTATGTGAGAGGCGATTTCTCGCCCATTATACTAGCAGCACTGCTGCCAATATTCTGAAAAGTGTCATATCGACACTATTTGGTGTGTAGGGCTAGATGGGTCTTTAAGACCCTATATGGTGTGTAGAGATGGTCGGAGATGATGTGTAGCGGATGGGGGTAGGATTGTAAATTTTCATATGATTCTAATTCTGTATGACACATACATTTGTATCTCCTTTACTATGTGGTAAATTTGAAGTTAAATATGTGATTCTGTTTTCTTTCAAGTTACACACTGAGTTATGAAAACTCATTTTCTATTTGTCTGTTACTTTCAAGTAAACCTTAGACGTGAGAGGGTTGGTGCGACAGGAGCTCGTTTATATCCATATTTTCGTAAACTAAATTTATTTAAATTTGACTTATTCAAATTTTTGGTTTGAGAGTTTTGTAAATTTTGGACTCTCTGGACATTTGGGACTATTTTTGGTTTTGGATTTTATTTTTGATTCTCGCATGATATTGATAAAACGTTTAATAAAAAATGTATGTTTTCCTGCAAACAATCGATTTTAAGAAAACAAATCTAGATTTCCAAAACACAATGGTTTAAGAATTTTCACTGCAAAGTAATTAATTTTTTTTGGAAATGTAATTGAACATGGATTCAACTGAAAAACTACTAAGAATAATTTCTACTGAATTGGAGTTTTCTTTAGTAATGAAATTTGTGCTAATTTTCAACGTTTTTTGGAAAGCTAAATTGTCAACCATTTTATGTAATCACTTTAGATATGACAATAGCATCTAGGCCAGGTTTGGAGTGTTACATTTAGTGGTATCAGAGCTAGGTTGTAAAACTCGAGCTCTGAAATTTTGGGTTCAGAATTGTATTTGAAAAAAATAATATTTTTCTGAGTAAAATTTATTTTTAAATGAATATGAAAAGTAAGTTTGTGGAATATCAAGTCTTCGGCGCTGATCCTATCAGTACTTTTGATTTAGAAATACTTTAGTTTAGAAAACTTTGAAATGATTAAATTCTTAATAATATAGTTTGAGATTGAAACATTTTTGAGATTCTTGAAATTTCTTTTGATAATTATTTGAAGCATAAAATATTTGCAAACAAATACTGAAACTGATACATAAAACTTTTTAATGTGGATAATCTATAAATACGATGAGTACTCGTGAATCACGTAGACGCAGCACCCGTGGGCACCGTTGGTGTCGTAGAGGGGCTCGAGCTGAGTCGTCCTCGATGGGTAGTTTCCTAATCTGGATACGAGTGAGACATCGACTACACCTACTGCTGAGGCTAGATCTCAAAATCACTCGGCTGTAGATGATGCATTGTCCCAAGCCATGCTTAGAGTTTTGGAGAGAATCGCTAGGCCTCATTCTAGTTCTGGGAGTCATCGGCTGGTAATTCAATGACTACGATCTAACGACACTAAGTTGTTTAGGGGCGTCACTAAAGTTGCCCCGACTGTGGCTGAATATTGGTTAGAGGCCACCGAGAGGATCATGAATAACATCGACCGCACCTCTGAGCAAAAATTGAAGGGTACAGTATCTCTTCTTCGTGATGAGGCGTATCAGTGGTAGTTAACAGTTGAGGAGGGTACTCAGTTGGATCAGGTTACTTGGGATCAGTTTAAGAGAACCTTCCAGAGTAAATATGTGGGGGCGAGTTATATGGATACTTATAGATGCGAGTTTATGAACCTTACCTAGGGGGACAGGACTGTGGCCGAATATGAGGCTGAATTTTTGAGACTGAGTCGTTATGCTCATGAGATGGTGTCAACTGAGTATGAGAAGTGTATTCACTTCGAAGAAGGGTTAAGGGAGAATCTGAGGGTTCTGATAGCTCCACAAAGGGAGCGGGAATTTACCGTATTGGCGGACAAGGTGAAGATCGTTGAGGAGGTTAAGTGCGTTGAGAGCGAAAATAAAGAGTGTGAGAGAGGTAAGAATAAGAGGGATTCAGAACCCTCTAGTTCTACTCAGAGGCCTAAGAAACGAGCTAGATTTGATGGGCTATCAAGGATTGGGGTTCCAGTTGCTCCTATTGTAACTCAGCCGTGTAGGGACTGTAGTAGATGCCAATGTTGAAGGAGGTTGGGAGCGTGTCTGCGTTGTAGGTTGATGGAGCACCATATCAAAGATTGCCCACAACATTCTGATCAGATACAAGCTTCAGCTTCAGGATACGTTTAGCCACAACAAGTAGTTTAGCAGCTGCTTTGGGGCTATAGTCCAGCCAATGGTGGTAATGGTATGGGTCGAGGGTAGAGAGCACCGAGCAGAGGTGCTAATCAGACTGGGGCGAGGCAGCTTGCGTTGGTTTGTGCTACTAGACGTCGTGAGGAAAGAGAAATCACTATTGTTATTTCTAATTGGGGCACACGCTCGTGTGGCTGAGAGACACTCCCGTGTGATTGAGATACATAGCTATGTAGGAAAACCATGTAACTCTCTAACCCCGTATGTTGAAATTTCATAATTTAAGAGAAGGGGAGACACAGCCGTGTGGCTGAATAACATGCCCGTCTGACAGAGGCATACGATCGTGTGACTAGAAGACACAACCATGCGCGATCAACAAATATTTCCCTACAGGGGTTACATAACTTTGTGGCCAGTCTGTATGACACACACCTGGCCGTGTGACTTATAAATTTACCTAATCTCTAAGTGGCACACTGCCATCTAAACCGCTCGTGTGTGGCACACACCCGTGTGGTTTGTAAACCACACCAAAATCTGCTGCGATTCACAAATTTTGACACCAAAATGATCCCTAAATTATATAAGTTTAAGAAACAGACCTTAAAGCACAATTCCAAACACCAAAGATCAACAAGTTCGCTTCCAATTCACCAATCTGTAAGCTCAATTTAACCAACATACTAACCTATAAGTATTGAACCATATTGGTACAAAAGAATCGAATAAAATTAATCTTAAAACTAAAAAAGCAATACTTACAGTACACCCGATTCAATTCTATGTCGAGCAAATACACAGAAGACAATCAACTCTAAAGAATTGGCAAATAAGGAAGCTTTAATGCAATGGGAGTGTGAGAGGAGTTTTAGGGATTTATTTTATTATATATATTTTCAAATTCCAAAATAAAAATAAATAAGATAAAATTTATCAAAAACTTTCAGATTTTTCTAAATATGTATTTTAAAGAACTGAAACCCAAAGTAAAATAAAATAATTCCCATCTAACGCACATGAGGACTTGAACCCAAGACCTAAGGAAAAATTGACGCTAACTATTGAACCACTAAGCTCAATCTACTCCTAAAATGCAAACAAAAACATAAGAGTTTATAAGAAACCACTGACTCACATGTAAACATTAATTCTTCTGACCCCAATTTCGGGATGTTACATGCAGGTTGTTCTTTCCTTAGTTCAAGTTCTATGTCCATACAACCAAACACTATAAGTAAGTGTGTTTTCCATTCCTTAAAATTAGTCTTATTAAGCATGAGTATAGTATTTATATTAGCAGATATTGTAGTAACAGAAGATGAACTAGCTGAATATAGAACAATAAAAACAAACTCACATCAATATTCATAAGTAAACAATAAATTCAAGATAATGGTAATCCCATCTCAAGATACCAAATACAACATTAATATCAAGTCTTTAAACAGAAATATTATGGAACGCCCTGAATAATGTATCTCTGTTTCTGTAAATATTTAACATAAATGTGTATCTGCTTCAATAGTTGAGTGTTCTGGGTGTGTGAATAAGATCTTGGGTTCAAGTCTCCCATCTACCAAAACTTTACCCCTGGTGAGTGGGCTTAAAGTAAATTGTCTGTTAATCTATATCAGAATGAGCCAGCTAGTTCGAGTGGTAAGGAAGTTGGTATGTTGGAGGTCCTAAGTTCGAATCCCTGCGTTAACAAGGGTATTATACTTTTGTTCAGTTGTCTAAGAGAGTTTTGATTGAGCTGGAAGTCTGAGGAAGTTATGTGTTAGTGGAGGGAAATTTAGGAATATGTTATCATATCCGTTTTATTTTTATTTTTATTCCCAAAAATCTTTTCATTTGTTTTCTTTTGGACGTTTCTTTTCTCCTTTCTTGGCAAAATTTCAGCTTCTTCTTCTTCCTCAATGCTGCTCGTCACTCTTAGTTTCCACTGTATTTTTTTGTATAGTGTGGTTCCTTGCTCGGTTAAGGAGAAGGCGGTGAGCAGAGAGTTTCACTTCTTGGGCTTGAATGGGGTTGCAGTGGTTCTCATCGTTGGTTTTGAAAGGCTCGAGACTGGTTTTGCATCAAATTGATACCAGGTGTGTTCCTAAAAATGAAAAAATGAGTTTCGGCAAAAGCCAAAAAACTACACTGTCGATGCCACACGGGCGTATGGTCACCTGTGTGGATGGGTATGTGCGAGACATGATCGTGTGATCGATAAAGGCTTGGCCATGTGTAGGACACGACCGTGTAGTGGCTTGAATGTGGCCGTGTGGGCCACACGGGCTAGGCCAAGTTGGGCGTGTGGGCTAAACGGGCATGTGGATTTTGGGCCAGGACGTGTGGGCCACACGGGTAAGGCCAATTTGGGCATGTGGGCCCACACTGGCAAATCACACTGGCATGTGGGCTCATTTTTCTGAAATTCTCCCTATGGTAGCACGGGTCGCTCTGATCGACTGTGGGCCTACTGTAGAGTCGGGGCTAAGTAAACCCTAATTTGTATGCTATGATATTCTGATAGACTGATCTGAGTAGGATATTGAATGTATGCCTGACTGTATTGCTATTCATATATCTAATATCTATATATATGCATGTTGCGCATGTTAAATCTGTTATATCTGTATCTAATTTTTGCATTTGTTATTAGGGGTGAGATTTGTATATGAGGAGGAAGTATTCTGTTCGGCGTTGATCGCCTATATTTTGGTAGCTTGACTGCATATAATCTGATATGTGTCCTAATAGTACAATGTAGTGTGTAGGGATGGGTGGGTGTTTTAAACCCCATATGGTGTGATTGGATGTTTGGAAATGGTGTGTTGAGGATGAGGGTAGGATTTATGTATATCTGTTTCTGTAATCTAAATCTGGATCTGAATCTGAATTTGAGATTGTATCTGTTACTAACTGTGTTTATAATTGTGTACGTTTACATGTTTAATTCTGTTGGGTTACACACTTAGTTTACGTAAACTCACATCTGTTTGTCTGTTCTATCAAGTAATCTATAGACTTTGGCAGATCGGTGCGACGGAGACTCAACGCTGACCACTCAACTGTAAACTGTTTAAAGTTATCAATTTCTGTTTTTTATATTAAATTTTGATTTTTTTGAGAGTTTGTATTTTCTGGGACTCTTAGGTCTGTGTGGATTTTTTTTAACTATTGGTTTTGGTTTGTTTACTCAATAAATTGTATGCTTCCACAAAATGTTTTTCTTTAAAAATGACGGTTTACGCAACAAAAGGTATGCTTCCACAAAACATTTTTCTTTAAAAATGACGGTTTACGCAACAAAGGTTTTTCTAAAAACACAACTGCATTTTCAAATTATAACAGTTTAAAGGCTTCCACTGTAATAAGTTTTTGGCAAATGAACTAACCAGTTGGTGTTTTTCAGAAAATTATATATGTACGCGAAATATGAAATGTAAATGGTTTACTAAGTCAACACCGTTTTTAAAACCTATTCCTTGTGACAACACTAAATCCGACCTTAACGTCTAGGCCAGGTTTGGGGCGTTACCTTTAGTGGTATCAGAGTCAGGTTACAAAACTCGAGCTGTGAAATTTTAGGTTCCAAAATTGTGTTACACAAGAATCAGTTTTCAAATATTGCTGGATAATTTGGGAAAATGTGTGGTACATCGAGTCTCCGGCACCGATCTTGTAAGTATTTCTGAATTTTGATAGAAAACTCTGAAAACACTGTAGTTAGTACTTTCTGAAACTGTACTAAGTATTTTGAGACTGAAACCTTTGGAAACAATTCTGAACTTCTGATAATTTATGTATAAAACATCTGCTAATAAATACTAGAACTGATGCATAAAATTTTATCATGTAGATTAAAACTTAAAATTTATGATGATCACTCATGGAACTCGCGGATGTGGTATTCGTGGCCGTGAAAAAGGTTGTAGGGGGCTCAGGCTAAGTCTTCCTCTCCGGGTAGTGTACCGCACTTAGATACAAGTGTGACTCCAGTTTCGCCTGCTACTGAGACTAGATCTCAAAGTTTTTCGGCTGGGGACAACGTACTGTCCCAAGCCATGCTAAGGATTTTGGAGAAGGTCGCTGGACCCCATTTTGGAGCTGGGGGCCGAGGGTCGGTAACTGAATAAGTCTGGTACAATGGTGCTGAGCTCTTTACGGGTGTCACTAGAGTCACCCCTACTATGGTCAAGTATTGATTGGAGGCCATAGAGAGGATTATAAATTATTTGGACTGTACTCCCGAGCAAAAATTTAAGGGTGTAGTCTCTTTGCTTCGCGACAAGGCATTTTAGTGGTGGTTGACGGTTGAGGAGGGTACTCAGTCTGATCGTCTGAACTGGGATTTCTTTAAGACTACCTTTTAGAGTAAATATATGGGGGCGAGCTATATGGATGCTCGTAGGTGTGAGTTCATGAATCTCACACAATGTGATAGATTTGTGGCTGAGTATGAGGCTGAGTTTCTAAGGCTGAGCCATTACGCTTGAGGCATGGTGGCATCTAAGTATGAGAGGTGTGTCCGGTTTGAGGATGGCTTGAGGGATAACTTGAGGGTATTGATTGCTCTACAGAGGGAACGAGAGTTCGCGGTTTAAGTTGAGAAGGTGAAGATCGCCGAGAATGTTAAGCGCATGGAGTGCCAGAATAGGGACTGAGAGAGGGGTAAGAATAAAAGGGATTTAGAGCTCTCTAGTTCTGTTTAGAGGACTAAGAAAAATGTCAGACCTATTGGGTCGGTTAGAGTGGGGGCTTGTGTTGCTCCTATTGGGATTCAGCTGTGTGGAGATTGTGCTAGACACCATTCAAGCTAGTGCTGGAGGAGGATTGGGGCTTGTTTGAGGTGTGGATCCTTAGAGCGTATAGAGAGTGTCTATAGCGGGCTGATTAGATGCAAGCTTTGGGACCGGGTTCTGTGCAGCCTTAGAGTGTAGTTTAGTAGCCACCTAGGGGCCGTGGATCGGTTAGGGGTAGTAATGGTACGGGCCTAGGGCAGAGAGCATCGGGCAGAGGTGCTGGTTAGACTGAGGCGACCCAGTCTGTGTTGGTTTATACTACTCGATACCGAGAGGACAGAGGTGCTCTAGATGTTATACGTTCTTAATTTTTGATGTACCTTATGCTGCCTTGATAGACATAAGGTCAACACATTCCTTTGTAGCTAGTTCTGTTTCTGAAAACCTGGGGATCTCTATTGAGAGCACTTCTAGTGAGGTTACTACATTGACTCTGTTGTGCAGTCTGTTCGGGTTAGTAAACTCTATAGGGATGTTTCGTTAGTGGTGCAAGGGGCTATTTTTTTGGAAAATCTGATGAAGCTTCCATTTTGGGAGTTTGATTTAATTCTGGGTATAGACTAGTTGGTTGAGCACAGAGTCAATTTGGACTGCGCATCTAAGAGGGTCGTTCTGAGGACCAAAGATGATATAGAGGTGGTTGTGATCGATGAGCATCGAGATTATTTGTCTAATGTGACCTCCGCTCTTTTGACTGAGAAACTGGTTCGGAAAGGATGTGAGGCATTTTTGGCTTACGTCAGTGTTTCTGCTTCTGGGGACTCTTCTATCGGGGTTATCAAAACTGTGAGGAATTTTTCGGATGTCTTTCCTGAGGAGTTACCGGGTTTACCTTCAAATAGAGAAGTTGAGTTTGGGATTGAGCTTCTACCAGGTACAACTCCAGTGTCTATCGCTCCCTACCGAATGGAACCAAAGGAGCTTTTAAAGCTTAAGGCTCAACTTCAAGAACTTCAACGGTGACCACTCAACTGTAATCTGTTTAAATTTATCAATTTCTAGTTTTTATATTAAATTTTGGTTTTTTTAAGAGTTTGTATTTTCTGGGACTCTCTAGTCTGTATGGATTTTTTTAACTGTTGGTTTTGGTTTGTTTACTCGATAAATTGCATGCTTCCACAAAACGTTTTTCTTTAAAAATGGCAGTTTATGCAACAAAGGTTTTTCTAAAAACACAACTGCATTTTCAAATTATAACGGTTTAAAGGCTTCCGCTGTAATAAGTTTTTGGCAAATGAACTAACCAATTGGTGTTTTTAGAAAATTATAAATGTACGCAAAATATGAAATGTTAATGGTTTACTAAGTCAACATAGTTTTCAAAACCCATTCCTTGTGACATCACCAGATTCAGCCATAACGTCTAGGCTGGGTTTAGGGCGTTACATATTAATAGTAATTGATACTCTTGTTGTAGCAATCAAATATTGACAATAAATTATGTCAAACAATTAATTAATCTTTGGACTAACTTATTATTCACATAAAATACATTATAATTGTCACACATTTATCACCACAGATATTGGTGAAATTCTGCCAAATATTAACTTACCTTTGGGTCAATTAATAAACGCATGAATACAAAAACAATTATCATCTTAATATTTTAAATAAACTAATCTACGCAAAAGAGGTCACTTTGGCGACATTTTATTTCAACTAATCTATTTAAAATATTAGACATCCTTAATTAAAATTTTAAAGCCAAAATCTAAATTTATTTGTTTCATAATAATTATATCTTAATTTCATCTTTCAATTAAATTAAAATATAATTGTACATATATGATTGAAACATATTTATCAATTAAACATGCATCTCATACATTGAATCAATCAAAACATGCATATATTATATATTTATATATAATGAAATATATATATGAATTAAGCACCCATCTTATACATTGAATCAATCATTATACTTTTTTTTAAATTATCGTATAGAAATTGAAACACGGAAACCAATTTCAACCTAAAATTCTTGAATTCAACTTGGTCATTCGAAGCAATTATTCTGGTGAGAAATCAACTACTATTTGAAGCAATAAATGACTTATTGGTCGATTAATAGCAACAAAATATAAACGACTTATTAGTCGATAAAGAACAGCAAAATCAATTATTTATCATAAATCTCAATTAGGTGAAATATCAAAATCCTAAAATTTTAATATGAATTCAAGATAATCAAGAGCTAAAAAATACTTTAATATAGACTTTCAAAGATCAACATATATATCCAAAATATAAAGCCCATAAAATTTAATGAATCAATCATTCAAAGAAAGAATCTTAATCAATTCCTAATGATTCGACATAACTTGGCTCTGATACCACTTATTAGAATCGTAAATAAAGATATGATATAAAACTTAATGAATTATAAATTAGGATCTATCATGTCAAATCATCAAGAGCAAAATGATAACAGAACTAGATGCGGAAGCATACTTGAATCCATGGGTTCTTTGACATTTTTTGGATCTTGGGGATTTGATCTTCCAAATTAGTACACAAGAAATTTTGAGAAGGTGGCTCTATCTTTTCTAAAGATGAGATATTAGAAAAGTTACCTTGTTGTGTAATTTGGAGACCATAATCCTAATATATAACTTTATCACATTAGCCCTAATTTTAATCACCCATCATCAATTAGAATTTAGTTACTAGAGTATCTATAGATATTTGACCCATACTTTATTTAGTAATTAAGTCCCAATAAATTTTAACCAAATTAGATCACTTTTAATTTGGGCTAACCTATTATGATATTAAATAATAACATGTAATTAGCCTTATTATTTATGTGATGTCTATATTTTCCAACAATAAATTTTTAGTCATTTCTTATACATTATGTTTTTAATGAATTCATCCTCATATTTTTTATTAATTTTTTTCTTGAAAATCCAATAGGTTTTGTATTTTCATTCATTCAATAAAAATTGAAATAAATATGAAGTTTTAATCACTTTAAAATAATAAAAATAAATAAATGTTATAAAATAATAATCCAATGAGGATTTTGTTTCATTTCTCTTCTTTTCTATCATTCTTACAAGTAGTATACTCCTATATATATAGGAAGATTAGACTCTTCATTTTCTAATATATAAATAGGAAATGGGTTACAAAAAGATGAAAGGTAAAGAGTTAATGAAGATGAAAGGTGAAAGGTTAACGAAGATAAAAGGTTGAACATCCACTTAATATCATTCATAGCACTCCCCATTGGATGTTCATTGTATAAAGGATATGTCTCATTAAAAACCTTACTAGGAAAAACATTATGAGACAAAAACCTAGTGAAGAAAAAAAAAGTACATAATCCTTTAATACACAATTTATCACAACCTTAAAAGAAAAAAAATATATTGCGAATTTACTCCCCCTCAAGTAAGCATCACTTAAGATCATTGAAACGACACAATCCAATACTGGAAATTAACTTCTCAAGTTTAGTAGTAGGGAGTGCCTAATTGAATTCTCGATTATTATTTGCATTGGGTGAGGGGTGTTATAACAGTGGATATTTTGCTTGTAACATCCCAAAAATTGGGTGTTAGTAGAATCGAGTTTATGAATCGAGAGAGAGTGGTCATGCCTTAATTTTTAAGATTATCTATTAATTTTTAGGAAATAAATGATGGTTAAGTTTTAGTGAAATGTGCCTTGAAACCCAAGTTCAAATCCCTTCTCTCTCACCATTTTTATTATTTTGCAAATTTTACCTTAAACTCTAGTATATGACATGCCTTGTTTTTTTTTTATGACATGGTTAAAAGAAATATGAGAAAGTATGGAAATTAAATGAGGTCCTAAGTTCAAATCCTTTCCCTTGTGAAATAATTAGATTTTACAAAATCCCTTTTTTTTTTATATATGTGCCATCCATACCTTTAAACCCCAAGTATAAAAACAACTTGTCATTGTATTTTTTAGCCTTTAATTCAATTTTTCCCTACCCTATCCGTTCACCCTCTTCCTCTCCTCTTTTCTCTTCAATTTTCTTTCTTTCTTACATTGTTGTCGTCGCTTACACCTCTCATTTTACCATCTATTTCTGTAACACCCCTAACCCGTATCCGCTGCCAGAACAGGGTTTCGGAGCATTACTACCATTTACAGATCACTAAAAAAAAATTTAAATACTTACCGATTCAATGCATCATATAAATAAATATATTACCATTCAATCAATAGTTTGACAGTTGTATAAGCATCAAACAGCAACATTGTTAGTATACTTGCACATATCTCATATAAATTCAACACTGATATACCTATTTTCTCGACATATCGCACTTGAGTTTAATAATAGTCTCAATTACATAATTTCCTTGTATCAACATATCAAAGATAATCATATATGTACATGTCATGAAACATATCATGCTCTTACCGCTTTCTTCATAAGCATATATCATTCATTTCATTATATCAATATTTCATGCTCCATCATTTCCATATATTTTATGTATATTTATTAGGTAATAGTTTATATCAAACTTAACATAAATTATATTTCATGTACTTATACTTATTTCGTTTATCTATCTTCATAATTATTTCACATAACCATTAGTCATCGATACATATTACACGAATATCAATTGTTCAACAGATGCTAGGCGTCTCCCATCCACGGTCTTATTTATCTTTGACATGATGCCATAGTGTCTTTCAACTATGGTCTTACTCATTTTCTATCATGTTGCCATGGTATCTTTCAACCATGGTCTTGTTCATTTCATATCACGTTGCCATGGTATCTTTCAACCATGGTCTACACATTTCATATCAGTTGCCATGGTATCTTTCAACCATGGTCTTACACATTTTATATCGAGTTGCCATGGTATCTTTCAACCATGGTCTTACACTCGAGTTGCCATGGTATCTTTCAACCATGGTCTTACACATTTCATATCGAGAGCACACTCCATGAACCTCATCCTTACAATGGGATTACCGGTCGAGCTAAATCCTCGCAATATAAACTCATAGAGTATTGTCGGGATTACCGGTCGAGCTAAATCCCGCAGCGACAATTACTCTAATGAGCTTGGATCCGAATTACGGTCCGAGCTAAATTGAGACCCTAATTCGGATTACCCGTCCGGGCTAAATCCATTTTACACATATTCTTGGAGGGCTATATCAGATAGGATCACCCGTCGGGCTAGATCCTTTTTACCGTCAATTCCTTTTCGAGATCCATCGAATTTTCCTTTCATTCAACCGGATTTCTTCCCATTTTATCAAATATATCAATGTTTTATAAATTTTCATACAATGAACATTCAAATCATATTCACATCAATAACATACAATCTCAAGCATTTGAATATAATTCAAGTTACGAACTTACCTCATTGATTGCTCGTGTTTATTATTTCATTATTCGATATATTTTCTTTTCCATGATCAAGTCTCATATTTGTGTCGTCCGGATCTTTATAAATAAATTTGATCATCATTTTCATTCATTTCATATTCTAATACATTTAATTAATGCTCTAGGCAAAATTACCATTTTGCCCCTAAACTTTAATTAATGACGATTTCATCCTTAGGGACGGAAAGTAAAATTCTTGCAATTTAATCCTTATTTCCAACTATTATTCTCATATATATTGATAACAGTCCATGAATTCTATAAAATATCAAAATTTTCCATAATTTCAACACTTTTCAATTTAATCCCTAAAACATGTTTTCCCGATCTTGAACTAAATTGATAATTTCGTTAAATTTTTGTAATTTAAATAATAAAATAATCTATTTCATGCAATTTAGTCATTTCGACATTTTTACAAAATTGCCCATAAAATTTTACTTTTATTCAATTTAGTCCCCGAGCCTAAAACATGCAAATTAGCCATGCTAGATGAATATTCATACATATTTTCCTCGTCCTCCTCTCCATTCCACATCCTTAATTTATATAACATACAATAAGTAACATTATCAATAATTTCACTATTTACTTATATGTACATTCAAAACTGTCCATTTGCGTCATAGTCACTAAATTATTTATATATTAAGTTACAGAACTCGAAATTAAGATCCGTTAATTTTTCCTGAAACTAGACTCACATGTATTCTTATCATAAAATTTTCAGAATTTTGGTTTAGCCAATTAGTACAGTTTATTCATTAAAGTCACCCTGTTCTGCTGTTTGACAGTTCTGACCCTTCTTCACTAAAAATTAGTTATCTCCTTTTACAGAATTAAAATGATGTTCTAGTTTGTTTCTAATAAAACTAGACTCATTCAGGATTCTATAAATATAAATTTAAGCCTCTAATTATTTTTCTTCATTTTTTTTATTATTTTTCAAAGTCTGAACAGGGGAACCCGAATTCATTCTGACCTTGTCTCACAAAATTCATTATATATCAAAATTTACAAATTCATTGCTTACACTGTTTCTTCTATGAGAAACTAGACTCATTAAAATTTAATTCCATATTTTTTTCATCTTCTAATTCAATTTATAAAATTTATGGTGATTTTTCAAAGTTAGACTACTGCTGCTGTCCATAACTGTTTTAGTGCAAGATATTAATTACCATGTTATAACACCCTTATTTTCTTTTTCTACACCATTTCTCATCACTTTCTCTTATTTTCTCTTCACTAACATATCAAGAACATAGGACCTTATGTAATAAAACTCTACTATAACATTATTTCCATGATTTATCAACAATAACAAACTTAAAAACATATTGAAATCTTGATGTACTTACCTTATTCTCTTGATACCAATCTTTAACTTGATTTTCTCTCCTCCAGCTTCTATTTCTTGAATCCAACTTGATATTCTAACTCCCCATGTTCTCCTTAACATTTTCTCTCTTGGTAGCTATGGAAATTCATTTGATTTTGGGTGAAAATGGTGAATTTTTGGTAAAGGACCAAATTGTAAAGAAAGTAAAACTTTCTTTCTTCCTCTCTTTCTCTCACGTTAGTTTGCATGGAAAGGAAAGATGATGAAAATTCTTCATCTTTCTTTCCTTATATACTAAATAAATAATAATAAAATAATATTAAATATCTCATAAAATATTAATAAAATAATATTTATCTAATTAATTAATTTAAAATATCATTAACATAATCATTACATTCTAGAATTCTCTCTCTTACTAATTGACCATTTTGCCCTTCATGATCTTTTAGAATTCCATCCTTGAGTCATCATTTAATTTGGTAAAATTGCAATTTAGTCCCTCATAGTTCTTCACTTATTCAATTTGGTCCTAATTCATCCATTTTCCTTAGTTTCTAGATCATTCTACCCTTAAAATATTTACACTATTGGTCCTTCAACTTTTCATATTTACACTTTAACCCTTTAAGTCTTGAGTATTTACTCTTAGGCAACAAAACTTTTCTAACTTTTACAATTTAGTCCTTTCCGAATCAAGATATCATAATTTACTTCCCAATGTTGCCATAACTCAAAACTTCCCTTTTTTATCACTTTATTTCCTTATTTTATTATATCAAGGATAATATATTACTGTAAAGATTTTCAGGGTATTACAATTTCTTTTTCTTTTTGCATCAAGATTGTGAACCATCTCCTTTAATCTATTGCTTCCATTCCCCAAATTTGAAATCTTAAGCCCCAAGATTGATCCTGAACATTGCCAAGAAAGTGTCATAGCCGTTTCTCTCAACTAGCTTGGGTAAGATCTCTTTTCTCTTAAATTTCTTGATTAATTTTGTCAATTAAAAATAAAATTACAGATATTTAATTTGGGGTATTTTAAATGATTTAAAAGGTATTTTTTTTCATATTTTAATTAGATCTTAAACCATTTTAAAATTAAGCCCAATTTTGGCCACCATGGGCGGTGGTGCATGCGCTTATGTGCAAGAAAGGGGCTGTTTTGTTTCTGGGGTCTTGCCCATATTTTTCTAGTACTAAATTGTGTTCTTGAATCCTTCTAATCAGTATTTAATCACATGTTAAGTAGGAAGAGACGTTCTTGATCAATTAGCCAATCGGATCCCATAAATCGTGAAGCGTAAATGCAATTAGGAAGAACTAGTTTGTTATTTTGACATAGTTGTTGGGTAAAGGTTACGAATTGATTAAATGAAGGAATTTAATCATTAATTATCTAATAATTTTCTAGTATATTATTGAATTAGGTGCTGACCCAAAATCCCCAAATAATCTGTAAAGGCGAAGAATGATTGTACGTACTGTTCGCATCGATACAGTGTAAGGAATCTAGCTAGTTTTGATTCATAAAATAGTTATAATTTCAACGATTGGTTTGAAATCATAAGTGAGTGTTTTGGGGATGGTTTAGTGGTAAATTTATTGAATTTATACTGAATTTTGGTTTAGGTTCGTTTAAGGAATTATTAAGGAAAATTGGAAGATTCGCTAATGTGTTGCGAGAAAGTGAAAAATAAGGTGTGGGTCCTAAACTCATAAAATTGTTTGAAAATGTTAAATATCATCTTATATTTGATAAATTAGCTTTTTGATTGGATTGGCTTAATAGCCAAATTATTGATTTTGTGAGTGGCGAACCATGTATGTTTCGAGCCTTAAAAGATTGACATGTTGGTAAAATTGTTGGTTTGATTGTATGAATGTTTGATTGGGTTTGTAATTGCAGATTTGAGTTATGAGATATGAGAATGTTTGACTGAATGATACAATGTGTTGAGATATTAAGCTTATGTATGACTTAAATGCATGATATATTTGTTATATTGTGTACTGAAAAAGGTGTTATTTATGCACAATGAAAATCTGTAAAGTATGTGAAATTGAATGATATTGATTGATACCAGCACAATGGTAATTTGAAAGATTGGAACACTGTTTCAATTTACTGAAAGTATGTGATTATTGAAGACATGCTGAGCACGTCAAATGAATGTGAAAAGTATTGAGATATGATTACGTATGAGATTGTGTGACATATTGCATAGGCATTGGGTTGGGATTTTGTGGTTGATGGAGGAGTTCCGTGGAGTACCGATGGCATATTAAGTCCGCATTATTTGTAGTCAATGCACTGCACATGGAGTAGAAGGGGAATGGTGATTTATCACATTTTTACTGGAAAAATTTTCTGCATATTGTTATCGGTGGTTTTAACCCAGCTTAAGCTCATAATGTTTTGGAGTTCAGATGACAGGTTCTACGAAACTCATGCTGTGTAGCGGATGGTATGGGTAGGAACCTTTTTGCATTGTATGATGTGCACGACATATTCGAATGTTATTGATTTATGCTATGTATTGTATTTTGTTGTATTGAATGGTATCGAAATTAATGATTGTTACTCGAATGAATGATGTCCCATGCTCATACACCGTTTGACATTAATTTGATAATGGTTATGAAATGAAATGAAATTCCTATGATGTTTATGTTTTCTTCTATTAAAGCTAATATGTTCCACTCTATTCGATATTTTTGTTTGCTTAAATAATTGTTTCACTCACACTGAGCTTTTCATAAGCTCACCCCAATAGTGTTTAACGTTTTAGGTAAGCCTCAAAATTAGTATTGGACTCGGCATTCGGAGAACCACCTTGGACCTCGAACTATTCTTAATAAGTATTATTAAGTCTTTATTGGTTTTGGCTTGTAATTATTAATTATTTCTAGTCTGTGGCTTGGTAACTTTTCTTTTGGGCATTTTTGCAGGCATGGATTACTCAAGCATAATAATCGGATAATGCATGATATCGAGCTTAAGTAAAATTTGATATTGTTCCCTAGTTTCTGCTGCATTGCAAAGGAACCGTTTTTGAAAAACAAATTGATAAGGCAACTAAGTTTCCAAAATGGTTTGAAAAATGGTTTTTCCGCTTCATTATTTTAACATCGAGTTTTTTTTTCAAGAAGAGTGATAAGCAAATAGTTTTTCTAAAACAACATTATCAACAATAAAATGAATCCTAAGCATACACGACCTAATGAATGAATGCTTCTAAGCTAACTCAAAGTCCAACTATTGTTTTCTCTAAAATGAGTTAATTTAAAGTCTTCAAAAGTAACGTAAGTTAGCTTAGCCATTTCGGTGGCTAATGTAGCCTTCTCAATCTAGCCATAACATTTAGGCCAGGTTTGGGAGGTTACATTGCTCCCTCTTATTTGAACATCATTTTATAGCTCAATATTGAGTCATTCAATATTATTTATCAATAATAAATCATCAACATATACAACAATTTTTTTATGCGTATCAGTATAGAAATAAAATTCAATTACATTCTTGTGCTTTAGATGTCACCAAAAGCTTTATAAAACATGATATATTGTATCATTCACTATTACCAAAATAATGAGTGCATTGAGCACAAAAAGAAATGGTACTTCAAGACCATCGTTCTATAACAATATTGTTTGACCATTTGTATTCCTTTTAATATCTCCAATCTACATGAAAAATTAGTCGATTAATTTTGATTATATAAACATTATTGGATACTCAATAGAAATTCTTTATAATATTATTGTGTAACAATTTTTCTTTATTGAACACTTGATCTTCATGTTGAGACAAATTTTCATTTTAGATGTACTTTCATTATAAAATTTATCTATTGAATAAGTATTTCTCTTGGAAATTCATCAGAACTCTAATTATTTTCTAATGAAACTCGAGTTTTATGCTTTAAGAATCAATATTATAAAATCATTTATATCAGTTGAATACAAATTCACCAAAACCAAGTGTCTTGTGGATGTTCTTATTACAAGTCAATTTTATATATTATGACTTGTATTTTTTTTCGCTATTATGCTAACATGTACTCCCCTTTGCTTTACACCTTCTGAGTGTTTGGACTTATTGTCTGAGATGCATTTTGTAAGTTATAATAGAAGCGTTTATTTATTTTAATGACTTATTCTCATCTCAATACTTTCAAATATATTTTCATTCAAGATCTCTACTTTTTCATAATATTGAAGTATTCTATGTATATTATCATTGTCAACAACAATTTCCTTTTGTCAACTCCATCATATTTAAACCTAAAATAATTTATTGGGATATCCCATTATATAATTTCAGGTACTTGAACCTCTTCTGGGGTTTTACCAAAAGTTATGACATGGATCTCTTCATGAGTACCCGCCTCTTTTAGCATATGACCATTTTCATTTCTTTCTCCTTTCTTTCAAGAAATTTTCATTTTATGGAATTGACTAGTTTATCATGTTTCTAGCATGCCCAAGACTTATTTTTATCACATTGTCCTTCTGGGACATATAATTATTTGGAGCATTTTAGCTAAGCATTTTAGTTGGTATATGTATCAAATAGTATATGCAATCTCTAAATATCATCACTAAACATGTTTGACAAATAATTTTATCATTCAAACTTTATACACATAATATTAGTGAAGATCACATAAAAATGATGACATAATTATCTAACCAAATTGTCTCTCCTTAATACTAAGAAAATTTGTAACACGACAATACTTTTTCAAAATTATAAATATATCTCCCTTCAACTTTTTCACATCTAATGAAAATTCTAAATTTTATCAACTTCATACTTGATGATCCATCTTAATGCGTTATGGTGAAACATAAAATAGATATTACACATCCAAATATTCTTAGATGAAATCTATTAGTTTATAAATGAAAGTCAATTCTCACGAGACAAAATATTTCTTACAGGTTGGCCTTGATGCAAATAAAATTTCATGCATATTGTAAAGTTATTCTTATATTAATGGTTAAGCAATTAAACGGAGGCATAGTTTTGCTAACCAATAAGTATAACATATATAGGCAAAGACAACTTAATATTATCCCAGCTAAAACTACGGAAATCAAGCTTGGGATATAGTGCACCAACGTTGTTAGCACAAATTGCATACTATAAAGATTGTGCACAATCAAATTATTTTAAGAAATAATATCACACTTTGGGTTGCACACATATCATCCAAAAATGCAATCGACTTCTAACTTTAGCTGGTGTTAGTTCAATATGTTGCCAAAATAACTAGTATAGATGACAATCATTAAAATACAACTTCTAATTCTTCAATAAGATCATATAAATTTTAATCAAATTGTTTTGCCTCATCATTGACTAGAGATGGTCTAATTGGTCATACCAACACTGTAACACCCCTTACCCGTGTCCTATGCCGGCACAGGGTACGAGGCATTACCAGACGTAAACACAAACAATCATGTAAAAATCGAGCTATAAAAATTTCGTTCTATTTAAAAACTTTCATACATATGCTTAATGTCCCTTATATAGGCCTACGGGGCCCAAAACATACATTTAGGGCGGTTCGGGACCAAATCATAAACATATGAAACTTTAGTAGTACTTAGAAAATTTTCACATTTTGGAGAGTCACACGCCCGTGTGGGTTGGCCGAGTGGGTTTCACATATGGCTTGGACACGTCTGTGTCTTTAGCCTGTATAACTCCCTATTTATGATGTCAGCAAACATTTAGAGTCACACGGCCAAGTTACACACTTGCGTGCTAAGGCCGTGTCCCCCATACGATTGAGACACACAGTCGTATCTCTGCCCGTGTGGTCAACACTTAGGCTATTTTCCAAGCCTTTATGTTACCCTTAATTCTTCACATCTTTATGCACACTAATGACACATATCATGACATCATTTTAATAATTTAGCATCTCATATTAAGACACATTCATAGCATTAACGCCAACCATATATATGACTAACAAGCATAATAACATCACAACATTAGAACATAACATAGATAGATAGGTTCACAAACCATATCAATATGAACCACACCTCATGGCCATATACAACTATCTCAATATAGGCCAATACATTT
Organism: Gossypium arboreum; assembly: GCF_025698485.1. Lineage (NCBI taxonomy): Eukaryota > Viridiplantae > Streptophyta > Magnoliopsida > Malvales > Malvaceae > Gossypium > Gossypium arboreum. The sequence goes on along the minus strand of NC_069076.1, from coordinate 14,408,291 downwards.
GGCTAATCATATTAACACATATCATAAAAATAAGTCCCTATATATGCCATTCACTTAAAAATGTTTAACATATATCAATATTACAAAGGTGATGGAATGATAGTGTAATGCTGCCTTCGACGATATCCAACCTCGAGCTAACCTGACAACACTAAAGAAAAGGAAAGGAAGGGAGTAAGCTTTATAGCTTAGTAAGACAATATGAAAATAATAAGCAATTTATCTATTTGCTTCTCAAGGTAATCCAACCATAGTTGCAGTTTTACTTATATTCAGGTTAAGTTGTTTTCTCGAGTCACAGTCATTACATTATTTATGTCTGGAGCTACAAAACTCCAAATTAAGATCCGCTAATTTTCCCTCAAACTAGACTCAAATATCTTCTTACCATAAAATTTTCATAATTTTTGGTCTAGTCAATAAGTACTGTTTATTCTTTAAAGACGCCCCTTTTTTGTTGTCTGACAGTTCCGACCCCTCTGCATTAAAATTTAATCATCTCCTCATACAGGATTCAAATTATGTTCCCATTTGTTTCTTTTGAAAATAGACTCATTATTCTAAGAATATAAACTATAACCCATAATTATTTTTTTAAAATTTTTAATTATTTTACAAAATCGGAACAGGGGATTTCAAAATCATTCTAACTCTGTCTCACACAAATCCGAATATCTCATAATATGAAATTCTTTTGTTTACACCGTTACCTATATAAGAAACTGGACTTGATAAGCTTTAATTCCATATTTTATTCAATCTCTAACTCACTTTCCACTATTTTTGATGTAATTTCAAAGTCGAACTATTGCTGCTGTCCAAAACAGTTTAATGTAAAATAATGGTAACTAAACTTATAACACCTTTACAATCCATTTCAACCATCATGGTAAAAATACATATTTGTACATCATAAGCATAGAACCATAATCATAAGGTCATCACAATTTTATTCTCATAGGCATAACTTACTTATTTGTATCCTTACCAAAGATGCATTGTTTCATGATAGTTATAGCATTTGAGCTTCGAGTACATACCTGTACAAATTCTCGACATAGTAATGCATATTCACGACTTTAATACTCTCTTGAATTACTCGTAAGGTTTCCCGTTGAACACTTGGAATTTTAATGGATACACAGAAAAGTCTCATACCAACGCCATATCTCAAGTATGGTCTTACATGGGATCTCGCACCTAAGTGCCTCATATGTAGCCAACGCTACCTCATATCACATATCACGTATTGCTCGTTCTCGAGCTAATCACGGGCCTACTTAAACAAGCTGACAGGTACCCGCAACACATGCCGAGCTACCTAGCCACTGGTAGGACGTACAAGACTAGCACCTGGATTCACATAAACACATATCACACTTTCACATGAGCTCATAATCACATAGTTCCTAGTGACATGTCACATTATATCCTAATCTATTCCTAAGGTTCAAACGAGATTTCCTTACTTATCATATCACTATCGAGCTTGCTCAAAGGGTAGCTAGTATAGCTCATAAAACTCATCATAGAATAAGCTTTCATTTCATATCATCTTATCATAATTTATACAATTTAATAAAATCACCATGTTCAATCAACTTTCCAATATTTGCATATTCAATCATTCATAACTTATAATGGATATTTGGATTATCAAATATTACACGATACATGCCAGTATCACATACATAACATCATAAACATATAATTCAACACAATCAAATTAACATACCAAAGTAGTTTTCAATCACAAACAATAATAACATTTTCGTAGGAACTTACTTGTCGAATCCTCGTCAGGTACGTCCGTATAACCAATCGTACAATTTATGTAATAATAAATAAACTTTACAATTCAAACATAAATTTTGCATTATTATCATCAGACGATCTTACCTCGAGTCCAAAACGGCTATTTATTCCATTTTAGTCTATAACCTCGTACTTTCCGATTTAAGCCTGAATATCAGTTTTTCTTGATTTGAAATGATAAAATCCACTGCTTTAATCATCATATTAACCAATACATTTTATAAACCACATTTTGGCAAAATGACCATTTTGCCCTAGACTTTCACAAAATTACAATTTTACCCTTAGGCTCGTAAATCGATTTTCATCACATTTTCTCACAAACCAAACCTAGCCGAATTATTTTTATACTAGAAGCAGCCCATAATTCCAATTATTTCACACAATTCTCATCCATTTAACAAACTTTACAAAATGGTTCATATTAGGTGTTTTCATGAAAATCATTTCACGAAAGTTGTTTATTTAACAACCAAGATTCATTGTTTTCGATAAAAATTCAGCAAACAACATAAATAATCTCATGGCAAAGCCCTAGACTTTCAACCATTTTGCAAAATAGTCCCCCCATTAACTAGATTAAGCTACAAGGGTTCCAAAAATACAAAAATCATCAAAAATGACCATCAAAATCACTTACTTGTGAGGGTTATAAGTTGCTGAAATTTTCAAGATTTCATGGCCATTTCCTTGGGTAAGAATTGATGGAGAAGAAAGAGGAATAAAAAATATGATAGCTTTTCTTTTTATTTTTAGTTAAACAAGTCACCAAAACTCACCTAACCTTAACATTTTTTTATTTCTTGTCCCCTATGGCCGACCATTACTCCCCAAATAGCCTACTTGCACTTTAAAGACCTCCAATTTTGGTTCTCTAGCTATTTAACATATTTGGATAGTCAAACAAAACTTTTTCCCTTTATGCGATTTAGTCCTTTTTTGCAATTAAGCTCACAACTAATTCACCAAAATTTTCATGCACTCATATAATCATGCTATAACACATAAAATAATATTAAAATAAATTATTTACCTTCGATTTGTGGTTCCAAAACCACTATTCCGACTAGTCCCAAAATCGGGCTGTTACAACTCTCCCATCTTTAGGAATTTTCGTCCCCGAAAATCCTACCGTAAATAGAGGTTTGGCTTTCACATAGACTCATTCATTCCATGATCATTGTTAAAGGACTTTCAAATTCAGGCTGTGCCTTTACTACTTAGCTCTTTAATCTCTCGTACTAAAATCATAAGCGGTTTTTCGCCATACCACATCAACTGAATTTAGATCTCTATCTGAGTGTTCCTAGGCACTAAGGTCAGATCCATACTATCATAACACATATATACACATCACATGCATGAGTCTCTTCAAATTCAAATGGCGAAGCTAGCTAGTTCATCATGGCCTCATACTCTCTATAATTCATACGGCACGATAGTTCGCGAATTCAACTCTCAATTGCTTTTAAATTTCAAAACTTCCTTTGACTTTCCCAATAAATCATGATATAACACCTGGATCTCAATCCGATAAATAAAGATTAGCATTCAAAGAAACCTAAAACTTTAGAGACACATAATTCCATTTATTTGTTAAGTGAGAATTCAGTACATATCAAAATGATTCGCAAATATGCCAAACATTTAGCAATAAGTCACATAACAATTTTCTTCTTCAGAGGCGAGAATAATCCCGATGACAGTTGACTCTTGGCTTTAATCCTGTTAACATTTCAAGTATTCATACACAAATATTAGAAATGTCGAGTTCCAAACTCGACCACTAATACACTATTTCTGTGAGCCTTCATACAAAATTTCTATATAACTTCTGGGTTTTCTAACTGAGAACTTGTAACTGCAATTTGCCTTTCTCAAAGACCATACAATAACTAACTCGTCATCTTTTTAACAGTTTGAATCATCTATGCTATCTCAACTCAAATCTTTCCATGTCATCGGATACTTTAAGATATCACTTTGCCTTATAGTGTTAAAACACATCACAACCTGCTTAATAACACATCACTGAAAATTAAGAACTCTTATCCGATACGTAAAAAACCAACTCTAATGCTTCGGTTAACAATGTCCTTATCTATTCAAAACTTTACTAACATATAATATATCATTCGACTTTCACTAAAGTGATACCTTTCCAATCATAGCAACCTTAACTCGTAACAATGTCTTCTTTCTTCGTGCTATTAAAACACCTCAAACACATAATCTTTCACAATCCTCTTATCATGCCAACCACAGGTCCTTACAATTACATTAACTCAAAGTAACAATAATATTTGATTGAATGCATTGACTTTATTTCACTCACCTGAGAAAAGAAATTCATCATACAAATTGGAACTCGTGACTTCGCCTCTTATACTTTTTCTGAGGTCGAGTCCTTACACGAAAATTAGAGAAATTCAAATACTAGAATCACCTTGTTTCTATGATCGAGTCAGAAATATAATCAAAATCAACATAGTTATCACAGGTTAAAGAACACACTTTAGATATGAGCCATGATTAATGGATTACCGAATAAAGATGACAAAGAAACCCAGATGAAGAAATCCAAGATAGAGAAATCCAAAATACGATACCATATCGAAAGACCGAGAATAAAACTCATAAGAAAATAATATATATGATCCCGATGATTCCTTAGAGAAAAGAAGTCCAAAAGTAAACATCATGCAGACCCACTGAAATTAAATGAAACGGAGACAATGTACTTTTCACATGTATATATACATATCAGATAGAACAAAAAATCAGAAGAAACAGAATCATAGCATCCTACGCATTTTCTCATCAATTCCCAATAGACGAAATGTAATAGAATGCCAGGGAGAAATAAAGCAACGTAAATTATAATTCCATTAGACTAACAATGCTCTCGTTTAACATCCTGATTAGAAAACATTCTCATATTACAAAATCTTATTAGAGAATAGATAGCCACTAGAATACTGAGAACGAATGATCATATAGAATACCCCAGAAGAGACTGTCACAATTTGCTCACTATAATCTGCTATACTCAGATATCTCACATTTCAGGTATTATTCCTTCAACTATTTCTACCAACCCTAATTCCGCATTATTTCTTTCTCTAAAAAATATCATTTCATAAGGAATCCCAATTAATACACTCTTTTAACGTCATGCTTAAAAAAGTCGATTTACTTAAGTTAATCTTTTCTCCAACTATGATATGGCGTAAACCAAATAATCTTCAAGTCAATTTGATATCTTTCTAGCTCTATTTTTCATTCATCATCTCATTCTCAATCTCTAATCACATTTTTGACTATTCTACCATTGAACTCTTTTGTTCCATACTTGTGAGCTTATTCAACATGATTCTTGTAAATCTCATTATAAAACACCTCTTCGATAAGGAGAGGGCGAGGTCGTAAGGCCTCTAACCTGACTTTCACATATACACACATGTGACATAACTTTCATCATCATCATAATATCATCATGGTTAAATAATTCATTTCAGGCAAATTAACATTCATATCTAAGTTACACAAAATTTCATATATCTTATTCACAGAAATGCACTTATGTATACATTCTACTAATTTTGAGTAAATTCAATTATCACATTCACTTAATCAAACAAGTCAAGCACATAACATCATAGGAAGATCAAACAAATATAGGTGAGCTTATCACAAAATGGACTTTCATATCATACCTCATCACGTACATATCATAAACTCTTATCCATACCTTTCCGATCTTTAACTCATCATAATGAAACTTTACTCAAATACTTTAGTACTACTATCAACTTGGTCGGATGTAGCTCGGTTGGAGAGTACCTCTGTCTAAACAAGATAGTTTACATTTGCGTCGTGAGACATCACACTATCACAAATTTGTGGTATGCATAGCTAGACTCTTATACATGCTAGGTTAGTTCGATAACCAACTAAACCATAGCTCTGATACCACTAAATGTAACACTCTTTACCTGTGTCCTACGCTGGCATAGGGTACGAAGCATTGCCAGACTTAAACACAAACAATCATGTAAAAACCAGGTCGTAAAAATTTTGTTCTATTTAAAAACTTTCATAAATATGCTTAACTTCCCTTATATGGAGCTAAGGGGCCCAAAACATACATTTGGGGTGGTCCGGGACCAAACTGTAAACGTATGAAACTTTTGCAACACTTAGAAAATTTTCACACTTTGGAGAGTCACACGCCCGTGTGGGTTGGCCGTGTGGGTTGGCCGTGTGGGTTTCACACGCCCTTGTCATCAGCCCATGTAACTCTCTGTTTATGACATCAGCAAACATTCAGAGTCACACGACCAAGTCACAAACCCGTGTGCTAAGGTCGTGTCCCTCACATGGCTGAGACACACGGACGTGTCTCTGTCCGTGTGGTCAACACTTAGGCTATTTTCCAAGCCTTTATGTTACCCTTAATCCTTTACATCTTTATACACACTAATGACACATATCATGACATAATTTTAATGATTTAGCATTTTATATTAAGACACATTCATAACATTAACGCCAATCATATATGGCCAACAAGCATAATTACATCACAACATTAGAACATAGCATAGATAGATAGGTTCACAAACCATATCAATATGAACCACACCTCATGGCCATATACAACTAGCTCAATATAGGCCAACACATTTGGCTAATCATATTAACACATCATAAAAATAAGTCCCTATATATGCTGCTCACTTAAAAATGTTTATCATATATCAATATTAAAAAGGTGATGGCTTGATAGTGTGATGCTGCCTTCGACGATCTCCAACCTCGAGCTAACCTGACAACACTAAAGAAAAGGAAAGGAAGGGAGTAAGCTTTATAGCTTAGTAAGACTGTATGAAAATAATAAGCAATTTATCAACTTGCTTCTCAAGGTAATACAACCATAGTTGCACTTTTACTTATATTCAGATCAAGTTGTTTTTTTCGGGTCACAATCACTACATTATTTATATCTGGAGCTACGGAACTCCAAATTAAGATCCACTAATTTTTAGTAAAACTAGAAACACATATCTTCTTACCATAATATTTTCATAATTTTTGGTCTAGCCAATAAGTACAATTTATTATTTAAAGTCATCCCTTTTTCACTATTTGATAGTTCCGACCCCTTTGCATTGAAATTTAATTATCTCCTCATACAGGATTGGAATGATGTTAGGAAAAAGGCGATAGGCGATCATGAAAGTCAGGCCATTTGTTTCCTTTGAAAATAGACTTATTAAGGATTCTAAGAATATAAACTGTAACCCATAATTATTTTTTTAAAAGTTTCAATGATTTTACAAAATCAAAACAGGGGATTTCAAAATCTTTCTAACTCTATCTCACACAAATCTGAATATCTCATAATATGAAATTCTTTTGCTTACATTGTCACTTTTATAAGAAACTAGACTTGATAATTTTTAATTCCATATTTTATTCAATCTCTAACTCACTTTCCACTATTTTTTATGTAATTTCAAAGTCGATCTGCTGCTGCTGTCCAAAACTGTTTAGTGTAAAATAATGGTAACTAAGCTTATAACACCTTTACAATCCGTTTCAACCATCATGGTAAAAATACATATTTGTACATCATAAACATAGAACCATAATCACAAGGTCATCAGAATTTCATTCTCATAGGCATAACTTACTTATTTGTATCCTTACCAAAGATGTATCGTTTCATGATTGTTATAGCATTTGAGCTTCGAGTACATACCTGTACAAATTCTCGACATAGTAATGCATATTCACGACTTTAATACTCTCTTGAATAACTCAAAAGGTTTCCCGTTGAACACTTGGAATATAAATGGATACACAGAAAAGTTTCATACCAACGCCATATCTCAAGTATGGTCTTACATGGGATCTCACACCCAATTGCCTCATATGTAGCCAACACTACCTCATATCACATATCATGTATTGCTCGCTCTCGAGCTAATCACGGACCTGCTCACACAAGCTGACAGTCAAGACGTAGCTACACAGTGCTACTCACACAAGCTGCCAGGTACCTGTAACACATACCGAGCTACCTAGCCACTGGTAGAACGTACAAGATTAGCACCCAGATTCACATAAACACATATCACACTTTCACATGAGCTCATAATCACAGAGTTCCTAGTGACATGTCACATTATATCCTAATCTATTCATAAGGTTCAAACAGGATTTCTTTACTTATCACATCACTATCGAGCTTGCTCGAAGGGTAGCTAGTACAGCTCATAAAACTCATCATAGAATAAGCTTTCATTTCATATCATCTTATCATAATTTATACAATTCAATAAAATCAGCATGTTCAATCAACTTTCCAATATATGCATATTCAATCATTCATAACTTATAATGGATATTTGGATTATCAAATATTACATGGTACGTGCCACTATCACATACATAACATCATAAACATATAATTCAACACAATCGAATTAACATACCAAAGTAGTTTTCAATCACAAACAATAATAACATTTTCATAGGAAGTTACTTGTTGAATCCTCGTCAGGTACGTCCGTATAATCAATCGTACAATTTATGTAATAATAAATAAACTTTACAATTCAAACATAAATTTTGCATTATTATCATCATACGAACTTACCTCTAGTCCAAAATGACTATTTATTCTATTTTAGTCAATATCCTCGTACTTTTCGGTTTAAGCTTGAATATCGATTTTCTTGATCTAAAATGATAAAATTCACTAATTTAATCATCATATTAACCAATACATTTTATAGACCATATTTTGGAAAAATAACCATTTTGCCCCTAGACTTTCACAAAATTATGATTTTACCTCTAGTCCAATTTTCATCACATTTTCTCACAAAAAGGGATCGATGCACGGAGGACTCAGCGGTGGCCACGCATATTTTAAACTATTTTAAATTTAGCTTTGGTATTTAATTCTTAATTATTTTTCTGGGTTAATTTTTTGTCAATTGGACTTTTGGACTGTTTGACTTTATGTTGAATTTTAAACTGTTTATGGGTTTTTAAACTGCAAAACTCAACGAACAAATGGTTTTCTCTAAAATAAAAGGGGGTTTTCCTAAAATGGATGGATTTACTTAATTAACTCGATTTTTCATAAAATAAATTATTTAATTTAAAACTTCCACAATGAGTCACGTTTTAAACAATTGATTAAATAAGTAGAACAAATATTGAACTGATAAGTGATGAGGAAAAGTAATTTAATGAAAACAGTTTTATCACAATGACATGGTTTTCAAACACCCTATCATGTGATATCGCTGGATTCAGCCATAACGTCTAGGCCGAGCTTGGAGTGTTACATTTAGTGGTATTAGAGACAGGTTACAAAACTTGACTGTGGATGTGGGTTTCTAAAATTTGGTTTTTAAGAGTCGATTTTTAACTAATTTGAAATGATATATCTAAGATTGTGGTACAACGAGTCTCCGGCGACAATCCTGTAAGTATTCTGAACTATGAATTATTTTAAACTGAAACTGTTATTGATAGTATATTCTAAAACTACTATAGGTAGTATACTATACTGAAAACACTTTAGTTAGTGTATACTGAATATTGTAGTCAAACATCGATATACGAAAACAAACTCTAAATTACCGATAATGATCTACATAAAACATCAGTTAATAAATATTGAACTGTAACTGATTCATAAAATTTCTAAATATAGATAATTCAATTAAGATATGAGCACATAAGGTATCTGCGGATAGAGTACTAGAGGCCATGGTAAAGGCCGTAGAGGGGCTCGAGTTGGGTCATCATCTTCTAGCAACTTTCCTAACTTAGATACTAGTGAGACGCCGGTTTCACCTGCGATTGAGACTGGGTCTCAAGACTGCATGGCTGGGGACGAAACACTATCCCAAGCTATGCTCAGGATTTTGGAGAGGCTCGCTGGTCCCAATAATGGATTCGAGGGCCGAAGGTCGATTACAGAACGGCTCTGGTCCAATAGAGCTGAGTTATTTAGGGGTGTCATTAGAGTCACCCCTAATGTGGCCGAGTGCTGGGTTAAGGCCATAGAGAGGATCATGAATACTTGGATTGCACCCCCGAGCAAAAATTTAAGGGTGTAGTCTCACTATTGAAGGATGAGGCTTATCAGCGATGGCTTACTATTAAGGAGGGCACTCAGCCCGAACGTTTGACCTGGGAGTTTTTTAAGACTGCCTTCCAGGGAAAATATGTGGGAACCAGTTATGTGGACACCCGTAGAAAGGAGTTTCTGAATTTGACATAGGGAGATCGAACAATGGCCAAGTATGAGGTTGAGTTTCTGAGACTAAGCCGCTATGCGCGACGTATGGTGGCATCTAACTACGAACAATGTATCCGCTTTGAGGATGGTCTCAGGGATAACTTAATGGTTCTGATAGCTCAGTAGAGGGAGCGAGATTTTTCTGCCTTGGTCGAGAAGGCAAAGATCGCCGAGGAGGTTAAGCGCACTAAGCGCCAAAACTGTGATAGAGAGTGAGGTAGAAACAAAAGGGATTCGGATCCCTTGAGTTCTATATAGAGGCCTAAGAAAAAGGTAAGATTTGATGGGCCGATTAGAGTTGGGCCTCCTGTTTCTACTACTGGACATCAGCCATCTGTTGATTATGGTAGTTGCCACCAGGTGTTGGAGGAGGACTGGGGCATGTCTGAGGTGTGGATCATTGGATCACCCATATCAGGGAGTGTCCATTGCCTCCAGATCGTGAAGTGGAGTACAGCTCCGGTGTCCATCGCTCCCTATCGAATGGCACTGAAGGAGCTTGTGGAGCTAAAGGCTTAGATTCAAGAGTTATTAGACCGTCGGTTCATCCACCCTAGTGTGTCTCCGTGAGGAGCACCGGTACTATTTGTGAAGAAGAAGGATGGATCCATACGGATGTGTATCGACTACCAGCAACTGAACAAGTTGACCATTAAGAATAAGTACCCCTTACCGAGGATGGATGATCTGTTTGACCAGTTTCGAGGAGCTTCAGTGTTCTCTAAGATTGACCTCCCGTTTGCATACTATTAGTTGAGGGTTAAGGAGGCTGATGTACATAAGACGGCGTTTAGGACTCGTTATGGTCACTACAAGTTCCTAATGATGCCATTTGAATGGACTAATGTATTGGTAGCTTTCATGGATCTGATTAACCGAGTATTCTAACCCTATCTAGATCGGTTTGTAGTGGTATTCATCAACAACATATTGGTTTACTCGAGGAATGAGGATGAGCATGACGAGCACCTTAGGATTGTTCTTCAAATTTTGAAGGGAAAACAGCTCTATGCTAAGCTCAGCAAGTATGAGTTCTGGTTACATAAAGTAACATTTCTGGGTCATGTGGTATCTGCTGAGGGGATTTGAGTCGATCCTTGAAAGATTAAGGTTGTACTAGATTGGAAACAGCCTAAGAATGTGTCTGAGATCCACAGTTTTCTTGGACTGGTGGGTTATTATCGGCGGTTTGTGGAAAATTTCTCACTGATTGCAGCACCCTTAACTAAGCTGATATGAAAGGGTGTACCGTTTGTTTGGAATGATGCACAGCAAGAGAGCTTTGAGAAGCTCAAGACTGTACTAACTCAAACTCCTATCTTGATACAGCCTGAACCTGAAAAGGAGTTCACGATTTATAGTGATGCATCACATGTCAGTTTGGGGTGTGTGTTGATGCAGGATGGTAAGGTGGTAGCTTATACGTCTCGTCAGCTTAAGACACATGAGGCAAATTACCTAACGCATGATTTGCAGTTGGCCGCTGTGGTATTTGCACTGAAAATCTAGAGGTATTATCTATATGGTGAGAAGTGTGTCATCTACACTGATCACAAGAGCCTCAAGTACCTCCTCACTCAGAAAAAGCTAAATCTTAAGTAGCATAGGTGGGTTGAGTTACTTAAGGATTACGATTGTACCATTGAGTACCATCCTGGTAGGGCCAATGTGGTGTCCGATGCATTGAGTCGTAGGGCTATGACAGATCTGAGAATGATGTTTGCTCGACTTAGTTTTTTCAACAATGGGAGTCTGTTAGCCAAGCTTCAGGTTAAACCAATATGGATTGAGCAGATTAAAGGTAAACAGTTAGAGGACGAGTCTTTTGGTCTTCGGTTCTGACAGGTTAAGAATAGTAGCACTACGTATTTTAGACTGAATAGTGATGGGGTACTCTATTTTCCGTGGGAGAATCTGTGTTCCGAATTATACTGATCTGAGACAGTCTATACTCAGAGAGGCACATAGTAGCTCTTATGCTTTGCATCCTAGCAGAAATAAGGTGTACCGAGACTTCCATGATTTATATTGTTGGCCAGGGTTGAAACGTGAGGTTACTAATTTTGTGGCGAAATGTTTGATATGTCAGCAGGTTAAGGCTGAGCATCAGTTGCCTTCGGGTTTGCTGCAGCCAATTAAGATTCCTCTTTGGAAGTGGGAACGTTTGACGATGGACTTTGTTAGTGGTTACCCTTAACACCCACTAAGAAGGATTCTATTTGGGTCATCGTGGATCGATTTACCAAGTCAGCACACTTTATACCGATTTGTACCGATTATTCTTTTCAGAAGTTGGCGAAGCTCTACATTTCTGAGATAGTGAAACTACATAGGGTACCGATTTCGATTATCTCTGATAAGGATCCTCACTTTACGTCTTGGTTTTGGGGGAAGATACATGAGGTTTAGGTTCAAGGTTGGACTTCTGTACTACATTCCAACCTCAGACCGATGGTCAGTCAGAGAGGGTGATTCAGATACTGGAGGACATGTTAAGGAGCTGTGCTATTGATTTCTGAGGCAATTGAGAGGATTATTTGTCGTTAGCGGAGTTTGCTTATAATAATAGTTACCAGTCTAACATTCAGATGGCACCTTCCGAGGCCCTATATGGTCGTAAGTGTCGAACTCCCTTATGTTGGACTGAATTGGGCGAGCGACGTATTCTGGGTCTTGAATTGGTTTCTGAGACAGATGATAAGGTTAGACTGATTCGGGATTGTCTGAAAGCGGCATCTGATAGACAGAAGTTTTATACAGATCTAAAAAGATGCGAGATTGAGTATTCTGTGGGGGACTTTGTTTTTCTTAATGTATCACTATGGAAAAAGATCTTGAGGTCTGGTCGCAAGGGCAAGTTGAGCCCTTGGTTTATTGGACCGTACTGGATTCTGAAATGAGTAGGACAAGTCACTTATCAGTTGGAGCTACCTCTAGAGTTAGACCGTATTCACGATGTATTCCACGTCTCGATGTTGAGGCGCTACTGGTCTGATCCCACGCATATTGTCCCTGTTGAGAAAATTGAGGTTCGACCAGATCTGACCTACGAGGAGGAGCCGGTTCAGATTCCAGATTGCACCGTTAAGGTTCTGAGGAGGAAATTCATTCCTTTAATGAAGGTACTATGGCAGAATCATAGCACTAGGGAGGCCACGTGGGAGCCTGAGGATGTGATGTGTCAGCTGTATCCTTATCTGTTCTGATCAGGTAAATTTCGAGGATGAAATTTTCTTTTCGGGAGTAGAGTTGTAACGCCCCAAAAATTTGTTTTTCGCTTTTGTAAATTTTTTACAATTGTGTATCTGCTTCAGTGGTTAAGTGTTCTGGGAGTACCTGAGAGGTCCCAAGTTCAAGCCCTAGCTTTGGCTAAATTTTGGTATTTTTTTGAATTAAGCCCTATCTCTGGTTAGTAGGCTTTTATTTAATTATTGGTAAGTTCATAACAGAATAGGTCTGCTAGTCTAATGGTTAAGTGGAGTGTTTGTGTGTTTGGGGTCCTGTGTTCAAATCCCTGCGTAGGCAATATTTTTGTTCAGCTCTGAGAGAGAGAGTTTGAGTTGTGTTAGACGTCTGAGTAGTGGAGAGTTTGGTGGAGGCAATTAAGGGGAGTGTTGGGACAGGGGGGTTATCAGGATTTTCATTTGGAGTTATTTTTGCAATAAAAATTATGTTATTTCTTCTCCCTCTCTTCCAAATTTTCCACTCTCTCTATTTTCATTTAGATTTTATTTTCAATCTGTCTTAAGTTGTTCAACGTTGTTTTCGCGAGTTCAGTAAGTTTTCCTCGTCCTTTCCGTCGTAGAACTATAACGATTGTTTAGTAATGTGTTTCTTCTGCTATTAATGGCATAGGAGGAGGTTTTGATTAGTGATTTCTGTATCTCTTGTGTTAGCTATGTTAACAAAAGTTTCTCTGACGGCGGTAAGTCGAGTTTTTGCTAGTGCTCTATTGCCAAATTCGCTAGATTAATCTCTAAATCAGTATTGGATTTTGTGTTGCTAGGTCCCGGAAAGTTTAAGGGTTGTTTTAGCATCAATTAGAACCAGGTGTGTACTCGATTGCACAGAAAACAAGGTTTCAACGAAAGCCAAAAACCTCACTATCAATGCCACACGGGAGTGTGCTCGCCCGCGTGGTAGGCCGTGTGATGGGACATGGGTGTGTGATAGACAAGGCCAGGGCGTTCGCATAAGACACGACCATGTGCAACTCATGGGCTAAACTAATTTGGCTCATGTGGCCCACACAGGCGTGTGGGATTTTTGGCCACACGGCCAAGGCAAATTTAGACCGTATGGGCCCCAAAGGCATGTAGGCCCACACGGGCAGGCCATATGGGTGTGTGAGCCCATTTTTACTGAAATGTTTGCTAAGGTTGCACGGGTCATCCAAGTTGACTGTGAACCTTCCGTAGGGTCAGAAAGCACTACTTAGATCCTTATCTGTGTGAAATTGATTACGTGAATTACGTACTGAGCATGTTATATATAAGCATGTATACTGAACTATATGTATATCTGATAAACTTGTGATAGCATTACATTCCACTATATGTTGCATTGCATTGGGGTGGGTCGATATTATTTGGAGGAAGTGTACTGAAAGGCTCTCAAGCCTAATATACTAGCAGTTTAGCTACAAACTAAAAGTGCCGCATTCGGTACTATCTAGAGTGTAGGGATTGGTGGGTTGATTTAATCCCCACATGGAGTGTAGGGTTGGACGGAGATGGTGTGTAGAGGCTGGTTGGGTAGGACTTTGTTATTGAATACTATATATATGCTACTAATACTGTGATGGGCTAAGGCCCTATGCATGACTTATACTGATACTGTAATGGGTTAAGGCCAACCACCACTAATACTGAAAAGGGCTTAGGCCCAGACTGCGTATGATTGTAAATTGATTGTTTGTTTTCTGTGGGAATACACACTGAGTTTACGTAAACTCACTCCTCTCTATTAAATATGCACATGTAATCCCCAGACTTGACGAATCAGTGCAGCGGAGGACTCGGCGGTGGCCACACGTATTTTAAACTATTTTAAATTCAACTTTGGTATTTAATTCTTAATTATTTTTCTGGGTTAATTTTTTATGTAAATTGGACTTTTGGACTGTTTGACTTTATGTTGAATTTTAAACTGTTTATGGGTTTTTAAACTGCAAAACTCAACGAACAAATGGTTTTCTCTAAAACAAAAGGGGTTTTTCCTAAAATGGACGGATTTACTTAATTAACTCGATTTCTCATAAAATAAATGATTTAATTTAAAGCTTCCGCAACGAGTCACGTTTTAAACAATTGATTAAATGAGTAGAACAAATTTTGAACTGATAAGTGATGAGGAAAAGTAATTTAATGAAAACAGTTTTATCACGATGACATGGTTTTCAAACACCTTATCATGTGATATCGCTAGATTCGGCCATAACGTTTAGGCCGAGTTTGGGTGTTGTAGCATTCGTAGCCGGAATAGGGTTACGATACATTACCAATCAATCACAACATAAATCATACATTTCTCATATATGAATTCATTATCACATAAATATCAATCAAACATAATCACATTGTCCCTTATAAAGCCCTACGAGACTTAAAACATGCTTAAAAAAGGTTCGGGACTAAACCGATAACATTCAAAAACTTTGAGAAACTTATAAATTTTTTATGCATACAGGGATCACACGCCTTACAGGGCCACCAGACATGCCTGTGACACAGGCTGTTTGAAAATAGTGCATACATACTGACTTGCACCACACGACCGAGGACACGCCCGTGTGCCAGGCTATGTGAAATCTAGAGGGGTTACTGACTTGGATCACACGGCCGGCCACATGCCCATGTACCAGCCCGTGTGTCACATACGGCCAGTAGACACGCCCGTGTGTCTAGGCCATGCCAAACTTTAGGGTATACTAACTTAATTCGAAGGGCTACCCTAGGGGACACACGGCCTGTGACATCCCTAAATTGACCCTAGTCGGAAAGTGGTTTCGGGACCACTAAACCGAGTCATAATAATAATTAACCATCATAATTGATGCTCATTATATGCATATATACATGTGTGAAAATTTCATGGTTGGATTTTGTTAATTGTAAGTGAATTTTTATCAAATAGGACTTATGTGAGAAAATTTAGAAATGTGCTAGGCAAATGTAAGGTGGCCTATTAATACATGTGGGAAAGTGTTGTCCTTGCATGTCAAATTAGCCAAAATGAAGCATGATGGCCGGCCATGCTATGAGTGGAAACATGTTGCCAACATGTTTAATTAGTGGATTATGTAGAAAGAATAAAGAAATAAAAAAAAAGAGAATATGAAGAAAAACAAAGAAAAGAAAAAAAAAGTGTTCATTCTCTCATATTCTCATTGCTTGGCCGAATGTACTAAGAAGAAAGGGGGGGAAAGCTTGAGAAAATCAGCCATGGGAGTTTGCTAGACTAAGGTATGTTGATGTTATCCATGAGACTCATGCATGTTTTTAGTTGATAGTTTGAATCCCACCTAACCCATGGTCTAAACCTTTACCATGAAATGGGGATGATATTCGGCCATGGGTGTTGTCTTCTTGGTATCATTGATGTTTGATGTTTGATGTTGTGGTGGTGAGGCATGAAGATGAGTTAAGTTTCGCTAAGGTGGGTTTGTGTGGATGTCATTTGCATGCTAAGTGTCAAGCTTAGTAATGATATATGTGTATGGTGTCTTTGATGTTGTGAATGGAAGTAGAAGAAAAGTAAAAGAAATTTATGTAGAAATGTGATGTATGTGGATTCATAGGATGTTACAAATAGGTGTGAAGCTATGCTAGAAGAGAAGAGAAATTCGCCAAGTGTTCATGGGAGGGAAAACTAAGTGTTTGAAAGAAAAAAATGATGCCATAATTGATAGTATGGGTATTCGCCATTTAATCAAGTGTGTAGGTGATGTTAGATCAATTTTAGCACATTCGGCTATAGATAGGCATGTTGATAATCTCATTTAGACAATTAGACATAAAAGGGTGGTAATGAGGTTGAAAATTGTTGAATGGCTAGTTGGGTAATGAATGAAGCATTCGGCCATATGGGGTAAAAAAAAAGGGGTCATATGCTTATGAGATAAAATTTTGTGAATTGATGTATTAATGATGATAGTTTAGTTGATGTCATGTGTATATGTATAAATATTTGGCAAGACGGTTAAACTAGTTAATTTATTGACTAAGCTCAAGAAGCTCGAGGAGGAGAAACAAGCAAAGGCAAAGGAAAGAACATCGAGTAGCCGAGTTGGAACCATTTTGCCCAACACAAGGTAAGTCATCAAGCACATATGTTTGATATTGCTCAAATGATTGTAAAATCTATGCAATTGTGTTTAATGGGATGCTATATGTATATAAATGAAATTGTATGTGTATGGAGTGATGACAATTGTTGAATGTAAAAGAAATAGCGAAATGTGTAGAAAGTTTGCTTTCGGCACTAAGTGTGCTTGGGCAATACTGGTGTGTGGTGGTTGAGATTGGCACTAAGTGTGCGTGCTAGAAATATATGGCACTAAGTGTGCGTGCTGGAAATTTATGGCACTAAGTGTGCATGTGGAAATATATGGCACTAAGTGTGCATGCTGGAAAAATACTGACCTTGGGTGTGCGAGCTCGAAGGGTATGGCACTATGTGTGCGGGCTTAAATCGCGTGGCACTAAGTGTGCGAAACTAATATTAAGCACTTGTGTGTGCGTACTCTATATATATATGGAGGTGTGTCTCCATCGAGTTGAGTATGGACAGCGGATCGGTAAGTACCTTGAGCTCATGACGAATAGAAAATACGTTCATGCTCGGGGTTGAATTTGGTAAGCCTTAAATCTATGTGATGATTGAAATTGTATGGTTGTGGTGGAAATGAGTTAGTGTGTAAAATGCTTGATTATCTTGTTGTGTGGAATATGAAATGTGGATGCATGACTTGGTATGAGATTGGACCGAAAGGTCCGAGGTATTATGGTATAGATTCGATATGGATGAGTACCTAGCCTCGGTTGTTGTACATGTTGTAGTAACTTTATCGGTGGATTGATGAATGCTTATGACTTCATCGAGTTGTAAACTCACTCGGTGTTTTTCTTGTCACCCATTTTAGGTCTCTCGGACTCTTATTGTTTGCGTGATCGGGACCGTCGTTGAAGTCATCACACCGCTGAAATCTTGTGGTATTGTTTTCGTTGTTGAAGAACATTTGGCATGTATAGGCTATTATATTTTGTCGAATTGTGGGTTGTAAACTTTAAGCCATGTGAAAATGGCCTATGTGGTCGTCGAGTGGGATGCTAGAACCTATAGCCACGAGTCTTAGAAGCTCTAATTTTGATAAGGTGGCCATAATTTGTGTCATGTATGATGGATGATTAAGGCCAAGGAAAGATTCATGAAATTGGCATAGTTCATCGAAAGAATCGCTATGGACAAAGAAGAGTGAGATGAGATTGAAAAATCACTAAAAATAGTAGAAGTAGAATTAAATAGTGAGTAAATTATGAAATTGAACCTTGATGAATCTATTTTATATGGACAAAACGAAACGACCATATGAGTAGTATATTGAGAAATATTAATGTTCTCGTGAGACAGGGCGAACGGTTTCGGGTCCCCTGTCGTGACTTTGAAAATTTACCATAAATTATCCGAAAGAATTAGGAGTCATGCCTTATATGTACGGCACCAGATTAAAGCCCCATGCAGAGAGATATTCAAGTTGTAACGCGCGAAGGTCGAAGCGATCGATCCTCGTAACATGGGTGACTTTAACTAATAAATCGCACCGATTGGCCCGACCAAAATTCTAGAAATAAATCCATGGATGGGTATGTGAGTCTAAATTCAGGAAAATTTACGAAACCGGTTTCCAAGTTTTGAAACTCGAGATATGATTTTTAAGGCGACGGTGACGCAGCTTTTCCACTCGACCGAAATGTCAAATTGGTTGATACCTTGAGAGGATTTGGTCGTTAACCCTCGTGTCCCACACCCATGACGGTCACGATTTAGGGTGTTACAATTTTATTGGTATCGAGCTATGGTTTAGTCGGTTCTAGGACTACCATAGAGCGTGTGAGTCTAGCTATACATGCCAAATTGTTAGTGCTTAATAATGTGATGACTTCGACGGTTGAAATTTTTGTCTTGATTAGCGATGGAACCCGGATAGAGAGACCCTTGGCGGATGACGTTGAAAGTGTAGCGGCTGCTCTGCGCAAGGGACACCGCCTGTTGAGCCTCGGTCATCCGCGAATAATCAAAATGAAGGGCGAAACAAGCCTTCTTCACCATGATGAATGAGTGGGTCGCGCAATATGCCCGAACCAATCCGGCTGTCCAACCATTCCCGAACTTAAATAATCCACCCCAAGAGCCCGTAATGCCATCGCCATCGATCCTGTGAGGTGAGTAAACCACCGTGGACTTGATTAGGAAGCGTGGGGCGAGGAGTTTAAGGCCATAGTTACCGACGATGCCGAAAGGGCCGAGTTTCGCTTGATAACACCATTAGAGTGTTTGATGAACTGTCATGCACACCGATGAATGTCTTAAGTGTGCTATATCTTTGTTTGCGAGACTCACCTACTATTGGTGGAGGACCTTGATTTCCATAGTCCCAAAGGAACAAGTTACTTGGGATTTCTTTCAAACGAATTTGGAAGAAATATATTAGTCAACGGTTCATCGATCGAAGCGTAAGGAGTTCTGGAACTCAAGCAAGGCAGATAATCAGATCTCGAATCTGAACATGAGTTCGTAAGACTTAGTCGGTATGCTCGGAGTGTGTGGCTGATGAGGTTGCTATGTGCAAAAGATTTGAAGAAGGATTGAATGAAGAGTTAAAGTTACTAGTGGGAATTTTGGAGATAAAGGAGTTCGTGACACTAGTCGAACGAGCCGCAAGGCGGAAGAACTTGGGAAGGAGAAGAAGAAGGCTGAATTTGAAGCAAGAGATTACCGTAAAAGATCAACGAGTAAAGCTCCGTTCTCGGTGTAAAGAGGTTCAAGGAGGACACCAAGAAGTCGAGGCGATCGGGAATTTCCATTAGAGCCCGACCATTGACGGACTCCCGAGCTACATCGGTAGCTAGTGTGGGCAATAATCGTCAAGAGAGACCGAATGTCCCCAATGTGGAAGACGACACCTAGGTGAATGTTGGGGTAAGTCTGTTAACCAAGACTCATTACGGATGTGGTTCAAGGACCACTTCATTAGGGATTGCACGAGCTAGATGAGAAGAATAAGATGCAAGGTGCGAGATCTAGTGGGGCGACAGCTAGAGGTAGACCCCGAGGGTTTCAGGAGGTAGGGGTGGTAATCGAGGGGAGCCACCGATACACTACTGTTCGATCCGAGACCCGAGCTCTGCTAGAGCATATGCCATCCCGCACGAGAGGAGGCATCCTCCCCGACGTTATCACCGGTACTTTTACTCTCTTTGATACTAGTGTGATTGCATTGATTGACCCCGCTCTACTCATTCATATGTATGTGAAACTTTAGCATCCAAGAAGACTCTACCTGTTGAGTCTCATCGAGCTCGTAATTCGAGTGTCAAACCCTTTGGGTCAATACGCATTCGTTGATAAAGTGTGCAAGAGATGCCCCTAATAATTCGAGAATCTGTTTTCCTACCGATCCGATGCTTCTACCATTTGATGAATTCGATGTTATTCTTGGTATGAATTGGTGACCGTACATGATGCAAATGGTGGATCGCAAAAGGAAAACCATTGATTTGAGGAGTGCAAATAATGAGGTAGTCCGAGTCGAGTCTCTCGATTTAAAAGGAGTGCCGCCGATAATATCTTCTATGACCGCTCGGAGATATGTGAAAAAGGGTGTGAAACATACCTTGCGTATGTGTTGGAAAGTAAAGAGACGGAAAAGAAACTCGAATCGGTATCAGTGGTTTGTGAGTATTCAGATGTTTTTCCGGAGGAGTTACCGGGATTGCCACCGGTTCGAGAAGTGGAATTCGGCATCGAGGTTGTACCGGGTACTACGCCGATCTCAATAGCTCCGTATCGTATGGCATTAATGGAGTTAAAGGAATTGAAGGTTCAATTGCAAGAATTGACGGATAGAGGTTTCGCTCGACCGAGTTTTTCTCCATGGGGCGCACCAGTATTGTTTGTGAAAAAGAAGGACGGAAGCATGAGGTTGTGCATCGACTACCGCCAACTCAATAAAGTGACGATAAAGAATAAATATCCGTTGCCACGAATTGATGATTTGTTTGATCAATTAAAGGGAGCCTCGGTGTTTTCAAAGATAGATTTGAGGTCGGGGTACTATCAGTTGAGGGTCCGAGAATCGGACATACCCAAAACCGCTTTTAGAACGAGGTACGGTCACTACGAATTCTTGGTGATGCCGTTTGGGCTCACTAATGCCCTCGGTGTTTATGGATTTAATGAATAGAATTTTCAGGCCATACTTGGATCGGTTCGTAGTTGTATTTATCGATGACATTTTGGTCTATTCGAGAGATGAAACCGAACATGTGAACACCGAGGCTAGTGTTGCAAATCTTACGAGATAAGCGAGTTATACGCAAAGTTCATAAATGTGAATTTTGGTTGAAAGAGGTTAGCTTTTTGGGGCACGTGGTGTCCGTGATTGGGTGTCGGTGGACCCGAACAAAATTTCGCCATAGTCAATTGGAAACCTCCAAGGAATGTTACCGAAGTTAGGAGCTTTTGGGGCTTGCGGATACTATCGACGATTTGTGAAAGGTTTTTCGATGATAGCTGCATCGATGACGAAACTACTCCAAAAAGATGTTAAGTTCGAGTGGTCGAGTATTTGTCAAGAAAGTTTCGACCGACTAAAAACTTGTTTAACCGAGGCCCAGTGCTAGTACAACCGAGTCCGATAAAGAGTTCGTCATATACTGATGACGCATCCTTGCTTGGGTTAGGTTGTGTGTTGATGCAAGAAGGTCGAGTTGTGGCTTACGCGTCGAGACAACTAAAGCCGCATGAGAGAAACTATCCGACCCATGACCTTGAACTAGCGACCATAGTGTTCGCCTTGAAGATATGGCAAGATTACTTGTTTGGAGAAAGGTGTCACATTTATTCGGACCACAAGAGTCTAAAATATTTGATGACTCAGAGAGATTTAAACCTGCGACAAAGACGTTGGCTTGAGTTGTTGAAGGACTACGAACTCATCATTGATTATCACCCGGGAAAGGCCAATGTGGTGGCCGATGCTTTAAGTCGCAAGGCACTGTTTGCTTTGAGAGCGATGGGTGCTCATCTATCCGTTTCACCCGATGAGGTGCTAGTAGTCGAATTAGAGACCAAACCGTTATTGATTCAGCAAGTACTTGAATCTCAGAAGGTTGACGCTGAATTGGTCGCTAAGCGAGCCGAATGTGTTTCGAAGGAGGAATCGGAATTTCAGATTGACGACCATGATTGCTTGACGTTCAAGGGTCGATTATGTATTCCAAGGAATTCGGAACTCGTTTCGATGATTTTGAACGAGGCTCACAGTAGTCGAATGTCAATCCACCCGGATAGTACTAAAATGTACAATGACCTGAAACGTCGGTTTTGGTGGCATGGTATGAAACAAGACATCTCTGACTTTGTTTCGAGATGTTTAATATGTCAACAAGTGAAAGCGGAGCATCAAGTGCCATCGGGATTACTTGACCGATCACGATACCCGAGTGGAAATGGGATCGAGTCACCATGGACTTTGTATCCGGACGCCATTGTCGACAAGTAAGAAGGATGCGATCGGGTCATTATTGATAGATCGACCAAGTCCGCTCATTTTATTCTGTCCGCACGGATTTTTCGCTTGATAAATTGGCGAATTATATGTCTCCCAAATTATTCGATTGCATGGGGTGCCTATCTCTATCGTGTCGGATAGAGACCCAAGATTTACATCGCGATTTTGGAAGAAATCGCAAGAGGCTTTGGGTACCAAGCGCATTTTAGCATCGCTTTTCATCCCCAAACCGATGGTCAATCCGAACGGATAATTCAAATCTGGAGGATATGTTGAGATGTTGCACCCTTGAGTTTAGTGGTTCATGGGAAAGATATTTGCCTTTGATTGAATTCGCTTACAACAATAGCTTTCAATCAAGTATTAAGATGGCGCCTTACGAGGCTTTATACGGTCGTAAATGCCGTACCCATTATTCGGATGAACTTAGTGAAGGTAAATTCTTGGGTTGATTTGGTTAAGGATGCCGAGCAAAAAGTTCGAGTGATTCGTGAAAGTTTGAAAGCTGCTTCGGATCGCCAAACGTCGTATGCGGATTTGAAAAGAAAAGATATTGAATATCAGGTTGGAGACAAGGTCTTTCTCAAAGTTTCACCTTGGAAGAAGGTGCTTAGATTTGGTCGTAAGGGCAAATTGAGTCCGAGGTTCATCGGGCCATATGAAGTATCCGAACGAGTTGGGCGATCGATATCGATTAATTTTGCCCCCTGAGCTCGAAAAGATTCACAACGTTTTTCATGTCTCGATGCTTCGACGATATAGGTCTGATCCATCGCACGTAATTGCTCCATCTGAGATTGAGATTCAGCCTAATTTGAGCTATGAAGAGGAACCGGTTCGCATTATGAGGTGTGAAGTAAAAGAGTTGCGCAATAGGAAAATCCCGTTAGTGAAGGTGTTGTGGCATAAACACGGAATGGAAGAAGCCACTTGGGAACTTGAGGACTCTATGAAAGAGCGATACCGAGCCTATTTACGGTAAGATTTTTCGGGACGAAAATTTCTTAAGTGGGGAGAGTTGTGACATCCCTAAATTGACCCTAGTCGGAAAGTGGTTTGGGACCACTAAACTGAGTCATAATAATAATTAACCATCATAATTGATGCTCATTATATGCATATATACATGTGTGAAAATTTCATGGTTGGATTTTGTTAATTGTAAGTGAATTTTTATCAAATAGGACTTATGTGAGAAAATTTAGAAATGTGCTAGGCAAATGTAAGGTGGCCTATTAATACATGTGGGAAAGTGTTGTCCTTGCATGTCAAATTAGCCAAAATGAAGCATGATGGCCGGCCATGCTATGAGTGGAAACATGTTGCCAACATGTTTAATTAGTGGATTATGTAGAAAGAATAAAGAAATAAAAAAAAAAAAGAGAATATGAAGAAAAACAAAGAAAAGAAAAAAAAAAGTGTTCATTCTCTCATATTCTCCTTGCTTGGCCGAATGTACTAAGAAGAAAGGGGGGGGAAAGCTTGAGAAAATCAGCCATGGGAGTTTGCTAGACTAAGGTATGTTGATGTTATCCATGAGACTCATGCATGTTTTTAGTTGATAGTTTGAATCCCACCTAACCCATGGTCTAAACCTTTACCATGAAATGGGGATGATATTCGGCCATGGGTGTTGTCTTCTTGGTATCATTGATGTTTGATGTTTGATGTTGTGGTGGTGAGGCATGAAGATGAGTTAAGTTTCGGCTAAGGTGGGTTTGTGTGGATGTCATTTGCATGCTAAGTGTCAAGCTTAGTAATGATATATGTGTATGGTGTCTTTGATGTTGTGAATGGAAGTAGAAGAAAAGTAAAAGAAATTTATGTAGAAATGTGATGTATGTGGATTCATAGGATGTTACAAATAGGTGTGAAGCTATGCTAGAAGAGAAGAGAAATTCGGCCAAGTGTTCATGGGAGGGAAAACTAAGTGTTTGAAAGAAAAAAAAAGATGCCATAATTGATAGTATGGGTATTCGGCCATTTAATCAAGTGTGTAGGTGATGTTAGATCAATTTTAGCACATTCGGCTATAGATAGGCATGTTGATAATCTCATTTAGACAATTAGACATAAAAGGGTGGTAATGAGGTTGAAAATTGTTGAATGGCTAGTTGGGTAATGAATGAAGCATTCGGCCATATGGGGTAAAAAAAAAGGGGTCATATGCTTATGAGATAAAATTTTGTGAATTGATGTATTAATGATGATAGTTTAGTTGATGTCATGTGTATATGTATAAATATTTGGCAAGACGGTTAAACTAGTTAATTTATTGACTAAGCTCAAGAAGCTCGAGGAGGAGAAACAAGCAAAGGCAAAGGAAAGAACATCGAGTAGCCGAGTTGGAACCATTTTGCCCAACACAAGGTAAGTCATCAAGCACATATGTTTGATATTGCTCAAATGATTGTAAAATCTATGCAATTGTGTTTAATGGGATGCTATATGTATATAAATGAAATTGTATGTGTATGGAGTGATGACAATTGTTGAATGTAAAAGAAATAGCGAAATGTGTAGAAAGTTTGCTTTCGGCACTAAGTGTGCGGGCAATACGGGTGTACGGTGACGAGATTGGCACTAAGTGTGCGTGCTGGAAATATATGGCACTAAGTGTGCGTGCTGGAAATTTATGGCACTAAGTGTGCATGCTGGAAATATATGGCACTAAGTGTGCATGCTGGAAAAATACGGCACTGGGTGTGCGAGCTCGAAGGGTATGGCACTATGTGTGCGGGCTTAAATCGCATGGCACTAAGTGTGCGAAAACGAGTATTAAGCACTGTGTGTGCGTACTCTATATATATATGGAGGGTGTGTCTCCATCGAGTTGAGTATGGACAGCGGATCGGGTAAGTACCTTGAGCTCATGACGAATAGAAAATACGTTCATGCTCGGGGTTGAATTTGGTAAGCCTTAAATCTATGTGATGATTGAAATTGTATGGTTGTGGTGGAAATGAGTTAGTGTGTAAAAATGCTTCGATTATCTTGTTGTGTGGAATATGAAATGTGGATGCATGACTTGGTATGAGATTGGACCGAAAGGTCCGAGGTATTATGGTATAGATTCGATATGGATGAGTACCTAGCCTCGGTTGTTGTACATGTTGTAGTAACTTTATCAGTGGATTGATGAATGCTTATGACTTACTGAGTTGTAAACTCACT
The DNA here is from genome assembly GCF_025698485.1 of Gossypium arboreum. Lineage (NCBI taxonomy): Eukaryota > Viridiplantae > Streptophyta > Magnoliopsida > Malvales > Malvaceae > Gossypium > Gossypium arboreum. The sequence continues at coordinate 14,382,183 of NC_069076.1, read as the reverse complement.
CGGTGTTTTTCTTGTCACCCATTTTAGGTCTCTCGGACTCTTATTGTTTGCGTGATCGGGACCGTCGTTGAAGTCATCACACCGGCTGAAATCTTGTGGTATTGTTTTCGTTGTTGAAGAACATTTGGCTTGTATAGGCTATTATATTTTGTCGAATTGTGGGTTGTAAACTTTAAGCCATGTGAAAATGGCCTATGTGGTCGTCGAGTGGGATGCTAGAACCTATAGCCACGAGTCTTAGAAACTCTAATTTTGATAAGGTGGCCATAATTTGTGTCATGTATGATGGATGATTAAGGCCAAGGAAAGATTCATGAAATTGGCATAGTCTACTGCAGTAACTGTTGCGGACAGCAGCAGTGAGATGAGATTGAAAAATCACTAAAAATAGTAGAAGTAGAATTAAATAGTGAGTAAATTATGAAATTGAACCTTGATGAATCTATTTTTATATGGACGAAACGAAACGACCATATGAGCAGTATACTGAGAAATATTAAAGTTCTCGTGAGACAGGGCCAGAACGGTTTCTGGGTCCCCTGTCGCAACTTTGAAAATTTACCATAAATTATCCAGAAAGAATTAGGAGTCATACCTTATATGTACAGATTCCATTTTGAGTCTAGTTTCATTAGAAACAAACGATACCAGTATTAAATCCCTGTACAGAGAGATATTCAAGTTGTAACGCACAAAGGTCAGAGCAGTCGATCCCTGTAACATGGGTGACTTTAACTAATAAACTGTACCAATTGGCCCGACCAAAAATTCTAGAAATAAATCCATGGATGGGTATGTGAGTCTCAATTCAGGAAAAATTTACGAAACCAGTTTCCGAGTTTTGAAACTCGAGATATGATTTTTAAGGCGATGGTGACGCAGTTTTCCAGCCTGACTGGAAATGTCAAATTGGTTGATACCTTGAGAGGATTTGGCCGTTAACCCCTCGTGTCCGACACCGGCGACGGTCACGAGTTAGGGGTGTTACACGGCCGTGTACCAAGGCCATGTGTCACACAGTCAAGCCACACGCCCGTGTGCTCAGTCGTGTGGAGTGAAAATAGGCTTGGTTGAAGCCACATTTCTCACCCTTTCTCAAGCATAACTAAACCAAAACATTTGTGCCAATTCAATATATTAATAGGCAACCAAAACATGCTATTTCCTACACATTTCATGCCATTTATAAACCATCCTCTTAACTACTCAAATCCATAGCCAAAACATACCAACTCAATATGCCAAAATCATCAAACTTACATAACTTTTAAAGGCATTTCCTCCTCATCTTATCATCTATTTCATGCCTCAAAACATACCATTTCATCATCTCAAAATCAATCCATAACATATCATTTTTCAAACATTAGTTTACCAAATAACAACTAGCTACTTGAGCAACCATATAACCATATCAAACATACCAAAACATAAGGCAACTTATACATCATGTATTACTTATCAAACACCTAATTCAAACCAACTTAAATGGCCATACACACCAACATTTACATCATTTCACAAGCCAACACAAATGGCTAATATCATATCTCAAAATTTATCATCAACTCACTAGTCTATACATGCCATATACCATATTTACAAAGCATCCAAAAATACCAACAAGTTGATTAATAGTGTGACGATGTTCCCGATGATCCTTGAGTCCGAGCTAGCTTCGATGATCTATAAAATAGGGAAAGAACACAAAAGTAAGCTTTAAAAGCTTAGTAAGCTAAATATAAATAAATTACCATATGAATCAATATCATTTCCATCAATAGGAAACTATGAGTAAGCACTTATTCAATATCATAATTGAATTCATCAAATACTTCCCTTTTCAATACTCGTATGAATCTCGTACATACCTGAGTCATTTAATTCATTCACACATTCTTTCTCGACTTAAATTTTCATGTTGAACCATTCGGAATCGTTAAGGATACTCAGAAATCACATAAAGCTCGTACAATGCCATATCCCAGATATGGTCATACATGTTATAACATATCGATGCCACTGTCTTGGACAGGGTCTTACACGAAATCGAATAACGATGCCAATGTCCCAGACATGGTCTTACACATAATCACAATACAATGCCAATGTCCCAGACATGGTCTTACATGTAATCACATCTTGGTAACGTAATGTCATGACATTTGTATCCTATACTATTCCTAAGGTTCGTATGGGACTTTCAGATGTCGTAACTCTGTCGATTTTTGCTCGTATTTGATATTTTGACATTCAATGCAGGTCAATGAAAAATAAACATATATAATTCAATTTAAAGACATTTATTTGCATATGAACTTACCTCGTATTAGGGATTGACGTATCGGGTCGACTATTCGACAACTTTCAATTTCCCCCGATCTAAATCCGATATCTTTCTTTCTTGATCTATACACATTCAAAATTAACTCATTTATTCACCAAACCATCCAATTTAGTCCACAAACACATATTTAGCCATTTTTACACTTTAGCCCATAAAGTTCCACATTTATTCAATTTAGTCCTTATTTCACAAAAACACAAATTACACAAAATTTGACAAAACCCATGCTTGGCCGAATTCATTATAGGTCCCTAGCATCCCATAAATTTCATTTAATTCACATTTCAACCCCTCAATTTACAAATTTCACAATTTGATCCCTAATATGCATTTTTACCAAAAATCACTTTACAAAACATGATAATCTATCAACAATTATTCTTTTTCCATCATCAACATTCAAAAAAATCAAGCTATCATCAATGGAAACTCACAAATTCATCAACCAATTCAGAAATTAGGGTACAGGCTAGCTAGAATACAAAGCAATGATCTCAAAAACGTAAAAATCATAAAAAACTGAGCAAATAACATACCTTAATCAAAGATTCAAAGAGCCGAACCCTAGATGAGCATAAAATGGTGTTTTTCACCTTCAAAATTCGGCTAAGGCATGAAAGATGGACAAAAATTTTGTTTTGTTGTATTTTAATTAACTTATTTACAAAATTACTTATTTACCCTTAATGAATAAACATTAAAAACATATAATGTTTGTCCATAATAGTCCACTATTATTTAAAATGGTCTAATTACCATTTAAGGCCACCATATTTAAATGCCATGGTCAATTGACACCTTTAACTAATAGTATGTAACTTTTGCATTTTACGCGATTTAGTTATTTTATCAAATTGGACATCCAATCGATAAAATTAAATCACGAAAATTTCACACATACATAATCACATGTTATAAACACCAAAAAATAATATTAAAATAATTTTCCGACCTCGAATTTGTGGTTCCAAAACCACTGTTCTGATTTAGCTAAAATCGGGCTTTACTCTTTTTCTTTATAAGATTTTGCAAAATTTAATGTTTTAGACATGCTACAGGCATGCATTAACATGAACTCAGTTACGAGTTGTTTCACGATTTAAGTGTCCCGATTGTCTAACCTTTACAAAGCTTAAAACCAAATTATTTATAGGCAAACACAAAGGTAAACGAATGGCCACAAATCAGCCATTAATATTGCTTCTAGAATGTTCAATAAAATGCATTAAACTTTAACTTCAACTGAACAACCAAGAAAGCTTCATAAATTCATTTATTAAGTCCATGCACTTGAAATCAATGTGGGTGGCTACTTATTAAGGTGTTGCACCAAATTTACGCATGCTTAAGATTAAGAAAACACCAAAAATCACTTTCAGCAATGATCAATAGCCATCTTTTCTTCCTAAAACCGAACAACCTGTGAAAGCTTTTAGTCCTCTTTGATAAACGAACAACCCTTTTGAATCCTTAATTAGATTGTTGGCCATTAGATTCTCCCTAGGACACATTAAACAATCATTAGACACACTTAAAGAAATTAATAAGTTGTAATGAAAACACATTAAACATGTAATGAAATGGAAATATTAGATAGCTAGTTTTAAGACTAATTTAAAATGCAGTAAAACTAACTAATTAAACTATCAACCAATCTAACTAAAAACTACCTTATTTAAAAAATGCTTTTGAGAGACATTAAAAATGCAGCAGCACAAATTTAAACTAGGATTAAAAAGTTGTGTAATAGAAAATAATATGGATGAATTTTGAGGCCTTAGTAGCCCACATGCACACGTTGCATGGATTTCAACCTCCTCATCTTGCATTTAGGCCCTTCAAACTTGGCCCAATCTTAGGTCTGTTTAATCAAATCACATGACGTGACCAATATCACGCCATGTACATCTTGTCATGTACACAATGCATTCATATTTACCACAACTAGTAGAATTATAATGTCAATATAAACTATGATAATTGATAATTTTGTTATTCGTTTTATCTAGTATCCACAAACAAGTAATATTACGACATTTACTTCTAGAAATGTCTTAATCAGTGAAAGGTCCATAATGTTATTATTTCAACAAAAGAAATATAATTTTTATAAAAGTATATACAACATTCACTTTAGGGAATATGTCGAAATTTTCAAATAGCCAAATTGATTTCAATGATCAAAAGTGATCATAAAATTTATTATATTTATTGCAAACATTCACTTCAAGGAATGTATAAGAAATAATTATGAAAATAATGTAAACTTATCTCATATTATTTTCCAATAATATCATAAGATATTATCCGCTCCAAAGAATGATAAATTAGTATAAACCATTAATCATTTTGTTTCAGGAATAAACATTTAACAACATTTTGGACTATCCATCTTCCACTTATCTATTTGCCAATAACAACAATAAGTTCCATTCACTTCTATCAATGAATAAACAATATAATTTGTTAACAAAGCCAAAGTCATCATTGTTTGCAAATTTACTTCAATATCATTGGGATAAATCAAATGTGCCTATACATTGTTCTCTTTTTCTTTTTAATCAAACATTGGCAAAATACTCAACCAATATGCATGTGTCAAATGATCTTTGAGTATTACATAAATATTTTCATTAAAATTATTATAATCACTATAGTTATAGTGATTATTATACCCATACTAGCCCATCAAAGATCATGCTCACAACTACAATTATAACTTTGTTATTCACCTTAGGGAATGAAACAGATCTAATGAGAATTTCTTTTCATTATCATAATTTTCTTTCAAAAAATAATCCATAATTTTAAAGAATCTTTTACGTGTTTGCGTACAAAAATTCACAATTAATATCATTATACGTTCTCAAGCATGTATAGATTTGAAGTCCAAACTAACCATTGCATATAATACACAAATAATATCGCATATAATACACATTTATAATAGACAAGAACATATAAGAGCAATCATATAATTTAATCAAAATTAAAATTAAACCAATAAATTCTATTAAAAATAAAAAATATATATCCACATAGAAAGCACAACAAATAAACTTGAGAAGGGATTTATAAATTCATAGAGATGCAAATAGAGAATTATATAAATTGAATTTCTTAACAGAAATCGAACCAAATTTTTTTAAAAAAAAATGATTAAACTTACTTAGGTAATTGTGGATGAGAAGTAGAGACTATGATCATTCTTTGCAGTGATCATCCTCAAGCAAATCTCCAGCAATCACTCATGATTTATTTTAACCAAACAATTAAATTTCAATATTTGGAGCCCAACAAAATTTTGACGTAAACTAAGGACATATCACTCTTGAATAAAATTATGCTGATAACTTGTTATAAAATAATAATAATACAAAGAACGCAAGAATAATATATGAGAATAAAAGGGATTTTTATTGCATTTCTCTTCTTTTCTATCATCCTTACAAGTAGTATACGAAGATGAAAGGTGAAGAGTTAAAGAAGATGAAAGGTGAAAGATTAAAGAAGATGAAAATTTGAACATCTACTTAATAGCATTCATAAAAATAAATTGTTAATACCAAAATCATTCTAAACATCAAAAGTTCAATAATTTACACTAGAAAAATTAAAGAAAAGCTTGCCCCTTTCAATGCATTTTCATTGTTATTTTGTTACACATTTTTTGGATAAATAAAGGGTTTTATGTAACACCCCGAACCCGAGACCGTCGCCGGTGTCGGACACGAGGGGTTAACAAGCCAAAACCACTTATGGCACCGACCAATTTGACATTCCCAGGCAAGCTGGAAAACTGCATCGCTGTCGCCTTAAAAAGCATATCTCGAGTTTCACAACTCGGAAACTGATTCCGTAAATTTTCCCTGAATTTAGACTCATATATCCATCCATGGATTTATTTTTAGAATTTTTTGTCAGGCCAATTGGTACAGTTTATTAGTTAAAGTCACCCATGTTACAGGGGTCGACTACACTGACCTTCATGCGTTACAACTTGAATATCTCTCTGTACAGGGTTTCAATACTGATGCCGTTTGTTTCTAATGAAACTAGACTCAAAAAGGAATCTGTACATATAAGGCATGACTTCTAATTAATTCTGGATAATTTATGGTAAATTTTCAAAGTCGCGACAGGGGACCCAGAAACCGTTCTGGCCCTGTCTCACGAGAACTTTAATATCTCTCGGTATACCATTCATATGATCGTTTCGTTACTTTCATATAAAAATAGACTCGTCAAGGTTCGATCGCATAATTTATTCACTATTTAAAACCATTCCTATAAATTTTGGTGATTTTTCACATCCACGTCACTGCAGCTGGCAGCCTCTGTTTTTAAGGTAGGCTTTACCTATATTGTAGTTCCCATGGACCAACTATAGTCTAGTCATACTTAGGTCCACATATGATCATACTTAGCCATTCCAATGGCTGATCATGTGACCAACTCTCTCATTCCAAACCATAATCACATCATGAAACCAAATATAATTACAAACCACATATGGTCAAATTCCATACTCCACTTTTAAGAACCATTTTCGCATGGCCGCACACATATACATCACAAAGTACTTAAAAACAACCGAGGGTAGTCCTATACATGCCATATCCAAAACTCAACTAAATGAGTACCAAAAAGGGCTTTGATAGTGTGGTTGACTTCAACTTCTATGATCCCGAATCCGATTGCTAACGAGCAAAATCTATAAACAGAGAAACAAAGAAACGGAGTAAGCAATTTATGCTTAGTAAGTTTCGAGCCATAATATACACACAACCAAAGCATAGCATTCAAGTAGCTAAACAATAATTCATATGCACAATTTCTCAAAGACACGCTTACTTCACAATCCCAACTCTTATATTCATACACTAATAACGGCTTAGTCAAGGCCGATAACTCATTTATCATTGGAGCGAACACGCACATACACTTACTCATAGTGTGCAAAGCACACACGAAACGTACCTTGTTGTTGGGACTTTCACAAGCGCATAAACTGAAAATTTTTACAGCAAGCTTATAATTTTCAGATCACATACCTTCGGAGTTTAACCGGATATAGCTACTCGTTCAACCGCCTTCGGGACACAGCCCGGTTATGATAACCCGCACAAATGCCTTCGGGACTTAACCCGGATATCACAACTCGCACAATTGCCTTCGGCTTAGCCCGATATCTGGTCGCACAATTGCCTTCGGCTTAGCCCGGATATCATAACTCGCACAATTGCCTTGGGCTTAGCCCGGATATCACTGGTCGCACAATTGCCTTGGGCTTAGCCCGGATATCACTCGAACATTCATACACATCTTTGTTTCAATTTCATAACACAACTTTTATGCACAATTCACTTAACAAAATATCATTTCGGCTCAATGGCCACATACAAAGGCACAATTTCGATTGCTTATTACTACATTCAATCGAATCAAAATCTAAGTTTCGATACTCGAAAACTTACCTCGGATGTTGTCGAATGATTCCGATGGCTATTCGACTACTTTTTCCTTCCCTTTATCGGATTTGGTTCCCCTTTGCTCTTGAGCTTAATTTACAAATAAATTGATTCAATCATTTGAGTATCGAAAAGAGGAACTCAAGGCACTTAGCCCACATATATTCACTAGACATTAAAGTCACATAAGTACAGAATTCATGAATCAACTCAACACACAAAGCCTTCAACATGCTTACTCATGGCCGAACAACGCAACCTCTTAGGCACTCATTCATGGCCGATTATGCATGTTGATGTTGAGGCCAATTACATGTTTAATACCACACATGAATGGCACACATTTTACTAGCTAATGCTTTACATATTGTAGCTCAATACACATCTATCATTTACTTCATAACCAAAACATAATCACAAGAAAATACATACTTTGAGATAGTATGTATGTCATACCAATACATCATGTACAAACATATGTACACTTATAGGTGCAAGGCCGAATTCCAAGGTGTCCTTAACCCTCCAAAAACACAAATTTTAACTATCATGCAAGAAGCATAAACCATGCTCATGAGCATACCATGGCCGAACACCTCACACACCATACTCCTTTTAAATTTTTTGGTCATGGTTAAACAAAAGATTCAATGTCTTACTCAAGAATGCTAAAAGAAATTTCAAGAGTAGTCAATCCATCATTGCATGCATCATCAACAAGCTTCACATTTAGCATGCAATGGCTTTAACACAATATCAACCTTGGCCAAATACCATTTCCATGGCACAACAAGGATTTGAACCATGGGCTAACATGAACATCAAGTTAGCAACTAAAACATGCATGAATCTCATGACACAACCTCAAACATACCTTAATCTTGATGCAAGTATAGCCAAATCTCCTTCTAGATCTCTTCTAAACCAAAATGGAGCAAAAATCCTCCTTCTTCCTTAGTTTTGGCTCAAAGAAAGGATGAACAAATTTTTTTCTTTCTTCCTCTACAACTCACGGCAATGGGGGGAAGATACCACACTCACACACATTTTTTTTTCATTCTTTTCTTACCCATACACCTTTGTTTATTATTTCTCGCTAATGCACCAACAAAACATGTTTCATGACATGTTTAGCCCATCCTCTCTTGCCATGGCCGGCCACCACCTATAAAAAGGGGGGTATTTGACATGCAAGTCCATTGTTTTGCATGCATGCTTTACTTAGTCATCACACATTTCACTATCATACTTTCAAAGTTTACTACTAGGCCCTTTCTAGTGAAATTCACATTTATAACACTAAATCAAATCATCAAAAATGTCACACACAATTTAACACATATCATAGGCATCAAAATAAATTTTAAATTATTTTTATGCCTCGGTTTTGTGGTCCCGAAACCACATCCCGACTAGGGTCAATTTTGGGCTGTCACATTTTAGTTATCCAAATCCAAGAAAAGTTTGTTATGATCGAACATCAAAAAGTAATGGTTATGCCTACCCTTTTAACTCATTACATCCAAACCTCAAATTTTACCTTCATCAAGATGATTAAATAATTTGTTAATATTGCATAGTCTATATCAAATAAATTATAAATTTGTTACAGTACCTCAATCTATATTGGATTACAACCATGAAATCGACTAATTTTTTTAAAATTTGTCCATTCCATGCAAGTTCAAAAGCCACGAGACTTGCCTCAAAGATGAACCATTGCCCAAGCCAACATCAATTCCAACGTATCAACCTTCTAATACATATTTTCTTTCTTATCTAACTAATACAAATTTTCCAACATATATATAACCAATTCAAATAATAGAAATGAATATGTCAAAGGATCAAAATAAACATTATACCTCAAACATGAAAAATAAAAATATAATAACTCACTAAAATATATACTACGCATGTAACACCCCTTACCTGTATTCAACGCCGGAACAAGGCTCGAGGTATTACCGGACTCATAACACAAGCATTCACACAATTTCGAGTCATAAATTTGCGTCCAAATTAAAACCATTTGTGTCTAATCATAAAGTCCCTAATACGAGCCTACGAAGCCCAAAACATGCTTTGGAAGTGGTTCGAGACTAAACCAAGAACTTTACAAAATTTTACAAAACTTAGAAAAATTTTCATGTTACAGGGGTCACACACCCATGTGACCCTGAGACACACCCGTGCTATAGGCCGTGTTCAATATGGTCCTCTTTGACTCGTGCCATACGGTCGTGCCACAAGCCCGTGTACAAGGCCTTGTGGTTGATTAAATTTTCATAATTTTCATAAAATAGGTGTAAACTTCACACGACTGAGACACACTCCCGTGTCCAAGGCCGTGTAGCACACACGACCGAGACACACGCCTGTGTCTCTACCCGTGTGCCATATTCTGGACATTCTGCTTCTCAAAATTAAAGTGCAAGGGACACACGGCCTGAACACATGCCCGTGGGTCAGACCGTATGTCACACATGGCCAAGACACATGCCCGTGTGTCTACCCGTATGGACAAAAATAAGGCTATTTACCAATTCATTTTGCCACCCTTACTTGTACATACCTATACAACATTATATGGCACCAATTCAAACTCATAGATGCAACCAAAACCACGACAACCAAGGTAATAACATGACATTCACATACAAACTTCATTCATGCTAATAATATCAACTTACCCATTCAAATCATACTATTTTATAATCATATAGCATCAACATAAGAATGGGATCATTACCAATATTAGCCAACTTCCATGGCTATATACAAAATGAATCATTAACCATTATAAGCCAATACATTGACCACATTAACAATGGCACATATAACAAAATGACCAAGTCCCTATACATGCCATAGATTCGAAATGCCAAGATCATCAATACCCAAAATAAGAGTTTGATAGTGTGATCCGAATCTCTGACGATCTTCGATTTCGAGTTAGCTTAGCGACACTATAAAACATGGAAAATAAACGGAGTAAGCTATATAGCCTAGTAAGCTCGTATGCAAGAAATAAGCAACCTTACCATGCACATAACATTCAAATAACATAATATAATTAAATGTAAACCTACCATAGTTTCATAATCACAACATATTCCATCACAAAACTTACCTCATATTCATCATTTCACATATTTAATAAACATAAGTTTTACATACATACCTGAGCCATCTTGAAATAAATGTACACATACTTTCATCTTTGACATACCCGTAAACCACTAGGAATAATAATGTCGAATACTCGGGAAATTTTGCACACTAAGTGCCACATATGTAGCCAAAGCTATCTAAGTCTCATATCACATAATCGTTCGCTCTCGAGCTATTGACGAGGCTACTCACAAAAGCTTTCAGTTAAGACGTAACTACGAGGTGCTGCTCACACAAGTTGTCAAGTACCCACAACGTATGCCGGTATACTCAGCCACCGGTGGAACATACAAGACCAGCACCCGGATCACATAATCACAATACACATAATGAACCTAGTGACATGTCACTTGTATCCTACCCTATTCCTAAGGTTCAAACGGGATTTCTTGCTTGTCGATTCATCTTCGGAATCGTTCATAGGATTAAGCTCATCCACATTAAGTAAACATACAATTCATGCAATATTAAAGCAATAAAACAAAATCATATTAAAGCTTATTTTTAACATACGAACTTACCTCGGTACAAAATGGATAATTGTTCGATTTAGTCCACAGTCTTGTTCTTTCCCCGGCCTAGATCAGAACTTCGTCTTTCTTGATCTATAATATCAAATTTAGCTTATTTAATTATCACATTATTCAATTTAATCTCAAAAACACCTTATGGAAAAAATTACTTTTTTGCCCCTAACTTTTTAACTTTTTACATTTTAGTCCTAGGCTCGAAAAATGATTTTCATTTGATTTTCATCACACCCAAGCCTAGCCGAACCTATTTCATGCTCATATCAGCCCACATTTTTCATTTATTCACATTTTTACACACATTTTACAACTTTACAAATAGGTCTTTATTTAACATTTTCATCAAAAATCACTTAGTAAATGTTGTTTATCTAATAGCAAACATTCATTTTCTACCATTAGACATCAAATTACAGAAATATCTAACATGGGTAAAATTTTAGAATTTGATTTTGTTTCAAATTAGTCATTGTAATAGCTAAATCAAGTTTCAACATTCACAAAAACGTAAAAATCATTAAAAACGGGATAATGACAGACTTACAATTGAGCTTGGAAGCTTGGCCAAAAACCCTAGCTATGGTGGAAGCTTGGCCAAAAACCCTAGCTATGGTGACTCTTCAAATTTGGCATAAGAGGACTAAATTGGAGAAGATGACATCTTTTTATTAGTTTTATTTGTCTTTATTTACCATTTTACCAAAATGCCCTTAATACCAAACTTTGAAATTTCACCTAACCATGTCCATTTTTGTCCAAATTAAAATATAATGGTCTAATTATCATCTAAGGATCTCTAATTTAATATCTCATAGCAATTGGACACCTTTAACATATAGCACTCACATTTTGCAGTTTTTTGCAATTTAGTCCCTTTAACTAAATTGAGTGCCCAAATGTCAAAATTTTCGAATAAAATTTTCACGAAGTCATTTCATAAAATTGTAGACCATAAAAATATAATAAAAATAAATTTTACTATGTCGGATTTGTAGTCCTAAAACCACTGTTCTGACTAGGCTCAAAATCGGGCTATTACAACGCAAAAAAACTCAAATGAGATAAAAAAAATGTTGTGAGAAAATAAATTCATGTAAAGGAGAGGCAATGTTATGTAACAATTTCCAAATAAAAATGACAATGTGAGAAAATTTTTTCGGGATTAAATTGATAAGTACTGATTTTATTTTATTTTTTTCTATTTAGCCATGTAATTTGGGTCTCTGTTTGAAACTGTCTGTTAAGGGCTTCTGAGAACCCAATTTTCCTCCTTGTCTATTTTCCTCATATGCCGCATATTCTAGGGTTAAAACCCTAATGTGCTGCCCAACCTAGTATATAAACATACTATACTTGGTTGATCACCCTTTACACTTTTTCCCTAGTCTTGTGCCATCCTTAACCTTAAAATTTTCAACTCCTCTCCTCCATTCTCTCTATCATTGTAACACCACAAACTCGACCTAGACGTTAAGGTCGAATATAGAGGAATTACATTAGTTTGTTTGAAAGCACAGAAAGTTAAACCTAGCTTTAGAAATTGTGAATTCCAAAAAATATTATTTTCAACAAAACACTTACAAAATATTTATGAAATCACATGCAAAATTTATTAATTTTACAAAAAAATGCTTAATTCGATCTCAGATTTGTAGTGAAATTTTTGGAGTAGCTAATTTGAAAACCCGTGATTTAGGTTAGAGAAAACGTATAATTACTGATTGTGCATATTCTAAAACTTTCATTGTAATTTACAAAAAACTAATTTCAAATTCTCAATGGTAAACCCATATTTTGTTTAATTTTGAAAACCAAGCTTTCCTTTAACTTAGCAGAAAACATGCATAAAACTTAAGCCAAATAACAAAATCCAAAACCAAAATCAAATCTGAAAACTTAGTCCAAAAATAAAAAATCCAAAAAACTTAGTTAAAAATAATTCAAACCATCTTATGTGGAAAAATAATCTAAGCTTCTACACACTGTTTGATCCTAAGTTTGAAGGTCATCTGAAATGTATTAAACAAACGAATGAGCTAGAAGCCAAGTGTGTCACTCGGCCTACAAACATAATTTTTCTTTTAACATACACAAACAAAAGTACCAACACAGAAGTCTACTCATTATATACACATATTCAAATATCATATCAAAATGTCGCATCACCAGAAATATATGTCAGATCAGAATGTCATATTGTGACATCCCAAAATACATATACTTGATTTGTTAGATTTTGTCATAAAATAATATCTGTGTCAGTGGTTGAGGGTCTTTAATTTGTGCTTGAGGTCTTGGGTTCAAATTTTGGTGTGAACAAAAAGGGGTTTAGTTTTTTCAATTTTCGGTCAAAGGTGCATGGGGTGGAGTTGGTTTAGAAATCAAATATTAGGTAGTTATGGGACAGGGTTGTTGTGATTATTTTAGTTTAGTTTATTTTATTCTTTTTTTTTTTATTCTTTTCCTCCTAAAAATTAGTTTTTCCTTTCCCACGTTTATAATACCCCAAAATTTAGGGTTGGAAGTTTTGAGTTTTGATGGTTAGGGTCTGAGTGTTGGGTGTGCTTTTGTGTTTAGTTGTGCGTTTAAGTGTTAGAATGGGCCTGTTGGTCTGGTGGTTGAGGGAGTGTTAATATACCTCAAGGTTTTGGGTTCGAGTCCTTGTGTGTACGTTTTGGAGGATACTTTTATTTATATTATTTTGTTTTGTTGTTCTTTTAATTTAAAAGTATATAATGATTTGTTTTTATTTCATATTGGATTTTCTCTTTTTTATATTATATTATTTTATTTCTCCTGGAAACGTCCTCCTCTTCTTTTCTCTGTCTTTTTTCTTTTCTTTTTGAAAAACGATGGCGTGGGGTTTCTGAAGAGCTATTGATTTTCTATTTTTTGGGTCGAGTTTTGGGCTTCTCTGATCGTAAAACATGTGTGAGTTTCGTATCTTCTTCTGTTCTATTTGCAAAATTTATTTCAACTTTGTGAAAAGTCAACAACGTGTGTGTGAGCGTTCGTAACTTGTTAATTTCGATGTTTTATCGCTGTGTAATGCTTAGAATTAGCATAATTTGGCATATTTTTGAACTAACGAGGGTTAGAGAGTGCTTTGTAGCTGAAAGGACATTTTTAGCATTGTTTTTAAGGTAGTTTTATGACCACATGGGTGGCCACACGGCCGTTTGTCGATACATATGGCCGTGTGCTTTTGCTAATTAGGGTTTTTGGGTTGATTTGGGCGTCACACGACCTGGTCACACGGTCATGTGGCCGATTTGGGGATTTTTTGGTTTTCTCACGGACGTGTCCCTCGGGCACATGGGCGTGTAAGTTTAGAGATTAGGGTTTGGGTAATTTGGTGCCACACGGCCTGGCCACACAGTCTTATGGCTAATTTAGGGATTTAGGGATCCCATACAGTCATGTGTTTTGCACACACAGCTATATCTGGTGGACACATGAGCGTGTGAAACCTTTACACAGCCGTGTCTACCCTGTACTCTATTTTAGTTCAATTGGACGGTGAGTTACACGGTTGTTCCCACGGCCATGTTCTTGGTCCACACGAGCGTGTGCCTCAGTCACACAACCGTGTGCCTCTCTTTACACGAGTGTGTGCTTTAGTCACACAGTCATGTGCCCCCTCTTCATACGGGCGTTTGACCTCCCACATGGCCTAGGCATTTCCACAAGGCCAAAGCATACGGTCGTGTGGTCCTAAGACACCAAAATTTTAGTTTGTGTGTTTTTTAACTAAAAATATGTCTATGTATTCCGACCCTTGGTTAACCTTTAGTGAGGGTGTTTAAGTCTCGATATATGTGATCATGTATTCTGCTTATATGTTGTTTGTGACTGATGTTTGGTTCTGAAACCGGGTAACTGGGTGTGTGTGCATATCTAATCTGTCTAACTATCTGATAATGTGTTACTATTCTGTGAGGTTGTATGCATGCATGCATGCACTTGCATAAGTAAAGTTTTAGGTGGGATTGCGAAGAGAAGGGAGTCTGATTCTGATCTAATATGGCAATATTACTGCAACTCACTCGTACAATGATTTATCACTCTGTACTGCATGTGCGTCAACTTTACTGCTTATTATTATCTGATTTGGCAATTTAAACTGCAACATGTCTTTACAATGAATTACTGCATTGCACTATACAGCACATACGCCAACTCTGCTGCGTATTACTATCTGAGTGGCATAGACCACATATATGGTGTGGATTGGATGGGCCTACGAGGTCCTATGTGGTGTGTTTTGGTTGGATGAGCTTAAATAGCTCTTATGGGGTGTGATCGGGGGACGGAGAGGTGTGTTGGCTGGATGGGTGGGTTTCGGTACTTGACTGCATCCATATGCATCTGTTTGGGTGTTAGACTATCTGACTGTATTTTTTCTATTTGTGATTTGGTATGTCTGAGTGTTATGTTCTGTAGGGACGTTGGTTCATTGTTTGGTATATATTTCTACTTATATTTGTAAGTCTGTTGCAGTGTTAAATTAAATTATGTGATTCTATTTTTAGTTTCGATTCGAACTCACACTAAGCTCGAGCATCTCACCCCCTTAGTGTTTTCCCTTTCAGGTACTTTTTTGAATTTTGACGTTGGACTTGGTATACGGAGGTCTCGGATAGTCTCGGTGAAAAATAGATTTTCAGTTATAGTTTTTAGTTTCTGTTTTGCTATTCGATTTTGAACTGTAAGATTTTATAAAGCTGTGGTACAAGTCCTGATTTGAATTTTTATTTGGTTATTTAATTCTGGTTATATATCTAACTTAACTGTAATACTACTTACTGAATTTTGATCGTTTAAAGGTTTCAGTTCGATGTGACGATTTGTTTTGTAAAAATTTACCTATGATCACTTCAGTGATCAATGTGACATCCGGGATTCAGTCTAAACTTCTAGGCTGGGTTTAAGGTGTTACAACATTATTTTCCTTGTTCTTCACCCTCTCTTTTTCTTTTCTTTCTTTTTTTTCTTTCATTTAATTGGTCTCGCTTGGGAATCTTTGTCGTTCAGGTTCGATTTATCATTTTTTTTTGGTAAGTAATTTGGGTAGGTGAAGTTTTGATTTTGGAAATTGATGAATGGATTGGGGGTTTTTGTGATACTCATGTAAGTAAAGGGATTTTTTACTACTCTTTTGGTTTGTTGTTAATGGTTAACTAGGGGATAATTGCGAGTCAGTAGGTGTTCCTTCAGCGGAGTAATTGTTGTAGATTGGTGTTTTCAAGGGTAAGTGACTCTACCAATTTAGTATAGTTATGATTGCTCAAATTTTTAGCATGACAAGAGTATCAAGGATATTGGTTTCGTAATTGGAATGATTGTTTGGTTTAATTCGTTGAAGTTTTGCTATTTTTAGGTTCTGAGATTCAAGTGGTTGCTTTTGCACAAAAATCAGCTAGGTGTTTAATGAAAAACTTGAAAAACGATGATCGAAGAAAGTCAAAATTGGGGCTTGTTGACGCCACACGGGCGTGTGTGGTAGGCTGTGTGTGACACACGGCCTTAGCCATTTTGGGCCATGTGGGCCACACGGGCTAAGCCATTTTGGGTCGTGTGGGCCATACGGGTATATGGGCCCAAATTTCAAATTTTTTCCCTAGGGTTGTACATGTCGTCCTGATCGATTGCGGGCCTTCTATAGGGTCAGTATGTATGGTATAAGCTGTAAAGCATGAAATTTGTTATTCTGTTAGATTGAAATTAACGTAAATAACATCTACAAGAGTATTGTGTAATATGATATGTATGATCTGTTCTGTTATGTATGAGTATATTTAGTATTTGTTATACTAGCATGCATGATATACGTTCTGGTATTTGTTATTTTTTTTATATATGATATTCTATCTGTATCTGGTTATAGGGCGGGTTATGTAATATAAGGAGGAAGTATTCTGTGTGAGGCGATATCTTACCAATATACTGGCAGAGTGCTACATTATTCTGGAAAAGTGCTATATGTACATTGTGCGGTGTGTAGGGTTGGGTGGGTGTTTTATACCCCACGTGGTGTATTGGGATGGTCAAAGTTGGTGTGTAGAGGATGTGGATAGGATTACACATATTTGTATCTGTATGATTTTGTTATAATTCTAATTCTGCAAAAGATTTATGCCTACATCTTAATTTTTGTTTATGTATGCATTACGCACTAAGTTGTCAAACTCACTCTCTGTTTGTCTGTTTCATTCAGGTATCCTTCAGACTTAGGCGGGTCGGTGCGATGGGAGCTCGAATGTAACCACTTTTCCGTAAAACTCTATTTACATAAAATTTGTTTAATTAAAATTCTCATTTGAGAGTTTTCTAATTTTAGGACTCTCTGGACATTTGGGTTTAATTTCGAATTTGGATTTTGATTTGGAATATCTTGCATGACATGTGATAAAACGATTTACAAAATCAACTATTTTCGAGAAAACAAACTCAGATTTTTAAATTATAACGACTTAAGAACTTCCGCTGCAAATTGTTTGCTTTATTTGATAATTGACAGTTTTAAACTATTAAATATAGCAATGCGTTTTTTTTTAAATAAAGTGGACACTTTAGTAAAATTTATACGCGATGCTCTCAAAAAGAAATAGGTCAGGTTTATAACTTTCCTTTGTAACACTTCTAGATTCGGCCGTAACATCTAGGCTAGGTTTAGGGTGTTACACATATTTTTAGAAGCATATATCATATCAAAATGTCATATCATATCAGAACAAATCCTACCCCCATCTGCTACACACCAACTTTGTCCAACCAATCACACCAAATAAGACTACAATAGTCCATCCATCCAATCACGCTAGGTTGTGGTGGTATGCCATTCATAATGATGCAACTGAGCTGCCAGACAAATATTACGATTTAACCGCCAGAATTGCAGTAATACTGCCAGAAAACACTTCCTCCATCATATCAAAACCTACCCCAAGGCACACGCATAATCATAACAACATACATATATATCACATGAATGATATGGCATGCATACCTAAACACATCATACCGAACATAACATATCATATTGCTATACTATCAGTTATTTTACACACAGGTGTCATGCATGTTTTTACACATAATTATGCTTTCAGAGTTATTGGAACACAAATCTTACCTAAGTTTTTCACCCACCTTAACCATAACAGATCCTAACACATATTTATAGATGTCACGTTTCGAGTCATATTTAAACCGAATGGACCCTACGGAAGGTCTAATTATGAATTTCTAAGTCAAACGCGCCCAAGTGAAAATTTCTGAAAAATGGGCCCACATGACTATGTAACCCACACGGCTCAAATAGCCTAGACAATGTGGTCCACACGGTTTGGCATACGACCATGTAGCTTGCATGGTCTGCCACACGGCTGTGTGATGCATAGCAATTTTGAAAACAACCCATGTTTTCAAGTTTTTTTGAGTTCTAATCAACGTTTCGGGTTAGATTCACACACCTAATGCTATTTCTGATTAACCATACAATAGAGCACTCCTGAATCCTCGTAAAATTAGTGTTCAAAAAAATATCTAAACTGCTAGAGAATTACATATCTTACACCCTTTGCACAAATCTTGGATTACGATCGAAAACAAAGAGTCAAAATAAATAGTCCCCAATGGCTTAATGGCAACAACCAAATGTAACAGTTAAAGGAAAAAGAAAGAAACTCAAAGAAAAAAAAAAGAAAATAAGAGAGAACAGGAAAGAAAAAAAAGAAAACATGATAAAGAATGGAGGTGATGGACGATTGAGGGAGTAAATTTAAGAGAAAATCCCTCACCATTACTTTTACAACTACCCCACTAACTCCTATCAATAACCACATCAAAATTTTTTCTTGGAGTTAAAACAAAAAAAATTTTCCACTTTGCATATGCAGGGATTCGAGCACAAGACTAAAGGGCAAGTTGACACCTTTCCACTAAACAAGTAGGATCATCCTTGTCATCAACTGAGCATAAATAACTTATAAACCAAATTTTCAAAGATAGGGGTTTAGGCAAAAATAGAAAAAATGTAAGAAATAGGATTCGAATCCAGAACCTCACACACACAAGCAAAACACTTAGCCACTGAACCAGATTAATTTATTTTACATAATTTCACAATCTTAACTCGAAAATCAGAACGTGACCAATCTAGGTTTCACTAACCCAATTTCTTTTAACCGAGTTTTTGGGATGTGACAAGCACCACTCTCCACCTCTCCCACTCTCTTCTCATTACTTTTTCCCCCTAATTTTCCTTGCGTCGTCCCTCCTCTTCCCTTCTCTTTTCTTTCTTTATTTTACCTAATCGCCGCATCTTTCCACTTTAGCTAATGATCTCTTTTTATTTTCCCTTATTTCCATCGTATCTACCACCATTCTAGACTGCAGTTTTCCTCTCTTTTTCCCCTTCTCACCGCCACACCTTATATTACACCTTGAACCACCGTTTTCCTCCCTATTAACCCTAGTTGTCATCATTGCTTCCTCCACCACCAAGGGCCGCCGATTTTCTTTTCTCCCTTGTTGGATTCTATTGTTCATTTGAAACACTATTGTGTTAGATCCATGTTCTTTTACAGCAAATCAGTAAGTTATATATTTGTATCAGTTAAACACCGATTTTGGGAAATTAACTGAGTTACGGTTAATCACTATTTTCAATTTAATCGATTACATTTTGATCTACCCGAAGCCAATGTCAGTTGAATCTAATATTATGTAATTTCATTTTTATGATGTTTAAAGGGCCAAATCTGGGAGAGTCGGGTCAAATTTAAGTTGGAGGTGTGCCGCACGAACTTGTAGTGAAGGTGTGTGTCTTGACTATGTGTGTTGTGTGTGTTATTATCTAGTTAGTTGTAAAATGCTTTGTTTGTGGTTATTGGTTGTTGATTTATAACTTTTGATGATAGCAAAACCAATCTAATGTTTCGATTGTGTTATGTAACTCAGATCTGATCTAAAATTTGTCTTTGTCGCTATACCGAAATATCGATGGTTCAACTCAATGGGTAATGGGACAGTGTATGGTAGATTTAAATTTTGTATGCTGTCATTTTTGTAAATTTTTGTGTTAAACATGTATGTGATGTAAACTTTGTGTTAAATCTGCAATTGCTATTGATGTATATTTATAGCTACTATTAAAACTACAAACTGCTACTATGTGCATGATAATTTCATGATCATACTACTGAAATTGCTTTCTTATTTTGATAGCATACATACTATTGCATTGGGGTTGGGATATTGAAGGTGGAAGTACAAGCTTTAAATGTCGAATCGGTTCTCCAATCGAACTTACTGTTCTATTAGCGGTTTGTTCGCATAATACTATTATGGTAAGTAGGGATGGAAGGATTCTTAGAAACTCTTATTGTGGTGTGTAGAGCTGGATTGGGTATTGTACTATATTGACATTCTTAAGCATGGTGATTATTACTGGGTTTTCTATGAATACTGCAAATCTGACATGTATTGTATACTATATACTTGTGTGCTTATATTTATTGATTAGTATGATTGTTCCTTGCACAAGACCACACTAAGCTTCATAGTTCACTCTTTAGTTCCCCATCTAACCATATATCTCATGAGGTTAGGGCTCAAACACAACATTCGGAGCGCTGTCATCAGACTTGTATAAAAGCATTTAAAACTTTATTTTACAAATTGTCTTGGTTTTTGCATTATTAAAAACGGACTGTGGCATGGACTTTATTATTTTATATGGGTGTTAATTTTGGGATTTGACTTTATATGTTTTTCACAATAAATACGAATACGATTAAGGTTTTTAAGATATTATTTTAAATTATTTTTAAAATGGTACAAATATGAATTTTCCTATCGATTTTGTAATTAAAATTAAATAACTGAGATAATTAAAATAAACTAATGTTTTCTTAAAATGAATTAGATTTCAAATATGATTTTGAAACTAAAACAATTTCTTTTCTTTCTAAAAGTGATATTCACCAGTTCTATAAAGAGTTAAAATAATATATATACCAAAATCTTACAATAATGTTAGTTTCAAAATTTTCAAATATTGATAGATTACCTAAAACATATCGGATTTTAATAATTTTTTATACCATTTTTAAAAAGTGGTGATTTCTTTTAAGAATTATTGAGACTTTTACTATTTAACTCTTTTTACTAAACTTAAATGTTTTACTGGGCCATTTAGGTGGCTAATGTAACTTTCATGATTCGATAATGACATCTAGGCCAAGTTGGTGAGGTTATATTTGGTGGTATCAGAGCCTAAAGTTTTAACTTAAACTTTGGGTGTAGTGAGGTCTGGATGCGTGTTTTTAAAAGGAGTATTGTTGAGTACCATGCAACAATTATTTTTGTGATGTTTTCAAAACAATTTTGAGACTCTGATGTTGTTCCTAACAATCTACTGTAATTTCTAAAGTTGTAGATATACGCTAGACTCTAGACTTTCGGGAATTCATTATGAGCACCCGAGGTAGGCCTCGTTGAGCTGCACAAGTTGAGCCACTTGCATCTTAGAATGATACTCCAATTCCTGAGGTAGATTATAAAGAGAAATCATTTGCCTCTAGTGGCGGAGATTGCGATAAGGGAGATGACGCATTGTCTCATACGATGCTAAGAGTACTTCAGAGGGTTGTTGGAACTCAGCCCATATTGAGTAATCGTGGATCAGTTACAAAAAGGCTTTGGACTAATGGAGTTGAGTAATTTAGTAGTGTGGCTGGAACAACCCCTACTGTAGCCATGTATTGGACAGAGGATACAGAAAAAATTCTAGAGGATATGGATTGTACCCAGAGCACAAGTTAAAGGGTACAATGTCTTTATTGAGGGATGAAGCCTATCGTTGGTGGCAGTCAGTAGTGAGGGGTGCTCATGCTGAGTGTCTGACATGTAAATATTTTCAAGAGCCCTTTCAGAAAAAGTATATGGGTACGAGGTATGTTGAGGCCCATAGATTGGAGTTCATTGTGTTGACATGGGGTGATAGGACTATGGTCAAGTAGGAGGTCGAGTTCTTGAGGTTGAGCTACTATGCTACAAGCATGATAACTACTGACCTGGATAAGAGTCTACGGTTCGAGAATGGGTTGAGGTATGATTTAAAAGTTCAAATTGCACCGCATCAAGAGAGGGTGTTTGAGACCTTGGTAGAAAAGACTAAGATTGTGGAGGAAGTAAAACATTGTAGAAAGAGAAAAGTAGGATAAGTGTTGGGTGGTAAAGAGTTTACTGGAGTGAAATGAGCCAACCTGACTATAGCTAAGTACTGTTTGAAGGTGTTGAAAGGATCATTGAGCAAATGTCCTGTTCTTAAGAGAAGAAGTTGAGTTGTATTGTTTCCCTACTAGACAGTGAAGCTCATTGTTGGTGGAATACAATAAAGAAAGGTACTATAGCAAACAGGTTAACTTGGGATTATTTTCTCGAGGTGTTTAAAAGGAATTTTATGGGTAAACAGTACATGGAAGCATGTAAACAGGAGCTTCTGGACCTGGTTCAACGTAATTTGTCTATGGCTGACTATGAGTTAGAGTTCATACGATTTAGCCAGTATGCTCTTGAGATGGTTCATATTGAAAAGAACCTATGCAAGAGGTTCCGATTTGGCCTTAATCAAGTGATCTTAGATTATCTTGTGGCTCAAAGTACCTAGCTTTTTGATAAGTTGGTTGAGAAAGCCAAAGCTGTTGAGAAAAATTTGGCTGAGCCAGTATGTTCTGTGGTGACTAAATTGGGAAAGAGAGCTTCTGATGGTGCATTTGGGAGACAACTTAAGAGAGAATGTGATACTCAGAGTTTCGATAGGAGTGCATGACACGAGTTTTGACCAAGTCTGTCTAAACAATAAAGTAGTGTTGTAGTTAGTACTGGTGGATCATCGAGAGGTTTTGGATGGCCGCTTTGTGTCTGGAGAGTGCCGTAAACTGATAGGTAGATGTTTCAAATGTGGCTCTAAAGAAAACTTTTAAGGGACTATCTGAATAGAATCGAGGTTTCACATACTTAGAGTTCTTGACCTACACCTATTCCTACTAAAGGTCATAGTTAAGGTAGAGGTGGTAATGAGAGACATGTTGGGTAGTGGGTTGTTGCTCATACCATTGCTACTCAGGTTGAAACTAGAGGACCAACTCGTGTATATACCGTTAGGGAGTTTCAGAATCAAGATTCAATCATCGAGATTGCGTGTATTTTTGCCTTGTAACCCATTCCTTTATTCTCACTGGTAGATTTAGGTTCTACATTTTCGTAAGTTTTGGGCGATTTAGCTAATAAGTGGAGAATCCTGATAGAGACTATTAAATTAGGAACAATGGTTCCAAGTTCTTCAGATGAGAGGGTCGTAGGGAATAGAGGAAATTGTTAGTGAATTTACCGAAAGACAATCTATAGTAGTGAATAAGATCTTCAACAGATTACTTGTCCAATGTGATCTCAGCAATGGTAAAAGAGAAACTGGTTCAGAAGGGTTGTGAGACATATTTGACTTATGTTCTGGATGTAAAAGCAAGCAATCCGACTGTGTATAGAATCCGTACCGTAAGGGATTTTTTAGATGTTTTTCCTGAGGAACTACCGAGAATACCTCCTAACAGAGAGGTTGGGTTTGTAATTGAAACTCACCGGTGTCCATTACTCCTTATCACATGACGCCTAAAGAATTCAAGAAACTTAAAGTCTAACTTTAGGAGCTCTTAGACCAAGGGTTCATAAGAACCAGCATGTCTCCGTGGGGAGCCATTGTCTTATTTGTTAAGAAGAAGAAGAGAGCAATGAGGCTATGTATTCATTATCGACAATTGCACAAGTTGACAATTAAGAATAAGTATCCTATGTCAAAGATTGATTACTTGTTTGATTAGTTCTAAGGTACAACAATGTTTTCTAAAATTGATTTGAGGTTTAGGTATTATCAACTGAAGGTGTAGAATCTAGATATACCTAAGACTACATTCAGGACTCGGTATAGGCACTACGAGTTCCTAGTTATGCCATTATGTCTAACGAATGCACCTGTCGCGTTCCTAGATATGATGAATGGGGTGTTTCAGTTGTTTTTGGATCAATTCATTGTTGTGTTTATTAATGACATGTTGATTTACTCAAAGATCGATATTGATCATGACGAACATCTAAGAGTTGTCTTATAGTTTCTGAAAGAAAAGAAGTCGTATGCAAAATTGAGTAAGTGCAAGTTTTGGCTGAAAGAAGTAATATTTTGGGGACATGTTTCTTGGCCAAGGGTATTCATGTGGATCTGAAGAAGATTGAAATTATTCTGGAGTGGAGGCAACCTAAAAATGTTTCTGAGATTCAGAGTTTCCTAAGGTTAGCCAGATATTATTGGAGGTTTTTCAAGGGGTTTTCTCTCATTATTGCTCCATTGACGAAGTTTTTGAGAAATAATGCTTCTCTTAAGTGGATTGATGACCAACAAGCTAGCTTTAAGAAGCTAAATTCTGTATTAAATCAAGCTCTAGTGTTGATTAAGCTAGATTTGAGAAATGATTATGTGGCATATAATGATGCGTCTCACACTGGCCTTGGATGTTTGTTAATGCAATATGGAAAGGTAGTTGTTTATGCATCGAGACAATTGAAACTACATGAGTGCAACTATCTGACTCATGATCTGAAAC
This sequence comes from Gossypium arboreum, assembly GCF_025698485.1. Lineage (NCBI taxonomy): Eukaryota > Viridiplantae > Streptophyta > Magnoliopsida > Malvales > Malvaceae > Gossypium > Gossypium arboreum. Next base: position 14,357,000 of record NC_069076.1, on the reverse strand, counting down.
TGGTAGTAGTGATTTTTGTGTTGAAAATCTGGAAGTATTATCTATATGGTGAGAAGTGTTACATTTACACAGATCATAAGAGTCTCTAGTATCTTTTTTCCCAAAAAGAGTTGAACTTGAGATTGTATAGATAGATTGAGTTGTTGAAGGATTACGACTGCGTCATTAAGTACCACCCCCGTAAAGCTAATGTTGTGGCTAATGCTTTGAGTAGAAGGTCGATGACTGATTTGAAAGTGATGTACGCTAAGTTTAGTCTGGATGATGATAGTGGTATATTGGCTGAGTTGCAAGTGAAACCCACCTTGGTCAATGAGATCAAGGAGAAATAGCCTCTAGATGTTTCTTTGTTGCCTAGGGTTAAGCAAGTTGATGAGAGGTTGACAACAGATTTCTTGTTTAATTCTTATGTTTTGTGTTTTCGATGTAGATTCTGTGTATCGAATAATAAGGGACTGAGACATAGTAGCCCTTATGATATGCATCTTGAAAAAATAAATGTATCGGATGTCATACTTCAAGAAATGCATAGTAGCCCTTATGATATGCATCTTGAAAAAATAAATGTATCTGGATTTAAGAGAGCTGTATTGGTGGTCTGTTTTGAAATGAGAGGTAACAGATTTTGTGGTAAAGTGTTTAACGTGCCAACAGTAAAAGTTGAGCACCAATTTCCTTCTGGTTTATTGCATCCGGTTAAAATTCCCTAGAGAAAATGGGAACATGTTACTATGGACTTCATTAGTAGGTTACTCTTGACATCCGCGAAGAAGTATTTAATCTAGATGATTATGGATAGATTGACTAATTCGACTCATTTCTTACCTATTCGTATGAATTATTCACTATAGAAGTCAGCTAAGTTGTACATTTCTGAGAATGTGAGACTGCACGGGGTGCCTATGTCAATTACTTTTTATTGCAATCCTCATTTTACTTCTTAATTCTGGAAGAAACTATATGAAGCACTGGGTATTAGACTGGATTTTAGTATGACCAGACAGATGGCCAGTTGAAACGGGTAATTCAAATTTTGGAGGACATGTTGAAAAGTTATGTTATTAACTTCCAAGGTAGTTTGGGGAAGCACTTACCATTGATTGAATTTGCGTACAATAATAGTTTGATGTCGAGCATACAAATGGCACAATATGAGATATTGTATGGTCGTAAATGTTAGACACCATTGTGTTAGACTAAGTTGGGTGAAAGGAAAGTTTTGGGTCCTAAGCTGGTATAGAAGTCTAAGGGGAAATTCAATTGATACAAGACAGACTAAAAGTAGTTTCGGATAGATAGAAATCATATGTGGATATGAGGAAGAAGGATATAGAGTATAGTGTAGGCAATTAGGTCTTTTTAGAAGTGTCTCCGTGGAGGAAAGTATTGAGGTTTGGGTGGAAAGGTAATTTGAGCCTGAGGTCCATTCAGTCGTATAAGATCCCAATAGCATACTAATTTGAGTTACCTCCTGAGCTAAATTGTATCCATGACGTGTTTCATGTTTTTATGCTACCAATATACAGATCCGATGCGTCACATGTTTTGATTGAGGAGATAGAGGTGAGACCAGATTTGTCTTACAAGAAGGAGCCTGTACATATTCTAGATTGAGAGGAAAAGATTTTAAGAAGGAAATAGATACCATTGGTTAAGGTATTATAGCGGAATCATGGCACTAAAGAGGCTACATGGGAGCCGGAAGACGCAATGTGATGACATTATCCTCATCTATTTGGACCAGGTAAATTTTGATGATGAAATTTCTTTTGAGGAGAGATTTTTCATACCCAAAAATGTTGGTAAATTTTTTTTGAGATTAAATTGATAAATGTTGAATTTATTTTATTTTTTCTGTTTAGCAATGTAATTTGGTCCTCTATTTGAAATTGTTTGTTAAGGGCTTTTGAAAACCCAATTTTTCTCCTCATCTATTTTCTCCATATGTCGTATACTCTAGGATTAAAATCTTAGGGTGTCGCCCAACCTAGTATATAAGCATACTATTCTTAGCCGGCCACCTTTTACACTTTTTCCCTAGTCTTGTATCGCCCCTAACTTTAAAATTTTTAACTTCTCTCTTCTATTCTCTCTAACGTTGTTCACCACCTCTTCCCATTTCTTCTCATCACTTTTCTTCCTCTAATTTCCCTTGCCTTGTCCCCCTTCTTCCCTTCTCCTTTTCTTTTCTTTCTTTATTTTACCTAACTTTCGCATCTTGCCCCTTTAACCGCCGATCTCCTCTTATTTTCCATTATTTTTGCCACGTCTACCACCATTTTGGACTATCGTTTTCCTCTCTTTTTCCCCTTTTCATTGTTGCACCTTGTATTACACCTTGAACCTTTGTTTTCCTCCCTATTCACCCTAGTTGTCATCGTTGCTTCCACCACCTAGGGACGTTGATTTTCGTTTCTCCCTTTTTGGATTCCTTTGTTCATTCGAAACACTATTGGTGTTAAATCCATATTCTTTCACAGCAAATCAATAAGTTATATGTTTGTATTGGTTATGGAACACCCCTAACCCAAATCCTTTGCCAGAAGGGTTACGAGGCATTACCGAAAATACACATATATTTATATCAATCATAAGTAATCATTTTCTTAAACTCTTAAATCAATCAAAGATCTCATTAATGAATCTTATAAAAACATACATAATCGAATATGCATCATCGTTATCTAACCCTATTTGGCACATGAACATTACTACTTGAAATATCCAAAACATCAAAACCACAAACAACATATCAAGCATAGTCCAGACTTATAATATACTTTGGTTGATTCCTCAACATGTGTAACCTCATTTAATCAAAGTACTAAACTAATTTGACATAATAAACAAGCCATTTTCGCATGGCTTATATGTGTACAAATCAAAATGAATCGTATCGAAACTAGCCTATACATGCCACATAACCAATTCTCAAAACACTTATTTACTGAAATGAAAACTGGATAGTGTGAAGACGTCTCCAGACTTCCAACCCGAGCAAATCTCCGAAGCTCTATAGACATAGGAAAAACACATAGAGTAAGCTTTGAAAGCTTAGTAAGCCATAAGCAAACAAATCATTTCAATGATAATTATAACTCCATAACACTAAACTGAATTTATAAATATAAAAACCATGCATCATAATATCACCATCTTAATATCCATTTCGTGTCCAGATTTCAAGTTAAGACCTAGTCATATCTCAAAACCATTTTTCTTTTTTCATATTTCCCATGTTCAAATCATGGGACCACAAGGCCATATAGCAAGCACATATATCATATATTCATCTGTGTACCTTTCATTCATTCATGGAACATGTTTCACATATCAATATTAAATACATAATCACTTTACATTTTTGAGTTTCAAAGATAATTCAAATGTACCAGAATCATATATTTATTAACACGGTTACCATATCATGTTTCCTATATAATTTATTTGATTATAGTCACTTGCCATAATCACATCTCATTTTCACATAGACCATATATTATCGGATCATAATCATATCCACTTCCAATCCAAATAATCATAATCATCATACATACATTTATCCATATAAACAAATCCAAAATTCATAGTATAATATCATTCATATGTATACATAGCCTACATGGCCGATGATACCAAATCATGCAAATGTCATTATACATTCAACTATAATTCCACTCATTTATGCAAGCTCACAAGACAAGATTTAACTTCATATATAAGCATCACTTAATTGGCCGAAAAATACCATTGGGAACATACTTTATCTTAGCTAAGTGAACTTGGCTGAATCTACTTAGCTAATTTCAACATCACATGATTTCTTACTCATAAGATCAAATGTATAAAATTCACTACATTGTTTATATCCCGAAATGATGAATAGGTATACATGTACGAATTCAACATATCATCACATGACATTTAATAATTCACTTCAATAGATTATTTCACAAGGCTGAATATACAAACCTTGTATAATCTCATGTATATATATACAATCGAATATGTCACTTCATTATAAGTTCATACCTAATCACATATGCCAAATCACTTTAAAATCACATTTAACCAATTATGCCAAATGTTCATTGACAATTGAATTCGTATACATACTTATTTCACAAATATACACATTTTGACAATAAATATCGAAACACATACGTACCTTATTTTAGATAATTAATAATCCAATTTCTCCAAACCTTTAGGGCTCGTTTACCACATTTGATCTCACATCAGTGTATAGCCTTCTAGACTTATAACTTAATACAATTCACCGGCTCAAGGCCTGCTAGGCACGGAGCCCAATTTAATTCACTGGCACGAAGCCTGCTAGGATTATAACCTGAAATCTTACACCGGCACTAGGCCTGCTAGACTCAAGGTCTGATATTTAATCATCGGCAATAGGCCTGCTAGGCATAAAGCCCAAATAAACTTAACAACACAAGACTTGCTAGGCTTTTAGCCTAAATGAATCCACCAGCACAAGGCCTGCTAGGCTCGGAGCCTGAATATCTCAATCACATGTCTTACGCTACCGATCATTAACAGAACACTATCAAAGTCTTAGAATTATCATTTCCAACTCAAAATCACATCGGGCCATCACATTTAAGTCATCACAATATTATTCACCCTTATAAATCACATTCGGCATTCACATCGAAACATAACAAATATCCTTCATATCATAAGACACATTCGACTTTCACATTGAAACATAGCATATATATTATTCACATTATAAATCATAATTGACTACCTCAATATACATCCATTAAAACCATTCATCACTTTAGATCACCTTCGGCATTCATTTTTACACCATAATAATATCATTCACATTACAAAATCATTTGGCAGTGGTATAACAATTTCTAACAATTCAATTCGGCATTTATATTTAACATTTATTTAAATTTAGTATATAAAATAGCTTAAGGACTTACCAAACTCAATTTTTTAGCATGAAATTAATTTGCTCCCTTAATGCTCAATAACTGATTTCGCACACTTAGTGCTCAGAAATTAATTCACACACATAGTGCTTAAATCCAACTCGCACACTTAGTGCTTAGTATCAAATTCGCACACTTAGTGCATCCCTCAAACTTATTACTCATTTATACATATACACAATAAGCTTCAACATCAACCACATATTAACTTATTCATCTCCCTATTCAATATCTCATTCAGATATATTAAACTCACATATATATATATATATATATATATATATATATATATATGTATACATCTCAATCGGCTATATCAAACTATACCTAGATACACATTCGGTTATATCCAATCAAACATATATAGACATTCAACTTTATCCAACTACACATATATACACGCTTAGTTATGTCAAACATATATATATATATATATATATCATATTCAACTATATCAATCCATGTATCTATTACATTCGATTATAAGACATTCACCTAAATATCACATTCGGCTATAGTAATAGCCTTTATATATATATACTTTCAATAAATTCATAAACCTCATTAACGATAAATTCAATTTGACTTAATTGCTTAAAAACTTACCTCGGGTATTAGCTTTTGATAAAAACAATTACTCGACTAGCTTCGACTTCCCCCGATTCAAATCAGCTCTCTTTATTAAAAGAAATTTAAACTTATTTAATTAATTAACCATTTTATTTTCACTCAAAAATCATATAATGTAATAATTTAAATAATACCCCTTTTAAAATTAGGCTTTGACATTTCGGTTCAAACATCCTTAATACATCAAAATAATTAAATTCTTCCCATGGCACACTAAAACCGAATATGTCTTATTCAAATATCAATTCTCATATTTCATTTATTTAACCATTTAACCCTCCTATTAAATAATTTTCACAAATTAATCTTAAAACTCAAAATCACATAAAATCGTAACACAAAAGCTATTCATCTAACACTTGATTTCTAATTTCTAACATCAAACTCAAATTTCTTAGCTTATCAACTCATGGCCGAACATCAATTATTCACCAAAACAAAAATTTAACTCATGGGTTTTAGAGAAAATTAAGCAAGGAATTCAATGGTACTAAAAATTAACAAAAACAACATGAATTTTACCTTGAATTTTTTGAATTCAAATGGCCGAAACTTCAAAGCCACAAATTTTATTTTCTTTCTCCTTTGTTCGGCCTCCAAGATGAACTACATGCATGTTCTCTTTTTTTTTTTTTTTTAATGCTTTGTTTTATTAAAACTTCACTTAATAATAATTTACTAGTTTAACCTTTGAAAAAAAATAACATAGCTTTATTTTTTTATGTCCCATACCGTCCATATCAATTGTCTAAGGTTAAATATCATCACGAATACTCCAACTTACAAAAACAACTTCAATTCGGCCCTAAAGATACAAACATGCATGGCTTTCCGTTTTATGTTTTATAATACCTATAAAAATAATTATCTCACAAGTAACTTTAAAATAAACATATAAAGACATCATGCATTAAGCCATTACCGTCCATATATTTATTAATGATATAATTGCCATTCAAAACCTCAATATTTTAAAGACATAACACTTTAACATTTTCATGATAGCATGCTTATTAATTAATTGATGCAATTTAATCCTTTTTAATAATCAAGCACTCAAATCATCGAATCTAAACACGAAAATTTAGCACACCTAAATTCATACATTCAAAACATAGAAAATGATATTTAAATATTTTTCTGACTCTGATTCATGGTCCCGAAATCACCGTTCCGATTAGGGTCAAATTCGGGCTGTTATAGGTTAAACACTGATTTCAAGAAATTAATTAAGTTGCAGTTAATCACTTCTTTTCAGTTTAATCAATTACATTTTCATCTATCCAAAGCCTGTAGGTGAGCAAATTCGATTTGATTCGAAAAAATAAAAAAAAATCAAATTTTAAATTATTCGAATCGATTTAATCGAATCAACTCGAATTTTTTTCAAAATTCAAGTTTGAATCGAGTTGAATTTTTGAATTTGAATAACTCGAATAATTCGAATAAACCGAATACCAACTATATTTTTTAAAATTTAAATTTATATTCTCCAAGCCCAAACCCTTTTATCCTTTTACTTTACCCTAATTTCCCCCCAAGCCCAAACCCAAACCCTTTTATTTTACCCTATTTCCCCTCAAGCCCATCTGCCCCTCAAATCCATTTCCCAATTTCCTCCCTCAAATCAAACCCTCCAAGTCCAAGCTGGCAAGCTCTATCACCCAACACTCCAACTTCAACCATTATTCCATTCAATTTAAACCCCCAAATATATCATCTTCTCTAAAAAAACCCTAAAGTAAACCCTAACTCCATTCTTTAGTCTTAAGCTCGAATTTTCTGCACCTTTAAGGTTTGTCTCGAAACATTTTTGAATAGTTGAAATGTTGAATGATTTTCCCTCAGTTTTTACATCTATCTATTTTTTATTGTTTAAATGCAAGTTTTTTTTTTTTAATTTTGATTAGAAGACGAAAACATTTTTTGCATAGTTGAATTCTTCATATTTTCCGAAAAAGAAGTTGATATACACACTCTTGCAAGAAAGAAGTAGGTATTGCTCATAACTCATAACAACATTAAACTGCCCTTCTTTTAACTTCATTTTTTTGTTGATTCACTGTAAACAAACAGAAGAAAAAAAACAGCTGGGGAAATAATTTCTCCATAAATAAGTTATTTTCTATAAGTTATACCGATATAATTTGCTTGAGACTTTCATTTTTGGATAAAATACTGATTAAAAAAGGTATATATAAAACAAAAATTTGATTAACAATCATGTTGGACAAGAAAATCAAGAAAAAATTACAATTGATAAAGTTGAAAATTTTCTTGTTAAGGAAAACAAACAGAAATTTGGGCACATTTTATAAGAAAATAATTGAAAATCATGACAGTTTTTTTATTAGCTTCCCACCTGACGATTGCTGTGCTTAAAATGAGATTGTATGCAATAGGACACTAGATTGAATTTCAAAGTAGGCATATGTTTAGGTAAAGTATTAGAGGCATTTGTGAGGCTTTTTTTGGGAGTAAATACTTATGGTTATTAACTTTTGGATAATGTTCTCTTTGTAGTTAAAATAGGTAATTTCACTGCCAACTTTGTGATTTTATCCAATCTAAAACATCTTTTTTGTTATGAAAATGGTTGATATGCATCTAATTTATTCCAATAATAGCATATTGTTATGGTTTGGAGGGGATTACAGAGTTTCCATTTTACGTCAATGATTCATACAAAAAATTGATTCAAAATTTTCCTTCTTCCTTTTGAAAAGTTTAGCTTAATTGTGGATTATAGTAGTGTTAAAATTTTTAAAGATTTCTTGGTTCTGTCCCCTCTAATTTTAAAATTATTGTTTTATTATGTATGAGAAACTAATCTTTTCTTATATCATTATTAAATTTAATCTTCCATTAGATAAATCAATGATTGGTGATAGTTTGTTATTGCAACAAATGTTTACTTGTAGATAAGTGATCCAAAGCGACATGGTTCAACTCAAAGTTCACAAAATTCTTCCCCAAGTAGAGATGATAAAACAATAACCAAGGAAAATGTTCGAAGATAGATTACTCCAAGGGTAGCTTGTTGGAGCCATTTCACCAAATATGTAATTGAAGAGAGGGAGAAGAGAGCAAGGAGTAATGTTTGTGATGTTACTTACACCATGGAATCAACTTCGAGTTCTACAACGAATTTGAATAACCATTTGAAAACATACTTAAAAAGACCTTGAGGTAATACTTCTAACCCAAAGCAATCAAAATTAGCATTTGTGAAGGCTAGCCAAGACACAACGGATTTATCAACTTGGGTGTTTGATAAAGATGTTGTTAGAAAGGCATTGGTTTGTATGATAATTGTAGATGAATTGCCTTTTAAAATTGTAGAGGAAGAGGGTTTCAAATACTTTTTTTCTATAGCATGCCTACGGTTTAGTCTTCCATCTCGTTGGACAATTAGAAGGGATTGTCTTGATTTATTTAACTCCAAGAAAAGTTTAATGAAGAATTACTTTGAAAAAGATATAAGTAGAGTTTGTTTGACGACAAACATTTGGACTTCATTGCAGAGGATATCTTACATGGTTTTAACGGTACATTGGGTGAATGGAGGTTGCAAAAAAGGATTACAAATTTTTTCCCAATATCTGCTCATAGAGATGAAAGCATAGGTCAAGCCCTTAAAATAAGTTTTGAGATTGGGGGATTGAGAGGGTCTTTACTATTACGATTGATAATGCATCTGCCAATAGTATTGCCATTGAATATTTGAGAAAGAAATTGAATCATCAAAATGCTTTTGTTACAAATGGAAATTTTATGCATATGAGATGTGTTGCACACATCCTTAATCTCATTGTACAATACAATATTAAGGATGCTTCAGTGTCTGTGGATTGAGTTAGAGGCGTTGTGAGGTATATAAGAGTATCACCATTGAGGTTGACAAAATTCAACCAATGGGTAAAAGAATAAATGATAGATAGTAAGGCTTAATTGTATTTAGATGTACCTATTAGATCGAACTCAACATATATGATGTTAAAGGTGGCAAAAAAATATGAGTGTGCATTTGAATCATATGTACGTGATGATCATAGTTTTTTTCTTGACCTCACTGCTGGAGATGGAGTTCCTACATTTGATGATTGGGAAATTTTTTGAAGAGTTATAAAAGTATTGATCCTTTTTATCATCTTACACTAAAGGTGTCCGGATCTTTGCATGTTACCTCTCATTCACTTTTTGAAGTATTGACTGATGTGCATTATCTTTTTTATGTGTGACAAGGTTGTGGAGATTTAAACATAATGTCTATGACTTCCAAAATGAGAAATAAGTATAATAAGTATTAGGATGAAGGAAACAAGATCAACATGCTAGTTTACTTTGCGGTTATCTTTGATCTTTGATGTAAAATGAGCTTTTTGGACTTTCGGGTCAACTTGCTTTTTCCTAATGTTGCTAATAACATTATGAAAATGATTGATAAAAAATTACATTGTCTGTTCAATGATTATTCTTCTAATTCTGGGAGGATTCAATAGTTTGAAGGTAGATCTAGTTCTTCAACAAATTTTAGCAGTTCAATAGAAATAGATCAGTCAGAAATGCAAATAGGCTTGGTCAAGCAAAAATACCTTAAGAAGAAGAAACAAGTCGGACTAGAAAGCAAATCTGAGTTGGATAGATATTTGGGTGAGGAGGAAGAAGTAACCAATTCAAGTTTATTTGCTTTATTATTGTGGTGGAAAATGAACAGTCCTAGATCCCTATTCTTGCACAAATGGCTCAAGATATTCTTGCTATTCCTATCTCAACAATTACCTCGGAAAGTGCATTTAGCACAGGTGGATGTGTTCTCAATAGTTTTAGAAGTTCTGTAACTCCTCTCATGGTCGAGGCTTTCGTTTGCTCACAAGATTAACTTTGGAAATCTAATGATGTCATCAATCTTAAAGATTATGTTGATAAAATTCAAATAATAAAAGATGGTAATATATTAATTTTGATTTATAAAATAAGCTTTTGTGTTATTTATATTAGTAAGTATTGCCATAATTTAACTAACACTTTTGTTTTTAAATTTGCTAGACTTATCGAAAATACCCGAAGATCAAAAAAGTAATATACTTAGCATTAGTTTATAAAGTTAAATGTTTATTTAATTTATTTTTGCAAACACTTTTTTATCATCTAACTAACTCATTCAATACTTTTACTAGATGTTTCAAGATTATTGATGATGTTTGAAGCAAAAAAAGAAACTTAAGCTATTCTATAATGGTTTTTGAACCGATGTGTTATTGTTGCTAGTTTATTGGACTTTTGTTGTGTTCTTTTTATTTTTTTGTTTTATTGTTTGGATGGGTGTAGGTTTTTGTTGTATTTTGGACTTTTGCTTATTGTTGTTGTTTATTTCGACTCATGTTGTTTACTTGGACTTTTGTTTATGTTCTTTTTATTATAATTTTGTTGTATTGTTGTTGTTGTTGTTGTTGTTGTTGTTGTTGTTGTTGTTGTTTACTTGGACTCATGTTGTTAACTTGGGCTGAGGTTGTGTTGTTTTTATTTGTTCACTTGTTTACTTCAATTTTTTATTGTATGATTATGTTCAAAAACTTTAAAGAAAATTATTTTTTTTTAAATTATATAAAAATAAACAACACCAAAGTCATTTTTTAAAATTTAACTTAAAATATATATTCGATTCGGCTCGATTCGAATTCCGTCTCACTCAACTCGAATCCAAAAATTTTCAAATCGAGTTAGGATGATAAAATAGGATTCGAAAACTCGATTAACTCAAAATTTTTCCATTCGATTCGATCGAACGCTCACCCCTACCAAATCGTATGTCAATCGATTCTAATATTACGTAATTTCATGATTATGATGCTTAAAGGGCCATATCTGGGAGAGTCGGGTCAGATCTAAGTTAGAGGTGTGTCGCACGGACTTGTGGTGAAGGTGTGTCTCGACTGTGTGTGTTGTGTGTGTTATTATGTGCCCGATTGTATAAGTGCTCCGCTTGTGGTTATTGGTTTTTGATTTATAACTTTTGATGATAGCAAAATCAATCTAATGTTTCGATTGTGTTAAGTTACTCAGATCTAATCCGAAAATAGTCTTTGCCACAACATCGAAATACCGATAGTTCGACTCAATGGGTAATGGGACTGTGTATGGTAGATCTAACTTTTGCATTGTTATGTTGAACATGTATGTGATGTAAACTCAGTGTTAAACCTGCAATTGCTATTGATGCATATTTACTGACTAGACACGCTCATGGGTTAAGACTCTTGGCTTTGGCAGAAGGCCCTTTGAAATGTGGAAAGGTTTAGGAAAAAATATAGGCCTGAAAAATGGGCTTGGACAAAAAAATAAAGCCCGTTTAAAAAATTGGTAGGGCCTCGAGTAAGGTATTTTTGGCCCGGGCCCAGCTCAGCCCGGCCCGAATTCACTAAATGACAAAAAAAATTTGGTATTTTTTTTTGTTTTTGAATGTTATATTTTTGTTGTTTTCTCCCTATTTTGCTACCATATTACTATTAGTTGCTAATATTTTGTTGTTATTGTTTAGATATTGTATAAAACTTATTTTATTATTAATTTTGTTATTATTTTAAAGGCATTTGTTAATTTTGTTATTATTTTAGAGGTATTTGCTTATTAAGTTGCATCTATCTTAGTGCTATTTAAGTCTACATATTTTTAAAATTTATTTTCAATTTGTTGAAAAATATTTATTTTGATTTTTTAGTATTTTGATGTATTATATATATTTAAAATTATAAAAATAATATAAAAATAAATACTGACGGGTCGGACCGAGCCTAGGTTTTAGTATTTTTATTTGGGTTGGGCTTGGGCAAAATTTTAAGCCCATTTCTGGGCCCGGCCCATGAGCACCTCTATTTATAACTACTGTTAAAACTACAAGTTGCTACTATGTGCATGATAATTTCATGATCATACTGTTGCTGAAACTGTTTTCTTATTTTGATAGCATGTCATACTATTGCATTGGGGTTGGGATATTGAAGGTGGAGGTACATGCTTTAGATGTTGGATCGGTTCTCCGATCGAACCTACTGTTATACTGGTGATTCGTCTGCATAATACTGTTATGGTGTGTAGGGATGGAAAGGTTCTGGGGAACTCGTACTATGGTGTGTAGGGCTAGACTGGGCAGTGTACTGCATTGACATTCTTAAGCATGATGATTATTACTTGGTTTTCTATGAATACTGCAAGTCTAATGTGTATTATATATTATATACTTATGTGCTTATATTTACTACTTAGTATGATTGTTGCTTGCACAATACCACACTGACCTTCATAGCTCACTCTTTAATTTTCCATCTTACCAGATAATTCGTGAGGTTAGGGCTCAGAAACGGCATTCGGAGCACTGCCATCAGACTTATATAAAAGTATTTTAAACTTTATTTTACAAATTATGTTGATTTTTGCATTATTACAAATGGACTATGGCATAGGCTTTATTATTTTATATGGATGTTAATTTTGGACTTTGACTTTATATGTTTTTTACAATAAACACAAATACGGTTAAGGTTTTCAAGATATTATTTTAAATTATTTTTAAAATGGTACAAATATGAATGTTTATATTGATTTTGTAGCTAAAATTAAATAAAATAAATAAGATAATTAAAATAAACTAAACAAATTAGATTTCAAATGTGATTTTGAAACTAAAACAATTTTCTTTTCTAAAAGTGATTCTCACCAATTCTATAAAGAGATAAAATAATATGTATACCGAAATCTTACAATAATGTTAGTTTCAAAATTTTCAAAGTTTGATAGAATACCCAAAACATATAGGTATTTTAATAAGTTTTGATATCTTTTTAACAAGTGATGATTTCTTTTAAGACTTATTGATACTTTTACTATTTAATTCTTTTTACTGAACGTAAATGTTATACACAACAATGAGAGAAAGAAACTTTAAATTATTTTAAAACACAAAAAATTATAAATTATTATTGGTATTTGCTAAATGTCTAAACTGCCAATAGAATTTGTAGAATATTTCTATACTACCCTATTAACTTCTCCAGATTCCCAAAGGAGCTAGTTTTATATTATATACAGATAGGGGTAAAGTAAGTATTATAAAAATAATAGGGATAATTTAGTATTGAGATTTATTAAAGGGATTTATGTATTTTTAATTTTTTAAAGTTAATTATTTTTTATGATTTTAAATTTTATTATTCGTTTAAATTATTTATCGTTTAATTATTATTTAATATTCAAAATTTATTTTTCTATAATTAATTTTTTATTTTAATAATTTATATCTATATTATTTATTTCTGGATCTTAAAGGAGTATATATGAATAAATAGGGTAAATTATTTTATTAATTCTTTTAATTGAATAGTATTTTTTCATTATTTAATATTTTCCGACTCTTATTAATGTTTACTTTTGTTTCTCTCAATATTTTAATTATGACATAATTTATAGTATTTTAAATTTTGAATCTAAAAAGTAATTATATTATGAAGATATATGATCAATAAAAATAAATTTATTCTTAAATATTAAAAACTTAATCCTGGAATGTAGAACCATATTCCTAATATATAATCAATACAATAATTGGATTTAATGTAATTTTTATATAAATTTTATTTCATTTAGTTATACTAATAAAATTTGTTTGAAAATATTTAATAAAATTAACCTTTATCAATCTATATATAATAAAAATATCCCAATTTGGGATAAAGATGATACTTGAATTTTAAATGAAATAAATTATAATGTTACGTGAGTTTTTATTTAATATATTATATAATGCGATAACTATGCTTTAATGTAATTTTATAAATAAATTTTTATTTTAATTTAATTATAAATATAAAATTTTTATTTTATTTAAAAAATTCAAATATTCTTATGAATTATTTGCGTATGTGACTAAGGAAATAAATATATTCAATTACTAGATTATTTGCAAGAGGAATTGCAATTTGATTGTGATGAAACCTTATCGTTTACCCAAATCTTCAAGGGAAATTTTCAGTTAATCGTTTCCTTGCATGCCTCAGTAATGGCAACGCATTCAACTTCGTTAGTGGAAAAAGCCACTGGGAAAGGAAGAAAATTCTTTTAAGGATTGAAAATTAAATTGTAATTTTTGCGATAATAAAAATATAATTTTATTATTTTATTATTTTTAAATTAATTTAAAATTTTAAAATTTTAAAATTTAAATAAAATATTTTCTATTTTAGAGAGGGTTGGGGCCCTACCAACCCCTAGTTACTCCACTGTTTTTGTAGTTGGGGATAGAGGTGAATTTAGAGAGGGTAGGCATAGATTTTGACCCTCAAAATTTAAAAAATTGTTATACAGGTCGTTTAAGAAATATTTAAATTATAACTTAATATTTATTTAAATTGCATTTTGACTCTTTTAAAAATAAAAAATTCTATTAAATTTCATTAAAAAATAAAATTATAAATTAATATATGATAAAATTATTATTTAATCTCTCAAAATTTAGAACTTAATTCTAACCCGTAAAAAATTTTATAGATTTGCTGTGGAGACACCTAAATCACAATTATTTTATTCGAAGAATTTGCCCCTTGGATTCCCCAGTGATTATCATGTTAAACTTATTGATATAATCCATAATCGAAACATCTTCAGTCATCTTTAGATTGAAGTGACGACGTACCATATATATATCTTATTCGAAACAGATGACTTTTCATACATGGTTGAAAGCTCCTTCATTACATTAGCCAATCATTTTGTTCTCGATGGTATATGCAACATTCGTAGCCAAAGTCAAACGAATAGCCTCTAAGGTTTGTTTGTTTGTTTAGTAACTTCCATGTAGGAGAATATATAGATATAATCTTTTTCCTAGGGAATGGTTTAGGAAGCTTCTTTTGATAAGATAATTTCTTAATTCTTACTTTTCCATCTTTTACGATCATCGCTCACACTTTCCCATCAAACTTTAAACTTTGGTATTAGCTAGAAAACGAAACATTAATATAAACATCAATATTGTAAACGTTTGGTATAATAGAAAATTATTATTTTTCCGAAAATTTAATCAATTAAAAATGATTTTACTGTTTGATTTGTTAAATTTTATTTTTTTGGAATGTAATTTTCCTTGAGAGTTTTTTTCTCGTAAATATGTCAATGTGATTCTCACGATAAAAGTAAAAAATTACTTTCCCATATGGATTGAAAAGTTAAAAAAATTAAGACAAAATTAATCCTTTTATATTAGTTTAGAGTATAAATCTATTAATAAACATAAAAGAAGAAGAAGAAGAAGCTATTATCTCCTTTCTTCTTTTCTACTACTTGATTTTCTCTATTACATAAACCGATTCTTCGCAAGTAAGTTTTTTCCTCCTTATTTTATTTTTCTAACTACAAATTTGATTTAGAACTTATATTTGTATAAAATACTTTTTTTTTTTTGTAGAATATAGGTAGAATTGTTCTATTTAAACCGTGCAAGAAATGCGGCTTAAACCGCTTATGTTTTACATTCTTAGCTAAAACAAAACTTGAGTTCAAGTTCTTTTTATTTATTTATTTCAAAACAAGTTTTATTTATGCATTATTATCTTTAAAATATATATGCAAGATAAAATTTGAAATAATTTTATTTCAATTAAAATTTTATATTAAAAATAATTTAAGAGTTAGCAATTAAATTTTATTATTAAATATTCAATCCAAATATTTGTTAAGAAATAAAGTTTATTATAAAAATTAAATATATGAATATTACCTTTTATTTAATAAGGGTAAATTTGTAAATTTTATTCCATTCTTAAGAAATTATTTAGTGAATCAAACGTGATAATGTACATTCTTAAGATTTTATTCAATATCGTCTAATCTATATCAAACGTTGTAAAATAAATTTTTCTCACAATCACATTTCAATAAATCACATTCCATTAAAATAATAACATTAAAAACACCAAACGTTACCTAAAGAGATGATAAAGAGGGAAATAATAACTATAGTGAAAGTTAATTAAGTATTTTTAGGAGATATTAAAGGATAAATTAAAATTTTAATATTTTCATTTAGAAACTGTTGTTAATGTGATTATTATGAATTACAGATTTAAAAATAATATATTATATTTTTATGACACCAAAATTACTTAAATCATTTTGTTTGATACTCTAAGGAAAAGGATGATCAAACCACAATTGATATTTTTAAAGCAAAGGAAGAGAAATTTATTGTGAAATGATTTTTATTTATTTTATAATCACAACTGGGTTAGTATTTTATTTTTTGAAAAAACATATATATTTTAACAAATAATATAATATTTGACGCACTATAAATGCATAAATTTAATGTATTATCAGTGCATCACAATTGTCATAATATTAATGAAAAAATAGAAAAAGATAAACATGAAACCATATATAACTGCAAGAACCACAACGGACCAATTTTTATATGATTATCCATATTCGTATTTAAATTTTCTAAATTTTAGTAAATCATAAAATTTTTTAGTTTTGTCTCGTATAGGAGATGAGAAAATTATAAAAGAAGAAATTAATTTTAATTTTAGTTAGGTTTAAATAAATTTTAAAATATTTATTAGAAATTACTTTTAACATTTTCTATTTTACTTATTAGTAATTTGTGCCGTATCTCATCCTTTAATAAATAAACTCATACCATAAACTGTTTTCCCCGCTCACTATTGGCTGGAAACATATTTGGTTAAAAGACATAAAACATCCATTTATATTCACATTTTAGGCAAAGTTAGGTGGATTGTATAGGCATAATTATATATGTCCTTGAGTATTTTTTTTTAGGGTTAATGAGGGATATATATCGATTTTAAAAGAAATAGGGTTTTAGATTAGTTTATTTTAATTAAGGAAATAAGTTATTTTTTGAAGATTTCATTTTCTCATAGCACGTTAGCTGAAAACGCTCCTTACATGAGTTGTTTTTACTTTTTTCTTCTTTTTTTTTAAATGTGGAAATCTTGATCATTTTAATAACGTTAATTAAAATTTCATTATATGCTTCGATATTACATTGTTGATTAAGCATGGAATTTTCTTGGTAGAAAAAATGGTTAGAAAACAAACATTTTCTAGATCCTTGCAGATTTAGGAACAGAGAGGAATTATTAATTTGAAATTTAAGTCTAATCAATAAAAACAGAGGGGAATTATGAAAGGTTGGTGAATAGTTAGTGATGACAAAAACACCTCCTGCAATTAAGCTTTCCGCCCGCAGGAAAGAAGGTGAAAATACTTCCTTCAAAAACATCTATTTATTTAATATTTAAAAAAATTAATTTAAAACCTAAAATTTCTTTAAATCAGCATATACCCCTCATTAACCCTTTTTTTTTAATCATTTAATAAAAATTACAAATAGAAATGTTTTGACATGTTTTAGTGAAGTGAATTTTGTTGAAGTTGATTAAGTCCAAGTACAAAAGCCTTGAGATTACCCGCAACTCTACAACTAGTCTCTTCTCCCATGGTTCTATGGTATATCTTCCTTAACCTTTCCTCCATTTCTTCATCTTTCATCACCTTTTTCACCGCTTCTTCAACATCTTTTTGACCCAACCCTTTCACTTTCACCCCAATTTTCCAAACCTTAACGATGTACTTACAATTCACGAATTGATCGCCGGCCACCGGATAGCATAGCAATCGTTTCCGGCATTGAATGGCTTCCATGGTCGAATTCCACCCACAATGCGTGAGATATAACCCCACGGCTTTATGTTGCAGAACTTGAAATTGTGGCGCCCATAAAACCAGTTTGCCTTGCTTGGAAACCGTCTCTGAATACCCATTTGGTAAACCATGACGCCATGATTCGGCCAAGACCCAAATAAATGGTCGGTTCAATGATTGGAGTGTTAATGCGAGGGTCTTGATTTTGGCGTCTCCGATGGGGCTAACCCAACTCCCGAACGAAATGTAGATGACTGAGTTAGGCTTTTGGTGGTCCAACCATTCTAAGCAGCTGGTATCTTCTTTCCAAAAGCTAGGGTTCTTTGGTGTTGTTAATGATGGTTCGGGCAATGGTCCGACTGGGAAAATAATAAGATTGTTGTGAGGTGGAGAGATGTAATCGTCGTCTTGGTATTCGTCATCGTGGATGATGAATTCTTGGGGAAAGGAATTGAGGAGGAGCCACCGGAGAGATGTTAAACGATCTAAGATTCTGATCCAGAATTTGAGTCTAGCTTTTCTTGAAGCTTGGGTTCCGATCAGCCATGGAAGATCTTCGGTTGATAGCAATGGCTGACTCGGTAGGGATGACACCGTACCTTCATGTCGGGGACACCCTGCAAAATTACCTTCATTTCATTTACTTGTTTGCTATAATGGGCTGAAATGAGTAGGGGTTTCCCATTTTTTCGACTATTATTCGATCCCGATGTAATTGATCCAAAAATAATTATTTTATCAAGTAAAGCATAAAGATATTTAAATTTTTATATTTAAAAATAATAAAATACAATAATTTGATTTGACTTTTGATAGAATCCATGGGGCACATGTTAAATATCCGGAATCTTATCTATCTCATACTCGTGATTCAAATTGATTCAGACATTCAGTTTTTTGGGCTCACAAGTTTATTTTAAAGAAATTTTTAACTGGGATTTTGCATTTAATTTAGTTCTGCCCCAAGAGATTTCTCAACAATAAAAAAAAAAAAGTTGAATAATGATATTTTAAAAATAAAACAATAAAATAATTTGCTATTATTTGGAAGTTACAATTTTTTAACTACCGAAATTAATAAATTTTAACATTAGAAAAATAAAAGAAATTTTATGTTTGGGTCAACCCATTTCGTGGCAGTGGAAAAAAAATATTTTCCCATGTGCTTTTGGTCAATATCATCGAGAACTAAAACGAATCGTATTGGTCAATCATTAATGGAAGCAAAAAGGTTAAAATATATTTTAGGTCCTTATATTCTTTATATATTTAAAATTTAATCTTTTATTTTCAAAGAATTTAATTTTTACTTTTGGGATTTAAAATTTTTCAAAGATTTTTATTTTATCATTGCAATATCAATGTTTTTGTTACTTAACTATCAATTGAATTTTTCACTTTAAAATATAGATAAATTTAATATAAAAATTTTAACAAAACTAAATTTTAAAAATAAAAATAAAGGTTGAAAAAAAAAACCAAGTGTTGGTAAATTTACCAGTTTCGGAAATCAGGTCAGCGTGGATCATCTCCGGTATGGAGGTGATCAACCCGTAAGTAGCTTGCATAGCCGGCCAGAATCCAGCAACAGGGATCCCACATCGAGTAGCAACTTGAATGGCCCAGGAAGCCAATAAATCAATAACCATACAAACTACTGTTCCATCGTCGTCTTCATCAAGTTCATGAAGGAGAGTCTCCAGATGGTTGGGCATGATATTCTCCATAGATTTCTCGATGGAAAAGAAATCATAAGGACCTTCTTCTCCGGAAAAGCCATCGGGTATGGACATAAACCTCATTTGGTAGTCGTTGAGGTCCATGTTGGCTACAATCCGACGGTGAATAAACTCAGGGGTTACTATGATGGGTTGCAACCCATGGGTAAGTAAAGCTAAGCCTAGCTTTAGCATGGGATTCACATGACCTTGTGCTGGATATGGAACCAGCAAGATTTTAGGCTTCTTCATAATACACTGAACTCCCATTTCTTTTGTCTGCGATGAATTAATTTGTGAAGGGAAGCACAAAGTAAGCGTTTATATAGGGGGAAAGGGAGGATAGTGATAAGCTCTCTGTAGCGTCAAATAAAGCACGTGGTGGAGATGTACCCTCAGTCTATAGGCTCTAAATCCTATGGCATTTACTTTATCCGACATATGTTTAAAATAATCTTACCGACTGCTGGTTAGGGAAGAGGGGTTTGATTTATCGAATGTAATATTATTGTTGATAATATTATATTTTGTAATGAAATAGTATTTGGATTATAAATATTTTGATTAACCAGTGGTAATATAGGATATAATCCCATTACGATTTATTTTTGAAGTTATTTTAGAGTATAGGAGTAATATTAATTTTGGATTAATTTACCTTTTATTTTTATTATTTTAATTAATTTAAATTTTTTCTTAAATAAAGTTTAAAACTAATTAAAACAAATAAATAAAAATTCTTAATATTAAATTAATAAATATCATACATTACAATTATAATTTATTTAATAATATATTAATTATGAGCATAAATATAATTACGCTTTTCATGAATTATTATAACTATAATTTATAAATTTATCTTCACATCATATATTTATTGATTAATATAAAATTGTAATAAAAAGTAAAATTTATCATAATTTTATGAAAATTGAAATTAAAAAATATTAAATGAACTAAGCTTGTTAAAAGATAAATTTTATAACATGGACAATTGAGTAATATATAATTTTAAGTAATGTTACATTTTGTCAACTAAACACATGAATATTACTTTTCAACTAAATGAATCTTACATTCTACCCATAATCTTATATCCCATAATCATTATTACGAAACGTAATCTAAAATTTAACGAATTAAACACATTAATAAAATTTTATATAATTAATTAAAATATTATTATTGAATAATAATTTGATTCCAACCACCCAAATTTAAATTTTTGTCGGACGTCCAAAAGAGGTCAACAAAGTTTAATACTTACATAGATATAGAAGATTAATTGTTCTTCTTGCGCATTGAAAAATTATTTTTTTATTTTCAATTTTGGGAATTTAGTTTAGTTTGATTTAACAAAGTTCAATTAATAAGTCTATTAAAGGATCTTCATTTAATTGAATTATCAAATAGTTTTAAAATATAAAAAATACTCACATTACTCATATTACAACAATGTAACTGTGTAAGCAAATAAAAATGTTGAATTTGAAATGTAACACCTCAAAATTTTAAGTTTTAACTGGGAAAAATCTGTAATAATTAATTTCTAGATCTGTGGTTCTATGTTCTGCTTCTGAGTTTAAAGTCTAGGGTTCAAATCGCATTATCAAAGTTTTATTGTTTTTACCCATAAGCAAGCTTTGCCGCTTAAATTCAATTCGTTGTGTTATTATGACAAGAATGAGCCTGCTGGTTCCCTAGTTAGGCATTTGTTTGTATTCTGTCTGGTACTGAGTTCGAATCTCATCGTATGTGTTAAAGGGTATTATTTTTTGCTATTGTCAGAAGAAGGTGGTTAAGCTTTAAGAATCTGAAAGTTTTTATTTTATTCTTGTACGTTACTTTTAATTTTTTCTTTCTTTCTTTTGTTTTTTTATTTACTTTTATTGGTACTTCGATTTTCTTGAATTTCGAAACATTTCGGTGTTGTTGTTAGGTCGTCGGATTATTGAGGGCAATAATATCGCAAAAGACGCTAACCTTCCGTGTTAGTACGATATATTACGTATTGAGCAAGGGTCTGGAAAGTTTTCAAAACAATTTCTAATAAAGCGAAATCAGGTGCGTAACGAAATTCTCAAGTTTCGCAAGTTGCAAGTAGCCAAAAATGGTGGCTGTCAACGCCATACGACCAGGCACAGGGGCGTGTGGCCAAGCCGTGTGAGCCACACGGGCATGTGGCAGGCCGTGCGATCGGCTGTGTAACTCACTGTTTGTTGAATTAGGACCACATGGGCTAGCACACAGGTGTGTGGCTAGGCCGTGTGCGATCAAATAGTGCAAGTTCACACGAGTACAAGACATGGCCTTGTGTCCAAATCGTGTAACTCTCTGTTTATTGATTGGTAGCACACGGGTACACGACAAAGGCGTGTAGCAGGCCGTGTGAGTCACACGGGCAAGGACACGTCCGTGCGTCCAGGCCGTGTGACATTCATTGTGGTTTAGAAACCCGTTTTATGACCGTAATCGTTGTTGTGACTGGTATTGATTATCTGCGACTTGTTTGATATGAAATGAGAAACTATTGTAAATGTACAAGTGATATTTGATTGATAAATCTGTGAATGTCACGTGAAATTCTATGATCTGAATGTGTTGGATTGTAGAAGTACGAAGAAGGAAGTATTCTATTTGGAACAGTGGTTTAACCACTTTTTTTATTGAATTTGAATTTGGGGTTTAACGTAAAATGTGTTAGCATCTATGATGCGATTTTGTAACATGTCAAACCGACACATTACAGTGTGTAGGGATGGATGGACATTGAACATCCTAAATGGTGTGTTGGTTTGGTCAGAGACGGTGTGTAGAGGTTGGAAACTAGGAAAAACTCTTGTGAGTTAGTTCTTCTATCGGATTAAGCATGATGAAAAACTACTACCGTTCATATATGTAATCTGAGTATATCTGATCCGCTCTTTATCGAGAATTGTAAATATTAAAACTGTATAACATTCTGAATAAGATCACTTTGTGATCGTGTTAAGGATGAAGTACTTATTCTTTGTTACGCATTGGGTTCACAACTCACTTTGTTATGTTTGGCTTTCAGATGATCCACCAAAATGAACGGGATCGATGTCGCGACAGCTCGGTCAGCTTTATTAATTATTATGTTTAATAGGAGATTATGTTGTTAAAATGTTATGGATCTATGATGTTTGAGCATCAAAACCTTTCTGGTGACTATTTGAAGTTCTGTAATTAGACTTATCTATCCTATAAACCTGTTAATGATTGATATGATGTTTGTAGCTCTCTGAGTTCGGTCTGGACGTCTAGGCCGGGGTTAGGGTGTTACATGAAATAACGACTTTATACTTAGAATAGTGAATAGAAATGTTCAGGGTTAAACAACCTACCTACTTTGATTGATTCAACCCGATTTAGGTCGAGTTTGGGTTTGAAATTTTCAACTCGATTAGTTTTGATTGAACTATTTTACTATTTAAAAATAATAAAATAAATTAAAAATAAATTTATGTTTATATTTATATTGTAACACCCTATACCCGTAACTCACACCGGAGCGGAATACGAGGTATTACCTAACTTTAAACTCGTGCTAACAAACATTTCTGAGTCACTGAAACTCTGCTCATTTTTCAATTTCTACTTTAAGCTTATTGTCACCGGCTTACGATCCCCAAATCGACCATAGGAAATTATCCAGGATTAACCCGGGCCCTTAAGCCAACTATAGAAAATTGACACTTGACACAAGGTACAGGCCTGTGTGCCATTTCAACATGGTCATGTTGATGGCCCGTGTGGCTCACACGGCCTAAACAATACAAGGACACGCCCATGTCCTTCACCCGTATGGAATTAATTCTAAATGTACACCTACAGGGGTTTTCACACGGCCTGGCACACGCCTGTGTCCCTGGCCCGTGTCCTTCACACGGCCATGACACACCCGTGTCCTAGCCCGTGTGCAAAAACATGGACATGCTATTTCTGACGTCAGCATCCCCAAAATGTCACAAGGCCAAGGCAAACGCCCATGGGCTAGGCCGTGTTCATCACACGGCTGAGACACATGCCCGTGTGTTTGCCCGTGTGTTTACTACCATGCATACTAACTTGAAATTTTTTCTTGCAGGGGACACACGGCTGGACAACACGCCCATGGTGCTGGCCGTATGTATACCCGTGTGGACAATATAAGGCTACTTACCAAGCCTCTTTGCCAGCCTTACTTACACAACCTACACAATAACCACCAAATCTAATACAAGACTATCTCAAGCAACCAAATCATCCATAATAGAGAACATTCCATTTACGCATTTTACTCAACCATGAAAATAACTTTATTCCATACAAATCAAAATGAACATTAGCCATCATTGGAGGCTTAATACAAAATGCGAGATTTATCCCAAGCCAACACATTTGGCCAAGTTAATATTAACACGAAACATAAGTCTAGTTCCCTATACATGCCATATTCAAAAATATAAACCAAACTATATCGAATGCTTTGATTAATAGTGTGATCGATATCTCTAACTTCCGTTGATCTTTGAGCTAAATAGGCGGCACTATAAGAAAAAGGAAAGGAGAGGGAGTAAGCATAAAGCTTAGTAAGTTGTATATAAATAAATATACAACAACAATTTTACCATTCATTAACATGCTCATAACATAAAAGTAGGCGCAAGCATAACTTACTCATCACTATCCATATAAATCTCATAGCATATATCGGGCTTATATCTCATACATTTTAAATAGGTACCTGTACCATGCACAACACAGTTATACCATGCTCATTAACTTAAAGTCATAATACTCACCGTTGAACCATTTAAAACACTACCGTATATTCCTTAAGCCTTAAATGTGGGTAAGGTGCCGATGCCATGTAACGCCCTAATTTTCAGGAATTCTGTGAATGTTGGTATAGGTTTAATTATGTTAGTGGGCCTCTAAAAGGCCCAAGCTTAAGATAGAACCCGGCAATTTTAGTTAATTTTTGTTCCATAAGAAAAAGGGGGTGAAATTATGAAATAGGACCTATGTGAAAATGTTTGAAAATGCTATAGGCTAAATTGAAGTGGCCAAATAAATAGGAGTGCAAAATAAGAGGATTTGCATGACAAACCTCCCATTTTACATGAAGTGGCCAGCCATCATGTTGTTGTAGACAATATGAGCACTTGATATCCATAATTCATGGTACAAATTGATAATGTGTTAGGTAAATGTTCCATGATAATGGATTAGGTAAATATTCCATGATAATGGGTTAGGTAAATGTTCCATGATAATGGTTTAGGTAAATGTTCCATGATGGGCATTTCATGTCTTTTGTATTAAAGAATTAAATGTATGAAATATGAAATTTTATTAAAAGAAAAGGGTGAAAAGAACAAAGTTTTGTCCATCTTTGTTCATCATAGCTGAAAGTTAGAGAAGAGAAAGGAGAGGAGAAAGCTCTTGAATGTTCGATCACTTGGGAAGAAAATTGAAGGTAAGTTCATGGTAGTTTGCTTCTATCTTGATGTTCATGAGTTCTTCTTGATTCTACCTTAACTCTTGAAGCATATTTTGGTTTTTAGTTGTGTTGTGAGCATTTAGTCATGAATTAAAATGAAGGAAATGGTTGTTGTTTCATGTTCTTTTGATGAAAAATGGAAGATAGGTGAAGTTGAGCCAAACAAATGAGCATGCATATGCCTTAGATGCTAAGGGGAAAAATCGGCTAACATGTTGTGCTTTAAAATGATGAAATGGAGATTATACTTAAGTAAAATTATAGATATGTAATGATTGATTGGTGATATACATGTTTAAATAACAAGCATGCAAGTTAGGTGTGAAAGAGTGATTTGGTAATAAATCTGCTTGGGACAGCAGCAATAAAGTGACTTTGGAAAATCACCATAAATTGTGGGAGATGAGTTAGAAGCTGTATAAATTATGTAATTAAATATTAATGAGTCTAGTTTCAAATGGAATAAACGAGAACATATTTTGAATTCTGTACAATGAGAAATTTGATTCGTAATGAAGAGTGGTCAGATTAGTCAAACAGTGAAACATGGGAAACTTTAAGAAAAATCTGGTATTGATTGGCCATACCAAAAATTCTAAAAATTTTATGGATAGAAGATATATGAGTCTATTTTCAGGGAAAATTAACGGCACTTGATTTGGAGTTTCGTAGCTCCAGTTATAAATAATTTAGTGACTGTTGCTCAGGAAGACAGCTTGCAGTGAAATTATGATTATGTGGTAAACATTGACAAAAATTTGTTAATGAGTTGCTTATTGATTTCTTATAAGCTTACTATGATCTGTAGGTGTGGTTGGCGAATATTGTAAGGGGTTAATCGTAGTTTGTATTTGAATAGTTAGATTAACGTGCTAGTAATCCAATTGTAGGCGGTTCGTGTGTGGATCTCGTCAGCATATCGTCGCAAATGTGTGTAACTAACACCCTCTTTCTTAGTCTGGATCGGCAAAAGTCGAAAAGCCAAAATGCCGAAAACCGGTATTTTGTAGATTTGCGAGTGTGCGAATGCTCGTGAGGTAAATCGATTAATGTTTTTGGTAAGCTACAAAATTTGGACTGCAAAGTGCATGATTTCTGTGCCCTTGCTATTTTCGGGCTTATGGGCCAAAATTAGAATGATGGGCCAACGGGCCCAATTTGGTAAGAACCCTCGGTACGTGATTCTGTTAGTACGTGAAAAGTAGGAATATGCATGAAAAACCCTAAAATAGATAAATTACTGAAATACCTTTAAAAGTGAAAAATTTTAAGTTTTACCCCTAGTAGATAAATTACCGAAATACCCCTAGGGTTAAATTGACCTAAATGCATGTTTGACTGTTGTTATTTACTGCATGCCATGTTGTTATTATCGATGCATGAGATTGTGATATTGACGGAGGAAGTACTGAAAGTGGCTTGTCCACGATCTTGGAGGCTTTGCCTCAATTTATGATAATCGAGCAAGGTCGCAAGAATGGAGTGTTAAATTTGGGTGGGTTGAGCTATTCCCCACATGGAGTGTAGGGCTGGTACGGGTGGAGTGTAGTGGTTGGTGGGTTGAGTAGTCTCCCAAATGGGCTTGCATATGTTATTGATGTTGCATGTATTTTGAAATGGGCCTATGGGCCATATCATTATCTGAATAAGGGCTAAGGCCCGGTTTATTGTAATCTGAAAAGGGCTCTGGTCCAGTACCACTGTTACTTGAATGGGCTTAGGCCCAATAGGCTTGAGCTGACTTGGGCTTTGAATGGGTTTTCCTTACACACTAAGTCTACCCAAACTCACCCCTTTTATTTTCATCCACACAGGTAATCCCCAACCATAGTGGGCTTGGAGCTGTGAGGGAATTCGGAGTGGCCACCCGTTCTGAAAGTTTGATTTTCTTCTGATGAACTGGACATCCTTTTATTTACGTTTGAAGTTTTGGGTTTTTAAATGTAATAAGGCCGCTTAATTATTTTTGATGGTTTTAATATGTATTACTAAAATAGGTATTACTTATTTTAACTGTTGAAATTGGATAGCTTTAGGGCGCGTTTTCAAAAACAACAATTGATTTCAAAATAACACGACAACAAGCAAAGCTTCCGCAATGAAAGTATTTTCCAAAATTAATCACTTTTCCTAAAAATGACTTAATCAAATTGGTTTCCTAGAAATATCCATGACGTTAAGGTGTGGCAATGGCGGTATGCATGTCTAGGATTGGAGCCGAAGGAGCTTGGTACTTAGCGGTCGATGGACTCACCACCTCTTTTCCGGTTTCCTACCGGTGCATGACTTCCATTCACTTTAACCTATAATGAAATTATCTTTTAAAACACTAAGTAAGTTTTTCTGGATCAACAATATAAAATGTTTTGAACGCTTCGATGTGGCATGTCGGATCTGGTCGTAACGTCTGGACCGGGTTTTGGGGTGCTACATGCCATGTCCCAGACACGGTCTTACACTAGCTCATGTCTCATGTCGATGCCATGTCCTAGACATGGTCTTACACTGACTATCATCTCGTAGCCGATGTATGTCCTAGACATATCTTACACTAGTACTCGTCTCGATGCCGATGCCATGTCCCAGACATGGTCTTACACTGGCTCTCATAATGTGGCTGATGCATGTCCCAGACATGTCTTACACTAGCCCACAATAACCCATATGTCATGGCATGAATATCCGATATATTTCCTAGGTTCAAACGGGAACTCTACTATCTCTATTATCATCATACTTTCTCAATTTCAAAATCAAAAAATTCATGCTATATTAATTCAAATACAATTCAACACATATACATTAGTGATGTAGTTGTATTATTTACATACAACTTACCTCGGATTACAAAATGTGGCGACTAGTCGATTTGCTTGGCTTTCCCTCGGTCTAGGTTCAGATTTGGTATTTCTTGATCTATAATAGAAAAATGCACTTATTTAGTCACTTTATCAATCTAGGCACTCTATAATTCTTAATTGGGCAAAATGACTAATTTGCCCCTAGACTTTTACAAAATGACCATTTTACCCCTAAGCTTAAAAATCGATTTTTATCGAATTTCTTCACATATTAAGTTTAGCCGAACCCTTTTTATTCTTATAGAAACTCCAAATTATCACTATTTTACATATTTAACATCTATTTTACAACTTGTGCAAAATGGTCCTTTTAGGTGTTTTCATGCTAACACCTTTCACAAAAGTTGTTTATAAGACACCCAAGATTCATTTTCTTCCATAAAAACTAAACAAACATCACAAATAATTTCATGTAAAAACCCTAAACTCTTATTCATTTTGCAAAATAGTACTCTCATTTGAAAGCTTATGCTTCAAGAGTCTCAAAAATGCAAAAAATCATCAACAATGGGTATGGAAATCACTTACTTGTGAGGATTACAAGTTGCTGAAATTTCAAGCTTCAAAAATCTTCTCTTGAATGATATTTTTGGTTAGGAAGAAAGAATAGGTGAAAAAGATGAAGGCTAGACACTTAGGGTTTTATTTTATCACCTAATATGACATTAGTTACCTAACATTTTGACTATACACTCTTCTTTGTCTCATGGCCGGACAAGCTCTTTTAAAAGGGTCTAATTTCCCTTTAAAGACCCCCAACTTTTATTCTCTAGTTATTTGACACCTTTAGCCATCAATTTAGGACTTTTTCATTTTATGCGATTTAGTCCTTTCTCGTAATTGGACTCACAAACGTCAAAATTAACTCACCAAATTTTTCATACACTAATATAAACATGCAATGACTCCAAAATAATAATAAAATAATTTATTCAACTCCAGATTTGTGGTCCCGAGACCACTATTCTGACTAGGTCCTAAATCGGTCTATTGCATATATATTTTATAATTAAATTTAAATATTTTTTTTTAAAAAATTACCAATGAAACAAGTCATTTGAGCAGGCTTGGTCAGGCTAGACTAGGCTCGAGCTTGAGCTTGACTTTTTTTTAAAAAAATTAGGTCTCAGCTCGATTAATGAACACATCTAATTGCGTAAGGCCAAATAAGCAAATAAAAATGTTGAATATGAGGTTGTAAGCCTTTTGATTCTAAATATGGGTTAGAGGCAAATCTAGGGGGCTAGTAGGGGCCCCGATCCACCCTAAAATGGAAAAATCCTATTTAAGCCTTCAATTTTTTAAAAAATTTTAAATTAGTAAAGGTTAAATTACACTTTGCCCCCCTAAAATTATAAAAATTTAATTTAATCCTTTAAAAATTATAATGATATAAACTATGAAAAATTAAAATTTCATTCGGCCCCTAAAATATTATTCTGGCTTCACTCCTGTATGGGGTTATAAAATTTTTTAGTACTATTTCAAAAAAAAGCTGAACCAAAGTGATTTTTTTTTTGTTTACATAAGTTTCACACAATTTAAGATTAGCCATGAGAGCAAATTTTTTATTTCACAAATATAACATAATCTAATTTAATGGAAGTTTGTTGATAATGTTATTAATTGAACTTAGGATCAATTTACCATTGAGACTAAAAATGCTTTTGAAAAATAAGGTGGAGAAGTGCCCTAAAATTTTTTAAATGTAGATTGCTATCAACAAGTGCTTTTGAGAATATAAAATGAGTATTCTAGACGTTAGATTGTAAAGTAAAAATATTTATTTAAATGATATTAAAATTTTTAATATTCTTATATATGAAATGTATAAACTTAAATTATAATAAAAAATTATTAACTCAATTTTTTTCAAGTGTATATTATTATTTTTATTATTATTATTATTATTATTCAATATCCTTCATGTCTGTTTTATCATCCATATTGGGGATTCAAGATTATTTCTCTCAACAATGTTGTCTCCAAAGTTCAAACTTATGTTCACTTTTCCAAAATTGGTACTTAAGGGGTTTTTTTGTCCTAGATTGATACTCGAACTTTTTTCCATCAACTAAATCGGTGCTTGAGTTTAATGCTGTTAAGTTTACGGCACGTGGCAGAATAAGATTGTGACATGTGGTATAAATGATGTCATTGTGATGTCATAATCTAAAAAAAATAATTTTTTCCTTTTTGACTTTTTTCTCTCCCCCCAATTTTTCTATCGTTCCTTTTTTTTATCTTTCTTTCTTTTTCTTCTTCTTCTTCCCTCAACCCAAGTTTCTTTTTCTTGTTTGGCAATCGCAGCCAACAAATTTTCCACCAGCCTTTTCCTTCCTCAACCTTAAAACCCTTCTCTTCCATTTATTTATTTTTGTTTGTTTCTCAAGAAAATAAAACCTTCTTTACCAAAGATCATTGCCAGTGCCAGAGATTCTAATTTTTCCCTTATTCTTTTTCTTTAACACTCTTCATTAAATATGGTCTCTTTTCCTCTATGTATTGATCTCGGCTTAGGCAATGGGGAAACAAAATTAAAAAACAAATGTGGAAAGGAAGCAGTAAGAAAAAAAGATGGGGACAAAACCAATCGATGAGTATTTCTTCTTAAATTTGCAAAAAAAATAATAATAATCTTGATAGAATTGAAATGGCTTCTTCAAAGTGTTCTTTGTTCCAAGAACAAAATTTAATTTCAAGATATTATTACAATGAGTTTTGAACAAAAAAAAACTTAGCTCACCTCCCTTCCTGCTCAGTTTCCTGATGTTGTTTTTCACCCTTGTTTAGCTTTAATCATGGCCATTTGCTTCATAAAGTGTAGATAAGCAATGGGTATTATTTCCCTTTTTTTTAGGTTACTTTTCATGACTGCAATGGTTCAAAGAATTCATAAATAAACCATCTTCCATAACATTAATGCCCGATCTTCACCTCTTTTTTCTCTCCCCGTTAAACCCTTAAACGGCAACACCAAAACCCCAAATTCGCCTCATTATCTTCCATTACAGCACCCTGCAACAACCCCCAAACCCAAACTCAGCCCCCACTCAACAATTTAGGGTAAAAAATAGAGCTAGCTTTATTAACTGTGCATAGCTTTTATTGTGGATTTCGTAGCCTTCGTTTTACGGTGAAGTTTCACATTTATTGCGGGAAAAAGAAATCTGTTTTTTTCTTCTTTTTTTTTCATTAGAGTAGTTGATCTTCAGGTGATAATTGTCTATTTCAGATGAGTCTTCTGTTAAGAGATCATTGATGTTTTATATTTCGTTGAAATTTGATTTTATTGTTGATTCTTTAAGATTAGATTTTCTTGTAAATGTGTAATTTTGTTTGGTTGCTGAGAAAATGTAGGAACATGAAATGGAGTTTTATATAAATATTTCAACTAAAAGCTAAGGTAAATCTAATACTTATAGAGTTTACAATATTGGGGGGAGAAGAAACTTGGGTTGAGGGAAGAGGAAGAAGAAGAAGAAGAAGAAGAAGAAGAAAGAAGGGGGAAAAAAGGAATGACAGAAAAATTGGAGGGAGAAAATAAAAGGTTTTTTTTTTAATTTTAGATTATGACATCACCATAATATCATTTATGCAATGTGTCACAATCTTATTCTACCACGTGTCTTGAATTTAATGGCGTTAGACTCAGGTTAGTTGATGGAAAAAAGTTTGGGTACGAATCTAGGACAAAAAAAAAACCGTAAGTATCAATCTGAGAGAGGTGGACAAGTTTGGGTACTAATTTTATATTTAACCCTTATTACAATGATTTCATTTCATTATTATTTTGACATTAATAGATATTCAACTTAAATTATAGTACAAAAGTAATAAAATGGTTTATGATAACTCATTATTAATATTATGCTATATGAAATATAAAATTTAAATATGTTTTAAATAATCAATATAAATTGTTTGTAAAATTTATTTTTACCATGTAAGTGATATTTACCTTTTATAGTTAATATAAATAAATGAAAATTTTATAATTTAATACCCAAACTTCTTTTGAAAAGCTAAAGCTGAAATTTTTAGCTTTTTGGTTTGACTTGAAAAACTATTTGTTGGGGATAAACTCAAATTAAGCAACGAATAAGAACGAATAGAGAAAATTGGACACAAATATTTATGTGAAAAAAATTTTCCGAAGAGGATAAAAAAACACGAGCAAAGAAGACTTCACTAAAATGACAAATAACAGAAGAGGAGTACAAGATAGAGAAACAAAATAAACCCGAACCTAAAATACAAAGTTGTACCTATCTTCCCACAAAATTCTCATTAATCCTATTGTTGAATTAATCTCTCTAGGGTTTCTAAAAGCCCTATTTTTAGGTCGAAATTCGTGGGCTAATCTGATTAACATATCCCTAAAATTATTAGAGTTCGACTAGAAAAAGATAGCAGAGTTTAACTAGGAGAAGAAACTCGATTTAGTAGAGAACACGTTGCCATGTCGTGACATCATTTATTGGCTCGTTGGGATGTCACACAATGCACCATCAGGATGTCGTGTGTCACATCGGCTATTCTTTATCATGATGTCGACTCTGTTTCTACCAAAATGCGAGGCACACTCCATAAATCTCCACATGTACCTTTCGACTGTAGTGGAATAAGGAACCATTCGTCTTCAATTTATTGGGGATTAACCCATATAAGCAACAAAATAGAAAAGGTAGAGAAGATTGAACATAAATTTTACGTGGAAAACTCCTCCGAAGAGGATAAAACCACAAGTAAAGGAGGCTTTGACTTTTCACTAAATGAGTAAACAAATGAGAGTACAATATGGAGAAAAATAAACCTAAATGTACTAAATTTACAAAACCAAACCCCAAAAATAAAACTCTAACTCTCATAGAGCAAACTCGTCAACAGGGGTACAAAATTCTCTCTATAGTTACCACCAAAACTTATCTACAATTACAACTTGTCGCCCCCAAAAAAACCCTTGTAGTACTACATCTTTAATTGCCTCTTAATTGACTTCTCAAAACAGAGATACAAGCTCCCTATTTAAAGGCTAATATTAGAGGTCTAATCATACTAAAATATCACTGAAGTAATAAGAGTTTAACTAGAAAAAGATAACTAGAAAACTGGAAAAAGAAACCCGATTTATGTAGGGATCACATCGCTACGTCGTAACATCCCCATTTGCGTTGACAAGACATTGTCTGTCATTGCAATGTTGGGAAGCTTTTTGTCCTGACATTGTTGTTTGTTCGACTGAAAATATGAGGCACACCCCACAAATCTCCATTTTGACTCGAATTTATCATACCTTCTTCTCTATGCCCAATTACGAGCTAAACTCTATCTTTACAGAATACCAACCAAGCCCAAACTATTATCGAACTTGGAAACTGAAAGACTCTTAGTCTTCAAATCAAGGTTCTATAATGCAACTAGGGTCGGTGATACACAAGTAGATGTGTGCTTCACAACAGGAGAGAAAACATAGAGGAATTAAATCCCTTCACTTTACTGTTACCCTTTGCGACCAACATTGCTTTAAACACTTTGCTTTATCCAAAATTGCTACAATATGAAATATATGATTCCATTGAACTTCTAGATATCGAAATTCATTGTCACCATCCCCGAACAGATCAATTATGGAAACATAACCTTACTTTGATACCAGTTTGTTGGGGATCAACCCCTATAAGCAATGAAATAGTAAAGGTAGAGAAGATCGAACACAAATTTTACATGGAAAACTCCTCCAAAAAGGATAAAAACCAGAGGCAAAGAAGGTTTCGACTTTTCAATAAATGAGTAAACAAACAAGAGTATAGTATGGAGAAAATAAACCTAAATTTACTAAATGTACAAACTTAAACCCTAAAAATAGAACCCTAACTCTCATAGAGCAAACCCGTCAAAAGCAGTACAAAATTCTCTCCATAATTACCACCAAAACTCTCACCAAAACTTATTTGCAACTACATCTTGTCGCCCTCAAAAGAAAAGTCTTGTAATACTACATCTTTAATTGTCTCTTAATTAGATTGTCAAAATAGGGATACAGTGTAACGCTCTCCACTCGACTTGATCAATCTGATCCCAGTATTAGGTGTTACTTCTTAAAACAGATGTAACCTAGATTCTTCTATTTGCCTATGTACTAGTCGAGAAATGACTTAATAAAATTTCTAATTTTGTTTACTGAATTACCTTGTGTATTCTTATTATAAATGTCATCGTGTACAATGTATTCACGTTTACATAATAAAACTACGAAGTTCATCAAATACATATTGCTTTTACTAAATATATAATCAGAGTATTATAACCTATGGGCAGACTTAAGCTTTGCCACAAGGCTTCTTGTATGAACTTGTGTGTTAATAATCTTTCTCTTCTCTATATGCATATCAGCATAGATTGCCACTCATATGGCGTAGCCTTGGCATTGTCTTTCGTTTCCTATCTTTCTAACATATCCTAAAATCAGAGGAATCCATAATAAGTTTACAAGAACTTTTTGAGGTATTATCATACGTTTATTTATCATTTCACATTAAATATAAACAATGTACTTTACTCTATGGACCCGAACAGGTATTCATCAAACTCATCAAGAACATATATTAAATCTTTACATACCTTTTACTTCTGCATATTCTGTAAACATTCTTACCTCAGTCATTATCGCATGACTTATGGATTGTACTGGTAACTTACTTTCCATTTCACCTTCCTACTGATGGTCAAGGCAAATTTCATTCGTTTCCCATCATCATGCATTTCTACCATTATTTCATTATCACAAACTAGATAGTTGTACTTTATTTAGAGTTCACCACTTTGGCATTGCTATTGAATCTTTGTCTCAAGGTCAATTCATAGACTGTGCCATCAAGGCGTACTCTTAACTTTAGATGTCTTCCATTGTTTCTGGAAGCTTCAGACACTTGCTTGATCAACAGATAGCCACAAAGTTTTCCATACATCATTAGATAGCCATAAAGGCATCCATACATCATTAAATAACCACAAAGGCATCCAAACATCATACGCTAAACTTTTCCATGAAGGCAATTTCAACAAAATCAGACACGAAGGCTCACATGTAATAGAGAACAGCCACAAAAATTTCCACATATAACATATTCTGCCACTAGGGCTCACATATAGCATATTCCACCACAAGGGCTCACATATAACATAGAATAGCCACAAAAGCTTCCACATATTAGAAAGCAGCCACAAAGGCTTTCACTTTTCTATAAATGGCATTTTTGACGATAGAAATTTGCCTAAACTCAACGTCTTGAGGTTTGCTCCTCATCTTCTAGTACTCATCCAACCATCTTTTATATTTTCCCCACATAATACCATTGTCTCAAACTAAGTCTTACACTATGTGGTTCTCTTATCCCTATATAATGCCATAGCCACCATAACTAGGTCTTACTCTATATGGTCTTCACTTCCCCATATGATGCCATAGTCCTAAACTAGGTCTTACATTATATGGTCTTTTTGCCATGACCATGGAATTTTATTTTAGAATTCGTGTTTATTGTCCCGATAGACTCACAAGCAAGCAGACTTAACATGCAGACTTATGCAACTTATACACAGACTTCTCATGTAGAGACTTACTCATGCAGAGACTCCATCATACTTTCAGATGTGTTTATGCATGTACATAGTTTTCAACATAATAAAGACTTATCGTTTAACTCATGTTTTCTTGCATATTTATCGTTTTCATACTTTTCTTTTTGTAGCAGAGGCGTATTGTCATTTAGGTATTAAGCCACACATACAAGTTTATCAGATAAACATTTTCATAGAATCAACATGTCACACATGCATAGCTCACATTTTGTTTCACACATTAGTCTTTTAACACAAAAGAAATAACCATATAAACATAAGCATACATGTATACACAAAGAGATCAGCTAGATATTTGTGAGGTACTCATAGGACCTTCACGATATCCTCACATAATTTTTTACCCTTTTCCCCACCTTTTGCAGCTTCAAACATCAGATCTGGGTTTCCTTCGAGTAGATCAACAACCCCTAAATGTTAAACCATAGAAAAATCATCAAGATCTATTCATCTAACTTATTTTTTCCTTTTTATCTCAAACACTAAAATCAATAGCAAAGCTCTACCAAGCTTGCTTTACCAAGTTAAACATATCTACTCTCCGACAGCTTAGCATGTAAAGTCGAGAAACTTACCTTACAAGGGGTATCTCAGAGTTGATTCTCTCATTTCTAGCTCATCGTAAAGGATGGGAGGACTTTTCCTCTCAGCTCATCCTTATATAGACAGAGAATACTTTCTGAATATGTAATGAACAGTTCCCAGCACTTACCCAGTCATCAGATATTTTCTTTTGTCTTATTAGATGTTTGACACGCATCTTAATTCATGTGATTTACCAAGTAGATGCACGACAACTGTAAAGAAACACCTACGAGCATACAAATACATATATAGCTTATGCCTAGGTCTTATACCATTCTTTGTTAAGGTGTAGCTGGTAGCTCGATTGATCATGTATTGGCATATCACGCTTTCTTGGCAACGACCCTATTACTTGAGTCCACTATATGTTCTACTAGGTGTCCTTTCCTAACGGTGTCTCATATCAGATCTCGTTATAAGCTATACGCCCACGTATACGTTGAAAGTCTTAGTGGGGCGTATAACATTTTACTTTCCTGTAAACTACAAGGCTCACCATTCATCTGGCCTTATACTTAACCTAGAGAAGCTTTCCTATCTTCCTTTGGTCTTGCTCTTCCAAGGA
Source organism: Gossypium arboreum (assembly GCF_025698485.1). NCBI lineage: Eukaryota > Viridiplantae > Streptophyta > Magnoliopsida > Malvales > Malvaceae > Gossypium > Gossypium arboreum. Next base: position 14,319,798 of record NC_069076.1, on the reverse strand, counting down.
GATATATGTATAAGATATATTTCTTGCCTTATACGCTTTGAATTGTCCCTAGACTTTATTGGGACTCAACAAACGCCACATCAATCATTTGGTGGTCTTATCCAAATATTACGAATTCTAAGAAAACTAATCAAGTGTTTCCCTTTGGTTCTTAGCTATTTTAGTTCATGTTTAGTTAAGCTTTAACTATTGTTTCCTTGTAATCTAACCGACTCAAGGCCATCGTTACCAAACACTCTCTATTTTTGACATAAGCTTACCGTCGTAGGTTCTATTTCTTATAATGGATTTCGCCCAAACTATGCCAGCCAACCCGAGGTTCCTAAGGCGAATCCTTCCTTATCAGGCTTACTATGTGTTTACCCTAATGTCCACCAACATGAAGGCGTCACAGGCACACACACCATTCATTCCTAACTCATCTTATCTAACCCATCCTCTAAACAATATTCCGATACTAAGATTTCTCCAAGCGGGATGTTACATACAAGGCCCTTTTAAATAGGTTAAGACTAGAGGTCTAATCATACTAAAATATCCCTGGAATAATTAGAGTTTAACTAGGAAAAGATAGCAAAGTTTAACTAGGAGAAGAAACATGATTTAAGTGGGGATTAAGCCGCCTTGTCGCAATGTTCCCATTTGCCTCGTCACGATGTCATCTGTAGTCCAAACGCTGGGAAGCTTCTCGTTGTGACATCGCTGTCTGTTGGACCAAAAATACGAGGCACACCCCATACTATCTATTTACCATTGTTTCTGACTTAAAGCTAGTTTGACATTGTTGTTCTAATTTGAAAAGTGCTTTTGAAAAACTTGGAATGGAAAATGCTATGAATATGTTGTGAAAAAATGTGGTTTATAATTTCAAGTGTTTGACATTTCTATTAAAATTATGGTTAAAAGTTAAAATATTCATTTTAGATATAATGTTAGAAACTAAAAAATTTAGAAACTAAAAAATAAATTAATTTCGATTATATTTAAATGATTTAGTATAATTATACATGAAATATATATTTTAAAATTTTAAATATAATGATAAATATTATTTGAATAATTTAATATAATGATATTTAATATATAAATTAATCTAAAACTTTAAATACTTTTTAGTAATTAATATAAATAAAATTATTTTAATAATTTCACTTCAAAATATAAAGACCAAAAGCACTTGAATCTCAATTTTTACCTTTAGATGGGAAGATTCTTTTTAATCGCCACTTCCCCAAGACAACAATGTCAAACGGGGCTTACAAAACTGTTTTGACTTGAAAGGCATTTTGAAATTCAATGGTCAACTAACCATTAAAATTTAAAATCTTAGAGATTAAAAATTGAAGGATTAAATTTTAAATATGTACAGAATATAATAACTAAGCATAAAATTACATCATTTTATGATATTTATATATAAATACGGATATTGAAAAATTTTGAAATGATAAAAATAAATTTTATGTTGATTATATTTTAAAATTTCTAGTAATAAATATTAATATAGTTTATTTAATTTAAAAATAAAAATTTTATTTACATAAATCGATTTCAATTTATTTAATATATTAAATTGATATATTTTATTTTTAATTGTTATATTAAAACAAACTTTACTTAAAGTAGTTCTTTTAAAATAACATCTTTAATGTTTAAACTTTAAAAATAAAACGTAATTTAGTTTTGTACCTTTAGTTAAATGAGTATAGCAGGGGCAAGTCGGCAAATTGGTTGTGGCTTTTTCATTTTGATTGGGCCGAAAACATGATACAAATAAAATAATGCATCTTAAAATAATATAATGAATATGATATGATACATTGTATCATATTGGTATTTAATTTACATTTATATAGTTGACAAGAAAAACGAAATTAAATGAAAGGTTGGGAATGCAAAGCTGTGGGATGTTTGGCATTAGGGGAGATTAAAGAGTGCCTCTTGCTTTGGTAGTTGCATGTTCAAGCATGTTAATTAAGATGGATGCCAACTAGGTGGCTCATAGCTGGCCAAAATTGATGGAGGATTGATGTAACTCTCAAGCTTTGTTTATGTTTCTTATTTAATGCAATATTTCTATCAATAAACAAACAAATTACTTTTTTGTTTTTTTATCTAATTGGATTCATACCTTAATAATGTATTTTTTTTAATTTTTCGATACAATATTAAGGATGAGGTTGAAATATTTTTATTCTGTACGTATTTATTCTGAGCTATTTAAAACAAATAAAATAAATGATATATTAATTATATTAGTTAAAACTTATTTGTTTTGTCTATTTCTATCGTAACATGATGAACTTTACCTAAAATATGAAAGGATCAATTATTAAATTTCGGTGAAAATTTCTTTTACCCATTACTCTAGGTAATATATTATTAACAATTTTTTTAAGTAAAGAAAAAGAATATGAAATTCATGACTTGGTTCAAACAAGAGAAAGAAATAAATATAAAATTATTGGGACAAGAGTAACATGAGTTGAACTCATACCAAATAGATGATTAATAAGAGCTTTAACTACCACTTCATTCAATTTAAAATCAGCTTTTTACTTTATTACTATATATTATGTTCTTTCGGGTTAATGTACAAATTTGTCACTATAATTTTAGATAAAAACTAAAATTTACCTATATATTACTTTGATGTTTGTCATTGTATTTTTGAACTAGTGGTAAATTTGCTAGTTTACTTTAACTATTGAAATTTATCACTAAATATTAATTTAAAGATAAAAATTAATATTTTTAATATTTCAATAAATAAATTTGTGTTATGAAAAATAGAATTATTTTTATTATATATATTAAAATTCAAGTCTTTCTTTCATTAAATAAAAGTCTAAATTAATTTATTATTTTTATATTTTATAAATTAACTTACTTTTAATTATTAAATAAAATATTTGAAAGAATATTTTCCTTATTAAAGTTTTTCAAATCATCAAAATAAATATTAAACGGTAAAAGTTAATTAAAAATAAATAATAATAAAAATTTAATAAAATAATGTCAAAAAAAGAAATTAATAAACAAATCTACCCATTTCTTAAAGTATAATGACAAACATCAATTAAAATTGAATATTTTGTCATATTACAATATTTTTAAAAGATTTATATGTAAAAAAGTCTCTAAAATGTAAAAAAATCAATTAAGCTCCCTATTAATAGTTTTTGTTATTGATCACGTAGATTGTTAAAATAAATTGATAGACCAATCAGATATTGACACGTGATAACTTTTGGTATAGTCTAATATTTTCCCATAAAAATGATTAAAAATAATAAAATCTAAAAAAACTTATAAAAATCATAAAAAGTATCAAAATATAAAAATTATTATATATTAAAAATATTAAAAATATGAAAATTGATATGAAATTATAAAATTATAAAACCATATAAAATCTAATAAAATCTAATAAAATCTAATAAATTATAAAAATATAGAACTAATAAAACATTTTTAAAAATTTTATAAAAACATACTAAAATTCTATAAAATTCATAAAAATATAAAAATATTAAAAGTATTAAAATTGATATAAGTTTATAAAAATTATTAAAAAGTCATTATAACTTGAATTTGACCAAATTAGTTGATTGAGCCAATTAGACTGAAATTGGCAAGGGGACTAGTTTGAAGAAATCCATTAGATTGATTGACTTAGGAACCAGACGGTTGAACCAAATTTTTTTATATTTTATTTTTATTGTTTAAATTTTATTGAACTGAATAGATCAGTTGAACTAGTAAACTAGTGGCTTGATTGATTCAACCACTGGTTTGATTCTGAAAATCTTGGTTAGAATAGTTCATTCTAACATATACTAATAGTTGGATAATGAAACTTTGGTTTTATAAAATATTAAAAAATAAAAAATTGATTCAATCGTTTGGTTCCTAGGTCAATTAGTATAATGGCTTTCTCCGGACAGTTACCCTTCTCAATTTTGGGCAACCATTCTAGTTCAAGTTTTTATGATTTTTTATATAATTTTATAAGTTTATATCAATTTTAATATTTTTTATTATTTTTAAGAATTCTAATACATTTTTAATTTTGACTATTTTAAATAATTTTTATTAAATTTATAATTTATTAGATTTTTATATTTTTATAATATTTATAAGTTTTTTATAATTTTGATAAGTTTATATTAATTTTAATATTTTATAATATTTAATATTTTTATTTTTATAATTTTTTCTTATTTTTATGGAAAATTTTTAGATTGAACTAGAACTTGTCACGTGTCACTATTTGATTGGTCCGTCAATTTATTTTAACAATCAATGTGATCAATGATAGAAACTGTTAAAGGAGGTGCTTAATTAATAATTTTAATTAACGACATGAGCTTAATTAAGTGCAAAGTTAATATAGTAGCTTAATTTATTATTATTATTGTTTTACATTTTTGTTAAGAACTTTTTGACACATAAATTTTTAAAAACATATACATTATATATAAAATATCACAAAATAAAGGATAAATTTAATCAAAATTAATTTTAAAAAAAGAAAGGTAGAAATATCATAAGATGCGTCCAACATGTTGGGCGTTACCCCTCTCGGAAATTTGTTACTACAGTGTTTTTAAAATTACAATAGTTTAAATTAATTTAATAGTAAAATTATATTTTAAAAATTTTAAAAATTTTAAAATTTAATTTTGACCCTTCTAAAATAGAAATTTTATAATTAATCACTTAATAAATTATAAATTTTACATTAATACAATAATAAGTTATATATTAATTCACTCAAAATTTTATAATTCAAAAAAGTTAATAATAAAACTACCTTGTATATTGGAAATATAAAATTAGCAGCTCAAAGACTTAGAAGTAGACACAGTCTTAAAGATTGAAATTAAGCAAGTAACGTTATTATTTCAAATATGCATATTTAAAACTTCTTAAGTGATTTGTAAAATGAAAAGGAAAAAAGATAGTGGGTTAAGTAGGCATTAAATTCTTTAATGAAAAAGGTTTGTTAGGCTAATAAGCACCAATGCTACCAATAAATACTTTTTGCCTTTGCCTTTCACTTTTTGGTAATGCACGCTTCAACGATCTTTGTGTCGTACTAATGTGACCCTATTGCTTTTTCATTCATTTCATACCTCTATTAATTTAAATATCATCAATTTTGTACCTTTCAATTTCTTTAATCTCTTCAAACGTGATAAATATTTTTCAGTCAATTAATAAATAAGGACTTAATTTTTATTCTTAAAATTTAAATTTTGACATATATATATGCTATTGGTTTAAACAATCAATATTTCTTTTCTTTATTCTTACTTGTTGTAAATAGATAAGTTATATGGTTTTCTATGTTTTTATTCCATTGTAATCGGTTTAACTTACTGATAAATATAAATTAGTAGATCTAAATCAAAATGATTACGTAATTCAAAGAGTAATTATGTTTGTAGAGCTTTATTCAAAAAGTAATCCACTATAAATTAACTTGTATAAGATGCGATTTAAATCCAACTCACTCACCAAATTGCGACATCACTCCTATTCAAATTTTCTATCTAGAAAGCTTAATTACAAATTGAATTGCACTAAAATAAGTTCCTCATCGAACAAAATACTTGCTTGTAATTCTCTAGTAAGTGTGAACCTATATCTTCTTTTAACTTTTGCTTAAGTAGGTCGATAAAGAAACAAATATTAAAGATCTTTTAGAAGTAGTCTTTTTTTTAAAAAATATTGGATCTCTTTTACTTAAAGAACATTGATCATGTTAAAGGTCTTCAAAAGAGTTCTTGCTTGATTTTAACTTCTTTAAAAGTAATATCTCTTTAAATTATGTAAACAAATCACACCAAGGCTCTTGAAAACTTGTCTTACTTGATCAAACCTCTTCTCTAATTATAATCTTGAAATTTACTACTCAAAATCCTAAAAAGGTGTGAGTAAATTGTATACCCCTCCGCTACTTGGACACGTGTCAGCAAGGTGGATGGCATTGATATCCCCTTTGACTCCACTTGACACAAATACCCTATTGGACCACCCTTCTAAACTAGAGATATGGTATCCTCCTTTTATCGAGCCCGTGCATTAGGTGGGAACGCTCTTCAAGTGTGGACACATTCTCGATATGAAAAGTAGTCTATTTAAGCGTAACTACCTGTAACCTCTTAAACCCAGCCTAGATGTTAAGGCCGAATCCTGAAGGTTACATTAATCACCGAAATGACTAGGTAAAAATGTTCGGTTAATAAAACACTATTTTGAACAATTTTTCGAAAAACTTAGCATGTTTGCCTTAGGTTTATTAAAAAACATCGATTTGATGGGCCATTTATAATTTAAGATCAATTTATGAGATGGCCGTGTAGTTTGAAAATAAAATCCGAAGTTGACTCTATCAACAAGCCTTTTAAAAGCCTCGTTTTACTGTTACGCAGCGGAAAAAATGTTGCATTTGATTTTGTATAAAATCCATACTTTAAATCGTGTTAGGTCAGTTATTTAATTTGTTCAATTTCCATTCAAATATCTGATGCATGCAAAAATCCCAAATCAAAATAACCTATACCACAATTCATACTTAATAAAAAATACAGTCCCAAAATAAATCAAATAAATAAATTAAAATTTAAAATATTTTATTATGGAAAATACCTGAGATGAGACCTCTGTACGTCGAATCTGGCCCTAGTCTTGAGGGTTATCTGTTGTAACATCCCAAAAATTCGGGGTTAGTAAAATCGGATTTGGGAATCGAAAGAGAGTGGTTTTCCCTAATTTTTTATATTACATGTACATTGTTAGCAAATAAATGAGGTATTAGTTTGTTGGTTAAGTGTTGGTAAAATGTTCCTTGAAACCCAAGTTCAAATCCTTTCTCTCGTACCAATTTTTTATTATTTTGCATCAAACCTTAGTATGTGACACGCCTTATTTTTAAAATTAATATTGCTAAATTATTTCAAAAATAAGGAAATAGCCCAGTGGTTAAAAGAAATATGAGAAAGCATGAAAATTAGATTATAATCCCAAGTTTGAATTCTTTTCATTGCAAAATAATTAAGTTTTACAAAACCTATTGTTTTTTTTAACGTGTGTGCCGTCCATACCCTTGAACCTTAGGTATAAATACAAATTTTTCTTGAATTTTTCAGCCTTTAAGTCAAAATTTCCCTATTGTAGTTGTTCACCCTCTTCCTCTCCTCTTTTCTTTTCAATTTTCTTTCTTTCTTCCCTTATGTGTTGCAGCCCAAGCCACCAAGATTCACCATCAATTTCTCTTCTTTTTGCAATGGGTTCTTGCATCATTATTTTCCTTTTCTTGTTGTCATTTTATCTTAAAATTTCCAGCCTTAAATATGAAATTTTAACACTCAATATTAGCTTTCATTGATGCCCCAAAAGAACTCCATTGCAGCCACAAAAGAACTCCATTGCAGCCTTTCACTTAACTTGTGTAAGTTATTATTTTCTTTCAATTTCTTAATGAATCTTGTAAGTTAAAAACCCAAAATTCTAGATCTAAAATTTGAGGGATTTTTAAATATTTAATGGTATTTTTCTAGCTTTTTAATCAATTCCAAAAGTGGTTTTAAATTAGCCCTAAAATTGGCCACTGCAGGAGGTGGTGCGAGTGCCTATGGACAAGAAAGGGGGCTATTTTTCTTTAATTATTTCCCATATTTTTTTAACATGATTTTGGGTTCTTGAAACCCTCCTAATCAGCCTTTAATCACATGATAATTATGGAAATTTTTTCTTGATCAATCAACAATTTAGATCTAACAATTTGGGAAGCATAAGTGCAGGTAATCGTAAACTAGTTACTTGTTTCGACATAGATTTTGGGAAAATGTTATGGATTGATTAAATGAAGGACTTTAATAAATATTATCTATTATTTAAATGTGTTAGGTGTTGACCCAAACACTCCAAATCAATAGTAAAGCTGAAAGATGTTCGCACATATGATTCGCATGAAAACAGTGTAAGAAATCTAACTAGTTTGGATTCAAAAAATAGTTGTAATTGTGATGATTGAATCGAACCCATAAGTGGGTGTTTATGGGCTGTTTAAGAGGAGTAATAATTTATTGTAATACTGATTTTTAATTTAGGTTAATTTTAAATCTTATTAGAGAAACAATAAGATTTAGAAAGTGTGCTGCAAAAGAGCGTAAAATAAGGTGTGAGATCTAAACTCAATAACTTATTTGATAATAATAAATATTATAATTAAATTGATGATTTATCTTGCTGATTGGGCTTGGCTTAATATATAAATAATTTATTTTTTAAGTGGCCGAATCAGGTACGTTTCGAGCCCTAACTATTTGGCATGGAAGCATTGTTGCTAGTTTGATTGAATGTTCAAATGATTGACATTATCATGATTGGTTGGTTAATTTGATATATGTTTGGGTTGTATGTATAACATGATTATGAATGAAAAAATGTTTATGCATGATATATCATATAAGTGATTTGTTATGATATGTTCAAAAGACTACTATGCATGTACACAAAGAAAAGTTGTAAACAAACATGAAATTGTGATTTGTTAAATGGTACCATTTTATTAGTAAATTGAAAGTTGGAATATTATTTCCATTTATTGAAAGTATTTGATAAACGCGTGCATATGTTGAAAATGCTAATTAAATGTAAAAGTACTGATTTATGGATATGTATGAGATTGTATGACATATTGCATGTGCATTGGGGTCGGTTATTTTGTAGTTGACAAAGGAGTTCCGTGGAGTACTGACGTCATATTAAGTCCACATTATACGTAGTCAATGCACTGCACTTGGAGTACCGAGGGGAACGACGATTTATCGCATTTTTACTCGCATAATTTTCTACATATTGTTATTGGTGGTTTTAACCAGAACAGGATTAAGCTCATACAATTTTGGAGTTCGGATGACAGATTCTGAGGAACTTATGGTATGTAGTAGATGGCTTGGGTAGGAACCTTTTTGCATTGCATCATGCTTACGACATACTCAAATTTTATTGATTTATGCTACATATTATATTGTGTTGTATTGAATGGTACAAAAATTAATGATTGTTACTCGAATGAATGATGACTCATGCTCATACACTGTTTGACATCGATTCGATAATGGCTATGTAATGATATGAAATTCCAATGATGGTTCTGTGTTCTTCTATTAATGCTAATATGTTTCACTGCATTTGATATTTATGTTCGTTTAAATAACTATTCAACTCACACCAAGTTTTCATAGTCTCACCTTTATAGTGTTTAACTTTTTAGGTAAACCTCAAAACTAGGACTGGACTCGACATTCGGAGACTCACCTTGGACCTCAGACTATTTTTAATAAGTATTATTAATAAGTCTCTATTGGTTTTGGTTTGTATTTTTAATTATTTTTGGCCTGTGGCTTGGTAACCTTTCATTTGAGGATTTTTGCATGCATGTATTACTCAAGCATAATAACCAGAAAACGCATGATATCTGGCTTAAGTAAAATTTGACATTGATCCCTATTTTCCGCTGCATTGCAAAGAAATCGTTTTTGAAAAAAATAAATCGATAAGGTGACTAGATTTTCAAAATGACATGAATAATGGTTTTTTCTCTACGTTTGTTAACCTCAAGTTTTTACAAAGTAAAGCAATGAACAAAAAATTTTTCTAAAAAAACACAGTTAATAATAAAATGAATCTTAAGTATAGATGACTTAATAAAGTATTTTTTTTACTAACTCAAAAGTACAAGTACAGTTTTTATCTAAAATGGGTTTATTTAAGGTCTTCAAAAGTAACGTAAGTTAGCTTAGCCATTTTGGTGGCTACTGTAATCTTCTTAATCTAGCCATAACGTATTGGTCGGGTTTGGGAGGTTACATCTGTAAAGAAAAAACTAGGGGGTGAGCTTAAAAAGCTTAGTGTGAGTCTAAGCAAAAACAAGATTATAATTAGTAAATGGGGCATTCAATTAACATACAGTTCATTCAATTTATCATGACATATCAACATATGTATATGACATGCTCAATGATACAGTGCAATATTCCAACCCATCCATTCGCCACACATCACGAGTTCCCCATAACCCGTCATCCGAACACCAAAACAATAAGAGCTGAAGCTCGATGTGATTAAACCACCAGTAATAGTTCCAGTTAAAACTGCCAGTAAAATGCAGACAAACTACTAGTAAGATGCAATAAGTTTCCATTACTCCACAATACTCTGGGGGTGCAATTATACTGCTAAACAATAATTTTGTAGATAAACCGCAAATACTCTATAGAATTCCTGTGTCACCCAATCAATACCCAAACATAAAATTATTTTTAATAGTCAATTAAACACCAAAAGGTAAGACCCACACCTGATTTACATGAATCTGGTACACTAACGTAAAATTGTAATTTCTACAACTTAGATCTAGACAGATCTCACTTATATCTATACACAACATGAATAAACATGAGTTAAGACCAGCCTAAAACAATCCTATAGGGTTATGCCTAAATAGGAAAAAAATAGTGGCCATCTAGATTAGGTTTCTAGGATACCTATTTACATTGTTTCAGCTAACAATGGAGATACGAACAACTTTCGATGTCACCACTGATTTGAGATGTTTAGATTTGTTCTTTCAAAAAAAAAAAAATACTAAATCAACATGATATGATCAACTATGACCGTAGACACAACCAGTCCAAGCAGAAAAATAAAAAAAGAAGAAACAACGTTAGATCTCGCTAGAATTGACACTTATATTTCACCCGTTTCACCTTCGAGATGTAAGATAGATGAATAATGATTCGTATGACTACTACGAGGGCCAAGAAGGTTCTTCCAAAGGGTAAAAAACTGCAAAAACCAGCAGCAAAAATGTGAAAACAAATGAGGGAAAGAAAGGAAATCAAAAGAGCAACAATGGAGAGCAAAAAAGAGATAAAATAAGAGAGCAATAACGTGCAGCTATGGTGAGAATTGGACAGCAATGGCGGGACAATGATGCAGAAAATGATAGCAACATAAATTGAAACAAAAGAAGAGAAAACATTGGTGAAAATGACAACCACAAATAATTGGGAGAGGAAAGAAGTAGGCGACATAAAAATAGAAAGAAGAAACTAGGTTTAGGGGTAATAGCAATGGTGTAAAGGAAGGAAAAATTGAGAGAAGAGAGGGTGGAAGAGAAGGGAACTACAAAGTAAAAGAAAAAATGAAGGAAGAAATTGATAGAACAAAAATAAAATAGCATTTATACCTAAGGTTTCTTGGTAGGGATGACACAACTAGGGTTTAGGGAGAAAGTACAGTAAATAAAAATTATATGGAAGAAGGGAATCGAACTCGAGTCTCAAGGACAACTTCACTAACTCTTAATCATTAGAACAATTACTCATTCTTACTATAACTTTACAAAATTTTCAATTAGAAATTTGGGATGTGACACTGCCTCATACTAATTGAAGGCATAACATGATAAATCCCAATAAATACGTCCTTCATGTCCATGAATATCCTTTATGTGTTTAGTGGGATCAAATGTTTATCCTATCATGTCATACTAATGGACAAGAGGATCGATTATAAATACTATACCAACAATGAAGAAGGGATCGACTTTTTCGCACCTTAAAGTTACTCGAAGGAAAACCTTTTTCAACTTTCATTTAGCTTGTCCTTTTTTTTTGTCCAACTCTCTACCTCTTAGGTGAACTAGCCTCCACAATACTACCACTATCTCCTCCTTGCCTTATCCCTTGTTGAACATCGTATCAACATAAAAAAAAAATATGCAGGTCAAACATGCCAATAAATTATCCAAGTTACACAATGCCTAGATGCAACACCAATTACAGCTTGTAGCACGCAAAAGGCTGGACGACCAACCCTTTGAGAAATAAAATTTTAAAGTAAGTATTAGTAATTTAACAATCAATTACAATTCCATTGGGTTTTACTACTAAGGCATAACATATGAAACGACTTTTTGATAAAATTCATCTCTTATATTAACAAGTCCAATAATTCACAAGAGTCTAATTACATTGTTAAACTTGATTTCAAGATTTCTAATACAAGCACAAAACATAAATTTTAAACACGTGACGCCTCAATATCTACATGTTACAAAATAAAAGATGTCATGCTCACACAATGCTTGAAGGTTCTGGTTTAGTTCCTTAGTTTCCCATGATCAACAACTTAGTATTACCTGAAATGAAGAAAAGAAACATGGTAAGTTCATGAAGAACTTAGTGAGCTCTAAAATAAGTTACTTCTATTTTTAGGATTTTTCAAGATCGTGCTTAGCTTAAAATTGTGATACTCAGATCCACAACTTGTATTGAGCATGAACCATATAGTGGCATGATACAATATGGATGAGAATTCTCCCTATGAAAGATCATGAGGCATATAGTCTCTTCTTACAGACATGTTGCCTAAGATCTTAATAAAAATCCACCCAAAAGAGAGAGAGAGAGAGTCATTTTGAATTAACTTGGTGGACAATCTTGCAGTGTGGACTCATAAATGTGAACTCATAGGAGAAGATTCATGGATATAGCAACTCATACATACGGATTCATAGAAGAAGATTCACAAATATGTCGAACTCAAATAAGCATACTCATATAGAAAGATCCATGAATATAACAATCCATACATACAAATTCATAGAAGAAACTTCATGGATAAAGCAAATTTAAACATAAAGATTCATTAAAGAACTTCGCAATCATAGCGAATTCATACAAGCAGACTTTATCGCGGCCTTCGTATGGCAAAATCACACATATAACTTTGACATAAAACTTATCGAATCAAAACACAAAATTAGAAAAAAATTATTCACTTTTGGTGTGAAAACGAAAATTCTCTCTTCAAAATAGAAACTGTCAGAATTATTATTCTAAAAAAATATATATAATAGTTGAAAATAAATTCCCTTTATTTTTTGATAGAGTAACAATATCTTCTAGTTGTGTTAATAGCTCTTCCAGTGCCATTTATTTATAGAGAGAGAAGGTGGAACCCTTGTTGAATTATAAATGTTTATTTCAAATAGAAAAACAACTTTCTAATCCAACTAGAAGAGGGAGAGGGGGCTAACAAGGTATGCTTCCCCTCATATGTATTATGATGGGGATTCAGGTCTCTCATTTATTGGGCTCAATTATATGTACTTTCTAAACTTTTAACCCAACACTTTATAACTTAATCCAATCCAATACATATTTATCTAATTTTTGAAATAAACATTAATTTTTCAATTAAATAATTTTATCATTCTAATTTTACTCTCGATAAAATTATGACAATTTTACGCCTAATAGAATTTCCAAGAAAATATATTCAAATTTCACAACTCAACTTGTTCACTATGACCTAATAGTTTATTTTCATTTTCGGGCTTTAAAACTGCTAAAAACCATAAACTCATTCTTCCGATCATTTGAGTAATCCATATATATATTTGCAAATGAATTATTTCTCATTTTCATTTCCATTTTCATTTTTAAGAGACCTGCATTCATTTGTAAAATGATTCCATTTCCTCATTTTGAAGAAAATCATAATAATTTTCTGAATGTTTCTCATTTTTCTATTTCTATTCATTCTGTTTATTTTGATTCAAACACGCAATTCATTTCTGGTTTCAACAAGCTAGCGGATGGACCTGTTGGACATATGTAATTAAGGCTCAAATGATTTATAATTAAGTTCTGACTTTTTTCCTATTAATTATAAACTCATTTAGTCATAAAGTCATTCCAATATAGTATTGTGGTTGAGCTCTCCCTAACGACATACTATTGTGAAAACAACTACTCAGTGCTCGTCTAATGACCTTGTCATAAGTGTGTTACCTTCATAGGATATCCTTGATCTCTTTGGGATAATATTCGTTCTCCTAATATGATCATATTTTATCTCATGGTAACCATTACATCTTCTTTCATGAAAAGTCAACCACTATAAAATAGTGATCAAGTTATTCATCACAAAGACGAATGACCCGTGGCCATGTTTACTTTTCATCAACCATGTAATGCTAATGAGAGGATATCATTTACCCATGTCTCGGGCTATGAATTTCGCTATTGTGAATGACGCTAAATGCTATAGAAGTCGTACACCTAACGCCCCAGCTTTCAGTTCCTTATCTATTCGAACTCAGACTTTTACTTACATCTAAGTGTATGAGTCACACATACGTAGTCTGTCATCCACTCAGGATTTAAATATGCCGCACTATAAAATTCACAAGTGAATAAATCCATAAATAGATTCAATATCTATTCATTTTAGGTCATATCTGATGTACTTTCTATAACACCCTTAACTCAACCCATCCACCGGATCCGGGTAAGGGTTAGTATTCGATCGAGTTGAGTCGAATTGAGTCCAAAAAATTTGAGTTAGTCGAGTTGACGAATCATATTTTACCAACCGAACTCAATTTGAATTTTTTTCAAATAGAATTGAATTGAGTAAAAAAATTTTTGAGTTAAGTCGAGTCAAGTTAACGAATCATATTATTTATACTCAATGTTGTGTTTACATGGACCGATTATTTAACTAGTAGACGAAGTACAAGATTATTTAACTACATAAACAATATAATTTTTTTACCTTCTAACTTAATGAGTAAATATTTATCAAAACAATGTAATTTTGCCTTTTAACTTAATTTTTTTGACTTTTAACTTTGGAAAAGGTCAACATTTATCAAAACGACGTAGTTTTGCCTTTTCTTATTCAGATTTTCAAATAACTCGAATTGTGCAATTCATGTTCGAGTTAAACCAAAAAACTTAATTTTTTATTCGAGTTGATCTGAATAACTTGATTAACTCAAATAACTCGAACTATTTAATTCAAAATTTGAATTTTTTATCAAATTTTTCTAATCGAATTGGATTTTGCTCACCCCTAGATCTAGGTATGGAGCGTCACAAATGGCCTGGGTTCACTTATCCTTAATTTTTGCCGACTTAATTTCTATTAAACATACTAAAAATAAAACAATAATAATTCTTACAGCAAAGACATTAAACCACTAAATGTTTAGTCCCTCAAATGTCTATCTCTAATCCGACTATTTGTTTATATTGAAACTCGTACAACTCTTATCAAAGGCTAACTATCCCATTACCCAGATTCTAAAGGCACTATCTGGGTACAACATAATAATTCCTTAGGTGGAGCCTCCAATGGTTACCCCTTCCTATGTGCATGACTCTAAACCATTCGCAATTACCCGATCTCAGCATCATCTAGCTCGAAGTCCTTAACCATCCATGTATGTCCTACGAGCATCGACTATATTGCTGTAAGTTCAAATGAACTTAGTGAGTTCCTTCTGAAACACCCTATACCCGGTCTGGCTGTTGGAACTGAGATATGGAATGTTACATTAGCCACCTAAGTGACTCTCTGATTGAACACCAACTGAACCTCTAACACACTGTGCAAAACATGTTCAGATTTGAGATATCACAAGCTCACAAATTCACATCACTTACTTCATGGTACGTGGCAGTAGTAATATGTGAACATAATTTGTTTGCAAAAGTTTAACTTCCTATTCCCTTCTATAGCTAGCTCATTCTAAGTCATTGAAAAGTAAGTCACCCTAAACAGGGTAAGCCTCATGAACAACTCCTACATGTTTAGGTTCTATGAACACGTTTTGCAGGGTCTCTCCAATTTCGTGTATAAAAAAATATTAAAGGTTCATAGGTAGCAGTTCACCAATCATTAGGGTTCACACTTTGAATAGTTCAACAACCTTGCTGCTCTGCAGCAACTTTGGAAAACTTTGTATAAGTTAGTTTTGATCAATTCATGCTTTCGCTTATGGCGAACGCTTTGCTAGAAATTAATTACTTGTGCATAGCCTTGTAATTTTGGAAAACATCAAACTAGGCTTGGACTATATTCATATACTTAAAATTTAGGTATATCTATATGGTTTTATAAGTTCACAAAAGGTATAAAAAGACATAAAAAACTAAGTCCTAGAACAATTGATGAAGCCAATAGATAGAAAGATACCTCTAAGCCAAAGCAGAATCCCACATTGCCTTTTAGTCCAGAGTTCATTTGTATCAACTATTCAATTTTTATGCCTCACTTGAATCACTCATTTCACCGCCACTCACCCTACAATCTAGCTCCTTGCAGTGTTTAGTAAAAAGTGTGTGAGCTCTTGCGAACTTAGTGAATGTACAGAAAAACCACATAGCACGTACAAAATATAAGTTAAACAAAAGCTTTAACAAAGGTATTGAACTGCGAACTGGGTTCGTCATACTTTTGCAAAGCTTGGTTCGTGAATACTTACTATTAATTAGCTTAAAACAGAAAAACATGATAATTTGGAAAACACAATCTTATCCGCAGGTTCTTTTCTGTTGGATAAACGTATCTCTTTATAACTCCTCATTTTGACTCAAAGAGTCCAACAATTCCTATAAGTGTAGCATTTAGCTAACACTCACCATCACACCAACATATCCCATTGACTGGAGCATGGTTCGACATTCTCTTATTTCTTCTAACCTGTTCGAGGGCCTCTCGCCCAAATTATAAAACATAATGGTGGTTACTCAAAATCCTATAGCATGCCATTATATCCAACGATTACAAAAGATTTTAGTGTCAATACATTTACTTAAACATAAAGCTTGCTAATTTTGAGGAGCTTACAGAATATTGTTCATATCTAGTTTGTAATATAGAGCTCGCATATCACTATTCATAAAAATACATATTAAAAACAATCACAAAAAAGATTTTAGAAAAGACATAGTCTCAGAACTTAGGATAAATCCATAAGCTCCTGATTAACACTATGGTTCACCCATACAAGTGGTGATCCCTATACACTCACCAGTTTGTTGAAAGCTTTAAACAAGCTTCGTGTTTCCCTTGTCTTTTCTTGTAGAGGGTTCTGTCAGGTTTGCAATTTCACAAACATACACAAGTCATTAACCCAGTAGAGAAACAAAGTCTTACCTTAAATCCTAAGAGCTAAGTCTGAATACTTGCTTTCGTAGAAACTTGACAACAAGAGAAAGAAATAATCGATGATAAAATTTGAGAGAGTTTTGTTGTTTAAAAGAATATGAAATTTCAATGAGAAAAGCGTAATTTATAGGCACTAAGTGTTTTGATGTTCTTAGGGTGCTCTAGTTGCAGTAGAAGTAGGAAAGAGTTCTGTGCACAAGTGGTGTTGTGAAGAGGAAAATCAGATGACTTCATAACTTTTGTATTAATGCCCTTTGGCTACTTCTAATTTTAACTATTGAGCAAAACCAACGTTTACAGCTCGCTAGGCCAACTGCTAACCCTAATTTGCCAGGCCTTACACAGGCACGTTACACCTTCACTAGGTCACACATAAGTAAATGAACCCTATCTCACGAGGGCAATAAATGAAAAATAAACCAAATATTGTTAAACTCCCTTCTCGTTCTAGGCGAGTTTTTCTTTAGTAGGGTGGAAGATTCCACACGATCCTTCAAGCTACTTAGTTCACTATAAAACCTTCCTCTAGTCGAAATCTCCTTTTGACTGTAATCTAGACACCGCACCATATTACTGAGTCCTATCCTTACTTCTTGTTTTCCCTTCCTTTCATACACCGAACATATAGAGTGTTCAATTGTAATAGTCCATTTTTCAGTGGAGTTGGAAACAGTGATTTCGGGGCCACCAAATCCAACAAGTAAGCTTGTAAATATTATATTTAATATTTACGAGTTAATTGTGATTTTAAAAAAAAGGGGTTTTGATATAGTGATTTTTGTTGTATAAATGATTTATTAAGTTCAAGTGGTTTTAGAAAATGAGGTATTGGGACCTCGTTTCTATAAAATGAGTCGTAAATATTTTTATAAATATTTACAAAGTGTAATTAAGGCGGTATTAAATTTTTGTTGGAAAATTTTATCGTTTCGATAGTTAATTAAGCAAAAAAAGACTAAATCATGTAAAGTACAAAAGTTGTATTCTATAAGCTAAAGATATTAAATAGCTATAGAACTTTAAAGTGGAAGTCCTTAGATGGTAAATAGACCATTAAAGGTGACAATGGATGTGCATGGCTTGGCCTTAGTGTAATTTTTAAAGTTAGGTAAGGGTAATTAGGTAATTAAGTAATAAATGATAAATTAAATAAAACAAACGAAGTTGTCATCTTTCATTCTCTTCTTCAACCAAATATTACACAAAAAAGAAAGCTTTGGGAGCTTGAAAATTTCAGCTAAGTAATCCCTTGCATGTAAGTTAAATCTTATCCTGTTTTTAATGATATTTATATTTTTGAGATCGTTGCAACTAGGTCCAACTAGCTCGTACCTTCGATTTTAAAACTTTTAAAGATTTTGAACGTTTCCATTGATAAATATTTTGATTTTTTATGTTAGGTGATGAATTTGGAATGTTGATTTATATTTAAAAGTATTTTGTTAAGTGATTTTGATGAATTTTTATTAGAGACTAATTTGTTAAATTAATAAAAGTACAAGGATTTAATGTGAAATTTTAGAATAAATGGGATATTTTTGGTACCATGAACATTTTGCTAAGCTCAATTATGGTAAAAATGGTTAATTTGCATGTTTTGGGCTTAAGGACTAAATAGAATAAAAGTAAAATTTAGGGGTAATTTTGTAAAAATGTCAAAAATGACCAAATTGTAAGAAATGAATTATTTTATTTTCCAAATTAATATATTGAATGAAATTATTAATTTAGATCAAGATTGGATGGAAAATCGAGGAAAATGAAAAATTATAAAAATTCCCCTAAACTTTGGTATTTTTGCAATTTAGCCAGGTAAGTTCGTATGAACTATACTATGTATATTGTTGATCAAATTGAATGTTATTATATGAAATTTTATTGAAAATGAATTGATATATATATGTTATTATACAATTTGGCTTATAATGAAACGAGGGAAATTTAACGACGCACGATGACTATTGAATCCCGTTTGAACCTTAGGAATATTTAGGATACAAATAACATGCCATTAGGGGTTACCATGTTTTGGGTGCTAGTATTGTATGCTCTACCGGTGGCTGATTTTTCTGGCATGTGTTACGGTTACTCGTCAGCTTGTGTGATCAGCACCGTGTAGTTGCATCTTGACCGTCAGCTTGTGTGAGCTGACCCAGTGATAGCTCGAGAGTGAGCAACTATATGAGATATGAGATAGAGATGGTTTCAACCATGTGTTGGAACATAGTGTGCAAGGTTTCTTGGGTATCCGATATTATTCTGAGTGGTTCAACGAGAAATATGCTGTTACGAGACGATATGAGTTCGATACGAACTAATACAGGTATATACATGAAATACATGTAAATGATAGTACATGATATATATAATGAAACGGTAAGATAATGATATGTATCATGACACATACATATATGAATATCTTTGATATGATGATACAAGGTAATTATGTAAGTTGAGACGAGTAATGAACTCAAGTGTGACCTGTTGAGAAAATAAGGTTATTAATGTTGAATTTATATGAAATATGTTCAAGTATGCTAACATGTGTTGCTGTTTGATGTTTAGGTAAGCGCCAAGCTGTTGGTTGAATGGTATTATGTTTACTTATAAGTTGTATTTAAATGGTAAGTGCTCAAATGAAAATATGCTTGTACTTATGAAAAAGTGGTAAGGTTTAAATTATGCAAATTCTTATGAAATGGTTTATCATGTGATTAATTCTAAAAGAGCTATGTTTAAATGCACTAGCTTGTGGCTATGGTTGATAATATGCTTGTGTCTTCTGTATTATGCATATGAAATGAGTGATGAAAAAGGGAATCATGAGTTGAATTGATGATGTTAATTAAGCTAAGAAAGTAAATGTAATGAAAAGTAATGACATGCAAATGAAAGGAAGAAAATTGAAAGAGACTTAAAGTTTTTATAAAATCCTACTTTGTTAGGGATGATAGGTATAAGTGATGCTGTGGAATTATTCAATTTGTGAATTGTTGAATTTGGTTTCATGAATCTTGTGGTATCGGTATATGATTATTCTTGAATTGTATAAATTTCATATTTGAAATGGATAGATATGATTAAAGTTTATACGAGCTTACTAAGCATTCATTGCTTACGTAGTTATTTTTCTTTACTTTTTAGACTATCAGAAGCTTGATCGGGTTAGAAACTCATCAGAGATTTATCACACTATCTAATGATTATATTGGTAGATATTGATGTCTTGGTTAAGGTTATAATGGCATGTATAAGTATTTTGGCTAATGTTAGCCTATGTGTTTTGGTTGTGGAATTGACCATTTGGTTAGTTTGTATTTTGGTCTTGTGTTGGTAAAATGATATATATTATAAGGTGTATATAAGTAGCCTTGTAATGGTTGATATATGACTTGTTATGGTTGAATGATGGTAGATAGAAAAGTAGTTGAATATGCATATTAGATATGACATATAACTTGTTGTGAATTGGTGTTTTGCCATAGTAAGCATATATGTATTTGATGATAATGATTATGTGGTTCAGTTGGTACCAAATGGTATGTTTTGGTAAGTGATTTACATGTTGTGTAATGATGCAAACTTGGTTAAAAGTTAAACTATTATTTTGGCCAAATTGAGTACATGGTAGTACATGTTTTAATGTTTTCATTTAAGGTGCCTTTGAACATATTGGTTGGATGTTATTATACCATATGTGTTTGGCATGATTATGCATGATTTTGGTGCCTTTTGAGGGCTTATGTATATGTGCAAAAGAAATTATAGGTACATCTTGAAAAGGGTGAGAAAAATGGCTTGTAAAATAGCTTATTTTCGTCGACACAGGCAGAGACACGGGCGTGTGTCTTAGCAGTGTGTAACACACGGCCAGGTAGCACGGTCGTGTGTCCACTGTAGTTTTCAAAGGGTTGCAAGTCAAGTTTTACATGGCTTGGCCCATGGGCGTGTGAGGTTATTTCAAAGGGTATATGGCCTAGCATACGGGCGTGTGGTCTGGCCATGTGACCCAAGTCAGTGAGTTACATGGGGTCGGACACGGTCTGGGACACGGCCATGTGATCCCATTTTGAATGCCTACACAGCTTGTGGTACAGGCATGTCTCTTGGCCATGTGAGACTCATGGCTTGGTCACACGGGCGTGTGTCCCTTGCACTTTTATACCTTAGTCTTAAAGATTCGCTGACATTTCCATATTTGGTGACTTATAGAAATCCTAGCCACTTTGGCGAATCCATTCTTGTTCCACCTTATTGGTAGCAGTAGGGGGAATTACTTCCAGTAATTCACCCTTCAATCCAACCCTTACTTAGGAACTCACCCATCCCCTAAGTGAAGATCGGTCTGACTTGTTAAACTAACAAGTTATCACCCGTGCCACTATACAAGTTTGCTAACACAATTGCTTGATACCTACTGCCGATGCTAACATTGTGGCAATGTAACCATAATAGGTCTTCTTTAAAGAGGAATAGTCTTGAAAGACATACTATCCACTACACAGAATCCTTATCTTGGGAGTGAAATTCCCATCCCTTCCACGAGATTTGCTTTTCATGTACAACTTCATTGAGTACTTCCTAGTGGCTCTTGATTGTAGATCCTTTTTGAGATCTTTAGAGGATTGTCATCACCACTACCCACGTACAGGCTATTCACAAGTCCCTAGTTCTTTTTTTGATTCTTGCGAGTCCTTGCCCACTTGCCTTATTGGCATTCATGACTATCCTCTAACAAAACTTTCCTTTTCTTATTTTGCTTGCCTCTTTGTGGCGTATTCCTTGATTCTACTTGCCCTTACTCGTATCACTCTATAAGCTTTTCTCCTACATGCGTTGTTTCTTATACTTGCTACTTTATCAGTTTACCTTGCGTTTAAGGTCTCTTCGGACTATCTGCATTCATGTCTCGACAGGCTCTATTGGTTTCCATAGCTGAGCTATGGTCTTATACCCTTATCATATCATTTCCCTTATCCCGACAGACTTACCCCGTGTTTAGTGTCTCAATGGACTCTATTTGTGTTTACTATCCCTGTGGGCTCTCCCTATTCTATGTTTATTGTTTTAACAAATTATCTATTCCATGTTAATTGTCCTAGTGGACTATCTTTTTTCTGTGTTTACTGTCCTTGTAGACTATCTCTTCTGTGATTACTGTCCTAGTAGACTGTCTTTGTCGATGCCATAGAGTCTTTCATCCATGGTCTTACTCATTATAACTGACTGCCATAAAATCTTTCATCTCTGGTCTTACACTATATACATTATACCTTATACCATGCCGCCATGACATATTTTTCCATGGTCTTACACTATGTACCTCATATTAGATTGCCATAACATCTTTCATATATGGTTTTAAGCATATACCATCATCATGGTGTTACCCATAATGACATGTCAATACCGTTTTCACAGTAAATACCTTGGTTTTGATTTCCTTAATTCTTCTTCCATTATCTCCTTTACACCACCTAACCTTGATGCTCAAACACTGCAGTGTCCCCTCCATCGTGCCTAGAGCTTCGCCCGTGGTTGGTAACTAACAAGGTCACTCCTAATTTCCCTTCCTAATGTCATCTATCCCATAAAGGTTTTTCCCAGATTTTTCATGAAAAGCATGCACATATCATCATATTTATGATTAACGATATGCATCTACGTTTATTCATATTTATGACAAATATGACATATTCAGACAACATAAATCATAACATCCATGGTTGGAGCTTTAGAAACTCACTTGAAGCTTCATTGTCTCTATATCTTAATTTTTTCAAATGCCAAAGCTTCCATTCTCCTGGAAGCAAAGCATTCCTACCAAAATCATGGGTTAAACTTAATATTCTTAGCTTAAACCCATTTTTCCAAAAACATGTAGAACCCTTAAAATGGTTTTAAAGTCCATAACTTCATTTTTTTAACTTTTACGTACATAGAAGGGATGGGAACCTTATCAGTTTGTTGGTTTCCCTACTTTTCCATCTCAATCCTCTTGAAGTCTGCTTTATGTAGAACCTTCCATTACTAATCCTTCTTCAAGCTATCGAAGAAGATAAAGAATGGAAGAAGATAAAACAGATTCGAGAAGGAAATCATCATTGGGAAAACATTTTCCAACTATTTATAGTTATTCTCACACTATTACCAACCTCATGAGAACTGTGCATTCATAATCATTGTATCTCCTATAATGGAATTGACTGGTTCTTTTCTAATTGAACCAAGTTTGGTTTTCAACCATGTCCAATTTAGTTTCCTTCTTTCCCGTTTCTTTCAATAGAGGCCGCCAACTTGCGGTCTCTTTCAATTTAGTCCTACAATTATTTGAAGTTCCCAAGTTAACTGGAAACCTGGTGTTACAACTCTTCCACCCATTCAAAAAAATTGTCCTTGAAATTTCCTGTCTCACTAACCTCATAGGTGGACTTAAAGAATCTCTTTCTTTCTCCTACCCTTAGGGTTCACGTGCACATTCATCCACCATTCTTACAAGTTCACTTAATTTGGTTCCCTTTTGTACATTATGATTTCCTTTCAGCTTTGCTTGATTGATGAATTCTTCATATCTAGCAAGTTAGGGGTATCCGCTTCGGGTTACTTTCTATCACATAGTGTTCTTTTACCATCTTAATTTTACAAGCGCTCTAAGGTAAGCATTGTTGGTCTAGCAACTTTTGGACCTTATTATTGGTGAATACTACCATAAATCCTAAACTTTGTTTATGCTTTAACTCCATCCATCTTGCGGATCCTAAAAATTAGCGAATCTCAGTTGCCAGCTTGTTGGTGACTTTTAATCTTTCCGCCATGCTACTCTGATCTATAATATTTTCTTCAATCCTCTAGTTTTGACAGATGCTCGAAGATGAACACTACTTGACTTAACACTTGTTTAATTCCTGATGGAATATTTTGAAATTCCTAAGGCTTACTCGTACCCTAACATTACCCATCTAATGGGTCAATTCGTTCACATCATAGTGCAGCTAAGTTACCCATGACTTATCCTTTACCATTTATCTTAGTGGAGTGTTAGAGAGTCTACTCTAACTCCGGAGTCCTATTTAAAAGCTTTTTCCTTACTCAAGAGGGCTGTTATTAAATAGTCCTATTCTTGGTTCCTCATTATTTGGAGGGTTACATTCTATTGGGTAACAGTTGGCAACTACTCTTATCTTGGGACTACCAAAAGACGCTTCCTTCCATCATTGGTGGGTTTGAATGAGTTTTCATCACTTATTAAATTTCAATAACTTTCCATATTCCCTTGTGGCTATAAATAACCAGGATATGGTGGGTAAGTTCATACTCCCCAAAGCCCTCTGTTTGATATACCTTCAGTTCACCTTTCTGTCTCTTTTCCTATCTTTCTTTTCTCATTTAAATATAACACTAAAGTGCAGTTTCCCTACCATTCCCAACACCAAAGTTCTCTCTAATCTAATTCATTTATTTCCCACCATTTTTTTCCTATCTAAAACTACATCCTCCATAGAATACTTAGAAAATCCATTTTACCTTCCTTTCTTTACCTCCAGTAAACCTAGAGTGTAGTAAAGGCTTATTTTAAGAATTGGATAAGTTCTTCCTCTATTCCCCTTTCACCGTGGCTCCTTCTGTAACATGGTGGGGAAACCATGTCAGCACCGCTCAATTTCCCACCTTCTCCAGACCAATGGCTCATCATCTAGCTGTAGCAAGCCTAGAGACTTCTTTCCACTATTGGCCGTGTGGGAAAAATAAGCCCTGCTTGCCCTTCCCAGTAGGAGAGAAATTAGACAGGCTAAACTCAAGAGGGTCACCCACTTTGGTGGAAAATGAGGCATAGAACTCCGTAGCATCCATCCATTAGGATAGAGAGGCACCTATCTTCCCCTGTTTGGGGTTTTAGTATAGAAGTCTTCTGACCAGACTTTCAGTTCATGGCTAAGATTTTCTATCGCTTACGCTCCATTCAGAGACTTAACCAACCCTATCCCTAAGTTACACACCCTTAAGGATCAAGCAAGGTCATTTTGACTTCTTCCTAACGATTAGCCAAGAAGCAAGATACCGTCGATGCGGCTGCCTACTTGGCGATTAGTAATGCTGTACATTTTTTGTATTTTTCATCAAATGAAATTTCCTTTGTCTAACATTTGTACTTTTAATTTATGTACTTACGTTTCCTTTTCTACATTTATATACTTGTATTTTCTTATTTATAGTTTCCCTTGTATCATTTCAGCAAGCATTGACTGAATTTATTCCACTATATTCACTCATTTATACTTTCTACGTATATTTTCCATATTCAATTATTGGTTTTGATCTTTCAATTTGACAATTTAGGTGCTTGCATCTATGTGCCACATGCATTCTCTTAACCATATTGAGGACTTGAGGGATTTAGCCAGGTCGAATACCATGCACATGAGGACCACTACTTCTAAATCCATAGGTCCAAAAGATCAACTAAACCTATGCCCTAATACCATTAAATTTGTAACACCCCCAACCAGACCCTTTCGTAGAATCTGGGTATGGACTATCACAAATGGACTGGGTTTACCTATCCTTAATTTTTGCTAACTTAACTGCTATAAAATAGACTAAAAGTAAAACCAATAATAATTCTTACAAAAAAGGCCTTAAACCACTGAATGTTTAGTCACTCAAGTCTATCTCTAATCCGACTGTTTGTTTACAATGAAACTCTTACAATTCTCATCAAAGGCTAACTACCTTATTACCCAAATTCTAAGGGTGCTATCTGGGTACAACATAACAATTCCTGAAGCGAAGCCTCCAATGGTACCACCTTCGTTTGTGCATGAGTTTGAACGACCCATGATTACTCGATCTCAGCATCATCTAGCTTATTCTATTCTCGAAGTCTTCAACCATCCCAACAAGTCCTGTGAACATCAACCACACTACTGTAAGTTCAAATGAACTTAGTGAGTTTCTTCACTAGGTCATACATAAATAAATGTACCCTATCTTACAAGGGCAATAAATGAAAAATAAACTAAATATAGTTAAACTCTTTGCTCATTCTAGGCTAGTTTTTCTTCAGCAGGATAACAAACTCCACTCAATCCTATGAGCTACTCAGCTCATTATAAAACCATCGTTTGGTCGAACTCTCTTATTTGTCGTAATCCAGACAACTCACCATCTTAGCAAATCCTATCCATATTTATCGTTCTTCCTTCCTTTTATACACCCTACATACAGGGTGTTCGATGACCTCTATGGTAACTTTCCTGACTCCCTGCCCAAGGATTCTTAGGTCATACCTTTATTGGCGGACTTTCTCGATTAGACCAATCCTTAGCAGACTTCTTTCTTTCCATACAATAGTCTCGAAAGACTCGTTTACATTTCCATATTGGGACCGATGAACCTATTCTTGTTCCACCCTATTGGTAACAATGGGGGATTACTTCTAGTAATCTTCCCTTCACTCAAGTCCTTACTTGGGAACTCACTTGTCTCTGATGTAAAGGTCAATCTGACTCGATGAACCAATAGGTTATTGCCCTTGCCACTATACAAATTTGCTAACTCAATTGCTTTTTTCCTCTCGATGGTGCTAACATTGTGGTAATGTACCCATGATAGGTCTTTCTTAAGGAGGAATATTCTTGAAAGACATACTGTCTCTTACATAGAATCCTTATCCTTGGAGTGAAATTCCCATCCCTCTCATGAGATTTCCTTCTCACGTACAACTTCATTGAGCACTTCTTAGTGGCTCTTGATTACGGATCGTTTCTTGTGATTGTTGGAGGCTTGTCATCAGCACTGCCTACATCCAGTCTGTTCACAAGTCCCTAATTCTTTCTTTGATTCTTACTGGCTCCTTGCCCATTTTATTTATTGACATTCATGACTATCCTTTGACAAACCTTTCCTTTTCTTACTTCGTTTTCCCCATTTGTGGTGTACTCCTTAATTCCACTTACCCTTACTTGTATCACTTTATAAGCTCTTCTTCTATATGTGTGGTTTTTTATACTTGCCACTCTATCAGTTTACCTTGTATTTAATGTCTTAGCGAGCTATCTGCATTTTTGACCTGATAGACTCTATTGGTTGCCATAGTCGAGCAATGGTCTTATTCCCTTATCATCTCATTTCCCTTATCTTGGCAGACTTACCCTATGTTTACTGTCTCGGTGGACTCTATTTGTGTTTACTATCCCAGTGGATTTTTTCTATTTTGTGTTTAATGTTCTAACGGACTATCTAGTATGTGTTTTCTATCTTAGTGGACAATCTTTGTTATGTGTTTACTGTCCCTGTGAGCTATCTCTTCTGTGATTACTATCTCAACGGACTGTCTCTGTTGATGCCATGGAGACTTTCATCCATGGTCTTACATCGATCCGCCATCCTTGCATACTATCATATGATGCCTTGGAGTCTTTCATCCATGGTCTTATTCATTATACTAGGTTGTTTTAGCATCTTTCATCTATGGTCTTACACTGTATACCTTATACCTTGTACCATGCCACCATGACATATTTTATCCATGGTTTTACGCTACGTACCTCATGCTAGAAATCCATAATGTCTTTCATCTATGGTCTTATGCCATATACCATCATCACGGTGTCACCCCGAAGGACTTGTCAATATTGCCGTCGCGGTAAATATCTTTTCTTGGTTCTTATTTCCCAAATCCTTCTTCCATTAACAGCACCTAACCTTGATACTCGAACACTGTAGTGTTCCCTCCGTAAGGCCTAGAGCTTCACCCGTGGCAGAATCTAACAAGGTCACTCCTAATTTCCTTTGAGGTTTTTCCAACATTTTTTATGCAAATCATACACATATCATCATATTTTCTGCTTACTAACATGCATCTACGTGCATTCATTTTTTGAAAAACATAACATGCTCAGATAATATAAATCATAGCAGACATGTTGGAGTTTTAGAAAATCACCTGAAGCTTCATCGTCTCCATAGCTTAACATTCTCGAATGTCAAAGCTTCCATTCTCCTGGAAGCTAAGCATTCCGACCAAAATCATGGGTTATATTCAATATTTTTGGCTTAAAACCTATTTTTCTAGAAACATGCAGAACCCTTAAAATGGTTACATAGTCTATAACTTCATTTCCTTAACTTTTACATACACAAAAGGGATAAGAACCTTACCAATTTGCTTGTTTCATACTTTTTCATCTAAATTCTCGTGATTCATGCAGAACATTCAATGGCTAATTCCTCTTCAAGCTACCGAAGAAGATGAATGATGAAGGAAAATGAAATAGATTTGGGAAGTAAATCAACATTGGAAAGCCATTTCCCAACTATTTATAGTCATTCTCGCTCTATTACCAATCTCATGAGAACCGTGCATTCACAACCATTGTGTCTCCTACAATAGAATTGGCTGGTTCCTTTCTAACTGTACCAAGTTTGGTTCTCAACCATGTCCAATTAAATTTACAGCTTTCATGTTTCTTTCAATAGAGGTTGCCAAGTTATGATCTCTTTCAATTTAGTCCTTCAAGTATTTCAAGTTCTTGGGTTAATTGGAAACTAGGTGTTACACTATCAGTCCAGTCAATCACATCTATGTCTCTATCTTTTGGGAGAAATCCGCTCCGATGCTCAAGATAAAACATCTCCCAAATTGTACTTGATAGACGACATATTAGTCTTCCAATCAGTTTTCCCATTTTCGATTAGACTAAGACATGTTTAGGTCCATCTACTAGTACAAGCTTTTTGGAAAGAAATCTAATTTGAAACGGTTTTCTTGCATAGCAGAAAATTAAAATTTTGAAAACTAGCTTGATTTGTGATATTTATAGTAATAAACCCTAACTGAACTCATACTTGTGTTCTTGAATTTCAACCAAACAATTTTCTTTGCTATCCTTATACCAAAAACTTCTTCAAGTATGTGCCCAAACCAATTGAATTGAAACACAGAACTAGAAAAAGTTCTCTTTTAATTGGGGTGAAAACAACAGTTCTCTTTTATTTAAAAGAAATCAATAGAATTGTTATTCTAGAAAAATATATTTAATAGTTGAGAATAAATTCTCTCCATTTTTCGACATAGTAACAATCTCTCAAAGTTCTATTTTATGCCATACTGATGCCATATATTTATAAGAAGAGAATGTAGAACCCTTCTTAAGTTGTAGTGGTTTTTTTCAAATAGAAAAATATCTTTCTACTTATATTAGGAGTGGGGTGGACGATACACCCCTAATATTCCTACTAGGGTTTCCATCCCTTTATGTTATATGAGAGGTTTTGGGACTCTCTCACATCGAGTTCACTTACAAGCACTTTCTAGGCCTTTTGACCCAATACTCTGTAATGTGATCCAACCCGATTCAATTTTTCTATTTTCCAAAATAAACTTTAGTATTCTATATTAAACAATTTCCTCATCCCTCTTTTACCTTCAGTAAAATTTTGATGATTTTAACATCGATAAAATTTTGACGATTTTATATATGGTAAATTTTTTTGAAAATATGTTCAATATTTTACAACTCAACATATTCACTATGACCGAATGCTTTTTTTTTTCATTTTTGGGCTTCAAGAATGCTTAAAAACATAAACTCATTTCTCCGATCATTTTTAATTAATCTATATAGAATTGAAAATGAATCATTTCCATTTCTATTTCCAATTTTGGAAACCTACATTCATTTCCAAAAGTTTTCCATTTTTCTATTTTGGGAAAAACCAAAATTATTCATGAATGTTTCCCATTTCTCTTTTCCTATTTATTTCGTTCATTTGTATTCAATCACGTAATTTCTTTTTGGTTTCAACGAGCTAGCGGATGGACCGATTGGACATATGTAATTAGGGATCAAATGGTTTATAATTAAGTTCCAAATTTTTGCCTATTAATTATAAACTCATTTAGTCACAAAGTCATTCCACTATAGTGTTGTGATCGATCTCTCTCCCTAACGACAAATCATTTTGAAAGAAACTACTCAGTGCTTATCCAATGACATTGTCATAAGTGTGTTACCCTTGTAGGATATCCTTGATCTCTTTTGGATAATATCCATTCTCCTAATATGATCCTATTTTCTCTCATGGTAACCATTATATCTTATTTCATGGAAATTCAATTCCTATCGAATAGTAATTAAGTCATTCATCACAAAGACAAAAGACTCATGACCATGTTTACTTTTCATCAACCATGTAATGCCAATAAGAAGATATCATTTTCCCATGTCCTAGGCCATGAATTCTATTGTTGTGAATGACGCTACATACTGTAGAAGTCATACACCTAATGCACCAGCTTTCGATTCCTTATCTATTTAAACTCAAGCTTTTACTTACATCAAAGCGTAAGAGTTACACATGCATAGTACGCCATCCACTCAGGATTTAGGTATGCCACACTATGAATGTCACAAGTGAATAAATCCATAAATGGATTCATGATCTATTATACTTGGGTCCAATTCAATGTACTGTCAGTCCAGTCAGTGTCGTCTATGTCTCTATCTTTTAAGAGTCATTTGCTCTGATGCCTAGGATAAGTCATCTTCTCTATCGGACTTGATTGATGACATATTATTCTTTAAATTGATTTGCTCATTTCTGATTAGATTAAGAACATGT
This sequence comes from Gossypium arboreum, assembly GCF_025698485.1. NCBI lineage: Eukaryota > Viridiplantae > Streptophyta > Magnoliopsida > Malvales > Malvaceae > Gossypium > Gossypium arboreum. The sequence continues at coordinate 14,289,132 of NC_069076.1, read as the reverse complement.
TTAGGTTCGTCTACTGATACAAGTTGTCTTTTCGTATTACGATTTAACCACATAACATTGCTTATTGTTAGTTAAACACTAGTTAACCAATGAATAACATTTGCTTCCATTTTGCTTTGCATGCAAAAATCATTTGAGGACAATAATACAAAGTATATTGATTGTCATTAATTAATTTTGTTAATAAAATATGCTTGAAAAAATTACAAGTTTACAAACGAATATACTAAACTCAAGGCACCATATCCAGCAGTCTCCCAGTTGCTCTAGTGAAGTAGATGAGTAATGTTTCACATTCTTGTGCCGCTCCATATGTTTCCTATAGAGCTCTCTAGCTAGTAGAGTCTTGGAAAAACAAATCACTAGGGTTTATTCTCATTTGCGAGCTTGGACTACATCCACTATTTTGTCAAACATTACCGTCGCCCTTATGATACTTTATATCAATGTCTTTTGTCCTTATGTTGTTTCTTTGAGCTTTAGCCATATCCGCACTATTACAATGTCGTAGCTTTTCCATACATCATATTCAACCCTCTATAGTGAAGTTAGTAGTACGACCTTGTTTAAAACTTATTCACACTATAGACCTGCCATCTGGGACAAAAAGATAGCTCGATCTCAATTTGCTCAAATCCCAACATGTTTTGAAGTCAGAATACACAAACATATAATCCCTCGCTCTCCATAAATACTTCAATATATTCTTAACTATTGCCAATGTCTTGGTCCTAGATTCGCCTAATATTAACTTACCAACCCCACTATAAAACAGATATCTGGGCGTGTGTATAACATAGCATACATGAGACTTCCTACTGCCAAAGCATAAGGAACCTTTCTCATGTTCTCTCTTTTTTCTATTGTCTTAGGAAAATACTCTAAAGAGAGATGAAATATCGATATGGAGGGTTAATTTCCCTTCTTTCAATCGATCATTTCATGACATTTCAATATCTTGTCTATGTATGATGCCTGAGACAATGCTATCACTTTGTTCTTTTAATCCCTTAGGATTCCAATGCCTAGAACAAAATTAGCTTCTCCCAAGTCCTTTATGCTAAATTTTTAGGTTAACCACAGTTTAATTGGTGACAATGTCCCTACATCATTCCTAATGAGTAAAATGTTATTGACATATAGAATGAGAAAGACTACCTTTCTGTCCCCTAAACATTTATAAATGCAAGGTCCATCTACATTTTTCTTAAATCCAAAAGTCTTAATTGCTTGATCAAATCTTTGATTCAATGAGCGGGATGCTTGCTTAAGTCCATATATAGATTTAAGCAGTTTGCAAACTTTATACTCGATTCTTTTTACTATATATCTGATGGGTTGCATCATATAGATGCTCTCTTCAAGATAGCCATTCAAAAATGCTATCTTGACATCCATTTTCCAGATTTCATAATTGAGAGTCACCGCAATGGATAACAATATACGGATTGACTTGAACATGGAAATTAGAGAGAAGGTTTCTTCGTAACCAATACCTTCTTTCTGTGTATAACCTTTTGCTATAAGTCTGGCCATATAAGTTTCCACTTTTTCATCCATATTTGTTTTCCTCTTGTAGATCCACTTACATCCTATAGGTTTTATCCCTTCTGGTAAGTGTACAAATTCTCACACTGAGTTGGAATACATAGAGTCCATCTTAGCTGTCATAGTTATTTCCCAAAGCTTAGAACCAACACTCTGTATCGCTTCGTCGTATGTGAGTGGGTCATCATTTTCTTGTTCGGTAGACTCAGTGTTCAAAACACTTCCACCATTTTGGAAGAACTCAGGCGTACGAGAGACCCTACCACTGCGATGAAGCACCCTATGATGCTGATCGTTTATAGGTCTACCTTGAGGAGTTGGTTCTAGAACCGTTTCAGTAGGGTTTTATATGTTTCTTAGAATTTACTCGAGTACCTCTTTACTTCGAGGTTTAAAGTCATTTATGTAAATTTCTTCAAGGAAAGTAGCATGAGTTGACACTATAACAGTTTGCTCTTTTGGGTTATAAAGAAAACCACCTTTGTTCCTTTTGGATATCCTACAAAAATACATAATCTTGTCTATGAGTCCAACTTCCTTGTATTTTTGTCCAATACATGGTCCAGGCATCCCCAAATCCTAAAATGATTAAGATTTGGCTTCCTACAATGCAACAATTCATATGGGATTTCTGATGCTTCCTTAGTTGACACATCATTCAGAATATAGCAATATGTTTATGCAACATATCCCCAGAAGGAGATTGACAACTTCAAATAACTTAACATTGAACATACCATGTCTAACAACATTCAATTTCTTCTCTCTACCACACCATTCTATTGTGTAGTGCCCGATGCAATTAACTAGGACATAACCCCATTCTATAAGGTATCCTAAGAACTCATCAAATAAATATTTCCCACCTCGATCAGATTGAAGTGCCTTTATGGGTAAACTTATATTTCCCACCTCAATCAGATTGAAGTGCCTTTATGGGTAAACTTAGTTGTTTCTCCACTTTCACATGCAACTCTTTGAATTTATCAAATGTTTCACTCTTGTGGTGCATTATGTATACATACCCATATCTGAAATATTCATCAATAAATGTTACATAATACTCATAACCACCTCTTGCACTAATGTTCATGGGGCCACATACGTTAGTGTGGACAAGTTCTAAGGGTTTTTCGACCCTCGTTCCTTTTGCATTAAAAGATCGCTTAGTCATCTCACCTTCCAACCAAGATTCACATTGTGGAGGATCGACTTCTTTAAGCAATGTAACAGCCCAATTCCGGTAAAATCGAAACAGTAGTCTCGGGACCACAAATTCGAGCTAGAAATAAATTTTATTTTTATTTTATTATATGGTTCATAATGATAGAAATTTCATGTGAAAATTTTGGTAAGAAAATTTTATCGATTATATGCTTAATTACGAGAAGGACCAAATCGCATAAAATGCAAAAGTTGAGTTCTAGTAGCTAGAAGGATTAAATAGCTATGAAATTCAAAAATTTAGGTCCTTATACAGTAATTAGACCATTAATGAAAAGTTATTAGATATTTTTGGATGATTCATCCATGGAAAATTAGAAAAAAGGCTAAGGACTAAATTGGAAATAAAAAATATTAAAACATGATAAATTATTAAATTGAAATAAAATCATTTTTATCATCTTCTTCCCCAAAATAATACATGAAAACCCTAGGAGAGAGAGAAGAAACTTTCATGGCTAAATTGGGTAAGTTTTCTTGGCCTGTTTTTAGTAATTTTGATATTTTTGAAACCGGGATAGCTTAATCTATCTATTTTGGGATCAATTTTAAAAGTTATCAAAGTGCGGAAAATGGGTCATGGATGTATATGTTGAAAATTTGAATTTTTTGGAAGAAAATGAAAGGTTGTTGATAGATAAACAACTTTTACAAAGTGATTTTTGATAAAAAAACATGATTTAGGGACTAAAATGTAAAGTTGTGAAATTGAAGAAAAATGATGAATTTTTATGAATACATGTGCTGTAAATTTTGTAATGGGATTTTGGTTAGATTTGGAATAGGAAGTAAATTGCACAAATTTTATTTTTCTAAGCCTAGGGACAAAATGGGAATTTATGGAAAAGATAGGGGCAAAATGGTAATTTTTCCTAGGATGTAAATTGAGTCAAATGAGTATGAAATATGAGAAATTGATGTAAAATTTACTTGTATAGATCCGAATAGAACAAATTCGGAGCTAGAACGAGGAAAGAGGAAAATTTCAGATTAGTAGATTTTACGTACAGAACATTGTCGAGGTAAGTTCGTGAACTAAATTGTGTTTATTTACATGCTTGAATTGTTTGTGTTGATGTGAATTGTATAAATGTCATAAATATGTGAAATGATTACATATCCGATCAAGCCCGATAAATAAAAATGTTTAAATTAAATGATAAAGCCCGATAGATAATAAAGGATAAACGATGAGAATGTTACTTCTATGCTTGAAATGAATGTGGAATGTGTTTATTTGAATTATATGAATGTTGTGGATGTATGAAATAATCACATGTCCGATAATGCTTGAGAAAAATGTTTAAATCCCGATTGAATAAAATGAAAAATCGATGGATATGTGATTTTTTGAAATGAATGAGGTCCTACATTTGTTGCTGACAGGATTTAGCTCGGACGAGTAATCCTATTGACCTTATTACAGAAAAGGATTTAGCTCGGACGAGTAATCCAGATCAAGCTCTTTAGAGTATATGTCATAAAAAGGATTTAGCCTGAACTGGTAATCCTGTTGTATACATGTGTGGCTCGAGAGTGTACTCTCTGGTATAGTACCTTATGGGTAACATTGGACATGATTTGACGAATCCTGATTTGTACACCTCGAGTGTATTACCTGCGTGTCCATTGATATTCTGAATAAATTCAATGGGTGACAATTCCAGACATGAGAAGACATGAATGATAAAATGAGTTATTACACGAATCTGTCTGAAATACAAGAAAATGATGATACATGACAAATGATATATGAAAACATGTGATGATGATATTTGTACATGGATTTTATCTGATGAATATATGTTCATTCTTGCTTATGGATTTGTACACCTTGAGTGTACTAATCGTGACCTTGATATTCTGAGTAATATGGGTAAAGTTCTAATATGAAATAATCTGAGCTCGAGATGAACTATTATGAAATTTTACTTGTAATATAAAGAGGTGATTTATACATGTTAAATGAATACATGTTGCGAAAAGCATATGTGCATGGAAACTTGATTGTTGTTGAGCCCATATATGTTTGAGATGTTATTATGGAATATATGACTAACAAGGGCAATGAGGATATATGTAGGGCTTGAGGTCAAATTGATTGAATATGTCTTACATAGTTACCTCAAAATAGAATGAATGGTAAGTTAAGTACCATGTTATTCGAACTTACTTAGCATTTTATGCTTACTTAGTTTTATTTCCCTGTTTTATAGTAAATTAGAAGCTCTTTGGATTGGAAGCTTGGCAGAGATCACTTACACTATCCATCGGCCCATGTCGTTATAATATGTTAAATTAATTATGGTTGTAATGGCATGTATAGGATATATTGGCCATATTGGCATGTAAATGTAAATGATGCTTGTAATCTAGCCATTGGAATGATTAGTAATGGTTTGTTTTAATATACTTGTAATGTCAAACTAGGGTAACTACATAGATGTTAAGTAGTTGATCAAATTATGTCTAACTTGAGGACTTAACTAAGGTAAGATTGTGAACATATATGCATGTAATGATATGCCATATGAATGATGGGATTTGCTAAATTTGAATGCTTGAATTGTAATAGCCTGATTTTGGGGCTAGTCAAAATAGTGGTTTCAAAACCACGAATCTGATGTAGTAAAATTGGTTTTTATTATATTTTTAAGGTCTACTATTTCAAGGAATGATTTTGTGAAAATTTCGTTAGAAAAATTTGACGTTTGGGCACTCAATTTAGTCAAAAGGGCTAAATCGTAAAAAGGGGAAAAGTTGAGTTCTACATGTTAAAGGTGTTCAATTGCTATAAGATTTCAAATTAGAGGTCCTTATATGATAATTAAACCATTTTTAATCTAGTGGACAAAAATAGACATGGTGAGATAAAATTTTAAAGTTTGGTAAAAAGGGTATTTTGGTCATTTGGCAAATAAAAGAATAAAAAGGGAAAATCAAATCAAAATTTTGTCCATCATCTTCTACTATTTCCAAATTTCATAAGGACACCATAGCTAGGGATTCTTCAACTTTCAAGCTTGATAGTAAGTGCATTCTAGCCCCGTTTTTAATGTTCTTTACATTTTTAAAGTCCTCGTAACCTGATTTACCTATTTCTACCATTATTTTGAAGTAGGGTTCATGTTTAAAAATTTACCCATGTGTAACATGTATGTATTTTAATGTTTGATGGAAGATATTGTATGTTTAAGGTGTGATAAATAACTTTTACTAAGTGATTTTTCATGAAAATACATAAAAAAAACCTATTTGTAAAAAGTTGTAAAATGGGCAGTAAAAAAATCTAATTTGATGAAAAGTGTGGGCTGATATGAGCATGTTTATGGTTCGGCTAGGTTTGGGTAAACAAACAAATTGAGAGTATTTCATTTTACAAGCCTAAGGACTAATTTGTAAAACTGTGAAACTTTAGGGGAAAAAGGTAATTTTGCCGTAATGTGATGTTTGGAATATTTGAGTAATGTGTATAGTAAATAAGCTAAATTTGTTATTATAGATCAAGAAAATCAAAGTTTGGACCTTGATCGGGGAAAGAATAAGGTGTTTAACGATTAAATCCTTATCTACTATTTTTGGTATCGAGGTAAGTTCCTATGCAAATAACGCATTATTTATTTATGTTTTAAATACTTTAATATTATATAAATTTATGATTGACTCTTGGTAAGAAGTCGACAATGGATGACGAGTGAGAAATATCCCGGTTGAACCTTAGGAATAGTTAGGATACAAATGTTATGACATTAGGGTTCGTTGAGATTACGTGTAAGACCATATCTGGGATATGGCATCGACATAAGATTTCCTTTAAGACCATAGCTGGGCTATTGGCATCGATATGAGATTTCATGTAAGACTATATCTAGGATATGGCATTGATATGGTACTATGTGCGTGAGATTTCCCCAGTATCTTTCAGTATTCCAAATTTTTCAACGGGAAACTTAACGACAAATGTTAAAGTTGGGAAATACTATGTTATGTTGTGAAAGATTATGGTGAGTTGCAAGTTGTTACATGTATGTACACAAAACTCATGCTCAATGAGTTTGATATGTGATGAAACCTCGGATTGGTTTGATCGAGTAAGTTATGATGTTAAGATTTTAAATACATCTATGCTAAGCTTGATTATGAATTCAAAATGAAATTTATGTTAATTTACTTTATGTTAAATATATGTTAAAGTATGTTTATGATGCCTATTATTTGCTTAGGAACTTATTAAGCTTTAAAGCTTACTCCCTTTCTTTTACCTTATCTTATAGTGTCACCAAGATAGCTCGGGGATTGAAGACTGTCAGAGATCGATTCACACTATCAACTTAACATTTTGGGTACTAATGACTTTAATATTTTGTGGTATAGCATGTATAAGGACTTGGTCATTTTGTTATGTGTCATATTCGATTTGGCCAAACGTGTTGGCTTATAATGGTTGATGATTCATTTTGTAAATGGCCATTGAAATTGGCTAATATTGGTTAAGTATATATGAATATGAAGATGTCTTTCATGGATGTGGATTTTGCATGGTTTGAGATGATAGGTATGAGATGTTGCATGTTATAGAAAATAGCATGTAATTGATGTGTGGATGACTTGGTTGTGGTTGAATTGGTTGTGTGCATATGCTTGGATTGGTGTTGCTTGTTGTTGTGTAGGTTGGTGCAAGTAAGGGTGGTAAAATGGCTTGGTAAATAGCCTTATTTTTGTCCACATGGGTAGACACACGGGCGTGTGTCTAGGCCGTGTGTGACACACGGCTTGCCCTATGGGTGTGTGATCCGGTCATGTATCTCCTGTATCTTGAATTTTTAACTTAGAATTGGCCACACGGGCAGAGACACGGCCTAAGCACACAGGCATGTGAAGTCTGCACCTATTTTATGAAAAATTATGAAAATTAAATAGCCCACACGGCCTAAGTACACAGGCATTTGACTTGGTCGTGTGAGATCAATTTTTTGATGATGTCATAAACAGAGAGTTACACGGGTTAGGGACATGAGCGTGTGTGATCACACGGCTTAAGCACATGAGTGTGTGCGAAGCTACACCGACCTGTGACCCTTATTTTGATGAAATTTTTTTCTAAGTGTTAGGAAGTTTTCTAAAGTTCTCGGTTTAGTCCCGAACCACTCCTAATGCATGTTTTGGGCCTCGTAGGCTCGTTTAAGGAATGATATGAATGTTTTCAAAAAGTTTTAAATTTGAGTGGAAATTTATATCTCGATTTTGAATGTTTGTTTGAGTTTAAGTCTGGTAATACCTAGTACCCTATTCCGGTGTCAAATAAGGGTAAAGGCTGTTACATTTAGTGGTATCAAAGCTACGGTTTAGTCGATTCTTGGACTAATGTAGCGTGTGTAAGAGTCTAGCTATACATGCCATAAATGAATTGTGATAGTGTGATGACTCTTGACAAATTTGAATTGTGTTTTCATATAGTAATGGATCTCAATCGAGTTGAGGTTGATGAAGTCAAAAGTAATGCACCGGCTCCCGATCAAGGGGCAACGCCGTCTGATAGTAGACTTCCTATGGTTAGTCAAGGAGAAGGAGGCAGGGAAGCCTTTCTCCATATAATGAATGAGTGGTATACATAATTTGTTTGAACAAATCTGAATGCCCAACTTCTCCACCCGCACCTATTCCTCGACCGGTTCTTTGGCCCCACAAGGTATGGACTTTGTAAGAATGTATAAGCCCTGGGTTGATAAGATTCGAAAACATGGGGCTGAAGATTTCTGAGCTAATATGGATGGTGATCCTGACTGAGCCGAGTTTTGGCTCGAAAACTCAATCAGGGTATTTGATGAGTTGTCCTGAACCCAGATGAGTGTTTAAAGTATGCTATCTCACTTCTGAGAGATTTTGCATACCATTGGTGGAATACACTAGTATCATGGTACCGAGAGAGAGGGTTACATGGGACTTCTTTCAAGAGGAGTTTTGAAAGAAGTATATTAACCAACAGTTCATCTATCAGAAACGAAAGGAATTTTTTGAGCTGAAATAGGGTCATGTGACCGTAACAAAGTATGAGCGGGAATTTTCCAGACTGAGTAAGTATGCTTGGGAGTGTGTTTCCACCGAGGTCATCATGTGCAAGAGATTTGAGAATGGATTGAATGAAGACATTCGTGTGTTAGTCGAGATCTTAAAGCTGAAAGAGTTTGTAATATTGGTTAAACAGGCTTGTAAGGCCAAAGAATTGAATAAAGAGAAGAGGAAAGTTGATCTTGAAGCTAGAGATTCGAAGAAGAGACCGATAAGTAAGTTATTCCCATCTTAGTCCAAGAAGTCTAAAGAAATGTATTCCCGTTTGAATGTTTTAGCGGGGTATTCACATATAGATCGTGGGAAACAACATTCGAGTTTTAAATCTCAGGCTACTTCTATGGCAAGTGTGGGTAATGTAAAGTCTAACAGACCCGAATGTAAGCAATATGGAAGAAGACATCTCGACGAATGTAGAATGAATGATCGGGCTTGTTTTAAGTGCGGTTCTCAAGATCATTTTATCAGAGATTGTCCAGAGACGACAGAGAAAGAGAAATTTCAAGGTGCAAGGCCTAGTAATACTGCTTTTAGAGGAAGGCCCCCGACGAATACTGGAAATGGAGAATAGTAAAGGTGTGACTAAAGAAACTGCTATTAGATTCGAAGCTCGAGCACCGGCTAGAGCCTATGCCATCCGTGCTCGCGAAGAAGTGACGTCTTCCAATGTTATTACTGGTACTTTTTCCCTTTATGATACTGATGTTATTGATTGATTGATGTTATTTTGGGTATGGATTGCTTGACGTCTCATGGTGCTATAGTAAATTATAGATAGAAAGTTATTGAATTGAAATGTGGAAATGGTGAAATTATTTGGGTTGAATCAGATGAGTCAGATAGATTGCCTGTGGTGATTTATTCGATGTCAGCTCAGAAATGTATAAGAAAAGGCTGTGAAGCTTAACTAGCTTATGTGCTGAATACAAAAGAGTCTGAATTGAAAATTGAATCAGTGCTGATAGTTAGTGAATATCCGGATGTGTTCCCGGAAGAGTTGCCTGGGTTACCTCTAGTTAGAGAAGTTGAGTTTGGCATTGAGTTAGTCCCTGGTACTTCACCGATATCTATTGCTCCATATAGAATGGCTCCAATTGAATTGATAGATAAGGGTTTTGCGAGACTGAGTTATTCTCCTTGGGGTGCTCTGGTATTGTTTGTAAAGAAGAAAGACGGATCTATGAGACTTTGTATAGATTACCGATAGCTTAATAAGGTAACCATAAAAAACTAGTACCGTTGCCGAGGATAGATGACTTATTTGATCAATTGAAAGGAGCAACAATATTTTCCAAGATTGATTTGAGATCTGGGTATTATCAGTTGAGAGTTAAAGAGTCAGATGTGCCAAAAATTGCTTTCAGAACAAGGTACGGGCATTATGAATTTCTTGTTATGCCATTTGGATTAACTAATGCCCCTACTATTTTCATGGACTTGATGAACCAAATTTTTCGACCATATTTGGATAAGTTTATAGTTGTTTTTATTGATGACATACTGATTTATTCTCATGATGATACTGAGCATGCCGAGCATCTGAGAACTATTTTAAAAACATTGAGAGACAAACAGTTGTATGCTAAGTTCAATAAAAGTGAGTTTTGGCTCAAAGAAGTTGGATTTTTGGGACACATTATTTCAGTTGATGATATTCGAGTCGATCCAAGTAAAATTTTGGCAATTGTTGATTGGAAGCTGTCGAGATATGTGTCCGACGTCTGAAGCTTTTTAGGCTTAGCCGGTTACTACCGTCGTTTTGTCAAAGGGTTTTCGATGATTGCTACTTCTATGAAGAGATTGTTGCAAAAAGATGTCAAGTTTGAATAGTCTGAAAAATGTAAGCAAAGTTTTGAGAAGTTGAAGGAATTATTGACCGAGGCACCAATTTTAGTGCAACCTAAACCAGGAAAAGAGTTTGTGATTTATAGCGATGCGTCACTGAATGGACTAGGATGTGTGTTGATGCAAGAAGGCAAGGTGATAGCTTATGCCTTGAGACAATTGAAGTCACATTAGAAGAATTACCTGACGCATGATTTGGAATTAGCTGCTATTGTGTTTGCTTTAAAGATATGGCGACACCATTTGTACCTTGAGAAATGTCATGTTTTTATCGACCATAAGAGTTTAAAGAATTTGATGACTCAGAAGGACTTGAACTTACGACAACGAAGATGGCTCGAGTTGCTGAAAGATTACAAGTTGGTAATTGACTATCACCTGGGTAAAGCGAATGTAGTCGCAGATGCCTTGAGTAGGAAGACTTTGTTTGCTTTGAGAGCATTGGACACGAGATTGACTTTATCCGATGATGATTCTATTCTAGTTGAGTTGAGAGCTAGGCCGATGTTTATTCAGCAGATTTGTGAAGCCCAAAAATGTGATAGTGATTTGCAAGCCAAGAGAGCTCATTGTGAATCGACTAGTGATTTAGATTTTCATGTTGAATCCGATGATTGTTTGATGTTTCGAGGTAGAGTTTGTGTATCGAAGGATGATGAACTTATTCAGAAAATTCTTCATGAAGCGCGTAATGGTTGTTTATCTATGTATTCTGGTAGTACGAAAATGTATAATAATTTGAAGAAAATGTATTGGTGGTCAGGCATGAAAAGAGATATCTCCGAGTTTGTTTCGAGATGACTAATTTTTCAACAAGTGAAAGCCAAACACTAAGTGCCTTCAGGTTTTCTTCAGCCAGTGATGGTGCCCGAGTGGAAATAGGATAGAATTACGTTATATTTTGTAAGGGGTTTGCCTTTGACTCCGAGATAGAAAGATGTCGTATGAATTGTGGTTGTTAGATTGACGAAATCGACTCATTTTATACCGGTATGTACTGATTATTCACTTGATAAGCTAGCTGAGCTGTACACTGCTGAGATTGTGAAATTGTACGGGGTATCTATTTTTATTATTTCTGATAGAGATCCGAGGTTTACTTCGAGGTATTGGAAAAAGTTGCAAGAGGCCTTAGGTATAAAATTGAATTTTAGTACTGCATTTCATCCACAGACCGACGATCAATCTGAAAGGGTAATTCAGATACTTGAAGATATGCTTGGATGATGTGTTCTAGAATTTGAGGGTAGTTGGGGAAAATATCTACCATTGGTCGAATTTGCCTATAACAACAACCATTAGTCGAGTATAAAAATGGCACCTTATGAGGCATTGTATGGCCGAAAGTGCTGAACACCTTTGTAATAGACTGAGCTTAACGAGAAACAGATTCACGGGGTTGACTTAGTTAAATAAACAGAAGAGAAAGTTTTGAAAGCTACTTCTGATAGAAAGAAATCATACGCATATTTGAAAAGAAAAGAGATTGAGTTTCAAGTTGGGGATAAGGTATTTTTGAAAGTATCTTTGTGGAAGAAGATTCTCAGATTTGGCCATAAAGGCAAGTTGAGTCCATGTTTTATTGTGCCGTATGAAATTATTGAAAGAATAGCGCCAGTGGCATATCTGTTAGCTTTACCGACAGAGTTGGAAAGGATTCATAATGTGTTTCATGTGTAGATGTTGCAACGGTATCGTTCTGATCATTCACATGTGATTTCTTCGAAAGAGATTGAAATTCGACTGGATATGACGTACGGTGAAGAACCGATTAAGATTTTAGCTCGAGAGGTTAGACAATTGGGAAATAAAAGTATAGCCCTAGTGAAAGTTTTGTGGCAAAGACACGGTATTGAGGAAGCTACATGTGAACCTGAGGAGGCTATGAGAAAATAGTACCCAAACCTCTTTCCTGGTAAGATTTTTGGGGACGAAAATCCCTAAAGGGGGGAGAGCTGTAAAAGCTCGATTTTGGGGCTAGTCAGAACAGAGGTTTCGAGACCAAGAATCTCGATGCAGCAAAATTGGTTTTTATTAAACTTTTATGGTCTATAGTTTCACGGAATGATTTTCTAAAAATTTCGTTCGAAAATTTTAACATTTAGGCACTCAATTTAGCCAAAAGAAATCGTAAAAAGTGCAAAAGTTGAGTTTTACATGTTAAAGGTGTCCAATTGCTATGAGATTTTAAATTAGATTTCCTTATATGATAAGTAAACCATTTGTTAAGGTAGTGGACAAAAATGGACATGGTGAGATAGAATTTTAAAGTTTGGTAAAAAGTGCATTTTGGTCATTTGGTAAATAAAAGAATAAAAAGGGAAAATCAAGTCAAAATTTTGTCCATCATCTTCTACCTTGGCTGAATTTCATAAGGACACCATAGCTAGGGTTTCTTCAACTTTCAAGCTTGATAGTAAGTGTATTCTAGCCCTGTTTTCAATGTTCTTTACATTTTTTATGTCCTCGTAAACCTAATTTACCTATTTCTACCATTATTTTGAAGTAAGGTTCATGTTTACAAATTTACCTATGTGTGACATGTATGTATTTTGATGTTTGATGGAAGATATTGTATGTTTAAGGTGTGATAAACAACTTTTACTAAGTGATTTTTCATGAAAATACCTGAAAATGACCTATTTGTAAAAAGTTGTAAAACGGGTAGGGAAAAAAATCTTGTAACGCCCCAATTTTCAAGAATTCTGTGAATGTTGGCATAGGTTTAATTATGTCAGTGGGCCTCTAGAAGGCCCAAGCTTAAGATAGAACCCGGCAATTTTAGTTAATTTTTGTTCCATAAGAAAAAGGGGGTGAAATTATGAAATAGAACCTATGTGAAAATGTTTGAAAATGCTATAGGCTAAATTTTAGTGGCCAAATAAATAGGAGTGCAAAATAGGAGGATTTGCATGACAAACCTCCCATTTTACATGAAGTGGCCAGCCATCATGTTGTTGTAGACAATATGAGCACTTGATATCCATAATTCATGGTACAAATTGATAATGGGTTAGGTAAATGTTCCATGATAATGGATTAGGTAAATATTCCATGATAATGGGTTAGGTAAATATTCCATGATAATAGTTTAGGTAAATGTTCCATGATGGGCATTTCATGTCTGTTGTATTAAAGAATAAAATGGATGAAATATGAAATTTTATTAAAAGAAAAAGGGGTGAAAAGAACAAAGTTTTGTCCATCTTTGTTCATCATAGCCGAAAGTTAGAGAAGAGAAAGGAGAGGAGAAAGCTCTTGAATGTTCGGTCACTTGGGGAAGAAAATTGAAGGTAAGTTCATGGTAGTTTGCTTCTATCTTGATGTTCATGAGTTCTTCTTAATTCTACCTTAACTCTTGAATCATATTTTGGTTTTTGGTTGTGTTGTGAGCATTTGGTCATGAATTAAAATGAAGGAAATGGTTGTTGTTTCATGTTCTTTTGATGAAAAATGGAAGATAGGTGAAGTTGAGCCAAACAAATGAGCATGCATGTGCCTTAGATGTTAAGGGGAAAAATCGGCTAACATGTTGTGCTTTAAAATGATGAAATGGAGACTATACTTAAGTAAACTCATAGATATGTGATGATTGATTGGTGATATACATGTTTAAATAACATGCATGAGAGGTATGTGTGAAAGAGTGATTTGGTAATAAATCTGCTTGGACAGCAGCAGTAACGTGACTTTGGAAAATCACCATAAATTGTGGGAGATGAATTAGAAGCTGAATAAATTATGTAATTAAATATTATTGAGTCTAGTTTCTAATGGAATAAACAACAACATATTTTGAATTCTGTACAATGAGAAATTTGATTTGTAATGAAGAGTGGTCAGATTAGTCAAACAGTGAAACATGGGAAACTTTGAGAAAAATCAGGTATTTATTGGCTAAACCAAAAATTCTAAAAATTTTATAGATAGAAGATATATGAGTCTATTTTCAGGGAAAATTAACGGCACTTGATTTGGAGTTTCGTAGCTCCAGTTATAAATGATTTAGTGACTGTTGCTTAGGAAGACAGCTTGCAGTGAAATTATAATTATGTGGTAAACATTGACAAAAATTTGTTAATGAGTTGCTTATTGATTTCTTATAAGCTTACTCTGATCTGTAGGTGTGGTTGGCCGAATATTGTAAGGGGTTAATACGTAGTTCGTATTTGAATAGTTAGATTAACATGTTAGTAATCCAATTGCAGGCGGTTCGTGTGTGGATCTCGTCAGCATATCGTCGCAAACAGGTGTGTAACTAACACCCTCTTATAGACTAGATCGGCACAAGCTGAAATGCCGAAAAGCCGGTATTTTGAGATCTTGTGAGTGTGTGAATGCTCATGAGATTAGTAGTTTGATATATATGGTAAATTAAAGTGATAAGACTGCAGAGTGCGTGATTTTGTGCATTTCGATATTTTTGGGCTTAATGGGCCAAAAACAGGATAATGGGCCAACGGGCCCAAATTGGTAAGAAAACGCGGTAAGTGTTTCTGATCGTACGTAAATGGCTATGTTATGTATGAAAACATTAAGAATAGTTAAATTACTTGAATACCCCTATGTATGCAAAATTACCATTATACCCCTAGGGTTACTTTTGACTGAAAAGCATGACGACCTGATTCTGTATGATGTATGCCATGATTATATATCTGTTGCATGGGGACTTGGGTTATACTATGGAGGAAGCGTCCTGGTGGCTATGCCACAATTATCTGATCTGGTGGCTCTGCCACATATATCTGTTCTGGTGGCTATGCCACTATTATCTGATCTGGTGGCTCTGCCACATATATCTGTTCTGGTGGCTTTGCCACAATATCTGTATCTGGTGACTTCATCACAATATTTGGTAGCCTCGCTGCGATTTCTGTGGTGTGTAGCGGTTGGGTGGGTCGAGTAGTCTCCCCACATGGTGTAAGGTTGGTACGGGGGTGTTATGGATGAATTTGGGTTGGGTTTCTGCATAAACATGTAATATCTGTTCTGTTCTGTTATGGGCCTATGGGCTTTATTCTGAATTTCTGTTCTGGGCTAAGGCCAACTTATTCTATTTCTGTGATTTGAGATGATATAGGCTATGGTTGGGTTAATTTACACACTGAGTTTCTCCAAACTCACCCCTTTTATTTTCATCCACGCAGGTAATCCCCAACCATAGTGGGTTTGGAGCTGTGAGGGAATTCGGAGTGGCCACCCGTTCTGAAAGTTTGATTTTCTTTTGGTGAACTGGATATCCTTTTATTTACGTTTGAGGTTTTGGGTTTTTAAATGTAATAAGGCCATTTAATTATTTTTGATGGTTTTAATATGTGTTACTAAGATAAGTATTACTTATTTTAACTGTTGAAATTGGATAGCTTTAGGGTGCATTTTCAAAAACAACAATTGATTTCAAAATAACACGACAACAAGCAAAGCTTTCGCAATGAAAGTATTTTCCAAAATTAATCAATTTTCCTAAAAATGACTTAATCAAATCGGTTTCCTAGAAATATCTATGACGTTAAGGTGTGGCAATGGCGGTATGCATGTCTAGGATTGAATCTGAAGGGAGCTTGGTACTTAAGCAGTCTGATGGACTCACCACCTCTTTTCCGGTTTCCTACCTGATGCACAGCTTCCATTCACTTTAACCTATAATGAAATTATCTTTTAAAACACTAAGTAAGTTTTTCTGGATCAACAATATAAAATGTTTTGAACGCTTCGATGTGGCATGTCGGATCCGGTCATAACGTCTGGGCCGGGTTTGGGGTGTTACAAATCTGATTTGATGAAAAATGTGGGCTAATATGAGCATGTTTATGGTTCAGCTAGGATTGGATAACAAAATTGAGTGCATTTCATTTTACGAGCCTAAGGACTAATTTGTAAAAATGTGAAACTTTAGGGGTAAAAAGGTAATTTTTCCATAATGTGATGTTTGGAATAATTTGAGTAATATGTATATTAAATAAGCTAAATTTTTTATTATAGATCAGGAAAATCGAAATTCGGACCTTGATTGGGGAAAGAATAAGGTGTTTGCCGATTAAATCCTTATCTACTATTTTTGGTATCGAGGTAAGTTCATATGCAAGTAACACATTGTTAATTTATGTTTCAAATACTTTAATATTGCATGAATTTATAATTGAATCTTGGGATGAAATCAACAATGGATGATGAGTGAGAAATATCCCAGTTGAACCTTAAGAATAGTTAGGATACAAATGTCATGACATTAAGGTTAGTTGAGATTACGTGTAGGACCATATTTGAGATATGGCATTAGTATTAGAT
This sequence comes from Gossypium arboreum, assembly GCF_025698485.1. NCBI lineage: Eukaryota > Viridiplantae > Streptophyta > Magnoliopsida > Malvales > Malvaceae > Gossypium > Gossypium arboreum. Next base: position 14,272,155 of record NC_069076.1, on the reverse strand, counting down.
TTCGTGTAAGATCATAGCTGGGCATTGGCATCGATATGAGATCCCATGTAAGACCATATTTGGGATATGGCATTGGTATGGTACTATGTGTGTGAGATTTCTCGAGTATCCTTTAGTATTCTAAGTTGTTCAACGGGAAAATTAACGACAAATGTTAAAGTTGGGAAAGACTATGGTATGCTGTGAAAGATTATGGTGAGTTGCAGGTTGGTATAGGTATGTACACAAAACTCATGCTTAATGAGTTCGATATGTGATGAAACCTCGGATTGGTTTGATCGAGTAAGTTATGATGTTAAGATTTTAAATACATCTATGCTAAGCTTGATTATGAATTCACAATGACATTTATGTTAATTTACTTTGTGTTAAATATATGTTAAAGTGTGTTTATGATGCCTATTATTTGTATAGGAACTTACTAAGCTTTAAAGCTTACTCCCTTTCTTTTCCCTTGTCTTATAGTGTCATAAAGCTAGCTCGGGGATAGAAGACTATCGGAGATCCATTCACACTCTCAACTTAACATTTTGGGTACCAATTACTTTAATATTTTGTGTTATGGCATGTATAGGGACTTGGTCATTTTGTTATGTGTCATATTCGATTTGGCCAAATGTGTTGGCTTATAATGGTTGATGATTCATTTTGTAAATGGCCATTGAAATTGGCTAATATTGGTTAAGTATATATGAATATGAAGATGTCTTTCATGGACGTGGATTTTGCATGGTTTGAGATGTTGCATGTGATAGAAAATAGCATGTAATTGATGTGTGGATGACTTGGTTGTGGTTGAATTGGTTGTGTGTATAAGCTTGGATTGGTGTTGCTTGTTGTTGTGTAGGTTGGTGCAAGTAAGGGTGGCAAAATGGCTTGGTAAATAGCCTTATTTTTGTCCACATGGGTAGACACATGGGCGTGTGTCTAGGCCGTGTATGACACACGGCTTTCCCTACGGGTGTGTGATCTGGTCGTGTGTCCCCTGCATCTTGAATTTTTAGCTTTGAATTGGCCACACGGGCAGAGATGCGGCTGTGTGTCTTAGCCGTGTAAAGGACACGACCCAGGGACATGGGCGTGTGCCCAGGGTGTGTGAAGTCTGCACCTATTCTATGAAAAAATATGAAAATTAAATCGCCCACACGGCCTAAGCACACGGGTGTTTGACTTGGCCGTGTGACTTCAATTTGTTAATGACGTCATAAATAGAGAGTTACACGGGTTAGGGACACAGGCGTATGTGACCACACGGCCTAAGAAGATGAGCGTGTCCTAAGCTACCCGGGCGTGTGACCCCTGTTTTGATGAAAATTTTTTCTAAGTGTTGGGAAGTTTTCTAAAGCACTCGGTTTAGTTCCAAACCACTCTTAATGTATGTTTTGGGCCTCGTAGGCTTGTTTAATGGATGATATGAATGTTTTTGAAAAGTTTTAAATTTTAGTGGAAATTCATGTCTCGATTTTGAATGTTTGTTCCAGTTTAAGTCTGATAATGCCTCATACCCTATTCTGATGTCGAAAACGGGTAAGGGGTGTTACATGAATTTTTTGGTTTATGGGTTTGAGTTTAAGTGCATGTCATTGGTGTGAATTTGGGTAAGAAATGAAGCTAGAAATGGCTTTATTTTGTCCACAAGGGCAGACACACGGGCGTGTGTCTAAGCTGTGTGTGACACATGGTCGGGTACATGGTCGTGTAGTTAGGCTGTGTGTCCCCTGCACCTTAAATTTGAGAAACAGAATGCTCAGAATTGAGCACATGGGTAGAGACACGGGCTTGTGTCTCAGCCGTGTATGCTACATGGCCTAGAACACGGGCGTGAGTCTTGGCCATGTGAAACCTGCACGTAAGTTCGAATTGAATTAATTAACCACACGGCCTAGCACACGGGTGTGTGGCATGGCCGTGTGCACAAGTCAGAGAGTTATACAGAGTCGAACACAGCTTGCAGCACGGGCGTGCCCCAGGGTCACGCGGGTGTGTGAGCCCTATAACTTGGAAAATTTTAAAAATTTCACGAAAATTCTTAGAGTTCCCAATTAATTTCGGACTCGATTCAATGCTTGTATTAGGCCTTGAGCGTCCAACTAAGGGACGTTTTGAATGATCTCAGTTAATACATAAAATATTGTAAAATGTTCTGAAAGTTTTGGTAATGCTCTAAAATCCTGTTCCGATGATGAATACGGGTTAGGGGTGTTACAAGCAAACTTAAGGTGCCATCTTTCATAAGTCTAGAGATTCTTTCTTGGTTAATTTGACTAAGTCTCAAATGCCGAAGGTACGCCTTATTAGAGTGAAAAGTTTTAAATTTTTTGTTTGATATTTTGGTCTCAGGTAGTGTGTACATATTTAGTTATTTAAAGTTAAGATTATTTGACATTCATCCATTATAAATAAGATTGTGATTTCTAAATATTGCAATTCCATTATTAAAAATCACGATCAAGCCATCATTATATAAACATGCAATAGAAATTAAGTTTCTTTTGAAATTTGGTATATAGAAAATGTCTACTAAAATAATCTTCCTAAAATTATCAAAATAAATATGTATACTTCCTACAGCTTCAGCTACCACACTTGTAGAGAAACACAAACTTGATTAGTAGCACTCGAATCAATAACCCAGTGGTCTATTGAATCCTCCACTAAACAAGTTTCTACCATAAAGAGTTCCATACCTTTCCCTTTTATAGCTAGGTATTCTTTCCACTATTTCTAGTTTTTTTTTGATGTGCCCCTTCGTACTATAGAAGAAGCATTTAAACTTAGATAAGTCTTTAGGCTTTCTAGTTCTCTTCCTTTCCACTTGTGGTGGCCTAGGAACTTTATCCTTGCCTTTCTTAGTGCACTTTCCCTTCTTTTTTGAGGAAGAAGCAACAATTATATATGCTTCTACTCTTTGGATCGGTTAACTGTCATTCAACATCAACTCATAGGACTGTAGTTCCTTTATGAGTTGTGTAAGGTTATAAGTGGCCTGCAAACACGCAAAATCCTTGGATAGGCTTTTGAATACTATCTTCGTTTGGGTGTTATGGCCCAAATTGGCCTCAATGTCTGCGACCTCAGTAAAGTAGCCCATAAGAGTAATCATATGGTATTTGACCGGAGAGTTGGGTTTTTGCTGGGAATTCATCAAGCTAGTTATGGCAGTTGAACTAAGGTAGCTTGGCCTCTGAAATTGTCTTCTAGCTTATCTAAAATCGCTTTAGCAGTCTTACAACTCTCGAGTTGCTTATACAGAGTATTGGTCACACTTTCCAACATATAGCAACAAGCTATCTCATCAGACTCTTCCTAGCATTTTCTAGCCTTAGCCTGAGTGATCGGAAGGTACTTAGTATCAAGAACTATTTTATGTTTCTCACAGCTCAGGACAATTATTATATTCCTTTTCCATTCCTTATAGTTATTTTTGTTCAATTAGTTTTCAATGACTATGTTCAATAAGGGAGTAGGTGCAATTTTCGAACTGAAAATAAAATATTCATCTATTAGTATCTTTGTATAAGAAAAAGTTTGAAAATTTTTGCAACATTATGATATGCATTAAGATGATGAATGCATCTTACATTAAGATAAAATTTGTTGACCTATCGCATGATAATGCCTACCACAAGGGCCAGTCCAATTATCATTTGAACACAAGAAAATTCTTTTTTTTTTAGGAAATCTCATCAGCAAAATCCACATAGCAATCCTACCGTGGGGTAGTGCACTTTTCATGCCATCATAAGAGACCATTGATGGAATCTATAAGTCTTATATAGGGACTTTCTCCCATTTAATATTTAAAAAGCATGCAAAGTTTTTAATATTCGATTTCCATCATAAATGATTAATATATGCATAACAAGTATATGTGACATTCTTTCCTATACTATATGACATGCTTATCTCATATATGCATGAAATACTTTAGCAATTTTATAATTTTCACATTTATTTATTCATAAAACCAACAATTTTGGTTCTCCATAGTTTTTCTTTTAAGGAAAAAATAGAAGAAGTGAATGTGAACTGTGCATTAGGTAGGGTTCCAAGAAAGGGAGGTGACTCATATTTGACCATTTAAAACCAAGCTTTTCCTTTTCCAGAACCAGTCCTAGACATGTACCTTCTCATTACCACATTTCTCACAGCAATCGAATAACCTAAAAAAGTGAATGGAACAATAAAACACATATATTTTCTCATTACCACACTTCTTATCTTTAATCGATTAATCGTTTATCAGCTCTTATATATATCTCACAATTATATCTTTAAAAATTACTAAAAAAATTTATAAGGAGATGGGTAATTAAATAAAATTTCCTGGTAAAGTTTCCATGGTTCTATTTCTAGAAAATGAAAAACAAAAAAATACATAGTTTTCACCATAAGACATTTCTTGTGTCTTCAACCACCACAACTCTATCTTCTCCTTACCATGGAATCCTTTTGGAAAAAAAACTATATTTAGGTCATATATCTGTTTTCGACTCACAAGAATTATATACAAAAAATAAACCTACGTGGAGATAATCGTCCACGGTCTATTTCCTAAGAACCAAAACTTTGACAAAAAATAACAATTATATAAAAAAATATAATATCATATTCATTCTCATATGTTCCTTTAAACATGCAAATAATTACAAGAATGACACATCTTATCAAATATCAACCAAACAAGATGAAGAGAGAGATTCGGTCTCGGTTTACAATATAAACATAGCACAACATGGCTATTGATACCAATTGTTGGAAAAAATCTGATTTGAAAATGGTTTTCTTGTACTGTGAAAAATTAAAATTTTGAAAACTGACTCGGTTTGTGATATTTATAGTAATAAACCAAAATCGAATTCATACATATGTTTTCGGCTTAGTAGAAGTTCATTGTTCCCTGCTTTCAACCAAATGATCTTCTCTGCTATTCTTTAACCATGAACTTCTTCGAGTGTGAGCTAAAACCAATTTAATTGAAACACATAACTAGAAAAAGTTTTCTCTCTTTTATTTGGGGTGAAAACGAAAATTCTCTCTTCTTGAATAGAAACTTGTATAATTGTTGTTCTGAAAAAAATATTTAATAGTTGAGAATAAATTTTCTTTATTTCCAGCATAGTAACAATCTCTCAAAGTTCTATTTTATGCACTACCGGTACCATTTATTTATAGGAAGAGAAGGTAGAACTCTTGTTAAGTTGTAGTGGTTAGGGGTGTGCATTCAATCAAATCGAATCAAATGAAAATTTTTTGAATTAATCGAGTTAACTAATCCTATTTTATCATCCTAACTCAATTTTAAATTTACTTGGATTGAGTTGAGTGAGATGAAATTTGAATCGAATCGAATATATTTGTTCGAGTTAAATTAAAAAAATAACATTGGTGTTTTTTATTTGGCTTAATGACAAATTTGGCCACTAATGTTTAGATGTTTTGTCATAATGGGCTTAATTGTATTTTTGAGCATTTTTTGGCTATCAACCTTTATTTTTTTTTAAAATGCATTTTTTTAACAAATTTGATGAAAGTGCCATTAAAAAGTTAACGGGTAATGTGAAATTACATATATGGAATATTTTAATTAGATATAATTTATTACTTTGATAACAAAATAAAATAATTACATGTGAAAATTAATAAAATAAATAAATAATTCATGAAGTTAAAAACAACTCTTAATTTAATGAAAATATAACATAATTATCTAAAAAAGTATCAAAATGAATGCATAGATTCAATATTTTCAGTTTGATTTATTAATTATCTTTTGAAATCTCTCAATAACCAAACGTAAGCATTTATTTTGATTTTTTTGATAATTACGTTTATTTTCTTTAAATTAAGAGTTATTTTCTTAAATTTCATGTATGATTTATTTATTTTCTTACTTTTCACATGTAATTATCTTATTGGGTTACCTAAGTAATAAATTACATCTCATTAAAAATATTTCACATCATCCCTTTAATTTTTTAATGGCACTTTCATCAAATCTGTTAAAAAAACCAATTTGAAAAAAAATAGGTTGATGGCAAAAAAAGCTCAAAAATACAATTAGGGTTATTTTAACAAAACATGTGAATATTAGTGGTCAAATTTGTCATGAAGCCTTTTTTATTTTTATGTAATATTTTTTGAAAGTATTTTTGTTTCAATTTTTTAAATATGATCATGTAAAAAATTGAAGTAAATAAGTGAACACATAAAAACAACTGATGAAAAAGAATGAGATGATTTTGATTTTAGAAGGTAAAAGGGAGAAAGAAAAATTTTGGGGGGATTTTGATTTTTGGGAGTAAAATGGAGAGGGGAAGTAAAGATTTTTTAGGTTAAGGGGGAAATAAATATTTGTGAGGGATTTTAAATTTGGGGGGTAAAAGGGGGAGGGAAAGTAAATTTTTTTTGAAGAGATGGGGTGGTAGGGGTAGACAAGGGGGTGAGGGGTGGGGTGGTGATGTTTGAGGGAAGGGATAGTTTGATATTCGGCTTATTTGAATTATTCAAGTTATTCGAATTTGAAAACTCAACTCGAAAAAAAAATTTGAGTTGACTTGATTAATTCGATTAACTCGATTTGAATAATTCAAAATTTGAACTTTTTTTAATTTTTTTGAGTCAAATCGAATTTTGCTCACCCTAGTAGTGGTTTATTCTAAATAGAAAACAAAACTTTCTACTTATAGTAGGAGTAGAGTGGACGAGACACCCTAATATTCCTATTAGGGTTGTCGTCCCTTCATGTTATATGAGAGGTTTTGGGTGTCTCCCACATCGGGTCCAATTACGAGTACTTCTTGGGCCTTTTCACCCAATACTCTGTAATGTGATCCAACCCGATTTGATTTTTATATTTCCCAAAATAAACTTTAATATTCTATATTAAACAATTTTCTCATCCCTATTTTACCCAGTAAAATTTTCGCAACTCAATATGTTCACTGTGTTTAATGGTTTATTTTTATTTTCGAGTTTCAAAATAGATCAAAAACATAAACTGACTCATCCGATCATTTTTAATAATTCATATAGAATTGCAAATGAATAATTTCCATTTCCATTTTTGAAAACCTAAATTCATTTCCAAATGATTTCATTTTTCTATTTTAGAAAAAATATTAATCATTTCTAAATGTTTCCCATTTTTCTTTTCTTATTCATTCCGTTCATGTAACACCCCAAACCAGGCCTAGAAGTCTAGACCGAATTTGGAATGCTACATTGACCACCGAAGTGATCATGTGAAAATCTTACAAAACTAGTCATTCTTAATTCAATTTCTGAAATAACTAATATCGAGTATTTAAAAAAAAGCCAGAATAATAAAATGATTAAATCGTAAAATAGAATTATACCACAGTGTTAAAACCTTATATTCAAAACTGAATAACCGATAAAAGTTTGAACCCACAAACTAATAACTTATTAGCCTCAAAACTGCCTGAGTCCTCGCATACTGAGTCCAGCATCCAAAATCCCGAGATGTACCTGAAATGGGAAATAAAAGAGGGGGTAAGCTATACGAGCTTAGTGTGAGATCAAACTAACTAGCTATCAAAACAGAAATAGATATAATAAACCTGAAAATAGTTCAGCAGCGGAACATACTTACAGATCAACTATAACAAAATAGACCATATGTAACTTTACAGTCATATGGCTCTGTTAGACACAATATCAGAAATTCTTAGAAGTCACAAACTGGCCTAAGCCCTTTTTCCAGAATTAGAATCGGTTGGGCCTTAGCCCATCACACAAGGTTTCTTTAGACCCGAGTGCCTTTTAGTCAAATAGTACAATTAGACTTCTCAGTTAATCAAACATTCAAATAATTCAGTCAGACAGTCAAATAGATATTGCAGTCACAGAATCACATAGACGCATATGAATGCAAATGAATTATAAAATAACCCACCCATCCAACCAACACACCATCTTTGCCCAACCCGACTCATCCTGTGGGGATTTAATCAACCCACCCATACCTGCACTCCGAGTAGGACCTCGAAAAGCCCATCCAATCTTATACTCCATAGAACATCATCCCGAGTTGCTCGGCAACTATGATCATCAATATTGTCCTGACCCTCAGGGAATTGGGACCGCCCACGACCCTCTGGGTGTTAGGGCTATCAGTAAGCTGTACGGTGCCATGCGAAAGACCGTGATATAGACATGCAATATAATTGCCAGATCAGATGTGCTACGCAGCAAGGCTAGTGTATAAGTTGTACTATGCAATGTAGTGAATTACGGTACAGACGTGCAATATAACTGTCAGATCAGATAATAGCACATAGCGTAGCTAACATACATGCAGTAAAGTGCAAGGTGGTAAACTACTATACCGTTATCAGTAATGTCCACGAACTCAGGGTATTGGGACAGCCCATGACCCTCTGGGTATTATTAAGGACTTTCAGAATACAGAAAAACTGCCAAATCGTAAATCTCCCTTCTCTTCAACATCCCACCCAAAAAGATTTATGCATATGTATGTATGTATACAGTCAGATGTACACAATTCAGAATACAAATTCAGACAGTTAATCAAAAGTAGACACACACATCCGGTCAATTAGCTACAGAATCAAACATGTGTACCTTCGTATCTCGAATCTAGTATCAACTTATCTTACAACCAATCACAAATGCACACATATCAAGCCCAAATCAAAGTCATAATTACCCCCAGTAAGGCTTGGTCAGGGGTTGGAACGCACAGAGTCGCATTTGTACTTGCATTTGACCCAAAGTTTGGTGAGATAGGGCCACACGCCCGTGTGCTCTGGCCGTGTGGAGCGCTCCAGGCCATGTGGGGGTCCAAACGCCGTGGGAAGGGTAGCACACGGCCATGTGACAGAGGCACACGCCCGTGTGGTCTAAGGGGCACGACCGTGTGATTTTCGACAAAAATCCCTAAGACAGTGACACAGCTATGTGGTCGGGCCGTGTGGTACCAAAATTAGCTGAAACCCTAATTTTCCAAATCCACACGGTCGTGTGCCACGGCACACGCCCTTGTGGCCGTCAGGAAAGCCATGAAACCACCCCAGAACAGCCTCGAAAACATTACTTTGGCCACTAAACCATCCCCCAACTTTGGTACTATCGAAACCACATCAGAAATTGGAGTATCGCACTCCCTTTCAGCTTTTAAAGCTCTGAAACTAGAGAGTCAAATCATTCTCACAAAAAGCCGAAACAACACTTGTAAAACAAAAGATAAGTAGATTAGTTAGAGTTGAGTCCCACACCTATTTCGATGACAAAGAATACGACAGAGGAGTAGAAAATCAAGGTCTTTCGACCCCACAACATTACCGATTCCAAAAAGCAAAAAGAAGAACACAAGAATAAAAACCAAGAAGAAACAAAATTGAAAATAACATGCCAAGTAAAAGCAAATAAAAATAAAAATAATTAATAATAACATTAAATACAAATAAATAAAATAATTATTTTAACTAAAATCAGAAATAACTAAAATGTTTTCTAAAATGCCCATACAGGGACTCGAACTCAGAACCCTGAGACAAACCAACACATACACAACCACTAGACCAGCGAGCCCATTCTACCACTAAACTGCACAACTTAACTTATGTGGGCAACCTTCCCACTATCCCTACACTCAAAACCCAGAACTTCTAGGCCCAAAATTCGCAGCGTTACACTTCATTTTTATTCAAAGACGCAATGCATTTCTGGTTTTAATGAACTAGCAAAGGGACTAATTAGGCATATGTAATTAGGGCTCAAATGATTTATAATTAAGTTTCAGCTTTTCACCTATCAGTTATAAACTCATTTAGTCATAAAGTCATTCCACTATAGTATCATGACTGAGCTCTCCCTAACGACATACCATTACGAAAAAAACTATTCAGTACTCGTCCAATGACATTTTCACAAGTGTGTTACTCTCTTAGGATATTATTGATCTCTTTGGGATATTATACGTTCTCCTAATATGATCCTATTTTATCTCATGGTAACCATTACATCTTTCTTTATGAAAATTCAATTATTATTGAATACTAATTAAGTCATTCATCAGAAAGATAAAAGACCCATAGCCATGTTTACCGTTCATCAACTATGTAATGCTAATGAGAGGATATCATTTACCCATGTCTCAGGCCATGAATTCTACTATTGTAAATGACGCTACATACTGTAGAATTCGTACACCCAACGCACTAGCTTTTGGTTCCTTATCTATTCGAATTCAGGCTTTTTCTTACAATAAAGTGTACGAGTCACATATACATAGTTCGCCATCCATTCAGGATTTAGGTATGCCACATTATGAACATCACAAGTGAATAAATCTATAAAAAAATTTAGGATCTATTCTACTTAGGTCAATTCTGATGTACTGTTAGTCCAGTCTGTCACATCTATGTCTTTATCTTCTGGTAGTCATCTGCTCCGATGCCCAAGATAAGGCATCTCCCCTATTGGACTTGATAGATGACATATTAGTCTTTCAATTGGTTTGCTCATTTTTTATTAGACTAAATACATGTTTAGGTTTGTCTACTAATAAAAGTTCTCTTTTCATATTACAATTCGATCACGTAATACCGCTTAGTATTAGTTAAACATTAGACAACTAAATAAGCAATATTTGCTTCCATTTTGCTTTGCGTGCAAAAACCATTTGAGAATAATAATACAAAGTACATTAATTGTAATTAATGAATTTTTATTAATCAATCTGTTCAAAAAAATTACAAGTTTACAAACGAATATATTACACTTAAGGCACCAAATCGAAAAAAATTTTCTTTCTGTATTACAATCTGACCACGTAATACCAGCTAGTATTAGTTAAACATTAGACAACCAGTGAGCAACATTTGCTTCCATTTTTCTTTGCAAGCAAAAACCACATGTGGACATTATACAAAGTATTAATGTAATTAATGAATAATTTTAGCAATCAAATTGTTAAAAAAAAATTAAAAGTGTACATTGATGAAAATACCACACTTAGTGCACCAGATCCAACATGACAGACTTTCATAACTTTCATATGTCATGGCCATGGACTTGCTTATACATATGAGACTTAAAGCCTTAGACTTCATAGAGTCTCATACAT